>NC_141691.1:28543943-30943943 GCF_964263255.1 Lissotriton vulgaris
ATAAGTATGGAGTTGTTATCCTTGTGCACTCTTAATTTCTACAATGTTTTTAACGAGTAGTTCTTGAATTAACAGTTAGCGCGACTCATGTCACAAGGTGTCCTTCCCTTGTCTTAAAAAACCTGGTAAGTAGTGTGGAGGGAAACTCCCTCCTACAAATGAGTGCGCTGGTTTGCAATGAAACTCATTGGTTCCTTCACCACATTTTTTCAAAGTTTCATCCGTATTTATTCCATATATTTACAAATCAATGATCCATTTTAGTAATCCATATGATTATTGTTTTTTATTTCACAATTTCTTGCAGGTTATCTTGCCAATAGTCAATACATCTTTAGCACCCAATGCATTTCGGGTCCAAAGGAATAGACCCTTCGTCAGGGGACTATGGAATGAAAGGAAACAGGACCAATTAATTCACTGTCCAGTATTCACAATATCAATACAGTTACCACAATAATAAAACTAAACTACCTGAAATCTTACACACAAAAGCTGAGTCGGTACATTTATGATCAGCTCTAGCTCGTCTAATACAATGCAATATCACTTTCCTGATATCGAACCTATCTTGATAAAGAATATGAGATTCGCCACCTCACAAAGAAAAAGATAATTCTAGTGCAGTCCAACATCGCCTGGCTTTAAATATACGATAAACTATCCGTTCTACTTACATGCGACCATTCGGTCTGCTACACGCAGTGTACTGTCGTATTGGCGTTCTCAAAGTTACGCGCCAAATGTTAAGGGGCAAACTAATGAGTAAAGTTCCGCTCACGTGATCGGAAAGCCTTCCAATCACGGCAGTGTTCTACTCAAGTCATGTGAGAGGGTCCATTTTAACTTCAAGGAAGTGGGTTATGTAAACAAACTAAGAGCTGCCGATACGTTGTGCATAGAAAATCAAAACATATACGTGATATTGACATTGTGTATATGCAAAACCCAATTACAATAAAATGAAAATGAATAAAAAAGAACAAATAATTAACTTAATCAGGATTTCTAGAATCACTTCAAGGGTCACGGATATAGTCCAAGCCTATAGTTGAGAAATTTACAAAAAGCATGAATATTCTATTTGGTCATTAAGCCCAATGGGGTGGGCAGAATTAAGTTTTTTGATCCAATAATATTCGCATCTAAGTCTTTGTAGAAGGATCCAATTCTCTGTGTGGGGAGATTCTCTCCAAAACCGTGAATCGTAACCTCTACACCCCGATACCCCACCAAGGGGGCATCGAAGCCATTGAACATGCCCTTCTCAACAGTGACGTTGATGCACAAATGCAGTCCTTTTTAATGGAACTCATGATTTACACTCTCTATCATAGTTATTTCCAACAAGATGACCAATGGTACCTTCAGCTATCCGGAATGGCGATGGGAAACTGTGCTGCTCCCACGTATGCAAATATTTACATGGAGAATTTTGAAAACCAGCATATATACACTAACCCTACATTCCAAGACAAATCTAAAATGTACGTCAGATACATAGACGACCTGTTCATAATGTGGTCAGACACCAAAGACTCGCTAAATAAAGTACTCACTGAAGTGAACACCAAGGATTCACGCATTAACCTCACATGGCAAATCAGTGACACTGAAATCTCCTTCTTGGATGTCAACATTAAAATCACCCCACAAGGGTTCATCACAGATCTCCACAGGAAAAGCACTGACCGCAATAACACCTTACATTACTCTAGTTTCCACCAAGGCTCCCTCAAGAAACACCTACCATTTTCCCAAATGCTGCGTGTTAAACGCATAGTTTCTGATGAACAGACATTGGCAACACGCATCAATGAAATGCATGAACGTTTTCTTAACCTAGGTTACCCCGAGGACGTCCTCCGGGAAGCTCAGACCCAAGTGGAAAAAATTTTCAGACAAGACAGCTTACTCAAAACCAAAAAAGACAAGGAACAACGTATGGTGTTAGTCTCCAAATTTTCTACAGCCAGTTCCATCTACAAGAAAATTACACTTAAGCACTGGCCCATCCTACAGATGGAACCCGACTTCCGGGGCATTTTCGAAAAACCTCCTTTATTTGCTCATACTAGAAGCAAAAACATTAAAGAGATTCTTTCTAAACCTACCCCTGTAACTCAACACCATCGAGGAACTAACCTTGTCTTAACTGTAACCACTGCAACAGTGTCATCAAGGGCAATATCATCCAACATCCAATGAAAGGTCATGCCATTAAATTACAAGTTGGTGCCACATGCGATTCGATGAACTTGATCTATGCTTTAAAATGTCCCTGCGGGAAGTTATATGTTGGCAAAACAGAACGTAAAATAAAAACATGTTTAAACGAACATAAATCCAACATACGCCTGAAACTTGAGAAATCGAACATTGCCATGCACTTTGCTGAATCACGCCACACCATCGCACAACTTAAATACATTGTTTTCGAAACTCTCACCAAAAGAGAAGGAATTGACAACCACAAACTATTGTTAAAGAGAGAACTAGAATGGATTTACCGATTACAGACCTTAAAACCATACGGTCTTAATGATCGCATTGAATATAGTTGCTACCTGTAATGTACATATTTATTTGTTTATCTGTTTGCATTGCTACTTATTGCTTTCACCCATCTACCCCTTGTCTTCCCACACCGTTCCAAAATGGCCGCCTTACTTTCTGACCCTTAGTCCCTTGTTAATTTCCATAGCTCCCCCTGTCCCTCATCGCCGTTCACTCCTAGTCATTTATAGCTTCCTCTGACACCCACGCCCGACACCGACTATACAGCCGTTGAATAGCGGAACCCGCTACGCTTTGACATGAAGTAAGTCCTAGCTGCTTTAACCACTTGACACGCCCTGGCGTTTATGTTCTTTGCCTTTTAGCCTCACGCGGTAAATTTCCTCCACGTTCCTTCCCTCCACGATATTTTTCGTGCACTATCTAGATCACTCCGGTTTTTTAACTTGCATTCCCCCACCGATAGACACAAGTAACTCCCAATTACAATGCCGGCCCTTCACTCATCCCTCACCCACTCTTCTCTGTCTTCCTCCACAGCACTCCGTGACAAAGGGCATTCCCGCCCGAAATGCATTGGAGAAAGTTCATATACCAGTCTAACGTAACAATGGTACTCTAATTGATATGCTTTTAATATCAGTTTAAAAACATTTGATGAATAATATTGAATAAATCAACAAAACCTCATCGACTTTGTGAATCATGTCATTGAGCACCCGTGGAGTGCCTCATTAGGGGATGTATCTGCAGTCTCTGCGTACACTACCTACTCTTCAGAAGAAGAAGGCCACCTCAGATTCAGATTCAGAGGAAGAATCCACGAGCCAGTCTTCTAAAAAGAGGAAGTCTTCCACTTCAGAAGAATTAGTGGATCCTAAAAAACAAAAAACTACGGGAAAAGAGACATCTTCATCTTTTCTCCCTCGGACTCCTCTGAAGAAATCCTCAGTTTCAAGGGGAGTGTCTTCTGCTCCATCGATGAAGACTGTGGTGTCTCCAGGGCTAGTATCTGTGAAGATGTCGTCAACACCGTCGACTACAACATCGTCGATGACAAAGATCTCGACGACGACTGCGGCGTCGACGACAGTGACCAAGACTACACTGTCGACGATGACTCCGTCGACGGGAAGAGCAGCATCCTATTCGACGATTCCAGCTACGACGACCTCGTCGCTGACTACTCCGTCAACGACAGTTCCGTCGATAACTTTGTCTACGACCATTTGATTCTCGACGACAGGAGCTTCGTCGACGGGGGCTCCATCGACGACGACTTTTAAATCACCAAAGTCAAAGACTATGATCTCTATCAGATCTTTCCAATCGTCGATGGGCTCGTCGACGGTTAAGAAATCCTCTGATTTCACAGCGTGGACAAAAATTTCTCTGTTTCCCCCGTCAAATTAACTAGAACATCAGGAGTCAGATGACAAGGAATCTTCAGGAGTGGCTTACAGTCCCTCTCAACTGCCGATTAAAAGTCTGGAGACTGATGAGGAGGAATCTCAGAACGTTCAAGAGGTTTATTCTTTTAAGGAGCATTCTCAAGTTTCACGAGAAGGCTGGGAAACCCCTGCGTTCCAAAGTGAAAGCTCATTCCACCAGGAAGATGGCGACCTCAACAGCCTTATTTGAACTTCCAGACACCTGCAGAGCAGCGACTTGGAAGAGCGTACACACTTTTACTAGACACTATTATCTAGATACTGCGTGGAAGGAGCACACAGCAGTGGGACAAACAGTTCTTCGATGTTTATTTCAATAAGGTTTTTTTTGTTTCAAATTATATGCTTCTTTGTCAAAGTATACATGTGTGTAATATATATATATATATATATTTATATATATATATTCTTTACCACACCAAACTTCCAGTCAAAGAAGGCGTTGACTCCGTGAATCTCAGTTCAAACGATTTATTTCAGGTTCAGTTTCTGCTCAGACGCGTTTCGCCGGCTTGCTCCTGCCTTGATCACTAACATCTGTATTGCTAAATCATGGCATATATATACATGTAAAGGTTGTCATGTGACTCATTAGTCAACCAGTTTCAACTGACTGTTGCTATGGTAAACATGGTTACACTCCAGGAGTTAACAAAAAACAAGTTGGTGACTTGCACATTTCATTTTCATGTTAGTCTTTCTTCACTTGTCATCATTAGCATCTATTTTACAATCGATTTGTAAATTTATACATTTAAATACAAATAAAATAAAATAAAATAAAGCATGTGTTCAAATGCGCGCCTTTACACTACGTGTAACTTTAGTTGCCATTCAAATACTGTGGGCCCGATTCACAGAACTAATTTACGACAAAATCCTAAACTTACTACTTTTGGTGTTCACAGAAGTTAGGATTTTGTCTTAAGACAGACTTAAGACAAAATCCTAACTTAAGTCTGTCTTAAGTCTGTCTTAAGACAAACGTAAGAAAGAATCCTAAATTCTGTGAATACCAAAAGTAGTAAATTTAGGATGTTGTCTTAAGTTAGTTCTGTGAATCGAGCCCTGTATAATTCTGTATGCATAGTAGCTGTTTACAGAAAAAACGGCCCCTGGTACCAACATATATGTATAACATATAAGCCATGATTGGCTTCTGTCAGCTATGTTGGGAGTATGTGGGTCTATCATTGGGCGCTCATGTCCGAGGTCGGAGCATAAGGGTTTCACTGATCCAAGAGGCCGGTGATTTGATTGTTTCCCTTCGGCTCGGTGACTCAGTGCATGCAGCGCACTGATCGTGGTAAGTGTTTGATCAGTTCGACCTCTCTGCTCTGTTTATTAGCGTTTCATGGCCAGTGCTTATTTTATATTTTGTTTGTATTTCGCTGGCCTCATCTGCGACCTGCTCACTGTCAAGCGTTTTTACCATCGAGCGTGTCCTCTGATAATTACATGAGGATTGGTCTGGCCCGCAGAAGCCTATTCTGAGGTTTATGAGCCATAGGGACGTGCAGTCTTGGGGCACTAGGTTCAAGTGAGGTGGCGTGAAGGTGGGGTATGGTTTTGTGCATAAATCCTTATTTACATGTGAGTGCTATACGTGAAAAAATTTATTTAAATTAATTTAAACAACAAATGTTCTAAAGGGGTACTCAGGAAAGACTAGGGGGACACTTATGCTGGTTCATATATGGACACTTGAGGCTTCATCTGCGTTCAAACCTGACGGGATTTTGGAGTATAAAAGAATAATGTATCTTGACTCCAGGTGGCGTAAAGCAAGTTTACGATTCCCGCCTTTGACATTTCTGGGTATGCTGTCGATGACAAAGTAGGTTAGTCCTGCCGCATTTCCTGCATGGGTTTCGTGGATGTGCCTTGCCACTGGGTAGGCTTGGTCTAAGTTTGCAATCGCACGTAGGTGCTGCAGAATTCTTATGTGTACAGGGTGGATGGTGGATCCCACATATCTTTTACCACATTCACATTTGAGCATGTACATCGCAAACTCTGTTTTGCATGAGAAGAGTTCCCTGATCTTATATGGAAAACTTCTAAAAGGTACATCCACGTTAGTCGTGTTTGTACCGTGGTTGCAGGCTTTGCATTTACTGCATTTTCTAAATCCTTTTTGTGATTGTAGCCAGTTCGTTTGTTTTTTTAGGGATGGGGCATTGCAGACTAGTTCGTTGCGCATTGACTTGGCTTTTCTAAATGATACCAATGGTGTTTTACCAACTGCCTGACCTATGGTATATATATATATATATATATATATATATATATATATATATATATATATATATATATATATATATATATATATATATATCCATACCAGTCTCTCTCCAACCAGCATACCGAAGAAAGTGTGAACAACTCCGGGGGAACAAAGTAGCTTTTAATGGTGTAAAAGCGCTGACAGACAAGTTGACTTCTGAAACGCTAGGCAGACGCGTTTCATCCTTCACATAGGAATCTTCAGTGCCCGTTTCAGTCCGTTAAAAAGCACAGGGGCCATTGCTTCGGTGATTTATTGAAGCTGACACCACTCCCATTCTGTGGCCACACCCTGTACCTGCCTCACAGGTGGAAAGTTCTGAAAGTCACGCCTGCTCCCAATGCTGCATTATGGGTCTTGTGGTCCACCGCAGGGACCCATACAGTGAGGGGTGCTCCTTAAACATCCAGTGATGGTTCCACGCTGTGGTGGACGGCGTCCCACTTTCCCACACAACAGCCAGTGCAGAAATTAAAAGTCTTTCCTTGCTCCCCCTCAATCAGGCAGTGAAACACTGCCTCCATCTCTCCCCTCTTGTAGGTGTATCTCCAAGTGGTGTTTCCTTGTGCAGAGGGGGGGTGACACGGTAGCAGTTTCATGTGTTCACCAAAAGAAGTAGCAGGTAAGCCCGTGTCACACCAGACCGAGAGGGGTTCACAGTACGCCAACACCTACTAGTCGGCGCTATGTATCCATACCAGTCTCTCTCCAACCAGCATACCGAAGAAAGTGTGAACAACTCCGGGGGAACAAAGTAGCTTTTAATGGTGTAAAAGCGCTGACAGACAAGTTGACTTCTGAAACGCTAGGCAGACGCGTTTCATCCTTCACATAGGAATCTTCAGTGCCCGTTTCAGTCCGTTAAAAAGCACAGGGGCCATTGCTTCGGTGATTTATTGAAGCTGACACCACTCCCATTCTGTGGCCACACCCTGTACCTGCCTCACAGGTGGAAAGTTCTGAAAGTCACGCCTGCTCCCAATGCTGCATTATGGGTCTTGTGGTCCACCGCAGGGACCCATACAGTGAGGGGTGCTCCTTAAACATCCAGTGATGGTTCCACATTGTGGTGGACGGCGTCCCACTTTCCCACACAACAGCCAGTGCAGAAATTAAAAGTCTTTCCTTGCTCCCCCTCAATCAGGCAGCGAAACACTGCCTCCATCTCTCCCCTCTTGTAGGTGTATCTCCAAGTGGTGTTTCCTTGTGCAGAGGGGGGGTGACACGGTAGCAGTTTCATGCGTTCACCAAAAGAAGTAGCAGGTAAGCCCGTGTCACACCAGACCGAGAGGGGTTCACAGTGCGCCAACACCTGCTAGTCGGCGCTATGTATCCATACTAGTCTCTCTCCAACCAGCATACCGAAGAAAGTGTGAACAACTCCGGGGGAACAAAGTAGCTTTTAATGGTGTAAAAGCGCTGACAGACAAGATGACTTCTGAAACGCTAGGCAGACGCGTTTCATCCTTCACATAGGAATCTTCAGTGCCCGTTTCAGTCCGTTAAAAAGCACAGGGGCCATTGCTTCGGTGATTTATTGAAGCTGACACCACTCCCATTCTGTGGCCACACCCTGTACCTGCCTCACAGGTGGAAAGTTCTGAAAGTCACGCCTGCTCCCAATGCTGCATTATAGGTCTTGTGGTCCACCGCAGGGACCCATACAGTGAGGGGTGCTCCTTAAACATCCAGTGATGGTTCCACACTGTGGTGGACGGCGTCCCACTTTCCCACACAACAGCCAGTGCAGAAATTAAAAGTCTTTCCTTGCTCCCCCTCAATCAGGCAGTGAAACACTGCCTCCATCTCTCCCCTCTTGTAGGTGTATCTCCAAGTGGTGTTTCCTTGTGCAGAGGGGGGGTGACACGGTAGCAGTTTCATGCATTCACCAAAAGAAGTAGCAGGTAAGCCTGTGTCACACCAGACCGAGAGGGGTTCACAGTGCGCCAACACCTGCTAGTCGGCGCTATGTATCCATACCAGTCTCTCTCCAACCAGCATACCGAAGAAAGTGTGAACAACTCCGGGGGAACAAAGTAGCTTTTAATGGTGTAAAAGCGCTGACAGACAAGTTGACTTCTGAAACGCTAGGCAGACGCGTTTCATCCTTCACATAGGAATCTTCAGTGCCCGTTTCAGTCCGTTAAAAAGCACAGGGGCCATTGCTTCGGTGATTTATTGAAGCTGACACCACTCCCATTCTGTGGCCACACCCTGTACCTGCCTCACAGGTGGAAAGTTCTGAAAGTCACGCCTGCTCCCAATGCTGCATTATGGGTCTTGTGGTCCACCGCAGGGACCCATACAGTGAGGGGTGCTCCTTAAACATCCAGTGATGGTTCCACGCTGTGGTGGACGGCGTCCCACTTTCCCACACAACAGCCAGTGCAGAAATTAAAAGTCTTTCCTTGCTCCCCCTCAATCAGGCAGTGAAACACTGCCTCCATCTCTCCCCTCTTGTAGGTGTATCTCCAAGTGGTGTTTCCTTGTGCAGAGGGGGGGTGACACGGTAGCAGTTTCATGTGTTCACCAAAAGAAGTAGCAGGTAAGCCCGTGTCACACCAGACCGAGAGGGGTTCACAGTACGCCAACACCTACTAGTCGGCGCTATGTATCCATACCAGTCTCTCTCCAACCAGCATACCGAAGAAAGTGTGAACAACTCCGGGGGAACAAAGTAGCTTTTAATGGTGTAAAAGCGCTGACAGACAAGTTGACTTCTGAAACGCTAGGCAGACGCGTTTCATCCTTCACATAGGAATCTTCAGTGCCCGTTTCAGTCCGTTAAAAAGCACAGGGGCCATTGCTTCGGTGATTTATTGAAGCTGACACCACTCCCATTCTGTGGCCACACCCTGTACCTGCCTCACAGGTGGAAAGTTCTGAAAGTCACGCCTGCTCCCAATGCTGCATTATGGGTCTTGTGGTCCACCGCAGGGACCCATACAGTGAGGGGTGCTCCTTAAACATCCAGTGATGGTTCCACATTGTGGTGGACGGCGTCCCACTTTCCCACACAACAGCCAGTGCAGAAATTAAAAGTCTTTCCTTGCTCCCCCTCAATCAGGCAGCGAAACACTGCCTCCATCTCTCCCCTCTTGTAGGTGTATCTCCAAGTGGTGTTTCCTTGTGCAGAGGGGGGGTGACACGGTAGCAGTTTCATGCGTTCACCAAAAGAAGTAGCAGGTAAGCCCGTGTCACACCAGACCGAGAGGGGTTCACAGTGCGCCAACACCTGCTAGTCGGCGCTATGTATCCATACTAGTCTCTCTCCAACCAGCATACCGAAGAAAGTGTGAACAACTCCGGGGGAACAAAGTAGCTTTTAATGGTGTAAAAGCGCTGACAGACAAGATGACTTCTGAAACGCTAGGCAGACGCGTTTCATCCTTCACATAGGAATCTTCAGTGCCCGTTTCAGTCCGTTAAAAAGCACAGGGGCCATTGCTTCGGTGATTTATTGAAGCTGACACCACTCCCATTCTGTGGCCACACCCTGTACCTGCCTCACAGGTGGAAAGTTCTGAAAGTCACGCCTGCTCCCAATGCTGCATTATAGGTCTTGTGGTCCACCGCAGGGACCCATACAGTGAGGGGTGCTCCTTAAACATCCAGTGATGGTTCCACACTGTGGTGGACGGCGTCCCACTTTCCCACACAACAGCCAGTGCAGAAATTAAAAGTCTTTCCTTGCTCCCCCTCAATCAGGCAGTGAAACACTGCCTCCATCTCTCCCCTCTTGTAGGTGTATCTCCAAGTGGTGTTTCCTTGTGCAGAGGGGGGGTGACACGGTAGCAGTTTCATGCGTTCACCAAAAGAAGTAGCAGGTAAGCCTGTGTCACACCAGACCGAGAGGGGTTCACAGTGCGCCAACACCTGCTAGTCGGCGCTATGTATCCATACCAGTCTCTCTCCAACCAGCATACCGAAGAAAGTGTGAACAACTCCGGGGGAACAAAGTAGCTTTTAATGGTGTAAAAGCGCTGACAGACAAGTTGACTTCTGAAACGCTAGGCAGACGCGTTTCATCCTTCACATAGGAATCTTCAGTGCCCATTTCAGTCCGTTAAAAAGCACAGGGGCCATTGCTTCAGTGATTTATTGAAGCTGACACCACTCCCATTCTGTGGCCACACCCTGTACCTGCCTCACAGGTGGAAAGTTCTGAAAGTCACGCCTGCTCCCAATGCTGCATTATGGGTCTTGTGGTCCACCGCAGGGACCCATACAGTGAGGGGTGCTCCTTAAACATCCAGTGATGGTTCCACACTGTGGTGGACAGCGTCCCACTTTCCCACACAACAGCCAGTGCAGAAATTAAAAGTCTTTCCTTGCTCCCCCTCAATCAGGCAGCGAAACACTGCCTCCATCTCTCCCCTCTTGTAGGTGTATCTCCAAGTGGTGTTTCCTTGTGCAGAGGGGGGTTGACACGGTAGCAGTTTCATGCGTTCACCAAAAGAAGTAGCAGGTAAGCCCGTGTCACACCAGACCGAGAGGGGTTCACAGTGCGCCAACACCTGCTAGTCGGCGCTATGTATCCATACCAGTCTCTCTCCAACCAGCATACCGAAGAAAGTGTGAACAACTCCGGGGGAACAAAGTAGCTTTTAATGGTGTAAAAGCGCTGACAGACAAGTTGACTTCTGAAACACTAGGCAGACGCGTTTCATCCTTCACATAGGAATCTTCAGTGCCCGTTTCAGTCCGTTAAAAAGCACAGGGGCCATTGCTTCGGTGATTTATTGAAGCTGACACCACTCCCATTCTGTGGCCACACCCTGTACCTGCCTCACAGGTGGAAAGTTCTGAAAGTCACGCCTGCTCCCAATGCTGCATTATGGGTCTTGTGGTCCACCGCAGGGACCCATACAGTGAGGGGTGCTCCTTAAACATCCAGTGATGGTTCCACACTGTGGTGGACGGCGTCCCACTTTCCCACACAACAGCCAGTGCAAAAATTAAAAGTCTTTCCTTGCTCCCCCTCAATCAGGCAGCGAAACACTGCCTCCATCTCTCCCCTCTTGTAGGTGTATCTCCAAGTGGTGTTTCCTTGTGCAGAGGGGGGGTGACACGGTAGCAGTTTCATGCGTTCACCAAAAGAAGTAGCAGGTAAGCCCGTGTCACACCAGACCGAGAGGGGTTCACAGTGCGCCAACACCTGCTAGTCGGCGCTATGTATCCATACCAGTCTCTCTCCAACCAGCATACCGAAGAAAGTGTGAACAACTCCGAGGGAACAAAGTAGCTTTTAATGGTGTAAAAGCGCTGACAGACAAGTTGACTTCTGAAACGCTAGGCAGACGCGTTTCATCCTTCACATAGGAATCTTCAGTGCCCGTTTCAGTCCGTTAAAAAGCACAGGGGCCATTGCTTCGGTGATTTATTGAAGCTGACACCACTCCCATTCTGTGGCCACACCCTGTACCTGCCTCACAGGTGGAAAGTTCTGAAAGTCACGCCTGCTCCCAATGCTGCATTATGGGTCTTGTGGTCCACCGCAAGGACCCATACAGTGAGGGGTGCTCCTTAAACATCCAGTGATGGTTCCACACTGTGGTGGACGGCGTCCCACTTTCCCACACAACAGCCAGTGCAGAAATTAAAAGTCTTTCCTTGCTCCCCCTCAATCAGGCAGCGAAACACTGCCTCCATCTCTCCCCTCTTGTAGGTGTATCTCCAAGTGGTGTTTCCTTGTGCAGAGGGGGGGTGACACGGTAGCAGTTTCATGCGTTCACCAAAAGAAGTAGCAAGTAAGCCCTTGTCACACCAGACCGAGAGGGGTTCACAGTGCGCCAACACCTGCTAGTCGGCGCTATGTATCCATACCAGTCTCTCTCCAACCAGCATACCGAAGAAAGTGTGAACAACTCCGGGGGAACAAAGTAGCTTTTAATGGTGTAAAAGCGCTGACAGACAAGTTGACTTCTGAAACGCTAGGCAGACGCGTTTCATCCTTCACATAGGAATCTTCAGTGCCCGTTTCAGTCCGTTAAAAAGCACAGGGGCCATTGCTTCGGTGATTTATTGAAGCTGACACCACTCCCATTCTGTGGCCACACCCTGTACCTGCCTCACAGGTGGAAAGTTCTGAAAGTCACGCCTGCTCCCAATGCTGCATTATGGGTCTTGTGGTCCACCGCAGGGACCCATACAGTGAGGGGTGCTCCTTAAACATCCAGTGATGGTTCCACACTGTGGTGGACGGCGTCCCACTTTCCCACACAACAGCCAGTGCAGAAATTAAAAGTCTTTCCTTGCTCCCCCTCAATCAGGCAGTGAAACACTGCCTCCATCTCTCCCCTCTTGTAGGTGTATCTCCAAGTGGTGTTTCCTTGTGCAGAGGGGGGGTGACACGGTAGCAGTTTCATGCGTTCACCAAAAGAAGTAGCAGGTAAGCCCGTGTCACACCAGACCGAGAGGGGTTCACAGTGCGCCAACACCTGCTAGTCGGCGCTATGTATCCATACCAGTCTCTCTCCAACCAGCATACCGAAGAAAGTGTGAACAACTCCGGGGGAACAAAGTAGCTTTTAATGGTGTAAAAGCGCTGACAGACAAGTTGACTTCTGAAACGCTAGGCAGACGCGTTTCATCCTTCACATAGGAATCTTCAGTGCCCGTTTCAGTCCGTTAAAAAGCACAGGGGCCATTGCTTCGGTGATTTATTGAAGCTGACACCACTCCCATTCTGTGGCCACACCCTGTACCTGCCTCACAGGTGGAAAGTTCTGAAAGTCACGCCTGCTCCCAATGCTGCATTATGGGTCTTGTGGTCCATCGCAGGGACCCATACTGTCGTAAATATTTAATTTACCATCTTAATTTCTATGCAGGTAAGTACTTAATCAATAATAACTCAATCGGAAAGAAAGAAACAGAGTCCGTGGTGTTAGAGTTCTTAGGGGTTTTATTCCTTAAAAAGGAATCGTTCCGGAACTGGATATCAGGTTCCTGCAACCACAAAGGGTTCAGGAAGGGATAGAGCAATATTTTATTGACAATACATAGCTTATATACTTAATTTACACCATAGAAACCAATATAGGAGGCGTAACAGCTGAGAGAAGACAAGATAACAGCATCCACGTGTTACTAGTACGTAATCAGAAGGCGTGGACTAGGCGTGAACTAGAGGTGTGCGCTAGAAACGTCACAGGTAGGTGTCACATGGGGGTGGCACTAAACAGAAATGTTGCAATGTCAGCGGAAATCAGAGACTTGGATGCGCGCGCAGCTGCATGACGTGTGATTGACGTGAAACTGGAGGGTGCAGGGGACTTGACATTTACACTAGCGGAAAGAGACAGAAGTCTGGCATGTCAGATCAACTCGTACTTCTATCATATCTGATATCTGATGTTTGGGAACCATATTATCTGAACGGAAAAGGTCTCTGGGGCAGAAGCTATTCTATACTGACTGTGAGTGCGTGTATAAGCGCCTAAGTGTCTGCATGAGAAGCGTGGGGGCATGGGCCTTCCATGGGAGCATGGTAACAGAGGCTATGAATTACTTGCACGGAGACAGGCCGGCCCTTCGGCTCTGCAGCTGGGGAATGTTTACTTAAACTAGTAGGCAGGAATGTATTTTCGAGGAGCGGAACAGATAATTCGAAGGTTGTAGTCAGTCTTGGCAGGCAGCAGGCTGAGCTAAGCGCGGTGGGCCGCGCTGGAAGTAAGTCAGAGTTCACGGGTACAGAGACAGCCTGGGCTGAGGCTTTCATAGTCAGAAGCCAGAAAAAGGCTCGATGGCAGAAATTCGGGGCCTACTTTGCCAGAGCTGAAAAACGTGTAAAGTACACTACAAAAAGACGTTGGCATAGCATACTTAGGAACGGACTATTCAACCCATTCAGGGTGGGTCTGAAAGAGGACATGTTAACGTTGGACGCAAATGTATTTGCGTCTTCATAGCTGGCACAGGAGGGAAGTTACATGCACTTTAAGCTGGTACATGGAGACGGTGGGGTACACGCTAGGGAACACAACTTGACCATAAAATTTATATTTCCTCAATACAGTGAGGGGTGCTCCTTAAACATCCAGTGATGGTTCCACACTGTGGTGGACGGCGTCCCACTTTCCCACACAACAGCCAGTGCAGAAATTAAAAGTCTAGGGGGACACTTATGCTGGTTCATATATGGACACTTAAGGCTTCATCTGCGTTCAAACCTGACGGGATTTTGGATTATAAAAGAATAATGTATCTTGACTCCAGGCGGCGTAAAGCAAGTTTACGATTCCCGCCTCTGACATTTCTGGGTATGCTGTCGATGACAAAGTAGGTTAGTCCTGCCGCATTTCCTGCATGGGTTTCGTGGATGTGCCTTGCCACTGGGTAGGCTTGGTCTAAGTTTGCAATCGCACGTAGGTGCTGCAGAATTCTTATGTGTACAGGGTGGATGGTGGATCCCACACATCTTTTACCACATTCACATGTGAGCATGTACACCGCAAACTCTGTTTTGCATGAGAAGAGTTCCCTGATCTTATATGGAAAACTTCTAAAAGGTACATCCACGTTAGTCGTGTTCGTACCGTGGTTGCAGGCTTTGCATTTACTGCATTTTCTAAATCCTTTTTGTGATTGTAGCCAGTTCGTTTGTTTTTTTAGGGCTGGGGCATTGCAGACTAGTTCGTTGCGCATTGACTTGGCTTTTCTAAATGATACCAATGGTGTTTTACCAACTGCCTGACCTATGGTATATATATATATATATATATATGCAAAAACCTCAGTTCTCCTGCTACAACCACACTCGATATCGATTGCGCTGGAAACAGACACGGACCACGTTGGATGCTGGTTATTTTCGTTTATTCAGCTGTCGCCATAACGTTTCGGCATAAAAGCCTTGATCACATGACAGCGTAACCATTTTTTTCTAGCATATTTAAAGTGCACAGTGCTTAATGGTGATTGGTTCATTTGAATCTGTCAACCTTTGGGTAAACACAATTGATGGACTTTCATATCACGTTACTTTGATATATACAAATATTTATAAGTAATTGTACATAGTATTCACACTCTATTGACATTTTCTTGATACCGGGATAAATCCCTACGTAAACATAACTGATTCTGGGTTAAATCCCATTGTGTGATCTACACATTTTTGCCTCATTACTTAAGATGCTAACTCATATTTACAAACTCTGTTTTGCATGAGAAGAGTTCCCTGATCTTATATGGAAAACTTCTAAAAGGTACATCCACGTTAGTCGTGTTCGTACCGTGGTTGCAGGCTTTGCATTTACTGCATTTTCTAAATCCTTTTTGTGATTGTAGCCAGTTCGTTTGTTTTTTTAGGGCTGGGGCATTGCAGACTAGTTCGTTGCGCATTGACTTGGCTTTTCTAAATGATACCAATGGTGTTTTACCAACTGCCTGACCTATGGTATATATATATATATATATATATATATATATATATATATATATATATATATATATATATATATATATATATATATATAGATATATATATATATATATATATATCCCAGATACAGGACATCCTTATGCGGTTGATGAAATGGGAGGAAAAGCGAAACGTGAGGCTCCATAATCAACCACCCAGTGACATGACAACATCAAAGAGGCATGTTTCTTTTCCCGGCGAGAAATGTAAGCTTATTGTAAAGAATGAACATCGCCACAAACAACGACAATTTGCTAAAACAAACCAAAGAAACAGACACTCCAAGATGGCGGCCAAAAATCAGGAGGAAAGGCACCTTCAATGCAGTCCCTCCTTGCTGAACACTGGGTAGGAGGAGCCCAAAAAGGCTTTTTAATGAACTGAAAAAACACAAACTTCTTGAACTACCAGACAGCATCTGAAGAAGTCGGAACAGACGAAACGCGTCATGCTGTGTGTAATAAAGAACATCAGAACCCCATAGTGTGCTCCGTGAGCGTTCTTCAAAGTGGGACACGTTTGTGGAATTATATATATATATATATATATATATATATATATATATATTCAATGAAAAAACCATAGGTTATAGACCATATATAGTTAGGAATTCGCATTTACAAAACCTTATTTTACTCGCATAAAACCATTGAAATTCCATATATAGTTAGTTGCGCTAACTATATATCGCGCACCCGCAATCCACTGCTGATGATGTCACATATTACATCATTCATGACATGGTCAGTGACATCACTGATGACATCACTGATGACATCTCAAATGACATCACTGATGACATCTCAAATGACATCACTGATGACATCACTGATGACATCTCATTTGACATTACTGATCACATCACTGATGATATCATTCATGTGATAATACGATGAACCTCTTCAGACTCTAATATAACCTTAGATACAATCAGTGTAAACAGACACTCACAGACTGTCACTCATCCATGGAGTTACTCACACACCTAGTCAGTCATGCAAAGAATCAATCACACCTCCATTTCCTCAACTATACAGTTATACAAACTTTACTTATTCAAACATATACTAACACATATTTACTCTCTTATACAATCCCTGATACAAGTTCACAATGATCCATACAGCCACTCACACATTCACTGGCTCTTATGCACAGTTATTTATATATGTCAACTCTCACATGTACTGTGTTTTACATATGTACTTACTTTGACATGTAGCACTGAGATATCCATTCACTCACCAATACACTCATGCACACAGTCAACCGCCCATACAGCTGTTACCACATGCACTTTTGAAACCATACCTCTAGTGAATCAACTGCTCACACATCTATGCACAGAGTCATACACCTCCCAGCCACCCACACACACACTCAGTCTCCCATACAAATACTAAGGTAACCAATCAATAACCCATATAGTTACTCATATAGCTACTTATCAACACATGCAACAGTTTACAGAACAACAGACATAATGATGCACAAATTAAGACAGTTTAGTCACTAACCCATGCACTCAGTGAGACACATTTAATCACTCACTCATACAGTCAGTCATGCACCTACTAAATCCTTCATCCAGACACTTATACATCCACTCATTCTTCAATATGTAAGACATATTTTAACTTCACAGAAACATACAGTCACTGGATGTTGTCATCAGTGATGTCATTTGAGATGTCATCAGTGATGTCATCAGTGATGTCACTGACCATGTCATGAATGATGTAATATGTGACATCATCAGCAGTGGATTGCGGGTGCGCGATATATAGTTAGCGCAACTAACTATATATGGAATTTCAATGGTTTTATGCGAGTAAAATAAGGTTTTGTAAATGCGAATTCCTAACTATATATGGTCTATAACCTATGGTTTTTTCATTGAATTTCAATGGTTTTTTAAATGCAAATTTCTAACTATATATGGTCTATAACCTATGGTTTTTTCAGTGAATTTCATTGGTTTTTTAAAAGCTAACATCTGTAGCTGTAAAATGTATTATTCTTTAAATCCCAAAATATATTTAGATGTTTATTGATAATTTTTTTTTTAATATTTTTTTTCTTCGCTTCTAGTTCGCGAACCGGGAAGCTTTCCGTTAGCTCATCTTGATGCCGCGATCTAGTCCGCGAACCGGTCAACGTTACGTTAGCGGAACAGTGACGCGCCGCGGAAGCGCGACGTATCACGTTATCGCGTAATGCGTCTAATGACGCGCCGCGTTAGCGCTCCCGGAAGTGCTCCGGACCGCGAACCGGAAGCGATCTGGGACGCGGCGCGCGCCGCGTAACGTAAGCGGAACAGGTCATGTGACTTGTTTATCAAACTTCTCATTGGTTCATTTCACTTTTGGTTTCCAAATGATGTATGACTAGGTCATGTGACCTAAAAATAACACTTTTCATTGGCTCAGAACTTTTGTTTTCCCCAAATCAAGTAAACCCCTCCTTATTTCCTCACTCTGACTTTCATCTTGGTGAGAGAAAGACCATTTATCTGAAGATCCACAATGGCTTCCATTGTTGCTGCAGCTGGTGCACCCCCACCACCACCTCCACCTCCCCATAAGAAGAGAGGACCACCCAGTCAAATTATGACTAACAGAGAGGAGGAAGATGAGGAAGAAGAAGAAGAGGAGAGAGAGGGACAACAATTTGTTGATGAGTTGCCCCGGGTTTCTAAAAGAAAAACCAGTTTCATCTGGCAGTTTTTCACCATCCCTCCTGGAACCAAGAAAGTGAATGCAAAATATGCCACCTGCCTCATCTGTGACCACAGATTGTCGAGAGGCACAGAAAAGAAGTACAGTATGGGGAACTATACAATGCACCGTCACATGAGCAGGTGGCATCCCTTGAACTACAGCCGGGCTGAGTTGAGGGATCTTGAAGACAATCCGACGGCAACTCCTGTGGCAAGATCTACATCCACATTGTCTTTGACGGGAAGAGAGGCACAAGAGACTGTGCCAAACATCCAACGTAACTTCCAGCACATGAAGGTGTCTTGTATTTACTGTGGTGCTATGCTGTCATATGGCAACATGAGTGTCAACCTCATGAACATTGCATATGAAAATCATAAGTGCCCTAATGCACCCAAAAAGTAATTTTCTTTTTTTTTGCTCCAGTTGAGCCGTTTTGAAAGCCTGTTTTTTGTTGTCTCCCCTCCTTAAAAAACACAAAAAAAACATAAAACAGTTCTAAAAATACAAAAAAATCAAAAAATGTTCAAAAAATTACAAAAAAAACATAAAACAACAAAAACAAAAAAAAACAGTTCTTTTCAGAACTACCTCCCCTTTCAAACAAAATTGCTAGAATGTTTATCACTCTGGCAAGCTCTATTTCTTTTGGTTCGCTTCAAGTTCGCTGACCGGTTCGCGAACTTTAAGCGAACTAAAAAAAATATTTTTTTAAAAAAAAAGAAGAGTTAGTATAAGGGAAGTAAACAGAGAATAATGTAAAAAGAAAGACAGCTAGAGAGAGTAAATGAGAGATACTGTCAATGACATCATCAGCAGTGCATTGCGGGTAAAAAGAGTGGAAAACATTTACCTTATAATTCTTGTTACCTTTTTTAAATATTTTTTCATACTTTCAATCTGTAAAACAAAGAACAAACATTTCAAAAAATATTAAAACATGTATTTAAAAATTAGAAAAGACAAGGGAAAAGGTTCAAAAACAAACAGTTTTTCAACAACTTTGACATTTACAGAAGTCTCTGCTTCTCTACGTTCCCTACACAATCCTAAAGATATATATTCGAAAGAAACTGTATCTTGATATTGCTGAACTGAGGCCTATTTTGAAACATGATGTTTTTCTTGCACTGCTAATGTCTCACAATAGTGATGCAATAGCAGCGCAAAAAAGATGTAAAGTCATAATAAAATTGTGTCTAACATTGTAAATGATTGTTTTAGGATGCAAATAAGATGTGTGCTTTCAAGAGCTTTCTTTGAGGTGAGGCCTCTTTTTTTTATAAAAAAAAAACACTACCCAGAAGTACAGCACTCTAAGCATTAAAATTGATATTTACAGAACTCACCTTACCCATATGTACCACACATTTCTAAATGTATATCATAAGGACAAAAAGCATAACATTAATTATACATGTTAAATGGTTTATTTTTGCTGTTCTCAGAATGTATCAAATTTCACTTAAATCAGTGACTTGAAGGTATTCATCATGTAACAGCGGGGAAAAAAAAACACAATCAAAATGACTGTGTTTAAAAAACCCATACAACCTAAGAAATCTGATTTCAAAACTTCTTAAAATTAACTTACTTTCAATGACGTCGAAGGATCTCCTATAAACAGCATCCACTCTGTTGTGCTTTAAATATTTTCAGCCCGCCACTTTCTGAAAGAAAACCTCCATCGATACGTGAAATATGTTACATAGAAAAAAAACTTCTCTCATTATATCACATGTTTCCACTAGGCCAAATCATGTTGCCGCGATTCGCAAATCTTGTAATTCTTCCAATCAAATCCCGACATTTTCTATTTTCGCAACTTTCAAAAATAAAATATTTGAGATTATTTTCACAATCCTGGACTACTAATATCTTACTCTTCTTTGTCAGTCATGTTCTCCTTTTCCTATGACACTGATACTGCTTACTATGAAGCAGACTTACTTGCATTAGGTTTATATAGTTGAATTTTTAATCGAGACAGCATTGCAGACTTACATTCCCTCTACTTAAAATTTTGGTTTTAAAAACACCAGGTAAGAATTTTTAAGGTCAAACGGCAATTTTTTTTTGAACGTTACAACAGAATCATTACAGAATGACCAGCCGTTTCCAGACTTTAAGTAAGCTGTATAATGTCCTGATGTTGTTGATGGACCATCGTGATAGATAATTGCTACAGTAACAAAAGTCCTCCCTGATATTGACAGCTGAGAAGCCACAAAATTTTTTATTAAAGTTGACAATTTTGTTCCATCAGGCCTACATCGTTGCATCATTAAAATGACATACTGGCCATATCTACGTATAAATAATGTTGACATCATATCACATTTACATTGGCTACACTCCATGTTGTGATCCGCTGCATTTACTAGCTTATTAAAGGAGACTGATTTACTGTCTGGCAAAGTTAAATATATAAATCTTTCTGAGTCTACACTAGTAGTACTTGATACCATACAGTTCTCGCAGTCATGCTGCCATTGATAAGAAAGCCCAAACAGGTGATCTACATCTACACCCTCAACTTGCAATATATCAAGCATATACATTAAAAACTCCTGACAATCTTGCTGATTATTTTCAGAGAAGTCTGTTTGACCTGAACATTCATCTAACAGATAACGAACTTCAGACACACTTTCTACTTTTGTTCGATCACTGCTACATTTCTCGAAAACAGAATTCAACAAACAGCATAAAATTTGTTCAGAATTCAACAGAATCTGTTCTTTTAAACTCTCTAGTGAAAAGAGAACATTAACCACTACATTTGCATAGCAGTTGACACCAGAACTGTTTTCAAATTGAAAACCGACAACATCTTCAACAGAATCCACTTTCTTTCTGCTAACAATTTTCGGTTCATTGACTTTTAGTCTTTTTGCAACAACCTCCCTACTATTACTGCTATTTCTACGTTTGCGGCCTACCACACGTTTCTCAAACAAAGGATATTGAGGCAAATGTGGCGCATACTCTCTTCTTAACCTATTGTATTCCTTAACACAATCTAGATCCGCACAAATGTTTGTGACATCACAGTCAATCAAGTACAATCCCGATAAAGTTCTAACTCGTGACAATGCCACATATGCCATACCCTCCTTGAACACAGAACTGCCAATATTCACCAATGCACAGTCTACACTTAAACCTTGCGATTTATGGATTGTCACCGCATATGCCAAGCAAACAGGAAACTGTTTACGGCGAACATATAAATCTTTAACAAGCAAAAACCTAGCAGAACAACGACCAATTTGCTGTACTTCCTCAATGCCATCAAATTTAATTTTTAAAAATTCTATTCCATCTCTATTTCTGTATTTCTCAAAATCAACAACATTACCCATTGATCCATTTACCAGACCTCTTTCTACATGTAAATTCCTTCTCAAAATAATTCGGCAATTTAAACACACATTCAAAGTCTTTTCAAAACCCGCTGTTTTAGATATAGTCTTCTCTAATGAATCCAATTTTGATTTCAAATTGTCTGACAAAATAATTGTTGATCCCATATGCTCTAATTTGTCGATAGCTTCAAGTTTCACAATCTCTTGCTTTTCTAAATTCAACATTTTGTTGTTGAAGATGGCACATTCTGCAAGAGTTGGCATGAGACATATCCCGGATTTCTTCTCAGTAATTTTCTGAAAAATATTCTCAGGCACAATATCTTGTTTGGGATACAAATTTGACAGTAACCGTGCATTTAAAGCTTCTTTCCCATGCTCGGTCACTTTTCCAATTCTAATATCTTGTAGAATATTCTTGTAATGTTCATCCTTTGCCTGACGCATATTTTGATGCAGTTCTGCATAATTGAAGTTTAACCATATATTGACGTTGCCAATGCTCCCTAGGCACTTCCTGGTATCTTCATGCGTGAGTATTTTGAACACAGGTTGACCTTTTACTGGTGTCAGCTGTAGAAGATCTCCGAAAACAATAATGTGTTTCCCACCAAATAAGACATCATATTCAGTTTTAAGTACTTCTTGCATTCTCAAATGCACAAAGGCAAGCATGACATTGGAAACCATGCTTACTTCGTCAATGATAAGTAGTTTCATTTTCCTCAAAACTCTTGAAACTTCACAGCAAGCATCTCCAGATAACTTGTTGTATTGTAATTTGTTGTCATGCTCCACCGGCAGCATCAATAGACGATGCAAAGTAATACCTTTAATATTATGTGCTGCCAGTCCAGTAGGAGCGGTGACAACACAAGACAGCGATGACTCAGTCCTTTCCTGCAAATAACAAGAGATTGCTTTAATGAGGAAACTTTTTCCAGTTCCCGCTTCTCCACTCACGTACAGTCGGACAGGCTTCAACGACGTACACGAGCACTCTTTCTTCTCATGACTTAATCCGTGCTCAATTTCCTTGGTAACTTCATCATATATTTTCCTCTGCTCAACGTTGAGTTGTTTTTCCAAGTCTTGTAAGTTAACTGAATCCTCCTGAGCATGTGCCATGGCTCTTTCTACTTCATTCATAGCAGTGGCAGCTTCATTTTCGATAATAGGTCCTCCAAGTGGATCTTGACTCAATGAAACAGAACTCTGACTGTCCTGAGAACTGTCTCTGGCAATCTCGGCTGCAATCGTTGCTTCCTGCTCAATTTCCAAAGTTAGCATTTCTTGATATTTAGAAAAAGCAGGACATTCTATGGACTCCTTGGCTGCATTGAAAGAGTCTTCGTAACAGAGGAAATCTCCAAGCAGTTCCTCTTCTGCACGCCAAGGCTTGAAAAGTTGCAAAAGTGCTAAATAGAAAAACTCCTTTTTTTCTGGAGATTCGCCACTTAATTTTCGATGGTTTACTAATTGGCATTTTCTTTGCTTGACCAGGCATCCCTCACTTCCAATTACAGCATACACTCCTTTCTCAATATCTTCTTTGATGTTCCTCTTGAATATATAATTTTGGAGAACCTCATATAGACAAATATTCTCAAGGTGACTGCTTCGATTTGGATAATATGTATCCAACATGTTGGTCTTCAAAATGTCGGTACTGTTTGGTTCCTTTTCTGCCAAATACTCAATTTCCCGAACAGGTTTTAGAACTCGATTTCGCGTTGCAGCAAGACCAAGACTCGCCCAAACGAGACTCCTGGATTTGGCATAGAGACTTGCTGAAGACAATCGATCAGAACATTCGTAAGCTCCGATTTCTCGATGCGACAACATCTTCAGACTGAAACTGTACAACTTCTTGCTGAGGCTCTTTTCATGGGAAATGTCCTCCCACATATCCTTCAGTTCGGTCTTTTCTTTTTTGGTGATGTAAGATGTCACATACCGAGCCACAGCCATACAGTTGTCAGCCACAAACTGTATATCCATGTTGGCATTCCACATGGACAAAATCACTGGGTTGTAGTCATTGATGTACTTGGACTCTTCGTTCCTTTTCAAATTGTATGTATTCTTGGGTGATTTCCTCGTCACATTATGTCGCAGCGAAGACATCAAACTGTTCACTCTTCCTTTAGAAATCACCGGTCGTGGAAAGTTGAAACGACATTTGGTGTAGAACTTGTCCTTGTTTCTGAATTTACGACGACAGTACTTTCCACAACGATGGCTTTGGAAACGTAGAACTTGTTCTCTTAGACTTTTCTTCTCCGTTGCGTTTGGAACAGCACACGTAGAATACTGTTCGATGAAATTCATCACTAAGTCATCCGGATCTGTTCCAAATTTAGGTGCATCCTTGATCCACAGCAACATATGTATATGAGGGGCACCTCTTGCTTGGTACTCCTTTCTCCAGAAGAAATCCAACACCTCTCCAAGAGGTGGATTCTTTTTATTTGTGATGAAAGACATCATAGCTTCAAATCTATGATTGAAGTACCTGCATACATTCACAGGATCCAAAGAACACAGTTCTCCAGGTGTCTTGAATTCAATGTTTTCAATATTTCCATTTGCCTCTCGTAGAAATTCAAGTAAGTCATCCCAGCCATACTCGGCACAGCTCAGAGTGAGGAACCATGTCGGAGTTCCTAAGTTCCTCAGCATACATTTTAAGTCACCATGACGACGGTACCAGTACTCATTAGTACCACGCTGACACGCCATGAGATTAATTAAGTGAGAATCCAAAATACTGTCTTGGACATTGACTTTATGCATAAAGTCACTTGCCGAGATGTTTCGCATCTGTATACCACTTTTTAAGATGTGGTTCACTGCATATGACAGTCCAGACAGATCGCTTTCAAACAGGAGATGAAACAAATAGGGAATGCATTGCCGAAACCTAGGATCTTCTGCATACAATCGTAAAGTCCGGTATTCAGACGCAGGAATTTCACGAGGTCGCTCATCATATCTTCCTCCTTGACCTGTGGGAAATAGCTGTGGGAAACACCGAGCTTCCAAACTTTCCTCCCAAACACTAATGGGACTCCCTTTGGCTTGTTTCATTTGAAACAACTCAATAGCATTCCCCATCACTTCCTTGGAATGCAAAGGATGAACACTATAATGTTCATATATTTCTTCACTTTTAGAGGCCTCTACTTTCTCAATTTGGCCAGCACACAAATCGCTATCCTCTTCATCACTTACTTCCTCTTCTGCAACATATACATTCTTATAGTACTTATTATTTTTCTTCAAATACACTGTTGCCTTTTTGACTTTCCTAACATCCACTAAATCTTGCCATATTTTCTTATTCTTTGTCGGAACCCCATTAACCAAGATAACCAGAGGTTCCTCTTCCACTTTTTCTATTCCAATTGTGTTAATGTTTTTGTTCAAATCTAGAGGCAAATAAACAACTCTTCCCTTTAATCCTCTCTGTAAATCTGCTGGAGGCAATTTCCCTGTCTTTGGCTCCATTCTTACAATAGCCTGAAAGGGATGGATACTTTGAATCAAAATAGATTCATAAGTATTTAAATCCTTCAATTCAGAAGGAATCTCAACCAATTCCAGATTATTATGAACTGCCCTAGCAGGCATCTGGTTTTGGTTTAATTTATTACAACAATAAGTACACACACGTTGATCCGATCCCAAATCAAAATAATTTTCTACCATCAAGTATGTGGCTAAATCCTTCCATTCACTATTATTTTCCCTTTCACTTTTTGCATATAAATCCACTACCTTAGTCTGATTCTTATAATAAGTGCGTCGACAACATACACAAGTGAAATTAGGCCTCTCACTTGATTTCATCTGAAACGTGGCAATTTCCTTCTGAAAATTATCTGTACTGGAAACCTGTACATTATCTTCCACATTACCCTCTACTTCAGGGTCAATTTGAACATTCTCATCTTTACTACCAAAGTAACAAAACTCAATTTCTTCACAAAGATTCTTCACATCTATTTCAGAACCATGCAAAAGAGCAGCACATAACTGTTTAAGCATAATTGCTGGACTCTTAGCATAATACAACATTCTCACTAATTTTCTCACTTTATTATGATGCACTGCTAGCATCCTGAAATGATGAAAAACACTCTGGCATACTCTCCTGGAAAGACAAGCCAGTGAATGACCACGCAAACCTGTCATTTGTCTCACTCTGCAAGGATCTAAATCTTGCAACAACTTCATTTTCTGCTTCAAACTTTTCTTATTAAATGTCCGTATAAAATCACATAGCAAATTGATGGAAACCTGTCGCACACTGCAAATAGAACTACACTTCCAAATGTACACAGGACCCTTAGGACGTCTTCCTAAAACCTCATCACTTAGCGCCTCTTCTGTCTCTGTTGTCACAAGTAGTTCTTTTTCAACTGGACAACCATCCTTCACTTCATAAGCTCGACCACTGATGTCAACTGCATGCACCAAATCATTATCCTGAAAATAAGTCTCCTCATTAAAAAATGCCTCAGAACTTGAACTATGCATCCATTCTCCAGAAAAAACTTCACAAAAGTTAGTACGATTTACTACTCTCTTCCATCTACTTTTTGTTTTGAAATCAGAAATTACCTTGCTTAGTTTCCTAATTCTATTGATTACCAAAATAAACAACTTTCGCTTGATTTCAAAAGCATGATCAATAATTTTCTCTACATTTTTCTTCTTCCTATAAAATGCCGCTTTCTGTTGGCCTTTCTTTTTAATATTTTTCAATAAATTAACTAATATCCTATTACGGAACATTCGTTGTCGAATGTCCCTAAACTGTTGTTTCCTTCTACTATCATGCACAGAGTTATCTCTTCCTCTACCAGTAACATTTGTGATGGGTCTCTCCTTTCCATTTAAATTACTTCTCTTTTTGTTAAGAGACACATTTTTTTGAGCAAAATTTTTTTTACTACAAATATTTCTTAAGAATGATTTCGTGCTCTTACCCGGACCTTTCTTGGTGTTTTGACAAGTATTTGGGGAAGAGGACTGCTGCAATAAAACATCATCCTGCTGTCTTTGACGTTTTCTAGCCTTTCGTATTCGACTTCTGGAAGGCATTTTCCAAACTATGAAAGAATCTGCAGTTGAATCTGTGAAAAAATATAATATAAAATGTTATTAACCACTATTACCAAACAGTAAATAAATAACAGTCATCTAAAACTTAATGCTGTACTAATTATTTAACATAGCAAATATTTTCCACCAGCACTGCATCACAAAAATGACACTCAATGGTACAAAACAGGCATACAACACTCATAAATCACTCCCTAATATTTTAAATCATTAATTCAGGATGACGATAAGATGTAGCCTATCTAAAGGTTTGTTTAGGCCCAGATCTTTGGACTGGGGTGAATGTGTGTCATTGATCCACATTCAGTCCATCACCTGTTTTGTTTATTTGAGGTGAGGCCAACACATGGTTGCAGATAAGATTTTCACTGAAAAAAAACCAAGGTAAAAAAACATGTGAAGGCCTACCAATGAAGTAAATCATTAAATGAAAACCAATACATTTCTGGAAATATGCACTACTAGTGCTTCATAAGATGTTTTGGATCATATTTATAAGTTATTTGAGTATCTAGTATGCTATTTTACATTCTTCATGGTGCAAATTTATTGTAAATACGCTCCCACCTGCGGTTGGCAAATTTAGATTTTGATTATGGGAGTTAGATAGGCATGTTAATAATTTCCCAAAAATGGTATATAACCCCAAACAACCTTTGAAGCAAATGCTCTTAGCCATGTTATCCACCTCCCATTGGATAACATGGCTAAGAAATGCTTGCAAATGTGATAAAAAAAGGCCTGCAATGCATGAATAACGCAGAAAAATCAGCGATATTCATGCATTTTCCAACAAATGCTCTTAGCCATGTTATCCACTTCCTATTAAATAACATGGCTAAGAACTGCTCAGGGCACCATGAGGAACGCTTTCCATTTAAAAAGGGAAAAATAACATCAAAGACACTAAAATGCCTTCTAAATATGAACCCAAACAACCTATGAAGCAATGTGAAAAAAAACTGCCGCAATGCATGAATATAGCAGAAAAATCAGCGATATTCATGCATTTTCCAGCAAATGCTCTTAGCCATGTTATCCACTTCCAATTAAATAACATGGCTAAGAACTGCTCAGGGCCCCATGAGGAACGCTTTCCATTTAAAAAGGGAAAAATAACATCAAAGACACTAAAATACCTTCTAAATATGAACCCAAACAACCTATGAAGCAATGTGAAAAAAACGGCCACAATGCATGAATATAGCAGAAAAATCAGCGATATTCATGCATTTTCCAGCAAATGCTCTTAGCCATGTGATCCACTTCCTATTAAATAACATGGCTAAGAACTGCTCAGGGCCCCATGAGGAACGCTTTCCATTTAAAAAGGGAAAAATAACATCAAAGACACTAAAATGCCTTCTAAATATGAACCCAAACAACCTATGAAGCAATGTGAAAAAAAACGGCCACAATGCATGAATATAGCAGAAAAATCAGCGATATTCATGCATTTCCCAGCAAATGCTCTTAGCCATGTTATCCACTTCCTATTAAATAACATGGCTAAGAACTGCTCAGGGCCCCATGAGGAACGCTTTCCATTTAAAAAGGGAAAAATAACTTCAAAGACACTAAAATGCCTTCTAAATATGACCCCAAACAACCTATGAAGCTCTAACAGTACATATCCTGAAATTTAATTCATTTCAAAATTCGTTTTTAAACACAGCATATAAATCAATTGTATACCTGCATTCATGAAGAAATGACTAAAAATGTCCTTGAGACACATGAAAGTGTTTTCTGGAATGCCCTAGCACCATTTTTGGGACACTATTAACATGGCTAGGTAACTCCCATAATCAAAATCTAAATTTGCCAAGCACAAGTGGGAGCGTATTTACAAGACACTTGTCCCATGAGGAACACTTTACATTTTAAAAGGCGAACACAACATCTTAGACACTCAAATACCTTATAAATATGGCCCAAAACAACCTATGAAGCTCTAGCAGTACATATCTAGAAATGTAATTGATTTCTTAAATCGTTTTTAAAAGCAACATATCTGTTTCAGCTTACATAACAGACCATGAAATGGCCTCCATGTATTACAATATCTTGTGTAACTGCATGCCAGAATGTTACACCAAATATGCAATTATAATTTCTCTTTGAAACTAATTCTATTAGTATATCACTAGAGACAAAACCACATTTTAAAAACACAGCTTTCTTCATCATTTTCTCCTTAAATCATACTATTCTCTATCTAAATTAAATAAATCTTTTCTCACCTTAGCAAATATTTTTTGAGTTTTGAAAACAGTCTCAGAAATACACCAAATTGTCTTCAGCAGAAGAAAAAGGATGCACTCCAAAGGCTGCAGCTATTGAAAGCACAGAAATACAGATATTCTTTTCACATATCTCTCATATTAGCCAATCATACCTCTTCCCTCACTTTTTTCAAATCAAAACCCTTCCCCCCTCTGCCCTGTCTGCCTTGTTTCCATAGCAACCACCTCCTGGAAGACCTCTCATGTTTGCAAATTCACACAACAATGTTTCAATTGAACTCTGAACTCTCAGTGCACCTGCGTATCCAGTGCAATCTTTCATTAAATGTTTCTTCCTTGACCATTCAAATTACATCTTTCAAAGAACACATCCATGCACCCTAACTTTCTGTTTTCAGAAATGGAAATGCACCAATCACTGCTAATGAATCATTAGCATTGTAAATCCACAGTTTTTTTTCTTTAGAAACTCCTACTGTTTCAACTGCCCTTTCATTACCACACTTCATCTGACTGCAGAACAACCTTCTTCCACCATGTTTAACGTCTGGATTGTTGGACATAGTTACATCCACTGGGCTCAAAGGTATGCTGAGAGCAGAAATTTACACAACCTCAATTTACAAGATGTGGAAATTAAGTGGTTGGGCCAAAGAGGATTAAAATGTCACCAATTGATACCATTGGTGAAAACCTTTATGCATTTGCCAAAACCTGACCTGTTAATAGTGCACTGTGGAGGTAATGATTTGGGCACTTTGACAGGGGTAGGTCTGGAAATGCTTTTAAAGGACACCTTGGAGCAATTAATGGCACTTTTTCCTCAAACTGCCTTGGTATATTCCAATATATGCCAAAGACAGAAATGGAGGTGGTCCAACCAATTTTGTCCACAAATTGAGAAAGCGAGGAAGCATGTAAACAAATCTGTTTCAGCTTACATGAGAGACCATGGAATGGGCTCTCTGTACAACAATAACTTGCGTTACTACATGCAAGATATCTACAGAGGAGATGGAGTTCACTTCTCAGATGAGGGCAACAGAATTTTCATTCTGAATTTAAGACTCTGCATTGGTACCTACTTATAAGTACCTAAATGTACCATAAACCCAAAAGCTCTTCTCAGAGCTACCCTACATCTGATCACTCACAATTATTATTTTTCTCTAACTTTTTTCACTAATTTTCCACAAAATTCGCTCCCCGGAGCGCTACCCGGTTCGCTAACCGAAAGCTAACCTCGCGGAATTTTTTTAAAAAAAAATTTTTTTCCGCACATATAAGCCTCCTCAGCCACGCTCAGAAAACCTAGGGGGTCAAGATAAGTCTACCATGACCCCTTCTACCCATTCTAAACATTATTTGCCCTCCATCTTGTATCTTAATGCGAACGAAACACAAAATGGTGGACTCCCGTGACGCTTAAGGTTCGCTAACCGGGCAGCTTCCCGGAAAGCGGTCCTAAAAAAAGGCGGGAAAGTAATTTACAGAATAACGACTAGAAACACTCTCACCAAATATAGATTAGCTCATACTACATAACAATCCCTTCCATTCTCACAAATTTCATTGAAATTCCATTTAGCCATTTAGCCTGTAGACCTCTCCAAGTACCGTGAGGTAAATTACTTCACAAAACACATCTGAATTGTTGGAATTGACAACCAATGAAAATGTTACTTTCATTTTCTACTTTTATTACCTGACATTTGATTGGTTATATACCTGTATATATATAAAGGGAGAGAAGGAAACACAGCCATTTTGACTACTACTTCTTGTTGTACCTCCTATTTCAAAAGCTTCAAAAAACTTCAACTTCTTTGTGAAGGTAAGTTATAATTTAATATATTGTGCACTATGACTTAATATAGTAGACTTTTTCTGCTACATATACACTATCCCTCTGTAGTAGTAGTGTCTTGGTTAAATCACATACACTTTTTTTTAGTCCTATTTCCACTCTCATACTATACACTGCCAAAAGATAAATTCACTGATAAAAACTGCCTATCTAAAATTAATCCCAACAGTGCCCTATCTCTACTAATATATATTTTTTTAATCCAAATTTCAGGCAAAATGGAAGGCGAGCAGCAAGTTTCATTTTCGATTGAACTGAAGGAGAGCAGCCAAGACAAACTTGATGACTTTATGGATGACAGTAGAGACCACGAACTTCTACAATGTGTTGAAGCAGTAGACAACTTGCTTCAAAATGAAAAACAATTACACCCTATAATAAATTATGACATTTCTGACAATGAAATGTTAGAAAATTTAATAAAGTATGAAACACAATCATAATAAAAAAAATAAATAAATAAAGAAAACAAAAAAAAACAAGAAAAACAACAAACAATTAACATACAGTATTAGAAAAGTCTTTCATTCTTTTATCCATAAAGTTCGCTGCCCAGAAAGCTATCCGGTTCGCGAACTTGGCGCTTACCACGCAAAAAAAAATTTTTTTTTTTGGACCCTCCTAGGCCCTTTTAAAACCTCCACATAAAACCTAGGGGGTCAACGAGGATCTACTATGCCCCCTTATGGTAATTTCCCCCTTTGTTTTGGCCTCCTCTTGTCTCTCGATCCTACCGAGAGACAAGATGGCGGCCGCTCCGGACTGTTTAGAATGTTGACAGACACCGGAGGGCCAATCAGCTTCTCATCGCAAAGTTCCGTTACGCGAAAGGTTCGCTAACCGGATAGCTGCCCGGAGCGCTGTTACAGATATATATCTTGATTTAAACGTTAATTTCTCAAAATCCACTGAAGCACATATATTGAGACCTAGCAAAGGCACATCGGGCTAACAGTCCCTACAATTTTGCCAAGTTTCGTGAAAATCCATTCAGCCGTTCGGGCTAAAAGTGAGTCCAACCGCCCTATGGAAATTAACATGGGAAAAAGGCGTTTTGGGACCCCCCTTTTTTCTCGGCCCCCCCTCCACAAAACCCCCCCAAATTTTCAAGGTCTGCTCAGAAACAAAATGTGCCATTTTCCTGAAAATTTCAGCCAATTCCGTCCACGAACGCAAAAGTTATTAGGCATAGAATTTTCAGAAATCCCATAGGGAAAAAATCCTAACTATATATACCTACTGGCGACCGCCAGTAGGTAATATATATATATATATTCAATGAAAAAACCATAGGTTATAGACCATATATAGTTAGGAATTTGCATTTAAAAAACCTTATTTTACTCACACAAAACCATTGAAATTCCATATATAGTTAGTTGCACTAACTATATATCGCGCACCCGCAATCCACTGCTGATGATGTCACATATTACATCATTCATGACATGGTCAGTGACATCACTGATGACATCACTGATGACATCTCAAATGACATCACTGATGACATATCAAATGACATCACTGATGACATATCAAATGACATCACTGATGACATCACTGATGACATCACTGATGACATCTCAAATGACATCACTGGTGACATCACTGATGATATAAATTATGTGATAATACGATGAACCTCTTCCGACTCTAATATAACCTTAGATACAATCAGTGTAAACAGACACTCACAGACTGTCACTCATCCATGGAGTTACTCACACACCTAGTCAGTCATGCTAAGAATCAATCACACCTCCATTTCCTCAACTATACAGTTATACACACCTTACTTATTCAAACATATACTAACACATATTTACTCTCTTATACATTTCCTGATACAAGTTCACAATGATCCATACAGCCACTCACACATTCACTGGCTCTTATGCACAGTTATTTATATATGTCAACTCTCACATGTACTGTGTTTTACATATGTACTTACTTTGACATGTAGCACTGAGACATCCATTCACTCACCAATACACTCATGCACACAGTCAATCGCCCATACAGCTATTTCCACATGCTCTTTTGAACCCATACATCTAGTGAATCAACTGCTCACACATCTATGCACAGAGTCATACACCTCCCAGCCACCCACACACACACTCAGTCTCCCAAAGAAATACTTGGGCAACCTATCAATAACCCATATAGTTACTCATATAGCTACTTATCAACACATGCAGCAGTTTACAGAACAACAGACATAATGATGCACAAATGAAGACAGTTTAGTCACTAACCCATGCACTCAGTGAGACACATTTAATCACTCACTCATACAGTCAGTCATGCACCTACTAAATCCTTCATCCAGACACTTATAAATCCACTCATTCTTCAATATATAAGACATATTTTAACTTTACAGAAACATACAGTCACTGGATGTTGTCATCAGTGATGTCATCAGTGATGTCACTGACCATGTCATGAATGATGTAATATGTGACATCATCAGCAGTGGATTGCGGGTGCGCGATATATAGTTAGTGCAACTAACTATATATGGAATTTCAATGGTTTTGTGTGAGTAAAATAAGGTTTTTTAAATGCAAATTCCTAACTATATATGGTCTATAACCTATGGTTTTTTCATTGAATTTCAATGGTTTTTTAAATGCTAATATCTGTAGCTGTAAAATGTATTCTTCTTTAAATCTTAAAATATATTTTACATGTTTTTTATCCATTTAAAAAAAAAAAATGTTATGTTTCGCTCCCAGTCCATGAACCGGTCAGCTTCCCGTTAGCTCAATTTAAAGCTGCGGCTCGGTCCGCGAACCGGTAAACGTTCCTTTAGCGTAACTGTTATGTTAGCATGACGTTTTGCGTTGTCGCGTAATACGTCATTGGACGCTTAGTTAGCGGACCGGAAAGCGGAGCAAAGCGCGAAACGTAAACTCAGCAGGTCATGTGACTCGATAATAACACTTTTCATTGGTTCATTTCACTTTTGGTTTCCTAATGATGTAATACTAGGTCATGTGATCTAAAATTAACACTTTTCATTGGTTTAGAACTTTTGCTTTTCCCAAATGATGAAAACCCCTTCTTCTTTCCTCACTCTGACTTTCATCTTGGTGAGAGAAAGACCCTTTTTCATTGTTCACAAATGGCTTCAGTAGTTGCTTCAGCTAGTGTACCCCCACCACCACCTCCACCCCCTTATGGGAAGAGAGGACCACCTGCTCAAGTCTCCATAAAAGAAGAGGAAGATCAAGAAGAGGAGGAAGAGCAGGAAGAGCCTGAATATTTGCCAGAGGAGCCCAGGCGGTACAATAGAAAAGAAAACTATATCTGGCAATTTTTCAAATTTCCAGAAGGACAAAAAAAAGTCAATGCCAGATATGTGTATTGCCGTATTTGCGGCGAACGACTTTCAAGGGGCACTGACAAGAAATACTCCTTCAGAAATTACACAATGCACAGGCATATGAGTAGGTGGCACCCAAACAATTATAGTGCTGCCCAGCTTCGCGATGAACAGCAAAATCCCCCGGCAATGGCGAGAAGATCTGTTGTGCAAGAAGTATCGGGACCAGAGGCGAGGGAGGTGATCCCAAACATTCAAATGGACTTTGGGGAAGTAAAACAAGTGTGCGTGCGGTGCAGCTAATTAATATGCTATAGAGAAAGTAGCATTACTCTTATAGTGAAAGCTATCCAAAATCATGTTTGCCCGAAACGCCCCAAAAAATAAATTCTTCTTTTTTTCGTTGCTCCTGTTGAGCCCTTTTCAATGAATCATTTTTGTTTCCCCCCTCCCCCCCAAAAAACTAAAAAATTACAAAATGTTAAAAAAATACAAAAAAAATATAAAAAATGTTCAGAAAAATAATTAAAAAAATTTAAAACAACAAAAACCCCCAAAAAAGTTCTTTTCAGAACTACCTCCCCATTATAAAAAAAATTGGTAGAATTTTTTAAACTCTGCCAACCTCTATTTCTTTTAGTTCGCTCCCAGTTCGCACTCCGGTACGCGAACCGGGAGCGACCCAAAATTTTTTTTTAAAAAAAAGAACAGTAAGTATAAGGGATGGAAACATACAGTTATGTTACAAAAAAGACAGCTATAGGGAGTAAAGAAAAGATACTGTTACCCGCAATCCACTTCTGATCATATCACATATTACATCATTTTTGACATGGTCAGTGACATCATCAGCAGTGGATTGCGAGTAACAGTATCTTTTGTTTACTTCCTATAGCTGTCTTTTTTGTAACATAACTGTCTGTTTCCATCCCTTATACTTACTGTTCTTTTTTAAAAAAAAATGTTGTGATCAAAACCCATAATAAGTAATGTAATTGAAAATCGTGGAGTTTCTTTTGCTCATTTCACAATCACATCACCTGTGTTGCCTTTGCTTAGGTATCTCATAGTGCAGATGTAGTCCAGCATATGAAACAGAACGCAGAAGTGCAGCAGTGTATGCATTAATACATGTGAAGGCCTACCAATGAAGTAAGTCATGTCCACTTATTACATCATTCATGACATGGTCAGTGACCTCATCAGCAGTGGATTGCGGGTAAAAAGAGTAGAAAACATTTACCTTATAATTCTTCTTAACTTTTTCAAATATTTTTTCATACTTTCAATCTGTTAAAGAGAGAACAAACATTTCAAAAATATTAAAACATGTATTTAAAAATTTGAAAAGACAAGGGAAAAGGTTGAAGAAGAAACAGTTTTTCAACAACTTTGACATTTACAGAAGCCTCTGCTGCTCTACGTCCCCTACACAATCCTAAAGATATATATTTTAAACAAACAGTATCTTGATGCTGATGAAGTGAGGCCTATTTTGGAACATGGTGCATCTTTTGCACTGCTGATGTCTCACAATAGTGATGCAATAGCAGCGCAAAAAAAATGTAAAGCCATCATAAAATTGTGTCTAACATTTTAAATGATTGTTTCAGGATGCAAATAAGATGTGTCCTTTCAAGAGGTTTCTTTAAGGTGAGGCCTATTCAGTTTTAAAAAAAAACAGTACCCAGAAGTGCAGCACTGTAAGCATTAACTTTGACACTTACAGAAGCCTCAGTTTCTCCATATCTACCTAACATTTCTAAATGTATATCATAAGTGCAAAAAGTAGAACATTAATTATACATGTTAAATGGTTTATTTTTGCTGTTCTCAGAATGTATCAAATTTCACTTAAATCAGTGACTTGAAGGTATTCATCATGTAACAGCGGGGAAAAAAAACACAATCAAAATGATTGTGTTTAAAAAACCCATACAACCTAAGAAATCTGAATTCAAAACTCCTTAAAATTAACTTACTTTCCATAACGTCGAAGGATGTCCTATGAACAGCGTACACTCTGTTGTGCTATAAATATTTTCAGCCCGCCACTTTCTGAAAGAAAACCTCCATCATTTTGAAAAATATGTTACATACAATAAAAGACTTCTCACTTTTTGCCACATGTTTCCCCTTGGCCAAATCATGTTGCAGCGTTTTTCAACTCTTGTAATTCTTATAATGAAATCCCGTCATTTTCTATTTTCGCAACTTTCAAAAAGAAAACATTTAAGATTACTTTCACAATCCTGGACTACTAATATCTTACCCTTCTTTCTCACTCATGTTCTCCTTTTCCTATGACACTGATTCAGCTTACTATGAAGCAGACTTACTTGCATCAGGTTTATATAGTTGGATTTTTAAATTGACATTATAATTAAAAGTTTTGGACCAATAATCTAGACAGCATTGCAGACTTACATTCCCTCTACTTCATGAACCTTTTATAATTCCTCAGAGGAAATCCCGAGATTCTTTCCTTAAAATTTTGGTTTTAAAAACACCAGGTAAGAATTTTTAAGGTCAAACGGCAATTTTTTTTTAAAAGTTACAACAGAATCGTTGCAGAATGACCAGCCGTTTCTAGACTTTAAATAAGCTGTGTAATGTCCTGATGTTGTTGAAGGACCATCGTGATAGATAATTGCTACAGTTACAAAAGTCCTTCCTGATATTGACAGCTGAGAAGCAACAAATTTTTTTATTAAAGTTGACAATTTTGATCCATCAGGCCTACATCGTTGGATGATTAAAATGACATACTGGCCATATCTTCGTATACATAATGTTGACATCATTTCAGATTTACATTGGCTACACTCCATGTTGTGATCAGCTGCATTTACTAGCTTATTAAAGGAGACTGATTTACTGTCTGGCAAAGTTATATATATAAATCTTTCTGAGTCTACACTAGTAGTACTTGATACCATACAGTTCTCGCAGTCATGCTGCCATTGATAAGAAAGCCCAAACAGGTGATCTACATCTACACCCTCATCTTGCAATACATCAAGCATATACATTAAAAACTCCTGACAATCCTGCTGATTATTTTCAGAGAAGTCTGTTTGACCTGAACATTCATCTAACAGATAACGAACTTCAGACACACTTTCTACTTTTGTTCGATCGGTGCTACATTTCTCGAAAACAGAATTCAACAAACAGCATAAACTTTGTTCTGAATTCAACACAATCTGTTCTTTTAAACTCTCTAGTGAAAAGAGAACATTAACCACTACATTTGCATAGCAGTTGACACCAGAACTGTTTTCAAATTGAAAACCGACAACATCTTCAACAGAATCCACTTTCTTTCTGCTTACAATTTTTGGTTCATCGACTTTTGGTCTTTTTGCTACAACCTCCCTACTATTACTGATATTTCTTCGTTTCCGGCCTACCACACGTTTCTCAAACAAAGGATATTGAGGCAAATGTGGCGCATACTCTTTTCTTAACCTATTGTATTCCTTAACACAATCTAGATCCGCACAAATGTTTGTGACATCACAGTCAATCAAGTACAATCCCGATAAAGTTCTAACTCGTGACAATGCCACATATGCCATACCCTCCTTGAACACAGAACTGCCAATATTCACCAATGCACTATCTACACTTAAACCTTGCGATTTATGGATTGTCACCGCATATGCCAAGCAAACAGGAAACTGTTTACGGCGAACATATAAGTCTTTAACAAGCAAAAACCTAGCAGAACAACAACCAATTAGCTGTACTTCCTCAATACCATCAAATTTAATTTTTAAAAATTCAATTCCATCTCTATTTCGGTATTTCTCAAAATCCACAACATTACCCATTGATCCATTTACCAGACCTCTTTCAACATGTAAATTCCTTCTCAAAATGATTCGGCAATTTAAACACACATTCAAAGTCTTTTCAAAACCCGCTGTTTTAGATATAGTCTTCTCTAATGAATCCAATTTTGATTTCAAATTCTCAGACAAAATAATTGTTGATCCCATATGCTCTATTCTGTCAATAGCTTCAAGTTTCACAATCTCTTGCTTTTCTAAATTCAACATTTTGTTGTTGAAGATGGCACATTCTGCAAGAGTTGGCATCAAACATATTCCGGATTTCTTCTCAGTAATTTTCTGAAAAATATTCTCAGGCACAATGTCTTGTTCGGGATATAAATTTGAAAGTAATCGTGCATTTAAAGCTTCTTTCCCATGCTCGGTCACTTTTCCAATTCTAATATCTTGTAGAATATTCTTGTAATCTTCATCCTTCGCCTGACGCATATTTTCATGCAGTTCAGCATAATTGAAGTTTAACCATATATTGACGTTGCCAATGCTCCCTAGGCACTTCCTGGTATCTTCATGCGTGAGTATTTTGAACACAGGTTGACCTTTTACTGGTGTCAGCTGCGGAAGATCTCCGAAAACAATGATGTGTTTGCCACCAAATAACACATCATACTCAGTTTTAAGAACTTCTTGCATTCTCAAATGCACAAAGGCAAGCATGACATTGTAAACCATGCTTACTTCATCAATGATAAGAAGTTTCATTTTCCTCAAGACTCTTGAAACTTCACAACAAGCATCCCCAGATAACTTGTGGTATTGTAATGTGTTGTCATGCTCCACTGGCAGCATCAGTAGACGATGCAAAGTAATACCTTTAACCTCTTGGCTGCTAGGCGTTTTCCCGCTGTGTGCTGGGAATTACCATTTTGCTGTTTGCATGACGAGCTCAGCTCGTCATCAGCACACGGCACCCGTGGGTGATGACGAGCTGAGCTTGTCATCAGCGTCGAAAGGGTTAATGTTATGTGCTGCCAGTCCAGTAGGAGCGGTAACAACACAAGACAACAATGTCTCAGTCCTTACCTGCAAATAACAAGAAATTGCTTTAATAAGGAAACTTTTTCCAGTTCCCGCTTCTCCACTCACGTACAGTCGGACAGGCTTCAACGATGTACATGAGCACTCTTTCTTCTCATGACTTAATCCATGCTCAATTTGCTTGGTAACTTCATCATATGTTTTCCTCTGCTCAACGTTGAGTTGTTTTTCCAAGTCTTCTAAGTTCACTGAATCCTCCTGAGCATGTGCCATGGCTCTTTCCACTTCATTCATAGCAGTGGCAGCTTCATTTTCGATTATAGGTCCTCCTAGTGGATCCTGACTCAATGAAACAGAACTCTGACTATCCTGAGAACTGTCTCTGGCAATTTCGGCTGCAATCGTTGCTTCCTGCTCAATTTCCAAAGTCAACATTTCTTGATATTTGGGAAAAGCAGGACATTCTATGGTCTCCTTAGCAGCAGTGAAAGAGTCTTCGTAACAGAGGAAATCTCCAAGCAGTTCCTCTTCTGCACGCCAAGGCTTGAAAAGTTGCAAAAGTGATAAATAGAAAAACTCCTTTTTTTCTGGAGATTCGCCACTCAATTTTCGATGGTTTACTAATTGGCATTTTCTTTGCTTGACCAGACATCCCTCACTTCCAATTACAGCATACACTCCTTTCTCAATATCTTCTTTGATGTTCCTCTTGAATATATAATTTTGGAGAACCTCATATAGACAAACATTCTCAAGGTGACTGCTTCGATTTGGATAATATGTATCCAACATGTTGGTCTTCAAAATGTCGGTACTGTTTGGTTCCTTTTCTGCCAAATACTCAATTTCCCGGACAGGTTTTAGAACTCGATTTCGCGTTGCAGCAAGACCAAGACTCGCCCAAACGATACTCCTGGATTTGGCATAGAGACTTGCTGAAGACAACCGGTCAGAACATTCGTAAGCTCCGATTTCTCGATGCGACAACATCTTCAGACTGAAACTGTACAACTTTTTGCTGAGGCTCTTTTCATGGGAAATGTCCTCCCACATATCCTTCAATTCTGTCTTTTCTTTTTTGGTGATGTAAGATGTCACATACCGAGCCACAGCCATATAGTTGTCAGCCACAAACTGTATATCCATGTTAGCATTCCACATGGACAAAATCACTGGGTTGTAGTCGTTGATGTACTTGGACTCTTCGTTCCTTTTCAAATTGTATGTATTTTTGGGTGATTTCCTCGTCACATTATGTCGCAGCGAAGACATCAAACTGTTCACTCTTCCTTTAGAAATCACCGGTCGTGGAAAGTTGAAACGACATTTGGTGTAGAACTTGTCTTTGTTTCTGAATTTACGACGACAGTACTTTCCACAACGATGGCTTTGGAAACGTAGAACTTGTTCTCTTAGGCTTTTCTTCTCCGTTGCATTTGGAACAGCACACATAGAATACTGTTCTATGAAGTTCATCACTAAGTCATCCGGATCTGTTCCAAATTTAGGTGCATCCTTGATCCACAGCAACATATGTATATGAGGAGCACCTCTTGCTTGGTACTCCTTTCTCCAGAAGAAATCCAACACCTCTCCAAGAGGTGGATTCTTCTTATTTGTGATGAAAGACATCATAGCTTCGAATCTATGATTGAAGTACCTGCATACATTCACTGGATCCAAAGAACACAGTTCTCCAGGTGTCTTGAATTCAATGTTTTCAATATTTCCATTTGCCTCTCGTAGAAATTCAAGTAAGTCTTCCCAGCCATACTCGGCACAGCTCAGAGTAAGGAACCATGTTGGAGTTCCTAAGTTCCTCAGCATACATTTTAAATCACCATGACGACGGTACCAGTACTCATTAGTACCACGCTGAGACGCCATGAGATTAATTAGGTGAGAATCCAAAATACTGTCTTGGACATTGACTTTATGCATAAAGTCACTTGCCGAGATGTTTCGCATCTGTATACCACTTTTTAAGATGTGGTTCACTGCATATGACAGTCCAGACAGATCGCTTTCAAACAGGAGATGAAACAAATAGGGAATGCATTGACGAAACCTAGGATCTTCTGCATACAATCGTAAAGTCCGGTATTCAGACGCAGGAATTTGATGAGGTCGCTCATCATATCTTCCTCCTTGACCTGTTGGAAATAGCTGTGGGAAACAACGAGCTTCTAAACTTTCCTCCCAAACACTAATGGGACTCCCTTTGGCTTGTTTCATTTGAAACAACTCAATTGCATTCCCCATGACTTCCTTGGAATGCAAAGGATGAACACTATAATGTTCATATATTTCTTCACTTTTAGAGGCCTCTACTTGCTCAATTTGGCCAGCACACAAATCGCTATCCTCTTCATCACTTACTTCCTCTTCTGCAACATATACATTTATATAGTACTTATTATTTTTCTTCAAATACAATGTTGCCTTTTTGACTTTCCTAACATCCACTAAACCTTGACATATTTTCTTATTCTTTGTCGGAACCCCATTAACCAAGATAACCAGAGGTTCCTCTTCCACTTTTTCTACTCCAATTGTGTTAATGTTTTTGTTCAAATCTAGAGGCAAATAAACAACTCTTCCCTTTAATCCTCTCTGTAAATCTGATGGAGGCAACTTCCCTGTCTTTGGCTCCATTCTTACAATAGCCTGAAAGGGATGGATACTTTGAATCAAAATAGATTCATAAGTATTTAAATCCTTCAATTCAGAAGGAACCTCAACCAATTCCAGATTATTATGAACCGCCCTAGCAGGCATCTGGTTTTGGTTTAATTTGTTTCAACAATAAGTACATACACGTTGATCCGATCCCAAATCAAAATAATTTTCTACCATCAAGTATGTGGCAAAATCCTTCCATTCACTATTATTTTCCCTTTCACTTTTTGCATATAAATCCACTAACTTAGTCTGATTCTTATAATAAGTGCGTCGACAACACACACAAGTGAAATTAGGCCTCTCACTTGATTTCATCTGAAACGTGGCAATTTCCTTCTGAAATTTATCTGTACTAGAAACCTGTACATTATCTTCAACATTACCCTCTACTTCTGGGTCAATTTGAACATTCTCATCTTTACTACCAAAGTAACAAAACTCAATTTCTTCACAAATATTCTTGACATCTATTTCAGAACCATGCAAAAGAGCAGCACATAATTGCTGGACTCTTAGCATAATACAACATTCTCACTAATTTTCTCACTTTATTATGATGCACTGCTAGCATCCTGAAATGATGAAAAACACTCTGGCATACTCTCCTGGAAAGACAAGCCAGTGAATGACCACGCAAACCTGTCATTTGTCTCACTCTGCAAGGATCTAAATCTTGCAACAACTTCATTTTCTGCTTCAAACTTTTCTTATTAAATGTCCGTATAAAATCACAAAGCAAATTGATGGAAACCTGTCGCACACTGCAAATAGAACTACACTTCCAAATGTACACAGGACCCTTAGGACGTCTTCCTAAAACCTCATTACCTAACACCTCGTCTGTCTCTGTTGTCACAAGTTTTTCTTTTTCAACTGGACAACCATCCTTCACTTCATAAGCTCGACCACTGGTCTAAACTGCAAACACCAAATCATTATCCTGAAAATAACTCTCCTCATTAAAAAATGCCTCACAACTTGAACTATGCATCCATTCTCCGGAAAAAACTTCACAAAAGTTACTACGATTTACTACTCTCTTCCATCTACTATTTGATTTGAAATCAGAAATTACCTTGTTTAGTTTCCTAATTCTATTGATTACCAAAATAAACAACTTTCGCTTAATTTCAAAAGCATGATCAATAATTTTCTCTACATTTTTCTTCTTCTTATAAAATGCCACTTTCTGTTGGCCTTTCTTAATATTTTTTAATAAATTAACTATTATCCTGTTGCAGAACATTCGTTTTCGAATGTCCCTAAACTGTTGTTTCCTTCTACTATCATGCACAGAGTTATCTCTTGCTCTACCAGTAACATTTTTGATGGGTCTTTCCTTTCCATTTAATGTTTCACTTGTAGCCCAAACGGCTGAATGGATTTTCACGAAACTTGGCAAAATTGTAGGGACTGTTAGCCCGATGTGCCTTTGCTAGGTCTCAATATATGTGCTTCAGTGGATTTTGAGAAATTAACGTTTAAATCAAGATATATATCTGTAACAGCGCTCCGGGCAGCGATCCGGTTAGCGAACCTTTCGCGTATCGGAACTTTGCGATGCGAAGCTGATTGGCCCTCCGGTGTCTGTCAACATTCTAAACAGTCCGGAGCGGCCGCCATCTTGTCTCTCGGTAGGATCGAGAGACAAGAGGAGGCCAAAACAAAGGGGGAAATTACCATAAGGGGGCATAGTAGATCCTCGTTGACCCCCTAGGTTTTATGTGGAGGTTTTAAAAGGGCCTAGGAGGGTCCAAAAAAAAAAATGAAAAAATTTTTTTTTTGCGTGGTAAGCGCCAAGTTCGCGAACCGGAAAGCGTTCTGGGCAGCGAACTTTATGGATAAAAGAATGAAAGACTTTTCTAATACTGTATGTTAATTGTTTGTTGTTTTTCTTGTTTTTTTTTGTTTTCTTTTTTTAAAGTGTTTTTTTTATTTTGATTCTTTTTCATAATTTATTAAACTTTCTAACATTTCAGTGTCTGAAATGTTATTATTTTCTTGAAATATTGTTTGCAATCGGTGAGGTTGCAAAATGTCCTCATTTGCAAGGAGGACATCTACTGCTTGGACACATTGCAGCAGTTCATTATCCAAGCTTTCATCCATAAATTCCAGGTCAATTTGTTCATTTAATTCCTGGCTGCTCTCTTGCAGGTCCATCTCAAAAGAAACTTGCTGCTCGCCTTCCATTTTGCCTGAAATTTGGATTAAAAAAAATATATATTAGTAGAGATAGGGCACTGTTGGGATTAATTTTAGATAGGCAGTTTTTATCAGTGAATTTATCTTTTGGCAGTGTATAGTATGAGAGTGGAAATAGGACTATAAAAAAGTGTATGTGATTTAACCAAGACAAGCCTTACTCCATTCATAACTATAACAGAGAAGTCTATCTAAATACATTACTACTACAGAGGGATAGTGTATATTTAGCAGAAAAAGCCTACTATATTAAGTTATACTGCACAATATATTAAATTATAACTTACCTTCACAAAGAAGTTGAAGTTTTTTGAAGCTATTGAAATAGGAGGTACAACAAGAAGTAGTAGTCAAAATGGCTGTGTTTCCTTCTCTCCCTTTATATATATACAGGTATATAACCAATCAAATGTCAGGTAATAAAAGTAGAAAATGAAAGTAACATTTTCATTGGTTGTCAATTCCAACAATTCAGATGTGTTTTGTGAAGTAATTTACCTCACGGTACTTGGAGAGGTCTACAGGCTAAATGGCTAAATGAAATTTCAATGAAATTTGTGAGAATGGAAGGGATTGTTATGTAGTATGAGCTAATCTATATTTGGTGAGAGTGTCTCTAGTCGTTTTTCTGTAAATTACTTTCCCACCTTTTTTTTGGACCGCTTTCCGGGAAGCGGCCCGGTTAGCGAACCTTAAGCGTCACGGGAGTCCACCATTTTGTGTTTCGGTCGCATTAAGATACAAGATGGAGGGCAAATAATGTTTAGAATGGGTAGAAGGGGTCATGGTAGACTTATCTTGACCCCCTAGGTTTTCTGAGCGTGGCTGAGGAGGCTTATATGTGCGGAAAAAAAAACTTTTTTTAAAAAAATTCCGCGAGGTTAGCTTTCGGTTAGCGAACCGGGTAGCGCTCCGGGGAGCGAATTTTGTGGATAATTAGTGAAAAAAGTTAGAGAAAAATAATAATTGTGAGTGATCAGATGTAGGGTAGCTCTGAGAAGAGCTTTTGGGTTTATGGTACATTTAGGTACTTATAAGTAGGTACCAATGCACAGTCTTAAATTCAGAATGAAAATTCTGTTGCCCTCATCTGAGAAGTGAACTCCATCTCCTCTGTAGATATCTTGCATGTAGTAACGCAAGTTATTGTTGTACAGAGAGCCCATTCCATGGTCTCTCATGTAAGCTGAAACAGATTTGTTTACATGCTTCCTCGCTTTCTCAATTTGTGGACAAAATTGGTTGGACCACCTCCATTTCTGTCTTTGGCATATATTGGAATATACCAAGGCAGTTTGAGGAAAAAGTGCCATTAATTGCTCAAAGGTGTCCTTTAAAAGCATTTCCAGACCTACCCCTGTCAAAGTGCCCAAATCATTACCTCCACAGTGCACTATTAACAGGTCAGGTTTTGGCAAATGCATAAAGGTTTTCACCAATGGTATCAATTGGTGACATTTTAATCCTCTTTGGCCCAACCACTTAATTTCCACATCTTGTAAATTGAGGTTAGGTAAATTTCTGCTCTCAGCATACCTTTGAGCCCAGTGGATGTAACTATGTCCAACAATCCAGACCTTAAACATGGTGGGAGAAGGTTGTTCTGCAGTCAGATGAAGTGTGGTAATGAAAGGGCAGTTGAAACAGTAGGAGTTTCTAAAGAAAAAAAACTGTGGATTTCCAGTGCTATTGATTCATTAGCAGTGATTGGTGCATTTCCATTTCTGAAAACAGAAAGTTAGGGTGCATGGATGTGTTCTTTGAAAGATGTAATTTGAATGGTCAAGAAAGAAACATTTAATGAAAGATTGCACTGGATACGCAGGTGCACTGAGAGTTCAGAGTTCAATTGAAACATTGTTGTGTGAATTTGCAAACATGAGAGGTCTTCCAGGAGGTGGTTGCTATTGAAAAAAAGGCAGACAGGGCAGAGGGGGGAAGGGTTTAGATTTGAAAAAAGTGAGGGAAGAGGTATGATTGGCTAATATGAGAGATATGTGAAAAGAATATCTGTATTTCTGTGCTTTCAATAGCTGCAGCCTTTGGAGTGCATCCTTTTTCTTCTGCTGAAGACAATTTGGTGTATTTCTTAGACTGTTTTCAAAACTCAAAAAAGATTTGCTAAGGTGAGAAAAGATTTATTTAATTTAGATACAGAATAGTATGATTTAAGGAGAAAATGATGAAGAAAGCTGTGTTTTAAAAACGATTTAAGAAATCAATTTCATTTCTGGATATGTACTGCTAGAGCTTCATAGGTTGTTTTGAGCCATATTTATAAGGTATTTGAGTGTCTAAGATGTTATGTTTTCCTTTTAAAATGTAAAGTGTTACTCATGGGGCAAGTGTCTTGTAAATATGCTCCCACTTGTGCTTGGCAAATTTAGATTTTGATTATGGGAGTTACCTAGCCATGTTAATAGTGTCCCAAAAATGGTGCTAGGGAATTGCAGAAAACACTTTCATGTGTCTCGAGGACATTTTTAGTCATTTCTTCATGAATGCAGGTATACAATTGATTTATATGCTGTGTTTAAAAATGAATTTTGAAATTAATTACATTTCAGGATATGTAGTGTTAGAGCTTCATAGGTTGTTTAGGGTCATATTTAGAAGGCATTTTAGTGTCTTTGATGTTATTTTTCCCTTTTTAAATGGAAAGCGTTCCTCATGGGGCCCTTAGCAGTTCTTAGCCATGTTATTTAATAGGAAGTGGATAACATGGCTAAGAGCATTTGCTGGAAAGTGCATGAATATTGCTGACTTTTCTGCGATGTTATTTTTCCCTTTTTAAATGGAAAGTGTTCCTCTTGGGGCAAGTGTCTTGTAAATACGCTCCCACTTGCGCTTGGCAAATTAAGATTTTGATTATGGGAGTTACGTAGCCATGTTAATAGTGTCCCAAAAATGGTGCTAGGGCATTCCAGAAAACACTTTCATGTGTCTCAAGGACATTTTCAGTCATTTCTCCATGAATGCAGGTATACAATTGATTTATATGCTGTGTTTAAAAACGAATTTTGAAATCAATTACATTTCAGGATATGTACTGTTAGAGCTTCATAGGTTGTTTGGGGTCATATTTAGAAGGCATTTTAGTGTCTTTGATGTTATTTTTCCCTTTTTAAATGGAAAGCGTTCCTCATGGGGCCCTGAGCAGTTCTTAGCCATGTTATTTAATAGGAAGTGGATAACATGGCTAAGAGCATGTGCTGGAAAATGCATGAATATCGCTGACTTTTCTGCGATATTCATGCATTGCGGCCGTTTTTTTTCACATTTGCAAGCACTTCTTAGACATGTTATCCAATGGGAGGTGGATAACATGGCTAAGAGCATTTGCTTCAAAGGTTGTTTGGGGTTATACACCATTTTTGGGAAATTATTAACATGCCTATCTAACTCCCATAATCAAATTCTAAATTTGCCAACCGCAGGTGGGAGCATATTTACAATAAATTTGCACCAGGAAGAACGTAAAATAGCATACTAGATACTCAAATGCCTTATAAATATGACCCAAAACATCTTATGAAGCACTAGTAGTGCATATTTCCAGAAATGTATTGGTTTTCATTTAATGATTTACTTCATTGGTAGGCCTTCACATGTTTTTTTATTTTGGTATTTTTCAGTGAAAATCTTATCTGCAACCATGTGTTGGCCTCACCTCAAATAAACAAAACAGGTGATGGACTGAATGTGGATGAATGACAAACATTTACCCCAGTCTAAAGATCAGGGCCTAAACAAATCTTTAGATAGGCTACATCTTATCGTCATCCATACTTAATGATTTAAAATATTAGGGAGTGATTTATGAGTGTTGTATGCCTTTTTTGTACCATTGAGTGTCATTTTTGTGATACAGTGCTGGTGGAAAACATTTGCTATGTTAAATAATTAGTACGGCATTAAGTTTTAGATGACTGTTATTTATTTACTGTTTGCTAATAGTGGTTAATAACATGTTATATTATATTTTTCCACAGATTCAACTGCAGATTCTTTCATAGTTTGGAAAATGCCTTCCAAATGTCGAATACGAAAGGCTAGAAAACGTCAAAGACAGCAGGATGATGTTTTATTGCAGCAGTCCTCTTCCCCAAATACTTCTCAAAACACCAAGAAAGGTCCGGGTAAGAGCACGAAATCATTCTTAAGAAATATTTGTAGTAAAAAAAGTTTTGCTCAAAAAAATGTTTTAGTTCACAAAAAGAAAAGTAATTTAAATGGAAAGGAGAGACCCATCACAAATGTTACTGGTAGAGGAAGAGATAACTCTGTGCATGATAGTAGAAGGAAACAACAGTTTAGGGACATTCGAAGTCGAATGTTCCGTAATAGGATATTAGTTAATTTATTGAAAAGTATTAAAAAGAAAGGCCAACAGAAAGCGGCATTTTATAAGAAGAAGAAAAATGTAGAGAAAATTATTGATCATGCTTTTGAAATTAAGCGAAAGTTGTTTATTTTGGTAATCAATAGAATTAGGAAACTAAGCAAGGTAATTTCTGATTTCAAAACAAAAAGTAGATGGAAGAGAGTAGTAAATCGTACTAACTTTTGTGAAGTTTTTTCCGGAGAATGGATGCATAGTTCAAGTTCTGAGGCATTTTTTAATGAGGAGACTTATTTTCAGGATAATGATTTGGTGCATGCAGTTGACATCAGTGGTCGAGCTTATGAAGTGAAGGATGGTTGTCCAGTTGAAAAAGAACAACTTGTGACAACAGAGACAGAAGAGGCGCTAAGTGATGAGGTTTTAGGAAGACGTCCTAAGGGTCCTGTGTACATTTGGAAGTGTAGTTCTATTTGCAGTGTGCGACAGGTTTCCATCAATTTGCTTTGTGATTTTATACCGACATTTAATAAGAAAAGTTTGAAGCAGAAAATGAAGTTGTTGCAAGATTTAGATCCTTGCAGAGTGAGACAAATGACAGGTTTGCGTGGTCATTCACTGGCTTGTCTTTCCAGGAGAGTATGCCAGAGTGTTTTTCATCATTTCAGGATGCTAGCAGTGCATCATAATAAAGTGAGAAAATTAGTGAGAATGTTGTATTATGCTAAGAGTCCAGCAATTATGCTTAAACAATTATGTGCTGCTCTTTTGCATGGTTCTGAAATAGATGTCAAGAATATTTGTGAAGAAATTGAGTTTTGTTACTTTGGTAGTAAAGATGAGAATGTTCAAATTGACCCAGAAGTAGAAGGTAATGTTGAAGATAATGTACAGGTTTCCAGTACAGATAATTTTCAGAAGGAAATTGCCACGTTTCAGATGAAATCAAGTGAGAGGCCTAATTTCACTTGTGTATGTTGTCGACGCACTTATTATAAGAATCAGACTAAGTTAGTGGATTTATATGCAAAAACTGAAAGGGAAAATAATAGTGAATGGAAGGATTTTGCCACATACTTGATGGTAGAAAATTGTTTTGATTTGGGAGTGGACCAACGTGTGTGTACTTATTGTTGTAACAAATTAAACCAAAACCAGATGCCTGCTAGGGCAGTTCATAATAATCTGGAATTGGTTGAGATTCCTTCTGAATTGAAGGATTTAAATACTTATGAATCTATTTTGATTCAAAGTATCCATCCCTTTCAGGCTATTGTAAGAATGGAGCCTAAGACAGGGAAGTTGCCTCCAGCAGATTTACAGAGAGGATTAAAGGGAAGAGTTGTTTATTTGCCTCTAGATTTGAAGAAAAACATTAACACAATTGGAATAGAAAAAGTGGAAGAGGAACCTCTGGTTATCTTGGTTAACGGGGTTCCGACAAAGAATAAGAAAATATGGCAAGATTTAGTGGATGTTAGGAAAGTCAAAAAGGCAACAGTGTATTTGAAGAAAAATAATAAGTACTATAAGAATGTATATGTTGCAGAAGAGGAAGTAAGTGATGAAGAGGATAGCGATTTGTGTGCTGGCCAAATTGAGAAAGTAGAGGCCTCTAAAAGTGAAGAAATATATGAACATTATAGTGTTCATCCTTTGCATTCCAAGGAAGTCATGGGGAATGCTATTGAGTTGTTTCAAATGAAACAAGCCAAAGGGAGTCCCATTAGTGTTTGGGAGGAAAGTTTGGAAGCTCGGTGTTTCCCACAGCTATTTCCCACAGGTCAAGGAGGAAGATATGATGAGCGACCTCATCAAATCCCTGCGTCTGAATACCGGACTTTACGATTGTATGCAGAAGATGCTAGGTTTCGGCAATGCATTCCCTATTTGTTTCATCTCCTGTTTGAAAGCGATCTGTCTGGACTGTCATATGCAGTGAACCACATCTTAAAAAGTGGTATACAGATGCAAAACATCTCGGCAAGTGACTTTATGCATAAAGTCAATGTCCAAGACAGTATTTTGGATTCTCACTTAATTAATCTCATGGCGTGTCAGCGTGGTACTAATGAGTACTGGTACCGTCGTCATGGTGATTTAAAATGTATGCTGAGGAACTTAGGAACTCCAACATGGTTCCTCACTCTGAGCTGTGCCGAGTATGGCTGGGAAGACTTACTTGAATTTCTACGAGAGGCAAATGGAAATATTGAAAACATTGAATTCAAGACACCTGGAGAACTGTGTTCTTTGGATCCAGTGAATGTATGCAGGTACTTCAATCATAGATTTGAAGCTATGATGTCTTTCATCACAAATAAAAAGAATCCACCTCTTGGAGAGGTGTTGGATTTCTTCTGGAGAAAGGAGTACCAAGCAAGAGGTGCCCCTCATATACATATGTTGTTGTGGATCAAGGATGCACCTAAATTTGGAACAGATCCGGATGACTTAGTGATGAATTTCATAGAACAGTATTCTACGTGTGCTGTTCCAAACGCAACGGAGAAGAAAAGTCTAAGAGAACAAGTTCTACGTTTCCAAAGCCATCGTTGTGGAAAGTACTGTCGTCGTAAATTCAGAAACAAGGACAAGTTCTACACCAAATGTCGTTTCAACTTTCCACGACCGGTGATTTCTAAAGGAAGAGTGAACAGTTTGATGTCTTCTCTGCGACATAATGTGACGAGGAAATCACCCAAGAATACATACAATTTGAAAAGGAATGAAGAGTCCAAGCACATCAAAGACTACAACCCAGTGATTTTGTCCATGTGGAATGCCAACATGGATATACAGTTTGTGGCTGACAACTGTATGGCTGTGGCTCGGTATGTGACATCTTACATCACCAAAAAAGAAAAGACCGAACTGAAGGATATGTGGGAGGACATTTCCCATGAAAAGAGCCTCAGCAAGAAGTTGTACAGTTTCAGTCTGAAGATGTTGTCGCATCGAGAAATCGGAGCTTACGAATGTTCTGATCGATTGTCTTCAGCAAGTCTCTATGCCAAATCCAGGAGTCTCGTTTGGGCGAGTCTTGGTCTTGCTGCAATGCGAAATCGAGTTCTAAAACCTGTTCGGGAAATTGAGTATTTGGCAGAAAAGGAACCAAACAGTACCGACATTTTGAAGACCAACATGTTGGATACATATTATCCAAATCGAAGCAGTCACCTTGAGAATGTTTGTTTATATGAGGTTCTCCAAAATTATATATTCAAGAGGAACATCAAAGAAGATATTGAGAAAGGAGTGTATGCTGTAATTGGAAGTGAGGGATGCCTGGTCAAGCAAAGAAAATGCCAATTAGTAAACCATCGAAAATTGAGTGGTGAATCTCCAGGAAAAAAGGAGTTTTTCTATTTAGCACTTTTGCAACTTTTCAAGCCTTGGCGTGCAGAAGAGGAACTGCTTGGAGATTTCCTCTGTTACGAAGACTCTTTCAATGCAGCCAAGGAGTCCATAGAATGTCCTGCTTTTTCTAAATATCAAGAAATGCTAACTTTGGAAATTGAGCAGGAAGCAACGATTGCAGCCGAGATTGCCAGAGACAGTTCTCAGGACAGTCAGAGTTCTGTTTCATTGAGTCAAGATCCACTTGGAGGACCTATTATCGAAAATGAAGCTGCCACTGCTATGAATGAAGTAGAAAGAGCCATGGCACATGCTCAGGAGGATTCAGTTAACTTAGAAGACTTGGAAAAACAACTCAACGTTAAGCAGAGGAAAATATATGATGAAGTTACCAAGGAAATTGAGCACGGATTAAGTCATGAGAAGAACAAGTGCTCATGTACATCGTTGAAGCCTGTCCGACTGTACGTGAGTGGAGAAGCGGGAACTGGAAAAAGTTTCCTCATTAAAGCAATCTCTTGTTATTTGCAGGAAAGGACTGAGTCATCGCTGTCTTGTGTTGTCACCGCTCCTACTGGACTGGCAGCACATAACATTAAAGGTATTACTTTGCATCGTCTACTGATGCTGCCGGTGGAGCATGACAACAAATTACAATACAACAAGTTATCTGGAGATGCATGCTGTGAAGTTTCAAGAGTCTTGAGGAAAATGAAACTACTTATCATTGACGAAGTAAGCATGGTTTCCAATGTCATGCTTGCCTTTGTGCATTTGAGAATGCAAGAAGTAGTTAAAACTGAATATGATGTGTTATTTGGTGGGAAACACATCATTGTTTTCGGAGATCTTCTGCAGCTGACACCAGTAAAAGGTCAACCTGTGTTCAAAATACTCACGCATGAAGATACCAGGAAGTGCCTAGGGAGCATTGGCAACGTCAATATATGGTTAAACTTCAATTATGCTGAACTGCATCAAAATATGCGTCAGGCAAAGGATGAAGATTACAAGAATATTCTACAAGATATTAGAATTGGAAAAGTGACCGAGCATGGAAAAGAAGCTTTAAATGCACGTTTACTGTCAAATTTATATCCCAAACAAGAGATTGAGCCTGAGAATATTTTTCAGAAAATTACTGAGAAGAAATCTGGGATATGTCTCATGCCAACTCTTGCAGAATGTGCCATCTTCAACAACAAAATGTTGAATTTAGAAAAGCAAGAGATTGTGAAACTTGAAGCTATCGACAAATTAGAGCATATGGGATCAACAATTATTTTGTCAGACAATTTGAAATCAAAATTGGATTCATTAGAGAAGACTATATCTAAGACAGCGGGTTTTGAAAAGACTTTGAATGTGTGTTTAAATTGCCGAATTATTTTGAGAAGGAATTTACATGTAGAAAGAGGTCTGGTAAATGGATCAATGGGTAATGTTGTTGATTTTGAGAAATACAAAAATAGAGATGAAATAGAATTTTTAAGAATTAAATTTGATGGCATTGAGGAAGTACAGCAAATTGGTCGTTGTTCTGCTAGGTTTTTGCTTGTTAAAGACTTATATGTTCGCCGTAAACAGTTTCCTGTTTGCTTGGCATATGCGGTGACAATCCATAAATCGCAAGGTTTAAGTGTAGACTGTGCATTGGTGAATATTGGCAGTTCTGTGTTCAAGGAGGGTATGGCATATGTGGCATTGTCACGAGTTAGAACTTTATCGGGATTGTACTTGATTGACTGTGATGTCACAAACATTTGTGCGGATCTAGATTGTGTTAAGGAATACAATAGGTTAAGAAGAGAGTATGCGCCACATTTGCCTCAATATCCTTTGTTTGAGAAACGTGTGGTAGGCCGGAAACGTAGAAATATCAGTAACAGTAGGGAGGTTGTTGCAAAAAGACTAAAAGTCAATGAACCGAAAGTTGTTAGCAGAAAGAAAGTGGATACTGTTGAAGAGATTGTTGGTTTTCAATTTGAAAACAGTTCTGGTGTCAACTGCTATGCAAATGTAGTTGTTAATGTTCTCTTTTCACTAGAGAGTTTAAAAGAACAGATTGTGTTCAATTCAGAACAAAGTTTATGCTGCTTGTTGAATTCTGTGTTAGAGAAATGTAGCACTGATGGAACAAAAGTAGAAAGTGTGTCTGAAGTTCGTTATCTGTTAGATGAATGTTCAGGTCAAACAGACTTCTCTGAAAATAATCAGCAAGATTGTCAGGAGTTTTTAATGTATATGCTTGATGTATTGCAAGATGAGGGTGTAGATGTAGATCACCTGTTTGGGCTTTCTTATCAATGGCAGCATGACTGCGAGAACTGTATGGTATCAAGTACTACTAGTGTAGACTCAGAAAGATTTATATATTTAACTTTGCCAGACAGTAAATCAGTGTCCTTTAATAAGCTAGTAAAAGCAGCGGATCACAACATGGAGTGTAGCCAATGTAAATGTCATATGATGTCAACATTATTTATACGTAGATATGGCCAGTATGTCATTTTAATGATTCAACGTTGTAGGCCTGATGGATCAAAATTGTCAACTTTAATAAAAAATGTTGTGGCTTCTCAGCTGTCAATATCAGGGAGGACTTTTGTTACTGTAGCAATTATCTATCACGATGGTCCATCAACAACATCAGGACATTATACAGCTTACTTAAAGTCTGGAAACGGCTGGTCATTCTGTAATGATTCCGTTGTAACTTTCAAAAAAAAATTGCCGTTTGACCTTAAAAATTCTTACCTGGTGTTTTTAAAACCAAAATTTTAAGTAGAGGGAATGTAAGTCTGCAATGCTGTCTAGATTAAAAATCCAACTATATAAACCTGATGCAAGTAAGTCTGCTTCATAGTAAGCAGTGTCAGTGTCATAGGAAAAGGAGAACATGAGTGACAAAGAAGAGTAAGATATTAGTAGTCCAGGATTGTGAAAATAATCTCAAATATTTTATTTTTGAAAGTTGCGAAAATAGAAAATGTCGGGATTTGATTGGAAGAATTACAAGACTTGCGAATCGCGGCAACATGATTTGGCCTAGTGGAAACATGTGATATAATGAGAGAAGTTTTTTTTCTATGTAACATATTTTACGTATCGATGGAGGTTTTCTTTCAGAAAGTGACGGGCTGAAAATATTTGTAGCACAACAGAGTGGATGCTGTTTATAGGAGATCGTTCGACGTCATTGAAAGTAAGTTAATTTTAAGGAGTTTTGAAATCAGATTTCTTAGGTTGTATGGGTTTTTTAAACACAGTCATTTTGATTGTGTTTTTTTTTCCCCGCTGTTACATGATGAATACCTTCAAGTCACTGATTTAAGTGAAATTTGATACATTCTGAGAACAGCAAAAAGAAACCATTTAACATGTATAATTAATGTTATGCTTTTTGTCCTTATGATATACATTTAGAAATGTGAGGTACATATGGGTAAGCTGAGTTTTTTAAATATCAATTTTAATGCTTTCAGTGCTGTACTTCTGGGTAGTGTTTTTTTAAAAAAAAGAAAAGAGGGCTCACCTCAAAGAAAGCTCTTGAAAGCACACATCTTATTTGCATCCTAAATCAAGCATTTAAAATGTTAGACACAATTTTATGATGTCTTTACATCTTTTTTGCGCTGCTATTGCATCACTATTGTGAGACATTAGCAGTGCAAAAAACGCACCATGTTCCAAAATAGGCCTCAGTTCATCAACATCAAGATACAGTTTCTTTAAAATATATATCTTTAGGATTGTGTAGGGGACGTAGAGAAGCAGAGACTTCTGTAAATGTCAAAGTTGTTGAAAAACTGTTTGTTTTTGAACCTTTTCCCTTGTCTTTTCTAATTTTTAAATACATGTTTTAATATTTTTGAAAATGTTTGTTCTTTGTTTTACAGATTGAAAGTATGAAAAAATATTTAAAAAAGGTAACAAGAATTATAAGGTAAATGTTTTCTACTCTTTTTACCCGCAATGCACTGCTGAAGATGTCACTGACAGTATCTCTCATTTACTCTCTATAGCTGTCTTTCTTTTTACATTATTCTCTGTTTACTTCCCTTATACTAACTCTTCTTTTTTTTAAAAAAATATTTTTTTTGGTTCGCTTCCAGTTCGCGAACCGGTCAGCGAACTTGAAGCGAACCAAAAGAAATAGTGCTTGCCAGAGTGATAAACATTCTAGCAATTTTGTTTGAAAGGGGAGGTAGTTCTGAAAAGAACTGTTTTTTTTGTTTTTGTTGTTTTTTTTTTGTTTTTTTTGTTTTTGAACATTTTTTGATTTTTTTGTATTTTTAGAACTGTTTTATGTTTTTTTTGTGTTTTTTATGGAGGGGAAACAACAAAAAACAGGCATTGAAAACGGCTCAACTGGAGCAAAAAAAAAATTACTTCTTGGGTGCATTAGGGCATTTATGATTTTCGAATGCCGTATTCATCAGGTTGATGCTCATGTTGCCATAGGACAGCATAGCACCACAGTGTATACAAGTTAACTTCATATGTTGGAAGTTGGGTTGAATGTTTGGCACAGTTTCATGTGCCTCTCTTCCCGTCAAAGACATTGTGGATGTAGATCTGGCCACAGGAGTTGTCGTGGGATTGTCTTGTAGATCCCTTAACTCAGCCCGGCTGTAGTTTAAGGGATGCCACCTGCTCATGTGTCGATGCATCGTATAGTTGCCCATACTGTATTTCTTCTCTGTGCCTCTCGACAATCTCTCATCACAGATGAGGCAGGTGGTATATTTAGCATTCACCTTCTTTGATCCAGGAGGGATGGAGAAAAACTGCCAGATGAAACTTGTTTTTCGTTTTGAAAACCGGGGCAACTCTTGGACAAATTGTGGTTCCTCTCTGTCCTCTTCTTCTTCTTCCTCCTCTTCCTCCTCTCTGGTAGTGATAAATTGACTAGGTGGTCCTCTCTTCTTATGAGGAGGTGGAGGTGGTGGTGGGGGTCCACCAGCTGCAGCAAGTACAGAAGCCATTGTTCAATTCTAGCTAAATGGTCTTTCTCTCACCAAGATGAAAGTCAGAGTGAGGAAATAAGGAGGGGTTTACATGATTTGGGGAAAGCAAAAGTTCTGAACCAATGAAAAGTGTTATTTTTAGGTCACATGAACTAGTCATACATCATTTGGAAACCAAAAGTGAAATGAACCAATGAAAAGTTTGATAAACAAGTCACATGACCTGTTCCGCTTACGTTACGCGGTGCGCGCCGCGTCCCAGATCGCTTCTGGTTCGCGGTCCGGAGTACTTCCGGGAGCGCTAACGCGGCGCGTCATTAGACGCATTACGCGATAACGTGATACGTCGCGCTTCCGCGACGCGTCACAGTTCCGCTAACGTAACGTTGACCGGTTCGCCGACTAGATCGCGGCATCAAGATGAGCTAACGGAAAGCTTCCCGGTTCGCGAACTAGAAGCGAAGAAAAAAAAAATATTAAAAAAAAAATTATCAATAAACATCTAAAAATATTTTGGGATTTAAAAAAGAATACATTTTATAGCTACAGATGTTAGCTTTTAAAAAACCAATGAAATTCACAGAAAAAACCATAGGTTATAGACTATATATAGTTAGAAATTTGCATTTAAAAAACCATTGAAATTCAATGAAAAAACCATAGGTTATAGACCATATATAGTTAGGGATTTGCATTTACAAAACCTTATTTTACTCGCACAAAACCATTGAAATTCCATATATAGTTAGTTGCGCTAACTATATATCGCGCACCCGCAATCCACTGCTGATGATGTCACATATTACATCATTCATGACATGGTCAGTGACATCACTGATGACATCACTGATGACATCTCAAATGACATCACTGATGACATCACTGATGACAACACCCAGTGACTGTATGTTTCTGTAAAGTTGAAATATGTCTTACATATTGAAGAATGAGTGGATGTATAAGTGTCTGGATGAAGGATTTAGTAGGTGCATGACTGACTGTATGAGTGAGTGATTAAATGTGTCTCACTGAGTGCATGGGTTAGTGACTAAACTGTCTTAATTTGTGCATTATTATGTCTGTTGTTCTGTAAACTGCTGCATGTGTTGATAAGTACCTATATGAGTAACTATATGGGATATTCATTGGTTGCCCAAGTATTTGTATGGGAGACTGAGTGTGTGTGTGGGTGGCTGGGAGGTGTGTGAGTCTGTGCATAGATGTGTAAGCAGTTGATTCACTAGGTGTATGAGTTCAAGAGTGCATGTGGAAACAGCTATATGGGCGGTTGACTGTGCATGGGTGTGTTGGTGAGTGAATGGATATCTCAGTGCTACATGTGCAAGTAAATACGTATGTAAAACACAATACATGTGAGAGATGACATATATAAATAACTGTGGATAACAGCCAGTGAATGTGTGAGTGGCTGTATGGATCACTGTGAGCTTGTATAAGGGATTGTATAAGAGAGTAAATATGTCTAAGAATATGTTTGAATAAGTAAGGTGTGTATAACTGTATAGTTGAGGAAATGGAGTGTGATTGATTCTTTCCATGACTGACTAGGTGTGTGAGTAACTCCATGGATGAGTGACAGTCTGTGAGTGTCTGTTTATACTGAGTGTATGTAAGGTTATATTAGAGTCTGAAGAGGTTCATTGTATTATCACATGAGTGATGTCATCAGTGATGTGATCAGTGATGTCAAATGAGATGTCATCAGTGATGTCAAATGAGATGTCATCAGTGATGTCATTTGAGATGTCATCAGTGATGTCATCAGTGATGTCACTGACCATGTCATGAATGATGTAATATGTGACATCATCAGCAGTGGATTGCGGGTGCGCGATATATAGTTAGCGCAACTAACTATATATGGAATTTCAATGGTTTTGTGCGAGTAAAATAAGGTTTTGTAAATGCAGATCCCTAACTATATATGGTCTATAACCTATGGTTTTTTCATTGAATTTCAATGGTTTTTTAAATGCAAATTTCTAACTATATATAGTCTATAACCTATGGTTTTTTCTGTGAATATATATATATATATATATATATATATATATTACCTACTGGCGATAGCCAGTAGGTATATATAGTTAGGATTTTTTTCCTATGGGACTTTTGAAAATTCTATGTCTAATAACTTTGGCGTTTGTGGACGGAATCGGCTGAAATTTTCAGGAAAATGGCACATTTTGTTTCTGAGCAGCTCCTGAAAATTTGGGGGGGGTTCGTCAAGGGGGGGCCGAGAAAAAAGGGGGTCCCAAAACGCGTTTTTCCCATGTTAATTTCCATAGGGCGGTTGGACTCACTTTTAGCCCGAACGGCTGAATGGATTTCCACGAAACTTGGCAAAATTGTAGGGACTGTTAGCCCGATGTGCCTTTGCTAGGTCTCAATATATGTGCTTCAGTGGATTTTGAGAAATTAACGTTTAAATCAAGATATATATCTGTAACAGCGCTCCGGGCAGCGCTCCGGTTCGCGAACTTTTCGCGTATCGGAACTTTGCGAAGCGAAGCTGATTGGCTCTCCGGTGTCTGTCAACATTCTAAACAGTCCGGTGCGGCCGCCATCTTGTCTCTCGGTAGGATCGAGAGACAAGAGGAGGCCAAAACAAAGGGGGAAATGAAGGAAAGGGGGCAAGGTAGACCCCTTCTGACCCCCTAGGATTGATGAGGGGGATATTATAGAGCCACGCCGGGCCCAAAAAAAAAAAAGAAAAAATCCGATTTTTTCGCCGTAGAGACGCGTCTTGGTTCGCGAACCGGGCAGCTAACCGGGCAGCTAACCGGGAAGCTAACCGTCAGTGTAACCCAAAAAAAAAAAAAAATCCGATTTTTTCGCCGTAGAGACGCGTCTTGGTTCGCGAACCGGGCAGCTAACCGGGCAGCTAACCGGGAAGCTAACCGTCAGTGTAACCCAAAAAAAAAAAATCCGATTTTTTCGGCGTAGAGACGCGTCTTGGTTCGCGAACCGGGCAGCTAACCGGGCAGCTAACCGGGAAGCTAACCGGCAGTGTAACCCAAAAAAAAAAAAATCCGATTTTTTCGCCGTAGAGACGCGTCTTGGTACGCGAACCGGGCAGCTAACCGGGAAGCTAACCGGGAAGCTAACCGGCAGTGTAACGGGAGTCTGAGGAGTAGCTGATTGGCTGTCAATATTGTAAACAGTCCGGAGCGGCCGCCATCTTGTCTCTCGGTAGGATCGAGAGACAAGAGGAGGCCAAAACAAAGGGGGAAATGAAGGAAACAGGGCAAGGTAGACCCCTTCTGACCCCCTAGGATTTATGAGGGGGATATTATAAAGCCACGTGGGGCCCAAAAAAAACAAACAAAAAAATCCGATTTTTTCGCCGTAGAGACGCGTCTTGGTACGCAAACTGGGCAGCTAACCGGGCAGCTACCGGGAAGCTAATCGGCAGTGTAACGGGAGTCTGAGGAGAAGCTGATTGGCTGTTATCATTGTAAACAGTCTGGAGCGGCCGCCATCTTGTCTCTCTGTGGGATCGAGAGACAAGAGGTGGAAAAAAAAAAGGTGTAAATGAATGAAAGGGGTAAGGCAGACCCCTCCTGAACCCCTAGGATTGATGAGGGGGCTATTAAAGTTCCCTGGGGGGTGAAAAAAAAAAATTGTGATTTTTCGCGGTAAAGGTGCTTCCTGGTACGTTAACCGGGCAGCTAACCGGCAGCGTAACGGGAGTCCGACATATTGTGTTTTTTGAACGTTTGTGATATGTGCACGTGTGGATTTTGTCTAATTAAGGTTAAAAAAATATATATATATCTTTAAGCGTGTTCTGGCGCGCTTACGTTTTGGGTTTGGTTTGCGCTGCAGAGACGATACGTCACGGTTATGCGATGCATCATGAGGCGTCTCACGGGCTACGTGATACGTCACTTAATAAAGAATATATTTTACAGCTATAGATATTAGCTTTTAAAAAACCAATGAAATTCACAGAAAAAACCATAGGTTATAGACCATATATAGTTAGGAATTTGCATTTACAAAACCTTGAAAATTCACTGAAAAAACCATAGGTTATAGACCATATATAGTTAGGGATTAGCATTTAAAAAACCTTATTTTATTTGCACAAAACCATTGAAATTCCATATATAGTTAGTTGCACTAACTATATATCGCGGACCCGCAATCCACTGCTAATGATGTCACATATTACATCATTCATGACATGGTCAGTGACATCACTGATGACATCACTGATGACATCTCAAATGACATCACTGATGACATCACTGATGACAACACCCAGTGACTGTATGTTTCTGTAAAGTTAAAATATGTCTTACATATTGAAGAATGAGTGGATGTATAAGTGTCTGGATGAAGGATTTAGTAGGTGCATGACTGACTGTATGAGAGAATGATTAAATGTGTCTCACTGAGTGCATGGGTTAGTGATTAAAGTGTCTTAATTTGGCAATCAATATTTATGTTCTTCTGTAAACTGCTGCATGTTTAAATCAGTAGCTATATCAGTAACTATATGGGTTATTGAATGGTTGCCCAAGTATTTGTATGGGAGACTGAGTGTGTGTGTGGGTGGCTGGGAGGTGTATAACTCTGTGCATAGATGTGTGAGCGGTTGATTCCCTAGGTGTATGGGTTCAAAAGTGCATGTAGAAACAGCTGTATGGACAGTTGACTGTGTGCATGAGTATATTGGTGAGTGAATGGATATCTCAGTTCTACATGTCAAAGTAAGTACATATGTAAAACACACTCCATGTGAGAGTTGACATATATAAATAACTGAACATAAGAGTCAGTGAATGTGAGAGTGGCTGTATGAATCATTGTGAACTTGTATCAAGGATTGTATAAGAGAGTAAATATGTGTTAGTATATGTTTGAATAAGTAAGGTGTGTATAACTGTATAGTTAAGGAAATGGAGATGTGATTGATTCTTTGCATGACTGAATAGGTGTGTGAGTAATTCCATGGATGTGTGACAGTCTGTGAGTGCCTGTTTACACTGAGTGTATCAAAGGTTATATTAGAGTCTGAAGATGTATTATCACATAAATGATATCATCAGTGATGTAATCAGTAATGTCAAATGAGATGTCAGTGATGTCATCAGTGATGTCATTTGAGATGTCATCAGTGATGTCATCAGTGATGTCATTTGAGATGTCATCAGTGATGTCATCAGTGATGTCACTGACCATGTCATGAATGATGTAATATGTGACATCATTAGCAGTGGATTGCGGGTCCGCGATATATAGTTAGTGCAACTAACTATATATGGAATTTCAATGGTTTTGTGCAAATAAAATAAGGTTTTTTAAATGCTAATCCCTAACTATATATGGTCTATAACCTATGGTTTTTTCAGTGAATATATATATATATATATATATATATATATTACCTACTGGCTATCGCCAGTAGGTATATATAGTTAGGATTAATTCCCTATGGGATTTTTGAAAATTCTATGTCTAATAACTTTGGTGTTTGTGGACGGAATCGGCTGAAATTTTCAGGAAAATGGCACATTTTGTTTCTGAGCAGCCCCTGAAAATCTGGTGGGGTTTCGTCAAGGGGGGGGCTGAGAAAAAAGGGGGGTCCCAAAACACGTTTTTTACATTGAGTTTTCCATAGGGCGGTTGGACTCACTTTTAGCTCAAACGGCTGAATGGATTTGCACGAAACTTGGCAAAATTGTAGGGACTGTTAGCCCGATGTGCCTTTGCTAGGTCTCAATATATGTGCTTCAGTGGATTTTGAGAAATTAACGTTTAAATCAAGATATATATCTGTAACAGCGCTCCGGGCAGCGATCCGGTCCGCTTACTTTTCGCGTTTCGGAACTTTGCGCGCAGAAAGCTGATTGGCTCTCCGGTGTCTGTCAACATTCTAAACAGTCCGGAGCGGCCGCCATCTTGTCTCTCGGTAGGATCGAGAGAGAAGAAGAGGTGAAAAACGAAGGGGGAATTTAATGAAAGGGGGCAAGGTATCCCCCTCTTGACCCCCTAGGAATGTTGTTGGGGTTATTAACGGGTCCCGTGGGGAAAAGAAAAAAAAATGATTTTTCACGGTAGAAGCGCTTCACGGGCCGCGAACTGGGCCGCAAACTGGTAGCGAAACGGGAATTCGCCATTTTGTGCTTCGTTAATTAAATTACTAGGTATAAGGGGGTGCGGGAGACGTATCCTAATCCCCTATGTTTCCTGAGGGTGGCTGAGGAGGCTGATATATGTTGATACATCTCTTCCAGCGGCTGTGCGTGAGCTTTTTTTTTTTTTGCTGCGTGACAGTCCGGAGCGGCCGCCATCTTGTCTCTCGGTAGGATCGAGAGAGAAGAAGAGGTGAAAAACGAAGGGGGAATTTAATGAAAGGGGGCAAGGTATCCCCCTCTTGACCCACTAGGAATGTTGTTGGGGTTATTAAAGGGTCCCGTGGGGAAAAGAAAAAAAAAATGATTTTTCACGGTAGAAGCGCTTCACGGGCCGCGAACTGGGCCGCAAACTGGTAGCGAAACGGGAATTCGCCATTTTGTGCTTCGTTAATGAAATTACTTTAAATTACTAGGTATAAGGGGGTGCGGGAGACGTATCCTAATCCCCTATGTTTCCTGAGGGTGGCTGAGGAGGCTGATATATGTTGATACATCTCTTCCAGCGGCTGCGCCATCTTGCCTTTTTTCCAATGCCACAATTTTGTCGTGCACGGCAGCCATTTTAGATGCCAGGCTGGTCCCAGGCTATCACCTACCCCTGCGGATGTACTTTATGGCCCCAGCTGTAGAGAATTCAGACATGCCAACCCTCCCGATTCAGGCGTGAGACTACTGATTTCAGTGCTAGTCTCCCGCCTCCCGATTTCTGCAAGCAAAAACCCGGGGGCATATTACGAACAACTAGCGATAATTTTTGTCTCTAACTTCTTTAGAGACAAAAATTATCGCCGCACATCGGCGATTTTTATCGCAGATAAACCTTGCTATTATCGCAGAAAAGTCAGCGATATTCATGTATTATCGAGCAAATGCTCTTAGCCATGTTATCCACCTCCCATTGGATAACATGGCTAAGAACTGCTCAGGGCAGGTGTTAGATTTTGGAGATATTCGCGCTTAGCGCGAATATCTCCAAAAGTTGGTAATAGGAGATAGCGATGTTAGGGACTGTTTCCAGTCGCTAACATCTTGGCACGCCACTTTGCATGTCATTAGTGATAAGTATCACTGACATGCAAAGCGGGGCCCAAGATGGTCGCTATCTCCTTTTAGCTGTCACTAACTGGTGTTAGCGACAGCTTGGTAATAGGGAGATAATTTTATCTCCACTTTCATGGCTTTTAAAGCCAAAAAAGCGGAGATAAACCCCCTTGATAATATGCCCCACGATTCCTTTGGGGTTTCAGCTGACAGGGCTTGGTATTGTGTTACATGGTAATTTTTCCAGGAAACGTCAGAGGGTCGATGCAGGGGTTCTAGAAGAGGTGATAAACCATTTAAGCCTCATGAACAAGCGCATGGTCTTTTAAAGATTTGTGAAGTACTCGGGGCGGCGGTGTGTGTGTGCCCTCTTTCAGGTGCGGGCGGGGGGGCACTGCCAGCAACTTGCCAGGTCAGGTAGTGTTCAACACGTGCATCACCCTTTCTCTGCCTGCTATTGCGCTCCATGCTTCGGAAAGGTAAGAAAAAGAACGTGCATTTGAGTTTGAAATGTCCGATCCTGCAGCAGCACACTTCCAAAGCCCACACATGACAATAACCCGATTCAAGGCCCCATTCACCCGTTTTTAAAAAAATAGATAACACTCCAACAAAGTAAGATTATAAAACTTTATTAACTTTTAACTATAATGAACGGAACAAAAACTAAAAACATTTAAACATTTTTCAACCCAAAAAGCAACGATGGTTAGAAGCTGTCTTTTGTGCGAATAGTCCCAAGGCAGCACAACGTGCAGAGTTCTGGACGGCACCCAGGTGATGTCGCCTGGGTGCCGCACTGGTTTTGGGATCCTACAATGCAGCACAGAAAAACAGCGTGGGGCGTCCCGGGTGGTGCGGGGGGAGGCCTCGTCAGTAGCGGTCTGTTGTGCGAATAGTCCCAAGGCAGCAGAACGCGTTGAGATGTTGATGGCACTGTGTCCAGTGTCCCATGGCTGACACAACATGTACGACAGGCACCCAGGTGATGTCCAGTAAACTGCTGCACTGGTTTTGGTATCCTACAATGCTGCTCCGAAAATTGGCGTGCGGCGGCCCGGGGGGGGGGGGGGCGTGGGGGAGGCGGCGTGAACGGGCCTCCCCAGGTGGCGGCCATCCAGCTGAGTTGCGCCCGCTCTTGCGGCTACAGCGTCTCGCTCACCATGTTGTTGAGTTGCTCCCACTGTTGCAGTGCAGCGATAGGCGGCTGCCACATGACTCTCAAAATGGCGGACGGCTCCTCGGTTTTGGGCCTGGTCCACTGAAATGGCCCTGGGACACCTTGGAACTCGGACGCTTGCCTGCTAGGGCTTGGGCTCCATTCTCGAAAAGCGTCCCCTCAGCCGTGAAGATTCTACAAAAGTCTTGGGGGCCCCCGACTCCCGCAGGCTTCCGGTGGGGAGCGGCTGCCATGATTGCTCGCGGAATGACCACGACGGAGCCACGAGATGGTGGTGCTCTCATGCTGACGCCAGCTTCAGTCTGAATGATCCAGAAACAAGGTGGGGCTTTCATCGTTTGGGAAAAAAAATGTTCTAAACCAATGAAAAGTGTTATTTTTAGGTCATATGACCAAGCCTTCCATCTTTAGGAAACCAAAAGTAAAATGAACCAATGAAAAGTTTTATAAACAAGTCACATGACCTGTTATGCGGCATAGGGCTACAAAAAGCGTAGAAAATCCGTTGGCACGTGAGGCGGCGTCAGTAGCGGACCGATGTGCGAATAGGCCGAAGGCAGCACAACGCGCCGAGATCCGGATGGCACCGAGGTGGTGTCCAGCAAATTGCCGCACTGGTGTGGCCATCCTACATTGCTGCGCCGAAAGACGGCGTGTCCAGCTGAGTTGCGGTCACTGTTGCGGTACAGTGACTCGAACGCGCCGAGATCCGGATGGCACCGAGGTGGTGTCCAGCAAAGTGCCGCACTGGTGTGGCCATCCTACAATGCTGCGCCGAAAGACGGCGTGTCCAGCTGAGTTGCGGTCACTGTTGCGGTACAGTGACTCGAACGCGCCGAGATCCGGATGGCACCGAGGTGGTGTCCAGCAAATTGCCGCACTGGTGTGGCCATCCTACAAAGCTGCGCCGAAAGACGGCGTGTCCAGCTGAGTTGCGGTCACTCTTGCGGTACAGTGAGTCGAACGCGCCGAGATCTGGATGGCCCCGATGTTGTGTCCAGCAAGTTGCCGCACTGGTGTGGCCATCCTACAATGCTGCACCGAAAGTCGGCATGGGGTGCCCCGTTGGCTTATGAGGTGATGTCAGTAGTGGACCGATGTGTGAATAGGTCGGAACCAGCACAAGGCGCCAAGATCCGAATGGCAAGTCCTGGATGTTGAGTGCCTCAGTTGAGAGTTCTGAGCAGTGCTTGTAAGACTGTCTGAAGTTTACTATAAGAATCAGAGTAAGTTGAAGACTGTCTGAAGCTTATTTGCACCTTTTGCAGCTTCACTATTGCCCAAGGTGGTGTCCAGCAAATTGCTGCACTGGTGTGGCCATCCTACAATGCTGCGCCGAAAGACGGCGTGTTCAGCTGAGTTCCGGTCACTCTTGCGGTACAGTGACTCGAACGCGCCGAGATCCGGATGGCACCGAGGTCGTGTCCAGCAAGTTGCCGCACTGGTGTGGCCATCCTACAATGCTGCGCCGAAAGTCAGTGTGGGGTGCCCCGTTGGCTTATGAGGTGATGTCAGTAGTGGACCGATGTGTGAATAGGTCAGAACCAGCACAAGGCGCCAAGATCCGAATGGCAAGTCCTGGATGTTGAGTGCCTCAGTTGAGAGTTCTGAGTAGTGCTTGTAAGACTGTCTGAAGCTTATTTGCACCTGCTGCAGCTTCACTATTGCCCTGGTGTGGCCAAAGGTCGCACATGACATAGGCGGCCGGCTCCCGAGGTCCGGCGGAACTTTTTTCCTTTTCCTTTCTGCTTCTTTTCCTACAATCCGTTTCATCTGAAGACACGACCAGGTCCCTGAATGTGTGCAGGGGGACGCTATTGATTGAATGAAAATGGCGGCTTGACACAAAGCTGACTCAAGCGTTACTGTTGATGCTATACAGACAAAAATTGGTTTTCAGTTTGTACATTCTTCAGGTTTTTTTTTTCCATCCAAGTCTGATTGAGAGTTTGTAGAAAAATGGCTTCAGATTTTCCACATACTATTTATTTTATTTTTATTTTGCGTGTTTATAGAGCGCTTGAATAGACTCCCAGGGGAGTATCTCCGCGCTTTATGACTGCCAAACCCACCAGGGAACAAGTTATATAACTGTAATCCCATTCTGAAACCTGTAAAGCTAGACCTGAAACAGAAACGTCTTCAACTTTTTCCTGAAGGCCAGATGATTTTCAAGCTGCCTAAGCTGGAGGGGGAGGCCATTCCAAATCTTCGGTCCCCTTACCGACAGAGCCTTACCCCCTTGCCTTGCCTTGCCTACTACTCTTCAACATTCTTCCTAAATGTAACAATGTGAAACTCACTAGGAGAACGGCTGTTTCTGTTTCCTTTCAAAATGCTGCCAACAATATTTTCTGAATGGAAGACACCATCTTGTAGCATAAAGGGCCGAAAGGGGTTCTGGTCTGGCCGATGGTTGGTGGAGACATTTTGACTATATCTTGGACCTGCCCGGCCTCGCCCAAAATGGCGCCGGTATAAATGGGACTCGTAACTCCTTGCCCGCAAATGTATATCTAGAAAATGTTATTGTAAGTGGCCCTGTCTTATTTTAATTACAAAATGTACGTCCACCGATTCCGCAACTGTTAGACACCTTTGTTCTTGCAACCTAATGGCCCGCTCGTTACGTTCTTCTACAGTGTAAATGTCTCCTCATCATATACGATTTCAGTTTGCTCCGTGGCCGGCCCACGTGGTTATAGGCCCGTATTTGTATACTGACATTTTCACAATAAAGGTTTTTAAAACAAAACACGGTAGTAGTATTTACATTGGTAAAGTTTTTACTTTTAGTCACTGTTTTCGAATCAGTAAAAGGCAAGTGAAATAAAGCAGTCCAATTACATGACGGATAAAAGGTATAATATGTAGGAACGCAGTAAAGATAAATGGTCAAGGGCAGTTGTGTTTTTCATGTCTGCAACATAAAGTGATCGATAAGAATCTGATAATCAGGCGTATCGGCGACTAAGACAGCAGGCGGAATCTCTTTTACTCAACGGCTCCGTCATGGAAGGAAGAAACGCCCTTTTTCTCGAAAAAGGAATATATTTTACTTGCAAGACAGTTGTAAATTTTCCGGGAAAGTACATTAGACTGGAATATTATAACATATGTTTGAAAAAAAAATATTGTTCGAAAACAATGAAAAGCGTAATTTTTAGGTCATATGACCAAGCTTTTCATCATTAAATTAACAAAAGTAAAATGAACCAATGAAAAGTTTTATTAACAAGTCACATGACCTGTTATGCTTACGTTACGCGCTGCGCGCCGCGCCTCGGATCACTTCCGGGTGCGCTAACGCGGCGTGTCATATAACGCATTACGCGACAACGTAGGTCAAGAATATAGTCAAAATGTCTCCACCAACCAGCGTTCGGAACACAACCCCTTTCAGCAGTCCAAAAAGTTCTGTTAAATGACAACAGAGGGGACAGGCAACAAGAACCATCAGTCAAAGAGGGGAGGGCAAGTTCTTCTCTTCCGGGTCATGTTGGGGCGCTACCGGAACTGATCGAATTGGTAGTCTACAGTGTTTCTGGATGTTTCAGACTAAAGCTGGCGTCAGCATGAGACCACTACCATCTCGTAGCTCCGTCGTGGCCATTCCACGAGCAATCATGGCAGCCGCTCCCCACCAGAAGCCTGCGGGAGTCGGAGGCCCCCAAGACTTTTGTGGAATCTTCACGGCTGAGGGGACGCTTTTCGAGAATGGGACCCAAGCCCTATCAGGGAAGCGTCCGAGTTCAAAGGTGTCCCAGGGCCATTTTAGTGGACCAGGCCCAAAACCGAAGAGCCGGCCGCCATTTTGAGAGTCCTGTGGCAGCCGCCTATCGCTGCACCGCAAGAGCGGGAGCAACTCAACTACATGATGAGCGAGACGCTGTAGTCGCAAGAGCGGGCGGTAAACAGCTGAATGGCGGAAGAGGCACAGTGTAGCAAAAGCGGGCGGAATGGCAACTGAAACGGTAAAGGGGCGCCCCACTACAGCGTGTCTTCAGGTCAAACGGATTGTGGGACAAGGTTCAGAATTGAAGAGTCATCAAAAGGCAAAAAGTTCCGCCGGACCCCGGGAGCCGGCCGCCTATGTCGGGGGCGATCTCAGGCTACACCAGTGCTATAAGACTTGGGGAGGGTGTCGGAGCCAAGCGTCTTCTCCGAGTCCATGGCCATCACACCGCCCCTCAGGGGCCTCCGTCAAGCTGTTTAGGAAGGTAACATATCACATTGTTTTCTAATGCAGTCAGGTCCACAAACGACACTCACTTACTTTGAGAATAGTGAAGCTGCAGTAGGTGGAAATAAGCTTCAGACAGTGTTACAAGCACTGCTCAGAACTCTTAACTATGGCACCCAACATCCAGAACTAATGCCATTTGAGAATGGCAGTGACATCGAAGCAACTCAGGGACCAAAACCATTAACGTACTTTCACGTATGAAAATCTTACTTGGGGAGGGGGCAGGAGCGAAGCGCCCCCTCCCAGTCAGCGCCACCACACCGTATGTTGAAAATTTGAAGCCATCGTTCTACAAAGTCAACCAAACTTGGATTGAAAAATCTAGAAAAATGTACAAACTGAAAACCAGTTTTGGTCTGCATAGCATCAGTAGCAACGCTTGAGTCAGCTTTGTGTCAAGCCGCCATTTTGATTCAACAAAGCACAGGCATTGAAAAAGGCTCAAACTCAGAACTCTGAACTATGGCACCCAACATCCAGGAGCTTGCCATCCGGATCTTGGAGCCTTGTGCTGCTTTCGACCTATTCACACATCGGTCCACTACTGACATCATCTTATAAACCAACGTTATGTAAATAGTTTTTTTATAAAATGTTTTACCCTGTTTCTTTGCTGGTGTGTTGTCTATATTTTTAATATTTGCATAGGGTTTGTCGTTATTTTGTGCGGGATGGGTGATGGAGCCGAGCTGTCTTGCAGCCCTTATGGTGTGGAGCTCAGTTCATCTCACTATTTTCGTATTTCTCATGAAGGGTTGTTCCTAATATTTCTATTTTAGCGAGGTCAAAAAGAGATCCAATTAGTGGCCTACTGATTTTGCTCGATTACTTTTATTTTTTTACACGATTTTTCACTATCTGCAAAGACTAAACAGAGTATTGCGACTTTGTGCTTGTTTGTAAATAGAGAATGATCCAAAGAGAACCAATTCTAAAACAGTAAATGCTTGGACAACAATCAATCAAATGGAGAGACAAGCAGGCACGACGGATTACAACGGGGGCAAAGGCTTGCGTTAACTACCGTTCACTATCTGCAAAGAGAGAGTACTACTAAGACAAAAGAGGGGAGGGGGGGGTGCAGCGTTCAAAGCACATCAGCGTGCATAAATATGAAAATGTTTTTATCTATCACGTACTTGACATTTTAAAGCTTTTCATATTTGCTATTAAAAAACCAATGAAATTCACAGAAAAAACCATAGGTTATAGTGGATATATAGTTAGGAATTTGCATTTACAAAACCTTGAAAATTCAATGAAAAAATCATTGGTTTTAGGCCATATATAGTTAGGGATTTGCATTTACAAAACCTTATTTTACTCGCATAAAACCATTGAAATTCCATATATAGTTATAAGCGCTAACTATATATCGCGCACCCGCAATCCACTGCTGATGATGTCACATATTACATCATTCATGACATGGTTAGTGACATCACTGATGACATCACTGATGACATCTCAAATGACATCACTGATAAAATCACTGATAACATCTCATTTGACATGACTGATCACATCACTGATGATATCATTCATGTGATAATACCATGAACCTCTTCAGACTCTAATATAACCTTAGATACAATCAGTGTAAACAGACAGTCACAGACTGTCACTCATCCATGGAGTTACTCACACACCTAGTCAGTTATGCAAAAAATCAATCACATCTCCATTTTCTCAACTATACAGTTGTACACACCATACTTATTCAAACATATACTAACACATATTTACTCTCTTATACAATCCCTGATACATGTTCACAATGATCCATACAGCCACTCACACATTCACTGGCTCTTATGCACAGTTATTTATATATGTCAACTCTCACATGTACTGTGTTTTACATATGTACTTACTTTGACATGTAGCACTGAGATATCCATTCACTCACTAATACACTCATGCACAGTCAACCGCCCATACAGCTGTTTCCACATGCACTTTTGAACCCATACATATCGTGAATCAACTACTCACACATCTATGTACAGAGTCACACACCTCCCAGCCACCCATACACACACACTCAGTTTCCCATACAAATACTTGGACAACCAATGAATAACCCATACAGTTACTCATATAGCTACTGATCAACATATGCAGCAGTTTGTAGAACAACAGATATAATGATGCACAAATTAAAACAGTTTAGTCACTAACCCATGCACTCAGTGAGACACATTTAATCACTCACTCATACAGTCAGTCATGCACCTACTAAATCCTTCATCCAGACACTTATACATCCATTCATTCTTCAATATGTAAGACATATTTTAACTTTACAGAAACATACAGTCACTGGATGTTGTCATCAGTGATGTCATTTGAGATGTCATCAGTGATGTCATCAGTGATGTCATTTGAGATGTCATCAGTGATGTCATCAGTGATGTCACTAACCATGTCATGAATGATGTAATATGTGACATCATCAGCAGTGGATTGCGGGTGCGCGATATATAGTTAGCGCTTATAACTATATATGGAATTTCAATGGTTTTATGCGAGTAAAATAAGGTTTTGTAAATGCAAATCCTTAACTATATATGGCCTAAAACCAATGGTTTTTTCATTGAATTTTCAAGGTTTTGTAAATGCAAATTCCTAACTATATATCCACTATAACCTATGGTTTTTTCTGTGAATATATATATATATAAATATATTACCTACTGGCGGTCGCCAGTAGGTAGTCATAGTTTTTCAATGTTAATTCTCAAAATTCTATTTGGAATAACTTTGGCACCGGTTGACGAATCTGCCTGAAAATTTCCTGAAAATGGCCTCGCGGCGCCCCGGTCCTTCCCTGGAAGTTTGGGGGGGATTCGTCAAGCGGGGGCCGAGATAAAAGGGGGGTCCCAAAATCCGTTTTCTCCATGTTAATTTCCATAGGGCGGTCGATTTCACTTTTAGCCCGAACGGCTGAATGGATTTTCACCAAATTTGGCAAAATTGTAGGGACTGGTAGCCCGATGTGCCTTTGCTATGTCTCGAGATATGTGCTCCTGTAGATTTTGAGTAATTTAGGTTAAAAAAAATATACATATCTATAGCCGTGCCCCGGTACGCGCCCCGGGGAGCGCTCCGGGAGCGTCACGTGAGGTGCGCACAGAAAGCTGATTGGTTCTCGGGTGTCTATAAACATTCAAAACAGTCCGGAGCGGCCGCCATCTTGTGTCTCGGTAAAATCGAGACATAAGAGGTGGCTAAAACAAAGGGGGAAATGACCATAAGGCGTCAGGGATAGACCCCCTCTGACCCCCTAGGTTTGATGTGGGGGCAATAAAAGGGACCAGCGGGGCATTTAAAATATATATATTTTTTTGTTTTGCGCGGGGGGAGCGCTTGGTGCGCTCCCCGGTGCGCGTACCGGGGAGCGCACTATGAGGAAAAAAGAATGACAGAGTTTTTAAAAAAGAAAGCCATATTTTAGAAATTGGAGGTAGTTCTAAAAATAACTTTTTTTTCTTCTTTTTGTTGTTTTATATTTTTTTGTGTTTTTTGAACATTTTGTACTTTTTTTGTCTTTTCAAAACAGTTTTATATTTTTTTTGTATTTTTTTAGGGGGAGAAACAAAAAAAAGGGAATTGAAACTGGCTCAACTGGAGCAAAAAAACAAAAAACCCCAAAAATTAGTTCTTTTTGGGGCACTTGTGGTTGTCACCTGCAAGGACGATTAGCTTTACGCTCTGTTCACCATAGGCGATAAGCTTGCCACATGCAGTACAAGTTATTTTAAAATCAGCAAATCTTGGCTGAATACAAGGCATCATCTCTGATGTTTCTGGTCCTGATGAAGAGGGTTTGTTGCTTTAGGAGGTGGTCCTTGAAGAATGGGGAAGGTTACTGACCAGTTCCCTGAGCTCTGCTGGAGAATAGTTGTTAGGGTGCTTTCTGGTCATATGACGAATCATGGTATAGTTACCAAATGAATATTTTTTGTTTGGGTTGCCCCTTGAAAGTTCTTCATTGCAGATTTGGCAAGTTACCTTGGCCGCATTGACTTTTTTCTTCCCCTCTGGGATTGAAAAAAACTCCCATACAATGTGTGGCTTGGGTTTGTATGGGGTATTTTCTTCAGGAAGCCATCTTCTCCTCCCCTCCTCCTCTTCCTCTTCCTCCTCCTCCTCTTCTTGACCACCAATATAAACTGGAGCTGGTCCTGTTGGTGGTGGTGGTGAGGCAGATGCACCAGCTGCTGCTGCTACTGAAGCCATCATTAAGATGAAAAAGGTACAAAGATGTACAAACAGGTCTTCCTCAGTCAAAGGACAAAGTCAGAATAAGGAAAAAAGGTGGGGTCTTTCATCATTTGGAAAAAAAAACTGTCCTGAACCAATGAGAAGTGTTATTTTCAGGTCACAAGACCAGGGGCTTCATCATTATGAAACCAAAACTGTTATGAACCAATAAAAAGTGTTATTTTCAGGTCACATGACCGACGCGCTTACGCTACGCGCCCCGGGGCGCGCCCCGTAGCGTAAGCACGTCGGATGTTTACGTTGCGCGATCGTATTCGCTCGAGTACTTCCGGGTGCGCTTACGCCGTGCGTATCACGCGGACGCGGCTACGCGATGCGTCACGATCCTGTTTTCGTTTGCGATATTGGCGCTCATGGGACGCTCCCCGGGGCGCTTTTTAGAAGTACGCTCTCCGGGGCGCTCCCCGGGGCGCGCTCCGGGAGCGCTCCAAAAATAAAAAAAAAATGGGATAATTGTGATGACAGGTAGCCCTATTCTGAAGTGGTTTTTAAAAAAAATTAACTTTAGAAAAATATGTATTGTGCTACATTGGGCTTAATATATTTTAGAGCCAAAATGTAGCCCAAATGTAGCCCAATGCAGCCCAATGTAGCCCAAAGATGGCCACCAGAGACAAAAAAAAAATATATCCCAAATATCAGCCAGATGTAGCCAAACTGTAGCCCAATGACAGAATGTATCAGAGTGTTCTAAACAACTAGAGCGCTAATAGTCTTACTTATAAAGTGAGATTTAAAGTTAGGCATTAGTATAAAAAAAAACTATAAAATTCACTGAAAAAACCATAGGTTAAATACCAGTTATAGTTAGGAATTAGCATTTAAAAAACCTATGAAATTCACTGAAAAAACCATAGGTTTCACACCAGTTATAGTTAGGAATTAGCATTTAAAAAACCTATTAAATTCACTAAAAAAAACATAGGTTTCACATCAGTTATAGTTAGCTGGAAATTTTACTGTCATAAAACCATTGAAATTCCACGTTATAGTTAGTTGGACTCACTATAACTTGCGCGTGTAATGCACTGCTGATGACGTCTCATATTACATCACTCATGACATGGTCAGTGACATCACTCATGACATCACTGATGACATCATCCTTGTGACAGAGTGACAGACCTCCTTTCACTGTAATGTAACCCATGAAAAACATATTGAAAAATATAAATTAAAACATTTTAAATAATGGAGATACCCATACCAGTTACAACAACCAATTCAATAATTCCACCATTTATATATACATTTATACATTCATCAACAGTTCCATATAGTCACTCATACATATACTCACTCATCATATGTAGTGATACACCTATTCATCCTGTTACACACCGACAGTCATCAAAAAGTTACTCACACATATACTCACATATGCAAATAAACTAATAAACATCCATTTATTTGTATATACACGTATACACACACTACAACCTTACTTCTAAGGAAACTTACACATACTCACTCTCTTAAACAATCACTTATAGAAACACATACTTATTTAAACAGGAACTCTTACAATCTCTCACTCTCTCATATACTCACTTATATACATCAATACTCACATATACTAGATAAAAACATATTGTGTTACTGATAAAGACAATAGTGAGATAGTCATTCACTCACTAACACACACATATACACACTCATCCACCCATACAGTCCTGCACATATGCTGTCTTCTAAACACATACAAACAGTGAGTCAGTCACCAACCCATGCAGCCACTTATACACAAAGTGAAACCCTGATACATATATTACACTATTTAAAAGTTACTTGCTAATATATATATACACTAAAATACACTTAATAAGGCAGTTAACCAATCAATTCTTTTGAAAAAAACATCAATTTACACACTTATTTAACCATTTATTCTTCCATCGTCCTTTACAAATACATATATAAAAAAATATATTATTCAGAAAGACACACATTCACTGGATGGTGTCATAAGTGATGTCATGAGTGATGTCACTGACCATGTCATGAGTGATGTAATATGTGACGTCAGCAGCAGTGCATTACACGCGCAAGTTATAGTGAGTCCAACTAACTATAACGTGGAATTTCAATGGTTTTATGACAGTAAAATTTCCAGCTAACTATAACTGATGTGAAACCTTTGGTTTTTTTAGTGAATTTAATAGGTTTTTTAAATGCTAATTCCTAACTATAACTGGTGTGAAACCTATGTTTTTTTCAGTGAATATATATATATACATATATATATATATTACCTACTGGCTATCGCCAGTAGATATATATAGTTAGGATTAATTCCCTATGGGATTTTTGAAAATTCTATGTCTAATAACTTTGGCGTTTGTGGACGGAATCGGCTGAAATTTTCAAGAAAATGGCACGTTTTGATTCTGAGCAGCCCCTGAAAATTTGGTGGGGTTTTGTCAAGGGGGGGCTGAGAAAAAAGGGGGGTCCCAAAACGCGTTTTTCCCATTCATTTTTCCATAGGGCGGTTGGACTCACTTTTAGCTCGAACGGCTGAATGGATTTGCACGAAACTTGGCAAAATTATAGGGACTGTTAGCCCGATGTGCCTTTGCTAGGTCTCAATATATGTGCTCCAGTAGTTTTTGAGAAATTAACGTTCAAAACAAGATATATATCTGTAACAGCGCTCCGGGCAGCGATCCGGTCCGCTTACTTTTCGCGAAACGGAACTTTGCGCGCAGAAAGCTGATTGGCTCTCCGGTGTCTGTCAACATTCTAAACAGTCCGGAGCGGCCGCCATCTTATCTCTCGGTAGGATTGAGAGAGAAGAAGAGGTGAAAAACGAAGGGGGAATTTATTGAAAGGGGGCAAGGTATACCCCTCTTGACCCCCTAGGAATGTTGTTGGGGTTATTAAAGGGTCCCGTGGGGAAAATAAAAAAAAATGTTTTTTCACGGTAGAAGCGCTTCACTGGTAGCGAAACGGGAATTCGCCATTTTGTGCTTCGTTTTAATTGTTTAGAGACAAAAATTATCGCCGCACATCGGCCACAATGCATGAATATCGCTGAGAAGTCAGCGATATTCATGCATTATCCAGCAAATGCTCTTAGCCATGTTATCCACCTTCCATTGGATAACATGGCTAAAAACTGCTCTGTGCGTGAGCTTTTTTTTTTTTTTGCTGCGTGACGTTTGTTAACGTTCGATTCGATGGAAATCAGGAAGTGTTGACCACCATTTTGTCACTGCGAGTAAATATTTTGTTATAAATGAATCCTTATTGATAAACATTGTCTGCGCCATCTTGCGTTTTTGTCCAATGCCACAATTTTGTCGTGCACGGCAGCCATTTTAGATGCCTTGACCAGGGCCACTCTCTGCACGCCGCCGATCCTCAGCATGGCTCCCCACCCTCGCAAGCATCTCCCCCACGCACTGGTCACCCCCGCTCTCTCTCTCATGCATGGGCCATATACTTCCCCCCATCTGCGCTGCTCTTCTCTGAGAATCACACCCTGTGCCCGCCCGACACCTCCCTTTTACCCTATTCACTACCGCACCCTCTGACACTCCTCTTCCTCTGTGTCCTATTGTCCAGGCCAGACCTAGGCTATCACCTAGCACCGCGGATGTAGTTTATGGCCCCAGCCGTAGCGAAACGGGAATTCGCCATTTTGTGCTTCGTTTTAATTGTTTAGAGACAAAAATTATCGCCGCACATCGGCCACAATGCATGAATATCGCTGAAAAGTTAGCGATATTCATGCATTATCCAGCAAATGCTCTTAGCCATGTTATCCACCTTCCATTGGATAACATGGCTAAAAACTGCTCTGTGCGTGAGCTTTTTTTTTTTTTTTGGTGCGTGACGTTTGTTAACGTTCGATTCGATGGAAATCAGGAAGTGTTGACCACCATTTTGTCACTGCGAGTAAATATTTTGTTATAAATGAATCCTTATTGATAAACATTGTCTGCGCCATCTTGCGTTTTTGTCCAATGCCACAATTTTGTCGTGCACGGCAGTCATTTTAGATGCCTTGACCAGGGCCACTCTCTGCACGCCGCCGATCCTCAGCATGGCTCCCCACCCTCGCAAGCATCTCCCCCACGCACTGGTCACCCCCGCTCTCTCTCTCATGCATGGGCCATATACTTTCCCCCATCTGCGCTGCTCTTCTCTGAGAATCACACCCTGTGCCCGCCCGACACCTCCCTTTCACCCTATTCACTACCGCACCCTCTGACACTCCTCTTCCTCTGTGTCCGATTGTCCAGGCCGGACCTAGGCTATCACCTAGCCCTGCGGATGTAGTTTATGGCCCCAGCTGTAGAGTATCCAGACATGCCAACCCTCCCGATTCAGGCGTGAGACTACTGATTTCAGTGCTAGTCTTTCGCTTGCCGATTCCTGCAAGGAAAAACCCGGGGGCATATTACCAACAACTAGCGATAATTTTTGTCTCTAACTTGTTTAGAGACAAAAATTATCGCCGCACATCGGCGAATTTTATCGCACATAAACCTTGATATTAGCAAGGTTTATCGCAAATGCGATAAAAAACGGTCGCAATGCATGAATATCGTTGAAAAGTCAGCGATATTCATGCATTATCCAGCAAATGCTCTTAGCCATGTTATCCACTTCCCATTGGATAACATGGCTAAAACTGCTCAGGGCAGGTGTTAGGTTTTGGAGATATTCGCGCTTAGCGCGAATATCTCCAAAAGTTGGTAATAGGAGATAGCGATGGTTAGGGACTGTTTCCAGTCGCTAACATCTTGGCACGCCCACTTTGCATGTCATTAGTGATAAATATCACTGACATGCAAAGCGGGGCCCAAGATGGTCGCTATCTCCTTTTAGCTGTCACTAACTGGTGTTAGCGACAGCTTGGTAATAGGGAGATAATTTTATCTCTTTTTTTTTGGCTTTTAAAGCCAAAAAAGCGGAAATAAACCCCCTTGATAATATGCCCCATGATTTCTCGGGGGTTTCAGCTGACAGGGCTTGGTATTGTGTTACGTGCTAATTCTTCCAGGAAACGTCAGAGGGTCGATGCAGGGGTTCTAGAAGGGGTGATAAACCATTTAAGCCTCATGAACAAGCGCATGCTCTTTTAAAGATTTGTGAAGTACTCGGGGCGGCGGTGTGTGTGTGCCCTCTTTCAGGAGCGGGCGGGGGGGCACTGCCAGCAACTTGCCAGGCCAGGCAGTGTTCAACACGTGCATCACCCTTTCTCTGCCTGCTATTGCGCTCCATGCTTCGGAAAGGTAAGAAAAAGAACGTGCATTTGAGTTTGAAATGTCCGATCCTGTAGCAGTACACTTGCAAAGCCCACACATGACAATAACCCGATTCAAGGCCCCATTCACCCGATTTTTTAAAAATATATAGCACTCCAACAAAGTTGGATTTTAAAACTTTATTAACTTTTAAATATAAGGAACGCAACAAAAACTGTAAATAAATTTAAAAAATTTTTGAAATTAACCAGAACTATAACGATAAGAACAACAACAACAAAAATATATAACTTTTATTCCTAAATTACGCAAATATTTAGCTAATCTGCTAAAGGGGGGAGTCGCCATTTCTTTACAATAATCAATAATGAAAAATCAACATCAATAGGGTTGTCCGTTTTCTCGATGCAGCACTATAGTGCAACATACACAGCACCTGGGGTGTCAAGAGTGAACAGGTCCTACCTGCTTAACCAATGACTGACAAATGCTATATTAAACACTTACTATGTATAATACTTGCGTTCACAATAGTTTTACTTTATAAAACAGAACAAAAGATGTCCCCTGTAAGTAAACCCATATTAGCTGTTTCAGTTATTGAACATCCTAAAGTTTTATGACATGGGGAACAGTGGTGATATCCTGGGTGGGTGATGGAAAAACATCTACAAAGAAAACTATTACTATAACGATAACAACAACAATAATATAACTTTATTAACTTTTAAATATAACGAACGCAACAAAAACTGTAAATATATTTAACCATTTTTTGAAATTAACCAGAACTATAACGATAACAACAAGAACAACAATAATATAACTTTTATGCCTAAATTACGCAAACATTTAGCTAATCTGCTAAAGGGGGGAGTCGCCATTTCTTTACAATAATCAATAATGAAAAATCCACATCAATAGGGTTGTCCGTTTTCTCGATGCAGCACTATAGTGCAACATACACAGCACCTGGGGTGTCAAGAGTGAACAGGTCTTTCTTTGTTCCTTAAGATGTTATCTGTGTCAACCTCTTCCGAGAATGCTGATGCGTTAGGATTTCCTTGTGTTTCTTAATAGCATTGGTGTCTGTACACTTCTTTGTCAATTCTGTGAAGATGATAACTGCTTCATAAACAGACGATATCTTTGTTTAGTCATTAGTGTTAAGTGTGTCTGAAACTACAGTGCCCTTCTGTTTTTTTTTCTTCAGGCTCTACAGAGTTTTGTGTGTTGTTCTTTTGTGCGACAATTATTCCAGAGGTTTCAGGTTTACTTGTTTTGTCCTGCAGTGAGTTAACAGCTTTAGAGAGTTCATGTTTATTTGCTATGTCCTGCTGTTCGTCAACTGCTTCAGAGACGTCAGCCTCATTTGTTATGTTTCAGTAGATCCTGGACCTGCCCGGCCGCGCCCAAAATGGCGCCGGTGTAAATGGGACTCGTAACTGCTTGTTGTGTACTGGTTGCCCAACCTTGATATCACGAGATACAAATGCAGTTTTGAAGCACATGGCGGAGGCTTGTCTGCTGTAGTGCGGCGCCCCTTTATCGTTTCAGTCGCCATTCCGCCCGCTTTTGCTACACTGTGCCTTTTCCGCCATTCAGCTGTTTAGCGCCCGCTCTTACGGCTACAGCGTCTCGCTCACCATGTAGTTGAGTTGCTCCCATTCTTGCGGTACAGCGATAGGCGGCTTCCACAGGACTCTTAAAATGGCGTCCGGCTCTTCGGATTTGGGCCTGGTCCAGTAAAATGGCCCTGGGACACCTTGGAACTCGGACGCTTGTCTGCCAGGGCTTGGGTTCCATTCTCGAAAGCGTCCCCTCAGCTTTGAAGATTGTACAAAAGTCTTGGGGGCCGTCGACTCCCGCAGGCTTCCGGTGGGGAGCGGCTGCCATGATTGCTTGCGGAATGGCCACGACGGAGCTACGAGATGGTGGTGCTCTCATGGTGACGCCAGCTTCAGTCTGAAACATCCAGAAACAAGGTGGGGCTTTCATCGTTTGGGAAAAAAATTTTTTAATCCAATGAAAAGTGTTATTTTTAGGTCACATGACCTAGTCTTACATCATTAGGAAAAGAAAAGTAAAATGAACCAATGAAAAGTTTTATTAACAAGTCACATGACCTGTTATGCTTACGTTACGCGCTGCGCGGCGCGCTCTGGATCATTTCCGGGAAGCTGCGCCTTGCGCACCGGAGCATTTCCGGGTGCGCTAACGCGTCGCGTCATATGACGCATTACGCGACAATGCAGGTCCAGAATATAGTCAAAATGTCTCCACCAACCAGCGGTCGGAATACAACCGCTTTCAGCAGTCCAAAAAGTTCGGTTAAATCTTAAGAGCGGGAGCAACTCAACTACATGGTGAGCGAGACGTTGTAGTCGCAAGAGCGGGCGGTAAACAGCTGAATGGCGGAAGAGGCACAGAGTACCAAAAGCGGGCGGAATGGCAACTAAAACGGTAAAGGGGCGCCCCACGACAGTGTGTCTTCAGGTCAAACGGATTGTGGGACAAGGTCCAGAATGGAAGATTCTTCAAAAGGGAAAAAATTCCGCCGGACCCCGGGAGCCGGCCGCCTATGCCGGGGGAGATCTCAGGCCTCACCAGGGCAACACGACTTGGGGAGGGGGCAGGAGCCAAGCGCCCCCTCTCAGTCCGCGCCATCTCACCGCCCCTCGGGGGCCTCCGTCAAGCGGTTTAGGGAGGCACCGTATCACATTGTTTTCCAATGCAGTCAGGTCCACAAATGGACCCCACTTACTTTGAATAGTGAAGCTGCAGCAGGTGCAAATAAGGTTTAAACAGTGTTACAAGAGCTGCTTAGAACTCTGAAGTATGGCACTCAACAACCAGGACTTATGCCATTTGTGTAAGGCAGTGACATGGAAGCAACTCGGGGACAAAAAGCATGAACGAACATTCACGTATGAAAATCTTATTTGGGGAAGGGGTAGAATCCAAATGCCCCCTGCCAGTTCGCGCCACTACACCGTATGTGGAAAATCTGAAGCCATCGTTCTACAAACTCTCAACGCTTGCTATCAGTGCATGAGTTTCATGCTCGATCGATTGAGCTAGCCGGATCGGGCAATAAAAAGTATAAAATAGTTATGTAAATAGTTATTTAATAAAATGTTTTACTCTGTTTCTTTGCTGGTGTGTTGTGTATATTTATAATATTTGCATAGGGTTTGTCGTTATTTTGGGCGGTGTGGGTGGCGGAGTCGAGCTGTCTTGCAGCCCTCATGGTGTGGAGCTCAGTTCATTTCACTATTTTCGTATTTCTCATGAAGGGTTGTTCCTAATGTTTGTATTTTACCGAGGTCAAAAAGAGATCGAATTAGTGGTCTACTGATTTTGCTCGATTACTTTTATTTTTTTACACGATTTTTCACTATCTGCAAAGACTAAACAGAGTATTGCGACTTTGTGCTTGTTTGTAAATAGAGAATGATCCAAAGAGAACCAATTGTAAAACAGTAAATGCTTGGATAATAATCAATCAAATGGAGAGACAAGCAGGTACGACGGATTACAACAGGGGTAAAGGTCTGCGTTAACTACCGTTCACTATCTGCAAAGAGAGAGTACTACTAAGAGAAAAGAGGGGAGTGGGGGGGGGCAGCGTTCAAAGCACATCAGCGTGCATAAACACGAAAACGTTTTTACCTATCACATACTTGACATTTGACAGCTTTTGATATTTGCTATTAAAAAACCATTGAAATTCACAGAAAAAACCATAGGTTATAGTCGATATATAGTTAGGAATTTGCATTTACAAAACCTTGAAAATTCAATGAAAAAACCATTGGTTTTAGGCCATATATAGTTAGGGATTTGCATTTAGAAAACCTTATTTTACTCGCATAAAACCATTGAAATTCCATATATAGTTAGAAGCGCTAACTATATATCGCGCACCCGCAATCCACTGCTGATGATGTCACATATTACATCATTCATGACATGGTTAGTGACATCACTGATGACATCACTGATGACATCTCAAATGACATCACTGATGACATCACTGATTACAACATCCAGTGACTGTATGTTTCTGTAAAGTTAAAATATGTTTTACATATTGAAGAATGAGTGGATATATAAGTGTCTGGATGAAGGATTTACTAGGTGCATGACTGAGTGATTGAGTGAGTGATTAAATGTGTCTCACTGAGTGCATGGGTTAGTGACTAAACTGTTTTAATTTGTGCATCATTATATCTGTTGTTCTACAAACTGCTGCATATGTTGATCAGTAGCTATATGAGTAACTGTATGGGTTATTGATTGGTTGTCCAAGTATTTGTATGGGAAACTGAGTGTGTGTGTATGGGTGGCTGGGAGGTGTGTGACTCTGTACATAGATGTGTGAGTAGTTGATTCACTATATGTATAGATTCAAAAGTGCATGTGGAAACAGCTGTATGGGCGGTTGACTGTGCATGAGTGTATTAGTGAGTGAATGGATATCTCAGTGCTACATGTCAAATTAAGTACATATGTAAAACACAGTACATGTGAGAGTTGACATCTATAAATAACTGTGCATAAGAGCCAGTGAATGTGTGAGTGGCTGTATGGATCATTGTGAACATGTATCAGAGATTGTATAAGAGAGTAAAGTAAATATGTGTTAGTATATGTTTGAATAAGTAAGGTGTGTATAACTGTATAGTTGAGAAAATGGAGGTGTGATTGATTTTTGGCATAACTGACTAGGTGTGTGAGTAACTCCATGGATGAGTGACAGTCTGTGACTGTCTGTTTACACTGATTGTATCTAAGGTTATATTAGAGTCTGAAGAGGTTCATGGTATTATCACATGAATGATATCATCAGTGATGTGATCAGTCATGTCAAATGAGATGTTATCAGTGATGTCATCAGTGATGTCATTTGAGATGTCATCAGTGATGTCATCAGTGATGTCACTAACCATGTCATGAATGATGTAATATGTGACATCATCAGCAGTGGATTGCGGGTGCGCGATATATAGTTAGCGCTTCTAACTATATATGGAATTTTAATGGTTTTATGCGAGTAAAATAAGGTTTTCTAAATGCAAATCCCTAACTATATATGGCCTAAAACCAATGGTTTTTTCATTGAATATATATATATATATGTCATGAGTGATTTCACTGACCATCTCATGAGTGATGTAATATGTGACGTCATCAGCAGTGCATTGCAGGCGCGGAAGTTATAGTGAGTCCAACTAACTATAACGTGGGAATTTCAATGGTTTTATGTCAGTAAAATTTCCAGCTAACTATAATTGGTTTCAAACCTAGGTTTTTTCAGTGAATTTAATAGGTTTTTTAAATGCTAATTCCTAACTATAACTGGTGTGAAACCTATGGTTTTTTCAGTGAATTTCATAGTTTTTTTAATTGCCAATTCCTAACTATATATAGGGCCTTAAACCTATGTTTTTTTCAGTGAATTTCAAAGGTTTTTTAATAGCAAATTTCTATAGCTTTTTATATAATGAATCCTATATTTTATATTTATGTAATACTTTTTTTTCTGTATATTGTTCATGTTTTTTTAAAAAAATGCTTAGCCCTGGAGCGCTCCCGGTGCGCGTACTGGTGAGCGCACCGGTAAGCGCATTCCTCTAGGGTACGCGTACAGGTTCGTGCACTGGGGCGCGAACCCAAAAAAAATAATGAAGGAGTGAGCTTGAGGGAAGGGGACAGAGAGAGTGATGTTAAGAGAAAGAGATCTAGAGGGAGCAACACAGAGGGACTGTGTAATAGATAGTAAGACAGAGAGGTGTAAGAGGGTGTAAGTGAGAAAAGGAAAATGAATAAGGGAGCGAAAGAAGGGAAGAGAGAGGAAGAAGACTAAAGCAGAGGTACTGGGAGAATGTGAGTGGGTGTTGAAAGTAAAGGGAGCACCCTTTAGGGGTAGTGACGGAACCGGAATAAAGGAACAGCGGTGAGGGAGGGTGAGAAAAAAGCTTTGAGTGTAAGTAAAGAGGGGTGAAAGAGGGTAGATAAAAATGAATAAGGGTAAGACATGGGGATTGACAGAGAGAAAGGACAGAGAGAGTAAAGAAAGGAGTGACAGAAAGGGACTGAGTGAAGCAGCAAAGAAACGTAAGTGAGGGAGTGTGTGTGAGTTATAGGGAGTGAGCATGCCGAAAGAGTAGTGACAGAGTGAGGGGACAGAGACAGTGAGGGTAAGAGAGACGGAGTGAGGGAATGGGAGTGAGGAACTGTGAAGACATAGGGACTGAGAGAAGGAGTGAGAGGAGTGGAATAAGTGAGTAAGGGAAAGGGAATGAGTGAGGGAGCGAAGGAAGGGAACAGAGGGTAAGGGAAGTAAAGCAGGGGGACTGAAAGAAGTTGAATGTGGTAGAAGAGTAAGGGAAAGAGGAGTAAACATGGAGGATAAGAATAAGTGAGGGAAGCAGAGTAAGGAAACAAGGGTGAGGTAGGGTGAGAGAAAAGTAGTGAGGTTAAAGCAAAGGGTGATCACAAACTAAATTTTTTTAGTCACACTTACAATATCATTAATGTAAACGTAATTACATGTTTTTACTACACTTTGTATCTGTGAAAGAGAGAAGAAAACATACGTTATAATTAGTAAAATATATATTTTAAAATAGAAGAGACAGGGCAAGAGGTTAAAAATCATAAAAGTGTACTAAGCAATAAAGTAAGAGTGAAGGACACAGAAAGGGAAATTAAGTAATGTAGAAGGACAAAAAGAGGGAAAAAGAAATAGAAGGAGAGCAAATTACTAAGAGTAAGGCAGATACATTCAGTGACAGAGAGGAAGAGAAGAAGAGAGAAAATAACTGAAGGTAAGTAAGATACTAAAAGAATGTGAGTTAGCAAAACTAAATCAGGAAAGAGGAGTAAATAAAAGGGGAATGCGTGAGAGAGAAAGGAGTCTGATTGAGGATGCATTTACAAGAATGAGGAATGGAAGATGACTGAGAGTGAGTTAAGGGGAGTCACAGAGTGAAGGGATGAAGGGAGTGAGGATAATATAGAAGGATTGAGGGAAAAGGAATGAGGAAGTTAGCAGACAGAGGGACTAAGGGAAGGACTGAGTGAAGTGGAGTACAATGAGTGAGGAAAGGAAAATGAGTAAGGGAGCAAAAGAAGGAAAGAGAGGGGAAGAGGACTAAAGCAGTGGTACTGAGAGAGTGTGATTCGGTGATGAAAGTAAAGAGAAGGACACTGAAAGATAGGAAATGAGGGGTAGTAATGGAACCGGAGTAAAAGAACTGGGGTATGTGTATGTATGTATTGGCATTTATATAGCGCACTACTTACCCATAGGGTCCCAAGGCGCTTCGACCGCTGCGAAACCCTTCCTGGCTTCCCTGAGAGATGGTCCCTTAATGGGTATCTCCAGGGTGAGACCAGGCATCCCCGGCGGTCTGGTGGGGCCGTTAGTGAAGATGAGGCAAGCTAATGCCCAGAGTTGCCGAGTGTGATTGCTGATCAGAGTGCGCACCGAGGCGAGAGAATTATCGTGTCCGCTGACCCTGGTCCAGAAACCTGCCGCGCCGGGAATCGAACCCTGGTCCCGGGCCGTCCTCTGCTCTCGAGTCTGCCGCCTCTAACCAGTGAGCCACACTTCTTCGATGAGAGAGGAGCAGTGAAGTTGTTGTAAGAGAAATGATAGAAGGTATATAAACACAAGTGAGCATAACACAAGGAGAGTGAGGGACTGAGGGCATAGAGGTGGTGAACGAAAAACAAAGAGAAGAGGACAAAAGAAAGGAGCAAAGAAAGATAAGTGAGGGAGAGTAGGTAAGTTATAGTGACAGAGTGAGACAAAAGTGGTGAGTGAGTAAAGAGGAATTACTAAAAGAACAAAGGAGGAAAAGATGGAAAAGGGAAGTAAAGCAGAGAGACTGAAATCTGAAAAGTGGTGCAAGGGAGAGAGGGGATGCAGACAGTTGAAATGGGAATGAGGGGTTGTGAAAGAAGTGGAGTAAAGGAACGGGGGTGAAACAGAGTGAGAGGAAGGCAGTATGAGTGAGGAAAGAGAGTTGAAAGAGGGTGGAAAAAAGAAAGTGAGTGTGAGACAAAGGGAATACAATATAAATTACACTATACAAACTATCGAATAACTTGTACAACATGTTAGATAGTTTATTTTTGCTGTTCTCAGAATACATTGAATTTCACTAAAAACAGTGAGTTCAAACTATTCATCATAAGACAGCGGGAAAAAAAAACACAATCTCTAAAAGATTATGTTTGAAAAAAAAAACATATACATTTAAAAATCAAATATGTACACTAATCTTTGATTCACTTACTTTTCTTTTAAGCCAAATAGTACATCATGTAGGTCCTTTTTGTTGGAAAAAACTCTGCTGTTCTCTAAAACTTCCATTTCACTGACTTTCTATAAGAAAAGCTCCAAGAACATCTGACATATGTTTCAATGTTTTCATTTCCTCCTTGTGTTCAGTCATGACTCTTTGCTCATTCCTTCACCTTTCCTTAAGGCCAAATAGTGTCAGATGCATCAGTATGTTTTCAAATTACTCAAAACAAACTCTGAAATTACAGTTTTCCCGACGTTCTGAAAGAAAGGCTCATACAACATTTTCACAATGTTTAAAATATTCATATTTCCATCTCTGGCTCACTCATGTTCAACATTTCCTATAATACTGATATCACTTACTTTGAGATCCATTTACAGTACCTATATGAGAACTAGAATTTTTATATTATCTTGATGACTTTTACTTACAATATAATTTTAAACAGCAGACTAACTTTTATTAGCTGCTCCCGTCTTCATAGGCCAATTACCTTTACTTAAATTTCGGTTCTAAAACACTAGTTAAGAATTTTTTAAGTCAAAAGGCAAACGTTGTTTGAAAGTCAAATGAGTATCATTACAGTAAGTCCAGCCTTTTCGACATTTTAAGTAAGTTGTATAATGCCCTGATGTTGTCGAAGGGCCGTCATGATAAATAATAGCTACAGCTGCAAAGGTTCTTCTTGAAATTGCCAACTGAGAAGCCACAACATTTTTAATAGAAGTTGTCAATTTAGTTCCATCAGGTCTACATCGTTGGAACATTAAAATGACATACTGATCATAAGTTTGTATAAATAATGTGGACAGCATTGGACACTTACATTGGGTACACACCATATTTTGATCAGCTGCTTTAACTAGATTATTAAAAGACACTAATTTGCAGTCTGGTAAAGTCAAATATATAAATCTTTCAGTGTCTATTTTAGTACTACTTGATAAACTACAATTGTCGCAGTCATGCAGCCATTGATAAGAAAGGCTAAAAAGATTTTCTACATCTACACCTTCATCTTCCAATACACCAAACATATAAATTACAAATTCCTGACAATCCTGCTGAATATCCTGTGAATTTCTGAAACACTTTCTATTTTTGCTCTATCACTGCTACATTTCTCAATTACAGAATTCAATAAACAGCAGAATCAAACAGAGGATATTAAGGCAAATGTGGAGCATACTCTCTTGTTAACCTATTGTATTCTTTAACACAATCTAGATCTGCACAAATCTTTGTCTCATCACACTCAATCAAGTACAATCCTGATAAAGTTCTGACTCGTGATAATGCCAAATATGCCATACCCTCTTTAAACACAGAACTTCCAATGTTCACCAAAGCACTATCTACACTTAAACTTTGAGATTTATGAATTGTCACCGCATACGCCAAACAAACAGGAAACTGTTTTCGGCGAACATATAAGTCTTTTACAAGCAAAAATCTAGCAGAACAACAACTGATTTGTTGCACTTGCTGAATGCCATCAAATATAATTTTTAAAAATTCAATTCCATCTCTATTTCTGTAATTCACAAAATCAACAACATGACCCATTGCTCATTTACCAGACCTCTTTCAACATTTAAATTCCTTCTCAAAATGATACGACAATTTAAACACACATTCAGAGTCTTTTCAAAACTAGCAGTTTTAGATATAATCTTCTCTAATGAATCCAATTTTGATTTCAAAATTTTCTGACAGAATAATTGTTGCTCCCATATGCTCTATTTTATCTATAGCTTCCAGTTTCACAATCTCTTCATTTTCTAACTTTAACATTTTGTTGTTGAAGATGGAACATTCCTGCAGAGTTGGCATCAAACATATCCCAGATTTGTTGTCAGTAATTTTCTTAAAAATATTCTCTGAAAGAATGTTTTCATTTGGATACAAATTTGAAATTAATTGTGAATGTAAAGCTTCTTTCCCATGCTCACTTACTTTTCTGATTCTTACATCTTGTAGAATATTTGTATAATCTTCATCCTTTGCCTGTCGCATATTTTGAAGCAGTTCTGCATATTTGAAATGTAACCATACATTAACATTTCCAATGATTCCTAGTAAGCATGGGCGGAAAATCCGTTTCGCTCGCGGATTTTGCGGATTTTCGCTAAATTCGCAATCCGCGAGATCCGCGAATCTCCCGCAAAATCCGCAAATCCGCAAGCAGCGGATTTTATGGCTTGCTCGCACTGTTCGCGTGAGTTCGCGGCTTGCCAGTACAACTTCGCACCCCGCGAGTAAGTGCTAAATTGCAGAAATACGATCTTAGCAAAACTGAAACTACTTACCAGGTTCAAAAGTTCAGGCTCATCATTAGTAGCCATTTCCTGTAGTGCTTCCTGAGGGGCCCCTCCAGAGTTCAGTTGCCAGTTGCAACTATTATGTGACCCTGCTCTGAGCCTCAGAATAGTTACACATATGCCACAAAGGTCCTGAATTACAGCTAAGGGAGACAAGCAGGAGCCAGGCTGGAAGTTAAAATCCATTAATCAGCCCCTAATTCATTATTGTCATTTGGGGCAGGGCAGGTGTTGTAACTAATTTTGCAACAATGAAAGCACTTAGCAAGTGCAAAAGATCACTAATCAGGAAGCACTAAGGAAGCAGGTGCCAGCTAAAAAAATATTCTGTGACACATTAATCAGCCCCAAATTAATTCAGGTCACTTGAGGCAGGGAAGGTGTGCTTTGCTTTGCCGAAAATAATGTACACTGGACAACCAGAGGGTGTGGTGATGAAACAGAGGGTGGCATGGGTGGGCCAGAGGGTGGCATGAGTAGTCAGAGAGTGGCAGTGGTGACAGAGAGTGGCAGTGATGAAGAAGAGTGTCCCAAACAGGCTGGACACGTAGAAACAACAAGTTCGCAAACTTGCGACCCGACAGGTAAGTTCGCAAATTGCGAAATTGTAAAAACCCTCGCGAACTGGCAGAAACACGCGCGAACACAAAAAAAAAATTCCGCAAATTCGCGGGAATTCGCGGATTTTGCGGATTGCGAGTTCGCAAATCCGCAAAATTCGCAAACGCGAGATTCGCAAAATTCGCCCATGCTTAATTCCTAGGCACTTCCTGGTATCTTCATGCGTGAGCATTTTAAACACTGGTTGTCCTTTAACTGGAGTCAACTGCAGTAGATCTCCAAAAACAATAATGTGTTTCCCTCCAAATAACACATCATACTCTGTTCTAAGAATTTCTTGCATTCTCAAATGCACAAAAGCAAGCATTAGATTTGAGACCATGCTTACTTCATCAATGATAAGAAGTTTCATTTTCTTCAGGACTCTGGAAACTTCAGAACATGCATCTCCAGATAGCTTGTGGTATTGCAATTTATTATCATGCTCAACTGGTAGCATCAGTAAACGATGAAAAGTAATCCCTTTAATGTTATGTGCTGCCAGCCCAGTTAGGGCGGTTACAACACAAGACGGCGGTGATTCAGTCCTTTTCTGCAGATAAGTTGCAATTGCTTTAATCAGAAAACTTGTTCCAGTTCCCGCTTCTCCACTCACGTACAGTCGGACAGGCTTAAATGATGTACATGAGCACTCTTTTTTCTCATGTCTGAATACATGTTCAATCGTTTAGTTATTTCACCAAATCTTCTAAGTTAACTACATCCTCTTGAGCTTGTTCCATAGCTCTTTCCACCTCATCCATGGCAGTGGCAGCTTCATTTTGGATAATTGGTCCTTCTAGTGGATCCTGACTCAATGAAGTAGAACTCTGACTGTCTTTAGAACTGTCTCTAGCAATCTCTGCAGCAATTGTGGCTTCTTGCTCAATTTCTTCGTTCAACATTTTCAGATAATTTTGAAAAGCAGGACATTCTATGGTATCCTTGGTTGTATTAAAAGAATCTTCATAACAGAGAAAATCTCCAAGTAGTTCCTCTTCTGTACGCCATTGCTTAAAGTGTTGCAAAAGAACTAAATAGTAAAATTCCCTTTTGTCTGGAGATTCGCAACTCAATTTCCGATGATTAATCAAATGGCCTTTTGTCTGCTTCACTAGACATCCTTCACACCCAATGACAGCATAAATTCCATTATTGATATCTTCTGTGATGTTTCTCTTATAACTATAGTTTTGCAGAACTTCATACAAACAAGTGACTACTTCTATTTGGATAGTATGTATCCAACATGTTTGTCTTCAAAATATCTGTACTGTTTGGCTCTTTCTTCGCCAAATACTCAATTTCTTGTACAGATTTCAAAACTCGGTTTCGTGTTGCAGCAAGACCTAGACTCACCCAAATGATTGTTCTAAAATTGGCATAGAGACTTGCTGATGATAACCGATCAGAACATTCATATGCTCCAATTTCTCAATGCGACAACATCTTCAGACTGAAACTGTATAATTTTCATGTGAAATGTCCTCCCACATTTCCTTCAGTTCTGTCTTTTCTTTTTTTGTGATGTATGATGTCACATATCGAGCCACAGCAATAGAGTTGTCAGCAACAAACTGAATATCCATGTTAGCATTCCACATGGACAAAATCACTGGATTGTAGTCGTTTATGTACTTGGACTCTTCGTTTCTTTTTAAATTGTATTTATTTTTTGGTGATTTCCTCATCACAGTATGTCGCAGAGAAGACATCAAATTATTTACTCTTCCTTTAGAAATCACTGGTCGTGGAAACCAGAAACGACATTTTGTGTAGAACTTGTCCCTGTTTCTGAATTTTCGACGACAGTACTTTCCAGTAAGCGTAAAACTTGTTGCTTTAAACTGTTTTCTTCGGTAGTTTTCGGAACAGCACATGTTGAATACTCTTCAATGAAACTCATCACTGTGTCATCTGAATCTGTTCCAAATTTGGGTGCATCTTTAATCCATAACAACATATGTATGTGAGGAGCACCTCTCGCGTGATACTCCTTTCTCCAAAAGAAATCCAATACCTCTCCAAGGGGAGGATTTTTTTTGTAAGTAATAAAAGACATCATAGCTTCAAATCTATGATTGAAATATCTGCATACATTCACTGGATCCAAAGAACACAGTTCTCCAGGTGTTTTGAATTCTATATTTTGTATGTTTGCATTTGCCTCTCATAGAAATTAAAGTAAGTCGTCCCATGCATACTCAGCACAGCTAAGAGTGAGGAACCATGTAGGAGTTCCTAAGTATCTTAGCATACATTTCAATTCCCCAATGACGATGGAACCAATACTTTTTTGTACCACGCTGACATGGCATGAGATTGATTAGCTGAGATTCCAAAATACTGTCTTGCAGATTGACTTTCTCCATAAAGTCCCTCGCCGAAACATTTTGCAGATGTATATGGTTCACTGCTTAAGAAAGCCCAGACAAGTCACTTTCATACAGTAGATGAAACAAATACGGAATGCTTTGAGAAAACCTTGGATCTTTAGCATATAATCTTAAAGTCCGGTATTCAGATGCAGGAATTTGAACTGGTCGATCGTCATATCGTCCACCTCGACCTGTTGGAAATAACTGTGGAAAACAACGAGCTTCCAAACTTTCTTCCCATACACTAATGGGACTTACTTTTGCTGCTTTCATTTGAAACAAGTCAATTGCATTCACCATTACTGCTTTGGAATGCAAAGGATGAACAGTATAATGTTCATATATTTCTTCACTTCTAGACACATCAACTTTTTCAATTTGGCCGGCTGAACAATCACTGTCTTCTTCTGCAGCTGTTTCCTCTGCTCCAACACATACATGTTTGTAGTACTCATTGTTTTTGACTAAATACAACGTTGCCTTTTTTACTTTCCTATCATCCACTAAATCTTGCCAGATTTTCTTACTCTTTGTCGGAACCCCATTAACTAGAATAACCAGAGGTTCCTCTTCCACTTTTTCTATACCAATTGTATTATTATTTTTCTTGAAATCTAGAGGCAAATAAACAACTCTTCCCTTTAATCCTCTCTGTAAATCTGAAGGAGGCAATTTTCCTATCTTAGGCTCCATGCGAACAATTGCCTGAAAAGGATGGACACATTGAATCGAAACAGATTCATAGGTATTTAAATCCATCAATTCAGAAGGAATGTCTACCAACTCAAGATTATTATGAACAGCTCTAGCAGGCATTCTGTTTTCATTTAATTTTTTAAAACAATAATTACAAATACGCTGATCAGAACTTAAATCAAAAGAATTCTCCACCAACAAATAAGTTGCAAAATCCTGCCATTCACTATTATTTTCCATTTCACTTTTTGCATATAAATCAACTAACCTAGTCTGAATCTTATAATGAGTCCGTCGACAACACACACAAGTAAAATTAGGCCTTTCACTTGATTTCTCCTTAAACTTGGTAATTTCCAGGTCAAACTTTTCTGTACTTGAAATCTGTACATTGTCTTCCACATTACCTTCTATTACTGTGTCAATTTCTACACTGTCCTCTTTTTTACCAAAATAACAAAACTCAATTTCTTCACAAATGTTCTTCACATCTAATTCAGATCCATGCAAAATACCACTGTTTAACTGTTTAAGCTTAAGTACAGGACTTTTTTCATAATACAACCTTCTCACTAATTTCCTCATTTTATTATGATGCACTGATAACATCCTAAAATGATGAAAATACTCTAACATACTTTTCTAGAAAGACAAGCCAGTGAATGCCCATGCAAACCTGTGTTTTCTCTTACTCTGCAAGGATCTAAGTCTTGCAACATCTTCATTTTCTGTTTTAGACTTTTCTTACTATATGTACAAGAGAAATTACGAAGTAAATCGATTAAATCCTGTTGCACACTACAAATACTACTACACATCCAAGTGTGCACTGGTCCCTTAGTACGTCTTCCTAAAACTTCATCAGCTAACACCTCTTCTGCATCTTTAGACACAAGTTTCTCTTTTTCAGTCGGACAACCGTCTTTCATCTCATATGCTCGACCACTGGTGTCAACTGCATGCACCAAAACATTCTCCTGGAAGTAACTCTCCTCATTAAAAAATGGCTCACAACTTGAACTATACATCCATTCTCCAGAAAAAACTTCCCAAAAATTAGTCTGATTAATTATTCTTTTCCATCTACTGTTCGATTTGAAAACATCAATTGCCTTGTTAAGTATCCTAATTCTATTGATTACTAAAATAAATAATTTTTTCTTAACTTCAAAAGCCTGATCAACAATGTTCTCTACACTTTTCTTTTTCTTGTAAAAAGCACCTCTCTGTTTACATTTCTTAACATTGTTTAACAAATTTAAAACTACCCTATTTCGAAACATTCATCTACGAATGTCCCTAAATTGGTTTTGCCTTCTATTCCTATACATACTGTTCTCTCCTGCTCTAGGAGTAACATTTTTGGGGGGCCTCTCCTTCCTTTTCAAATTTGCTCTCTCCTTCTGTATATTCACATTCCCATAAAAAAAATGTTGTATGTTCATATATTCCGAATAAAAGACTTAGTTGTCTTACCAGGAGCTTTTTTGTGTTTTTTTTAAGTGTTTGTTGTAGGGGAGTGCTTTAATTCTGTTGCTGTTTTTGTTTTTTTCCGCTTGGCTTCTTTCCTTCTCCTCTGCCTTGAGGGCATATTTTCTTACTATTGAAATCTTGATTTCAATCTGTGGTAAAGAAAAAAATAACACATTATAGACCACTATTACCAAACAACAAAGCAATGGCAATAAGCAAACGATGTAAACACTAGTTTACAACATATCTAAGTTTATACCACAGCAACTATGTAACTAGGAGTAAGACAGAGAAAAAGAGCTAGAGGGAGTAACACAAAGACATAGAGAGAGTCAGACAAAGAAACAGGTATAGAGGGAGTAAAACATAGAGAAGGAGTAAAACAGAGAGAGTGTATATTATGTTGTAAGACAGAGAAAGGATGTAATAGGGAGAGGGAATAAGTCAAAGAAAGGGAGAAAGGGAGTAAGTCAGAAAAAGGGTTTAACAGGGTGTAAGGCAGAGAAAGGGTGTAAGAGGATGTAAGACAGAGAGAGGGTGTTATAAGGGGAGAGGATGTAAAAGAGACTAAAGCAGAGAGAGGCTGTAAAAGAGAGAGAGAGCGTAAGTTTGAGAGAGGGAGTAAGAGGAAGTAAATCAGAGAGAGGATGTAACAAGGAGTAAGTCAGACAGAGGGTGTAACAGGAAGAGAGGAAGAGAATAAAAAAGTCAGAAAGAGGGAGAGATGGTGTAAAACAGTCTAAAGGTGTAATAGGGAGTAAGTCAGGGAGAGAATGTTACAAAGAGAAAGGTTGTAAGACGGAGTAAATCAGGAAGAGGATGTAAGAGAGAGTATGACTTAGAAATTGCTGTAAAAAAGAGAGAGAGTGAATAAATCAGAGACACAGTGTAAGAGAAAGTAAGTAAAATAGAGACAGGCCTCACCTCATCTACACCCCTGGACAGACCTCACCTCATCTGCACCCTGTTACCATCAATTATACCCAATACATTGAAGCCTGTCCAGGGGGCATGGAGGAGGTAAGGCTTGTCCAAGGGTCAGAGGAGGTGAGTCCTGTCCACTGCACTCTTGGACACAGGCCTCACCTCCTCTGCACTCCTGGACATGCCTCACCTCATCTGCACAATCTACTTTCTAGTCTGATGAAACACAGGTGACATGATTGTGAAAGGTAAATATATATTTATTTAATCTTGCAGACACTATTTATTCCTTCTCAAAAATGTAAAAGCCATTCATTTGCCCCAAAATAGTTTTTCCAATAACATTTAAGAAACAGAGCGCAGGTCCTATGTACAAGCATTCCATTTCACTACTGAAACCTCACTATTTTTCAAAATACAATTCCTCTATCTAGCATATGTAGATATCAAACATTATCATTAAACATAACAAAAACCAACAAGAAAAAAGCACAATCTGCTTCCTAATCTATGGTTACACAAGTGACATGATTGTGAAAAGTGCAAATATATTTATTTTATTCATGAAGACACTATTTATTCCTTCTCAAAAATGTAAAAGCCATTCATTTGCCAGCAAATCGTTTTTTAAATAACATTTTAGAAACAGAGCGCAGGTCCTATGTACAAGCATTTCATGTCACTACTGAAACTTCACAATTTTACAAAATACAATTCCTCTATCTTGCAAATGTTGATACCAAGCATTATCAAAAAACATGACACAAACCTTCAAGAAAGAAGCTCAATCTGCTTCCTAATCTGAGGTAACACAGGTGACATCATTGTGAAAGGTTCAAATATATTTATTTAATCATGCAGACACTATTTATTCCTTCTCAAAAATGTAAAAGCCATTCATTTTCCCCAAAATCGTTTTTCACATCACATTTAAGAAACACAGCACAGGTCCTGTGTACAAGCATTCCATATCACTACTGAAACTTCACAATTTTACAAAATACAATTCCTCTATGCAGCACAATCTTTTTACCAAGCATTATCAAAAAACATGACACAAAGCAACATTAAAAAATGACAATCTGCTTCCAAATGTTCTCCATAGAGCATACAAGTCTCTATCTATATTAAATGAATCATTACTCACCTTTTCAAATGCTTTGGGAGATTGAGAACAGTGTCAGACACACACACCAATATTTCTTTAGCAGAGCAAAAGGTATGCACTCCAGACCCTGCAACCATTACTGGCACAGAAAGCCTCTAATTCTACACACATATCCTTTTTGTCAACCAATTAAAACTCTTCCCTCACTATTTTCAAACCAACACCCTTCCCACCTCAGCCCTTTCTGCCTGTTACCATAGCAACTCCCTCGTCACTGAACTCTCAGGTTTAAAGGTTTATTCTACAATGTTGCAAATAAACTCAGCAAGGATGTTTGACCTCTCAATACACCAGCTTATCCAGTGCAATGTTTCTTTAAATGACTTTTTCTTAACCATTCAAATTACTTCTTTCACAGAACAGAACCATGCACCCTAACTTACAGTTTTCAACTATCTAAATCCACCAATCATTGCTTGTGATTCAAGAGCAGTGAAACTCCACACTTATTTTTGGGTAAACTCCTACTGTTCCAACTGCCATTTCATTCCCACAATTCATCTGACTGCACCAGAACCTCCTCTCACCATGTATTCTGTCTGGATTATTGGACATAGCTACATCCACTGGGCTCAAAGGTATGCAGCTATCAGAAATTTGCACAACCTTGATTTACCAAATGTGGACATCAAGTGGATTGGCCAGAGAGGATTGAGATGTTTCCAATTGATACCATTGGTGAAAGCCTTTTTGCATCTGCCACACCCTGACCTGATAATTGTGCACTGTGGTGGAAATGACCTAGGCAATTTGACTGGGGTAGGTCTGGAAATGCTTTTAAAGGACACCTTTGAGCAATTGATGGCACTTTTTACACAAACTGCCTTGGTATATTCCAATATATGCCAAAGACAGAAATGGAAGTGGTCCAACCAATTTTGTCCATAATTTGAGAAAGCACGGAAACATGTGAAAAAATCTGTTTCTGCTTACATGAGAGACTATGGTATGGGTTCAATATACAACAATAACTTGCGTTACAACATGCAAGATATCTACAGAGGAGATGGTGTGCACTTCTCAGATGAGGGGAATAGATTATTCCTCCTGAATTTAAGACTGAGCATTGGAACCTACTTGTAGGTACCTAAATCAGCCACAGAACCCAAAAGCTCTTTTCAGGGCTACCCTACCTCTGTTCGTTAAAAATAATTCTTTTACTCTAACTTTTTTCTCTATTTTTCACCAAAGTACGCTCCCCGATACGCTCCCCGGTGCGCGTAACGGGCACTCCCCCGCGAAAATTTAAAAAAAACAATTTTTGGGGGGGCCTATATGGGCCTCCGAAGCCCCCCTCAGAAAACCTAGGGAGTCAGGGGGTGTCTACTGTGCCCCCTTTTACCCATTCCCAACGTTGTTTGTCCTCCATCTTGTGTCTCAATTCTACTGAAACACAAGATGGCGGACTCCCGTAGCACTACTGGTGCGAGTACCGGGGCGCGCACCGGTAATCGCTCCCCAAACATTTTGGAAGTTCATTTACATAAAAACCACTGGAGAGACTTTCACCAAATATAGAATAGGCCCTACTACATACCAGTCCCTACCATTTTCCCAAATTTGGTGGACTTCCATTGAGCCATTTGGGCTGTAGCTCTGTCTAAATATCCTGAGGTAAATTACATGACAAAAACACATATAAAAGTGTTAGAATTTACAACCAATTAAAATGTTACTTTCGTTTTGTACTTTTATGTGCTGACATTTGATTTGTTATGTACATGAATATATATGAAAAATGAAAGGGAAACACAGCCATTTTGACTAGTACTACCTGAGGTACATTTATAAAGGATTTTCTCTCAAAACTTCAACTGCTTTCTGAAAGGCAAGTTGTTAATTTGTAAAGGGAACTATGTTGTACACTTTAAGTTAATTTGGAAAAACGTTTTCTGATAGTTATTTACTGTCCCTCTGTTATAGTTATGGATTGAGTTATGCTTCTCTGGTATAATTATGAATTTACTTAGGCTACATCACATGCACTTTTTTATATTTCTACTTCCTGCCTGATACCATACACTGCCCAAAGATAACTTCACTATTAAAAACTCAGAAGTACCTGTCTGAATTTAAACCCAACAGTGCCCTAACTCTACTGATATAGTTATTTTTTATGCAATTTACAGCAAGAAAATGGAAGGTAAAGAAGAGTCCATTAATATTTCTTTTGAAATTATGGTTGAGAACAATCCTGAAGAAGATATAAGAGACTTGGATTTCATGGATGAGTCTCTGGACCAAGAAATAATTGATTGTATGGAAACCATAGAATCATGCAATCAAAATTTTGAGGAGATTCCAGATAATCTGATGTTGGAAGTTCTATTACATTTTGAAAATTCTGAACAATACATTTATAATTAATAATTAAAAATAGTTTGAGACATTATTCATTTTTATATGTAATTCATGAAGTAGTACCAAAATGATTATAATATAAAGTGAGACTTATCCTGCATGAATCTTCTAATTGAGTCCTCTTGGTCGATAAAGCTTTCTTCTAAAGTCTTTTTTGGTGGTCTTTTGTAGGCATAATCTATTATGACTCTGTAGGTATTTACAATCTGTTGAAAATAAAAATTTGACATATTATAGACCACTACTAACATAGCACATAGCAATTACATTAACTAAACATTATAAACACTAGTTCACATCTCTCTTTGTGTGTCTCATATCACTGTCTGCCTACACCATCTCCCTCTTTGCATGCCTCATCTCACTCTCTCCTTCCACCATCTCTCCGTTTGTATGTGTGTGTCATCTCACTCTCTGTGCCTAAAACGATTTACCATGCTAAATGTTTTTTTGCTGAAATGAATGGCTTTAAGATTTTTGACAAGCATCACACTGAGTGTGTGTGTGAATTAAGGAATTATATTTTCATCTTTTTCCATAATGTTAGCTGTGTGTGCTTACAGTTTGTATCTTTTATCTAATAGGGTAGACTTCTTTTTAAAGTGTTTCTCATGCTTGAATTCAATGCTGATATAGAGATAGTACAAATGGTTTCATAGGGTTTGTAAATATGCTCCTTTTTTACAAGTGCTTTGCGCTGCCTTTAACATGGATGCAAGCAGTGAATGTATGGAGAGGGATAGGAATAGCAGATAGAAAACAATATGAAATGCTGTGAGAGATGCGTGAAGAATTTTACTAATGGCATCAATTGAGATGGAATATAAGATAAAGAGGGGCATATTTACAAGCCCCTTGTGCAATATTTAACATGGATGCAAGCAGAACATGCATGCAGAGTAATAAAATGGACATTAGTAAAATCCTTTACGCATCTCTCACAGGCATTTCATATCCTTGTCCGTGTGCCAATTTTATTTCTCTGCAGGCATTTTCTGCTTGCACCCATGTCAAACATTGCGCAAGGGGCTTGTAAATAAGCCTCTCTTTTTTGTATATTCTATCTCAATTTATGTGTTGGACTTGGCCCTTCTGGCAGGTTCACCCCTAAACTTTGTGCTTTTTAAATGTGAATTAGAGGTAGTGATTTTTGGTTTCTGCGCACTTTCACTGTGTCCCAGTGGAAAGTGAGTGCGCACTCTGAGTGCGTGGAGTAAGGTTGGCCTGCCCTCCCATAGGAATGCAGGAGGAATGTGTGTGTCCATGTTAGTTCCTGATGTGTGGGGAGTGCAGGCTCGAATTTGGTATGTGCGTACTCATGAGAGTGATTGCTGTACAATGGTATGTGCAGCGTGTATGTGTCTAGTGGGGGAGTGCCACTTCTAATCATGGCTGTGTGTGTGCTGTGAAGGTGCTGGCATGTGAATGGCTGGAGCTGGCTGGGATGCCAGGCTCCATGAGTCTGGATGGTTCTGCCCGGTGGTGAGTGTGAGATTAGCATGCTGATAGCTGGGGAGGGCTGTACCTGGTTCCTGTTGGGGCTGGGCTTTCCCCACACAATGCCGGCTCCGCCCCCTGCGGTGCGTCTAACGACCCTAGCCTCCCCAGTGAATGAAAGGGGAGGTTAAGCCATCAAGGGTACCCCAAAATCAGCTGCAAATGGTTTCCCTACACCTACAGACAAAGGATTTAGTAGTATAAGAAGGGGCTTTGTCCCCTTACAATTTGTTCTCTTCCAGGATCCTGAGGGGGCTGCTGCTGTTGCTGGGCAGGAGGACCGCTACTTGGATTGTCTCCCTGCCTGGAGACACAGTGAGCTGGCTCTGGACCCAGCCTTGCCCCCTTGCCCACCTGAAGAACTTTGCTGGACGTTTTGTTCCCTTAAGCGCTGGGAGTGCTTGATTCCTGCTTTAAAAGCGCAGTATTTTTCTTATAGCGCTTGGGAGCGCTGTGCCTTCAACCCTGCCTTCAGTTCACCGCCGCAGCCCCGGAGTATTTTGAAATGTTGCCGCTGCCTAGTGCGACCCGGAAGTGCCCGCCTCCATGCTCGGGGCCGCGCTGTCATTGTCGGACACACGAGGCAGGAAGCCAGGCAGAACCAGAGAAGACGTGGGCGGTACCTCCGGACACCCGGAAGCAACCTCCCTCCCCCGGGGCTCCGAGACGAGAGGAGAGCCCCGGGGTAAAGCAGCAGAGGCGCGGCGACTGGCGAGGCCCGGGAGGAGGGGAGCCCCGCCCGCGGCAACTGAGGAGCAGCCGGAGCACCAGAGAAGAGCCCTGCCACAGACCTGGTGAGTGGAGGGCCCCGTGCTACCTTGGGAAGAGGGGGAGGCACATTTCCGGTGCCCGCCTCCCCCTACTGGTGCGTTGCTTTGTTGTTGAGCCCTGAGACGCTCCAGGCGGCATTATTGGTCCACGAGTCCCCAAGAGGGACTCCACCACCCCCCCCTGTTTACTCAGAGTCCAGAGGGGACTCCAACACTACAGTTGTTTGTAGAGCCGACAAGAGGCTCGTGGGGGCACATTTATTTCTGAGAGCCCAGAGAGGCTCAAGAAGGCGCCACAGTTGTTTGCAGAGCCAAGGAGGCTCTAGGGGGCAATCAGTGTTCAGAGCCCCGAGAGGCTCACGCTGCACCTTTGGTTGTTTAAGAGCCCAGAGAGGCTCTTGAGGGCATTTTTTTGTTCTTGAGCCCTGAGAGAGGCTCATCAGCGCCACATTTGTTTTTAAGAGCCCAGAGAGGCTCTAGGGGGCATTTCCTTGTGGCCAGAGCCTGTGAGGCTCCAATGTATGGCCCCATTGTTTGCACCAGTTGCCCAGCACTTTGTGGGCAACTGCCACGTTTAGGCCCCTGACATTGGGACACAGGGCGTCCTAGCCCCAACAAGGGCCTATGGACAGTCACAGGTGGTGATTTATGTGAGTTTGGCGCAATTGTTCTTTTGCTGCACCACTAAATGTGTTTTTAATGAGTCATGTTCCTTGTTTTTACACCGCTGAATGTAGATTCTGCATCATGTGTTTTCCTTCCCTACACCTCTGAATGTGTTGTGATGCATCATGTGTAATGCGCTTATACCCCTACAGGTGTTGTGATACTTAGGTGGTTGTTCTTGCTAGTACAGGTGGTGCTAGTGAGGTCCTGGTTCCCTGCGTGACCTGTTCCTAAGGCGGTTAGGGTTGCGAAGGTGGTACTTACCTGTTACCAGTGAATACTGGTTGTGTGCTTTATGTTCTATTTTGTGCTACAATGATTTATATTCCATGTTCTAAGTGCTAATTTACCAAGTGCTAAGTTCTAAAAGTGCAGATTCCATGACAGTGGTCCACGTGGCCCTGTCTTGTACATATCCCCTGTAAATTCTGCCTGTGCCTGTTGGCACATTGTAAAGTGTGTGTTTTTATCTAATGTGTTTTGGTGTAATACAAAGGATATTTTTATATATAACCTTGTGTGGAGTTTCTTTTGTGGTGGGCCTTGGATGTTGTTGCTGGGGTGCGCGCGCAAATACTTAAATCACATAGCCTCCAAGTTTAGCCTTGCTGCTCGCGCCACTTTACCTAGAGGGTGAGCAGGGGTTATCTTGGCGTGTAACTCCCTTGCCCTGACTTAGGAGTGGTGGTCTCTGACTGACTTTGGCGCAAGCCCTGGCCAGCCGGGGATCCCATTTCTAACATTATGCCATTAGTAAAATCCTTTACGCATCTCTCACACCATTTCATATTCTTGTCTGTGTGCCAATTTCATTACTCTGCATGCATTTTCTGCTTGCACCCATGTTAAACATTGCGCATCTCCCACACCATTTCATATTGTTTTCTATCTGCTATTCCTATCCCTCTCCATGCATTCACTGCTTGCACCCATGTTAAAGGTTGCGCAAGGCGCTTCTGAAAAATGAACATATTTACAAGTCCAATGAAACCATTACACTATCTCTATACCAGCATTGAATCCAAGCATGAAAAACAGTTCAAAAAGAAGTCTACCCTATAAACTAAAAGATACAAACTGTAAGCACACACAGCTAACATTATGGAAAAAATATGAAAATATAATTCCTTAATTAACATACACACACAGTGTGACCCTTGTGAAAAATATTATAGCCACACATTTCAGCAAAAATCATTTAGCATGGTAAATCGATTTAGACACAGAACACAGCCCATTTCAATATACACTACATTACATTGCTGAAACCTAACTCATTTCAAAATGTCATTTCTAATATGCACCATTCAGTTAACATTATGGAAAAAGGAGAAAATAGAATTCCTTAATTCACACAGACACTCATTGTGATCCTTGTCAAAAATCTTTAAGCCACACATTTTATCAAAAAACATTTAGCATGGTAAATCATTTTACAGACAGAGCACAACCCATTTAAATGAGCACTACACTACAATGCAGAAACCAGACTCATTTTCAAAATACAACAGTAATGAAGCCCAATATGCTTGTTATGCTTCCCAATACTGCAAACAGCACTCGCTCTATATTACTCACCTTTAAAATCGCTTTTGAAAATATAGAACAGTGTCAAACACACAGCAGATTTTCTTAAGCAGAATCTCTGAAATGCAGCTCAGACACTGGAACCGGAAATGGCACACTTTCCCACTCATTCTTCACACATATCTCAGTTCTTAACCAATGAAATGTCTTCCCACACTATTTCAAAACGAAACTAACATTTCAATTGGTTCTACATTCCCACACTTTCAAACTCACATAATAATTACCCATCCCCCTAGTGCTCAATCAACCTGTTACCATGGTAACTCCCACCTAAGAAGGACACAGGTAAAAAGTTCATCATACTATGTTGCAAATAAATCCAGCAAGATTCTTTGACCTTTCAATGGTACAGCTAATCATGTGCAATGTTCCTTTCAATGACCTTTTCTGAACCATTAGAATTCCTTCTTTTAAAAAGCAAAACTTAGCACCCTAAAATGCTGTGTTGCATTTTCAAAAAGCACCAATCATTTCTTAAATTTTAAGTGCAGTGAATGTCCTCCTCTTTTTTATGTAAACTGCTAGCTTTACAAATGCCATTTCATGTACAGCCCTCATCTGAGTACAACCAGATCTACCTTAGTACTCCATACAAATTAACAACTAACCTTCTAGAAAACTGTTAAACAGTAAATTCTGTGTCAATCTCACACCTCAGAAGTATACCTCAAACACTAAAATCTCAAAATGGCTGTGTTTCCCTCTCATTTCTCAGACATATTCAGATACCCAGCCAATCACATTTTATCACACACAAAATCAAAACCAACGTAACATTTTAATTGGTTCAAATTATCAAAACTTTCAAACTCACATAATGTTCAACCTACCCCCAATGCCCTCTACCAATTACCATACAAACTCTCCACAAAACACCTACCTAAACCCAAAGGCATCACTCAATGTTGCACTCAACCACATCTACACACTGAAACTTGTTATTTTAATGTATTTATTTTTTGTCTTTTTGAGCGGAAGTCCGCTTTTTTTTTTTCAACCTTCGGGGTCCTTTACAGACCCCATGACAAAACATAGGGGGCTCAAGAATCTCTACCCTGCCTCCTTGTCAACTAATACACATGTTTAAAACCACTATCATCTACCACAAAAGCAAGATGGCGGACAACACTTCCTCATTTGGACTGACTGGAATGTTACAGACGTCCAACAGCCAATCGGAATTCCGCACGCGCACGCTAAGGTCCGCGCACGTGCAAGGACAGTGAAAGGACGGTGCAAGCCTGTGCACGCACCGTGTCCCGCTTATAGATATATAATTTGAAAAAAGTCGATTTTCTCAAAAATTACTGAAGGGATTTTCACCAAACATACAAAAGGCACTTTTGCATACCAGCCTCTACATTTTTGCCAAGTTTAAAGTAATTCCATTCAGCCATTCGGGTTGCAGCTGTGTCTAAAGGTCCAATGGAAAATTGCATTGGACTCAATTTCACATTCAATTTTCTCAAAAACTACTGGAGGGATTAACACCAAACATACAAAAGGCACTGCTGCATACCAGTCCCTACCATTTTGCTAAATCTGGTGTAATTCCGTTGAGCCGTTCGAGCTGTAGCCTTGTCAGAATGTCTGTTTTTCTATCAAAGTTTTTAAGCTTAGGATTAGCACAGTGCTATCCACGCCGAGATAGAAAATGACATATATATATATATTCACTGACAAAACCATAGGTTATAGTCAATATATAGTTAGGAATTTGCATTTACAAAACCTTGAAAATTCAATGAAAAAACCATTGGTTTTAGGCCATATATAGTTAGGGATTTGCATTTACAAAACCTTATTTTACTCGCATAAAACCATTGAAATTCCATATATAGTTAGATGCGCTAACTATATATCGCGCACCCGCAATCAACTGCTGATGATGTCACATATTACATCATTCATGACATGGTCAGTGACATCACTGATGACATCACTGATGACAACTCAAATGACATCACTGATGACAACATCCAGTGACTGGAAGTTTCTGTAAAGTTAAAATATGTCTTACATATTGAAGAATGAGTGGATGTATAAATGTCTGGATGAAAGATTTAGTAGGTGCATGACTGACTGTATGAGGGAGTGATTAAATGTGTCTCACTGAGTGCATAGGTTAGTGATTAAACTGTATTAATTTGTGTATCATTATATCTGTTGTTCTGTAAACTGCTGCATGTGTTGATCAGTAGCTATATAAATAACTATATGGGTTATTGATTGGTTGCTCAAGTATTTGTATGGGAGACTGAGTATGTGTGTGGGTGGCTGGGAGGTGTGTGATTCTGTGCATAGATGTGTAAGCAGTTGATTCACTAGGTGTATGAGTTCAAGAGTGCATGTGGAAACAGCTATATGGGCGGTTGACTGTGTGCATGAGTGTATTGGTGAGTGAATGGATATCTCAGTGCTACATGTCAAAGTAAGTACATATGTAAAACACAGTACATGTGAGAGTTAACATATATAAATAACTGTGCATAACAGCCAGTGAATGTGTGAGTGGCTGTATGGATCATTGTGAACATGTATCAAGGATTGTATAAGAGAGTAAATATGTATTAGAATATGTTTCAATAAGTAAGGTGTGTATAACTGTATAGTTGAGGAATTGGAGGTGTGTTTGATTCTTTGCATGACTGTCTAGGTGTATGAGTAACTCCATGGATGAGTGACAGTCTGTGAGTGTCTGTTTTCACTGAGTGTATCTAAGGATATATCAGAGTCTGTAGAGGTTCATCGTATTAACACATGAATGATGTCATCTGTGATGTTGTCAGTGATGTCATTTGAGTTGTCATCAGTGATGTCATTTGAGATGTCATCAGTGATGTCATTTGAGTTGTCATCAGTGATGTCATCAGTGATGTCACTGACCATGTCATGAATGATGTAATATGTGACATCATCAGCAGTGGATTGCGGGTGCGCGATATATAGTTAGCGCATCTAACTATATATGGAATTTCAATGGTTTTATGCGAGTAAAATAAGGTTTTGTAAATGCAAATCCCTAACTATATATGGCCTAAAACCAATGGTTTTTTCATTGAATTTTCAAGGTTTTGTAAATGCAAATTCCTAACTATATATCGACTATAACCTATGGTTTTTTCAGTGAATTTCAATGGTTTTTTAATAGCAAATATGAAAAGCTTTAAAATGTCAAGTACGTGATAGATAAAAACATTTTCGTATTTATGCACGCTGATGTGCTTTGAACGCTGCACCCCCCCCTCCCCTCTTTTCTCTTATTAGTACTCTCTCTTTGCAGATAGTGAACGGTAGTTAACGCAGACCTTTACCCCCGTTGTAATCCGTCGTACCTGCTTGTCTCTCCATTTGATCGATTGTTATCCAAGCATTTACTGTTTTACAATTGATTCTCTTTAGTTCATTCTCTATTTACAAACAAGCACAAACTCGCAATACTCTGTTTAGTCTTTGCAGATAGTGAAAAATCGTGTAAAAAAATAAAAGTAATCGAGCAAAATCAGTAGGCCACTAATTGGATCTCTTTTTGACCTCGCTAAAATAGAAATATTAGGAACAACCCTTCATGAGAAATACGAAAATAGTGAGATGAACTTAGCTCCACACCAAGAGGGCTGCAAGACAGCTCGGCTCCGTCACCCATCCCGCCCAAAATAACGACAAACCCTATGGAAATATTAAAAATATAGACAACACACCAGCAAAGAAACAGAGTAAAACATTTTATTAAATAACTATTTACATAACTATTTTATACTTTTTATTGCCCGATCCGGCTAGCTCAATTGATCGAGCATGAAACTCATGCACTCTGATAGCAAGCGTTGCTACTGATGCTATGCAGACCAAAACTGGTTTTCAGTTTGTACATTTTTCTAGATTTTTCAATCCAAGGTTGGTTGACTTTGTAGAACGATGGCTTCAGATTTACAACATACGGTGTGGTGGCGCGGACTGGGAGGGGGCGCTTCGCTCCTGCCCCCTCCCCAAGTAAGATTTTCATACGTGAAAGTACGTTAATGGTTTTGGTCCCTGAGTTGCTTCAATGTCACTGCCATTCTCAAATGGCATAAGTTCTGGATGTTGGGTGCCATAGATCAGAGTTCTGAGCAGCGCTTGTAACACTGTCTGAAACTTATTTCCACCTACTGCAGCTTCACTATTCTCAAAGTAAGTGAGTGTCGTTTGTGGACCTGACTGCATTAGAAAACAATGTGATATGAAACCTTCCTAAACAGCTTGACGGAGGCCCCCGAGGGGCGGTGTGATGGCCATGGACTCGGAGAAGACACTTGGCTCCGACCCCCTCCCCAAGTCTTATAGCACCGGTGTAGCCTGAGATCGCCCCCGACATAGGCGGCCGGCTCTCGGGGTCCGGCGGAACTTTTTGCCTTTTGATGACTCTTCTATTCTGGACCTTGTCCCACAATCCGTTTAACCTGAAGACACGCTGTAGTGGGGCGCCCCTTTACCGTTTCAGTTGCCATTCCGCCCGCTTTTGCTACACTGTGCCTCTTCCGCCAGTCAGCTGTTTACCGCCCGCTCTTGCGACTACAGCGTCTCGCTCACCATGTAGTTGAGTTGCTCCCGCTCTTGCGGTGCAGCGATAGGCGGCTGCCACAGGACTCTCAAAATGGTGGCCGGCTCTTCGGATTTGGGCCTGGTCCACTAAAATGGCCCTGGGACTCCTTGGAACTCGGACGCTTCCCTGATAGGGCTTGGGTCCCATTCTCGAAAACGTCCCCTCAGCCGTGAAGATTCTACAAAAGTCTTGGGGGCCCCCGACTCCCGCAGGCTTCTGGTGGGGAGCGGCTGCCATGTCTGCTCGTGAAATGGCCACGACGGAGCTACGAGATGGTAGTGCTCTCATGCTGACGCCAGCTTTAGTCTGAAACATCCAGAAACACTGTAGACTACCAATTCGATCAGTTCCGGTAGCGCCCCAACATGACCCGGAAGAGAAGAACTTGCCCTCCCCTCTGTGACTGATGGTTCTTGTTGCGTGTCCCCTCTGTTGTCATTTAACAGAGCTTTTTGGACTGCTGAAAGGGGTTGTGTTCCGAACGCTGGTTGGTAGAGACATTTTGACTATATTCTTGACCTACGTTGTCGCGTAATGCGTTATATGACACGCCGCGTTAGCGCACCCGGAAGTGATCCGAGGCGCGGCGCGCAGCGCGTAACGTAAGCATAACAGGTCATGTGACTTGTTAATAAAACTTTTCATTGGTTCATTTTACTTTTGTTATTTTAATGATGAAAAGCTTGGTCATATGACCTAAAAATTACGCTTTTTATTGTTTTCGAACATTATTTTTTTTTTAAACATATGTTATAATATTCCAGGCTAATGTACTTTCCCGGAAAATTTACAACTGTCCTGCAAGTAAAATATATTCCTTTTTCGAGAAAAAGGGCGTTTCTTCGTTCCATGACGGAGCCGTTGAGTAAAAGAGATTCGGCCTGCTGTCTTAGTCACCGATACGCCTGATTATCAGATTCTTATCGATCACTTTATGTTGCAGAAATAAAAAAAAAACAACTGCCCTTGACCATTTATCTTTACTGCATTCCTACATATTATACCTTTTATCCGTCATGTAATTGGACTGCTTTATTTCACTTGCCTTTTACTGATTCGAAAACAGTGACTAAAAGTAAAAACTTTACCAATGTAAATACTACTACCGTGTTTTGTTTTAAAAACCTTTATTGTGAAAATGTCAGTATACAAATACGGGCCTATAACCACGTGGGCCGGCCACGGAGCAAACTGAAATCGTATATGATGAGGAGACATTTACACTGTAGAGGAACGTAACGAGCGGGCCATTAGGTTGGAAGAACTAAGGTGTCTAACAGTTGCGGAATCGGTGGACGTACATTTTGTAATTAAAATAAGACAGGGCCACTTACAATAAAATGTTCTAGATATACATTTGCGGGCAAGGAGTTACGAGTCCCATTTATACCGGCGCCATTTTGGGCGAGGCCGGGCAGGTCCAAGATATAGTCAAAATGTCTCCATCAACCATCGGCCAGACCAGAACCCCTTTCGGCCCTTTATGCTACAAGATGGTGTCTTCCATTCAGAAAATATTGTTGGCAGCATTTTGAAAGGAAACAGAAACAGCCGTTCTCCTAGTGAGTTTCACATTGTTACATTTAGGAAGAATGTTGAAGAGTAGTATGTGGAAAATCTGAAGCCATTTTTCTACAAACTCTCAATCAGCCTTGGATGGAAAAAAAAATCCTGAAGAATGTACAAACTGAAAACCAATTTTTGTCTGTATATCATCAACAGCAACGCTTGAGTCAGCTTTGTGTCAAGCCGCCATTTTCATTCAATCAATAGCGTCCCCCTGCACACATTCAGGGACCTGGTCGTGTCTTCAGATGAAACGGATTGTAGGAAAAGAAGCAGAAAGGAAAAGGAAAAAAGTTCCGCCGGACCTCGGGAGCCGGCCGCCTATGTCATGTGCGACCTTTGGCCACACCAGGGCAATAGTGAAGCTGCAGCAGGTGCAAATAAGCTTCAGACAGTCCTACAAGCACTGCTCAGAACTCTCAACTGAGGCACTCAACATCCAGAACTTGCCATTCGGATCTTGGCGCCTTGTGCTGGTTCCGACCTATTCACACATCGGTCCACTACTGACATCACCTCATAAGCCGACGGGGCACCCTACGCCGACTTTCGGCGCAGCATTGTAGGATGGCCACACCAGTGCGGCAACTTGCTGGACACCACCTCGGTGCCATCCGGATCTCGGCGCGTTCGAGTCACTGTACCGCAAAACTGACCGGAACTCAGCTGGACACGCCGTCTTTCGGCGCAGCATTGTAGGATGGCCATACCAGTGCGGCAATTTGCTGGACACCACCTCGGTGCCATCCGGATCTCGGCGCGTTCGATTCACTGTACCGCAAGAGTGACCGCAACTCAGCTGGACACGCCGTCTTTCGGCGCAGCATTGTAGGATGGCCACACCAGTGCGGCAATTTGCTGGACACCACCTCGGTGCCATCCGGATCTCGACGCGTTGTGCTGCCTTCGGCCTATTCGCACATCGGTCCGCTACTGACGCCGCCTCACGTGCCAACGGATTTTCTACGCTTTTTGTAGCCCTATGCCGCATAACAGGTCATGTGACTTGTTTATAAAACTTTTCATTGGTTCATTTTACTTTTGGTTTCCTAAAGATGGAAGGCTTGGTCATATGACCTAAAAATAACACTTTTCATTGGTTTAGAACATTTTTTTTTCCTAAACGATGAAAGCCCCACCTTGTTTCTGGATCATTCAGACTGAAGCTGGCGTCAGCATGAGAGCACCACCATCTCGTGGCTCCGTCGTGGTCATTCCACGAGCAATCATGGCAGCCGCTCCCCACCGGAAGCCTGCGGGAGTCGGGGGCCCCCAAGACTTTTGTAGAATCTTCACGGCTGAGGGGACGCTTTTCGAGAATGGAGCCCAAGCCCTAGCAGGCAAGCGTCCGAGTTCCAAGGTGTCCCAGGGCCATTTCAGTGGACCAGGCCCAAAACCGAAGAGCCGTCCGCCATTTTAAGAGTCATGTGGCAGCCGCCTATCGCTGCACTGCAAGAGTGGGAGCAACTCAACAACATGGTGAGCGAGACGCTGTAGCCGCAAGAGCGGGCGCAACTCAGCTGGATGGCCGCCACCTGGGGAGGCCCGTTCACGCCACCTCCCCCACGCCCCCCCCCCGGGCCGCCCCACGCCAATTTTCGGAGCAGCATTGTAGGATACCAAAACCAGTGCGGCAGTTTACTGGACATCACCTGGGTGCCATCAACATCTCAGCGCGTTCTGCTGCCTTGGGACTATTCGCACAACAGACCGCTACTGACGAGGCCTCCCCCCGCACCACCCGGGACGCCCCACGCCAATTTTCGGAGCAGCATTGTAGGATACCAAAACCAGTGCGGCACCCAGGCGACATCACCTGGGTGCCGTCCAGAACTCTGCACGTTGTGCTGCCTTGGGACTATTCGCACAAAAGACAGCTTCTGACCATTGTTGCTTTTTTGGGTGAAAAATGTTTAAATGTTTTTACAGTTTTTGTTCCGTTCATTATATTTAAAAGTTAATAAAGTTTTATAATGTTACTTTGTTGGAGTGTTATAAATTTTTTTTTAAACGGGTGAATGGGGCCTTGAATCGGGTTATTGTCATGTGTGGGCTTTGCAAGTGTACTGCTACAGGATCGGACATTTCAAACTCAAATGCACGTTCTTTTTCTTACCTTTCCGAAGCATGGAGCGCAATAGCAGGCAGAGAAAGGGTGATGCACGTGTTGAACACTACCTGACCTGGCAAGTTGCTGGCAGTGCCCCCCCGCCCGCTCCTGAAAGAGGGCACACACACACCGCCGCCCCGAGTACTTCACAAATCTTTAAAAGACCATGCGCTTGTTCATGAGGCTTAAATGGTTTATCACCTCTTCTAGAACACCTGCATCGACCCTCTGACGTTTCCTGGAAAAATTACCACGTAACACAATACCAAGCCCTGTCAGCTGAAACCCCCGAGGAATCGTGGGGCATATTATCAAGGGGGTTTATCTCCGCTTTTTTGGCTTTAAAAGCCATGAAAGCGGAGATAAAATTATCTCCCTATTACCAAGCTGTCGCTAACACCAGTTAGTGACAGCTAAAAGGAGATAGCGACCATCTTGGGCCCCGCTTTGCATGTCAGTGATACTTATCACTAATGACATGCAAAGTGGGCGTGCCCAGATGTTAGCGACTGGAAACAGTCCCTAACATCGCTATCTCCTATTACCAACTTTTGGAGATATTCGCGCTAAACGCGAATATCTCCAAAAGCTAACACCTGCCCTGAGCAGTTCTTAGCCATGTTATCCAATGGGAGGTGGCTAACATGGCTAAGAGCATTTGCTCGATAATACATGAATATCGCTGACTTTTCTGCGATAATAGCAAGGTTTATCTGCGATAAAAATCGCCGATGTGCGGCGAAAATTTTTGTCTCTAAACAAGTTAGAGACAAAAATTATCGCTAGTTGTTCGTAATATGCCCCCGGGTTTTTGCTTGCAGAAATCGGGAGGCGGGAGACTAGCACTGAAATCAGTAGTCTCACGCCTGAATCGGGAGGGTTGGCATGTCTGGATTCTCTTTAGCTGGGGCCATAAACTACATCCGCAGGGGTAGGTGATAGCCTGGGACCAGCCTGGTCCTCTTTTTTCTGTTTCTGTTTATTTTCCCTGTTGTGTTATGAGATTAGTGTGCAATTTAAAGCGTCGGGACACTCTTTCTAGTAGCCGCACGCTATACAAAAAACCTGTATAACATAACATAACATAACATAACATAACATAACATAACATCTAAAATGGCTGCCGTGCACGACAAAATTGTGGCATTGGAAAAAAGGCAAGATGGAGCAGACAATGTTTATCAATAAGGATTCGTTTATAACAAAATATTTTATCGCAGTGACAAATTGGCGGTCAACACTTCCTGATTTCCATCGAATCGAACGTTAACAGGCTTCACGCAGCAAAAAAAAAAAAAAGCTCACGCACAGCCCGCTGGAAAAGATGTATCAACATATATGAGCCTCCTCAGCCACCCTCATGAAACATAGGGGATTAGGATACGTCTCCCGCACCCCCTTATACCTAGTAATTTAATTAAAACGAAGCACAAAATGGCGAATTTCTGTTTCGCTACCAGTTTGCGGCCCAGTTCGCGGCCCGTGAAGCGCTTCTACCGTGAAAAATCATTTTTTTTTTATTTTCCCCACGGGACCCTTTAATAATCCCAACAACATTCCTAGGAGGTCAAGAGGGGTATACCTTGCCCCCTTTCATTAAATTCCCCCTTCGTTTTTCACCTCTTCTTCTCTCTCGATCCTACCGAGAGATAAGATGGCGGCCGCTCCGGACTGTCACGCAGCAAAAAAAATAAAAAGCTCACGCACAGCCGCTGGAAGAGATGTATCAACATATATGAGCCTCCTCAGCCACCCTCATGAAACATAGGGGATTAGGATACGTCTCCCGCACCCCCTTATACCTAGTAATTTAATTAAAAAAGCACAAAATGGCAAATTCCCGTTTCGCTACCAGTTTGCGGCCCAGTTCGCGGCCCGTGAAGCGCTTCTACCGTGAAAAATCATTTTTTTTTTTTATTTTCCCCACGGGACCCTTTTATAACCCCAACAACATTCCTAGGGGGTCAAGAGGGGTATACCTTGCCCCCTTTCATTAAATTCCCCCTTCGTTTTTCACCTCTTCTTCTCTCTCGATCCTACCGAGAGATAAGATGGCGGCCGCTCCGGACTGTTTAGAATGTTGACAGACACCGGAGAGCCAATCAGCTTTCTGCGCTCAAAGTTCCGTTTCGCGAAAAGTAAGCGAACCGGAGCGCAGCCTGGAGCGCTGTTACAGATATATATCTTGATTTAAACGTTAATTTCTCAAAAACTACTGGAGCACATATATTGAGACCTAGCAAAGGCACATCGGGCTAACAGTCCCTACAATTTTGCCAAGTTTCGTGCAAATCCATTCAGCCGTTCGAGCTAAAAGTGAGTCCAACCGCCCTATGGAAATTAACATGGGAAAAACGTGTTTTGGGACCCCCCTTTTTTCTCGGCCCCCCCTCGACAAAACCCCCCCAAGTTTTCAAGGGCTGGTCAGAAACAAAATGTGCCATTTTCCTGAAAATTTCAGCCGATTCCGTCCACAAACGCCAAAGTTATTAGACATAGAATTTTCAAAAATGCCATAGGGAATAAATCCTAACTATATATACATATATATATATTCAATGAAAAAACCATAGGTTATAGTCCATATATAGTTAGGAATTTGCATTTACAAAACCTTATTTTACTCGCATAAAACCATTGAAATTCCATATATAGTTAGATGCGCTAACTATATATCGCGCACCCGCAATCCACTGCTGATGATGTCACATATTACATCATTCATGACATGGTCAGTGACATCACTGATGACATCACTGATGACAACTCAAATGACATCACTGATGACAACTCAAATGACATCACTGACAACATCACTGATGACATCAATCATGTGATAATACGATCAACCTCTTCAGACTCTAATATAACCTTAGATACACTCAGTGTAAACAGACACTCACAGATTGTCACTCATCCATGGAATTAATCATACACCTAGTCAGTCATGCAAAGAATGAATCACACCTCCATTTCCTCAACTATACAGTTATACACACCTTACTTATTCAAACATATTTTAACACATATTTACTCTTATGCAATCACTGATACAAGTTTTCAATGAACCATGCAGCCACTCACACATTCACTAGCTCTTATACACAGTAATTTTTATATGTCAACTCTCATATGTACTGTGTTTTACATATGTACTTACTTTGACATGTAGCACTGAGAAACCAACCACTCACCAAAACACTCATGCACAGTCAACCACCCATACAGCTGTTTCCACATGCAGTTTTGAACCCATACATCTAGTGAATCAACTGTTCACACATCTATGCACAGAGTCACACACCTCCCAGCCACCCACACACACACTCACTCTCCCATACAAATACTTGGGCAACCAATCAATAACCAATATAGTTACTCATATAGCTACTGATCAACACATGCAGCAGTTTACAGAACAACAGATATAATGATGCACAAATTAAGACAGTTTAGTCACTTACTCATGCACTCAGTGAGACACATTTAAACACTCTCTCATACAGTCAGTCATGCACCTACTAAATCCTTCATCCAGACACTTATACATCCACTCATTCTTCAATATGTAAGACATATTTTAAGTTTACAGAAACATACAGTCACTGGGTGTTGTCATCAGTGATGTCATCAGTGATGTCACTGACCATGTCATGAATGATGTAATATGTGACATCATCAGCAGTGGATTGCGGGTGCGCGATATATAGTTAGCGCATCTAACTATATATGGAATTTCAATGGTTTTATGCGAGTAAAATAAGGTTTTGTAAATGCAAATTCCTAACTATATATGGACTATAACCTATGGTTTTTTCATTGAATTTCAATGGTTTTTTGAAAGCTAATATTTCTATCTATAAAATGTATTCTTCTTTAAATCATAAAATATATTGTACATGTTTTCTTATACATTTAAAAAAAAAAAAAAATTTGTTCCGCTCTTAGTCCGCGAACTGGTCAGCTTCCCGTTAGCGGAATTCAAAGCCGCGACTTGGTACGCGAGCCGGTAATCGTTGCTTAAGCGTAACTGTTACGTTATCATGACGTTTTGCGTTGTCGCGTAATACGTTTTCCGACGCGCCAAGTTAGCGGACCCGGAAGCGGATTGGATAGCGGCGCAAAGCGCGAAACGTAAAGACAGCAGGTCATGTGACTCGATAATAACACTTTTTATTAGTTCATTTCACTTTTAGTTTCCTAATGATGTAATACTAGGTCATGTGATCTAAAATTAACACTTTTCATTGGTTTAGAACTTTGGCTTTTCCCAAATGATGAAAACCCCTCCTTCTTTCCTCACTCTGACTTTCATCTTGGTGAGAGAAAGACCTTTGTACAATCCAGAAAAATGGCTTCTGTTGTTGCTTCTGGTAGTGTTCCTCCACCACCACCTCCACCTCCTCATGGAAAAAAAGGACCACCTACTCAACCAATCTTTCCACAAGAGGAAGATCAGGAAGAGGAGGAAGAACCTGAATATTTGCCAGAGGAGCCCAGGAGGTACAACCGGAAGGAAAATTTCATATGGCAATTTTTTAAAATGCCACCAGGGCAAAAGAAAGTGAACGCTAGGTATGTCTTTTGCCGAATCTGTGATGATCGTCTTTCTAGAGGCACGGACAAAAAATATAGTTATGGGAATTTCACTATGCACAGACACATGAGCAGGTGGCACCCAAATAACTATAGTGCAGCTCAGCTTCGAGACGAACAACAGAATTCACCAGCAATAGCCAGAAGATCGATTGTGCCAGAAGTTACGGGACCTGAAGCAAGGGAGCTGATCCCAAATATTCAAATGGACATGGGGGAAGTGAAACAAGTTTGTGTGAGGTGCAATCAAATATTATGCTACCGCGAAAGTAGCATAATTCTTATAATTAGAGCCATCCAAAATCATGTATGTCCAAAACGCCCCCAAAAATAAATTCTTTTTTTTGTTGCTCCTGTTGAGCCCTCTTCGATGAATCATTTTTGTTTCACCCCTCCCCCCCCCCAAAAAAAAAGAAAAAATACAAAATGTTCAGAAAAAAACAAAAAAATATAAAAAATGTTCAGAAAACTAATAAAAAAAATTTAAAACAACAAAAAGAAAAAAAAAGTTCTTTTCAGAACTACCTCCCCATTATTAAAAAAAAATGGTAGAATTCTTTGAACTCTGCCAAGCTCTATTTCTATTAGTTCGCTCCCAGTTCGCACACCGGTACGCAAACTTTGAGCGCACCAAAAAAATTTTTTTTTTAAAAAAAGGAACAGTAAGTATAAGGAAAGAAAACAGACAGCTATGTTACAAAAAAGACAGCTATAGGGAGTAAAGAAAAGATACTGTGACCCGCAATTCACTTCTGATCATGTCATATATTACATTATTTTTGACATGGTCAGTGACATCATCAGCAGTGGATTGCGAGTAACAGTTTTTTTTGTTTACGTCCTATAGCTGTCTTTTCTGTAACATAACTATCTGTTTCCTATCCTTAAACTTACTATTCCTTTTTTTAACGAGATAACAGATATGCCCACTTATTACATCATTGATAACATAGTCAGTGACATCATCAGCAGTGGAATACAGGTTAAAAAAGTAGAAAACATTTACCTTATAATTCTTGTTAATTTTTAAAGAAAATTTTTCTTACATTCAATCTGTAAAAGAGAGAACAAACATTTCCAAAAATATTAAAACATGTATTTAAAAATTAGAAAAAAGAAGGAAAAAGGTTCAAGAAAAAAACACTTTATGAACAACTTTGACACTTATAGAAACCTCTACTTCTCTACGACCCCTACACAATCCTAAATATATTTATTTTCAACAAACAGTATCTTCATGCTGATGAAATGAGGCCTATTTTGAAATATGATGCTTATTTTGCATTGCTTATGTCTCACAATAGTGATGCCATAACAGTGCAAAAGAGATGTAAAACCATCATAAAATTGTGTCTAACATTTAAAATGATTGTTTTAGGATGCAAATAAGATGTGTGCTTTCAAGAGCTTTCTTTGAGGTGAGGCCTCTTTTCTTTTAAAAAAAAAAAACACTACCCAGAAGTACAGCACTGTAAGCATTAAAATTGATATTTACAGAACTCAGCTTACCCATATGTACCTCACATTTCTAAATGTATATCATAAGGACAAAAAGCATAACATTAATTATACATGTTAAATGGTTTATTTTTGCTGTTCTCAGAATGTATCAAATTTCACTTAAATCAGTGACTTGAAGGTATTCATCATGTAACAGCGGGGAAAAAAAAACACAATCAAAATGACTGTGTTTAAAAAACCCATACAACCTAAGAAATCTGATTTCAAAACTCCTTAAAATTAACTTACTTTCAATGACGTCGAAGGATCTCCTATAAACAGCATCCACTCTGTTGTGCTATAAATATTTCCAGCCCGCCACTTTCTGAAAGAAAACCTCCATCGATACGTAAAATATGTTACATAGAAAAAAAAACTTCTCTCGTTCTATCACATGTTTCCACTAGGCCAAATCATGTTGCCGCGATTCGCAAGTTTTGTAATTCTTCCAATCAAATCCCAACATTTTCTATTTTCGCAACTTTCAAAAATAAAATATTTTAGATTATTTTCACAATCCTGGACTACTAATATCTTAGTCTTCTTTGTCACTCATGTTCTCCTTTTCCTATGACACTGATACTGCTTACTATGAAGCAGACTTACTTGCATCAGGTTTATATAGTTGGATTTTTAATCTAGACAGCATTGCAGACTTACATTTCCTCTACTTAAAATTTTGGTTTTAAAAACACCAGGTAAGAATTTTTAAGATCAAACGGCAATTTTTTTTTGAAAGTTACAACGGAATCATTACAGAATGACCAGCCGTTTCCAGACTTTAAGTAAGCTGTATAATGTCCTGATGTTGTTGATGGACCATCGTGATAGATAATTGCTACAGTTACAAAAGTCCTCCCTGATATTGACAGCTGAGAAGCCACAAATTTTTTTATTAAAGTTGACAATTTTGATCCATCAGGCCTACATCGTTGGATCATTAAAATGACATACTGGCCATATCTACGTATAAATAATGTTGACATCATTTCAGATTTACATTGGCTACACTCCATGTTGTGATCCGCTGCATTTACTAGCTTATTAAAGGACACTGATTTACTGTCTGGCAAAGTTAAATATATAAATCTTTCTGAGTCTACACTAGTAGTACTTGATACCATACAGTTCTCGCAGTCATGCTGCCTTTGATAAGAAAGCCCAAACAGGTGATCTACATCTACACCCTCATCTTGCAATATATCAAGCATATACATTAAAAACTCCTGACAATCTTGCTGATTATTTTCAGAGAAGTCTGTTTGACCTGAACATTCATCTAACAGATAACGAACATCAGACACACTTTCTACTTTTGTTCGATCAGTGCTACATTTCTCTAACACAGAATTCAACAAGCAGCATAAACTTTGTTCCGAATTGAACACAATCTGTTCTTTTAAACTCTCTAGTGAAAAGAGAACATTAACCACTACATTTGCATAGCAGTTGACACCAGAACTGTTTTCAAATTGAAAACCGACAACATCTTCAACAGAATCCACTTTCTTTCTGCTAACAACTTTCGGTTCATTGAGTTTTGATCTTTTTGGAACAACCTCCCTACTATTACTGATATTTCTACGTTTCTGGCCTACCACACGTTTCTCAAACAAAGGATATTGAGGCAAATGTGGCGCATACTCTCTTCTTAACCTATTGTATTCCTTAACACAATCTAGATCCGCACAAATGTTTGTGACATCACAGTCAATCAAGTACAATCCCGATAAAGTTCTAACTCGTGACAATGCCACATATGCCATACCCTCCTTGAACACAGAACTGCCAATATTGACCAATGCACAGTCTACACTTAAACCTTGCGATTTATGGATTGTCACCGCATATGCCAAGCAAACAGGAAACTGTTTCCGGCGAACATATAAGTCTTTAACAAGCAAAAACCTAGCAGAACAACGACCAATTTGCTGTACTTCCTCAATGCCATCAAATTTAATTCTTAAAAATTCTATTCCATCTCTATTTCTGTATTTCTCAAAATCAACAACATTACCCATTGATCCATTTACCAGACCTCTTTCTACATGTAAATTCCTTCTCAAAATGATTCGGCAATTTAAACACACATTCAAAGTCTTTTCAAAACCCGCTGTTTTAGATATAGTCTTCTCTAATGAATCCAATTTTGATTTCAAATTGTCTGACAAAATAATTGTTGATCCCATATGCTCTAATTTGTCGATAGCTTCAAGTTTCACAATCTCTTGCTTTTCTAAATTCAACATTTTGTTGTTGAAGATGGCACATTCTGCAAGAGTTGGCATGAGACATATCCCGGATTTCTTCTCAGTAATTTTCTGAAAAATATTCTCAGGCTCAATCTCTTGTTTGGGATATAAATTTGACAGTAATCGTGCATTTAAAGCTTCTTTCCCATGCTCGGTCACTTTTCCAATTCTAATATCTTGTAGAATATTCTGGTAATCTTCATCCTTTGCCTGACGCATATTTTGATGCAGTTCAGCATAATTGAAGTTTAACCATATATTGACGTTGCCAATGCTCCCTAGGCACTTCCTGGTATCTTCATGCGTGAGTATTTTGAACACAGGTTGACCTTTTACTGGTGTCAGCTGCAGAAGATCTCCGAAAACAATGATGTGTTTGCCACCAAATAACACATCATATTCAGTTTTAAGTACTTCTTGCATTCTCAAATGCACAAAGGCAAGCATGACATTGGAAACCATGCTTACTTCGTCAATGATAAGTAGTTTCATTTTCCTCAAGACTCTTGAAACTTCACAGCAAGCATCTCCAGATAACTTGTTGTATTGCAATTTGTTGTCATGCTCCACCGGCAGCATCAGTAGACGATGCAAAGTAATACCTTTAATGTTATGTGCTGCCAGTCCAGTAGGAGCGGTGACAACACAAGACAGCGATGACTCAGTCCTTTCCTGCAAATAACAAGAAATTGCTTTAATGAGGAAACTCTTTCCAGTTCCCGCTTCTCCACTCACGTACAGTCGGACAGGCTTCAACGACGTACATGAGCACTCTTTCTTCTCATGACTTAATCCGTGCTCAATTTCCTTGGTAACTTCATCATATATTTTCCTCTGCTCAACGTTGAGTTGTTTTTCCAAGTCTTCTAAGTTAACTGAATCCTCCTGAGCATGTGCCATGGCTCTTTCCACTTCATTCATAGCAGTGGCAGCTTCATTTTCGATAATAGGTCCTCCAAGTGGATCTTGACTCAATGAAACAGAACTCTGACTGTCCTGAGAACTGTCTCTGGCAATCTCGGCTGCAATCGTTGCTTCCTGCTCAATTTCCAAAGTTAGCATTTCTTGATATTTAGGAAAAGCAGGACATGCTATGGACTCCTTGGCTGCATTAAAAGAGTCTTCGTAACAGAGGAAATCTCCAAGCAGTTCCTCTTCTGCACGCCAAGGCTTGAAAAGTTGCAAAAGTGCTAAATAGAAAAACTCCTTTTTTTCTGGAGATTCACCACTCAATTTTCGATGGTTTACTAATTGGCATTTTCTTTGCTTGACCAGGCATCCCTCACTTCCAATTACAGCATACACTCCTTTCTCAATATCTTCTTTGATGTTCCTCTTGAATATATAATGTTGGAGAACCTCATATAGACAAACATTCTCAAGGTGACTGCTTCGATTTGGATAATATGTATCCAACATGTTGCTCTTCAAAATGTCGGTACTGTTTGGCTCCTTTTCCGCCAAATACTCAATTTCCCGGACAGGTTTAAGAACTCGATTTCGCGTTGCAGCAAGACCAAGACTCGCCCAAACGATACTCCTAGATTTGGCATAGAGACTTGCTGAAGACAATCGATCTGAACATTCGTAAGCTCCGATTTCTCGATGCGACAACATCTTCAGACTAAAACTGTACAACTTCTTGCTGAGGCTCTTTTCATGGGAAATGTCCTCCCACATATCCTTCAGTTCTGTCTTTTCTTTTTTGGTGATGTAAGATGTCACATACCGAGCCACAGCCATGCAGTTGTCACCCACAAACTGTATATCCATGTAAGCATTCCACATGGACAAAATCACTGGGTTGTAGTCGTTGATGTACTTGGACTCTTCGTTCCTTTTCAAATTGTATGTATTTTTGGGTGATTTCCTCGACACAATATGTCGTAGTGAAGACATCAAACTGTTCACTTTTCCTTTAGAAATCACCGGCCGTGGAAAGTTGAAACGACATTTGGTGTAGAATTTGTCCTTGTTTCTGAATTTACGATGACAGTACTTTCCACAACGATGGCTTTGGAAACGTAGAACTTGTTCTCCTAGGCTTTTCTTCTCCGTTGCGTTTGGAACAGCACACGTAGAATACTGTTCTATGAAATTCATCACTAAGTCATCCGGATCTGTTCCAAATTTGGGTGCATCCTTGATCCACAACAACATATGTATATGAGGAGCACCTCTTGCTTGGTACTCCTTTCTCCAGAAGAAATCCAACACCTCTCCAAGAGGTGGATTCTTCTTATTTGTGATGAAAGACATCATAGCTTCAAATTTATGATTGAAGTACCTGCATACATTCACAGGATCCAAAGAACACAGTTCTCCAGGTGTCTTGAATTCAATGTTTTCAATATTTCCATTTGCTTCTCGTAGAAATTCAAGTAAGTCTTCCCAGCCATACTCGGCACAGCTCAGAGTGAGGAACCATGTCGGAGTTCCTAAGTTCCTCAGCATACATTTTAAATCACCATGACGACGATACCAGTACTCATTAGTACCACGCTGACACGCCATGAGATTAATTAAGTGAGAATCCAAAATGCTATCTTGGACATTGACTTTATGCATAAAGTCTCTTGCCGAGATATTTCGCATCTGTATACCACTTTTTAAGATGTGGTTCACTGCATATGACAGTCCAGACAGATCGCTTTCAAACAGGAGATGAAACAAATAGGGAATGCATTGACGAAACCTAGGATCTTCTCCATACAATCGTAAAGTCCGGTATTCAGACGCAGGAATTTGATGACGTCGCTCATCATATCTTCCTCCTCGACCTGTGGGAAATAGCTGTGGGAAACACCGAGCTTCCAAACTTTCCTCCCAAACACTAATGGGACTCCCTTTGGCTTGTTTCATTTGAAACAACTCAATAGCATTCCCCATGACTTCCTTGGAATGCAAAGGATGAACACTATAATGTTCATATATTTCTTCACTTTTAGAGGCCTCTACTTTCTCAATTTGGCCAGCACACAAATCGCTATCCTCTTCATCACTTACTTCCTCTTCTGCAACATACACATTCTTATAATACTTATTATTTTTCTTCAAATACACTGTTGCCTTTTTGACTTTCCTAACATCCACTAAATCTTGCCATATTTTCTTATTCTTTGTCGGAACCCCATTAACCAAGATAACCAGAGGTTCCTCTTCCACTTCCCCTACTCCAATTGTGTTAATGTTTTTATTCAAATCTAAAGGCAAATAAACAACTCTTCCCTTTAATCCTCTCTGTAAATCTGCTGGAGGCAACTTCCCTGTCTTTGGCTCCATTCTTACAATAGCCTGAAAGGGATGGATACTTTGAATCAAAATAGATTCATAAGTATTTAAATCCTTCAATTCAGAAGGAATCTCAACCAATTCAAGATTATTATGAACTGCCCTAGCAGGCATCTGGTTTTGGTTTAATTTATTACAACAATAAGTACACACACGTTGATCCGATCCCAAATCAAAATAATTTTCTACCATCAAGTATGTGGCCAAATCCTTCCATTCACTATTATTTTCCCTTTCAGTTTTTGCATATAAATCCACTACCTTAGTCTGATTCTTATAATAAGTGCGTCGACAACAAACACAAGTGAAATTAGGCCTCTCACTTGATTTCATCTGAAACGTGGCAATTTCCTTCTGAAAATTATCTGTACTGTAAACCTGTACATTATCTTCCACATTACTCTCTACTTCAGGGTCAATTTGAACATTCTCATCTTTACTACTAAAGTAACAAAACTCAATTTCTTCACAAATATTCTTCACATCTATTTCAGAACCATGCAAAAGAGCAGCACATAATTGTTTAAGCATAATTGCTGGACTCTTTGCATAATACAACATTCTCACTAATTTTCTCACTTTATTATGATGCACTGCTAGCATCCTGAAGTGATGAAAAACACTCTGGCATACTCTCCTGGAAAGACAAGCCAGTGAATGACCACGCAAACCTGTTATTTGTCTCACTCTGCAAGGATCTAAATCTTGCAACAACTTCATTTTCTGCTTCAAACTTTTCTTATTAAATGTCCGTATAAAATCACAAAGCAAATTGATGGAAACCTGTCGCACACTGCAAATAGAACTACACTTCCAAATGTACACAGGAACCTTAGGACGTGTTCCTAAAACCTCATCACTTAGCGCCTCTTCTGTCTCTGTTGTCACAAGTTTTTCTTTTTCAACTGGACAACCATCCTTCACTTCATAAGCTCGACCACTGATGTCAACTGCATGCACCAAATCATTATCCTGAAAATAAGTCTCCTCATTAAAAAATGCCTCAGAACTTGAACTATGCATCCATTCTCCGGAAAAAACTTCACAAAAGTTAGTACGATTTACTACTCTCTTCCATCTACTGTTTGTTTGGAAATCAGAAATTACCTTGCTTAGTTTCCTAATTCTATTGATTACCAAAATAAACAACTTTCGCTTAATTTCAAAAGCATGATCAATAATTTTCTCGACATTTTTCTTCTTCTTATAAAATGCCGCTTTCTGTTTGCATTTCTTAATATTTTTCATTAAATTAACTATTATCCTATTACGGAACATTCGATGTCGAATGTCCCTAAACTGTTCTTTCCTTCTACTATCATGCACAGAGTTATCTCTTCCTCTACCAGTAACATTTTTCATGGGTCTTTGCTTTCCATTTAAATTACTCTTGTTTTTCTGAACTGAAACATTTTGTCGAGAAATACTTTTTGTACTACAAATATTTTTTAAGAAAGATTTTGTGCTCTTACCCGGAGCTTTCTTGGTGTTTTGATAAGTATTTAGGGAAAAGGACTGCTGCAATAAAACATCACCGTGCTGTCTTTGACGTTTTCGAGCCTTTCTAATTCTATTTCTGGTAGGCATTTTCCAAACTATGAAAGAATCTGCAGTTGAATCTGTTGAAAAATTTAATAAAAAATGTTAATAACCACTATTACCAAACAGTAAATGAATAACAGTCATCAAAAACGTAATGCCCTACTTATTATTTAACATAGCAAATCAAGGCATATGACTGTGTATGATGTTATTTTTCTTTTTTAAATGGAAAGCGTTCTTCATGGTGCAAGTTTCTTGTAAATACGCTCCCACCTGCGAAACGGAACTTTGCAATGCAAAGCTGCTTGGGCCCCCAGTGTCTATCAACATTCTAAACAGTCCGAAGCAGCCGCCATCTTATCTCTCGGTAGGATCAAGAGAGAAGAAAAGGTGAAAAACGAAGAGGAAATTTAATGAAAGGGGGCAAGGTATACCCCAGTTGACCCCCTAGGAATGTTGTTGGGATTTTTAAAGGGTCCCCTGGGGAAAATAAAAAAATATATATTTTTCACGATAGAACCGCTTCCCAAACACCGAACTAGGCCGCAAACTGCACGAGAATACGCCATTTTGTGCTTCGTTTTAATTAAATTACTAGGAATAAGAAGGTGCGGGAGACGTATCCTAATCCCTTATATTTTCTGAGGGTGGCTGAGGACTCTCATATATGTTGATACATGTATTCCAGCGGCTGTGCGTGAGCTTCTTTTTATTTTTGCTGCGCGACATCTCTTAACATTCGATTCGAAGGAAATCAGGAACTGTTGACCACCAAATTCTCAGTGCGATAAAATATTTTGGGGCATATTATCAAGCCTACGCGCTAAAATTATCGCCGATAAAGCGGCGACAATGGGCTTGATAATATGCTCTGTGGAATTCCAATCGAAGCCCATTTTAGATGTCTTCACATCTAGCATGTGCTTCGATTTGAAATACATAGAGCATTATAGCCGAGATACCCGCCACCCCCTCTCAACACAATCCCCAAAAGGAGTGAAACCGGAAACAGTTCTTGAAGTTTTTGGAAGTGGGATGGAGTGACCATCCCGGCCGTATTTATTAAAACAAAATTAAAACATTAAACGTTTCATGTTATGTACAATTTCATTACCATATTGCGATGTTTGGCTAACCTTAACAGATTCTCTAATACAGAGGTTCTCCTAGCCGAACTAGCAACCTACAAAACATTTCTTGACATATTGAAATTGTACAACCTAACGTTTAAGGGCCAACAGCAAGGTCATAACCGGTGTCAAGATCCCTAACCGGACTTACCCCTCCCACTTGGGATGGGCGACAGCACGGAGGCGTACCTCAAGTGCAACTACTACCAATTTCCCTTGACTTGACGGGGGCACCTAAAACTCGACGCCAGTTAAAGGTCGTTCGAATACTCGTGTGAGGTATCTAGAAGGTATCGTGGCCCTTATCCCAACCCCACACAACTTACCGCATCTGCCGTCGCAGATGTCACTGGCCCCGGGAAATTCCCCAGGAGGGGGCTGTAACCCCTCCTACAAAGGAAGGGGCCTTGACCGCCTTTCCTTTACTTCCGGCGACCCATCCTTAGAAGGGACCGCCTCCCCATTGAGGGGCCAATGGCCACCTCTCCCGAGCGCTCCCATCCGTGTTGGGTGACGCCCACTCATAGGGATCTACTAATTAGTGCTCACCGATCATGACCTTACCGCCTACCAAAATAAATACGACAGTGCAAATTAACCTAAGAATACATTGGCCACTATGACCGAAAGAGCATACATCAAAATTCGACACTAACTGAATATCTTTAATGGCAAACATACTCAAAACGAACATTCTTTATTAACTCAAAATCAACATGGCACTACAACCTGGAAACGAAAACAAAAACAAAATTAATCAACTTTATTATACACAACTGGCTGTCTTCAGGGGCTGGTGGGTGGGTCAAAATTGGCTCTTCGTTCTGTCCCGAGCTCACGTGCAGCGAGGAGGTGCAGCTTCAGAGCACAAGAACAAGAGGATGTCTTCTGGTCTTGCGTCCCTTTTTATCCGTCTTCAGGGCGGGCGTATACCCGCCCCTGCCTGCCCCTGAGGGCGTGGCTGGCTGCGTCGGTGTCTAGGCCAGCCCACTCTAGGGCGGGAACGAGCGCGCTCCAGCTACGCCGCTTCGGGCATACCAGCTGAGACGCGCCTCCCGCCCAAAATGGCTTCCCGGGGGGATCGAGGCACTCGGCCATAAGTTCGGGGGGACCGATTCGGTCGCCCCTTTCCATATAGCCGAGATACCCGCCACCCCCTCTCAACACAATCCCCAAAAGGAGTGAAACCGGAAACAGTTCTTGAAGTTTTTGGAAGTGGGATGGAGTGACCATCCCGGCCGTATTTATTAAAACAAAATTAAAACATTAAACGTTTCATGTTATGTACAATTTCATTACCATATTGCGATGTTTGGCTAACCTTAACAGATTCTCTAATACAGAGGTTCTCCTATCCGAACTAGCAACCTACAAAACATTTCTTGACATATTGAAATTGTACAACCTAACGTTTAAGGGCCAACAGCAAGGTCATAACCGGTGTCAAGATCCCTAACCGGACTTACCCCTCCCACTTGGGATGGGCGACAGCACGGAGGCGTACCTCAAGTGCAACTACTACCAATTTCCCTTGACTTGACGGGGGCACCTAAAACTCGACGCCAGTTAAAGGTCGTTCGAATACTCGTGTGAGGTATCTAGAAGGTATCGTGGCCCTTATCCCAACCCCACACAACTTACCGCATCTGCCGTCGCAGATGTCACTGGCCCCGGGAAATTCCCCAGGAGGGGGCTGTAACCCCTCCTACAAAGGAAGGGGCCTTGACCGCCTTTCCTTTACTTCCGGCGACCCATCCTTAGAAGGGACCGCCTCCCCATTGAGGGGCCAATGGCCACCTCTCCCGAGCGCTCCCATCCGTGTTGGGTGACGCCCACTCATAGGGATCTACTAATTAGTGCTCACCGATCATGACCTTACCGCCACAGGCCCGGATAGTTGACCGGCTATCCGGGCCCCCCACCAAAACTCCTAGCTAAAGGTCATGTTCCAACGTTTTTAACCATGCTAAGAAGTCTCCTATGAGTAACTCATTTCCCACCCGAGACAAATGCACACCATCCCCCATATACATACTGTCATCATTAATACAACCGTGCGAGATAGAATGCAATGTCCTGGAGCGGAACAACCTACTCATTTTGTTATTAAGTTTCCTAACAGAATGGTTCAAAGCAGGGATCGAAATAGCCCCCCGCCACACTTTTCGTGGGATCATATGAGACCACGCAATTATGCACCCCGGAACTCTCCTCGCCAACCAACTTACGGTGGAAAGCATTGCCTCCAGGAGAAGTCGTCTACCGGTGGTGACCAAATCATTGCCCCCTAAATGTACTATGACTATTGACGGCGGTGACCTCGTCCGCCCTAACAAACCCTCAAAGTAAGCTTGAAACTGGTCAATACAGAGACCGCCCCTTCCGTAGAAGGACATCCTGTACCCGTATTCCCCAGCTACGTGAATCATGTCACCTGCTTTGAATACGTCTGCGGCACGCCTCACGTATGAGTGGCCCACGACCCACACCTCCTTTCTCACAGCCGGTGATGTCTGACCGCTGGCCCGGTGTTGGGTCGACTGCATAGTCCGCCCCGCCTCGAAGGCTTGCGTAACTGAAAACCAAACAAAAGACAAGAAGCGTGAGTACATTGTTACAGCTTCACAACATGTGCAACCGCACATACCTCTTATAACAATTGGAGGACCAACGCCCCACTCGTTTTACTTGTTCCACATTAAGACCCCTGGCTGCAGCTTCGGTGGCAGCCCCTATCCGAAAGGAGTGGGTCCCAAACTCCCCCGGGTCCAAGCCTGCTGCGGCAATTGACATCGCGAGCACCCGCTGAAACTGAAACTTTGTCAGTGGGGTGGCGTCCGCGTGTCTCAACATTGTCCCCCCCCATGATGCCACCCTTTGTGCTAGGTAATCCTCTAAACACCTCACCGGACACATGGAGGATCCTGGAATCCTGCGAATGACTATGCAGTCTCCCACCCCATTTTGATCGGTTTTCGACTTGACAAAGGATACCGTCATAGTCTCACCCCTGATCTGAACGTGTTCCCGGCACAAACCCCCCGCTACATCCCGCTTGCTCCTTGCCACCAGCTCACTTATCCTCATAGCCCCGTGAAATGCAAGCGTAAAAGCGGCTCGGAACAAACAGGCCTCGAACTGAGACGAGCATATGTCGGGGAGTGTGGCCAGCAACTGGGACAACCTATCCAGACCTATCGGGCGCCTCTCATCTACTCTGCGACCCTCAAGGCGTTGCCACCCACGCAGCGCTTTCTGTACAGCAAAAGACGCTGTCGGGTCCTGGATATTATGAGCCCTGGCAACAAAGGAGATGGCAGCACGATGCCTCTGAGCTGTAGCCACCGACTTCCCAGCCTTACGCAAGGACATCAGAAAATGTACTACCCAATCCTCATGCCCCCAAAGTCCCCCTCTCTCAGTCCCCAAAAAGGCCAAATAAGCCCGAAACGCCCCTTCGTATGCCTTCCTCGTCCTTGGTGCTAGACTCTCTCCCACGAGGTAACGAAGTTCGGGGCACCGAGAGACCAGAGAGCTTCGGTAAAGGGTGCTGGCTCGGGGTCCGCTGAGGGAAGGAAACCCGAGAAAGCCTGCATTTGAAAACGAGACAGTGCATCAGCAGCCTGATTCATCACCCCCGGGACATGTTTTGCTCTGAATACCACGTTCAGTTGCATACACAGTAAGACAATTTCTTTAAGCAGCCTCAAAATCATTTTACAACGTGCTGCCTGACTATTAATGCATTCCACAACGGTCATATTGTCAGACCAAAATATGACAGAATGATTTTTGAAACCATCGGGCCAGGATCTGAGGGCCACCAAAATAGGAAACAGCTCAAGGAAAGCAATATTACTCGTCAGCCCCTCATCGTGCCACCATGTTGGCCACTTTTGTGCCGACCATTTTGTGCCGAAGATGGCGCCGAAACCCATGCTTCCCGCTGAATCCGTCCATAGACCCAGCTCTTCAGAGGACAAGGCCGGTTTGTTCCAGACGACTCGACCATTGAAATCCGCCAAGAATGCTAACCAAATACGCATGTCTTGGCGAACCTCGGCCGATAACCTCGTGCGATGGTGACCCTCTTTTAGGCCGACCATCGCCTGTGCAATCGAACGGGAGAAGGGGCGGGCCATCGGGATCACCCTTAAGGCAAAATTCAACTTCCCCACCAATTGCTGCAATTGATGCAGCGTAACTTTAGATGCAGTGATACACATTTGCAGGGCTGTCTTGAATTTCGATACTTTGGAAGCTGGTAAACGAAAACAACCCTCACTAGAGTCCAACTCGATCCCGAGGAACTCGAGGCAAGTCGTGGGACCCACAGTTTTACCTGGTGCCAACGGCACGCCAAATTGATTCATTAAAACACAAAATTCAGTCAAGGCCCGGGCACATTCATCATCCCCAGCGGCCCCAAGGAACAGAAAATCATCGAGGTAATGCATCACATTCCGAAAACCTGTTTTCTTCGTGTAAACCCATTGCAGAAAACTACTGAATTTCTCGAAATAAGCACAAGATATCGAGCACCCCATTGGCATACACCTGTCCATGTAATACAAACCTTGAAACATGAATCCCAACAAACGTTGATCATCCGGGTATACCGGGAGCAAACGGAACGCTGACTCGATATCTGATTTCGCCATCAGCGTCCCGGGCCCCAGGCGATTCAAAATGGCTACGGCCTCATCGAATGATGCGTACCGCACCGAACACATTTCTGGATTAATCGCATCGTTTACAGAAAGGCCATGAGGGGCTGATAAATTGTGAATCAATCGAAACTCACCCGGGTCTCTCTTGGGGACCACCCCTAAAGGAGAACAAACAAAGTTCGGTACCGGGGGGACAGGAAACGGGCCGGCAACCCGACCTCGGGTAACCTCTTTCCGGATCTTATCCTGTACTACAGTAGTATGCTGCAAGACGGAAAGTTGATTTTTGCACGACCCGACACCCTGAAAGCTACCCACCGGGATGCGGAAACCATATGAAAAACCGTTTCGTAGCACCCCAGCAGAAGTACGATCTGGGTATTCGCTGAGCCAGGGAATCATCGCCAGGGTATCAGTCGGGGTTGGTAAAGGCGCCCCTCGGACTATATTAGACCTGTTTAGCGCCTCCTCTACCCCCATTTTCACCCGATTTGGCTCTGCACGAGGACTCAGGATGGGGTGCCCCACAACCACTACATTCGTGTTTGAACTTACAAGACCCCGGAGGCCTAGTACATTTGCTTCTGTTGAAATTGAAACAGAACCCCCTCTTCCCTGTATTGCCGGCGGGTCTCGGGTAATCGTCTGTACCCGTACCCGACCGAAAGGGCGTCCCCCCATTTTGGCGGGAGGACTCACTAACAGCACTCCCCACCAATGGCACTTTCAACATTCCGGACTCTTTCATCTTATTCCATGTTAAAGAATCGTAACAGTCCCAGGTTAAACTTTTGTTATGCTCCATCGCTTTCCTGAAAAGGTTGTCATAACAGAACCATTGGTTACCTTGGTGTGATGTCGAGTACCCCATAATTCGTGACTGATATACTGGAAATTCAGGGAGCAAATCAGGCCTACGTTCCCCCAAAATTGCCGTGAAAATTCCCCAAGCATTACCCCAGTTACCAATATTTTCATTCACTTTAAAGGCGGCCATTTTTGCGCGCCAAACACTCGGATGCATCAGATCCTTTTGACCCTTAACAGTTTCGACCTCATAGTGATCAACGAGCAGGGAGAAAATGTTAACGTATTCCCCCGCCCAAATCTTTTCCTTTATTGGCAAAGGAACATGTTGCCCCAATCTTTCTCTACGAGAGGGTGTTGACTCATCCCTTGCAATCGGCAATGGCCGCTTACCTGCACCGGACGCTGCCTCCGTCTCTCGTGGCTTGTCTATCGCCGCATCCGGCGCGGGCACCTTGGCTGTATCACGTTTCTCGCGCAACTGCTTTATGAGAGCTTGCGCTTCGGTAGCCATGGCGCCCCCATTACTGTCCCCCAACCATGCTGCTAACTGTGCCGCCAACTCGGGAGGCATATCTCCGGCAGACGTCGGGGTAACTATCACGGGAATCGGATTCCCCTCATCCGGTACCGGGGCCGGTACCGGGGCTGGCGCCTCGAGCGGAGAACAGGGAACCGGGACGTCTCCCCCGACCGGCCCCCTTCTCGGCCTCTTTGGCTTCCCTCCGGCCGGTGGACGCCCCGATCCCTCCTCGCCGTCTCGCTCCGCCAACCGCTTCTTAATTTCGGACATATCCTTCATGAGTGCCCGAACCAACTGGTCAGTCGACATTCTCTTTGCTCCTTTCTTGGGCATCCTTTCGACGGAGTATCTAAAAGAAAAAGAGAGAGATTAAAACGCTCAAAATTGGCTCTTCGTTCTGTCCCGAGCTCACGTGCAGCGAGGAGGTGCAGCTTCAGAGCACAAGAACAAGAGGATGTCTTCTGGTCTTGCGTCCCTTTTTATCCGTCTTCAGGGCGGGCGTATACCCGCCCCTGCCTGCCCCTGAGGGCGTGGCTGGCTGCGTCGGTGTCTAGGCCAGCCCACTCTAGGGCGGGAACGAGCGCGCTCCAGCTACGCCGCTTCGGGCATACCAGCTGAGACGCGCCTCCCGCCCAAAATGGCTTCCCGGGGGGATCGAGGCACTCGGCCATAAGTTCGGGGGGACCGATTCGGTCGCCCCTTTCCAATTATCAAGCCCATTATCGCCACTTTATCGGTCGTTTTCGGCCGATAAAGTGGCGATAATTGAAGCACACAGGCTTGATAAAATACCACATTGTTATAAATGAATCCTTATTGAGACACAATGTCTGCGCCAACTTGCCTTTTTTACAATGCCACAATTTTGTCGTGCACGGCAGCCATTTTACATGCCAGGCTGGTCTCAGCCTATCACCTAGCCCTGCGAATGTAGGGAAATATTATCAAACCTGTACACTAAAATTATCGTCGCATTATCGGCCGAAAACGGCTGATAAAGCGGCGATAATGGGCTTCATAATATGCTCTGTGGAAATCCAATCGAAGACCATGTTGGATAACATGGCTAAAAACTACTCAGCACCATTGTTTGGACATTATTAACATGGCTATGTAACTCCCATAATCAAAATTTAAATTTGCCAAGAACACTTGTGTTATTGCATGCCAGAATGCTACACCGCATATGCAATTACAATTTCGCAAAGTAACAAAATCTATTTCTATATCACTACAGACAAAGCCACAATTTAAAAACACGGCTTTCTTCATCATTTTCTCCTTAGCGATAAAAAGCGGTAGCAATGCATGAATATCACGCTGAAAAGTCAGCGATATTCATGCATTATCCTGCAAATGCTCTTAGCCATGTTATCCACCTCCCACTGGATAACATGGCTAAGAACTGCTCGCAAATGCGATAAAAAGCGGTAGCAATGCATGAATATCACGCTGAAAAATCAGCGATATTCATGCATTATCCTGCAAATGCTCTTAGCCATGTTATCCACCTCCCATTGGATAACATGGCTAAGAACTGCTCGCAAATGCGAAAAAAAGCGGTAGCAATGCATGAATATCACGCTGAAAAATCAGCGATATTCATGCATTATCCTGCAAATGCTCTTAGCCATGTTATCCACCTCCCATTGGATAACATGGCTAAGAACTGCTCGCAAATGCGAAAAAAAACGGCCGCAATGCATGAATAACGATGAAAAATCAACGATATTCATGCATTATTCAGCAAATGCTCTTAGCCATGTTATCCACCTCCCATTGGATAACATGACTAAGAACTGCTCAGAGCCCCATGAGGAACGCTTTCCATTTAAAAGAGAAAAAATAACATCATAGAAAAGAATCGTTTTTAAACACAGCATATAAATCAATTGTACACCTGCATTGTATACCACATTTTAAAAACACAGCTTTCTTCATCATTTTCTCCTTAAATCATACTATTCTCTTTCTAAATTAAATAAATCTTTTCTCACCTTAGAAAATACTTTTTGAGTTTCAAAACAGTCTCAGAAATACACCAAATTGTCTTGAGCAGATCAAACAGGATGCACTCCAGAGGCTGCAGCTATTGAAAGCACAGAAATACAGATATTCATTTCACATATCTCTCATATTAGCCAATCATAACTCTTCCCTCACTTTTTTCAAATCAAAACCCTTCCCCCCTCTGCCCTCTCTGCCTTTTTTCCATAGCAACGACCTCCTGGAAGACCTCTCATGTTTGCAAATTCACACAACAATGTTTCAATTGAACTCTGAACTCTCAATGCACCTGCGTATCCAGTGCAATCTTTCATTAAAAGTTTCTTCCTTGACCATTGAAATTACATCTTTCAAAGAACACATCCATGCACCCTAACTTTCTGTTTTCAGAAATGGAAATGCACCAATCACTGCTAATGAATCATTAGCATTGAAAATCCACAGTTTTTTTTCTTTACAAACTCCTACTGTTTTAACTGCCCTTTCATTACCACACTTCATCTGACTGCAGCACAACCTTCTCCCACCATGTTTAACGTCTGGATTGTTGGACATAGTTACATCCACTGGGCTCAAAGGTATGCTGACAACAGAAATTTACACAACCTCAATTTACAAGATGTGGAAATTAAATGGTTGGGCCAAAGAGGATTAAAATGTCACCAATTGATACCATTGGTGAAAACCTTTATGCATTTGCCAAAACCTGACCTGTTAATAGTGCATTGTGGAGGTAATGATTTGGGCACTTTAACAGGAGTAGGTCTGGAAATGCTTTTAAAGGACACCTTTGAGCAATTAATGGCACTTTTTCCTCAAACTGCCTTGGTATATTCCAATATATGCCAAAGACAGAAATGGAGGTGGTCCAACCAATTTGGTCCACAAATTGAGAAAGCGAGGAAGCATGTAAACAAATCTGTTTCAGCTTTCATGAGAGACCATGGAATGGGCTCCCTGTACAATAATAACTTGCGTTACTACATGCAAGATATCTACAGAGGAGATGGAGTTCACTTCTCAGATGAGGGCAACAGAATTTTCATTCTGAATTTAAGACTGTGCATTGGTACCTACTTATAAGTACCTAAATGGAACATAAACCCAAAAGCTCTTCTCAGAGCTACCCTTCATCTGATCACTCACAATTAATACTTTTCTCTAAATTATTTCTGTAATTTTCAACAAACTACGCTCAAAGACCGCTACCCGGTACGCGAACTGGAAGCTAACCGCCGAAAATTATTTTAAAAATGTTTTTTCTCCGCACATATGGTCCTCCTCAGCCACCCTCAGAAAACCTGGGGGGTCAAAATACTTGTACCGTGTCCCCTTCTACCCTTTCTGAACATTATTTAACCTCCATTTTATATGTTAATTCGACCGAAACACAAAATGGTGGACTCTTGTTACGCTTCTAGTTCGCGGACTAAACTGCTTCCCGGGAAGCGGCCCAAAAAAAAGGTGGGAAAGTAATTCACAAAAAAAAAGAACTGGAGACACTCTCACCAAATATAGATTAGCTCATACTACATAACAATCCCTTTCATTTTCACAAATTTGATTGAAATTCCATTTAGCCATTAAGCCTGTAGAACTCTCTAAATACCTTGAGGTAAATTACTTCACAAAACACATCTGAAGTGTTGGAATTGACAACCAATAAAAATCTTACTTTCATTTTCTACTTTTATTACCTGATATTTGATTGGTTATATACCTGTATATATATAAAGGAACAGAAGAAAACACAGCCATTTTGACTGCTACTTCTTGTTGTACATCACATTACAAAACTTACCTAAGACTTCAACTTGTTTCTGAAGGTAAGTTGTTATTTTTAAAAATGAAGTACATTGTGCACTATAACTTGATATGGTACACTTTTTCTTAAACATATACACTATCCCTCTGTAGTAGTTATGGATTTAGATAGACTTCTCTGTTATAGTTAGGAATGGAGTTAGGCTTCTCTTCGTTAAATCACATACACTTTTTTATAGTCATATTTCCACTCTGATACTATACACTGCCAAAAAACAAATGCACTGATAAAAACTACCTATCTAAAATTAATCCCAACAGTGCCCAATCTCTACTAATATATATTTTTTTATTCAAAATTTCAGGCAAAATGGAAGGCGAACAACAAGTTACATTTTCAATTGAACTGAAGGAGAACAGCCAAGACAAAATTGATGACTTTATGGATGACAGTAGAGACCACGAACTACTACAATGTGTTGAAGCAGTGGACAACCTGCTTCAAAATGAAAAAAAATTACACCCTATAATAAATTATGACATTTCTGACAATGAAATGTTAGAAAATTTAATAAAGTATGAAACACAATCATAATAAAAAAAAAAAAAAATAAAGAAAACAAAAAAAACCCAACAAAAACAACAAATAATTAACATACAGTATTAGAAAAGTCTATCATTCTTTTATCCTTATAGTACGCTGCCCAGAGCGCTTCCCGGTTCGCGTACTAGGAGCTCACCACGCATAAATAATATATATATATATTTTTTTTTTTGCCCTGCAGAAACCTTTTACAACCTCCACATAAAACCTAGGGGGTCAATGAGGATCTACTATGCCCCCTTATCGAAATTTCCCCCTTTGTTTTGGCCTCCTCTTATCTCTCGATCCTACCGAGAGACAAGATGGCGGCCGCACCGGACTGTTTAGAATGTTGACAGACACCAAAGAGCCAATCAGCTTCGCTTCGCATAGTTCCGATAAGCGAAAAGTACGCGAACCGGATCGCTGCCCGGAGCGCTGTTACAGATATATATCTTGATTTAAACGTTAATTTCTCAAAATCCACTGAAGCACATATATTGAGACCTAGCAAAGGCACATCGGGCTAACAGTCCCTACAATTTTGCCAAGTTTCGTGCAAATCCATTCAGCCGTTCGAGCTAAAAGTGAGTCCAACCGCCCTATGGAAAACTCAATGCAAAAAACGCGTTTTGGGACCCCCCTTTTTTCTCAGCCCCCCCTTGACGAAACCCCACCAAATTTTCAGGGGCTGCTCAGAAACAAAATGTGCCATTTTCCTGAAAATTTCAGCCGATTCCGTCCACAAACGCAAAAGTTATTAGACATAGAATTTTCAGAAATCCCATAGGGAAAAAATCCTAACTATATATACCTACTGGCGACCGCCAGTAGGTAATATATATATATATATATTTTAACTACTGTTGGTCGCCAGTAGGTAGTTATAGTTAGGACCAAGTGTCCATAGGAAGAGCATTAGCATTTTTTTTTTATTATAACTTTGGGGTTGTTTGATGAAATTTTCCGATCTAATTTTATGTTCATATCAGCTCCTATTTTGAAAGTTTGGGGGTGATTCGTCTATGGGGGCCGAGAAAAAAGGGGGGCCCCAAAAACTTGTTTTCTCTATGCAATTTTCATGGGAAACTTTAGACAAGGCTACAGGTCGAACGGGTGAATGGAATTACCCCAAATTTGGCAGGGAGAAGGGTCTTGGTATAGAAAGCACACTTTTGTTTATTTGGTATAAATCTGTTCAGTAGAAATTTACAGATATTGATATTTGGGAGTTCTGCCATTTGGTTGGCTGAGGTGTTATGAGCACAAGCTTGCTTCTTATTGGCTGCGAGTGATGCAAGCGGTTGCAACTAGGAAGTGTTAACAGCCATTTTGTTATTCTGTTGAAGCTAGTAAGGGGAAAAATGAGCAAAAAAAGTAGGAAATAGGAGGATAGGAGCACTGTAACCTCTGTGGGGTGTGTTGGGTATTCTATACAGTGAGTGTGAAGCGAAGTATTTACCCCTACTGGTGTGAAAGTGCTGTTTTGCCCAGAGTGAGATGGTGCTGAGGTGAGGTGCCAGTACACTCGGGGATTAAAGCGTGCACCTAAACCGTGAGCTTATTACTGAAAACTGATGTGCTCTGGGCGCTGTAGCATACTGGCCGAATCAAAGTATTTACCCATATTGGTGTGAAAGTGCTGTTTTTCCCACAGTGAGATGGTGCTGAGGTGAAGGGCCGGTACACTCGGGGATGAAAGCCTGAGCCTAAACCATGAGCTGAGTGCTGTAAAATGATGGGCTCTGGAGACTGTAGCAGTGTAACGGGGTGAGGTTACATACTGGTGAAGAGTGGTGGGCCCCCGGAATTGACCAAGTACACCCTCCTTCCTTGCAGACTGAGACATGGGGGACGGATCTCGACGAACATGATGAGGAGGACCGTGGCTCCTTTAAGTGGGCGTACACGGAGGAGGGGGACCCGCCTTCGGCACACGTCAGCGAAAATAGATTGGATAAGAATGAGGAAGTGTATTACTTGGCGTGTGACATCACCACAGGAGAGGCGGCGAGGAGCGGAGACGGAGACGGAGAACGAGTGAACAAAGATACCGAGGAGAGAAGCGGAGATCCCGAGGTATTCCTGGAAGCAAGCGGAGTAGAGTCCGAGGGAAAGACAGGAGGCCAACGACCCTGCGAGCCGTCGTGCCACTCTCCCGGGGGAGGAGCGTGGCTTTCCCAGGTACGGCAGCGTATGGCGGCTTGGGTAGAAAGCAAGCTTGTGAATTAGTGTACATAGCCCCTGTTTGTGTCTTGCGTGCTCCCCTCCCTCTTGTTTCCGTTTTACCCCGCGTTTTCCCCTCACCGTCTATGTACGTTCCCTCCCCACTTCACTGACCTAGGAGTGAGCTGCACGTTTACTGGTGACTACTCTTCCCTCACACTTCACCTGGTCCCCTCGGTGCATAAATTCCCCAGCGGACAGCTGAACTAACGGCTCCCTCTTTGTTGGTCTTCTCTTTCATGGGGCACCGGAGCCAAGGCCTTGCATAACCCCAGGACCCTGACCAGACCTCGAAGGCAGCGCTGCGCCCAGGATAAGAAAGGAAGAAGCCTAATCGCCAAGAGGGATCCCAGCCAGTTCGCAAAAGAGAGACTCACGTTTAGAACCAGGAGAACATTGATGTTAAAGACAAACCGAGGAATACCAATAAAACCCTCATTAACACCACGTACGGCTGTCCCAGTCGTTTCAGCACCACAAATTGCTCTCTCTATTGTCCCGGGTCAGCAAGCCCAGTCCACAAGCATACTGGCCAAAGCAAAGTATTTACCCCTAACGGTGTGAAAGTCCTATTTGGCCCACAATGAGGTGATGCTGATGCGAGGGGCCGGTACACTCTGGGATGAAAGCTTGTGCCTAAACCGTGAGCTGAGTGCTGTAAACTGATATTCTCTCGGCACTGTAGCAAACTGCCCGCTGTAGCATTGCAGTGCAGGTAGTCTTAGTATGCATTTAGACTGTAGCGGGAGTGGGATGCAAATTACTCAATGGTACTGGTCAGGAGACTCGGTATGATAGCGTGGGCCTAAGCCGTTAGCTGATTGCTGTAAAGTGATGTGCTGTGGACGCTGTAGGATATTGGCTGCTGTAGCATACCTATGTAAGTAGTGTTAGTATGTGTTTATACTATACAAGGAGTGGGAAGCAAACTACTCACCTCTACTGATCTGAAGTCTTGAATGCAGTGGTTTAGCAAGCAGGAATAAAGAAATAATCATGAAGAATATAATGAAGAATTCTGCAATGCCACAGAGGAGAAATTGTGAAATCAGGTGTGTCTAAGAAAGTGGCTGTGTGTAAGAAAGCGATGAAGTCTGAAAGTTATATAAATAATGTCTCTATTTATGTGCCATAAATGGAGACACTGGTGCAAGAGCTGAAGCATCCCACTGAGGCAAACTCCAATGGCTTCTGCTGTATTCAAACGTAAGCTCCTACATCAGTTAACTGTATATTACATGTTACAGTTCCATGTGACATAAACAAAATCTATTAGTCTTGAATGACTCTAAATTATATAATGAAAATAATGGTAAGATATGATTACCACATGTATCCTTTAAGAAAACAAACAAAAAAAATTAGCAAAATGTAATCATCAAACTTCTTAGGTACCCTGGCACTCCTTTTTTGTAACACAAAATGATCAACAGTAGCAATCACTTGTACAGTAGATTCAATCTGGTTCGTGTCAGAACTGGTAATAGTTCTACCCACATTGGAATTTTGAGGAGGAACACAGACATTGCGTTTCTGAGAAGCACATTCAATACCCTTCTCGTCAAACCATACATTATTGTCTTCAGCTCTTTCCAAAAAACATTCTTGTGCAAGGAGCTAAGGCATCGAGCTGAGGCAAACTCCAACCGCTTCTGTTGTATTCAAACCGAAGCTCCTGCATCAGTGAATTCAACATTAAATGTTTCAGTTCCATGTGACCTAAACAATAGCTATTAGACATGAATGACTAAATTATATAATGAATATAAAGGTAGGATACGATTACCACAGTGTGTCAACCAGTTTCTAAACAATGTTGTGTTTTTTGATCTTGTTCCCCAGCTCGTGAGCAGAGGCTGAGGATGAGTACATTTGTGTGAAAGGGCTTCATGTATAACAGATAGGCAGAGAGACGTGTACACAAAGAATTGACATGGTTTCAAAATGGATAGCAGGTTTAGGCTACTTTAGCAAGTAAATCGCGTATTTGCATAGGCCACACATCACCCATCCCTGGTTAGACTGGAGACGTAAGGGGCAATAATGAAAACAGCGTTTAAAGGCCTGAGCATACTTAGAAAGTTAAAATATGAAAATAGGTCAATTGACGTGTGTTAAAAAAAGTAAAGGAAAAAATCCAAAAAGTTGGAAAAAATCAATCCAAAATAACATGAATTTCTTACAAGTTTTGGAAAGTTTTGGAAGTTCTTCAGTTGCTTGAGATGTGTAATGTTCCAAAAGGTCATTGTTGCCATTATGTGAGAAAAGTGGAGCAAACCAATTCATATCCTCAAAAGGAGCAATCCCATTCCGCCATGGTACCTTTTTGTGTTGCATCTGCCATTTCTCCACTGCCTTAACAATCAAGTTCATAGTTTTCAAGATACTCCATTACCTGCTGGAAATCAGGAGCAATTGTTGGGATGTTGGCAAGGCATAGATCCACTCGCCAGTCGAATGGGCAAGTTTTGCAAAAAAAGGTGGTTGCACACAGATTGTATATGTATAAATAAATGTCATGTTGTAGCTGGCTCCGATATAGATAGAGACAGACAGCCGAAACAATGTTCCATTTTTTCACTGTATTGATGTAGCTTCACATAGAGGCATATTCTGTCATGCATGATTGTTACCACAGGGAGCGCAGTCATTTTTTAGAAGCAGAAATAGTAGTAGGATGGCCGCAAAGAAAGTGAGAATTATGGGCACTGTTCCTGTTATTCCAGAGATGGTCAAATAAATGAAGTCTGGTATTATACCAAAAATATTTTGAAAGCCTGTGACAAGGCCGGATGAGACCGTGTTAAAAAAGTGTGCCATACCTTGAGTGTGAGATGTGTTGAAAATTGAGAAACAATTCACAAAGTGTAATGATAGGTTCATATTTAAAAGGGACTTTATTTTACTTGAAGTTTGTGCTATGTGCAGCTGATAAAATGTTTTTGCAGAAGTGAGGGACACTTCTGTTCTGAACAAAATCACTTTCAGTTTGGTTAGTTTAATGAAATCTGTTTTGAAATTAGGTATTGAAGACCAAGTTGAAGTTTGGGAGTTCCTTTGTGTGGGTGGGCATTGCCACAGGAAGTTACTTGTTTTGAAACAGTAAGGACATACAGTATGCCAGCTCACATTTCGTAGGCGTGCATGTTATTGAGAAGCAGATAACTGCCGTTAGAAAGCTGTGTAAATGTTGGTCTAATTATGGGAGTTGGTGTGCTTTTAAGAAAGCACGCAAGATTGGGGGCTGTAAGCTTAGAATCGTCGTGCAGTTGGACATTCTTAGATAGTAATGAATGACTGCCATTGTGGTCGCACATTTCACCTGTGAGAAAAAGTTCTCTATCCTCTTTAAGACAGCAATATGTAAATGGGAGAAACCACTGCTCATGAATAAACGTGCTACCTTGTATAATCACATACAACATGATAAACAACATGTACACCTAGCAGACACAACAACACTACATTCTGTGGGAACTGTGGCTAGTCATGTACACAAACCAAGCATCGCATGGCAACTCTGTCACACAATTTTGAATGCAGGGAGAGATGGGAGCAAAGTATGTGCGAAGGTGGCAAGTGATTCTCGATTATAAAAGTATACAATCCAAAGTGTTGAGGTGATGTGCCAGACAGACTTGAGTATGCAGAGCACAGACATGTACATGTCAACATACACCGATGGTCTATTGAGTGAAGTAGACAGTGGACGCAACCATGATGGTACAGTCAGTAGGGAAGCTTACGAAAACATAGCACATACGTGCCACCTCCCCCCAATCTTTAGCGTAGTGGTCTGGCTTGGCGTACGCAAGGCTAGCATAGGGGTATGAATAAAAGGCCTGATTCTCTATGTGTACTTTTGTTCCGGTATGGCGAACATGTCTGCCAGATCTGCACAGCTTACACCGCCACAAGGTTGACCCCGTGAGCGAAGGTGACTGCCTGAATGATGCTCTCAGCCTGCTGGTACTCAGAAACCATCATGGCCGCTGTGATGCACATATGCCCCACAGTTCACCTTTCAACACCGCCCTATTTGAAAGAAGGCGTACCACATGCCAGCGGAAGCTCCTGGGCTGAGGTCTGCGAGGTCAGAAGGCTCCTGAGATAATCGCTGGCTACCGTGACACATGCACACAGCACCCAGCCTGAGGCTCAGCAGCGTGGAATGCTCTGTATACTACAAACACAATAGTGCAACAGGTTCCAACAATGGAACCGTGTCTTGATCCCACAATGGACGATGTTAGAACTGTATCTGAGAGTGGAGATGAAGGTACTACCTCTGACCAGGTGCAACCAACTCTAGGTCCCATCAGTGGAACAGTGTCGGGATCCCACAATGGACGATGTCCGATATTACCTGATGCTATGTTTTTATAGAACTCCCTCCGTTGAGGTGAATCAGACTCTGTGCTTCCGTAGCTAACTTCTCCACATGATTATTGGGCTTGATTGGCTGTAGTCGTTGGACTACACCATGGTACAGCAGGTCCAAACAGTGAAATGGCGTCTTTATTATATGATTGATGATGTCATAAGTTAAAGTCAGTGATGATTATTGTGCCCCTTCGACCAGGTGCAACCAACTGTACGGTCCCAACAGTGGAACGGTGTCTTGATCCCACAATTGTTGATGTTAGAACTACATCGGAGAGTGGAGATGAAAGTACTCCTTTCGACAAGGTGCAACCTGCTCTAGGTCCCAAGAGTAGAACGGTTTCTTGATCCCACAATGAAAAATGTCACATATTACTTGCTGCTTGGTTTTACACAACTCCCTCAATTGAGGTGCATCTGACTCTGTGCTTCCATAGCTAACCACTGCACATGATTATTGTGCTTGTTTGACACCAGTCGGTGGAGTACACCGCAGTACAGCAGGTCTGCATAGTGAAACAGGGTCTTAATTCTATGATTGAGGATGTCAGAAGTTAAAGTGTGTGATGACTTCTGTGCACTCCCTCTGATCAGGTGCAACTAACTTTGTTCTTCGGAATCCAACGGCACGTGGCTTTGAGGCGTTAATGACCTCTGCCTCTGGCCTACACTGCCATCAGCAGGGCTCAAAATTTAGATTGAGTTGTGATTATTTAATTACAGGATCCAGTAATCAAGTAACTATGTCTATTGAAATATACACAATATCCTTTTAGTATACTTGCTTAAAGAACTTTTATTAGATGAGTTATAGGTTTAGTACAGTGACCAAATGCTTCTTGGTAGAGGAAAAGAACACTGAATAACAATCTACACTGTGGACAGCAGAGATCGCAATTCAAATTGTTTTGATTTATTTATTTCAGAGTTTTCTGTAATTGATGTTGTTGCACTATGTGAAGAAGAAGTGAGAAAAAGTATTCATGGATGTCTTTGTGACTACTGCCTTCAATTTACACTGCAGACAGCAGTGTTCACAATTAGATTTATTGTGTTTTTATCTAGGAACCTGAATCAATATTGCTATTTTATGCCCTTGTACGGCTATAATCAATAATATCCCTATAATGGCATAAGAATCAGATCCATATTTAAGTAAATAGCCCTTGCAGTCCAAAGCACGGCAGAAGCTACTTGCTTGGATTCCTAGAAAGCACAACGAGTTCTTTCGACACACCAAACCTCCAGCAACCTGGGAAATCCCCATTTGCTTTTGTTTTGATTTGTCATTAAACTCCTGCGAACACTAAAGGAACAGTCAGTTCTTAGTGACATCTTATGTCCAAACCTTACGTCAAACTCGACACCTTTCAGGTATAAATATACCAGCGTTGCCTTAAGCAAACACACAGTGGTGGTTTTAGAGCAGAGCAGCTATCTACTTGCCCGAGAACCCAGCTGATGCGAGAGTCCACGGACGCTGCCCCTCCCTTTTGACGCACTGAGAGAGACGCTGTCTTTTCTCCTGCCGAGAAAATCCAGCTCCGGTGTTCTCAGCCGCCTTCGCAGGCTGCTGAGATATTGAGTCCTAAAAGAGAGATACCAGACCTCCTGCATTGTAATACCCAGGTACGGAGTTGACTAAACCCTTTAAGAGAATTCTTAAATCAGATTCTTGGCAAAACTTACTTAACGTAAACTGCTACTTACTTACTCCTTCCCAGTATGAGGCTTAGGTCAGGTACACCGGGGTAGGCGTATCTAGAAGCACCAGTTGAGTACGTTAGTCAATGTATATATGTATGTATATATTTTATCCATTTTAAAGTATCTTATGGCTAAGAAACCATATCAATGCTTTTACAGTATTATTTCATAATACTCCTTTTACTGTATGCACTTTACTTTATATTAAGTATTGCAATTATGGCAATTCATTTCTCTTGCATGAGAAAGAAGACTGTTCAATAAATAACACCTTTTTATTGAAAACGCCCGTCTCTCTTTTCTCTGCACTCTGGTGAAACTAAGTATGCCCTTCTGACTGAGTGAAATAACTGTCTATTGTTTTCACACGACTCTAGAGATACCCTCTTATTCTGAGGGAGCAAAGTTGTCATGTTATATGGTTGTCAGAAGCTAATCCTTTCTTGTCTATCCAGGGAGGTTAAACACCTCCTCGTTTATTCGAGAAAGTATCTAGTGTCCTCTGAGCTAGCTGGTAAACCTTAAGTCTAATATAGTCAGTAAAAACCTAGTTGACCTCAGTTCTACGTCTACACTGCTGAATATATTATTCCAATGCACAGAGCCTATTGGGAATATAAGAACTACACTACAGATTGAGTTGCTATTATAGATGACAAAGTCCTGTAGGCAAAAGACATTGCTCCAGTGCGCTTGTTGCTTCTTGTATGAAAAACTGGGCAGCTCAAGTCCACGTTATGTGTCTGTGGGTTCTTGCTGACCACTCTCACTGGCCTACACTGCAGACAGAGTGTTCACAATTTAGATCAAGTCGCAACCTTTCCGCGAGGGCTGATTTACACTCACCGACACGCATCCAGCACAGAAGTCACTGGATATGTGACCCTGATGATCAAAAGGTGTTGCGTGCACATGTCCGTACCCACTTCAATTATCTATCTGTGTCCGTGTGTTCATTATCTATGCATGATACTGCCCCTGGGCCGTACCACATTACATTGTGCTGTGGACAGAGTATGCAAACATTTTACCTCTGGCAGTGGGGAAAACTTTGGTTATATACCTTTTAGGTGCATGGCTATCACAGGTGGAAGGTTACTTTACAGATGATGAATTTTGATGAAGATGATGGTTGAATGTTGTGTGTAGTTTAAGATATGTGTAAATAGCACAAAGTTTTCAAAAAAGCTCTTTAAGCAGAAGAGGTGTGTCTCATCAAATGCTGTAAATAGAATGACTAAAATGGGTGGTGTTTCCCAAATGCTACAATGCTACAATGAGAAATGTTATGTTTTAAGGTCACATGTCAATCATCACCCAGCGTGCTAGGAGACCGCACTAGGGGAGGGCAGAATTTACGAAATTCACTTTCGCGAAAATGTGAAAAATCTCCGCTATCACAGGGAAATATCGCAAAGATGCAGAAGTTTTTTCACCGCCCGTTTGCGATATTTCCTGCATGACCGCAGCTTGCCAACTTACCCATGTAGCTGCTCACGGGGGCGGCCATCTTATTTTCACTTGTCCCGCCTGCCTGCGATGCTTTCTTCTATTCCTCGTCATGCAATGCATGCTCGCACCCATTCGCGGTACATATTTACTGTTTGGGAAAGCTTTTACTTGTTTGTGCAGCTTTTTGCGTGCTCGGGGAGAAAATATTGTGCAAACTTGCGCATGGGGTCGCAATGGGTGCGGCCATCTTGTTTTTCACTCTATTGCATGGTTCTGGGGCCTGATTTTGAATCCTCCTTGTATCTTTGCAATCCTTTGTTTCCAGCCACTTTTTAAAAATCTTTTTTATTTATTATCTCTCTAACTATTTTCCTGCTTCTATATTTTTGATTTTTGTCTACTTTTTTTGAGTTTTTTAGCTTCTTTTTCACTCGTTTTCTATTCCCAGCTATTTCATTTACTTACATTTTTAATTGTATTACCTTTTCTTTCCCACCCCGTCTCTCTCTCTCTCCCCAGAACCATGCCAAAGGGTAGGGCTCGCCGCAGCCAGGGCCGCGACCGCCTTCCTTGCAGAAAGCGGCGCCCACAAGGGTTGTAGGCACTGGCCTTATTTGGGGAGGTGGAGTTGGCTGCACTTATCTTCTTTGTGCAGCGCCACCTCGCCTCAACCCTCACAGCAGGTGGAAGGCCTGGGTGCGGGTACAGGCTCCGGGAGCATCGACAGCGCTAGGGGCCGGTGCGCCGGACAGTTTTCCTGTTAGAAATGGGATCCCTGGCTGGCCAGGGCTTGCGCCAAAGTCAGTCAGAGACCACCACTCCTAAGTCAGGGCAAGGGAGTTACACGCCCAGATAACCCCTGCTCACCCTCTAGGTAATGCGGCGCGAGCAGCAAGGCTACACTTGGAGGCTATGTGAGTTAAGTATTTGCGCACGCACCCCAGCAACAACACCCATGGCCCACCACAAGGGAAACTCCACACAAGGTTATATATAAAAATAGCCTTTGTATTATACCAAAACACATTAGATAAAAACACACACTTTACAATGTGCCAACAGGCACGGGCAAAATTTACAGGGGATATGTACAAGACAGGGCCACATGGACCACTGTCAGGAATATGTACTTTTAGAACTTAGCAATGGGTAGAATTAGCACTTAGAACATAGAATATAAATCACTGTAGCACAAAATGGAAAATAGAGCACACAACCAGTAACTACTGGTAACAGTTAAGTACCACCTACGCAACCTTAACCACCTTAGGAAAAGATCACGCAGGGAGCCAGGACCACACTAACACCACCTGCACTAGGAGTATAAGCACATTACACATGATGCATCACAACACATTCAGAGGTGTAGGGAAGGAAAACACATGATGTAGAACCTACATTCAGTGGTGTGAGAACAAGGCACATGACGCATAAAAACACATTCAGAGGTGCAGCACAGGAGAACACATGATGCATAAAGAACACATTCAGAGATGTATCAAATAACACAATTGCGCAAAAATCACATTAGCCACAACCTGTTGCAGTCCCTAGGCCAACTGGCCTCTCTAGGGCTAGGGCGCCCTGTCTCCCAATGTCAGGGGCCTACACGTATCAACTGCCCACGGAGTGCTGGGCAGCTGTGAAGACAAGGATGGGCCAATGCTGGAGCCTCGCAGGCTCTGCGCCACTGACTGGGCCCTCAAGAGCCTCCCAGGGCTCGTAACAACAACTGCGCCCTCTGGAGTGTTGGAGTCCCGCCTCTCTGGGGACTCGAAATGCAAAAATGCCCCCTGAGCCTTGTGGGCTCTAAATACCAATGTGCCCCTTCGTTGGAGCCCCCCTGCTGGGGACTCGAAGAAACTATGGCCCCCAAGAGCCTCTCAGGGCTCTTCACAATGACATGCCACCTTTTGGAGACTCGGGGCTCTAAGACCACTTGCCCCGTAGTTGGAGTCCTTCGTGGAGGACTCGAAATACACTTATGCCCCCAAAAATAAAGGTAGGACTTAGCAGGAGGGGGGCGGGCACCGGAAATGTGCCCCGACGCCCCGTCTAGCGGTAATGGCCCCTGGAGCCCCTTTTGGCTCTGCAATCAAGGGAGCGCTTCACAGAGTGGAGGAGGGACTCCCATACTCACATACGGATTAGTAGGCGGCTTCTCCTCTCGGCTCCTGGGCTGAGCGGCTCTCCCTCCGTCTTGGGAGCCCCGCTGGGTGATGCCGACTTCTGCGTGAAGCCTCCGAGGCTACGGATCTCTCCTCCAGCGCGTCCAAGTGTGGAGTAGGCACCCGCCTGGGTCTTCTGGTTTCCAGGGACACCGGGACGATCCTACCAGTCTCTTTCTTTCCACCGTAGTGGGGGTGGGCTCCCGTCCGTTTCCGGTTACATGTGGCAACACTTCTGGGTCGTGCTGCAGCCAATAGCAGCGCGGCACCGGGGGAATGGAGGCGGGACTTCGGGGTCGCCGTAGGCAGTGCGGCGTCCCGGCAGGGTCTCCTGGGCTGCGGCGGTGATTTTCACGGGCAATGCCGGGTGGGCACCAGCTTGTTAAAAATAAACAATAAATCCAGGTGGGCACTCGATAAAGTCGGTAATCCTGGGCAAATGCCGGGTGGGCACCAGCTGCGACAAACAATGTGCTCCCAAGCGCTATAACAGCAAAAAGCGCTTCCCGGCGCTTAGAGGGGAAATTAAAGCGCTCCTCAGCGCTAGCAGGGAAAGGAAAGCGCTCCCAGCGCTAGAGGGACCAAAAAGTCCAGCAAGAGTCTGTAGGCAGGCAGGGGGGGGCAAGGCTTGGCCCAGAGCCAGCTCACTGGGTCTTCAGGCAGGGAGACAATCCAAGTGGCGGTCCTCCTGCCCAGCAACAGCAGCAGCCTCCTCAGGATCCTGGAAGAGAATGGTGTCTGTGGGGACACAGCCCCATTTTATACAGGTCATTCCTTTGTCTTAGTTCAGGGTGAGGGGAAAAACCAGTCATAGCTGGTTTGTGAGCACTCTTGATGTGCTCAGCCCCTCACTCTTTTCACTGGCAGGGCTAGCATCATCAGTCGTACCACAGGGGGCGGAGCCAGCATTGTGTGGGGGAAACTCAGCCCTATTCAGGACCCAGGTGCACTCCTCCCCAGCCATCAGCATGCTAATCTCCACACTCACCACTGGGCAGACCCATCCAAACTCCTGGAGCCAGGCTCACCAGCCAGCTCCAGACAATCACACACCAACACATTTTACACTAATATGCCAACTCCTAGTAGTGGCACTTCTGCACAAGACACCATCATGCCACATACATCATTGTGAAGCATTCAATCACACGAGTTCGCACATACCAAACTCGAGCTTGCACACCTCACGCATCCCGAACTACCAGGGACAAAGACATTCCCCATGCATTCCTACGGGAGGGCAGGCTAACCTTACTCCACGCACTCAGAGTGCGCACGCACTTTCCACTGGGACACAGTGAAAGTGTGCAGAACCCAAAAATCAACATCACCAGGTCACCATTAAAAGCAAAAAGTTTAGGGGTGAACCTGCCAGAAGGGCCAAGTCCAACAGTTCTGCTGCTCTGGGGTCCAGCGCACCCAGGCGCAGTTGAAGCACCGGTGGTCCGACATCCTGGACCGGGAGCAGGATCTGCTGGACTTGGAGTGGAGGTCCTGCCTCTTTTTTAGTAGCTATTTAATTCCTACTACTTTGTGTCTGTTCTTCTGCTCTGTGTTATATATTGCTTTTTTTTCCAACCAGCTAGAATGCTGCTGCTAACATTACAGGTAAATTACATTTAAAAGTCTTCTGTGATTGTTATGACAGCAGGTGCTCCTCTGCGCTACTACTAATCTTACTTGTTTGCAACTTTCCGTTTGCGCTCGCTTGGCAGATTATGTAAGAGTTTATTTTAGAGAAATTAAGTTACGTAATGCTCTAGTGACTCTAGTCCTTACTTTGTCCTGTCACTAAGAGATAGGGGCGGATTGATTCTTAGGTTTAGTTACTTTGTATGAGCTTGTAATTGTTTTGTTGTATGCGTGATGCCCCCTCAGTTACTTCATGTGCTGCTACTACGCCTGTCTTGTTTTAGAACCTTTTCTAGTTTGTTTAATGAGTGGTGGTAATAGGCTTATCACTAGCAGAACATCAGCATCAATCAATCAACCCAAAATTTGGTGTATACAAAAAATGTTGTCATGTGTCCTCTATTTGATCATATGCATTGTTGAGGACTAAAAGAAGTGGAAATGTATACTTAATGTACAATTGGCACTCCTGGAATAGGTGGGCTAGGTCGGGTGGTACGTCATACTTATGCTTAGTTAGTATTCTGGAATCAGAATGGAAGACTGGATTAGTGTTGATAAATAGGAAGTAGTCGATCCACGAATCCCCCTATTATATTTGTTGACCCAATGAGATCGGTTATTTTAGTTATTGCAATTGTTGTTTACATAAGTGTTTTTGGCCGTTCCTTAAAAATATTTTATTTGTTTGACACCATCCATCAATGTTATATTTTTCCTGTTCAGCACCCAGGGGCAGGCAGAGAGGGAGTGGGACTCAGTCGGCGGTAGAACAACAGCACCAGGAGGACACCAACGAGGGCGCCTCTGCTGGCCCTAGTAAATCTTCTTGTTTTGAATAATAATTCTTATTCCATAACTTTTACTGCATTATATTATTCCTGAGCTATTGTTTCAGTTTCATAATGCTATTTTTTTACCAACGATTATCCTTCGATCAGTACTGTTTCAAAAATGTTGTTATCCCTGCCTCTGCTATGATGACTCTCCGTACTACTACAACTATTATTCTGTCTGTACCGTAGTAGCTAAGCTTGCCCAGTTGGCCACTATTTGTTTGGGGCAGATTTATGTTGGACTTGCGCCACATTTGCGTCACGCAACAGCGGTGTAAACTTGGCGCATCCCTGCGACCTATTTACAACGCAGGGTGGGCATTATGGGGCAGGTGCGCCTCGCAAAAGTGGCTGAGTGAAATCTACAAGATTTCACTCAGTCACTTTTAGGCCAATGCTGCGTCAAAACCCTGTGCCTGCTTGAAGCAGGCGTAAGGATTGACGCAGTATTGGACAGATAGGGCACCCCCGAGCCTTGCTGGAGCTGCGTCAGGCTTGCGACGCAACTCCAGCAATGCGTCACCTTTACGGCACAGATGCATCACGCATCTGTGCCGTTTTTGCCCCATGGGGCGCCGCATAGTAAATGCGGCGCACCATGGGTGCGCCGCGGAGCTGCGGCGCGCAATAACTGGTGCATTCCTGTGGATGCGCCAGTTATTGGAAATCTGCCCCTTTATTTAAAAGGTTGTAAATAAAACTCAGATTCTCCAGTATCTCTAGCCATTGAGTCCAGTCCTTTGGGATGTCCTCTTGTACTACTTCTAGTCTTATTGATCTTGAGTCTTTGTTAATCTTGAGGCCTTGACACTTTACACCATCAAATGCCCAAGCAGATTGATTACTATTTTGATATGATAGGACATACTACTACTGCTGTAGGGATTTTGCACAATCAGAACTTCAGACAAGAAAATAGGATGTTGGTGATGGTAGGTTGGACCTTCCTCACACATCTCAATTAGAAGTTCAGAACCCACCACAATACCCTGCCCGACTAGTTATAGTAGTGTCTTGTCATAACTATTAGCTCTCCGAACCTAAACATAAACTTTGTTACACTTACTTACAGTTGTTAATTAAATCATGATAACTGAACAGTAGTGGAAGCACCACCATCCCCTATGTAGTAATTTAGTTTATATCAATTTATGACTGAAGATCTCTGAGTGAAGGGACCCCTCACCTTAGAAGAACCTAGTACTGGTAGTTGTTGCATCATAAGCTCTGCAAAGCTCTGGTTCGTAGAAGGGAATCTTCCGTGTGTAATGCAAAAAATGAAATGGTGCACGTTAGTATATTGCGAGCATTTCTCAGCCATGCCAAAAAGTGTAGCATTTATGAATAAGCAATATCGACTAACAGTACACCAGAACTTCATAAAAGAGTGGATTGTTAATGTTTTGGTTGACCGCTTGTCCGCAGCGCTCAGACAGTAGCAGTGTGAGGTCATGTGGGCTCAAAGGTGTCTTATACAACAAGCTGCAAGGTAACGTCACATGTGCACAAATAAAAGACACAAAGGTAAAATGGTTGAATTGCTCGGGCTAACTAAGCGAAGGCTAGAATGACCCTAGGGACCATACATAACTACTAGTGTCTACTCAACTACTACCTGATTTGTACCAATGATGTATGGTATATATTTTTTAATCTTGCTACTGACCAATAGGGGGAGGTGTATATAACGCCTAAAAATGTGTAATGTTTTGCTCCTGTGGAGGAGTGTGGCTCAATGCTTAGAGCGGCAGACCTTGATGCAGAACGCTGGCCAGGGACCAGGGTTCGATTCCCGCCTCGGCGGGTTTCAGGCTTAAATTCCTCTGACCGGATATTCTCGCCTCAGTGCCGATTCTAAGCTTGGGTCCCACGCTGCAACTCTGGGCAATAGCTTGCTTAGTCTCCACAAAGGCCCCCGATGCACAAGGGATGCCTGGTTTCACCATGGACACCATGGACACCCCACAAGGAAAAGCCAGGAGGGGTTCCCTTGTGGTAGGAGTACAAGCGCCGGGATGCCTCCGGGTCACTGTTCGCGCTATACAAATACGCCACATTTACACATTTACATTTTCTAGGTGCAATTCCCACGACCACCATTGCCGGGGCAAGCCAAGGCGACACGGAGGGAGAGGGTGCAGCAGTTACCGAGAATACCGATGGAGCGGTAAGGGGGGTGCCAGCACCAGTGGCAGGCAGTGGTTAGTCAGATTCATAATCCTTAACTATTGTTGACATTACACTCACTGCAAGGGTGTACTGCATGTATAGTGTACTGTTGAGACTTAGGGCCCCATTAGGATGGCGGGCGGATTGCCCCTGCCGGGCCAGCAGTAGTTACCGCCGACCCTGCAGGGGCAAACCTCCCGCCAACCCTGTAGGAAAGACCCCTGCCATATAAAAATGGCTGGGGGGTCCAGGGCAGATAGAAACCATTCAACGATTTTCCGCAAAGTCGACATGTCTACCAGGCAGAAAAGGTTTCAATATGGAACACACCGACAGCCATATAATCTGCATTTTGGAATGCCTTTCCATGGCGGCATTGCCACCACAGAAAGGCATGCAGAGTATGCTTGGTGTGCCCATTTTGGACCTCCATGGAGTGTACTTACCTATGCTATGGTACCCACTGCCTTTCAAAGCACAACATGACAGGCTCCGCGCGGGGCCTGTCACGTTGTGCTTGAAAAAACACAACATGTATTTTTAGCATTGCAGCCATCTGTACTTTCGGCAACGCCCACTACAATGTTAAAAATACGGGATGCGCCCGCCACGGTGGCGGGCGCATACTAATTGTCCCACAGGACCCCCACCCTTATGGCGGGTGGTCCCTTTTTAGCGTGAGGATGGTGGGTGGACTTTGTCTGCCCGCCATCCGATGTCCTAAGTAAGTAAGAGTTGTTGTGAGTGTTTGAAGAGTGAAGAAGACAGCCGTTAATTGGCATAGGGGCAGGAGTATTGAGTAACCAATGGCCTCATCTATCTGTGATTTCAATTCCGCTTTAAAAAAATTATGGAGAAGACTAAAAGTCAGATCAGATCACCTGGTGTTCAACTAAAAAGTGCAGACAGGTGGAAGGAAGAAGGACGGGCGAGATTTAATAAATGTTATGTACTGTGCTTTATAATGCTACCATGACACTATGTGTATATTTTTACCTTGTCTTACTGTTTTTTAAAGAGTATATTTTACAATTGTCTTGCTTCTTTTTGAAATACAACTACTCCTTCCAATGTTGATCTGAAGGAGTTGGACACCAAGGCACGGCCCCGGAAACTGGAGGCAATACAGCTAGAATGCCGGCAGATATTGGTCTTGGCAGAGGAGGAGAAGGAGACTGCTGCAGCACTTGAAGCCTCCTCCAGTGCCCCGGTCCCCAGCCACCACCCTCCAATGGTATGGCACCAACGTCTGGCGGCCGCCCGCCACCGCAACACCATCTCTGGTGCCCCCCATCACTGCTGCTCCTGTTGCCGCACTCTCAAGCGCTGTGTCGCCCGTTAAGAGGAACAAATGCGTGTCGTCCTCCAATCCCACCACTTCTCTAAGAGTCCCTGTCTTATGCCCCTTTTGTGATTCTTGTTTGGGTGGGTGGAAATTGGGCGTTGAGGATTTTTTGGACATTTGGACTTCAGTTTCTTAATGACATTGGTCGGGGTTAGGGAGGGGGTGGGTCAGCTTTTGTGGGTTTCCGTTTTACATTGTTTATTTTTGTAAAATAATCAATATTTATACTATACATGCACTGTTTGTAGGTGGGGTTACTGTGTTTGATTTAAATAATTGGCTGACTGGGTAAGACACAAACAGATAGATGCGAACCCCTCACTGATTGAGTTGTTCTACCAGTACTTTGTCTCTCTCTTCTAGTCTATGCATTCTTTATCCGGACGCAAAGAGGTGTGTGAATTTATTGAAAACATGTCAATTATTAATTATGCCTCCCCCAAACTTCTCTTACCTTTGCTTGATGTTTAACTTAGGCACAGCGATGGCTGCATGGTGAAGATGGTTTCCTTTTTGTACCTTGCCATGATTGGGATGGGGGTGGTAGTTAAGTAGAAGTAGTAGACACTGGCAGGGTAGCATCATTTGCAAAAAAATAAAATGAGAGAGTCAGTTACCTTTGAGAGACTGTTCGAGGAGTAGTAGAATGAAGTACAGTACAGAACTTACCGAGCAACAATAATATGCTAAAATATTTTACAACAAAACATAATGGTGGTGGGGATAGCCTACTAGACAGAGTTACAAACTATAGTTGTGCCGAGTCACTTGACTAGGCCTGCAGCATTACAGTTAGTGCTGTGTATGAGGAATGACAACAAATCAAATCTATGCCACCAATTAATGCTGAGGTAAATGTTGCTTTCTTAAATAAAAATCACCTCTAAAATATACTGCTCATGGATGGGCAAGCAGAAGAAGATCCTCGCTCTGCCTTGAAATTGAAGTACTGTTGCTTTCACTACATCCGCCCCAGCAAGCGTGCGATAAATTATTTGTGTATATTTAATTTAGTCACACCTCAATAAGTCACACAGCCCGAGGGAAGAGGGTTAGGGTGTGTTGAATGGATGGGTAGGGGGTTTGGGGAAAGTTTTGACAGTGAAAAACAGAACGAATTGACAAACAAAGGATAATCTTTGAAGAATACCATAACCATATCTATCAATATGTAAAGGGAGAAAAAGGAAATGCATGCATGATGATGATTGATAAGGAGACCCGGATTACATGCACTTCTTGTTCTGTTGTTCCAGGCTTAATACTTTTACAGCTAGCTAAAAGAATGTTTAATTATTGGTAGGTATGAATCATAAACAGAGCAAACCTAATGATAATCACAACAAGAAAAACACACTGTTGTAAAGATTGTAGACAAAAAAATGAATCAAATTATTTAAAAGGAGGTGAAAGTTGATGCTGTTACTGTGTTATCCTGGTCAATAATGTGGACAGGATTTGCATCTCGGCATTCCGACCTCTTGGTCCTCTCGTCTTGGGTGTCACCACTCGCCACAGCCTGCCTGGAAAAAAATGTAGTTTTATTTGTAAGGTAAGTGTGCCTCGTAATGTTTTCCCAAGTATAGGGCAAGGCCTGGCCTGTAATTGTGAATGGAAACACAAAGGGGATACTGAGAAACAAAGTTGAAACACACAAGTTATGGTGTAGTGCAACACAAGAACACTTTAAGAGGCATGTATGCATCATTTCTACTCCAGTCTGTATCCAGCATTGACCTTCAACAACAACAGGCACGTTGCTTAGCACATCCTCCGTTTAGAGTATATTTTTTTTAAAGAGGTGAACAATGGCAAAGCCCATATCCATTCTAAACATAGCATTTTACAATTTAAGTTATTTAATTAAAAGCACCACAGTCATCACTCCACTTCTACACAGACATTTGAGTCTGCTGTGGTTGTTGTTGACATGTTTACCTTTAGGCTTTTATGACATGCATTAAACGTCCTCCTGGCTTGTTTATTCCATCAATCATCTATGATACTGGTACTGACTGACTGTGAAGATCAGCCTGCAGTAGAAGTAAAATGCGGTTTGTACACAACAAGAGTAGAACTAATATTGGCTTGAGTCACTCTTTAGTGTGTACAGTAAGACTACTAGTACACTTTGACTTCACTTCGTGCACAACAACCAAACAACAAAAACACAAACACCAATCAGGTGTCCAATGCATGCCATTCTTTTTTTCATTACCTGTTCCTTCTCATCTTAGGTTAACGGGCCGTCTTTTTCTCCATCATCATCATGGATTGTGCTGTTGTCATACTCAGTACGCAGATTGAGGCCCCTTCCTGTATTCAATCAAAAGCAATGTATCAAGCTGTAGTAGAAGTACCAATTTCTTATTTGCAAGAAGGGGAAAATTCACCTTGAGTTACCTTTAGTGTGTACTGTAGAAAGATGATTAGTGCACAATGACATAACTTCATGCACAACAAACAACAACAAAATCACTCAGTCTGCGACTTTGCGTCCAATGCGTGGTATCAATCAGTATCTGTTCTATCTCATTTTCATGGGCAGTCTCTCTCGGCTCTGAAAGGAGGATAGCTATAGTAGTCATCATGTTCCACTTCTTTTGGCGGGACTTTGAAAGTTTTAATTTGTTCTTCTATTTTCCATCATACAATTATCATGAGGGCAATAGATTTAGGTGGGAGATTCAGTATGATGGAGCAGAGGAGCTGGATTTGGAGGACTGTGCTGTCAAATGCAGACACCTGAAAGTTGTATATTGAAATAAGAAGAGCAGAAGATGCTGGTAATGGCATGGAGTTGTTGTGATTCACAAGTTTGTAACCAGAACAACAGACACAAAAAACAAAGGAAAAAAAGGGAGAAAGACTTTAGGTGCAAGCCTAATTGTCAGGGAAGTATAGCTCGTCCTCAAATTCTGAGGGTTCAGCCTGTAGTGGGTAATCATGTGACACACTTCTTCCACTGTCCTCCTCATCTTCGTCCCTTGCTTCATGTACTGTGTAATTCGGTGGTATGAAGTGCTGATTCATTTTGATAATTTTTAACCTCTCCACGTTTTTTAGCGAGAGACTGGTCCTTCCCACTGTTACAATAGAACCAGCAGCACTGAAAACACTTTTGGAAGAGACACTTGTGACAAGGCAAGCCAGATAGCTTATCGCCAGCCAGCTGAGCAGTGGCCATTCAGACCTTTTCCTATGCCAATACTGCAATGGGTTTTGATCAATGTACACCTTTGTTGGGTCATCCAGATAGGCCTGGACCATCCGCTCAATGTTCAGGGGTGCTGCTGCTAACATTTTGGGCTCTTTTCTCTGTGCATCAGCACTGCGCCTATTAATGCCTAACTGTAAATACCAATCGTCTAACAATTCTACGGGGCCTAATGATCCAGTTATTGTTGCTGTTGTCGATGGTGATGGTGAGTGTTGTGATGTCCCAAACGCACTGCCCTCAGCCTCCAAAGTTGCACTTGATGCTGCATGCCCTTCTTGTGGGCTGATCTTGCAGGCTTTTAATTAACAGCAGTTCATTTTCCAACTTACTCACTACCTCAGCTATCCAAGTTTTGTAGCGGGCAACATTCATCTCTGAAAAAGAAAGAATGTCTTAAGTTCCAATGTTGCCCACATATCCATAATTGTGGCAGAAATGTAATGTTCTTGTGACAAAAGTTTCTTTTCTATCCTTGTATTTTCAGCTAAGCGATGGGCTAAGCTCTCCACCAAGTCGCAGGCTTCCTTTTTGTCCTGTAAACCTTTGTACGAGTCAGACACCTTCTTCAGCTGATGCTCTGGCATTTGCAATAATGGGATAGCTTTGCCCTTTGTACAGTCGTCCTTGCTGACTTCAAGTGTGAAGACCTAAAAAGGACAAAGCATCTGTGAGGCATTTAACTAGGCCCCATTCCTCCATCTGAAGGGTCATGCCTTTCAGAGTAGCATCCAGTCTTTGCATGACATATTCATTGAGTGGCCTGTACTGCTCAAACAGACGATCAAGCATGTAATACGTTGAGTTCCAATGTGTTGCCACCTCCTGGATGAGTGCTTTGACTAGCATCCTATATTCACGTTGAATGATCCTCAGCTGCTTCTGAGCTTTAAAAGAATGGCTGAAATGAGTGCATATTCTTCGGCAGATGGACAGTAGGTTGCTGACTATGGGTTCTTTTTTCACAAAGTCTTGAACTATAATTTTTATGCAGTGCACTAAAAACAGAACCCTGAAATAGGGACCAAGCTCCATGGCCTTAAGTACATTCCTGTCATTATATGTGGCAACTTAACCAATACTAAGCCCCCTTGGGTGCAGCCATTCAAAAACCTTACTGCACAACTCTTGCAAAATGTTTCCAGCAGTATGAGATTTCTCCAAGGCGAACATGGATACAGTTGCATGTTTCTGAGTAGCTTTAAAAATCTCAGCTGTCTTAACAGCACCTCGTTCAGAAAGCTTATCTCTAACCCCCACAAAAGAGAACCAGATTGCAGTGATGCACATGTAATCTGCGACTTGGCAACTAGTCCACATGTCTGTTGTCAGGTGGATAGTGTGAACAGCACTCTGCTGCAAAGCTTGTCCAAACAATTCCAGCACATCATGATGTAGTGCCGGAACAGCCATTATTGCGAAATAGGACCGGCTGGGAACCTTCCATTTAGGGCTGATGGCTGACACAAATTCAAGGAAACCCACCCCTTACACAAATGAAAAAGGGAGAAGGTCCAGTGCTAAGATTTTAGAAAGCTTTGAATTGTACAACTGTGCTGTTGGGCGGTTGCGTTGGAACTACCCCTCCATCCTAAGGATGCTCTCAATCGTAGGCTGGATCACTTTCCTTTGTGGTGTTGTTGTTTTCGTTAACCCACTTAGGCTCAACGACGCAGTTTGTCTCATTGCGGTATTCCGTTGCCTTGGTGTCTCAGCCTGACTCCGAGTATGGCTCTTACTGCGGTACCACTCAGATGTTACTGAGGAGGATGTGGGAGGTACCACTACAGTACTGGTGACTGGGCTCGAAATGCCTCCATCTTCTTCACCTTCCACAGCAATAATATCGTACCCTGATTCTTCATGACTAACTTCAATGGGTTGACCTTTTCTACTTTCTTTTAAGTCTAGTAGGTGATTCTCCCACCCAATAGTGTGGTGTATTCTGAGATGACTTGCTTGGCCTCTGGTACCATAGTGTGTACCAAGCTTACCCCGCCAAACACCTTGGCGATAAATTGAGCATATAGCAATGGTCTCCACCCTTGTGCTAAAAGCAGAAAAGACGTCCCAAAGTGGGGAGGGTGTGCTTGGAATGTAATGAGTCTGTGCAGCTACACTGACTTTTACTACCACTACCTACTGAGATGGTTGACTTGGATGAAGGTCCTTGCTGGGCCTTTGAAAATATGGCAGCTGGAGGTAGTGGTGGTGATCTGTGTTGGTGATATCCGTGCTACATCCCGGTCAGTAGCAGCCTTTCTGGATAGGGTGAGAATGTCGGTGTCCATCCCCTTTGGGGAGGGAGTGATGTGCGTGATGACTGGTTCGTCTTCATCACTATAATCCCCCTCTTCTACATCTACGTCCATAACTCTAAGTTTTTCTGGAACCTTCCTTCTGGCATTGTCTTGTGGTGTGCGTCACTGTCAGAATGAGCTGAAGGATTCAAAGTGGCATAACTATCATCAGAAGCGGGGCTTGAAGAAGAAGATGATATAATAAGCCTCCTTTTCCTTGATGGTGGTCTGGAACATGGATCTTCCGAAACAGGGGTTTGCTCCACTTTATCTGCAGAAAGCTCGATTTCCTGAAACGCCCCATGTCAGTAGCAACAAATACTATTCTTGCGGCAGCTGGTCTGTTCTTCTTGCGGCTGCTGCTGCTGCGGTTCTTGCGGCTGCTGCTGTTCTTGCGGCTGCTGCTGTTCTTGTGGCCTCTGCTGCTGTTCTTGTTGCGGCTGCACACTAATCTGCTGAGTTTCTGCCTGCGTTGATTGTGTACTACTTTGCGATAATGACATTTCAACATTGCTGCTCGTTAGTAGACTGGCTACCTCTGCGACACTCAAGGGCTTGTGACTAGGTTGGTGGGGTTTGCTCCCAGCTTTGTTCCCGGACAATGCTGGTGCAGGCGTACCTTTTTTTTGGTCGACATCGTACCAGAATTTTTTACTTGCTCGCGCTGTAAAAATATACATTCTCACACATGTGATCGCCTTTCCTGAATCCCTGCATTCGCCATCAAGTTTTCCCAATCCGGTCACATTCTCGAGAGAGTTCGCCACCTGCATTAACGTCATTCGTTGTGCGATCATGCACCGCGAGAATATGAGATCTCGAGCACGTCATTCTCCACCGCAAGCGAGAGCGTGAGGACGCGAGCACGTCATTTCAAATGCGACAAGGAGTGAGAGACCCCGAACACATCATATCCAACATGACAGGGAGCGAGAGAACGTGATCACGTCATTTTGGACGCGCCATCGACATCCTGAGGAAGTAATGTGAAGCTCGGATACTCGAACATGTACAATTTTCAATTTGGAGAAGAATATAAGCTCTAGCAGCATGAAAGCTTCTTCCAATGATGATTTGACTGAAAAAAACGCCTCAGATTTACATTTGGCTGTCCTTTTTTGTGCAAGGAGTCCTTTTTTTAAAAAGGTGGGGAGAGGCAGGAAGTGCCACAAAATCTTCAACTTCCTGTTCCTGTCCAGCAGGCTCCACCCAGTGCTTCGTCCATCTCTTGCTCATTCAGCCTTTTATTTTGAGCTGGAAAGATCACTTGTTTTGTCTGCTGCAGCATTGCAATTGGATTTGAGGATTTTTGAATTGGATATTTTACAAGTAGGTGGTTGTTGTGTCTGTTTGATTGGGGGCATTGCAGTTGTTGCAACAACAATTTAATTTTGGTAACTATCATTCTTTTTTTTTAAATGTTGTGGGTAGGAGTAGTCATAGTAGGCCCTTAGCTAGTCATGGCCTCATGGGTGTGTGCATGATGAAGCAACTGTTCCTTTGGTGTTTTTTAAATGTATTTTATTTTCAAGCATCATTTAGGGCCTGGATGGCATTGGATTGAGTTGGCAAATGTGTTTTTTTTGGGTGGGCTTTCTGTTGTTGGTCCTGGCCATGTGGCTGCTGGCTGTTTTGAAGCCTAGGCCTGCAAGCTTGTCTGGCCTTGTCTGCCAACAGGCCTGCTTTCATCCAGTAGGGTCAAGCAGGTAGCCACAGCTTTATTAACCTCATTGATGCTGCCGTTGTACGCTGAATGTTTGGAGCACTACCTGGCTGGTGCTGCGAACGTTCAACGGCTGACACAGCCCCGCCCACTCTGTAGAACGCTCGCACTGCAGCAAAATAACGGCCACAGTAAACGGGTTAGTCAAGTGTTTCTGTGTGGTCTGATGAATTTAGACATCATTTAGGGCATGGATTGAATTGGATTGGGTTGGGAAGTGTGTTTTATTGGGGTGGGCTTTCTGATGTTGTTTGGCCTGGCCATGTGGCTGGTGGCCATTTTGAAGACTAGGCTTGCAAGCTTGCCTGCAAACAGGCCTGCTTTCATCCTGTAGGCTCAGAGCAGGTAGCCACAGCTTTATTATTCAAGTGTTTCTGTGTGCTCTGTTGCATTTAGACATCATTTAAGGCATGGATGGCATAGGATTGAGTTGGGAAGTGTGTTTTTTTGGTTTCGGCTTTCTGATGTTGGACGTCTTATTTAATGCCTTTGTTGTGTGTGTCTGGTGTGTATTCGTGTGCAATGCACCCTGCAGACCTTTTTGGGGCCTGTGAATTTTCGTACTTGCATTTTGTTGCATTAAAAAGCAGAGCAGTGTGCTTTAGTATGCATCCTTTGTCTGGCTTGTATAGGCCTTTTGTCAGCTCTTGTTGTTTTCCAGACCCCCTGCTTGTTGTTTGTGATTTTTTGAGTGTCCAACTGTCCATGTGCTGGTGGCCTTTCTTTGTGTTGGGAGTTAGTAGTTATATTTCTTTCTTTTTATACTGATTTCCTTCATTTTTATGATAAATATTTATATTTATTTAATTTGTAATTTATATTTCATATTCTTAATGTAAAATAATAACAAAACTAAATTCAAAAATAATTATTTTATTAATTAATTTATTTTTTCAATATAATAAAATGAAATTCTATATAATTCCTTTTTCATTGCTTTTTTTGGGATAATCGTACCATACACGTATGGTGATCACACCGTACTTTGTACAGGTAACGTTACAAACACGCTTCGATGTTACGCGTCACATCAGTGCTTCTGCGTGATGTCATGTACGGCGCCTCGTACACGTACGGCGCAAAAGTTTCTAATTGTTCAAAATCATATATGTATGTATTCAATGTATATATTAAGGGAAGACATTATCTGGGATAATCATGAAAATATATTTTTTTTACTTTTAATAAGCGTATATTACTTTGCAATTATGCAAATCGCGGCAGTACGTCATACATACTCACACCATAAGAGCACCGTAGGTGTATGTAAAGCCATGTGACTTTAAAGAAGAGATTTGATTGGTTCATAACACTTCCTATTCCAACTATTGAAATACCCCTCCCATTCCGTCCCATTTTAATCATTCTACTTTGACTTTCTAAGAAGAAGCATCTCTTCTGTGAATCCTGTCAAAATAGAAGGAAAATCACCATGGCTACACCTATGAAGTCGTCGTCCAGCCATTCTCCTGAGGGAGAATACATTCCTGAAGAAACTCAGAAGAAAAAAAAGTAGCACTGATTTGGAAGTTTTTTACTTTCCTTGAAGGGAATAAAAGGTTAATGCTCCACTAATAACCTACAAAATATGCCAGACTACTCTTTCCAGGGGCGATCCATAAAAAAAATACTCATTTGTGACAGCGAGTATGGTGCGACACGTGAAAAAATTGAGCCTCAACAACTTTGCAAGAGCTGCAACACGAAGGCTGCAGGAGAACCCACCGTCTGCTGTACCAAGAACATCGACTGCACCACCACCACCACCTTCGTCAAGCAGTCCACAGCCCCACATTGAACCTGATTTTGGAGAACTAAAAATGATTTGCATTTATTGCAATGAACTATTGTGTTATGGGGAACAGTCAATTGATGTCATAAAACGCAGGAAGCGGGAGCATCGTTGTCCACCACAATATTTTTTTTCTTTCATTCTTTTGCTCCTGTTGGACACTTTTTGGCTTCCAGTTTAAAAAAATACAAAAGTAAAAAAACAGTTATTCTCAGAACTACCTCCACATGTCAAAGAAAGCGCTATATTTCTATGATAGTGTGTAAAACTGTGTTTGAATGAATGTGTAGTACATAAGTGAATGCCCTCTGCTTCCCGCCGCTGCTCCCTGGGGCCCGCCCCAACGTTCCCATTCCCCACCCCGCTCCCACCTCCCAGCTGCTCCTCCCTCCCTCAGCCCCTCATATGGAGGCCGCCCAGTGGTAAAGGGAGCAACCCTTGACCCTGTCCCAGGCAGGTCACCCCCCTAGCCACCCCGTGGTCCTCCCATTGCAGTGCACTGTGTTACGCTCGACCGCTGTTGCTGACTCAGTTCCCGTGGTAACCTTGCCGTGTTGATCGTATTTTTCTTTTTTTCCATTCCTTCCCTTTTCTTCATTTTGTATCTGGTGTTCCCTTCTCCTTGTAATTGTCTCCCCGTCTTTGCCTGCTGTACCCGCGTTTGTGTCCCCCTCACTCCCCCTTTTGCCTTCTGTGCACCCCCTCGCCCTCTGCTTCCCGCCGCTGCTCCCTGCGGCCCCGCCCCCCGCAGTTCCGATTCACCACCCCGCTCCCGCCTCCCAGCAGCTCATCCCTCCCTCAGCCCCTCATATGGAGGCCGCCCGGCGAACGCGCAGCGGACGCGCGCAGCGGGAGCGCCGATTGTGCACCGAAGGTGCGCCAAAGGCAAGCCTGCCTGCACACGTCCGTGCCTGGACTGTGCCCAGCGCCAGAACCCCTGGTCCTCGCCGAAGCCAGCGCACCTGACGATTTTACGATGCCGCAACCCTCCACGCACACAATGCCGAACGGAACCCCGCCTGCTACCGAGCCACCCCGAGACACGCCCACGGACCCTTCACCTGCCAAGCCCGCCTGTTTACCTGCCTCCGGACCTGCACTGCAACCACCAAGCCGAGCACCAGCAGCAACCACCTCAAGTCCATCCTTCTCAACAACCTCTCCGTCCACAGACACGCCGTCAAGCTCTGGAACCTGCTCGACACAACATCACCAAACGTCGGCTTCCTCACTGAAACCTGGATGAACGCCTCCTCAGCGCTCACCATCGCCAGCTCGGATACAAGATCACCCGGAGGGACCGGGTCAACCAGACGGGAGGAGGCATCGCCATCGTACACAAGAACACCATCCGTATCAGGACCAGCTCCAATGACACTTTCACCGCAGCCAAACACCTCCACTTCCAGATACACACCGACCCCAAGACCACCCTCAGAGGCACCCTCATCTACAGACCCCTGGGACCATGCACACAATTCAGCGAAGACATCACAGCCTTTGTCAGCCCGCACGCCCTCCCCTCCATTGACTACATCCTCCTAGGGGACCTCAACTTCCACCTGGAGAACAACAAGGACAACAATGCCACCACCCTGCTGGACAACCTCGCCACCCTCGGACTCAAGCAACTGGTGAACACCCCCACCCACTACGCCGGCCACACACTTGACCCAGTCTTCTCCTCCATCAAGTACATCTCCTTCAGCCATTCCACCGTACTTCATTGGACTGACCACAGCTGCGTCCACTTTAGCTTCAGAAGAACCACGACCCAACACCACCCGCAACAGATTCCTCACAGGAGCTGGAACAAGATCACCGCCGACCAGCTCACCACCTCCCTCAGCCAGAACCCTCCCGCCAGCACAACGGACCCCAACGAAGCAGCCAACAACTTCACACAGTGGATCACCAACTGCGCAGGCGACCTGGCACCCATGAAGACCCCTCCCAGCGGACACGGCAGCAAGAAAGCCTCTTAGTTCACCGATGAACATAAGGACTCCAAGAAGAACTGCCACACCCTCGAGAAAGCCTGGCGCAATGACCATACCACAGACAACATGACTGCCCTGAAGCACGCCACTCGCAAACCCACCAGCTGATCCGGACCACCAAGAAGACAGCATTCAAAGAACAACTGGACAACAATGCCCACAACAGCAAGGAACTCTTCAGCATCGTCAAAGAGCTCTCCAACCCCAGCGCCGGAAACAACAACATTGGAAAGGGGCGACCACTCGGTCCCCCCGAACGTATGGCGGAGTGCCTCGATCCCCCCGGGAAGCCATTTTTTGGCGGGAGGCGCGTCTCGGCTGGTATGCCCGAAGCGGCGTAGCCGGGGCGCGCCTGTTCCCGCCCTAGAGTGGGCTGGCCTAGACACTGACGCAGCCAGCCACGCCCGCGGGACGGGCAGGGGCGGGTTTACGCCCGCCCTGAAGACGGATAAAAGGAGACGCAAGACCGGAAGACGTCCTCTTGTTCTTGTGCTCCGAAGCTGCACCTCCTCGCTACACGTGAGCTCGGGACAGAACAAAGAGCCAATTTTGAGCGTGTTGATCTTTTTCTTTGTCTTCCAGATACTTCGTCGAAGAAGATGCCCAGGAAAGGCGAAAAGAGAATGACGACTGACCAGATGGTTCGGGCACTCTTTAAAGATATGTCCGACATAAAGAAACGGTTGGCGGAGCGAGATGGGGAGGAGGGTTCGGGCCCTTCGCCGGCTGGAGGGAGACCTAAGAGGCCGAGAAAGGTTCCAGCCGGTGGGGACGTCCCGGTTCCCTCTGCCCCTCTCGAGGCGCCGACCCCAGTACCGATAGAGGGGAATCCAATCCCGGGGGTCGTCCCCCCGACACCCAAGGAAGACATGCCCCCCGAGCTGGCAGCACAGCTAGCAGCGTGGTTGGGGGATAGTGGTGATGGCGCCACGGCTGCCGAGGCACAGGCGCTGATAAAAGGGCTTCGTGAGAAGAAAAAGGCAGCTAGAGTGGCGGGGATAGACAAGCCGCAAGCGGCAGAAGCTGCGTCCAGTGCAGGTAAGCGGCCATTGCCGATTGCAAGGGACGAGTCAGCACCCTCTCGTAGAGAGAGATTGGGACAACATGTGCCGTTAGCTATAAAAGAAAAGATCTGGGCGGGAGAGTACGTGAATATTTTTTCCCTGCTTGTTGATCATTATGATGTGGAGCATGTGAAAAGTCAGAAGGACTTGATGCATCCGAGTGTTTGGCGCGCAAAAATGGCCGCCTTTAAGGTTCATGAGAACATTGGCAACTGGGGCAATGCATGGGGTATTTTCACATCGATTTTGGGGGAACGTAGGCCCGAGTTGCTCCCTGAGTTTCCCGTTTACCAATCACGAATTATGGGTTACTCGACAACGTATCAAGGTAACCATTGGTTTTGTTATGACAATCTGTTCAGAAAGGAAAAGGAACAAACAAAACTTTGACTTGGGATTGTTACGATTCGTTAACTTGGGACAAAATGAAAGAATCAGGAATGTTAAGAATGCCATTGGTCGGGAGCAATGTTGTTGATTACTCCCGCCAAAATGTGGGGACGCCCTTTCGGCCAAGTACGAGCACCGACGACCAGTCAAGGCCCGCAGGCAATACAGGGAAAAAGGGTTTCTGTTTTAATTTCAACAAGGGGAAATGTACCAGGCCTCCGGGATCGTGTAAGTTCAAACACGAGTGTAGTACGTGTGGGTCGCCCCATCCTGAGTCAGCGTGCAGAGCCAGAACGGGTGAGAATGGGGGTAAGGGGGGCGCCAAACAGGTCTAAGCTAGGCCGAGGGGCGCCTTTACCAACCCCGATTGATACCTTGGCAATGATTCCCTGGCTCAGCGAATACCCGGATCGTACTTCTGCCGGGGTGCTACGGAACGGTTTCACACATGGTTTCCGCATCCCGGTAGGGGACTTTCAGGGTGTAGGGACGTGCAAAAATCAACTTTCCGTTTTACAACATACATCGGTAGTGCAAGAGAAAATTCAGAAAGAGGTTAGCCGGGGACGGGTCGCCGGCCCGTTTAGTGAACCCCCGGTACCAGGTTTCGTTTGTTCTCCGTTAGGGGTGGTCCCCAAGAAGGACCCGGGTGAGTTCCGTTTGATCCATAATCTGTCTGCTCCACGAGGTCTTTCGGTGAACGACGCAATTGATCCAGAAGTTTGTTCGGTGCGTTACGCATCTTTTGATGAGGCAGTAGCCATCTTGAATCGCCTGGGGCACGGGACGTTGATGGCGAAATCCGATATCGAGTCAGCGTTCCGGTTGCTCCCGGTACACCCAGACGATCAGCGTCTTTTGGGATTCGGGTTCCAGGGGTCATTTTACATGGATAGGTGTATGCCAATGGGTTGCTCTATTTCATGTGCTTACTTTGAGCAATTCAGTACTTTCCTGCAGTGGGTGTTCACTGAGACAGCGGGTTTCCGAAATGTAATGCATTACCTTGACGACTTTCTGTTCCTTGGCCCCGCCGGTAGTCCCGAATGTGCCCAGGCTTTAGACAAATTCTGTGTGTTAATGGGTCATCTCGGAGTGCCGTTGGCACCGGGTAAAACTATGGGTCCCACGACTTGCCTCGAGTTTCTGGGGATCGAGTTGGACTCAAGGGAGGGGTGCTTCCGTTTACCAGCTAGCAAGGTGTCGAAATTCAGGGCAGCCCTCCAAGTATGTTTAACTGCATCCAAGGTTACACTGCATCAGTTGCAACAGTTAGTGGGAAAGTTGAACTTTGCCTTGAGAGTGATACCAATGGCTCGCCCCTTTTCCCGCTCAATTGCCCAAGCGATGGTTGGCCTGAAGGAGGGTCATCATCGCACAAGGTTATCGACTGAGGTCCGCCAGGACATGCGGATTTGGTTAGCATTCTTGGCGGACTTCAATGGCCGAGTTGTCTGGAACAAGCCAGTCATGTCCTCCGAGGAGCTTGGGCTATGGACAGATTCAGCAGGAAGCGTAGGTTTTGGCGCCATCTTCGGCACAAAATGGTCGGCACAGAAGTGGCCCCTATGGTGGCACGAGAAGGGGCTGACAAGTAACATCGCTTTCCTCGAATTATTTCCCATTCTGGTGGCCCTGAGAACCTGGCCAGAAGGGTTCAGAGATCATTCTGTTGTGTTCTGGTCTGACAATATGACCGTGGTAGAATGCATCAATAGTCAGGCAGCCCGTTGTAAATTGATTTTGAGGCTGCTCAAAGAAATTGTCTTACTGTGTATGCAACTGAACGTGGTGTTCAGAGCAAAACATGTCCCTGGGGTGATGAATCAGGCCGCTGATGCACTGTCTCGTTTTCACATGCAGGCTTTCTCGGGCTTCCTTCCTTCAGCGGACCCGGAGCCGGCACCCTTCCCCGAAGCTCTCTGGTCTCTCGGTGCCCCGAACTTCGTCACCTCGTGGGAGAGAGTCTAGCACCCAGGACAAGGAAGGCATATGAAGGGGCGTTCCAGGCCTATTTAGCCTTTTTAGGGGCAGAGAGAGGGGGACTTTGGGGGCAGGAGGAGTTGGTGGTACTTTTCCTGATGTCTTTACGTAGGGCTGGGAAATCGGTGGCTACGGCCCAAAGGCATCGTGCCGCCATTTCCTTTGTTGCCAGGGCCCATGGCATCCTGGACCCAACAGCGTCTTTTACGGTACAGAAAGCGCTGCGTGGGTGGCAACGTCTAGAGGGTCGCAGAGTAGACGTGAGACGACCGATAGGTCTAGACAGGTTGTCCCAGTTGCTGGCCACACTCCCTAGCACATGCTCGTCCCCGTTCGAGACCTGTTTGTTCCGGACTGCATTTATGCTGGCATTTCACGGGGCTATGAGAGTTAGTGAGCTAGTTGCAAGGAACAAACGGGATGTGGCGGGGGGCTTGTGCAGGGAGCAGGTTCAGATCAGGGGTGATGCGATGATTGTCTCCTTTCTCAGGTCCAAGACTGACCAAGATGGGAGGGGGGACTGCACGATCATTCGCAGGATCCCCGAGTCATCCATGTGTCCGGTTCAGTGCTTAGAAGATTACCTAGCACGAAGGGTGGCATCATGGGGGGGGACATTGTTGAGGCATGTAGACGCCACCCCGCTGACGAGGTTTCAGTTTCAGCGGGTGCTTGCAATGGCCATTGCCGCAGCGGGCTTGGACCCGGGTGAATTTGGGACCCATTCCTTTCGTATAGGGGCTGCCACAGAAGCTACAGCCAGGGGTCTTAATGTAGAACAAGTGAAACGTGTGGGGCGTTGGTCCTCCAATTGTTATAAGAGGTATGTGCGATTGCACATGTTGTGAAGCTGTAATCATGTACTCACGCTTCTTGTCTTTTGTTTGTTTTCAGTTGCGCAAGCCTACGCGGCAGGGCGGACTGTGCAGTTGACCCAACACCAGGCCAGCGGTCACACATCACCGGCTGAGAGAAAGGAGGTGTGGGTTGTAGGCCACTCATACGTGAGACGGGCCGCAGACGTATTCAAAGCAGGTGATATGATTCACGTACCTGGGGAATACGGGTACAGAGTGTCCTTCTACGGAAGGGGCGGTCTCTGTATTGACCAGTTTCAAGCATTTTTTGAGGGTTTGTTAGAGCGGATGAGGTCACCGCCGTCCATAGTCATAGTACATTTGGGGGGCAATGATCTAGTCACCACCGGTAGACGACTTCTCCTGGAGGCTATGCTTTCCACGGTAAGTTGGTTAGCAAGGAGAGTTCCGGGGTGTACAATTGCGTGGTCTCATATGATCCCACGAAAAGTGTGGCGGGGGGCTATCTCGATCCCTGCTTTGAATCATTCCGTTAAAAAATTGAATAACAAAGTGAGTCGGTTGTTCCGTTCCAAGACATTGCATTCGATCTCGCATAGTTGTATTAATGATGACAGTATGTATTTGGGGGATGGTGTGCATTTGTCGAGGGTGGGCAACGAGTTACTCATAGGTGACTTCCTAGCTTGGTTAAAATCGTTAAAACATGACCTTTAGGTAGGAGTTTGGTGGGGGGTCCGGATAGCCGGTCAACTATCCGGACCTGTGGCGGTAAGGTCATGATCGGTGAGCACTAATTGGTAGATCCCTATGAGTGGGCGTCACCCAACACGGATGGGAGCGCTCGGGGGAGGTGGCCATTGGCCCCTCAATGGGGAGGCGGTCCCGGCTAAGGGCGGGTCGCCGGAAGTTAAGGAAAGGCGGTCATGGCCCCTTCCTGTGTAGGAGGGGTTACAGCCCCCTCCTGAGGAATTTCCCGGGGCCAGGGTCATCTGCGACGGCAGATGCGGTAAGTTGTGTGGGGTGGGGGGAGGTCCACGATACCTTCTAGATACCACACACAAGTATTCGAACGACCTTTAAATGGCGTCGAGTCTTAAGTGCCCCCGACAAGTCAAGGGAAATTGTTAGTAGTTGCACTTGAGATAAGCCTCTGTGCTGTCGCCCTTCCCAAGTGGGAGGGGTAAGTCTGGTTAGGGATCTTGACACCGGTTATGACCTTGCCGTTGGCCCTTAAACGTTAGGATGTACAATTTCAGTGTTTATAGAGAATGTTTCTGTAGGATGCTAGTTCGGCTAGGAGAACCTCTGTATTAGAGAATATGTTAAGATTAGCCAAACATCGCAAATGTGATAATGAAATTGTACATAATATGAAACGTTTAATGTTTAATTTTTTGTTTTAATAAATACGGCCGCGGGAGGGTCACTCCCTCCCACATCCAAAAACTTTGAAGAACTGTTTCCGGTTTCCCTTCTTTTGGGGATCGTGTTGAGAGGGGGTGGCGGGTATCTCAGCCATATGGAAAGGGGCGACCACTCGGTCCCCCCGAACGTATGGCGGAGTGCCTCGATCCCCCCGGGAAGCCATTTTTTGGCGGGAGGCGCGTCTCGGCTGGTATGCCCGAAGCGGCGTAGCCGGGGCGCGCCTGTTCCCGCCCTAGAGTGGGCTGGCCTAGACACTGACGCAGCCAGCCACGCCCGCGGGACGGGCAGGGGCGGGTTTACGCCCGCCCTGAAGACGGATAAAAGGAGACGCAAGACCGGAAGACGTCCTCTTGTTCTTGTGCTCCGAAGCTGCACCTCCTCGCTACACGTGAGCTCGGGACAGAACAAAGAGCCAATTTTGACCCACCCACCAGCCCCTGAGGACAGCAAGTTGTTGTGCAATAAAGTGGATTTTCTAAGTATGTTCTTCCTTTTTTCGTTTACAGGTTGTGAAAGTATCAGTTTTGTGTTTTTCATAATAAAGTATGGTGAATATCATTTAGGTTGTTACGATTAAAAGGACTTGATGTAGTGTTACTTTTTGAGCATGCTCTTTCGGTCGTAGCGACCAATGTTTTCTAAGTTCAAACTGTCGTATTTATTTTTGGTAGGCGGTAAGGTCATGATCGGTGAGCACTAATTGGTAGATCCCTATGAGTGGGCGTCACCCAACACGGATGGGAGCGCTCGGGGGAGGTGGCCATTGGCCCCTCAATGGGGAGGCGGTCCCGGCTAAGGGCGGGTCGCCGGAAGTTAAGGAAAGGCGGTCATGGCCCCTTCCTGTGTAGGAGGGGTTACAGCCCCCTCCTGAGGAATTTCCCGGGGCCAGGGTCATCTGCGACGGCAGATGCGGTAAGTTGTGTGGGGTGGGGGGAGGTCCACGATACCTTCTAGATACCACACACAAGTATTCGAACGACCTTTAAATGGCGTCGAGTCTTAAGTGCCCCCGACAAGTCAAGGGAAATTGTTAGTAGTTGCACTTGAGATAAGCCTCTGTGCTGTCGCCCTTCCCAAGTGGGAGGGGTAAGTCTGGTTAGGGATCTTGACACCGGTTATGACCTTGCCGTTGGCCCTTAAACGTTAGGATGTACAATTTCAGTGTTTATAGAGAATGTTTCTGTAGGATGCTAGTTCGGCTAGGAGAACCTCTGTATTAGAGAATATGTTAAGATTAGCCAAACATCGCAAATGTGATAATGAAATTGTACATAATATGAAACGTTTAATGTTTAATTTTTTGTTTTAATAAATACGGCCGCGGGAGGGTCACTCCCTCCCACATCCCAAAACTTTGAAGAACTGTTTCCGGTTTCCCTTCTTTTGGGGATCGTGTTGAGAGGGGGTGGCGGGTATCTCAGCCATATGCTCCCTCGCAAGACATCTGCGACTCGCTCGCCTCGTTCTTCCACTGCAAGATCGCCGAAATACACAACAGCTTTGGCGCACCAACCACGCACCCAACCACCGAACCAACGCCCCCCACCACCACCCTCTGCACCTGGACTCCGGTCAGCACAGAAGATACCACCTGCACGATGAACACCACCCACTCCGGATCACCAACCGACCCCTGCCCCCACCACGTCTTCAACAAGGCTGACTCCATCATCGCACCCCAACTCCGGGACATCATCAACACCTCCTTCAATACCGCCACCTTCCCGGAAAGCTGGAAGCACGCCGAGCTCTGCGCCCTCTTCAAAAAACCAACAGCAGACCGAGACCGCCCTAATTGCAGCCACCGATGACATCAGAACACTGATCGACAACGGGGAAACAGTGGCCCTCCTCCTCCTGGACCTCTCTGCAGCGTTCGACACTGTCTGCCACCGCACCCTAGTGAAGCACCTCAGCAACATCGGAATCCGAAAGAAAGCGCTGGAGTGGATCATCTCGTTCCTCACCGGAAGAACCCAGAGAGACCGCCTCCCTCCGTTCAGATCCGAGGCCACCGAAGTCATCTGCGGAGTACCACAAGGATCTTCACTCAGTTCAACCCTCTTCAACATCTACATGAGCCCCCTCGCAGTCATCGCACGCCAACACAACCTCAACATCATCTCCTACGCCGACGACACCCAGCTCATCCTCTCCCTCACCAACGACCCCACCACCGCCAGAGCCAACCTACACGAAGGGATGAAAGACGTCGCCGACTGGAGGAGGAACAGCCGCCTTAAACTGAACTCAGACAAGACGAAAGTTCTCATTCTGGGATCATCGCCATCTGTCTGGGACAACTCCTGGTGGCCTACGGCCCTGGGCACCGCACCCAAGCAAACGGACCATGCACGTAACCTGGCCTTCATCCGGGACTCCTCCCTCTCGATGACCAGACAAGTCAACGCCGTCTCATCATCATGCTTCAACACCCTGTGCATGCTCCGAAAGATCTTCCGATGGATCCCCACCGAAACCAGGAAGACGGTCACCCAGGAACTCGTCACCAGCCGGGTGGACTACGGAAACACCCTCTATGCCGGAACCACAGCCAAACTCCAGAAAAGACTCCAACGCATCCAGAACGCCTTGGCACGACTCATCCTGGACATCTCCTGAAACAGCCACATCACCGGACACCTGAGAGACCTGCACTGGCTCCCCGTCAGCAAGAGACTCACGTTCAGACTCCTCGCCCACGCACACAAGGCTCTCCACGACCTGGGCCCCAAGTACCTCAACGACCGCATGACCTTCTACAAGCCGACCCGCCAGCTACGATCGTCCAGCCACGCACTCGCCACCATACCACGCATCCGCAGAGCCACCGCCGGAGGAAGATCCTTCAGCCAAGACTTGGAACTCCCTCCCCACCCACCTTCGGCGAACCCAAGACCATCTCTCCTTCAGGAAGCAGCTCAAGACCTGGCTGTTCGATCAGTAACATACCCCTCTCCCCCAGTGCCTTGAGACCCTCCCGGGTGAGTAGCGTGCTTTATAAATGCCGTGATTGATTGATTGAATGATTGATTGATGTTTTCTGTAATATTCTGTTTAAAAATATAGTTTTGCAGCACTTCATAGAGACAAATGTTCTCAAGATGATGACTTCTATTTGGATAATATGTATCCAACATATACGTTTTTACAATATCTGTACTTTCTGGCTGTTTTTTCAGCTACATATTCGATTTCTTGTACAGATTTAAGTACACAATTTTGTGTTGCAGCAAGACCTACACCCACCCAAATGATTCTTCTAGATTTGGAGTATAAACTTGCAGATAATAAGCGATCCGAGCATTCATATGCTCCAATTTCTTGATGAGATACCATCTTCAAACTGTAACTATATAATTTCTTACTTAGACCATTCTCGTGGGCCTTCAATTCCGTCTTTTCTGATTTTGTTATGTAGGATGTTACATATCGAGCAACATGAATGGAATTATCCGCAACATTGAATATCCATGTTAGGATTCCACATGGACAAAATGACTGGGTTGTAGTCATTTATGTATTTTGACTCTTCATTTCTTCTTAAGTTGTAGGTATTTTTTGGAGACTTTCTTGTGATAGTATGTCACAAAGATGACATAAAACTGTTCACTCTTCCTTTCGATATGACAGGACATGGAAATCCAAAATGATATTCGGTGTAGAATTTCTCCTTAGATTTGTACTTTTGACAACAGTATTTCCCACAACGATGGGTTTGGAATCGTTAGACTTGTTGTCTTAAGTCCTTATCTAGTTTACTTTTGGGTATTACACAAGTAGCATATTCTTCAATAAAAGACAACACAGTATCATCTTAGTTTTTTCCAAATTTGGGAGCATCTTTGATCCATATTAGCATATGTATGTGAGGAGCACCTCTCGCTTTATACTCCTTTCTCCAAAAGAAATCCAGAACCTTTCCAAGAGGAGGTTTTTTTTTATTGGTGATAAAAGACATCATAGCTTCAAATCTATGATTGAAATACCTGCATACATTAACTGGATCCAAAGAGCACAATTATCCTGGTGTCTTGTATTCAATATTTAGTATATTTGAATTTGCCTCTCGAAGAAATTGAAGTAAATCATCCCAGGCATATTCAGCACAGCTGGAGTAAGGAACCATGTAGGAGTTCCTAAGTTCCTTTGCATAAATGTAATTCTCCATGACGACGGTACCAGTACTCATTAGTACCACGCTGACATGCCATGAGATTAATTAGCTGAGATTGCAAAACATTATCTTTCTGCTGTACTTTATTCATAAATTCCTTTGCCGAAACATTTTGCAGATGTACACCTGATTTCAATATACGGTTTACTGCATAAGAAAGTCCAGGCAAATCACTCTCAAACAAAAGATGAAATAAATACGGAATACATTGTTGAAATCTTGGATCTTCTGCATTCAATCTTGATGTCCGATATTCAGATGCAGGAATCTGCACAGGTCATTCATCATATCTTCCTCCTTTTCCTGTGCAAATCAACTGAGGGAAAGAACAAGCTTCCAAGCTTTTTTTCCCATACACTAATGGGACTTCCCTTTGCTTCATTCAATTGGAATAACTCTATAGTATTCTCCATCACTTCTTTAGAATGAAGTGGATGAACACTGTAATGTTCGTAGATTTCTTCAATTCTGGACACATCCACTTTTCAATTGGTCTAGATGGCGAGTCACTATCTTCTTTACAGTTATTTCTTCTTCTCTCACATAAACATTTTTATAATATTGATTATCTTTTACCAAATACAAAGTTGCGGTTTTCACTTTCCTTACATCCACTAATTCTTCCAAGATTTTATTACTCTTAGTAGGAACACCATTAACAAGAATAACTAAAGGTTCATCTCCTACATTTTCTAAACCAATTGTTTAAATATTTTTCTTTAAATCTAGAGACAAATATACAACTCTTCCCTTTAATCCTCTCTGTAAATCTGAAGGAGGCAATTTTCCTGTCTTAGGCTCCATACGAACAATAGCCTGAAATGGATGCACGTATTGAATAAGAATAGACTCATAGGTATTTAAATCCATCAGTTCAGACGGAATATTTACCAACTCAAGATTATTACGCACAGCTCTAGCAGGCATTTTGTTCTCATCTAATTTGTTATAACAATATTTACGAATACACTGATCAGAACTCAAATCAAAACAAAATTCTCTACCAACAAATAAGTTGCAAATTCCAACCACTCATTATTATTTTCCTTTTCACTTTTTAAATACAAATCAACACTCCTGGTCTGATTTTTATAATGAGTTTGTCGACAACAAATACAAGAATAATTTGGCCTTTTACCTGAAATCACCTTAAACTTTGTAATTTCTTGCTCAAAAATTTCCGTACTACAATGTTGTACATTCTCCTCTACATTTCATTCTATTAATGTATCAATTTCTGCACGTTCTTCCTCAGGATCAAAGTGACTAACCTGAATTTCTTCACAAAAGTTCATTACATCTGATACAGATCCACGCAAAAGAGCACTGTTCAACTTTTTTAAAATTAGTGCTGGACTTTTTGCATAATACTATGTTCTGACTAATTTCCTCATTTCAGTATGATGTACTGCTAACATCCTGAAATGATGAAAAACACTTCGACATACTTTTTTAGAAAAACAAGCCAGAGAAGGACCTTGCAACCCAGAATTTTCTCTCACTCTGCAAGGGTCTGGTTCTTGCAACATCTTAATCTTTTGTTTAACACTTTTCTTAGTATACTTACATAAGAAATTGTGTAAAAAAGCAATAGATTCCAGACTCATTTTACAGATACATTTCCTATCTGCTGCATTATTTTTGCCAAATGCAAAAACAACAGTTGATGGACAGAATGCCAAACAATGTCATACATTCACACCAGTACAGAGATCTGGGACTAACTCCATCGTTTTTTTGCACTCCACACCACCCCAGTTCAGACATGACCATATGCAAATCAGCCTTGACCCTGTGCCTCATGGGAACAGTCCTACCCGAACTGCTACGCCATGTCTTTCATGGACCGGAATCAAGCATCCTAGGACCGGTTTCTGGCTATCACTGTCTTCAGCCAGGATAGCTTGACTCCAGTGGTGTGGAGAGCATGGGACTCACGTCTGAGCATACCCATCCCACTCGGGGTGACAAATGCAAAAACAACAGTTGATGGACAGAATGCAGAACAATGTCATACATTCACCCCAGTACAGAGATCCGGGCCTAAAACCCTTGTTTTTTTGCACTCCACACCACCCCAGTGCAGACATGGCCATATGAAAATCAGCCTTGACCCTGTGCCTCCTGGGAACAGCCCAGCCCGAACTGCCAAGCAATGTCTTTCCTGGACCAGAATCAAGCATCCTAGGACCGGTTTCTGGCTATCAGCCGTCTTCAGCCAGGATAGCTTGACTCCAGTGGTGTGGAGGGCATTGGACTCACGTCTGAGCATACCCATCCCACTCGGGGTGACAAATGCAAAAACAACAGTTGATGGACAGAATGCAGAACAATGTCATACATTCACCCCAGTACAGAGATCTGGGCCTAAATCCATTGTTTTTTTGCACTCCACACCACCCCAGTTCAGACATGGCCATATGCAAATCAGCCTTGAACCTGTGCCTCATGGGAACAGTCCACCCGAACTGCCAAGCCATGTCTTTCCGGGACCGGAATCAAGCATCCTAGGACCGGTTTCTGGCTATCAGCCATCTTCAGCCAGGATAGCTGACTCCAGTGGTGTGGAAAGCATGGGACTCACGTCTGAGCATACCTATCCCACTCGGGGTGACAAATGAAAAAAACAACAGTTGATGGACAGAATGCAGAACAATGTCATACATTCACCCTAGTACAGAGATCTGGGCCTAAATCCATCGTTTTTTTACACTCCACACCACCCCAGTTCAGACATGGCCATATGCAAATCAGCCTTGACCCTGTGCCTCATGGGAACAGTCCAGCCCGGATTGCCAAGCCATGTCTTTCCTGGACCGGAATCAAGCATCCTAGGACCGGTTTCTGGCTATCATCCGTCTTCAGCCAGGATAGCTTGACACCAGTGGTGTGGAGAGCATGGGACTCACGGCTGAGCATACCCATCCCACTCGGGGTGACAAATGAAAAAAACAACAGTTGATGGACAGAATGCAGAACAATGTCATACATTCACCCTAGTACAGAGATCTGGGCCTAAATCCATCGTTTTTTTACACTCCACACCACCCCAGTTCAGACATGGCCATATGCAAATCAGCCTTGACCCTGTGCCTCATGGGAACAGTCCAGCCCGGATTGCCAAGCCATGTCTTTCCTGGACCGGAATCAAGCATCCTAGGACCGGTTTCTGGCTATCATCCGTCTTCAGCCAGGATAGCTTGACACCAGTGGTGTGGAGAGCATGGGACTCACGGCTGAGCATACCCATCCCACTCGGGATGACAAATGCAAAAACAACAGTTGATGCACAGAATGCAGAACAATGTCATACATTCACCCCAGTACAGAGATCTGGGCCTAAATCCATCTTTTTTTGCACTCCACACCACCCCTGTTCAGACATGGCCATATGCAAATCAGCCTTGACCCAGTGCTCATGGGAACAGTCCAGCCGGAACTGCCAAGCCATGTCTTTCCTGGACCTTAATCAAGCATCCTAGGACCAGTTTCTGGCTATCAGCCATCTACAGCCAGGATAGCTTGACTCCAGTGGAGTGGAGAGCATGGGACTCATGTCTGAGCATACCCATCCCACTCTAGGTGACAAATGCAAAAACAACAGTTGATGGACAGAATGCAGAACAATGTCATACATTCAGCCTGGGGCTGAAAAACAATGTTGAGGACCATGGCGGGGAGCCCCAATGCCCTCACGTTCCCACCAGGGTCCCCGCATCCTTTGGGAGCCGGCATTGCTTTTCGTCCGAGAGAGCAGCTTACATTCTGCTCTCTCTTTCAAGTAGGAAAGCAGATTGCTTTTCGTCAGAGAGAGCAGAATGTAAGCTGCTCTCTCTGACGAAAATCTTACATTCTGCTCTCTCTGATGAAAAGCAATCTGCTTTCCTACTTGAAAGAGAGAGCAGGTTTCCTGCTCTCTCTTTCAAATAGGAAGGCAGTATGCCCTGGTAGGGTGGGAGCCATGAGGCTCCTGCGCTACCACAGCAAACAGCAGTGTCCCGGGGAAAGCACCCCAGGACACTGCAGGAGCCAGCCCTGGGGGGTTGTGGTCCTCAGGGCCATCAAAGGCTCCAGGAGGGGGCCGCGCAGCCCCCCTCCCAATGTTGCGTGCTTATCTAGGTTCCTGATCGATACTGTGACCTTATGCCCCTATTCGGCTATAAATCCATTTATTCCCTATATTGGCATAACCGTTCAAGTGCGATTTTCTGAAAAGTCATCTCTGGCCTCACACGAACAGAGCCACATTCCAGCATGACTCTCTGCTACTTCCTTTGCGACCAATTAGTGCAATGACAGAGCAACAGTCACTATCTGATATTCCTAGATAACACTCCGAGTTCTTCAACAAGATAAAAACTTAGCAAACCTGGAAATCCCCGCTTGCTATGTTTTGATTAGTAATGGAACTCTAATGAGCAACTGATAACTGTCACTTCCTAGTGACATCTTTAATTGACGTCTTATGTCCAGCAAACTTGCGTCAAACCCGGCACCTGTCAGGTATAAATATTACCAACGTTGCCTTAAGCAATGTGAGCTGTAAGCAATGTGAGCTGTAAGCAATGTGAGCTGTAAGCAATGAGAGCTGCGAGCTACTGTTGCTGATGCCAGCTGCCTGCATGACCCTGTGTTGGTAAATCTAGCACTCGGTCGCTGCAGCCTGCTATCCTGTGGTGGTGAAGCTGCTGATTACCATTATCGCCGCTACAGCGCGAACTATGGTGCAGTACGCTTAAGGAGCTGAACAGCCGTCCTCTGCAAAGACATCCAGCAGATTCCAGCTGCCCGCGGACGCTGTCCCCCCTCCTTCCTCGACGCGCTGAAGAGAGCTGCTGCCTTTCTCGTGCAGAGAAATCCAGTCCCGGCGCTTCCGGTTTACCCTCGCGGGTGACTGGGATATCGAGAGAGACCCCTGAAGGAGATACCAATCCTCCATCATTCTATTCAGAGGTATGGTGTTGACTAAACCCTTAGACGAGAATTCTTGAAACAAACCTTGGCAAAACCAACTTAACTTAAGCTACTTACTTACTCCCCTTTTCACGTGTTAGGCTTAGGTCAGGCACACTGGGGTAGGCTTAGTTAGAAGCACCAGTTGAGTATGTTAGCCTAATGTATATATGACTGTATATATGTTTTACTACTTTTAAACCATTGTATGGCTAAGAAACCATACCAATGCTTTTACAGTTCTATTTCGCAATACTTATCTTACTGTACGTACTTTTTATAATAACAATTATTACAATTGTGGCAATACAATTCTCTTGTACGAGAAGAAAGACTGTTCAATAAATGTTAACCTTTATTGATAAACGCCCGTCTCTCTATTCTCTACATTTCGTGAAAGTAAACTGCACTAGACTGACTGAGTGAAATACATGTCTATTGTTTCACACGACCCTAGAGATTGACTCTTGATCTGAGGAGCAAAGTTGTCATGTTGCACGGTTGTTGGAAAACTGAATCCCTTCTTGTCTGTGCCAAGGGAGCTGATCACTTCCTATGCAGAGAAGAAAGTTTCCAGTGACCTCTGAGCTAGTTGGTAACACAACCCAATTAAGTTTAGCATAGTCAGTGGAGGCCTGGAATATCTGCAGTTCCACGTCGATACTACTGTTTATGTTATTCCAATGCGCAGGGCCTAGTGGGAAACTAGGAACTACACTACACCAACATTCAAAAGCCCCAGGGGGTGATGGTCCCTGGGGCTGAGGTGTCCATCACAGACCCCCTATTTTCAATATTAGCATACCTAATAAAGAACAAATAAAAGATTTTGACCTTGGTGATCATTGTAAACCACCCAAAACAGCCCTAGGGGGTCAGGAAGTCCTATAGCAAATAGCAAACTTTTCCTGTCAATCTACACACTCATCAACACACATATACAAGTAAATACCATATCACATTTATTCCCACAGTAAATCAAATTGAAACACACTTTTCTATTGCTTGAACTTTTGAACCCTTTCAAACTTACAAATCTTTCAACCCTTCCCCCATTCCACAATCTGCCAGTTACCATAGAAACACTTCAGGGAACACCTAACTGAGCACACAGGTGAACAGTTCATCGTACATTGTTGCAAATCAAAACAGCAAGTGTGCTTGACTGGTCAATATACCAGCTCATCTTAAGTAATGTTCTTTTCTATCACTTTTTCATAAACAATAAGTAACAGGCTTTTAAAAACAGAAAATTGCACCCAGTTTTCTTTCTAAAAAGTATTCAAACAACCAATCACGTCCTTGCTTTTTTCAAAACTCCACTAATCCATCAATTTAGAAAAACAAATTCTTCAAACTGCCCTTTCATTTACAGAGACCATCTGAGTGCATTCAGACCTCTCTTCAAGATGCCTAGAGTATGGATTGTGGGACACAGCTATATTTTCTGGACTCAAAGGTACGCAGAACAGAAAGGAATTCACAAAGACAAAGGTTTATCAAATGAAGACATTACATGGAATGGACAGAGATGGTTAAAGTGGCACCAATTGATGCCATTGGTGAAATCCTTTTTGCATCTCCAACAACCTGACCTCGTAATTGTGCAGTGTGGTGGCAATGACCTAGGCACTTTATCGGGGGTAGGTCTGGGAATGTTTATGAAGGACACCTTTACTGAACTAATGTCACTTTTTCCCGAAACTACCTTTGTCTATTCTATTATATGCCAAAGGCAGAATTGGAACTGGTCAAATCAATATTGTCCACAAATTGAGAAAGCTAGGAAACATGTGAATAAATCTGTTTCTACTTTTTTCCGAGACTAGAGTGGGGTCCATTAACAACAACAATCTGTGTTTCAATATGCAAGGAATCTATAGGAGAGATGGTGTACATTTTACAGATGAAGGGAACAGAGGCTTCCTCATAAACATTAGACTCTGCATCTGTACTTACTTGTATAGGTACTAAAATCTCCCAATAAACACAAGGGCTCTTTTTAGAGCAACCCAACATGTAAACACATACACTTCATAAATATCTAAAAAATATTTTTATTTTTCTTGCTTAGGTACGCTTACAAACTTCGCACCGTATGTCGTATGTACATGCAGCATGGTACGGGTACGCTAAATGTACCGTAAAAAAATAACCTCTATCACTAATTTTTTTAAGACCATGGGGGGAGCCCCAATGCCCCCACGGTCCCAGCTGGCTCCCCACATCCTTCGAGAGCCGGCATTACTTTTCATCAGAGAGAGCAGCTTACATGCTGCTCTCTCTGACGAAAAGCAATCTGCTTTCCTCCTTGAAAGAGAGAGCAGGTGTCCGGCTCTATCTTTCAAATTGGAAAGCAGTTTGCTATTGCTATGGTAGGGTGGGAGCCGCGAGGCTCCTGCCCTACCATAGCAAACAGCTATGTCCCGGGGGTAGGCACCCCAGGACACTGCAGGAGCCAGCCCGGGGGGTGGTGGTCCCCTCCCAAGGACCATCAAAGGCTCCAGGAGGGTGGCCGCATGGCCCCCCTCCCAACATTCAAATGCCCCGGGGGTGGTGGTCCCCAGGGCTGGGGGTCCGTCACTGACCCTTGGGCTGTGGGGGACCATGAGCCCCTGGCATACATATAGTTAAAGCCCCGGGGGGTGGTGGTCCCCAGGGCACAGGGCCCCTCTGGGCCTACCATTATCAGAAAAAATTGCCCCCAAGGGGCTAATTAAGAATAAAGTGGACTTTTTTTTTTCACCGCGTACCATACGTGTATCCCGCCAATTTTTGTTTGTATTTTTTAATTTTTTTCTGCCTAAGGATCCATGTGGGACACACTGAGCAGTTCTAGGGGGTCAGTATGTTTCTACTCTGTCCCCTTCGCGTGTTTTTTGCAGTTCTTTCAATGCTTTCTTATGCCTCCATTCAACCGAGGCACAAGATAGCTGCCAACACTTCCTGGTTTGGAGTGTTGACAGACAGATGACAGCCAATCAGCATGAAGCTCGTGCTCTTAACCATACGTTTTACGGTATGCTTACCGTACGCGTATAGAATTTCGTCTATAGATATATCTATGATTTTACTTTTGATTTTCTCAGGAACTACTGAACGGATTTACACAATTTTACAAAAAGCTTAATCTGCGAACCGATCTCTACTTTTTTGCCAAATTCACTGTAATTCCGTTCAGCAGTTCGGGATGTAGCCTCAATTAGATGTCCTATGGAAAATTGCACGGGGAAAACATGTTTTGGGACCCAACTTTTTTCACGTCCCCCGCTTGACGAATCACCCCCAAATTTTCATGGAAGGAGCGGAGCAGAACAGGCCTTTTTCATGGAGAATTTTGTGTAATATTCGTGTACCGGCTCCAAAGTTTTTCCAAATAGAATGCTGCTGATTTCCCATGGAAACTAGGTCCTTACAATAACTACCTACTGGCGACTGCCAGTAGGTAATATATATAAATATATATATATTCACTGAAAAAACAAACCATAGGTTTCACACCAGTTATAGTTAGGAATTAGCATTTAAAAAACCTAGTAAAGTCACTGACCATGTCATGAGTGATGTAATCTGTGATGTCATCAGCAGTGCATTGCAGGCGCGCAAGTTATAGTGAGTCCAACTTACTATAACGTGGGAATTTCAATGGTTTTATGTCAGTAAAATTTCCAGCTAACTATAACTGGTGTGAAACCTATGGTTTTTTCAGTGAATTTACTAGGTTTTTTAAATGCTAATTCCTAACTATAACTGGTGTGAAACCTATGTTTTTTTCAGTGAATTTGAAAGGTTTTTTAAATGCTAATTCCTAACTATATATAGGGCCTCAAACCTATTTTTTTTCAGGGAATTTCAAATTTCAAATCTCTATAGGTATGAAATGTAATATTTTTTATAACGAATTTTATATTTTATAAATATGTAATATATATATATATATATTTTGTTATTTGTTTGCCCCGGTGCGCTCCCGAGGCGCGTACCGATGCGCTCACCAGTAAGCGCAGTGCTATGGCGCGCCCCGGGGCGCGTACCGGTGAGCGTCCCGTTAGCGCTATTGCCGCGAACGAAAACAACATTGTGACGTATCGCGTAGCCGCGTGATGCGTCATATGACACACAGCGTAAGCGCACCCGTAAGCACGCATGCGCATACGATCGCAAAACGTTCTGACGCGCTTATGCTACGCGAACCGGGGCGTGCCCCGGGTCGCGTAGCTTAAGCGCGTCTGGTCATGTGACCTGAAAATAACACTTTTCATTGGTTCACAACACTTTTGGTTTCAAAATGATGAAAGCCCTGCTCATGTGACTTGAAAATAACACTTTTCATTGGTTCACAACAGTTTTAGTTTCCAAATGACGAAAGCCCTGGTCATGTGACTTGAAAATAACACTTCTCATGGGTCCAGAACAGTTTTTTTTCCAAATGATGAAAGCCCCCTCCTTTTTTCTTTATTCTGACTTTGTCCTTTGACTGAGGAAGACCTGTTTGGAGATCTGTCTCTAATATATTCTAATTTAAAATGGCTACAGTAGCAGCAGCAGCTGGAGCATCTGCCCCACCACCACCACCACCACCATCAAAAAGACCACCAGAAGATCACATTGGTGGTCAAGAAGAAGAGGAGGAGGAGGAGGAAGAGGAGGAAGGCTCAAGGCAGTTCCTGCAAGAAGTTCATCAGCCCTACAAACCAAAAGAGCACTTTTTATGGCAGTTCTACAAAATCCCAAGGGTTTCAAAAAAGTCATCACTGCGAAGGTGACTTGTTTGATTTGTGATGCTGAGCTGTCCAGGGGGAACCCTAACAAAAAATATTCCTTCGGGAATCATACAATGATTCGGCACATGATCCATTGGCACCCAATCAACTATTCTGCTGCAGAGGTAAGGGACCTCTGCAGTAAGCTACCCCCATCATCATCTAGACCCTCAACATCAAAAGAACCAACTCCATCGGGTTCAGAGGCAACAGAGACAATGCCTATCATAGAACCCAAATTTAACGATTTTAAAATCATGTGCAAATATTGTGGTAAGTTAATTTGCTATGGTGAGCAAAGCGTTAAACTTATCATCTGTGCTGGGGATAACCATAAGTGCCCGAAAAAACCCTAATTTTTTGCAGACTTTTTTTTGCTCCAGTTGAGCCATTTACAATTCCCTGTTTTTTGTTTCTCCCCCAAGAAAATACAAAACAAATATAAAACTGTTCAGAAAAGCCATAAAAAGTAAAAAAAGTTCAAAAAAACAATAAAAAAAATATAAAACAACAAAAAGAAAAAAAAACAGTTCTTTTCAGAAGTACCTCCCATTTACATAAAATGACTTACATTTTAAAACTCTGCCATTCTCTTTTCTCCACGGTGCGCTCCCCGGTGCGCGTACTGGGTGCTCCCCCTGCGCAAATCGAAAAAAAAAATATTATTTTTTTTGCCCCGCGGGGCCCTTTTATAGCCCCCACATAAAACCTAGGGGGTCAGGGGGGTCTACTCTGCCCACTAATGGTCTTTTCCCCCTTTGTTTTGGCCACCTCTTGTGTCTCAATCCTACCGAGACACAAAATGGCGGCCGCTCCGGACCGTTTGGAATGTTTACCGTCACCCGAGAGCCAATCAGCTTTCCGTGCGCAAGTCGCATAGCACACCTGGTGCGCACCCCGGTGCGTGTACCGGGGCGCTGCCATAGATATATATATTTTTTGAACCTAAATTACTCTAAATCCACTGGAACACAGATCTTGAGACATAGCAAAGGCACATCGGGCTACCAGTCCCTACAATTTTGCCAAGTTTGGTGGAAATCCATTCAGCCGTTCGGGCTAAAAGTGAGGTCGACCGCCCTATGGAAATTAAAATGGGGAAAACGTGTTTTGGGACCCCCTTTTATCTCGGCCCCCGATTGACGCATCCCCCCCAAACTTTCAGGGAAGGACCGGAGCTCGACGAGGCCATTTTGAGGAAATTTTCAGGCAGATTCGTCAACCGGCGCCAAAGTTATTCCAAATAGAATTTTGAGATTTAACATTGAAAAAAATCCTAACTATAACTACCTACTGGCGACCACCAGTAGGTAATATATATACATGTATGAATGGACTTCGCTGTATTTGTGAAACTTTGCAACAATTTGCCTTTGCCCACTTGGGCGCAATCATAGTATTATGGATAAGGCATTGCATGTTCGACAGTATGAATGAATGAATTCAAGACTGTCACGGTGCCCACTGGGGCATAACTACTCACTAACTCAGTGACGATTACAATGCTTCCAGTACTTGTTTGCATTTAAGTTTAACTTGCAATCGGACAACCATGGCACGCATTTTTGTGCAATCACGGTGCCCACTTGGGCTTCATGAGTAATATCCAATGTGAGTTAATACAATTTATTTTTTAAGACTGCATTTCAGCAACTTTAATCTTTGTTTCATGTGTACTATAGCTTTAATGTGTCCATTCTGTTGCACAGTGAGCCTTTGTTTAAACCGGACTCAGCCCGTGAATTTACCTATAGTCTGTTTTCCATGAGTATGAATTTAATACCATGTGACTGTATTTATTCAGCACTTCCTGTTTGGTTTCTGTCTCGTGAAAAAGCAGAATTGACAGCGAAACGCGTCGAGAAAGCCATTGAATAAAATCACGCTTTGCACTTCCAAGTGGCCCGGGTTTCTTGGAGAAGGTTTTGGTTGGATACATTGGGATTCGCTATCCCATCCGAGGCCCGCCTTTGACAAGCGGCAGGGGTCTACTGCGACTTGTTTGGTTGGACATATATATATGTGTATATATATACCTTACCTACTGGCGGTCGCCAGTAGGTAGTTATAGTTAGGACTTAGTTTCCATAGGAAATCCGCAACATTCTATTGGGATGAATCTTTGTGAATTTCTCATAGAAGATGGCCCGCTCTGCTACGCTACTTCCCTGAAAGTTTTGGGGGAATTTGTCAAGTGGGGTATGAGAAAAAGGGGGTTCCAAAATGTGTTTTCCCCATGTTATTTTCCATAGGACAATTAGACACGGCTACAGTCCGAACTGCTGAACGGATTTACAAGAAATTTGGCAAAATGGTAGAGTCTGATTCGCAGATCACGCTTTTGCTTGAGTGTTGTAAATCCCTTCAGAAGTTCCTGAGAAAATCAAAAGAAAAAAATATATATATCTATAAGCACGCACCGTGCGCGCGAGCGTATCGGGTGTGCGCGAGCGAAAATTTGATTTGCTGTAATTCTAATTGGTGGAAATCAGGAAGTGTTGGCCGCAATTTTGTCATTCCAAGGCAGAAAAGAGTCAAAAACAAAAGTGGACAATGTGAAAAGGGGACAGGGTAGAGACTTCCTGATCCCCTAGGCCTTATCAGGCGGTCCCTGAAGGACCCCGAAGGCCCCCAAAAACATTTTTTTAATCACGGGGTGCGCGCACGGTGAACGCACCTATTGGCCGCCATTTTGTTACTCCAAGGCAGAAGAGAGCAAAAAACAAAAGTGGAGAACATGAAAAGGGGGCAGGGTAGAGACTCCCTGACCCCGTCATTCTCAGGGGGTCCCTGAAGGACCCCGAAGGCCAAAAATATATATATATTTTTTTTAAATTGCGGGGTGCAGGCACGGTGCACGCACCCATTGGCTGCCATTTTGTCACTTAGAGGTAGAAGAGAGCCAAAAACTGAAGTGGAGAACATGAAAAAGGGGCAGGGTAGAGACTCCCTGACCCCCTAGGCCTTCTCAGGGGGTCCCTGAAGGACCCCGAAGGGCAAAACATTGTTTTTATTTTTTTGAACAAATCACGATGTGCGCGCACGATGCACACACCCGTACGCGCACGGTGAGCGAACGTCGGCGAAAAAAATACAGTTAAATCACAAGTTTGAGTGTTTAGATATTGGTTGTCTCTTAAAAGAGCCGTTGTGTTCATTGAGTGTTTTTTGTACCTACAAGTAAGTACCGATGCAAAGTCTAAAGTTCAAGAGGAAGGCTCTGTTCCCCTCATCTGTGATATGTACACAGTCTCCTCCATAAATGCCTTGCATGTTGTAACGCAAGTTGTTGTGGTATATAGAACCCATACCATAGTCTCTGAGGAAAGCAGAAACAGACTTATTCACATGTTTCCTTGCTTTCTCAATCTGTGGACAATATTGTTTGGACCAGTTACATTTTTGCCTTTGGCATATATTAGAATATACAAAGGCAGTTTGTGGAAAAAGTGACATTGATTGCCCAAAGGTGTCCTTTAAAAGCATTTCCAGACTTACCCCAGTCAAAGTGCCTAAGTCATTGCCACCACAGTGCACAATTATGAGGTCAGGGTGTGGGAGATGCAAAAAGGATTTTACCAATGGCATAAATTCGTGACATCTCAATCCTCTCTGGTCAATCTACATAATATCCACATTTGGTAAATCAAGGTTTAGAAAGCATCTATTAGCTGTGTATCTTTCACTCCAGAAAATATAGCTGTCCTACAATCCACACTCTGAGCATTTTGAAGGGAGATCTGGTTGTATTCAGATGGGCTCTGGAAATGAATTGGCAGTTTGAAAAGTAGGAGTTTAGAAAAAAACGTAGATGAGATTAAGTGCACTTGAAAAAAAAGAAATGATTGGTGGTTTCTGAAAATTCTACATTGAAAACTAGGATGCATGGTACTGTTTTTTAAAAGGAGAAATGCTAAGGGTTGAGAAAAAGTAATTGAAAAGAACATTGCACAGGATAAGCTGGTATATTGAGAAGTCAAACACCCTTGCTGCTTTGGTATGCAACATTTTGTGTTGAACATTTCACCTGTGTGTTCAGAAGGTTGAACATTATGTGATTTTCAAAGTGTAGAAATGTACAACCAATTAAAATGTTAGTTTGGTTTTGAATGCATGTGGGAAGAAATTTCATTGGTTATCTACATGAATATGTGTGGAAAATGAGAGGGAAGCAATGCCATTCTATGGTTGCAGTGACTGGTGCACAATTCAGGGATTCTGCTTAAGAAAAGCTGGTGTGTGATTGACACTGTCCTAACTCTACAAAAGCATTTTTATAGGTGAGTTGTAAATTTGTAAGGGGATCTAAGTTGTGCACTTTAAGTTAATATGAAAATGTGTTATAATGTAGAAGCAGGAGTTTATTTGAATAGAGTCCGATTCTGAATGTGTCTGCTTTGGGAAAAAACATTGTGATAGGATCATTTGGTATGTTAATGTGTTTGAGGATATATTTTTTGCAGTACAGTGCGGTTGTTACAAATGTAGAGTGTTTACATGAAATGGTCTAACCACTTACACACTTGTATATCAAGGTTATAATTCTCAGATAGTCTCCTTGCAGTCTAGTAAACATTTTGGGTGTGCTGCACAAATGCCATAGAAAATCTTTCAGTAGCATGTGCCAGAATATTTTGCTTAGTTGATGTGTTTGCAGACATGGGAATACATGTGTTCATGGAGTGAGTTAGGCTTTAGGACGTGCAGTGCTTTCGAGTCCTACCACTTGCATGATACAATACACTGCCCAAACACAACTGCATTGATCTAAACTCAGAAATATCAGTCCCACATTGATCTCCTACACTGCCTGAACACCACTGCACTGACATAAACCCTGAAACACAATCCCTAGCAAAACCTGCTAAACTCTTTCAACACTACTGCACTGCTCTAAACTCTGAAACAACCATCCCAGCAAGACCCCCTTTCACTGCAGTAATCATGTGACTGAATTGCAAGGGATACTGTCATGTGTCTAAGATCACAGTGTGAGTCAGTATTCATTTCTGAAAAAAATGTGGCAGAATAATTAGCTTAGTTGATGTGTTTAAAAATATGGGAATACATGTACTCATGAAGTAAGTCAGGCTTTAGGACATGTAGTGCTAGAAAGTCCTATGAAGTATGTGTGTCAGGCCTCTTAATTCCCAAATAGTCTCCATGCTGTGTAATAGAGATCCTGGGTGAGCTTTAGAAATGCCATAGCAACTCACTCTGTAGCATGTAGTAATCATTTGAGTGAATTGCAAGGGATATTTTTATTTGTAACGAATCACAATGTGAGTCAGTGCGTTTTTTAGAATATTGTGACAGAATCCCATGCATGGTGCATGTGTTTGCAGACATGGGAATACATGTGTTCATGGAGTGAGTTAGGCTTTAGGATATGCAGTGTGTTATGTTCTTAGCCCTTGCATGATACCATACACTGCCCAAACACAACTGCATTGCTCTAAACTCAGAAATATCAGTCCCAACTTCATCTCCTACACTGCCTGAACACCACTGCACTGACCTAAACCCTGAAACACCATGCCTAGAACAACCTGCTAAACTCTTTCAACACTACTGCACTGCTCTAAACCCTGAAACAGAACTACCAGAAAGACCCCCATTCACTGTAGTAATCATTTTACTGAATTGCAAGGGATACTGTCATGTGTCTAAGATCATAGTGTGAGTCAGTATTCCTTTCTGAAAAATGTGGCAGAATAATTTGCTTAGTTGATGTGTTTAAAAATATGGGAATACATGTACTCATGAAGTAAGTCAGGATTTAGGACATGTAGAGCTAGAAAGTCATATGCAGTATGTGTGTCAGGCCTCTTAATTCTCAAATAGTCTCCGTGCATTGTAATAGAGATCCTGGGTGTGCTGTAGAAATGCCATAGAATCTCACTCTGTAGCATGTAGTAATCATTTGAGTGAATTGCAAGGGATATATTTGTTTGTAGAGAATCACAATGTGAGACAGTGTATTTTGGTATAGTGTGAAAGAATTCCATGCACGGTGCATGTGTTTGCGGACATGGGAATACATGTACTCATGGAGTGAGTTAGGCGTTAGGACATGCTGTGCTTTATGTTCCTAGCTCCTGCATGGTACCATATAATGCCCATATATAACTACAGTGCTCTAAACTCAGAAATACCAGTCCCACCATGACCCCCTACACTGCCCTAACACCACTACACTGACCTAATGCCCTGATATACCGTCTCTAGCTAAACCTACTAAGCTCTTTCAACACTGCTGCACAGCTCTAAACCCTGAAACAGCACTCCCAGCAAGATACTCTTTCGCTGTAGTAATCATTTTAGTAAATTGCAAGGGATACTGTCCTTTGTCTAAAATCACAGTGTGAGTCAGTAGTTGATGTGTTTAAAAATATGGGAATACACTTTTTTTAGTACTACATTTTATTATAATAGCCTTAGTTTATTTCTAAAATGATAAACAATGACAGGTTTGAAAATGTAAGGACATTTTATAAGTACAAATTCTTATAAACAAATGTAATTGATATAATCATATAAAGTACTTGAGAAATGTTTCTGCGTAATAGTTTTTAAGGAACAAAATAGTTGAGAAAGCTAGTTTTGTATTATCTATTAGGGAACATGATAAAATGAAGTGTTTATATTTTTCTGCAAGGTACAGCAACATAATACATTAATTATGGATCAAAATCAGAAGAACATTGAAGTCACTTTTGAAATTTCTAACACTCTGATAGGGGACTTAAATGTACCTTTTGTGGACAGCAGCAATGAAGAACAACCTATTGATGCAGGAAATATAACCTGTGATTTTTTGGATGAAGGTTTGGACAATGACTTCATTGAATCATTAGATGATATTGATTTTAATGTCACAAGTGTTGAAGTTGATGAAGAAGGTAATGAAATTCCTGATGAAATCATGTTAGATGTTCTATTACATTATGACATGTTACAAGAATAATTGTATGATTAAAAAATAAAAATTATTTGAGAGAGTCTTCTTGTACAATTGTAATCTTTGAACTAGTAGACAAGTTTTGGTGGTATAAACTGAGTCTTACAGCATAGAGTATAACATATTAGTGTTTTATAGTTTTTATTTCCAGGTGTATATCCTTTGACTTTTAGCAAAGTCTCTGTGATTGTTGATTTTGTATTGTACAGAGCTATTCAACAGAATGTCTTTTTGTATGCACTGTGGTAAACAATGAAGCTATTTAAAATTCAGTAGGTACTCTCCTTGCAGTACTTTAATCAATCAGTTAGTACCCAAGAACTCATGCATTGACCCAGGCCTTAACACATAGACTGCTACAAACCCCTCTCCAATTCACATGCAGTTCTTTAACCACCTACACACTTGTGTTTCACACTTTTAATTCCCCAGTCAGTATCTAAATATTACATCAAACATCCTGTCACTCCTCTTGCACCCCTTCAGTTCATTTTACTGAATTGCAAGGGATACTGTCATTTGTCTAAAATCACTGTGTGAGTCAGTATAGATTTCAGAAAATTGTGGCAGAATAATTTGCTTAGTTGATGTGTTTAAAAATATGGAAATACATGTACTCATGAAGGACGTCAGGCTTTAGGACATGTAGTGCTAGAAAGTCCTATGCAGTATGTGTGTCAGACCTCTTAATTCCCAAATAGTCTCCATGCTGTATAATGAAGATCCTGGGTGTGCTGTAGAAATGCCATAGCAATTCATTTTTTAGCATGTAGTAATCATTTCAGTGAATTGCAAGGGATATTTTTATTTGTGATGAATCAGAATGTGAGTCATTGTGTTTTTGGGAATATTGTGAGAGAATCAGTTGCTCGTTGCATGTGTTTGCAGACATGGGAATACATGTACTCCTGGAGTGAGTTAGGCTTTAGGAAATGCTGTGTTTTATATTCCTAGCTCATGCAAGATACCGTACACTGCCCAAACATAACTGCAGTGCTCTAAACTCATAAATACACGCATTTTTTACAACGCAATAATTTCTAATTTAAAACACTTGTAAAGCGCGGCGTACACCTTGCGGTTTCTTGGCGCTGGGGGTTCATCAACTGAGGGAGAAAGACCAGGGAAAGGGTGAGGTAAGTTTAGACGGGGAAAGCCTGGCAGAAAAGGAAAGTTTTCAGGTCTCTACGGAAGGAGAGGTACTGAGTTGCAGAACGAAGATTGTCTGGAAGTGAGTTCCAGAAAGTAGGGGCCAGAGTTGAGAAGTTGGACCCGCCCCACTTTTTGCGTGAAAAGCGGGGGATCTGGAGAAGGGACTTGGAGGAAGACCGGAGATCTCTTACAGGGACATAGGGTTTAATAAGTGAAGTGATGAAAGCAGGGGCAGTGCCCTGACGGGCCTGAAAAACCATGCATCCGATCTTGAAAAGGGAGCGTTGTTTCACGGGGAGCCAGTGGAGCTCTTTTAGTAGGGGGGTGGAGTGGTGATAGCGTGGAAGGCCGTATACCAGCCGGGCCGCCTGGTTCTGGATAGTTTGGAGTCTACGCAGGCTGTACGCTGGAATACCATGATAGAGGGCGTTGGCGTAGTCCAAACGCGAAATTACCAGGCGGCTATGATCACCTTTAGTGCCTGGGGGGAGAAGAAGCAGGAGACAGAGCGGATAGTACGGAGAGTGAGGAAACAGGAAGAGACCACGGAGCTGATTTGTGAGTGAAGAGTGAGCTGATTATTTATTTTAACACCCAGTGTTTTGACCGAGGTGGAGGGGGATGGTGCTGGGCCGAGAGAGGGGGGCCAGAAGAGAGAGTTCCAGGGGCTGGATTGAACCACCAGTGAGAACCAGCTCGGTTTTATCCGGGTTCAGTTTAAGATGGTTGTGGTTCATCCAGTCCCTGATGAATGTCATGGTTGACTGGAAATTAGAAACCGAGAGAGAAGAGGGAGACAGATCAAAGATGAGCTGGAGGTCATCCGCATAGTTGTAGACGGTGACCTCCAGCTGCTGGAGTGCATAGATAAGAGGAAAGATGTAGAGATTAAAGAGTAAGGGAGAAAGAGAAGAGCCCTGGGGAACACCGCAGGTGGCAGGAAGAGGGGTGGAGGTGAAATCGCCTAGTCGGACCGCCTGGGTGCGGTCCCTCAGAAAGGAGGAGAGCCAGACCAGAGCTGATCCCCCGATGCCAGCCGCCTTGACACGGGCAAGTAGGATAGTATGGTCCACCGTGTCAAAGGCGGTGGAAAGATCAAGGAGGACCAGTGCCTGGTGGTTGTTGTCATCCATACCCTTTCTGAGGTTGTCTAAGACTGAGACTATGACCGATTCGGTCGAATGCCTAGGGCGAAATCCTGCCTGGCGGGAAGCCAGCCCCCCATTCGCCTCGATGTGAGCGCTCAGTACCGCGGTGACATGGCGTTCCATCACCTTGCCCAAGAAGGGCAGCAGGGAGATGGGGCGAAAGTTGGCCGAGATGGAAGGGTCCGCGCCGGGTTTCTTCAGCAGGGGCACTATAGTGGCTGCCTTTAGTGCAGGGGTCACAACACCCTGTGCCAAGGAGCTGTTAAGGAAGGCAATAGGGGGATCGGGGCAGCTAGAGTAGATTTGCTGTAAGATGCGTGCGGGGCAGACGTCTGCCGGAGACCCCGACTTCACTCTGGGAAGAATCGCCAGAAAGGATTCCTGAGTGAGGGGAGGGATAAGGGTGAGAGGATTTTGGACGATGGGGGGGGAGGGATCGACAAAAGCAGACGAGGGTAATGGGATGTTACTCTTAATAGTTGTGATTTTGTCCAGGAAATAGTTATTGAGTTGGTCGCAGAGAAGCTGAGAGGGAGGGATTTGGGGCGAGGTTCGGTCCGAAAATGCCAGGTCATTTACAATGCCAAAGATTACCCTGGGTTTGTTGTCGGCAGATGTTATCTTAGTGGAAAAGTAGTCGGTTTTTGCAGCCAAGATTGCTGATTTATATTTAGCCAGTGATGCAAGGAAGTGGGTTTTTGACAAGGGGCTGTAATCTTTCCTCCACTGCCTCTCCGCCCTTCGGGCGCTCAGTTTAAGTTCTTTTAGGTGGTCGTTAAACCATCTATTGGAGTCCTTGAGTCGGCGGATGGAAATGCGACGTAGGGGAGCCACTGAGTCGCAACCTCCAGCCAGCCAGGTGTTAATGGCCTTGGCTTGAGAGGCAGATGATAGGCCAGCAAAGGTGGGGGTGGAGTTGCGGAGCAGGGAGGTCAAGGAGGGGAGATCCAGCCTGTTCCAGTTCCGCGCCCAGGTATTTTTGGCATGCGAGGTTTTGGATAATGGATTGTGGAGAATGGAGAAGGAGATGAGGGCATGATCGGACCAAGGGCATGGAGAGACAGCCACCGAGGCCAATGGGAGGTTGAGAGACCAGACCTGGTCGAGTGTGTGTCCATGAGAGTGAGTGGGGACAGTAATATGTGACACGAAGTTGAAGGATAATAAGGATTCTGTGAATTCTTTTGACGCGGGGCACTCGTGTGGGTCTGAGGGCCAGTAATTGAAATCCCCCAGCACCAGAACCGAGGCATAATTGACCACTAGATTGGCCAGTAGGTCTTGAAAAGCAGATAAAAAAGAGGGTGAGGGCTGGGGAGGGCGGTACATGAGAAGGCAAGTGATGGGAGGAGAGGATAGGAGGGAGCGGACTACCAGAAAGTCAACAGGGAGCATAGAGGGAAAGGGAAGTGATTGAAAATGTAAATCTGACCTGGCGATTAAGGCAACCCCACCACCAGCCCTGCCCGCCGGACGGTCGGCGCGCAGGGCCACGTAAGAAGGGGCAATACCATTACAACGGATCTTTTACAACGCAAATACTGTTACAACGCATACTTTTATAACTCATACTGTTACAACGCAAGTACTTTTACAACGCAGGTACTTTTACAACGCATTTTTGATATATTTTTAGATATAATTTTTATGTTTAAAAAAGGGTATTATAGTTATACTTTAATTTATAGTAATGTATATTTTTTTAATTAACAATCTCAACATTTAATTTTGTAGTATTATTTTTTTATTTAATAGAGTATTCATTTGGGTATTATTGATTTAATTATTAAAATAAAATTATGAAAAACTGTATAATTAGTAATAATTGTTAGTACTAAATATGATTATAAAAATTTATTTATTTTTTAATAAGAGTATTAATTTGGGTATTATTGATTTAATTATTAAAATAAAATTATGAAAAACTGTATATTAGTCATAGTATTATTTTTTTTTGTACTAAATATGATTATATTAATTTATGTATTTATTAATTAGAGTATTAATTTGGGTATTATTGATTTAATTACTAAAATAAAATTATGAAAAACTGAATAAATGCATAGTATTATTTTTTTAATTATGTAAAACTGAATAAAAGGCATTGTATTATTTTTTTAGTACTAAATATGACTATATAAATTAATGTATTTATTAATTAAAGTATTATTTAAAAAAAATTTTTTAATGCATTTAACAAGATTATTATTATTTTATTTTTTAAAGGGTCTTTAATATTTAAATAATTTTAAAATAAAATATCATTTGGTAAATATTATTTTTAAAAAAATGTATTAAAGTAAATAAACATAGGCTACTATAGTAGTTATATTGAATTAATTAAATTTCAGATTTTATATCTGTTTAAAAAATATATAAAATTATTTTTATTAGTATTTTTGGGTATTAATAAATTCTAGTCTATATATTTTTTTAAAGTAAATACAAATTTAAATATATATTTGTAAAAATAAAAATAAATGGATATTTTGATATAAATTTGATGTAATATATTGATTTGTTTTGATTACATTGTTTTTTTTTAAAAAAAATGATATTTAACAACTATTTCTTTTTTAAAAACATTAAGTTTATATTTCTTGAACTTTTAGAAAATATTTCATTTAGAGTATATTGGTTTTACATTTGTAAAAATTATGGTTCCCATGGTTTCACATTGTTTTCAATGGATACATTTGTCCTTCATTTATGTTCATGATTTCAGGATATGTGTACAGCGGTCCGGAATAATAGAAAAGGAAAGCACAGGAAAGAGTCGGCAAAAAAAAGAAAATAAAGAAGACAACAGGTAAGCAATGTAAGAAGTTAATTTTAATTAAAATAGTTTTAAAATTAAGCAAAGTAATAAGAACAAAAAACTATAAATCAGTTTGAAAATCAAATTAATTTTTATTTCTGCATTGAAAAATAATTGTGCAAAAAAACATCCAAATTTTATTGATTTTAGGCAATTTGTTGTATATTTATATACATAATAGATAAATTAATATAAAAAATAACTTTATTAATAAATATGTATTGTATTTCAATGTACATTAGTCCTTTCTTTATCGTTGCTGCTCTTTTTGACGTCATGACGTTTACGTGAGCGTCATCTGCCATTTTGGGGAGTATCGGAACAGGAAGCAGCTGGAAGCTGATCTACGTCCAGGTAGGAAACAAATTAAACCTTAAATAATAATTATATAGATTAAAAGATTGACATTTATTGTAAGGAAAGGGTAAGTTGAGGTTGCTCGAATTGTAAAATAATAAATAATAATACATGTCGATACCCGTATTTCTAAAATATGCCTATGTTGGGTCGAAGGGTGGGGGAAGATCGGAAAATGTTATTTAACAATATTTAGTTGTATTTAATGCAGACTAAGTGATTTACACTGTATGTTTAACCGAAATGTTAATTTATTGATATGCAATGTATTTAAATGCATTTTCGTTCATCGAAAAGGTTTTGTTAAACGATGTTTGAGTAAGTTAGTTTCACGTAATTGTTGATAAAACTTTATTCATTAGTAAACAGTGATATATCCCATGGTGTTTTCGTGATTTATGAAAATGGATAATTTAGGTATGTTTGATAAGGTTGTATAATTTGGAAAAAAATTTATGATGAAAGGTCGAATTGTATAACAATTTTATTAGCACAAAAAACGGAAGGATAACTTTTGTAAATAGATTTGTGTTACTATTTCTGGGGGAAAAAAACACATTCCATTGATTTTTTTGCTCTGTTGATTTTTATGCATTGATAAATTAAAAAATTAAAAAAATTGTAAATATGAATGGTTGAATTGTTTTTCATTCAATTCACCAAAATTAGGTGGAGTATAAATTTTATTTGGATATGTAAGAAAAAAAATGATGTGTTGGTTACAAAAATTGAAGTTTGTTGTAAAATAATTTTAGGGTGAAATGGTTCAATATTTTGTCTACATCGGTATTACCATAGGAATATCACGTTACTGCTTTAAAAAATTGTTTTATTAACATTTGTACGTTGTAGATTGGAAAGATGAAGAGTATAAGCTTTGTAAAAAATGCATTTACAATATTTGCAAAGTAATGTGGAAAAGAGGAGCTATAATGTAAAACATTTTGTTTGTTATTTTTGGTTTTATAAAAACTCACAAATTTTTATTTTTAATAGGAAAAAAAATATTATTGGTTATAAGGGGATGATTTTGAAAATTGTTTAAATAAAATATTACGTTTTCAAAAAGTAAAATTAATAAAAAGGATGGGGACCCAACATTTAGTTTAGCAAAAAAAAATTTAGAAAAAATATTTATAGCCAATTAAAATTAGATAGGGAGTAAATTTAGAGCAAAGCAGGAAAGTAATGTCTTATTACTTACTGGTAATCTTCATTACCCCAATTAGGGTCCTCCCCGTCCCAGTCCTTACCACGTGAGACAGTCCTGCCTCCACCCAGCCAATCAAAACGCCAGAAATCCAAAGGTCGAAGGTGACATAAGCCCCCCCACCCACCGCCATGCCTGTTATCAACAAGACTCAGACACAAACACAGCGGGAGGGAGGGAGGGAAGAGGACTGGGCTGGGGAGGACCCTAATCGGGGTAATGAAGATTACCAGTAAGTAATAAGACATTACACCCTCATGGGTCCTCCCCGTCCCAGTCCTTACCACGTGAGGAACTCACAAGCAGAAAACCAAGAAGAAAAAATGCAGGACACCAGGGATCCATGCAAAAGTACAAAACTTCAAACAATAAAGCATCGACGAACAGCAGCGTACAAGACGCCAACAGAAATCGTCAGAAGAGGCAAGAAAAACATCAAGCCGAGAAAGTCGCACAAAAGTGTGACGGGACCACCAAAAGCCCGCCCCACAAAGCACCAGGATAGAGACCCCGCCCCATCAGCACAGGAAGCAGACACAGAACCCACAGGAGACAAACAGGTTAGGAGAAACCCGAGACTGCAGTGATCATCGGAGGCAAAACAGAAGAGCCCCGCGAACACCCAAAGAAGGGGAACAGGAGAAACCCCCACAGCAGGCAAAACAGGAAGCAACACCTCCGGCCGCAAAAGGAAACAAGAAGAAACAGGCAGAAAAGCCCGATCTAAGCCGCAAAACAACTCAAACCCGCAGAAAATGCAAAGAAGGAAACAAAACGAGCAAGGCACGCAACCCACCCAACCGACAAGCGGAAGAGAAGGCCAGCAAAAAAAAACACTGCAGAGGACAACCACAACACGTCCACCACTAACAAGGACATGAAAGGGGCAACCGCAGACCATGCAAAACAGCAGGCAAGGCCCAAAGAAGAAATGAGAACAGGAGAGCCCGGACAACGAAGCAAAAGCACCGAAGAAGCCGACCCACCAAAGGGCAACAACCACCGAGGAAGCCCCAAGGCCCCAACAAGCACAAACCGCCGTCAACGAGCAGACAAAGCGGAAGGGGAAAAATCCCAACAACAAACCCAAGCTGGAGAAACCAGCACAGAAACAGGAACCCCACCATGGATTCCGACCAAGAGAAGAGCACCAGGAAACAAAAGAGCCCCAAAGTGCATCACAGCTCCAAAGAGCGGAAGGCCAACGCGACCAACACATGCCACAGGCCACCACAGAAGAACAGCCCAAAGACGCCAAAGACAGCCGCTCAAGAGACAGGCAGTCAGAAGCAAGCGCCAAAGACAGGGCAAAGACAGCTGCGGACCCAGAAGCAGAGCCGGAGGCAAGGGAGGCTGGCCAAATCCGACCCCCAACAGCAGGAGTGGAAACCAAAAACAGCAAGGCCAACCCAACAACACCGACACCCCCAAACCTCCACAGAGCGCCCGGGAGGAGAAAAACGGGAGGGAAGGTATACAGAAAACCCGAAGGCCAAGGAAACGGGAGAGCAACCCCCGAGGACAGACCACCCCGGAACAAAAACCGGGGGAGAAGAGCAACAGGAGGGGAAGCAAAAATGACCAAACCAAGAGACCCAAACCAAAGACAAAAGGACCTGGAACAGAGGAACAGAGAGAGGGAATGCTACATGAAGCAGCAAGACAACCCAGCGCAGGGCCATTTCAAGCGCCAGCGCACAGTCCCAAGCACCCACGCAATGTCCCAACAAAAGGACATGTCCCGTCGAAACAAGCACCAGACAGCACCAAACAGAGGACGGCAGGAAGCGGCCTAAGCCACCAAAAGAAGGCACAACCAGAGTACCATTCCAGTAAAGAAACCAACCGCCGTAACAGGGATGCCTCTCAAGACCCTCTGAAAGACAACAGAGAAGTCGCCGCCCAGACACTAGACAGGGAAGCCCGCAGGAACAGAGAAACGTACTGGGACCCCCCAAGAAGGCCCAAACAACAACGAGCCCCCAGAGCGCCAGCCCGAACAACAGACAAGCCGGCTACCAAGGACCCCAACGGGGCCCCCAACCCAAGGACAGGCATCCAAGGACAACAAGAGGAGAGAGGAAAGCAGAAATGCACCCCCCACACCAGGTCAGGAGAGCAAAGCCACCAGACCAGGGGAGAGAGGAACCAGAGCCTCGTAATCAGCAAGACAAAGGACCCAACAAGTCATCAGAAGAAACACCAAGGACACGAGGTGCACAAGAGCCCAAGGAACCACAGCCGAGGAGGCAACCACCAACTGCCGGACACAAAACCAACCCCGAGCCGGGGCAGGAGGGAGACCCAGTAGGACCCGCAGAAGATCCAACAGGACAGAGAACAGATCCAGATATATGGAACGCCTCACGAAATGCGTGTCATCCTAGCGCAGGGGCCATGTCAACCCCCTCCATCAACGCTCAATAGAAAGCATACGAGCCGCTGAAGCGAGCACTGAGAAACAGCCCCCAGCAAAGCGTCAAACCGGTCCCGAGGAACTGAAGCCCCCGAACAGGAACCAGACGAGGAACGGCCAGACTCAAAACGACCCCAGAAACTGGAACCAGGCCAGCAAACCCCCACAGCAGGAGCCAGCACCGCAGAAAAAACCAGAGGAGCATGAGAGAGACCGAAAGGAAACACCTGAAAACAGGAAACGGAACTCAACCACCGCAAACCTCTGAGCAGCCGGATGGAGGGGAACGAGAAAAACAGGCGACTCCCACACCTAGGGAAGCCAAAATTACCCACCAAGAAGAGGGGAAAACCGGGCTGCAAGGGGCACAACCAAAAGGGACACAGCCGCACCAACCCGACCAAAGCCCCGGGAGGCAGAACCGAACAGAAAGACCAACGGGAGCCAGGACCTGGAACAGAGAGAAAGAGGACCCCCGGCCCCACTCCATCACCGAAACCAGCACCACAGAGCGTAGCGACAAAAAATTGGCCAACGCCAAAGAAGAATGGCCAAAAAGGGGGGCAGCCCGGAATGGAAACCGGCAACCAAGAATGACGACCAACAGGAATCACCATTCTCAAAGCAGACTGGACCAATGACACCAAAGGAGATAGGCGACCCACAAGCAGGTCAACACCAGGAGTGGAACACATAACCTGAAGAGGAAGAGATGCAACCACCAGGCCCCCGAGACTCCACCCGGGCACATCCGACTGACATTCAGGGGCAGCAGCACCCGCCGCAGAGGCAGGGAACCAAACGTAGTGCAAAAAATGCAGGCATAGGACCAAGGCACTAGGGGAATGGCAAAGCACCAAAACGCAGGCCAGAGAGAAACCTCACAAGCCCCCGCCGCCCCGGTAGCCGAGGACAAGGCCCAACCATCCGGGACCGGAAGGAGGGACCCCTAAGAAAGCACAGACCGAAAAAGAGCAAGGACACACCCCAAAAAGGAGAAGCAGCATACAAACTCTTGAGAGCGGAATCCACCAACCGCCCAACCCGGACCTCCAGGGAAGAAGCCTCCGAAGACCAAGGGAGAAGGTGCAAAAAAGAAGAAAAATGGAGGATACCAGGTGACAAAGACCACCAGGCGAAATCGTGTCCCCAGAAAGAGAGGAACACCCCGCATGGCAATGCCAAGCCACACCGCAGCCAGTACAGCCAACAGGACAGCACGAAATGGCCGGTAAAAAATGGGAATAAACCCCGCCGGAGCAAATGAATCAGGGAGAAAGACCCAGCAACAAAACGCCAGAAATCTCATGGACCATCCCCGAACGTATACCCCAACAGGGAAAAAACGTCCACGATCCCACCAACAAGAGATGATGGCATAGCCGCATGCACCAGCAGCGCAGACGGCGCAAAACAGTCCAAGAAAAACTGCAAAAGATGCTACGTGGACAAAGAGAATGCAAATTTCCAAAGCACAGCATGAAAATGAGCATCCCAAGTCACATTGACAGCATAGGCAGGACTTGAACCCTCAGCACATGATAGCCTGTGACACCAGAGGCATATGACATACCAATGAGCAACAGCTCCGTGGATGCACCGGAGAGGAAGTCCCCTCAAACATGGCGAGTAAAGGAGTAAACCCTATATGGAACGCTTTACGAATATGCATGTCATCCTTGTGCAGGGACCATGCTAATCTACTCTGTAACGTTCCAAGCTTAGTATATGTGCTGCCGAAGCGAGCACCAGGAAAACACCCAACACACAATGGTGGTGGTATTGAAAGGAAGTGCCCAGCAACCTCCAGGAAACACTGCCCCAAACAGTAATCTCATATGTGAGAACAGAAAATAAACAAAAAAGGGCAGCCCTGCAGTCTCCACCCACAGCCACATATGAAGAACATGGCCGCAGGGGCCGGCCACTGCACTAAAGCACCAGCGCCGGAATGACCTGGGGCCAGAACACCAGGAGGGCTCCCCGCCCCGCCCCAGCCCAGCACATGAACGGGGAGCATCCTGACCCCAGAACAGGAGCATGGCCGGCCGGAGGACCGGAGCGGCCGCGCCGGTAAAAACATGAAAAGACCATAAACAGAAGCATTTAAAAATGCAAAAGAAACACTCACGGCACCGCCAAAACACCCAGAAGCAAACAGGAACGGAGGCAGGAACCGGGAGCACCAGCGTTCCGACAGCCGTCGGAGCAGAAAAAAAACAGGCATGGCGGTGGGTGGGAGGGGCTTATGTCACCTTCGACCTTTGGATTTCTGGCGTTTTGATTGGCTGGGTGGAGGCAGGACTGCCTCACGTGGTAAGGACTGGGACGGGGAGGACCCATGAGGGGGTAATGTCAATATGTGTTTTAAAAGAAAGGATGTTAGCAAGATTCTCAAGGTAATCTAGAGCCACACACAACGAAAACTGTTGTATAAGTCCCAATAGTCGTTCAGACATTTCCTTTGTTCTTTGAGTAATCCGTGAGTTTAGACTACCTGTGAGAGTTTGTGATAATCTCATTTCTTGAAAACTTTGCTCCTTCTTCATAGTTTCAAGAAATGAATAGAAATTCGGGTGGGGTCTTCCAATTATATGATTGAAGGAGTTATGCCATCCCTCAATGGCATTATTTGTTTTAGCCTCTCCCTGTAGGCAACTCGAATAACAGTTCCACCACTCCACATGGAAACGTGGCTTCCTCCTGCGACCCGATCTGCCTAGGTGTCCAATCCATGTGTCTTCCATATAATTTAGAATTGGTGCCAATTTATCTTCGTTAGTTAAATAATACTCAGATTCTGTAAAGGCAGTGTAGTACTCATCTACACTTTCGGGAGGGACAAAACAAAGAGCTGTTAGTTTTTTTAATTTGACTTGAAGTTTGCTGTCTGTTGAGTATTCTGTAACTAAGGGTGTTTTCTGTAATTTACGCCAGAATGCCTGGGAAAAATGGAAAAAAACGCCCCTGAATTTGGGTATCCGTGTACATTTTGGTGATCACATTGATCATACTCAATTCAAAATCTATTATTATTTTCCTAGGGCTTTGGGAAGTTTTAGATTTAATCACAGTTAAAAATTCTGTGTAAGTTGCAGAAGTCTTATCAGGCAGCAAACTATACACTAGGGGTATTACACTATTGTTAATTTTAGCGTGTATAGTATAAATTTGGGTGAATGGATGGGGCGTGCTTTTAAACGTTCCATCCATCATCCAAATTTCACTACTTTCAAGCTTTAAAAGGTTGCGGGAGTACTAAAAATTAGGATACGCTTCTGAGGGTTTTCATTGTCATGCAGGAGGAAAGGTTCATTAGCAAAAGAAATAGTAAGTTCGTGTGGAATATTGATATCAGAAAAGGTATGTGGAGTACTAGTTTGAGTATTACTTGCCTGCTTTTGACGTTGTATAATTCTTCGCAAATTATGAATGGTAGGCATATTACTAGCAACATGGGTAGGGACATGCTGAGCAACCTCTCTCAAAATGGATCCTGTGGAATCATTGGAGGTGCTTGCAATAACTTTCATCTCATTTACAGTTTGTCTTACATCAACTTCCATTGCAGAGGCAGAGTGGTTATGGTTGGTTGTTCTTACAATAATATCATCGACCGTAACCGCTCTGCTGCTGCAACGGGTTGTAAAGTATTGCACGCATCTCCAATGATTCCGTGGAAAACTTATCCTTTCCTTACAATAAATGTAACCTGCATGGTTAAGACATCGATTTCCTTTCCTGGACATGATATAGTTCGCTGTAGGATGTGTAGACATTGCTTGAAAAGAAAAAAAATATGTTTTTTAAATTATTGTAAATCAAATCAAAATTGTAAATTATGTTGCATGTTCTATTTTGTTATGTATAACATATTCCATTTGTGTTACATTTCTGTTTAATATATTCAGACATTTCCTGGTATCTTTAGTATTGAACTATCCAGCACTTTTCTTAATGTAGTACTAACTTAATGTTGGAATAGTATTTTATACCTCTATATGTTCTTGTATTTCTCAACTGCAGCACTTACCCGGAATAGGAATAGTAATTTACACCTTAAGATTATCCAGGAATTTCCCTACTACAGCACTTACCCGGAGTTGAAATAGTAATTTATACATTTACACTATCCACCACTTTCCCTACTGCAGCACTTACCTGGATTTGGAATACTTATTTACACCTCTACACTATCCAGCACTTTTCCTACTGCATCACTTACCTGGAGTTGGAATAGTAATTTACACCTCTACACTATCCAGCACTTTCCCTACTGCAGCACTTATCAGGAGTAGGAATAGTAATTTACACCTCTAGACTATCCAGCACTTTCACTACTGCAACATTTACCTGGAGTTAAAATAGTAATTTACACCTCTACACTATCCAGCACTTTTATTACTGCAACACTTACCCGGAGTAGGAATAGTGATTTATACCTCTAGACTAATTCACACTTTCCTACTGCAACACTTACCTGGAGTTAAAATAGTAATTTACACCTCTACACTATTTAGCACTTTCCCTACTGCAGCACTTACCTGGAGTTGGAAAAATTATTAGTACCTCTACACTATCCAGCACTTATTTTCACTCCTGCTTTATTCTTATGTGTATAATGTATTTGGAATTTCACTTACTTTTCTAATTACACCTTTTCTTAGATGAGATGTGTTTCAGATCTTGTTTTTGGCTTCAGTTGTTCTTTTTGATGATCTTGCTGGGTTTTGTTCTGAAAAAAAAATGAACGGTAATAAATTTGTGACTTATGATTTGTGAATAAAGAGACTTTTTACAAGTTCAAAGTTTACATGTCTTTTTATTCATTATTCATTTATATTATACTCAATTTTAGAGTTAGAAATTTTTTAAAAGACGTTTTACCGCACTTTCCCTACTGCAGCACTTACCTGGAGTTGAAATAGTAATTTAGACCTCTAGACTATCCAGCACTTTCCCTACTGCTGCACTTACCTGGAGTTGAAATAGTAAATTACACCTCTAGACTATCCAGCACTTTCCCTACAGTAGCACTTACCAGGAGTTAAAATAGTAATTTACACCTCTAGACTATCCAAGACTTTCCCTACTGCAGCACTTACCTGGAGTTGGAATACTAATTTACACCTCTAGATTATCCAACACTTTCCCTACTGCTGCACTTACCCAGAGTTGGAATAGTAATTTACACCTCTAGATTATCCAGCACTTTCCCTACTGCCGCACTTACTCGGAGTAGGAATAGAAATTTACACCTCTACACTATCCAGCACTTTCCCTACTGCAGCACTTACCCAGAGTTGGAATAGTAATTTACACCTCTAGACTATCCAGCACTTTCCCTACTGCTGCACTTACTTGGAGTTGGAATAGTAATTTATACCTCTAGACTATCCAGCACTTTCCCTACTGCAGCACTTACCCGGAGTTGGAATAGTAATTTACACCTCTAGATTATCCAGAACTTTCCTGCTGCTGCACTTACCCGGAGTTGGAATAGTAATTACACCTCTAGATTATCCAGCACTTTCCCTACTGCAACACTTACCAGGAGTAGGAATAGTAATTTACACCTCTTGACTATCCAGCACTTTCTCTACTGCTGCACTTACCCGGAATTGGAATAGTAATTTACACCTCTAGACTATCCAACACTTCCCTAATGCAGCACTTACCCGGAGTTGGAATAGTAATTTACACCTCTAGACTATCCAACACTTTCCCCACTGCAGAACTTCTTCAGAGTTGGAATAGTAATTTACACTTCTAGACTATCCATCACTTTCCCTACTGCAGCACTTACCCGGAGTTGGAATAGTTATTAGTACCTCTACACTATCCAGCATTTATTTTCATTCATGCTTTATTCTTATGTGTATAATGTAAATGGAATTTCACTTACTTTTCTAATTAGATCTTTTCTTAGCTGAGATGTGTTTCTGATCTTGTTTTTGGTTTCAGTTGATCTTTTTGAAGATCTTGCTGGGTTTTGTTCTGAAAAAAAATGTATGTTAATAAATTTGTGACTTATAATTTGTTAAGAAAGTGACTTTTTACAAGTTTAAATTTTACATGTTTTTTTATTCAATAAATATTTACATATAGCACAATTTTAGAATTACATAATTTTTAAAAGACGTTTGATCTGCACTTTCCCTACTGCAGCACTTATCTGGAGTAGGAATAGTAATTTACACCTCTAGACTATCCAGCACTTTCCCTACTGCTGCACTTACCCGGAGTAGGAATAGTAACTTACACCTCTACACTATCCAGCACTTTCCCTACTGCAGCACTTACCCGGAGTTGGAATAGTAATTTATACCTTTAGACTATCCAGCACTTTCCCTACTGCTGCACTTACCCGGAGTTGGAATAGTAATTTACACCTCTAGACTATCCAGCACTTTCCCTACTGCAGCACTTACCCGGAGTTAGAATAGTCATTTACACCTCTAGATTATCCATCACTTTCCCTAATGCTGCATTTACCCGGAGTTGGAATAGTAATTTACACCTCTAGATTATCCAACACATTCCCCACTGCAGAACTTCTTCAGAGTTAGAATAGTAATTTACACTTCTAGACTATCCAGCACTTTCCCTACTGCAGCACTTACCCGGATTTGGAATAGTTATTAGTACCTCTACACTATCCAGCACTTATTTTCATTCATGCTTTATTGTTATGTGTATAATGTAAATGGAATTTCACTTACTTTTCTAATTAGATCTTTTCTTAGCTGAGATGTGTTTCTGATCTTGTTTTTGGTTTCAGTTGATCTTTTTGAAGATCTTGCTGGGTTGTGTTCTGAAAAAAAAATGTATGTTAATAAATTTGTGACTTATAATTTGTTAAGAAAGTGACTTTTTACAAGTTAAAATTTTACATGTTTTTTTATTCAAAAAATATTTACATAAAGCGCAATTTTAGAATTACATATTTTTTAAAAGACGTTTGATCTGCACTTTCCCTAATGCAGCACTTATCTGGAGTAGGAATAGTAATTTACACCTCTAAACTATCCAGCACTTTCCCTACTGCTGCACTTACCCGGAGTAGGAATAGTAATTTACACCTCTACACTATCCAGCACTTTCCCTACTGCAGCACTTACCCGGAGTTGAAATAGTAATTTACATCTCTAGACTATCCAGCACTTTCCCTACTGCTGCACTTACCCGGAGTTGGAATAGTAATTTACACCTCTAGACTATCCAGCACTTTTCCTACTGCAGCACTTACCCGGAGTTGGAATAGTAATTTACACCTCTAGATTATCCAGCACTTTTCCTACTGCTGCAATTACCCGGAGTTGGAATAGTAATTTACACCTCTAGATTATCCAGCACTTTCTTACTGCTGCACTTACCAGGAGTAGGAATAGTAATTTACACCTCTTGACTATCCAGCACTTTCTCTACTGCTGCACTTACCCGGAGTTGGAATAGTAATTTACACCTCTAGACTATCCAGCACTTTCCCTACTTCTGCACTTACCCGGAGTTGGAATAGTAATTTACACCTCTAGACTATCCAACACTTTCCCCACTGCAGAACTTTTTTAGAGTTAGAATAGTAATTTACACTTCTAGACTATCCAGCACTTTCCCTATTCAGTTGATCTTTTTGAAGATCTTGCTGGGTTGTGTTCTGAAAAAAAAAATGTATGTTAATAAATTTGTGACTTGTAATTTGTTAAGAAAGTGACTTTTTACAAGTTTAAAGTTTACTTGTTTTTTTATTCAATAAACATTTAAATAAAGGGCAAATTTAGAATTACATAATTTTAACAAGATGTTTGATCTGCACTTTCCCTTCTGCAGCACTTATCTGGAGTAGGAATAGTAATTTATACCTCTAGACTATCCAGCACTTTTCCTACTGCAGCACTTACCTGGAATATGAATAGTAATTTACACTTCTAAACTATCCAGCACTTTCCTGACTGTAGCATTTACCCGGAGTTGCAATAGTAATTTACACCTCTACACTATCCAACACTTTCCCTACTGCAGCACTTACCTGGAGTTTGAATAGTAATTTACACCTCTAGACTATCCAGCACTTTTCATACTGTAGCACTTACCCGGAATAGGAATAGGAATTTACACTTCTATACTATTCAGCACTTTCCTCACTGTAGCATTTACCCGGAGTTGCAATAGTAATTTACACCTTTACACTATCCTGCTCTTTCACTACTGCAGCACTTACTTGGATATGGAATAGTAATTTACACCTCTAGACTACATAGCGCTTTCTCTTCTGCTGCACTTACCCGGAGTTGGAATATTAATTTACACCTCTACACTATCCAGCACTTTTCCTACTGCAGCACTTACCTGGAGTTGGAATAGTAATTTACACCTCTACACTATCCAGCACTTTCCCTACTGCAACACTTACCCGGAGTAGGAATAGTAATTTACACCTTTTCACTATCCAGCACTTTCCCTTTTGCAGCAGTTGAAATAGTAATTTATATCTCTAGACTATCTCGCACAATTTTACCCTCTGCAGCATTTATCATATGATTTACTTGTATTTATACTTTTGGACTTTCCCAACATAATACTGGATTGACCAAATGTTGATAAATGTTACAGACTCACCATATTTTATATATATAACATATATTTTTTTTTCAAATTTTGGATTTACCTTTTAATTTGAAGGCTTTGAAATTTGATTTTTCACAGATTGATGTTTTTTTCTAATCTCTTTTCAAGACTTGGTTTTTCGTTCTGAAACATAAAAAAATAATATAAATGTATCCGTTTCTAGTGTATTTAGATGTCGACACACTTGTTTTGGCAGTTATGAACCGGAATTTATTTTCGAAGTGATTTTTCTGTCAAAATAATTCACAATATTTATTTATAATACGACTTTTTTCGACTACTGCATGATAAAGTTGTTCAATAAATAATGATTATGTACCTTCTTCTAAGTTTGATTAATGGTTCGTACTTTCCAAATTAATTTCTTTTTTTCTGGTCTCACGTTTTCTGCGTCTATGAAGTGATTTCTATGAGTAATATAATAAATACATTTTAACTTTATGTTATCGCATTTAATCTTTATGGCATTTTATTTTTCAACTCATTTAAAATAGTTGTATGTTACAATATATATTTAGCGTAATTTATTAAAATATATTTATTTCACGTTTTTGTTTAATAATTCACAGTAATATTTTCGTAACATCTAATTAAAGTTTAAATAATAATGAAATTTATTAATATTATGTTCGACATTCACTTTAAATAAATTGTTTTTATTTTGTTAACGTTGTCTGTTAACGTTACTTACTTGTAAATCGTTTTATTCAGTAGCTCTGTCAGTACAACAGGTCTCAATGGGTGAAAAGGTCAGAGGTTCAGATTTCACGTCTGCTCTCTCAGGTAGTTGAGGATCAACTAGTTTCAAAATGGTGTCTGGCTACTATTTATAAGTTTGGATTACTAACTTAATTTAATTTGTAAAAATATGCGTTAGAATTGGTTTTTAATTTTACATTTATTTCTGTGTAAACGTATATTTTAAAATTTAATTATAAGTAATTTAGATAGCGTTATTACTGCTGTTTTGGCATCCATTTTGGATAATGTGTTGTGGTATTGATTCATTGAAATAATAGTAGGACTAATTATTTTAATACCTTCTCAAAATGGCGTCCATGAATCCTACTATTTCTGTTTTAATATCTGCAAAGTTAAATATCGTTAAATATCGTGTTTATAATTAATGTATCAATTTTTTAATTTCAGAAATGTAATGTGGTAAAATAATATAATTTTTAGCAGGCGGAGTATTAATTTAAGTACTCGAGTAATAATTTTAATACTCGAGTATTAATTTATAAAATATTTACTTAGTTTTCGTAATATTATGGTAGTTTTTCTCGCCGATTTTTAATACACTTCCCCACCCAAAACCCCTATTTTCCCTGCATCCCGTGCCAGGTTTTATTTTACAAAAAAAAAAATATTTCTGCGTTGTAATGGTATACGTTGTTATATGTTGCGTAGTAATGGTATTTTTGCTAATAAAGTACTATTTTGCGTTGTAATAGTACTCGTTGTAAAAACATGCGTTGTAACAGTATTTGCGTTGTAAAAGATGCGTTGTAACGGTATGCGTTGTTATAGTATGCGTTGTAACATCATATATCCGTCCCACCATGACCCCCTACACTGCCTGAACACCACTGCACTGTCCTAAACCCTGAAACCCCACTTCTAGCAAAACCTGCTAAACTCTTTCAACATTACTCAGGGCTCTAAACCCAGAAACACCATCCTCAGCGAATGCCCCTATAATGTTGAAACACAACTGCACTGCCCTAAACCCTGAAACAGCACTCCCTGCAGGATCACCTACACTGCCCGAACACTGCTGCTGTGCCTTAAACTCTGAAAGAACACCCCCTGCGATACCCCCTACTTTGGGTGAATACTACTGTAGTGTTTGAAACCCTGAAACAACACTCCCAGCAAGACCCCCTTTGACTGTAGTAATCATTTTTAATGTTTTGCAAGGGAGACTGTCATTTGTCTAAGATCACACTGTGAGTCAGTATTCATTTCAGGAAATTGTGGCAGAATAATTTGCTTAGTTTGTGTATTTAAAAATATGGGAATACATGTACTCATGAAGTGAGTCAGGCTTTAGGACACATATTGCTTGAAAGTCCTATGCAGTATATGTGTCAGGCCTCTTAAATCCCAAATACTCTCCATGCTGTATAAAATATACCCTGGGTGTGCTGCACAAATGCCATAGAAAATCTTTCAGTATCATGTAGTAATCATTTCAGTGAATTGCAAGGGATATTTTGATTTGTCTAGAAACAGAATGTGAGTCAGTGTGTTTTTTGGGAATATTGTGACAGAATCACTTGCTCAGTGCAAGTGTTTGCAGACATGGGAATACATGTACTCATGAGGTGAGTCAGGCTTTAGGCCATGCAGTGCTTTATAGTCTTAGCACTTGCATGATACCATACACTGCACAAACACAACTGCATTGCTCTAAACTCAGAAATATGAGTCCCACCTTGACCCCCTACACTTCCAGAACACCACTGCACTGTCCTAAACTCAAAAACACCATCCAGAGCAAAACCTGATAAACTCTTTTAACACTACTGCACTGCTCTAAACCCAGAATCACCATCCTAAGCGAATGCTCCTATAATGTTGAAGCACCACTGCTCTTCCCTAAACCCTGAAACATCACTCCCTGCATGATCTCCTACACTGCCCGTACACTGTTGTTGTGCCTTAAACGTACTTATGGAGTGAATCACACTTTACAACATATAGTGCTTCTAATTGCTATGTAGTATGCTAGTAGTGGTCTATAATTGTAAAAAAAAAAAATAACATGTTTTTTTTCTTCACTACAGATTTTAATTATCTACTGCAAGAAAAACCATTATGCCTTCGAAGAGTTAGAAAAGAAAAAGATATAAACAGGCTTACTTTTCCAAGAAAAAACAAGTACAAGATTTATCTAAACAACAATGTGTGGAAAAAAAGAAGAAAGCTCCTGGTAAGACAACAAATGATTTTATAAAGAAAATAACACAAACCTAAAAAAGTGGGGAGAATCAGGAAAAAAAAAAATATATATATATATATATATATATATATGTATATATATATTCACAGAAAAAACCATAGGTTATAGACCATATATAGTTAGGAATTTGCATTTACAAAACCTTGAAAATTCACTGAAAAAACCATAGGTTATAGACCATATATAGTTAGGGATTAGCATTTAAAAAACCTTATTTTATTTGCACAAAACCATTGAAATTCCATATATAGTTAGTTGCACTAACTATATATCGCGGACCCGCAATCCACTGCTAATGATGTCACATATTACATCATTCATGACATGGTCAGTGACATCACTGATGACATCACTGATGACATCTCAAATGACATCACTGATGACATCACTGACATCTCATTTGACATTACTGATTACATCACTGATGATATCGTTTATGTGATAATACATCTTCAGACTCTAATATAACCTTTGATACACTCAGTGTAAACAGGCACTCACAGACTGTCACACATCCATGGAGTTACTCACACACCTATTCAGTCATGCAAAGAATCAATCACATCTCCATTTCCTTAACTATACAGTTATACACACCTTACTTATTCAAACTTATACTAACACATATTTACTCTCTTATACAATCCTTGATACAAGTTCACAATGATTCATACAGCCACTCTCACATTCACTGACTCTTATGTTCCGTTATTTATATATGTCAACTCTCACATGGAGTGTGTTTTACATATGTACTTACTTTGACATGTCGAACTGAGATATCCATTCACTCACCAATATACTCATGCACACAGTCAACTGTCCATACAGCTGTTTCTACATGCACTTTTGAACCCATACACCTAGGGAATCAACCGCTCACACATCTATGCACAGAGTTATACACCTCCCAGCCACCCACACACACACTCAGTCTCCCATACAAATACTTGGGCAACCATTCAATAACCCATATAGTAACTGATATAGCTACTGATTTAAACATGCAGCAGTTTACAGAAGAACATAAATATTGATTGCCAAATTAAGACACTTTAATCACTAACCCATGCACTCAGTGAGACACATTTAATCATTCTCTCATACAGTCAGTCATGCACCTACTAAATCCTTCATCCAGACACTTATACATCCACTCATTCTTCAATATGTAAGACATATTTTAACTTTACAGAAACATACAGTCACTGGGTGTTGTCATCAGTGATGTCATCAGTGATGTCATTTGAGATGTCATCAGTGATGTCATCAGTGATGTCACTGACCATGTCATGAATGATGTAATATGTGACATCATTAGCAGTGGATTGCGGGTCCGCGATATATAGTTAGTGCAACTAACTATATATGGAATTTCAATGGTTTTGTGCAAATAAAATAAGGTTTTTTAAATGCTAATCCCTAACTATATATGGTCTATAACCTATGGTTTTTTCAGTGAATTTTCAAGGTTTTGTAAATGCAAATTCCTAACTATATATGGTCTATAACCTATGGTTTTTTCTGTGAATTTCATTGGTTTTTTAAAAGCTAATATCTATAGCTGTAAAATATATTCTTTATTAAGTGACGTATCACGTAGCCCGTGAGACGCCTCATGATGCATCGCATAACCGTGACGTATCGTCTCTGCAGCGCAAACCAAACCCAAAACGTAAGCGCGCCAGAACACGCTTAAAGATATATATATTTTTTTAACCTTAATTAGACAAAATCCACACGTGCACATATCACAAACGTTCAAAAAACACAATATGTCGGACTCCCGTTACGCTGCCGGTTAGCTGCCCGGTTAACGTACCAGGAAGCACCTTTACCGCGAAAAATCGCAATTTTTTTTTTTTCACCCCCCAGGGAACTTTAATAGCCCCCTCATCAATCCTAGGGGTTCAGGAGGGGTCTGCCTTACCCCTTTCATTCATTTACACCTTTTTTTTTTCCACCTCTTGTCTCTCGATCCCACAGAGAGACAAGATGGCGGCCGCTCCAGACTGTTTACAATGATAACAGCCAATCAGCTTCTCCTCAGACTCCCGTTACACTGCCGATTAGCTTCCCGGTAGCTGCCCGGTTAGCTGCCCAGTTCGCGTACCAAGACGCGTCTCTACGGCGAAAAAATCGGATTTTTTTGTTTGTTTTTTTTTGGCCCCACGTGGCTTTATAATATCCCCCTCATAAATCCTAGGGGGTCAGAAGGGGTCTACCTTGCCCTCTTTCCTTCATTTCCCCCTTTGTTTTGGCCTCCTCTTGTCTCTCGATCCTACCGAGAGACAAGATGGCGGCCGCTCCGGACTGTTTACAATATTGACAGCCAATCAGCTACTCCTCAGACTCCCGTTACACTGCCGGTTAGCTTCCCGGTTAGCTGCCCGGTTAGCTGCCCGGTTCGCGTACCAAGACGCGTCTCTACGGCGAAAAAATCGGATTTTTTTTTTTTTTTGGGTTACACTGCCGGTTAGCTTCCCGGTTAGCTGCCCGGTTAGCTGCCCGGTTCGCGAACCAAGACGCGTCTCTACGGCGAAAAAATCGGATTTTTTTTTTTTTTGGGTTACACTGACGGTTAGCTTCCCGGTTAGCTGCCCGGTTAGCTGCCCGGTTCGCGAACCAAGACGCGTCTCTACGGCGAAAAAATCGGATTTTTTTTTTTTTTTTGGGTTACACTGACGGTTAGCTTCCCGGTTAGCTGCCCGGTTAGCTGCCCGGTTCGCGAACCAAGACGCGTCTCTACGGCGAAAAAATCGGATTTTTTCTTTTTTTTTTTTGGGCCCGGCGTGGCTCTATAATATCCCCCTCATCAATCCTAGGGGGTCAGAAGGGGTCTACCTTGCCCCCTTTCCTTCATTTCCCCCTTTGTTTTGGCCTCCTCTTGTCTCTCGATCCTACCGAGAGACAAGATGGCGGCCGCACCGGACTGTTTAGAATGTTGACAGACACCGGAGAGCCAATCAGCTTCGCTTCGCAAAGTTCCGATACGCGAAAAGTTCGCGAACCGGAGCGCTGCCCGGAGCGCTGTTACAGATATATATCTTGATTTAAACGTTAATTTCTCAAAATCCACTGAAGCACATATATTGAGACCTAGCAAAGGCACATCGGGCTAACAGTCCCTACAATTTTGCCAAGTTTCGTGGAAATCCATTCAGCCGTTCGGGCTAAAAGTGAGTCCAACCGCCCTATGGAAATTAACATGGGAAAAACGCGTTTTGGGACCCCCCTTTTTTCTCGGCCCCCCCTTGACGAACCCCCCCCAAATTTTCAGGAGCTGCTCAGAAACAAAATGTGCCATTTTCCTGAAAATTTCAGCCGATTCCGTCCACAAACGCCAAAGTTATTAGACATAGAATTTTCAAAAGTCCCATAGGAAAAAAATCCTAACTATATATACCTACTGGCTATCGCCAGTAGGTAATATATATATATATATATATATATATATATATATATATATATATATATATATATATATATATATATATATATATATATATATATATATATATATATATATCTGTAACTACAAAGAAAAACCAGACAAAAAAAGAAAAATTATGGAAAACTATGTGGTAAAGATATTGTGTATAGTAATAGACGAAAAAATCAGTTTCTTGAAATTCGGAAGCAAATGTTTTATAACAGAGTTGTTTTAAATTCATTAAAAAATATAAAGAATTGTAAAAGAAGAACAGCTTTTTAACCCCTTCGACGCTGATGATGAGCTGGGCTCGTCATGGCGTAGCCTCCTCGCACGCTGATGACGAGCCCAGCTCGTCACGTAAAGTGCGTTTTTTAAAAACCCAGCATGCGAGCGGAATTCCGCTAGCGCGCATGCGGTTATAAGAAAAAGAAACATATAGAAACAATTGTTGAGAAGGCTTTTGAATTAAAAAATTTTTTTTCATTTTAGTAATCAATAGGATAAGAACACTAGATAAGCCAATCAATGGTATGAAGGCCAAAAGTAAGTGGAAAAGACTAATTAATAAAACTAATTTTTGTAATGTTTGTTCTGGAGAATGGAAACATAGTTCAAGTTGTGAGCCGTTTTTTAATGAAGAGAGTTACCTTCAGAGTAATGATTTGTTGCATGCAGTTGACACCAGTGGTTGAGTTTATGAGGTTAAGAATGGTTGTCCGATTGAAAAAGAGAAAATTGTCCTTAGAAATGCAGAAGAGGTGTTAACTGATGAAGTTTTAGGGAGACGTCCTGAGGCTCCAGTGTACACTTGGAATTGTAGTAGTATTTGTAGTGTACGACAGGATTCAATTGATTTTCATCACAGTTTCTTATGTAAGTATACTAAGAAAAGTGTTAAATAAAATATTAAGATGTTGCAAGAATTAGACCCTTGCAGAGTGAGAGAAAAAAAGGGTTTGCAAGGTCATTCTCTGGCTTGTCTCTCTAAAAATGTATGTCAGAGTGTTTTTCACCATTTCAGGATGTTAGCAGTACATCATACTGAAATGAGGAAATTAGTGAGAAGGTTGTATTATGTAAAAACTCCAGCACTAATGTTAAAAAAGTTAAACAGTGCTCTTTTTCATGGATCTGTATTAGATGTAATCAACATTTGTGAAGAAATTGAGGTTAGTTACTTTGGTCATGAAGAAGACAGTGCAGAAACTGATACATTAATAGAAGGAAATGTGGAAGAAAATGTACAGAATTTTTGTACAGAAAATTTTGAGCAAGAAATTACAACTTTTGAGGTCATTTCAGGTGAAAGGCCAAGCTTTTCTTGCATATGTTTTAGACAAATTCATTATAAAAATCAGACCAGGTTAGTTGATCTATATTTAAAAAGTGAGAAGGAGAATAATATTCAGTGGAAGGAATTTGCAACTTATTTGTTGGTAGAGAATTGTATTTGTAAATATTGTTATAATAAATTAAATGAAAACAAAATGCATGCTAGAGCTGTACATAATAATCATGAGTTGATAAATATTCCTTCTGAACTGATGGATTTAAATACTTATAAGTCTATTTTTATTCAGTGTGTGCATCCATTCCAGGCTATTGTTCGTATGGAGCCTAAGACAGGGAAATTGCCTCCTTCAGATTTACAGAGAGGATTTAAAGAAAAATATTGAAACAATTGGTGTTGAAAAAGTAGAAGAGGAACCTCTGGTTATTCTAGTTAATGGCGTTCCTACGAAGAGTAAGAACATCTGGCAAGAATTAGTGGATGTTAGGAAAGTGAAAAAGGCAACGTTGTATTTGGTAAAGAATAATCAATACTATAAAAATGTATATGTAGGAGAAGAGGAAACAACTGTAGAAGAGGACAGTGATTTGTCAGCTGGACAAATTGAAAAAGTGGATGTGTCCAGAACTGAAGAAATATTTGAACATTATAGTGTGCATTCACTTCACTCTAAAGAAGTGATGGGGAATACTATTGAGTTATTCCAAATGAAAGAAGGAAGTCCCATTAGTGGATGGGAAGAAAGCTTGGAATTTACTTCAATTTCTTCGAGAGGCAAATGCAAACATAGAAAATATAGAATACAAGACACCTGGAGAACTGTGCTCTTTGGATCCAGTTAATGTTTGCAGGTATTTCAATCATAGGTTTGAAGCTATGATGTCTTTTATCACAAACAAAAACAATCCTCCTCTTGGAGAGGTTCTGGATTTCTTTTGGAGAAAGGAGTATTAAGCAAGAGGTGCTCCTCACATACTCCATAGCTATGGATCAAAGATGCCCCTTTATTTGGAACAGATTCAGATGACACAGTGATGAGTTTTATTGAACAATATTCTACATGTGCTGTTCCAAAAAGTACAGAACAAAATAATTTAAGACATCAAGTCTTACGGTTTCAAACCCATCATTGTGGAAAATATTGTTGTCGAAAGTACAAATCTAAGGATAAGTTCTACACAAAATGTTAATTTGGATTTCCACGTCCAGTAATATCAAAAGGAAGAGTGAACAATTTTATGTCATCTTTGCGACATACTGTCACAAGACAATCACTGAAAAATACCTACAACTTAAGAAGAAATGAAGAGTCAAAATACATAAATGACTATAACCCAGTTGTTTTGTCCATGTGGAATGCAAACATGTATATTCAATATGTTGCAGACAACTCCATTGCTGTGGCTCAATATGAAACCTCTAACATTACTAAATCTGAAAAGCCGGAATTAAAGGAAATGTGGGAAGAAATTTCTCATGAAAAGAGCCTAAGTAAGAAATTGTAGAGCTACATTTTGAAGATGTTGTCTCATCGAGAAATCGGAGCATATGTATGTTCAGATTGCTTATCATCTGCAAGTCTGTACTCCAAATCTAGAACAGAGTTTAGGTCTTGCAAGAACACGAAACTGAGTTTTGAAATCTGTACAAGAAATTGAGTATTTAGCATAGAGAGAACCAGACAGTACAGATATTTTGAAGACAAATATGTTGGATACATACTATCCAAATAGAAGTATTCATCTTGAGAACGTTTGTCTCTATGAAGTACTGCAAAGCTATTCTTTTAAGAGGAATATTACAGAAGATATCAATAAAGGAGTTCCAGCCACATGCATCATCCAGGCCTTTTGCGAATTCCAAATTGCGAAAAATAGAGAATCGCAATTTGGAATTCTCAAAATGGGATGCATTTTTATTTTCGCAAATTATTTGCGATTCGGTAAAAATCACATTTTTTACCGAATCGCAAATATTATGCGAATTCCAAAGTGCGAATTCGCAATTCCCATTGATTCCTATGGGCCAAAAGGCCCATAGGGATAAATGGGAAGGCTTTAACAAATTGCGATTTTCTTTTTGAAAATCGCAATTTGTTAATGCATTTCAAGCGTGCAGAGGGGGGTCCAAAGGACCCCCCCTGCACCCCAGAAATGTAATTTGAAGTGCATGTTTCACACACACATGATGCATCCCAAAAACTTATTTAGGAAGTCCAAAGGCGGATTTTACCGATTCGCAACGTTTGCACTTCCTAAATAGGTTGATGCATGTGGGTGTATATGCTGTGATTGGATCTGAAGGATGTTTAGTGAAACAAAGAAAAAGACATTTGATTAATCACCGAAAACTGAGTTGCAAAAGGGAATTTTACTATTTAGCTCTTTTGCAACTCTTTAAGCCATGGCGTACAGAACTGGAACTACTTGGAGATTTTGACAGTTATGAAGATTCATTCAACACAACTAAAAATACTATAGCATGTCCTGTTTTTACTAATTATCTGAAAATGTAAAATGACGAAATACAGCAAGAAGATACAATTGCATCAGAGATTGCTAAAGACAGTTCTCAAGACAGTCAAAGTTCTCCTTCGTTGAGTCAGGATCCACTAGGAGAACCAATTATCCAAAATGAAGCAGCAACTGCCATGGATGAGGTGGATAGAGCAATGGAACAAGCTCAAGATGATATAATAAACTTAAAAGAATTGGAAAAACAACTAAATGTTGAGCAAAAAAATTTTATAATCAATTGACAGAGCAGATTGAGCATGGTTTATATCATGAGAAAAAAGAGTGCTCATGTACGTCATTTAAACCTGTCTGACTGTACGTGAGTGGAGAAGCAGAAACTGGAAAAAGTTTTCTAATTAAAGGAATTGCAACTGATCTACAGAAAAGAACAGAGTCATCACTCTCTTGTGTTGTTACTGCTCCAACTGGGTTGGCAGCACATAACATTAAAGAGATGACTTTACATCGTTTGTTGATGCTGCCAGTAGAGCATGAAAATAAATTACAATACCACAAGCTATCTGTAGAAGCTTGTTGTGAAGTGTCTAGAGTCTTGAAAAAAATGAAACTTCTCATTATTGATGAGGTAAGCATGGTATCAAATTTAATGCGTGCCTTTGTGCATTTAAAAATGTAACAAATCCTTAAAACAGAGTATGATGTGTTATTTGGAGGCAAACATGTCATAGTTTTTGGAGATATACTACAACTAACTCCTGTGAAAGGACAGCCAGTATTTAAAACAGTTACACATGAAGACACCAAAAAGTGCCTGGGAAGCATTGGAAATGTTAATATTTGGTCATATTTCGAATATACAGAACTCATTACAAATATGCGACAGGCAAAGGATGCTGATTATAAAAGTATTCTTGAAGATATAAGAATAGGAAAAAGTGAGTGAACATGGCAAAGAAGCTTTACAGGCATAATTACTTTCAATTTTGTTTCCAAACAAAAATATTGTTCCAGAGAATATCTATAGAAAAATTGCAGTAAAGAAATCAGTGATTTGCTTGATGCCAACTCTGCAAGAATGTTCAATATTCAATGAAAAAATGTTAACGTTAGAAAATCAAGAAATTATAAAACTGGAAGCTATTGATAGAATAGAGCATGTAGGAGCTACTAATATTTTGTCAGAAAAGTTTAAGTCAAAATTGGATTCTTTAGAGAATTCAATATCTAAAACTGCTGGTTTAGAAAAAAATCTATATGCATGTATAAATTGTCAGAAATGTTTACGATGTAATTTACATGTGGAAAGAGGTTTACTGAATGGAGCAATGGGTAATGTTGTTGATTTTGTTAATTACCCAAATAGAGATGTTCAGCTCGATTTTTGCTTGTAAAAGATTTATATGACTTCCGAAAACAGTTTCCTGTTTGTTTGGCATATGCGGTGACTATTCATAAATCTCAATCTCAAGATTTAAGTGTTGATTGTGCTTTGGTGAATATTAAAATTACTGTGTTTAAAGAGGGTATGGGATATGTTGCTTTATCTCGAGTCAGAACTTTATGTGGATTATACCTTATTGATTTTGATGACACAAAGATTAGTGCAGAATATAATAGGTTAAGAAGAGAATATTCTCCCAATTTACCTCAATATCCTTTATTTGAAAAGCGTGTGGTGGGTCGAAAAAAATGATATGAGAAAAATTGTAGCGAGGTTGTAGAGAAAAGAAAAAATCTAGATGAACCAGCGATAGTAAGCAAAAAGAAAAAGGATACTATTGAAGAGATGGTTGGTTTTCAGTTTGACAATAGTTCTGGTGTCAACTGCTATTTTAATGTAGTGGTTAATGTTGTTTTTCTTGTAACTTTACAACAACAAATTGTTGAAAATCAGGCAAAAGATTTTGTTGTTTGTTGAATTCTGTGTTTGAGAAATGTAGTAGTGATGAAACTAAAATAGAAAATGTTTTTGATATTCGAAATGTTTTAGACATATGTTCTGGTTTAAATTGATTTTCACAGAATATTCAACAAGATTGTCAGGCATTTCTAATGTATATGCCTGTTGTATTGCTAGATGAAGCTATAGATATTGAAAATCTTTTTGTCCTTTCTTATAAATGGCAACATGATTGTAACAATTGTTAGTAGTACTAAAATAGACATTGAAAGATTTATATATTTGACTTTACCAGACTGCAAATCAGTGTCTTTTAATAATCTAGTTAGAGAAGCAAATCAAAATATAGTCTTTACCCAATGTAACTCACAAATGTTATCAACATTATTTATACAAAGATATGGACAGTATTTAATTTTAATGCTGCAACAATGCAGATCTGATGGAAGAAAACTGACAAATTTAATAAAAGAATTGTGGCTTCTCAACTATCAATATCAGGAAGAACTTTGGTAACTCTAGCGATTATTTTACACAATGGTCCTTCTACAACATCAGGACATTACACAGCTTATTTAAAATGTGCAAAAGGCTGGACTCATTGTAATGATACTCAATTGAATTTTGCCTCATCACTTACCAAATTCCTACCTAGTATTTTTACAACCAAAATTGTAGGGAAAATATTTGGCCTTGGAAAATTACTGCTGTTAAGAAAGGGTAGTCTGGTGTTGAAAAGTACTTTGTGAATGAGGGTTATCAGGTTCAAAAAAGTCTTATAATTGACGTAGAGGTAGTGTAAGTGTATCAGATAGTGGGTGATTTGATCATCAGTGAGGCAGAGGTGTTTTAGATTTGTTGTAGTTGTTGTAGATGTTGGTGAAATTTTGTATTCCCTGTAGAGGTTTCTTTCAATGGTATACAGCTCCTTGCTAAGATAAACGATGAGCATCATCATACCAGATTCTGATAGCATGCTAGTTGTTTAAGGTTCTATGTACATGGTAAATAGTATCAGGTGGAAGTATAACCATTGTTAGATGGTACAAAATATGTTGTTGCTTTTGATTCATAAGGTTGGGAAAAAGAAGCTTAAGAGTACTAGAAAGTAACTTCCAAACTGAGGATTTTACACATACTATTTGGCCATGCGGAAAAGTATCAGAAACAAAAAAATGACTATTTCCGGTAAATGTTGTTAGCATATGTTTGTACAGAACTTTCTTTAGAGTGTATAAAAAAGAAGTAATAATGTTTTGTTACTTTGTGATTGTTGGAGATGTCCCATATTTACGTAAAAAATTGCTGCTCGAAATAAACATTTAAGATATATTTTTTCTAATTTCTAAATTATTAATGAAAATGTTGAATGGGTTTTTTAAAGACAATCTTATTGATTGTCTTTTTTTTTTGCCCGCTGTTATATGACGAGTACTAATAAAATCACTGTTTTCAGTGAAAATCAATATATTCTGAGAACAGCAAAATAATATGCATAACATATTGTACAAAATATTTTGTATTGTGAAATATATATTTTATAAATCAAATGTTCTTCTCTTCCACAGATACTATATTTATAAAAAATGTATTATTAATTTGTCATTACTTATAAGGTAAGTATGTCAATCAAAAAATACTTTGTCATCACTCTCTTACTACTCTTTCCCTCTTTCCCTATCTTATTACTTAGTCCCTTTACTCCCCTTCCTTTACTCATCTTACTCCCCTTCTCTCACTCTCCTTACTCCTCTTCAATCACCTTTACACTCCTTATCTCGCCATCAGTACCCTTCTCTCACCTTCACTCACCTTCTACTGTTCCCTCATTTCCCTCTGTGTCCCTCTGTGTCCCTCACTTCTCTTTCCTTTCTTCCTCCATCACTACCCTTCTCTTGCTGTATCCCTCTCTCTTATCACTCCCTCCTCACTCTCTTCCCTTCACACCATCCCTCTCTCACTTTCACTCACTCCTGTTCTCTCACTCCCTCACTCTCTTTAGCTAACTCCCCTTCCTTTATTCCCTCCCTCACTCTACTTTCCTCCATCCATCTCTAAGTCTCTTCCTCTGTCTCAGTCACTATAACTGCCTCACTCCCTCACAGTCCCTCACTCTCCCTCTCTTTCTGTCGCTCACTGTCTCCCTCTCTTTCCACCACTCTTACTTTTCTTTATTCTCTCTTTCCATTAATCCTTCTCTCTCACTCACTACTTTTTCCTCTCTCTCAATATGCTTCTTTTTCTCTTACTCCCCTTCCCTTACCCTCATATCCCTTCCCTCACAGTCACTGCCCTTCACTCAGTGTCACTCCTCTTCCCCTACTTCATGTTCTCCTCTCTGTGCATCACTCCCATTCCCTTTCTTCTTTTCACATTCCCTCACTCCCCCTCACTCTCTTTACCTCACTCCATCTATCAGTCCCCTTTCCTCACTCCCCTTTCCTCACTCCTTTTTGCTAACTCACATTCCTTTTACCCTCACTCCTCTTCACTCCATTTCTCTCTCCCTCTCTCCCTCTGTCTCACTCAGTTTAACCGTCTCACTCCCTCTCAGTCAATCGCTCTCCCTCTCTTTCTCTCTCTCTCACTCTCTCCCTCTCTCTCCCTAACCCTTCCTCTCTTTCCCTTTCTGTTTCCTTCACTCCTACTTTATCCCTCAGTCCACTTTCCTCTCTCTTAATCTCCTTTCTTCTCTTTCATACCCCTTTCGTCACCCTCATACCACTTCTCTCACTGTTACTGCCTTTCACTTATAATCAGTACTTTTCCCTCACACCCCTTCCCTCACTCCCCTTCCTTCACTCCTCTTTCCTCACTCCCTCACTCTATCTCACTTACTCCCCTTCGTTCATCCCTCCCTCACTTTTTTCATCCATGTTTCTCTACCTGTGTCCCTCTGTCTCACTAACGTTAACTGCCTCAATCCTTCTCAGTTTCTTGCTCTCCCTCTCTCGCACTCTCTCCCTCTCTCTCCTTTACCCTTAATCTCCTTTCCTCTCTCTTTCTATCACTCCTCCTCTCTTCCTCACTCACTTTCCCTTTCTCTCAATTTTCTTCCTTGTCCCTCATTCACTTTCCCTCACCCTCATACCCCTTCCCTAACTGTCACTGCCCTTCACTCACAGTCACTCCCCTTCCCCTTTCCACTTCCTCCAATCTATATTTCTCACCCCTTCCCTTTCCCGCTCTCTTTTCCTCACTCCATCTGCTCTCCTTCTCTCACTTCATTCCTTACTCCCCTTCCTTACTCCCCTTCCCTAACTCCCTCCATCCCCTCACTCCCCTTCTGTCTCCTTCACTCCCATTCTCTCACTTTTCCTTACCCCCCTTTTCTCATCCCGATGCCCCTTCCCCCACCGTCACTCCACTTCACTTTCGTTCACTCCCCTTACCCTGCTCTACTTCCCCCTCTCTGTCCCTTATTCCGCTTCCCGGTCTCCATCCCCTCCTTCCTTTTTCTCACACCCCCTCCCTCACTCTACTTTCCTTACTGACATTCCTTTACTCTTTTACTCTATTTACCTCACTCCCCTACCATTAGTCCCCTTCTTTCAGTCACTCTTTCACTCTCCTTTCCTCACTCACCATACTCTCATTTCTTCACTCATTCCCTCAGTCTATTCCTCCCCTTCACTCAGTCATTTCAGTCATTCATTTATGCACTACACATTCATTCAAAAAAAGTATGAGACAGTATATAAGAAATATAGCTCTTCTTGGAGAAGTGAAGTTAGTTCTTAGAAGAACTGTTTTTTTTGTTTTACATTTTTTTGTGATTTTTTTGAACAATTTTATATATTTTTGGGTTTTCTGTAACAAAAAAGAAATCAGGTAACCAAAAACTGCTCAAAAGGAACAGGAACAAGAATAATAAAAGAAAAAAAATTAAGGGCGGAGCATTTGTGCTGCCTGATCTTTGCCACGATTAAGTCAATGCTTTGTTCTCCGTAGCACAATATTTCCTAGCAATAGCTGCAACGTCTGTGTACATCTGCAAAATCCGGCCGGATATCTAAAGCAGTTGTAGATGGAAATGCTCCCGCAGAAGAGGTCCCGGGGACAGCAGCTGGAGATTTGTCCTTAAGGTCTTGAGTTGATGCACGAGCAAAGTTAATTGGATGAAGATTTTTAACATGCCAAGTCATTGTAGCAATGCTAAAAGAATAATGTTTGGTGGCATTTGAAAGGATGCTGCCACAGATTTTGCAAGTAACTATGGAGGCATTAACCTTCTTCTGCCACTCCGGATATGTAAAAAACTTCCAAATAAATGATTCTTTAGTTTTCCTTGCATTAGCATCTCGTTCCCTAAAAACATATATAATGATACCACACATGGGCAAATACACAGTTATACCCTATATCTCAAATAAATGGCAGCCATTTTGAAAAATCTGCATCATGATAGAGTGGTAGACTTTTCACCATCATTTTCTACAGAACAAAATTCAATAACAATCCACTCACAGAAATTGTATTGCAATTTGTTTTAGGTTCCGCAACAAATTGACTAGTCTATATATGCACTATACATATGATGTTTGTATACCACCAAGTTGATGGTAGATCTCAAGCTGTGGGAATAGCAAAAAAAATTGCAACAAGTATCCATTGGGGAGAAATGTTAACTAAAAGGAAAAAATGTGTGCATCAAAGTGGAAAGCATGGTTTCCATCTCTTCTAAAATTTGAGTACCTGCAATGTATTTATTTCATGTTTATGCAGCTGACTGCAGTGATAAACAAAGGCTGCCTGTAATGTAATTTAAAAGTTTGCCTTGATAAAGATTTGCAAGGGCTGGAACACGTGGCCTGCACCATGCTTGCAGTTTATACTATTGTCAAATAAAGTAGTTTTTAACTTTTTATTCAGAAGTGATTTGCTGTTTTCTTAGTTTTTTTCAGTTAAAATATGTGTGTTTAGTGCATAACATGCATTGATGTAAAAACACTTATTTAATTGTTTCCTATGACATGGGTTTCATCATCATAATGACGGTCTGAAACTAAGCTGCAGAGTTTACCATTGCAGTCCACTAGCATTCCCCTACACTAGAGAACCACATTGTGCAGCACTCCTATCAAATTCTGCTACATAAAGAAAAGGGTAGATATTTAACTTTCAAAAAATGCTCTATTATAATTTAATTGAATTACCAAATTCTGCCTAATTACAGTGTCATTTGGTATTCAGATCTATTTTCTCAGAGTAGCCAAAATAGACCTGTGGTTGCATTTGGTCTGAGTAATAGAGCTAAATGTAACAGAACACAGATAGCAGACATATATTTCCCCAAATATACTCCAGGCATTTAGCAATATTTTCCTAACACAAATTGTACCTACATTATCCAAAATGGTATCAAGTTAGGATATCAAACAGATTTTTGTAGGGAATGCCTGGTGCACATTCCTGTTTCAAGCTTGTAAGGGCATGAGGAGGGAGATCTTTGCTGCTACCAGATGATATGAACCTATTCACGTAGCACAGTCGTATTGGTGTCTCCGAGGTCTTATTATTATCATGTAAAGGTGGAATGTTACAAAGGTACCAATGTATTTTATTTCTTTCTTTCTACTCCTCGAGAGAAATATCATTGACATTTTACCTTGAAGCACGTTTAAATTGCGCACTGGTGAGGTTTATGGACTGCGTAGTAAAAAAACTAGGGAAGGGGAGAAGCCAATTTCCAGCTCAGCCGGAGGCGCAGACGCTTGGACCTCCATAAGAAGGACAATACGGCCCTGTGGGCACCTTGTGAAAATCAAACAGAACTCTAAAGGCCGAATCAACACAATTAAAGGGCCGTGCACTCCGGCTGGACACCTTTAGTGTGCTAAATATAAACCTGGCAAGAGCCATTATGACTTAGACAGTTTCTATAGGTGCAGGGCAGAATTAAGAGAGTTCGGACATATGGTGGACTGGGAAATCTGTTTTTTATTCTAACTACTGTTATTTAATAAGTCCATTAATTGAATATGTATCAAAATTGTTTTATCTTTTGTATTGCGTACTGTGCAACGTTTTTTTTTAATCATGCAATAAAGTTTTACTTCATTCACCTTGAAGCACATTTGGAAATCCATATTTGTTCTTCTAGTGGCTCGATCCTGAACCATACCAGTTTGAGGTAAGGAATTCAAAATCCATGTGGTCCTGTGAGGTTTGCTTAAGCTTTATGGATGATGCTTGTGGTCCAGTGTTGACTCTGAGAAAAGTATGTGATATTCAGACTACATCTTTTTTGGCAAGCCTGATAGTGACTAGTTCCTTAATTGATGACTATAATTCACTTTTGCCTCCAGCATCAGGCACGGTGACATGTAGCAAGTCAATCAGGTGATCTAGAGGCTTGGTCTTCCCTGCCGATCAACCGGTAGCTCCCAATGATGTACTAGTTACAACTCTTTGATTAGTACTGTACACAAGAACAGATTCAAGCTGCCTCCTGATATTGTTTCAAATATATGTGAGCCTCTGAATAAGCATGGTTGTCTTCCTACCTCAATGTCCTTTTAGGTCTGTGCAGCTTTAAGAGGGCCACAAGTCCATTGCAACCCCACCATCTGCTGTTACTCATTTTGGATTTGGGAAATCATTATGGTCAGGCTCTTTCAGTAACAATAGTTCTCTGCAAGTAGCTTTAAAGAAAAAGATTCTCAAGCGGCCACCCTCATTATATCTGAGGGCAGCAAGGGAATATGACAAAAGAAGTCAAGATCATTAGGACTCGCAGACGCTTGCTAAGAAAAGCTAAATAGAAAAGACTCCCAAGCTTTCTGAGGAAAGAGAATGAAAACTTCTAGGAGATTTGTAAACAAAACAAGAATTACATTATGATCTAGGAAACCAAAAATAAATAAAGACCCAGTAAACTGATAGGGAAAACCAGGACTTGTCCACTAGTATTTATGACCTAGAAAGCACAAGACTACTTACTGTGACATATTTCATAGCACAACCCATTACCTCTCACATCCTTGATAAACTATCCAAAAATAGTATCATTCCTAAAAAGTAGTCTTTGCAATCAATGTCTTTACCCTTTGCATGTTGCACACATTTTCATGCTGTGCAGGAGTTTTTAACATTGGGTGGGATTGGGACGGCCTTGGGCCTATGTGCGCACATGCCCACCGTGACTTATGACGGCCACGGGCTGTCATGAGCATGCAAGCGGTTTAAAGCATTGTAAATAACATCAACCACAAAGACTTCCCTGATTAATGCTACTGTGGGCTAAAACGGGTTTCAGGTTCATCTCTCACCACCCCCCAACAAGTATGTAATCATATCCAATGAACTGAATTGGAAAAGTCTAGAAAAATACCACATGTCAATAAACAAGTGATACCCCCCCCCTTGTTGAAGAGCTGATGATCTTAGCTTTAGAAAATGGCAAGATAAAAATTCAATAAACAAATGAGGCCCTTGCACATTTCAACTATAAATTCAGGGTTGTCCTTGAAAGGCTTTTCCGACTCTCACCCTTTTCTGACCTCATCCCTGCCTATGTTGCATTACTTTCCTTGTGACTCTACCCTAGATCTTCCCCTCATACTCCTCCTCATCCTCTGCGCCTCATTTTTACTCATATAACTTTAAGAGCAGCTTACCAGCTCCCATTTTCCTCCCACATCTACTGTACACCTGTTGGTTAATAAACTCAGTCAGAACAGGACAACCATCGGATTTAATCACATTTGTATTACGGTAGAAAAGATATCTGTCACCGTTGAGACAGAGCATCATGCTCGCTGATATCTAAATTAGGCCATCAGTCCTATTCATGACCACTCTATCCAGACACACTACTGGAGCTCAAGAGTTCAGAGCATTAACTGATGAAATGTGTCCTAATATTTCTGAAGTGGAATCTCATTTAGTGTACCATAGAACTATTCAAAAATCTCTGGAACCAAATACTTGCTATATTGTCTGTCATTTCCCTTATGACACAAAGATACATCTGAACACGTATGACTAGGCTACCCTTATTGACAATCATCTTTCTGAAGTGACACAATTACCTTCACTAATTCTGCTTCAGAAACTGATCATGTACACCCTTGAATCCAAACTCAACCCTCACCTGTTCTCTTTGTGATTTTGACAGGAGAACCAAAACCCACTAACCCCCACTGAATATCACAGCTGCAACATATGCAAGGAAGGGATACCCTTCCAACGTCCTCACCATCCAAACACTGCAGATGAGTTCTAGATAAGACACTGGAGACCACAACCTAGATCTGGGGAGGTTATGAGGTCAAAGGAGAGCCTGAGAGGTGATATGGAAGACTCATGTGACTTGAGAAGAACAAACATGTAACATATAAATGAGATGATGTTGTACTGGACATTTTAATTTGTTTCTAGTTTGCTGAATTTGAACTCAATGAAGTATAAATGTTTATTCTAAACAGGTCAGGTGAAAGGAGACTCAGTGATTGTTCTTTCCATTGGGCCCTATGTCCACTACCCTCTTCCAATCTGTGAATATTTCAACGAGATTACCTTTGCCTGCGCAGATGACAAGTCTATCCAAGAGTTACGGAAATGGTGGAAGAATGAGCCTGATGCCGTGGATTACAGTCACGCTATGAAGATGATTTGTGCTCTCCAGGGAAGTGGGTAAGGAGTTTGCTCCACATTAACACAGCCCTGCTTTGCTTTTCTATTACAAGGGGAAAAGTTTAAGAAAATTAAGATTTTGACATCGCAGTTAGAACTGTAAAAGAAGGAATACTATAAGGAATAATCTTCTGTCTGCTCTACTTCGGATTCAACAACTCAGTTAAACAGCTTTGGTGATAAACCAAAGGTTCACTAGGCTACCCTTGGTTCTGTTTTGTCATAACTTACTTCATAGCTTCAATGCCTTACCAATTCATTTCCAGATCTTGATTTTAAAAGTGTTCATCTAGTTCCTCACTCTGACGTGTACCAGTATATATACCGCAACATGCATATACTCAGACTGTGCAAAATCTGTTTCAAACAAGTGGGAAATGAGAGGATGTTTTAGATTGATATCTTCCTCATTACTTTACAGTGGATTAGACATTAATCACTTGGAAGCATTCATACATCCACCGTCTTATGACTTGCCCGTTTGTCACTTGCAAAGATGAGGGTCCAGATGAGTGCAGGTTTTTTATCATTGACATTTTCATCATGTGTTGAAACATGTCAATAATAAAAGACATTGACGCTCTGAAGTGTGCACCTCTTATTTTAATTGTTTGACATTAAAATCATACCAATACAAACAATTTATAGACCTCTCCATTCACAGTCAAAGTTTAGACACATGGTGTAGTGTGAAATATAATACCTGGCAGTCTTAAAACTCCCAAACCTATCTCTCAAATGAAACCCTAAACAGACAGACTGACAGATCGACAGACTGTTAGAAATGAAGGCTCAAATTGGCAGAAGTATACACCCTGTCAGAGAAGGGACCACAATCCTAGTCCGGGTAATTCAGGCATGCTCCCTAAATTAACCTATGCTCACCCTCTGGTAGCTTGAGCAGTAAGGCTTAACTTAAGAGTAATGTACAAAGTGTTTGTGCAACACTTCAAACAGTAAAACAATGAAAATAAAAGAGAAAAATCCAATCAATCAATCAATCAATCAGTGACACTTATAGAGCGCGCTACATAACCGTAGGGTCTCAAGGCGCTGGGGGGGGGGGGGCGCTACTGCTCGAACAGCCAGGTCTTCAGCTTCTTCCTGAAGGAGAGGTGGTCTTGGGTCAGGCGCAGGTCGGGAGGGAGGGAATTCCAGGTCTTGGCGGCCAGGTAGGAGAAGGACCTTCCTCCTGTAGTCGCTCTTCGGATGCGGGGGACGGCGGCGAGGGCGTGGTTGGCTGATCGGAGGTGGCGTTTGGGAGCGTAGAAGTTGATCCGGCTGTTGAGGTAGCTCGGGCCTTGGTCGTGTAGGGCTTTGTGTGCGTGGGTGAGGAGGCGGAAGGTGATTCTTTTGTTGACGGGGAGCCAGTGAAGGTCTCTCAGGTGTCCGGTGATGTGGCTGGTTCGTGGGATGTCGAGGATGAGTCTGGCTGAGGCGTTCTGGATCCGCTGGAGTCTCTTCTGGAGCTTGGCGGTGGTACCGGCGTAGAGGGCGTTGCCGTAGTCCAGTCGGCTGGTGACGAGGGCCTGGGTGACGGTCTTCCTGGTCTCGGTGGGGATCCACCGGAAGATCTTCCGTAGCATGCGAAGGATGTTGAAGCACGCCGAGGAGACGTTGTTGACTTGCCTGGTCATGGAGAGGGAGGAGTCCAGGATGAAGCCCAGGTTGCGTGCATGGTCTGTCGGTTTGGGTGCGGTGCCCAGGGCGGGGGGCCACCAGGAGTCGTCCCAGGCAGAGGGGGAAGAGCCCAGGATGAGGACCCCCGTCTTGTCAGAGTTCAGTTTCAGGCGGCTGGTCGTCATCCACTCGGCTACCTCTTTCATCCCTTCGTGCAGGTTGGCTCTGGCGGAGGCGGGGTCGTTGGTCAGGGAGAGGATCAGCTGGGTGTCGTCGGCGTAGGAGATTATGCTGAGGTTGTGTTTGCGTACGATGGCCGCGAGGGGGCTCATGTAGACGTTGAAGAGGGTGGGGCTCAGAGATGATCCTTGAGGGACACCGCAGATGACTTCGGAGGCTTCTGATTTGTACGGTGGTAGGCGGACTCTCTGTGTTCTTCCGTCAAGGAAGGAGATGATCCATTCCAGCGCCTTGTCCTGGATTCCGATGTCGCTGAGGCGCTGTACTAGGGTGCGGTGGCAGACCGTGTCGAATGCCGCGGAGAGGTCTAGGAGGATGAGGGCCGCTGTTTCTCCATTGTCCATCAGGGCTCGGATGTCATCGGTGGCGGCGATGAGGGCGGTCTCGGTGCTGTGATTGGCTCGGAAGCCGGACTGTGAAGGGTCAAGGGATCCGTTCGTCTCGAGGAAGGCGGCCATCTGCTTGTTGACGGTCTTCTCGATGACTTTGGCTGGAAACGGGAGGAGCGAGATGGGGCGGTAGTTCTTGAGTTCGGTGGGGTCCGCTGTTGGTTTCTTGAGTAAGGCGCTGAGTTCGGCGTGTTTCCAGCTCTCAGGGAAGGTGGCGGTGTTGAATGATGTGTTGATGATGTCTCGCAGGTGGGGTGCGATGACAGCGTCGGCCTTGTTGAAGACGTGGTGAGGGCAGGGGTCGGTCGGTGATCCGGAGTGGATGGAGTTCATCGTGCGGATGGTGTCTTCGGTGCTGATCGGGGTCCAGGCATGGAGGGTGGTGGTGGGGGGTGATTGTTCGGTCATGGTGTGCGTTGGTTGGTTGTTGAAGCTGTTGTGTATGTCCGCGATCTTGTTGTGGAAGTATGAAGCGAGGGAGTTGCAGAGGTCTTGCGATGGGGTGATGTCGTTGTTTCCTGCACTGGGGTTGGAAAGCTCTTTCACGATGTTGAAGAGTTCCTTGCAGTTGTATGTGTTGTTGTCCAACCGTTCCTTGAATGCGGTTTTCTTGGCGGCGCGGATCAGCTGGTGGTGCTTCCGGGTGGCAAGCTTGAAGGAGGTCCTGTTGTCCGGTGTAGGTTCCTTTCTCCAGACTTTCTCGAGGGCTCGGCAGTTCTTCTTGGAGCTCTTGAGTTCGTCGGTGAACCATGGGGCTTTCTTGCTTCCGGGTCTGCTGGGCGGGGTCCTCAGTGGGGCGAGCTCGTCCGCGCAGATGCTGATCCACTTCGTCAGGTTGTCGGCGGCCTGGCTGGGGTTCGCTGAGCTGGCAGGAGGGTGCTGGCTCAGGGAGGTGGCGAGCTGGTCTGCTGTGATCTTGTTCCAGCTTCTGCGGGCGGCCTGTTGCTGGTGGTGGTGGGTCGTCGTTCTCTTGAAGGTGAAGTGGACGCAGCTGTGGTCCGTCCATTGAAGCTCTGTGGCGTGGCTGAAGTCGATGTCTGTGCTGGAAGAGAAGACTGCGTCGAGTGTGTGTCCGGCGAGGTGGGTGGGGGTGGACACCAGTTGCTTGAGTCCCAGGTTGGCGAGGTTGTCCAGCAGGGTGGTGGTGTTGCGGTCGTTGTTGTTCTCCAGGTGGAAGTTGAGGTCCCCCAGGAGGATGTAGTCAGCGGAGGGGAGGGCATGCGGGCTGACGAAGTCGGCGATGTCCTCGCTGAATTGTGCGCGTGGTCCAGGGGGTCGGTAGATCAGGGTGCCTCTGAGGGTGGTGTTCGGGTTGGTGTGGATCTGGAAATGCAGGTGTTCGGCGGTGGTCAGGGTGTTGTCGGTGCTGGTCGTGAGACGGATGGTGTTCTTGTGGATGATGGCGATGCCTCCTCCCATCTGGTTGGCGTTGCGGTCCCTCCGGACGATCTTGTAGCCCTCTGGGATAGCGATGGCGATGTCGGGAGCTGATGAGGCGTTCATCCAGGTCTCTGTGACCACACAAGGTTAGCAAACCAGAGCTAAATTTAATCAGCACAATGTTACAAAAACAACAAAAATCCAGTAAGAAGAACCAGAGTTATGCATTTTTAAAGAATATCTGAAAATATAGTGCTTAGAAGCACAAAGAGTCAACTTGGGCTAGCTGGTCAATCCAAAGGTTCTGGCCAACCAGAATATAGCATGGGTGGGATACAGGGACCAACCTTGTCCTGCTGAAAAGGTACCTTGGTTGGAGGATTTATTGACATTAAGATGCAAGGAATAGGGAGGTGTTGCATCAATTCCAATCCCTAGGATTTGTGGGCGATCCTGCATTTTTGAGCTGCTCACTTGGAGATGTGTTGTCATTGTGCAGCACTAGATTTAGGCAATACTTCATCATTTAAGACATGCAAGCAAAGCATCTGTGCCAAAGATGTGCAGGTTCCAGCAGACGCAACAATGACAATGCATGGATTTTGAAGATGCAGCACACATAACCTACTTGAACCACCCAGGACTGGATTAGCACCACTTAGAAGGGTTGGACTCACAGATGGCAGAGACCAGGTGTTATTGAAGTGCTGCTGACATTCTTTGATGACCCTGAGACTTCAAAACAGGAAACAAGCACACACATCCTTGGAGTCACTTTGGGTTCAAGAGGTGAAGGTCCAGTACTTCTCACCCATGCATAGAGGGCAGCAGGCATGTCAGCACAACAGTTTTTCCAAAAATGTCCAGCACAATGAAAGTCTATTAGTAGACCTCTTCCTGCCAGAGTATCCACTGGCCCAGAAGTGTATTTAGTTGGCAGGGCTGGGGCTCTGCTTCAGCTCTCAGAACCAGTAGTGCCTTTGAAGTGTAGGGCACTTGAAAGAGGGGCTTTTGAAGTCCACATAAACTCTACCTTCCAGTCCTGGGTTCCAGACTAACTTCAATGAGGTAAGCAAACCTTTGTGTGGGAGAATGTCAAATCCCAATGAGGTGTGTAAGCTCCTCCCTCCATCCTGCCTTGAATGACTCATGAGTATGTTAATGGTCCATCAGACACATCTAAGCAACCTTTGCATGTGGCTGTGTGTTACTCACCCCAGATGTGAATCATAGAAAGGCATCAGGGACACAGCGGTTAAGAGCAGAAAAATGCCAACTTGTTACAAGTGGTATTTTTAAATTTGTAATAATAAATCAAACTTTACTAATAATGGAGGATTTTTGTTACAAATCCATATGTACCAAACATGAAAAGTCTATCCTTTCTCAGTCAGAAATGTCATTGATTAAATGTAATAAGGAATGTCCAATGTTAACCCAGGAGAAGTGTAGGCCTCAAATTAGAGAAAATAAAATTAATTTGGAGTTTCCCACTGACAGTATATGTAAAACTAAAATGTATATGCCCTACCTTTTACTTACACAGAATCCTGTCCTATGGGCTACATAGGGTCTACCTAGGGGGTGCCATAGTTGTAAGAAAAGGATGGGGTTAAGTTTTGGCAAGGGATTTTAAATGGCAAGTCGACATGGCAGTAAAGTTGCACAAACAGGGTCTGCATTGACAAGCCGGAGACATATTTAAAGGGCTATTTAAGTGGCTTGCACAATCTGTGCTGCAGATAAATTATTTGCAAAAACAACATTAGATGGATGGAATGTTGCACAATGGCAAAACATTCACCTCCAGTCATAGATCTGGGTTTAATCCATTGTTATTTTGCTCACCACACCACCCCAGTTCAGACATGGCCATATGCAAATCAGTCTTGACCATGTGCCTCATAGGAACAGTCAAGCACGAACTGCCAAGCCATGTCTTCCCTGGACCAGAACAAAGTATCCTAGGACCGGTTTCTGGCTAATAGCCTTCATCAGCCAGGATAGATTGATTCCAGTGGCATGGAGAGCACATGACTCATGTCTGAGCATACCTGCCCCACTCAGGGTGACAAATGCAAAAACAACAATTGAAGGACGGATTGTTGCTATCAGCCTTCAGCCTTGTTAAATAACCTACAAAGAAAGGTATACAAAGCGGCTCTAAACATTCCAAAATCAGCCTCACCAGTAGAGGTTCATCTAGAATTTGGCCTGCTGAACCAGAAGTTTCACAGCATGGGTACTTTTGTGAAACTTTTCCATAAAATACGTCTGTCAGAGGAAGGCTCACTGGACAGCCTTTGTTGGAAAGAAATTGAAAACGAGAAGAAACAGCCCACGCTAGGCAGTTGGGGAGATTTCTCGACGCAATCCTTGAGGTATTTAGGAATTGAATCGTTATGGGATTCTAACACAGATAAAACCAGCTTTGATAAAACAACAAATAATGCTGCCAAATGCAAATCCTTTTTAGAAGATAAATCAATAATCTTGAGGCGTCGATACGTGTGGACAGTGATAAATTCATACTCCGGGATAAAGCCGCAGCCTTATTTAGAAAGTCACTTTAATGTGACACTGAAACAGAGATGTATAGAACATCGGCTGGGCTTACAGCTTTCAAAGGATTTGTTGCCATCCTGGAAAGGTAGTTATACGGACCCCCATTGTCGCCTATGCGGTTACCGAAATGAAACATTACCCCACCTGCTATGCATTTGCCCAGCTCTCATGGACCTAAGGAGACAAATTAAAAAAAATATTTTTAACAAATTGAGCATTCGTACATGCAGGCAAGCTGTAATTCGATGGTTGGAGGGATCGTCTCCCTTGTTGGCTTGTAGGGGGTTAAATACATGAGAAAAGTACAATCCCTCCTACGACAAGCGGAACTTGGGGAAGTTGAATATAGTAATCCCAACGCTTGACAGACAAAGCTCAGCATGGTCATAACAACTAATCAAAGTGCAGAGAAATGGACTGATTTGAGCTGACGAGCAAAAAAAAAGAAGAACATAACCGAAAAAAAAAAATATTATTAATTTTATGGTCCAGTCAAATCTAACATTGTATAAAACAAGCACATTTTTTAATGAATGATTTACTAATGTATTTTTGTAATAATTTTTAATAATTGGAAACAATAAACCTTTTTGACTTTTGACTTTGACAAGAATCCTAGGGCCAGTTTCTGGCTATCAGCCTTCATCAGCCAGGATAGCTTGATTCCAGTGGCATGGAGAGCACAGGACTCATGTCTGAGCATGCCCGTCCCACTCAGGGTGGCGAATGCAAAAACAACAATTGACGGATGGAATGTTGCACAATGGCAAAACATTCACCCCCAGTCACAGATCTGGGTTTAATCCATCGTTATTTTGCTCTCCACACCACCCCAGTTCGGACATGGCCATATGCAAATCAGTCTTGACCCTGTGCCTCATGTGAACAGTCAAGTCCGAACTGCCAAGCCATGTCTTCCCTGGGCCAGAACCAAGCATCCTCGGACCAGTTTCTGGCTATCAGCCTTCATCAGCCAGGATGGCTTGATTCTAGTGGCATTGAGAGCACGGGACTCTCGTCTGAGCATATCCGTTCCACTCGGGGTGACAAATGCAAAAACAACAATTGATGGACGGAATGTTGCACACTGGCAAAACATTCACCCCGAGTCACAGATCTGGGTTTAATCCATTGTTTTTTTGCTCACCACACCATCCCATTTCAGACATGGCCATATGCAAATCAGTCTTGACCCTGTGCCTCATAGGAACAGTCTAGCCTGAACTGCCAAGCCATGTCTTCCCTGGACCAGAACCAAGCATCCTAGGACCGGTTTCTTGCTATCAGCCTTCATCATCCAGGATAGCTTGATTCCAGTGGCATGGAGAGCACGGGACTCACGTCTGAGCATACCAGTCCGACTCGGGGTGTCAAATGCAAAAACAACAATAAATGAACGGAATGTTGCACAATGGCAAAACATTCATCCCTAGTCACAGATCTGGGTTTAATCCATCGTTAGTTTTCTCACCACACCAACCCAGTTCAGACATGGCCATATGCAAATCAGCCTTGACCCTGTGCCTCATGGGAACAGTCCAGCTTGAACTGCCAAGCCATGTCTTCCCTGAACCAGAACCAAGCATCCTAGAACCGTTTTCTGGCTATAAGCCTTCATCAGCCAGGATAGCTTGATTACAGTGGCAGGGAGAGCACTGGACTCACATCTGAGCATACCGGTCCCACTCGGGGTGACAAATGCAAAAATAACAATTGATTTATGGAATGTTGCACAATGGCAAAACATTCACCCCAGTCACACATCTGGATTTAATCCATTATTATTTTGCTCACCACACCACCCCAGTTTAGACATGGCCATATGCAAATCAATCTGCCTCATGGGAACAGTCCAGCCCGAACTCCCAAGCCATGTCTTCCCTGGACCATACATTACTAGCATTTGATGAACAGAACCTGGGCACATTTAGTGCACTGTGCTTGAGACTTTTAAGTAAACTAAATAGGCCTATGATAGATAAAGCAAATTGGTCATGTGTTAGGGAGGGAGCACATGCACTTTAGAACTGGCTAGCAGTGTTTACGTATTCAGAGTCTTCATGTCAACAAAAACAGGTCAGCAAACAGTGAGGCAAAACAGGCACAACGTTGAGAGAAGATCACCCTAAGACTGACAGGTCCAACACAGAATATAGCACAGAAGTACCTTTGTAGCAACTAAGTCCTATGTGTAAGTGACCAGGTAACTCAGATCTAACCTTACAGTTTCTACAAAGGTATACAAAGGTAGAAGTATGGATTAGTGACTTTATGGCCCTTTTAAAGCTACCACACCTGAAAGTTAGATTTAAAGAAGAGACAATAAATGCAAGAGAGAACAAGCCGGAAGTCTTACACAGCTCATTAATGTTAAATTCTAGTCATTTGCATGAGTTGTTCAGGCAAGTGCCAGTTACAAGAAGTGCTCTGATGGAACCATTTTTCTTTTCAAGTACATGTAAAAAAACGTGGCTTTCTTATACTATGGTGCTGAGTTTGCTCTAGGAAGGAGGAGGATAAGCCCTTAACATGGGACATTGAATTTTGTCTGGATTGGATGGCTTTGACGGTACCACTTCCAATGGTGTACACCACCTGGGGTTCATCTTTTCTCACATTTATCCTCTTGTAGGGTCATTGCACCCAGAGACGGGGAATTCATCGTCAAAACTAACTCTCTATAAATATAGTCTGTGCTTAAAGACAATTTTCAAATTACAGGAGAATGGCTATACATTCTGGTGTAAGATGTCCCATGAAATTCTACAAAACAGGAGGTGAGACAAAAAGGCCCAATTAATGTTAAAGCCTTATGACATAGTAGAGGTAATGTTTTCAAACAAAAAAGATGGCTGGCAGGTAGACAGTTTTCAAAGATTCCCTTGCAGAAACTTGATAATTTCATCACCGGATATTATACCTAAAAAAGGTGTTGGAGAATGTATACTTATATATAACATAACTAAAGGATATCAACCAATGATATTTTGAAACCCCTGGGGCTGTATCATAATGGGCTTTTTATAAACACACTATATGGTTGCTCTTTGCTTTTCTAAAAACATTGATACATTTCTTAAAGTTCTCTGTTAGCCTTAATGTCATTTTTTACAATCTATCTCTAAGTTTCCCATCGGTCACCTTTGTGTTTTATATAGACCAACATAATATACACACTGTAAATAGGCAACCTAACAATATTTAGGACCAGAAATGTATCAGCATGACTACTCACCCAAGAGGGTCTCAAGTCCCTGGAGGTTTATATGTAGTTCAGTAGCACAGCCAGTCTTGAGTTCCTTCCGGAATTGAGGCTGTGGCCGTGATTTTCTGACAATATCCTCAGGACTGAGTGATGGCCTCTGGTGGGGGTTTCTTGAAGAGTGGCAGTGTTATCAGAGATTCTGGGACAATTATTTGATTAAGGAACATATTTACAATGAGTAGGTTTGATATCTTTATGGATATGGCTTTGATGGATTTGAGGATATCAGTGAGGTCCGCAACAGGCAGGACTTCGAAGGAAAGGAAAGCATCACGTAATACAGCATAGAGGGGTGGGTGGCATAGGAGAAGAAGTCTTGGTGGCGTCAAACTGTTTATGGATCAACTACATGAAGAAAAGGATAATGGCTTTGCAGGTGCCTGTGGAGTGATGTATTTGAGGGTAATTGCTGAGATTGAGCAAAACTTGATTGTCTAGAAGAGTCATCAGCAACTTGTAAGAAATGGGGTCCTTGGTGTTTAGTAATAGACACAAACCTTGTAAGGTGAACCATAAAAAGTCACTAACTTAATATGTACTTTACCAAAGGCAGTTTGACACAAAAAGATCAGGCTCTGCTTTGAGTAGGCAACAGTATTTTCTGCCCTTGCTCACTCAAAGCAGGGTATTGTTTGCTATAGCTTGAGGAAGGCGGCGCCCAACCCTGGGACATTGCCAGAGTTGCCCTGGTGGGTGGCGATTCTCAGGGCTATCTAAGGCTCCAACTGTGTCGCTGCATGGCCTGGCCTTTCTCTTGAGGAGGAGGTTGTGCCAGAGGTTCAGTCATGAACACCCTTCAATATTTTGTTGTTTTCACTGGGCTAGGGATGTTGGCGGCACCCGGGTCTGCAAGAGGATCCACACAGCCCCCCAAATTATTACCAGGAAAGGCCTGGAGAGGTGGTGGTCCCCGGGGCTAAGAGGGGGTCCATGACCTTCCTCATATTAATTAAATAAAGAAGCCCAAGGGAGGTTGGGGTCCCAAGAGTACAGGGTTGCCGTGCAGGCACCCCTGCATAAAATGTTTTATTTAAATTAAGCCCTAGGAGGTTAAGAACATGTGCCCCCTCCATTATTAAAACAATCCGACCAGGACCTGGCCCCCCTCCCGGGCTTAATGTGGTGGAGAAAGGGTCGTGGTCTGTGACCACCTCTCAGCAACCCACTGTGTGGGGCTTACTGGAGGTAACAGGAGGGCTGAGGGATAAGGTTCACATGACTCCTGAGAGACCTTGGAGGCCAATAAGCGCTCCTGGTCCCTCCTGTGTATCCTACACAGTGGAATTCATGAGAGCTGGTTGGAGGCCGACCCCCCTTTCTCCACCACTCTGCAAACATGAATACTAGTTAAAGCTGCATTAGAAATTCACTAGAAAAAACACATGTAATAGGAGCATTTAGGCTGTTATAGTTAGCTGACCTAACTATAACTCAAGCCCCTGCAATGCACTGTTCATGATTTCACATATTACATCACTCATGACATGGTCAGTAACATCACTGATGACATTTCAAAGGGCAAGGCTGTATGTCCACCAGCGACGTCTTCTTTATAGACATCGAATATGAGTCTGAGATGTTACTGCAAACCCTCCATCGCAGTATTGGAGTTTGACTAAATAGTAGCTAAAATCTAAGATGTTACCCAACTCCTGGTCTTTAGTGCTCTCCTGTCTGGCTGTAGATGTAAGAATAGACAGTGAATTGTTGCTGGAAAGGGGTTGATTCTTGTACATGGATATGAGATGGGAGGGCTCCCTGAGAATTGGCACCAAAGACTTGGACAGCAATATTGATTTTCTTAGCTATTGCATCTTTAAACTGATTACTGACTTAATTCTTGTTAATATTAGACATCAGGGGCTTACTGGTGCCTTCTTGCTGAACGATTACAGCTTAATGTTCCCCCCACATTTGTTAATTTTCAACATGATAGTGAGTGTTGATTGTTGAGGCCCTCTGTCAGTGAAGAATGATGACAGAGACTATGTTGACTTGTGACTGGAGGGACAGAATTCCCTGGGCCAATAAGATCTGAGGCCAATGAGGTCAGGGCTGCAAAATCTAGAGGCATTTCCGAGAGTACACGTGTGTTCCAGAAATACCTCCTAATTTAACATTTGGTGGAATGAGTCAACTGTCCTACAGTACGAGTAAGTGACTCATAGTGGGTCTCTTCCTCCTTTTGTAGTGATTTATCCTGTTCCTGCCATGCTGCTTTCAGGTTAACCTGGGATAATGTATGTCTCCCCGTTCCCTGCTGAGACAGTACTTGTTTGAGTTTTTAAAAGTTTGAGCTGGGGCTCATGAGTACCTTGGATGTCTCACACAGAGTGATTTTGGATATTTATTTGGTCCAGGAACCCCAACCAGAGGCTTTGGCTAGTGAAGCATAGTTTATTGCAAAAGATCCACCTCACCTCCTGCAGTGCACCTGGCGCATAGACATGGGCAGCCAGCATGAGGAACACAAGCACGCTGAAATTGTTAGCATTATGCAATCTGCACATTGAGTGGGTGGGGCCTTATTGTTACTGTTCTTTTGGTCTCCTGTCTTCCAAAGGCACTATGTTCTCAGTGCACCTGTATAATCCTAAGAACTCCTGTAATTCATCAGAGATGAACATTGAAGGTCCCTGGTAAGCAGAGAACCAAGCTCTGAACAATTACTGGGCTGCGTGTTGTAGTTCAGAAGAGAGGTGCAGGAGAATAAGAGGAACCACCAGAAAATGAATCTGCCTCACTTTCTTAGGGCTCCTGAGTAAGTTGGCACAATTGCTCTGTGGAGCTGGCTGCAGGGCGGGGCATATGTAGACAAATCTGCCAATTCACCGCACCCGCTGCCAGCCCTGTTTAGTTTAATTTTTAACTGTTATGCCACGCCGCCCAGCACTCTGCACTTCCAAGCTCGGGGGAAGGGGTTGATTCAGTAGCAGTTCTGGTGTGGTAAGGGTCTTCCTTAGGAGGAAGCGGAACCAGCCTCATGCTGCCTGCTTCTGCACCCATTCAGGAGAAACCCACAGCTCTGTCCATTACCTTCGCCTCCACTTGTACCCATCTCTGCTCCTTGTCACTTTCAATAGACTTTGCCATTTTCAACCAGTGAATCAAAATCGACTGGCCGCCAAACAGCTGCCCCTGCTAGATTAACCGTTTGGCATGTAACATCAATCCTACGACATAGAATTTAAAAAACCTTAGAAATTCCCATAATAAACAAAGTTTATAGTGACCTTATAGTTAGGTTCACAACTTACACAAACAAACCCATGAAAGCTCAGCAGTTACAGGTAGAGTTAGCTCAATAAACTATAATTCAAGTCTCATAGATGTTGCTGTTTCATTCAGGAAGAGGGATTTGAGTGGATGGGAAGTTTTATTGATGGCAATGGAGATGACTGCTCCCACACAATGTGTGATGTAGATAGAAGGATCACTGTAAACATATCTTGCAATGAGCATATTTTAGTAATGATGGACCTTTTTCACTTTGCCTATGTACAGTATTCTCTTTTAAGTCAAGAAAATCTCTAACTCCAAAAAGCAAAACTGACACCAGCATTTTAAATAGGAATTTAGGGAGAGCAGAAATGCAATGAAAAGTGAATGTACTAGTAGATAATAAATCAGTGATACTGATTGCGCTAGAGAAGTGCAGGATAGAAAGTGCACAGCACAGGCTCTGGGAGCAATCATCTTGGAAACGTTTATACATTTTTCCATGACAGCTATGAAGATAGTTATCTTTGCATTACAAAAAATGAGTCAGTCAACAATAAAAAACATATTATTCACCTTTTATCTCTTTGTTTTAGTGAACAATGGACCGAGAAGCAACATATGATGCAAAGAAAAGTCAAAAGAGTCCTGAAATTTGATGTCAGAAGCTGTAACCCTTTTTCTCCCATTATCCACCCCCAGGCTGATTGTCTGCTCCTGGTACACTGTTTGGAGCACTTTGTCACAGACAAGAAGTCCTACTGTGAAGCTCTTGAAAATATCTCTTCACTGTTAAAGCCTGGAGGACATCTGATAATGATTACAAAATTAAATGCAACATTTTACATGTGTGGTGACTACAGGTTTCCTGTTTTCTGCTTGGATGAGGATATTCTGAAGGATGCTCTCGAGGGGGCTGGTTTTGTCATTAAGGAAGATCACATTTATCCTCGCAAAACAGACACTTTGTACAGTATTGCTGATTATAAATATTTTGTCATTTTAAAAGCTTGCAAAGAAGAAAAAATATAACATTTCAGTAAATAAAGAGAAGAATTCCAGGAAGCAAACTGATGAAACAGTAAGTTCAGATGAGCGTCAAATGAATTTATTTGTCATTTTCCAATGATGTACTTTCTTTAAAATTATAAAATAAAAAAATATAATAATTCCTTTAAAATTGGACTGAAATACTGAATAGTGAATAAAACTGTTACTGATTATTTGTTGCATAAATACAATCAATAAACAATGATGTCATCCTAACTCCTGGACATGACTTTTCTTTCAAGACTTCTCATTCCTGGTGTATTGTTTTTTACTCTAAACCCCAAGAAACTGGATCCTCGTGCTGCAATATTATTCTCAACCCAGAGGCCTGAATGGGCACCAGTTCTCAGGACAAATGTGTCAGTATTTGAATTTAACTTAATTTTATCTCTGTGAATAAAGTTACATTAGTGGACGTTAAGCAGGGTGACCATGCACTCATGCTTTATTTATATTTAATATTAAAGTAAAGAGGTCAGTTTATTCTGCTTCAGCCAGTGGCACATATTGAAATGCATTAATTTCAAACTCATGGCTTTAAACATACGACTTAGAAGAATTTAGGAAGGTGGACATGCTATGATGATGTTGTTTTCAAGAGTGATCCAATAGATAGTGTCATGTTTGTGTATACTGCTTCAGAGCTAACTCAGTCTAACCAAAGATTGCTGCTCCCAGCCCAGGAGCACTCTGGGTGCATTGGGACCTGCCATAGGAGCATGCCAGCCCATGTACTTTAAAACCTCTCATGATACAGTTTAGGAACAGAGTGACACCAGTGGCCACATCCTGCACTGAAAGCTCACTGAACTTCTTTCAGGCTGCAGAAAGATCAGGATGTGCATGGGGACGGGCTACAGGTGATGGACAGCCCATGTACTTTAGATCTTCTCATGATAGAGACTAGGGCCACTTCCTGCAGTTAAAGCTTACTGGACATCAGTTGTACAATTCCACCAGTGGGTTCATTCCTCTCCTTAATCACAGTCTACTGTCCAATGCCACCAACCATTGACTCTGTCTAACCATCCTGCCTGCCAAAACAGATGGATAATTCAAATTCTGCTACGAGTGCACAGCATCACCGTCACTCGTGTCCTCCAATCAGTCCCCGTGACACAGTGGTGCATTAATGTAAACAGACCTTCTTATTTTTTAGTAAATTTCCCAAAATGCAATTGATCACAATCAGTAAGTTATTCCATTCTAAATAAACAGTTCAAGTGGAGATATAAATAATTAAGGTAGTGCACTGAATTAACAAGGTTAAATTGGAGTTATACATAGGTTTTCTAATAATAAGAAAATAGCTTAATTTGTATATAACTCACTCATTATAACTCAGATGTCATTAGCCACGAGCCCCACCCCACTCCACATGTCCCTACTTCTTAAATTTTTATCAATCCTGTGGGACTCCTGCAGGAACATAGGAGGTACGTTCTGGAACCCACATGAGTTCCGTGGGTGACCCCGGTATAATATGAACAGTGAGAAGGGCACCCCACGCACAAAGACCACAGGGTCAGTGTGCATCTATTGTGCCCCTTTATAGTCTTAATTTTAATTTTAAAAGACACAGAGACCCAGCCCAACTGAACTCTAATGAGAGACACTACATTAAAAAAAAGTTGTGCTGTCATTACCAATCAGCCAAATAGATTCCTTTGCTAAAACAAGACTGCTGGGTCTTGCTGAACAGAAATGGGCAAATGAAAACAGCCCTCTTGACATACCAATACACTCATTTTTTTCAAATGTGCAGTTTTGTAGGACTTTCATAGGTGTCTGCCAAGACTATCCATCCTGACCATTTTTACACTAAATCACAAACTGCACACTTTAAAGGTAAACATTTTGCGTTCTGCCAATTGTGGTGTTATTCTATCTTGCTCCTTTGTTAGTTTTACAATGTAAAATGCCCTATGCAAATTGCATGGGGTGGAAGTGTTGTGAGACCCCACACCTCTTACATTATCCACTTGACAGATAGCTCCATAAGAAGGTGAGGTGGATTATTTGTCATGAAGCTACATCAAAAGGTATCACATGTATTCACCAAACAATGTACAAACAAAAGATTCAGAGTGGTCTGTCAAGCACAAGCCAAGACAAATATGTGATCTAAAAAAGATTTTCCCCATATAAATATTAATTTCAAGTTTAAGAAGCAATAATGAAAAAACAGCCTGTTACACCTAACAACCCTAGAATTGTTTCCCCCCAATGTTTTGCCTACCTCGTGCACTTTTCTGATCTTATTTATGCTGGTTTTAGGGCTCTGTGTGATTTAGCACTGCTAACCTGTGTTAGAATGCTTGTACCTTATTCCCTATACATAGTAATATTGGTTTATCCCTAGTTGGCATAATTAATTTACTTATAGGTCCCTAGTAAAGTGTGCCAGATATGCCCTGGGCTTGTAAATGTAATGCAGCTTGTGGGCCTGCAGCACTCATTGTGCCCCACTTAAGTATCCCTCTAGCCTTGGCTCAGACCTACCATTGCAGAACCTTTGTTTGTCGTTTACACTGCAATTTCGACCAAAACTATAAACCAATTTCTAGACCTAAACTTACCCAGTGGGCAGGGTGTGATGTTTCTAAAAGGCAGGACATGCCCTGTTAAGTTTTGCACTTCATGGTAGTGAAAACCTCTTTAAAATTGATTCCCACTACTACAAGGTCTATCTCTCCCACAGGATGACATCAGAAATAGATTATTAAAATAAATCCGGAAGATATAGACTTTGAGTATTGTCTCTCTGTAAACATAATTTAAAGTCACACCTTATGATGAAGTTGGATTTTAAATTGTAATTCTAAAGTTGTAGTTTGTATTTTTTTAGCTACCTGCCTCTCTTTGCTTGTCTGGGGTGGGTGACAGCTGTGCTTTTTGTATTCCCCTAAACAGCCACACATATTGAGAGCTTAGTTGTTACTTGATGGTCAAACCTGGCAGGATAGGAGGGATAACTTGAATGAGCCTCACTTACACCTGAATTGGCAGAGTCCTGTCACAACACAAAGGGCTAATTACCCACCTCTAGGGAGTCCAGAGCCTTTGTAGATAGGGATAACATATGTGCACTGCAAATGACAAATTATAAAATTTCCACCAACTCAAAAGCCCAACTTGGTATGAGTACCGGACCTCTGACACCATCACTTCAGTACACATCTAGACCTATAAAGAATCAGCCAGGAAGAAGGAGTGTTGCGCTGTTAAAGAACTGGCACTTGCTATACTGCCCTGCTGCATACTGTGTGTCTACCTGGATAGAAAGGACTGGACCCACATCTCCTAAACCCTGTGTGATTCCAAGGGCTTGCTGGCTGGAGTCTTGGTCTGAAGTCTCATGGACATAAAAGACTTCGAACAAACCGGTTTCTGCATCTGGATTCTGTCATCTGTAATGTTGCCCTGCCAAGTGGAGTCACCCTAGTCCCGGATCCTTGGATATGGGCCTTGCTACAGCAAAAGTCCTGCAACCCCTATCAAACTGGTGCATTACTGCCTTTGTGTGCACCCACAATTGTGTATTATCTCTCTTTTGTGGATCAGAACCGGCGCATTGCTCCTGTTGAGAGAATAGAAGAATGGACATCAGTTTTTCTGTACAGTTTGGCTGTAGGAGATTAAAATCTGCTTCTTATTGTTACTCCCACTTTTTGCTGATGTATCACTGTTTTCAACTAAGACTGACTGTGATCCTGTTATTCAGGACCCCATTCTATCTGCGTTCTCCTCTAAATTGATTGCATGTGCTTTAGTTAAACTCTATATTGGATACTGGGGTACCCTTTTCAGTCCCTATTATAAGTTTTATTTATTTATTTAAGTTTTGTATACCGCTAGATTGACCCGAAGGTATCAGAGCGCTTCACATCGAGTACAAATAAGCATCAACAAGACAGGTAGGTCGAAGCAGGGTAGGGAGAATATGGGGAAGTGAAAGTCTATACAATATCAGCATGAGGGCACAACATGGCGGAGATCAAGGGAGAGTAGGATCATAGAGATAGTGAACAATCAAAGTCAGACGAGGCATTCTTGTTACGATCCAGCGCGCTCAAGAAAGAAGGCTTTGAGTAGTATCTTGAATTTTGGGAAGGAGGCGGTCATCCTGATGTGGGGGGGATGGAGTTCCATATCTTTGGAGCATTACCCGCAAAGGACCTGTTAGATTTTTTACGTTTCTGTGATTTCAGAGGAATGAGTAGTAGCGTGTTGGAGCTTCTGAGGTTCCTAGACTGACCGGCTCTATTGAGTTTGTAGGCCAGATATTCCGGTTTTCCTATATGCAGGGCTTTGTGTGTGAGGCAGGCTGTGCGGAAGTTGGCTCGTAGGCTAATGGGAATCAATTTCAGATCCTTGAGAGCCGGGGTGATGTGCTCATATTTCTTAGTTCCCGTGACCATTCTAGCTGCTGCATTAAGGGTGGCAGTCAAAGGACCTAGGTGGGATTTGGCTGTTCCAGTCAGAGTAGCAATGCCATAGTCAATCCTGGAGAGTTCCAGTGCCTGAGTGCCCTGTTTCAGGTCTTTCAGGGGGAGGAAGGGTTTCCGTTTGTAGAGAAGTTTCAAGTTAAGGAGAGCACTTTTGGCAGTTTTAGAGATGTGTACTTTCATGTCCAGTTTTGGGTCCAGAGTGATCCCCAGTGATTTGGCGGAGGTTGTAGGAACAAGAGGAACATTGAGGGCGTTTAAGGCTTTGAGCCATACAAGTATTTGGGGATTTTCACTTTTGTTTGAGATGAGGAGAACTTCTGTCTTTTCTTCATTAAGTTTGAGGTGGTTGGATGAGAGCCAGTGTTGGACCTCTGTGAGTGTGCCATTTAGTCTGTGTATGTCTGCGATCGAAGTGGTTTCCAGGTATAGTTGTGTGTCGTCTGCATATAGGTGAAAGGGGATGCTGGAGTTCCTTAGAATTGTAGTGAGGGGCTCCATGTAGATGTTGAAAAGTTGTGGAGAGAGTTCTGACCCCTGTGGGGAGGGGATCCGATTTGAAGCTTTTAATTTTGATTATTTGTGCACAGTTGTTGAGAAAGGAGGCAAACCATTTGAGAACTGTCTTTTCCAAACCAGCTCTCTTCTGGAGGACATTGAGTAGTAGGTTATGATCCACTGTGTCACACGCTGCCGAGAGGTCTAAGAGGATGAGGAGGCTACATAGGTTGGAGTCGAGAGACATGTGTAGGTCATCCATCACATTGAGGATTGCGGTTTCTGTGCTGCATCCCTTTCTGAACCCAGATTGGTGTAGGTCAAGAAGATTCAAGATCTCTAGGTGATGGGTTAGCTGAGACAGCACATATTTTTCCAAAATGTTCTATAAGAGCGGAAGGTTCGAAACTGGTCTGAAGTTGTTCATGACCATAGGGTCGAGGACGGGTTATTTTAGGAGTGTCGTGACTTGACCTAGTTTAAGGCACTCAGGAATGGAGCCATCGCTCAAAGAGCTGTTGATGATCTTGGCCTAAAGTAAGTTTCAGGTCTTTGGTCACCCTCGAGGGTAGCTGATCAAGGGAGTGTGACGAGGGATTAGAGGTGGCAATGAGATCATTATCGCTTTAATTTGGATGGAAGGAAGACCAGCGAGTGGCTGCAGTTGTTGGTCTTGAGTTGGTAGAAGCAGTGGGGAGCAACTCTGTGAGGGCGGAGGGCAAGTCGCTGAAAGATCGGTCAATTGTGGCAATTTTTTCGTTGAAGAAGTTAGCAAAGTCATCGCACTGGGATTTGGATGCTGTTAAGTTGTCTGTCATAGGCATGGAAGTTTGGTTCCTGATGGATCTGCTACTGCAGCCTGTGTAAGGTGGTACATGCACACCTTTTTTAGATATAGGTTACCTATATCTAATTTACATCACTGCACATATAAACACCTATCACCCCTATGGTAGGCCTTATCAATCCTAAAGGCAGGGTGCTGCATTTTATATGAGAGGGTGTCCCTGCATGAGCAGAGCCCCTCTGAAGCTGTCAGAACCTATTTTCCGGGATTGGCTGTGATGCATCCAACCATATATATTTAAGTGTATTATAACCCTGCGGTAAATGCTAACTTTAAAATGGATGCTTAGAAACATGTTGTGTTTGGTGTCAAACACCTTGGAATCATACCTAACTGCCAGTAACTTGAGGGGTAGGTATAATTCCACCCTTCTGGAGGGACTTATTTGCAACACCGGTACACCCGGTACAAGCTTTCTTGACTTGGGCATCACAAAATGGATGCTGTCAGCCACAGACATGAGTCTGCTCTCCTGCTACTGAGCTTAGCTTGAGCAGGGGCAGGCCTGACAATAGGTTTCCTGTCACAGGGAGGTGTGACAACCTCGCAGACAGGCATTAGTTTATGGGGGCTGGGTGGGTGCGCTCTGAGAGTTCCAGAACGTCTGCACTGGGGGCACATTTTGTGTCCCTGTGAATAGTCCAAGTCAAACCGGTTACAAGAGTTATTTGCTCCTGCTCTGGTATGAAACTGGACAAAGGACATGAGTGTAGTCACCCCTCTGTCCTGACCCTCCCATGGGTGATCCCCAGAATTTGTCCAACTCCTTCCTTGGGTATAAAATAGGAACCCAGACTACAGGACTTTAGATTTTACCCAGACTAAACTCTGCAAGCAGAAACCATCTACATCAAAGGTCTGCACTTTGCTGGATGACAAAAGGATCTCCCTTGGAGTAAATGAGTCACTCCCCTGAAGCAGCAAACATATAATGCATCTGAACAGTTTGCATCTCCGGAGCTCCTAAGGACACTGAAGATTTCTGCAACACAGGAGGTGGGTAACCGAGGATCTCTGTGGTCGATCTGCTCTCTCAGCAATCCTGAGACCAGTATCCCTTGTGGGGACCGTGCAACCTGAACCCCTGTGCACTGTGTACTTTTGCAGCTGCACATGCTTTTTGGCGATCCCTGAGGCTTTGCATTGGTCTATGTATATTCCTTTCCCCGAGCAGTATTTCCACACTTTGTGTGCTCCGTGGGCTGGTACTTCGTGATTTAGCTTGAAGTTCCTTTGCAATCCCTGGTCTGTTGGCCTGTGGGTCCCAGTGAAGGGAGAGTCTCCTGGACCTTGCTGGTGCACAACATAACTTGTTTCCTCTGCCAATTAAGGTTACATTTGCCAAGGCTTGTTGGTCCTATATCATGACACTCAACACTCAGCATTCGACATCCTTCATTGAACATCTCACCTCCGGACTTTGGTTATTGTCGACTTCTCCTGGTCCCACTGGCTGCAGAGTCAAGCATCCTATCTTCACACATGAAGCACCCGGCCCTGAAGTGACCCAGACTCTGTCCCCTCTGCTTTCAGGTTCTTCTCACCTCGGATCCAGGCTTGGATTCCACTGGATACTTTTCGGTTTCCGACACCACTTGACCTCTATGCACCCGGCTCCTCAGGGATAGGTAACATGGGTGCTGGCCTTAGAAGGGCATATGTTCCAAAGAGTTTCCTTGAAGTCATCTCCGAAGTGTCATTAAACTGAAATTTTCCAAACTCGACTTTCCCATTGAGTTGTACGGAACACTCATCTGTTTTCTCATACTGCACCTATCCTCCGTGGGCTCACCTTTTCACTCCTTTGGGTGGTTCCTAGGGGTCGCAGGGATTCTACGTGCTCTAGGCACTGAGTCTAGTCAAGTCATTGTTGTTATGCCATGTTTTTAGTATATAATTCAGTCTTCCCTGGAGCCTGCTGTGTATTGTGCTATTTACTGTTGTTCTATTGATTACGTATTGTGTGCCTTTGTGCCCTAATCTAATAAAGAAGTTAGTGTAGATTGTTTAGTAATAAATACATTTATTTTATATAACACATGTGTTGTTCTCCTTTCATTTGGTCATTCAGGGGGTTCTGATCTGGTAAAACAAGCTGCTTTACATTCCTTCATAATTTAGCCTGAGGGCTGCTCACAACAGCTACCACTAAACCTTTCCATAAAGGTTGTATTCGAGCTAATCATGAATAAGGGTTGTTTGGACTGGTACAAGGGGCCCTACTTTAACAGGTGGTCAGCATGTACCAGGCCACATTCTAACATCGGTGTGCAGCGGTTGGTATTCAAACTTACTATTGTTTTACCAGATAAATCTCATTGAGTGATTAACTGAAAACCACTAAAGGTAGTGGCATGGAGAGAATGGGACTCACATCTGAGCATACCTGTCCCACTCGGGGTGACAAATGCAAAAACAACAGTTGATGGACAGAATGCAGAATAATGTCATACATTTACCCCGGGACAGAAATCTGGGCCTAAATCCATCATTTGTATGCTCACCATGCCATTCTAGTTTGAACCCAGCCATATGCAAATCAGTCTTGACCCTGGGCCCCAAGGGAACAGTGCAGCCCGAACTGCCAAGCCTGGTCCTCCCTGGACTGGAAACAAGCATCAGCACAGAGTCACACACCTTCCACTCACCCACACACACAGTCAGGCACCCATGCAAATTCTCACACAACCAATCAATAACCTACTTAGACACTCATGTAGCTGCTCACCAACTAATGCAGCAGCTTACACAGCAATAAACAGACTGATACAGACATTCACACAGTTTAGTCACTAACCATACATTCAGTAAGACACATTTAATCACTCACTTATACGGTCAGTCAAACACCTACTAAATCCTGCATCCAGACACTTATACACCCACTCATTCGTGCCCAATATATATATAAAACATATTTAAACTATACAGAAACACATAGTCACTGGATTATGGCATCAGTGATGTAATCAGTGATATCATTTGAGATGTCATCAGTGATGTCACTGACCATGTCAGAATGATATAATATGTGACATCATAAGCAGTGCATCGCGGGGGAGTGATTCATAGTTAGCTCAATTAACTATAACAATGGAATTTCAATAGTTTTGTATCAGTGAAATGTCCAACTAACTATAACGTCCTTGAAACATATGTTTTTTTCAGTGAATATATATATATGTAAATCCTCAGACATCACTGAAAGGACGATAGATGAATTAACCTGTCGATGATTTAGACTTTTAATGGATACTAGCAGATGAGGCATCTGTCTCAGAGACACAGGAGATAACCAACATTGAAAGCTTTAGGTTTAACCAAAAAAGTGTGAAACCAGGCCTCAAGCTGAAATCTACATTCATCCCCAATACCTCATTTGATACTATTGATTATTTTGAGGAAGCAGTGACAGTTAAACTGCAATATCTGAGAATGAAAAATGGAAAAGAGGAAATTGCTCAAGTTATCATTTCTCTGGTAAACAAAGGAAAGCAATTAAGAGAATTCAAGAAGACACAACTATTGTATGTAAACCATCAGATTAGGGGGGCAACATTGTCCTGTTGACCAGAGACTATTATGTTACGGAGCCATTGAGCCAATTGTCTGGCATAACAAATTATGCTAAAGTCACGACAGAGAGATATATTGAGAGTATCAATGATCATTATGAACTGATAAAAAAGTTGTCTACTCATGGGATGATTGATAATGAGGAAACACACTTTTTGAAATGTACATATCACATTTTACCAACATTTTATAATTTGCAAAAAATTCATAAGCATGGAAGCCAACCCCCAGAGTCGCCCAATTATTTCATCTATTGGGAGCCTGACCGAGCATTTATCTCATTTTGTTGATGGTTTTCTTGCCCCTCTCGTGATGACACTGTAGTCTCATGTCCGAGATACTACAGACTCTATTAGAATCATCTTCAATATCAGCTGGGAACCGGACATGCTGATGAAAGTTTTGGATAAAACAAGTTTATACAAAAGTATAGACCATACTCATGGTATTAAGGCACTCTCTACACCTAGCTGAACATAGCTCAATGTTGATCGAATTTGTAAAATGTTGCCTTAATAACAACATTTTTCTTTTCCAGCAACTATTGTATATACAACTGAAAGCTACTGCCATGGGAACCTGCGCACATTTATTTGTGGGCTTGTAGGAGAAGCAGGTGGCCTGGGCAAATGATCATCAGAAATGGGTTTCCTGTATAGTAGGGTGGCACTGCTATATAGATGACCTATTTATCCTATGGAACAGGATCAAAACAGGAGGCAGAAAAATACATTGCTATCCTTAACAACAACAAGGTGAATCTACACTTTATTTAAGACATACGTGCCACAGAAGTGATTTGTTTCATAGCAGATGGTACTATTTGTAATTCCCTCTTCCATAAACCAACGGCTGAAAATTTGATCCTAGAGGCAAGTGGCATTCATCCGGCACCTCTAATTAAAAGTATACCCTATGGTGAATTTCTAATATTAAAAAGCAATTGTACCAGACAGTCAGATTTTGAAAGATCAGCCTTAGAAGCTTCACAGAGATTTAGGAGATGAGGAAACTCAGAGAACACATTGAAATCATCCCTGAAAAGAGTTGAGAGAATTCCTAGGAAGCTACTGTCAAGGGACAGAAAACAGGATTCATAAAATCCAGATAACCCAGAGTTCAGATTGATCATGACTTTTACTGACAAAGTTCAACATCATATGTTCGAAATTATAACTGGCATATTTTAAAAACTGACTTAGTTATAGGGAGGAATGTATCTAACTATCCTAAAAGCACATATAGGAGAAGCAGATCACTAAGGGACAGCCTAACCCAAAGTCATCTGAACAGCAGTAAAAAAAAATCCACTTATCAGTGATCTGACTGGTTTTTATAGTAACCTATGACCCTATAAAGTGCCAGATTAGAATCAAGATACATTATTGATATGCATAAGAGAGGTCTGAATACAAAAAAAGAGTTGACCATCCATGTGGGCTGAGCACCTCCCTTCAACCTGTTACTGATTATAATCTGAAGATATAGAGTTAGCAATGTGTTTATTGTGTTTAGAAATATGATTTATAAGATTTTTCATATTTTTCTGAATCTTTCTCGGGCAAATTGCTTACTCACAGCCTACGTTCTGGGTGAGAAAGCTGTTGCTGCAAAAGACTGGGGACTTGCTTTTTAAAACCCCGGCTGGACGCTGACCTGATAGCGGAATTGTGCAGGGGATTTTACTGTTTGCTGGAGGGACTGCGAGGACCACAGGCCAGTGCGTGATACAACCAGCCGCACCTGGTCCTGTACACGCCCTCTTCCCGCCCATCATCTCCTCTATTTAACAACTCCCCATCACGCGGCTCGCGGGACGCGCACGGGCGTGCGCCGGGCTAGGCCCTCAGAGGCCGAGTGAGGCCGGGCAGGGCCTACGCTCTTTCACCTTATTTACTATCATTACAAGTAGGTATACTTGTCCGTCATGGCCCAAAGTCCCGATAAAGTATTCCCAGAGAAGACGGGGGGTATGAATAATGGCACACTGGATAATTATTTTACTAGGGCTCTCACTGACCCAGACAGGGAAAAGTTACTGGCAGAGAGCCGGGCAGAGCCTCGACGCTCTGTCGAATGTATGAAGAACAGGGCTTCCATAGATCCCCCGCTCCACGCCCTTTCCCCTAACCCAGGATGTACTGGTAGCATGGAAGACCTCCTATCCTTGGAGAGTGTCCCAATTCTGCTACGAGATTGTACTCCCACACCCCTGGTCCTTATCGACCAGCCTATAAGTGATACTCCTCTTCCCAGTCCCATTTGTATAGATGTCGATCCGATTACCCGGACTCTGGTCCGGGTCAAACCCGCCCAAACCAAGCCGAAAAACCTGTTGTCTGCCAAGGTCCATGGTCCACCACCTACTAATAGAATACGGAAGGGTGGGGACCCGCAAAATCAGTCATACTGACTTTGGCAAACCCTCAAAGAATAGCACCAGAATTGCCCCGGCCCCAAAGGCCGTACTAGCTAATACGTTAAACTTGGCACCTCCCTCACCATTGGCATCAGTTGTACAGGCTGACATCATCACTGTTCAAACTGACAGCCCTGTTGACCCCTTCCGAAAGGATGCACCTACTGCCGTCTCACTGGATAACATGGAACACCTAATAAGGTCTTTCATCTTACCTATAATAGAGAGACTGAAGAGGGTTGAGAAAAGGCTTGAAGACATTGAGTTTGCATTGAGTAACGAGGGACCAACTAAGGTACCGGTGAGTGGGGTTGTCCCACCTCCAGCCTTGGTGACATCGTGTACTCCCAATGCCCCCAAAGTCTTAGTTCAATCTACTAATAAAACAAACACCAAGCAGCAGAGGGCACCACCCCCCAAGCAGGGCAACAATCTAGTTCCAAAACCAGCTAGTGAAGTCCCGAGGGGACCTCAAAAAGTATCTGCAGGAAACACATGGGAGGACTGGGGTACCACTAGACATACCAGGGCACCTACGCGCAAAGGCCCCCAAGTAGAACTACCCCCTGAAGCTGTGTCTTACGTGGTTGTTCTGGCAGGGGTCCCTACATTGCCAGATAATAAGAGGGAAGGGTTCCACCAGCTGAAAAATAAAATTATGCACTGGCTCAGCGAATTTAGACCACTCACAACATAACATCAATGGTGAGATTGTGCATGTCCGGTGACTCTCTTGGCTGGGTAACAGGGTCAAGGACAGCGAGGGAGACTTAGTTGTTGTAAACTTCAGAGACCCACAAGCGGTCAACTACATACTAAACTGGCCCCTAGGTAGTGACAGCAATTCCATCGTCCCTCGTCCTTTGACCTACTTCTATCCTAGATCTTTAGTGTTCCCCTCCATCTATAGCGGTGGCCAGGCTTCTAATCAGACATTCCCCCAACTATCCTACAACATCAGGTACCAGTCACAAGTACCACACCCCTCACCGGCTGTTGACCCCTTTGGGTGGAACATGGTACCTCCTAGGTTTAATAGAAACACCAATAGGAGAATGGACCACCTGAGACCCTTTACACCCCTGGAGACAGTAAATAGGTTTGATGTGTTTACAGGTATGGACGACTGTGATTGAAGATTACAGTCTGAACAGGGCACGGGTGCCCAATTAAACACCTTTGGCCCTGAAGGTACAGATTATGAGAGTTCCAAAGTAGTTTCAATACAAATTATGTCATCCTGGCACCGGGGGTTAAATATGGCAACTGGATCTACACGGGGAATCTTATATAGTCCCCCTTCCCCCCGATGTGGGTAGTACTGGTGCGGAACACCAACCCACCGAACCCCCCACTGAGCTGGTGGAGAATACTGCAGCTACTATGCTTGATTCCCCTCTAACTTCTCCTGGCGAGCATATATGCTGTTTGTTCATTCTCTCCTGGAATTTAGCCGGACTCCAGGGCAAACTAGACTCCCCGGAGTGGGGGTCTTTTATTGATACTCAGGATGTTTGCCTGTTTCAGGAGACATGGGCAAGGGAGGGCAAATGGCGATCTGGCTATGCAACCTTTTCAATTCCAGCTAAGTGGGAGGGGAAAGGATGGCCTTCGGGGGGTATGGGTGGCATCCCACTTGGGATGCAAGGCCAGGGTTTTGAAAACTAATTCATTGGATGTACAGTGTGTCTTGTTGGAATGGCCTAACCATACTCAACTTGCGCTGATAAACATATACTCTAGACCGATGGGAATAACAAAGCCCTCACCCACCTTTGACGAGCTTTCTCTATTTCTGCCCACAATACCCCAGGGTGCTAGGATCCTTTTGGGGGGAGATTTTAACTGTCAGTATGAGCCGCTAACCCTGATTTTGGAGGGAGCACTTCTGGAAGAGGATGACCAGTGGGGAATTCCGCAATTAGATGGCCCCCAAGCTAAGCCATGGTCACCCTTAGCAACCCAAATTTTGACACTCACCCTCAGCAATTCTCTGAGGGCTTGCAATGGCCGAAAAAAGGGTGACATCCCTTCAAAACCTACCTTTAATAAGCCAGGGCAGGAGTCTCATTTGGACTATATCCTTGTTCAGACATCTGAATGGAACAAGGTTTTTGAATTTGCGGTAGTGCAAAGAACTGACAGTGATCACAATGCGCTGATTCTTTTGCTGGTCTCCCCCGGTGGTCCCACGGGTGACCAGCCAGCAGAGGCATCTTTAGATCCAAAACTAATCTTAACAAATGATAGGCGCAGAGTGAGGTGGGCCAAGCTCTTGGACAATCCTGCCCACATTTCCGAGCTCTATGCACGGATCCTCCCCATATTTGAACGTGTCGGCCCTTATTTTTCAACCCTCTCCAGTAGAATTGTTTCCCAAGTTGGCCACCCTCCATACGGAATTGGTGGACACTCTTGCGGAACTTCCAAATCCAATTGCGCGGAAAGGGCCCCGCAGGGGGCAAAGAGCCTCCTGGTTCAACTCAGCTTGCAGGAAGGCAAAGGCTGACCTCCTCGCTGCATTGAAGAACCCCAGGGACACAGGGCAATTAAGATTAGGAGGGCGGAACTGAAGCAAGTAATCCACCATGCAAAGGTGGAATGGGACCATTCCAACTGGGAAAACATGTTAGCCTCCCTCCAGACCAGAGATGCACGTAAATTCAGGCAGATAGTGAGAACAGGGTCTGCCGAGCGGTCGCTCCCCTGGCTCCCTGCTTGAACTGGTATCGTTGTGCTGCGCTTGGGATCTGGCTTTTAAACTTGTAACGTGATAATTGCACTGGGCTGCGCTTGGGATCTGGCATTTAAACTTGTAGCGTGATAATTGCACTGTGACGCTCTTGGTGGGCTGCGCTTGGGATCTGGCATTTAAACTTGTAGCGCGATAATTGCACTGTGACTGCTGTGACGATAACTATTGAAGTCTGCCTCATTCTTTCAGCATACAATTAATTGTTGCGCATTTACTTTCACTGTGCCTTCGTTGCACTCATCTCTGGCGCTTTGTTGATAGTGCTTTACCATCCGCCGCCATTTTGTTGTTGTTGTTTTCCCTGCAAGCCCGTCCTCTAGAGCCCGCCCCACCTCCCAGCTGAGCCCCCCTCCAACTGATTACATACAGCGCTCCCGTCCCCGGAAGCGCTGTGACTGTCTCATCGCTGCTGTGAGCGGTCGCTCCCCTGGCTCCCTGCTTGAACTGGTATCGTTGTGCTGCGCTTGGGATCTGGCTTTTAAACTTGTAGCGTGATAATTGCACTGTGACGCTCTCGGTGGGCTGCGCTTGGGATCTGGCATTTAAACTTGTAGCGCGATAATTGCACTGTGACTGCTGTGACGATAACTATTAAAGTCTGCCTCATTCTTTCAGCATACAATTAATTGTTGCGCATTTACTTTCACTGTGCCTTCGTTGCACTCATCTCTGGCACTTTGTTGATAGTGCTTTACCATCCGCCGCCATTTCGTTGTTGTTGTTTTCCCTGCAAGCCCGTCCTCTAGAGCCCGCCCCGCCTCCCAGCTGAGCCCCCCTCGCCCCTCCCCCTCCACCCATTTATGTCAGAAGCACTTGCGTGCAGCGTTCTGTGGTAAATAAAATATTACCCTGTCATAATTTCTATACTAAAATGAAAGTTCATGCATTAAATGAGAGGCAGAGTCTGTGGTGTCCGATTCAAAAGGGCTTTATTTCAATAACCCGGGTTAGCGGAGAATCGGTTCCATCACCACTAAGGTTCAGGATGGGTCTTCTGAACTTTATTCACAGAGTACAATATTTATACATTGAATCTCGTACATAGAGAAGGAGGAGCGCTCCAGGCAGAGCAAGAGAAAGAGAGAGATAAGAGACATGTGGGCGTACATGTGGGTGTTCACTTGAGGAGTCATAAGTGAGTCATAGGTGGGAGGATACATGGAGGGGGTTGCATGGCCAGCTGGAAATTTACCCTACTTGTGTGCGCACTTGGTCATGACGTGTAATTGACGTGTAACTGGGGGGACTGGGGGGGGCTGACTTTCGTGCTAGTAGAGAGGTCTTTAGTGTCAGAACGACCTGCACATCTAGTAATATCTGATATCTTATTTTGGAGGATATGTTATCTGAAGTAAAGGTCACTCAAGCAAAGGTTGCTCTTCTCCAAGAGCCAGTGCGGCATATATTTCTTCGTTTGTTACGTGGGGGCCATGGGCTTTCTATGGACGCGAGCTCTGTAAATCACTGTAACGGAGACAGAAAGACTGGGCTCTATCTCTGCAAACGGGCTCTGTTTACCTTTCTTCACTAAGCAGGAATGTGATTCTGTAGGGCAGGCAGATAACTGTGAGCAGAATACTGTCTTGGCAGGCCGGGCTGGGCCTTCTCGGCTGACTGAAAGTATGCGAGAGGTCAGGGATGCGGAGCTGCAGCCCTCAGAGTGTCTGGAGGCATGAAAAACCTTAATTCGGGTCCTGGCTCGAGCTGAGCCACAAAAACGGGTTCATCTTGACTTTAAACGTGCACAATGCAATTACATTGGCAACATAGGCCTCAATGCAGAATTAACGTTTCTTTCATGGAGGGCCTGGTAACTGACATGTTAACGTTGGACGCAAATGCATAGGCGTCATCATTTCGGCCATAGAGGGAAAATGCATGGATGTCATGCACATATACTACATGTTGGGGTACACGATAGGGGACATATAGGCCATATAAAATGTCATTTTCCTCATTCCCTCCTTGTCCCCTACGTTCCCTTCAAGTCACATCTATTTGCATAAGACCTTGTATATGGTCATACAGCATCATTTGCTCTTCTTTTCTCTTCTGGATACGTGGATGGGGTACAGGCAGTGGCACACAAACCGCAAATCGCCGGGCCACACTGCAGACAGAGACAGCAGCTGAATACCATAAGCAGTATCATTCCTAGGAACGACAACATTTTCCATCCCCAGGCTGATATTACACTCCAGAGCCAACTGGACCAAGTCCATGTGCCTGGGTCTTGATGTATCTCGTGAGCAATCTTGTGGAGCCTTGTTATTGCTGCGTATGAGCTTACTGTTCTGGACGGGACCTATGAAGAAAAAGAATCCTTTGTTGAAATCTATATATTGCTCCCAAGCTGTCTCAGTCTGATCAATCTCGGAAGAATCGCTCTCTCTCCTGTGTCTAGCATGTTCGAGTTGTGAATCTCGGTGATACTGGGATGGGGCTAGAAAGACAGGTGGCAGCAGGAACGATATATAACATGTTCCACCCCAGTCTAAGGGCAGATGTACATAGGCTGTCTGTCCACAAATGAAATAGGTATGGCGTGATGCTTTGAAAGAAGACTTTCCTTTATCATTAAACTCGACAACAGCATTACATTTGCTGTGTCCCAAATGTACTGATCCTTTCTTTCTGACACACAAATCACCTTTTGCTGGGAGGACTGATATAAATGGGGACCTACATTTTGCTTGGGCTGGACATTCAAAATCATGAAGTTAAGGGATGCATTTCCTTGCTCGTACTCTTCATTTTCATTTTCTAAATCTGTTCCCTTTCTTTGGGGAAGTCCCTCATTTACTGGAGAACATGCCTCATTCATTACTTTATTCAAGTTTCCCCATATTCATTCGCTCTGGGAAACTGTGGACTTACTGTCTAGGGATGTCATTAAGGCAAACCATGCTCCACACGAACCATTGTGGGAGAACGGAAAAGGGAAGAAGGGCAGAACTCCCTTCGTCTTTTGAAAAGGTGGGAGTTGGCCACATACCCAGCAATCTGTTGCATTGCTGGTCTGATGAGAATGGTGCAACATCCGAATAAAAGTATTGTTGCGCAGGGCTAGTCGATATGACAATTCATGGGGTGGCAGATCACTAAATGTATGCTCTACAGTGTCATTAATAAAAGAGTGTATATGTGAAGAGATAGGGGGAAAGAAAACATGTAGAATTAAGCTGATACATATTATAGTGATGCACAAAAAGGACATAAAAATCAAAGTTACTATACATCGACTGCGTAAGGTCTTGCAGTATTTCTCTCTCTTATCTCTCTGTCTAGTACTATTCTGGTCTAGATCTTATACATGTCAGGAACCTGTCTAACCGATTCACCCGAGAGGGATTTAAACAATTAAACGCTGTCTGACTTACTAGACCGTAACTTAGACCTGTACTCCTGTTGCGGAGTTTTTTCTAGCAAAGGGGGCTTAATATCGGGAATGTCATTGTTATTGTCATTGTTCTTGTTCTTTATCAAAGTTCCATATTGTCCATAGAATCGTTTACAGTATTGGGCCTTGACGGCAGTCCTCGTGGTGAGTAATACCAACTTCGGCGCCTTCCAACGCGGCTCAAGAGGGCTTGATTGATCAAAGTTCTTTATCAGCACAAGATCTCCAGGTGATATGGCGTGCTCCTGGACTTGGGTGTTGTCTGGGAAGGCGGCGGCAACCTGTGAACGACAAGAGAGTAGTGCAGACATCAAGGAAGCCAGGTAATCTGTCAGCATATTACTGTCAACATTAGCTATTTTCTTTGGCATAGGCGTACCCCACATATTCGGTGGTCTACCAAAAACCATCTCGTCTTAAGTGTCTGATTATGGCGCTCTACGAGTCCTGCTGCTTCAGGGTGTCGTACACAATGAAACTTCCTATTATATCCTAACAGTAGGGAAACTTGTTTCATTAATTCAGAAGAGAATGGCTGACCGTTGTCTGAGTACACGACACAGGGCAATCCATATCTCGGGAAGAAATCACGCACCAATTGCCTGGCGGTGGTCACAGCGGTATAATCTGGGACTGGGTACGCTTCTGTCCATCTGGATAGTGCACATACAACTACCAGGACCTACTTGTAACCTCTACATCTGTCCATCTGGATATAATCCATCTGGAGGACCTCAAAAGGGTGGTCAGGAGGATGAAATCCGCCTTGCTCCACCGGGATGCCTTTACCTGGATTGAACTGGCAACAGATCATACAGGTACGTACTTTCTGCTTTGCTGCTGCACGCAGGTGCTTGTTAAACCAAATATTCTGTAAACTGTCTAGAATAGCCTTTTCTCCTAAGTGTGCTGGACTATGTGCTGTGTTTATGATGACTTGTACCATGGAATCTGGAAGAAACCATGTAGCTTTTCCCTTAGTCATCCAACCTTGGTCAGTCTGGACCCCTCCTTGTTCAGTCCATTTCTTTATCTCATCTGGAGTGGCATGTGTCTGTATGTCGAGTACATCTTGTGAAGGATCCCTGACTGTCATGATTTTTGGTCAGTAATGGTATCTCTGTCTTTGTCGTGTCTGTTGGTGTCTGAGCTGTCAATTTAGCAGTTCGGCCTGCCAGATCATTACCCTGGGAAATGGTGTCTGTAACTTTGGTGTGTGCTTTGCATTTCATGATAGCTATGGCTGTAGGCAAATGTATTGCTTCTAACAGGGCCTGAATAAGCGGGCCGTGCTGAATTTTGGCACCATGAGAGGTCAAGAAACCTCTGTCCCTCCAGAGAACTTCGAAATCATGGACTACGCCAAAAGCGTACTGTGAGTCTGTATAAATGTTCACTTTCAAGTTCTTGGCTCTTATGCAGGCTTGTGTCAGAGCGATGAGCTCTGCTGCTTGTGCTGACAGTGTGTCTCTATGACTTTAGTAGCAGTGGTCACGGCATATGCGGCCACTAGCTCTCCTGTGCTTGTTCTCATGCATGAACCATCAACATGAAGTGTCAGGTCAGGATCTGGAAGTGCAACATCTGTCAGATCTTGTCTTGGTTTCGTCACTGTATTTATTACTTCCACACAGTCATGTGGTGCAGTATCTACTGTACTTGAGGGCAAGAGTGTAGTAGGGTTAAGAATGTTACATCGTCTGATCTCTATGTGTGGCTGAAATAACGTCAGTTCATATCCTGTCAGTCTCGCTACAGTCAAGTGTTGTGTCTGTGTCCTGTTCAAGAGAACTTCCACTGCATGTGGTACCTGGACTGTCAGAGGGTGTCCTAACACTATGTAGTCACTCTGTCTTATGGCTAGGGCTGTTGCTGCAACTGATTTCAGGCACACAGGCAGAGCCTGGGCCACTGGATCCAGTGTACTAGAAAAATAAGCACAAGGCTTGTGTTTTCCTGCTTGATCTTGTGTGAGGACAGATAAAGCTGTTCCATCTCGCTCCGTGAAAAAAACCTTAAAAGGTTTGCTGTAACAAGGAGTCGCTAAAACTGGCGCTTGACATAAGGCTCTTTTTAATTCTTCAAATGCCAAGGTATGTTCTTGTGTCCAAGGGAGGACAGTCGAAGACGCTGCCTCCTGTGTTGTCAATTGTATCAGTGGTTTGGCTAGATAAGCATACTGGGGAATCCATTGTCTGCAGTATAAAGTGAGGCCAATGAAGGCCCGCACTTCCTTCTGTGTCTTGGGCTGTGAAATGTTAGAAATTAACTGAATGCATTCTTGTGTCAGCTGCCCACTCCTCTTGGACAGCAAGTGTACAAGGTAAACCACTTGCTGGGCATAGAATTGTAACTTTGAAGGGGACACTTTGTGCCCCTTGTCAGCCAGAAAGTGTAAAACTGTCAGTGATGCATGTTCGCAGTCTGTCTCTGATCGTGCTGTGATCAGGATACTGATCAGTACTGTGTCGGTAGGCATGTTAATACTGTCCAGCTGCTTTTTTTTTTTTTTTAATGCTTGACTGTAAAGGCTAGGGCTCTCTGTAAAACCTTTAAAAATTTAAAGCTACGTCCACTTAAACTGAATCAGAAGAGATACTGGCTGTCTGGATGAATTGAAACACTGAAAAAGGCATTTTTCAGGTCAGTTACTGTAAAGAATGATGCTTCAGAATCAATAGCAGTCAGTAATGAAGAAATGTCTGGGACCACTGGGTATTGTGGTACTACACATTAGTTCAATTCTCGAAGGTCAACAACTAGTCTGTAAACTGGTGGTGCATTAGGGTCTGATCGTTTAAGGATAGGAAGGACAGGTGAGTTACATACATTTGAGTCAGTCTCCACCACCACCCCATGTGCAATGAGTTCGTCAACAATCTTTAATAAGGCCACTTCGGCCTCAGGTGGCATCTTGTATTGTCGTATACGTGGGAGTACTACTCCTGCTTTGAGAGTGACACGGTGTGGTGTTATGTCCATGTAACCTACGTCAGTCGGGCCTTGTGCCCATAGGTGCTGTGGTACATTCTGGAGTCTGGGGTCAAAATCTTCCAGAACATAATGTCCCTTAAAATCACGTAAGAACAGTCGCACTCCTTCCGGAGAACAACAAATAACTGCTCCTAGTTCTTTTAATGTCTTTATACCTAGCAAGCTTTCAGGACATGATTTAGTAAGTACCAAGTCTGTGGTACGTGACAGTGGACCAACTCCAAGGGAAACCTCTTCCGATACTTCATTAACAATAGGCTTTCCTGAAAATCCCAAGGAAATATTTTGTGAGCCTGAGAGAGGTGCCCCTGGAACCTCGTCATGGCTGATGGTAGTTCTGCTCGCCCCTGTGTCAATCAGAAACTTACTGTCCTGTCCTAGTACACAACCTCGTACATAGGGACCCCTTTGATCTACAGGAACCTCAATAAGGGACAAGCCATCTACCCTCTCTAGGCTGTTTCATGAGAAAGATTACTATTCCGGGTAGTCTGACTGCGTGTACTGCCTCACTCCTCTGAGAAGCAGCCCCCACCTCCAGAAAGATGTTCGCGCTCAGAGTCTTGAATCTGATCCAAGCAGGAGCCGAGCTACACTGTGATGTAAAATTGAATCACTGCCAACACTGAGCTCATTGCAGGAGCAAAGCTTCCTGCCAACCATTCTGTCTAAGCATCTCTAATCTCTAGTCAGGGAAGCTCACTTAGGCCTACTGTATCTATCTAACTCCAAGGGCCAAGCGTCTGCCAATTTATTCTGCATGTGCAAGGATCCCTTATCTGAAGTCAATGAAGCTATCTGCGCCGACAGCAAGGAAGAGCGACTTGACCCTCCCCTTACATAAACACCCCTACGCGGAAAGAAATTGGAATATAGCCAATAAAAACAAGACAGGCACTGCTCGGTGCTCCAAGAGGGAAAAGCCCTCCCTTTACAAAACAGCTTTCGCTGGGAGTCAGGCTAAATCCAAGGTCGAAAAACACATTCCTTGGAACTCTAAACATAACTGTTCCCACGTCAGAATCAGTATTCTCTAACTAACTAGAGCAAATTTAAAACGTGATAAAAAGCAAATTAATCTGTAACACAGTCACATGCTAGCATTTTAAAATAATTCTGTTACAAAGTACTGCTACTTAAAAGCTCCGCTTTCTAAGAAACACTTTTGTCTAACTAATGCAGCTAGAAACATGGGCATTTATTTAGCATGCAGATTAGTACACAAAAAGGGGGGCAATTTGCTTCTGCACACAAGGCTTATGCATTTTGCATTTGAAAAACGAATTTATCATGGACTGTTTGGTTTAATATTTCTCTGCACACTGCATAACAAAGAAGTCAAAATTTAGTGTGCAAGCCTTTCTATTCTACCTATCAAAAAGGGCCAGGTTCATTAATTTTCAAATAGTCATTTTTCCTAACTGAGTGAGTTAACTTTCACACGCTATTCTAAGGGGCAGCTTGCATTGGATATTTTCTAGAACACACTTTTGTAAAAGCACATGGTTGCATTACACTAATTAAAAGCACATTCTATGATGGGTCTGTTTTATATTTTCTTCTCAACCATTAACGCACTAATTCTAAGACACTGGTCCGTGTGCCATCCACAGCTGAAATCTCTTATCACAACCCGACTGGTTGATTTATAACATTCCGACCTCCGGAAAAAACACATTAAATCATGTGTTCCAAGGCAAACCCACACAAATTTGTGGGCGCATTTCAAATAGAAAGTTAAATGAGCACTGCTGTATGATGATACCATACTGACAAAGCACATAGGCAGAAACCAGCAACCAATGAAAGTAAAATCAAACCACCATTCATCTAAACACTCACTGACTTTTAGTGTCAGCTCACATAACCATGCATGTTAAACAGCATGTTAAAACAAATACCGCTGTCTCAATCCAAGATATTAACCCTTAGGCAGCTCAAACACCATCATTCCCCAATGACTGTAGTACATGGGAAAGTCAAGAACTTATCACTCCACGTTTTCAAATGACACGTACGCACATCTTCAAAACATTTTCTCCAAGCAGTTGAAAGAGATCCAGCTTTCTCCTGACTAATGCAACAATATCATGCTCTGTACATGGCGCTATTCACAAGCCATATTTACAAGAAAGTCAACAAGTCCAAAAATGACATGCTCTTCACAAGGCATATATTCAAGGCGCAATGCACAAGAAACACAACAAGTCTAAATGAGAATATGCTCCTCACAAGCCATATTTACAAGGAGCTATGTACAAGAAACTCCACAAATCATATTACACTGAATACTTTCCCATTGCATAGCAGAAGCAAATGCAGCAAGCCATTTAATGAGCAATTTAAAAGCATTTTTCACACACAAGTACAATTTCCTCAACACCAAGATGTAATTGGCTCCCTTTCAGACAGTTACCCTTCAAGCCTTACAGTTCAAACACCAAGATGAAAAGCATTTCTTCCACCCTGCATAAGTCAAATGCCATGATGTACTGCAATCTCCTCACACTGCAACTGTTCAAGCCCATAGGTCTAAATACAATATGGCATCTAGCCCATGTTCATTATATATGTAATGACCAGGTGTGTCTCTAGGCGGGATGTTAACTGGCTCTTCTAGTATGCCTTTTCTGGTGCCTATCTGACGTAACTTTGAAAACAGTGGCATGATGAAACTAACTTAACGAAAACACAATACACACTAGAACAGACTGACTGAAACAATCATTCACACTACAACACTAGAACACTAAAACACTAAAACAGATACATTTTAACTGATACATAGACTTGAAAAACATGTACTCGAAAACAGTTAACTTTATGCACTGAAATACAGTACAACCATACCGGTCTCAGAAAGAGACACGTCTTTACAGTGCCCACGTTTACCGTGGACCCGTCTTTACCGTGACCACAAAAGTGGACCCGTCTTTACCGTGCCCACCGAAGTGGACCCGTCTTTACCGTGACTACAAAAGTGGACCCGTCTTGAACTTGAACTTGAACCTTATGCGTTCCCCATAGTGGTACTCACCGGGAAGCAGAACTTGAAGGCCTCGGAAACTTGATACTGCACATTCGCCGGGGAACAGGTGGACCTCTGGAGACCTCGGACCTTGCTCTCTCACGGCTTGGGCTCTGGTTGGGATGATCCGCAATCCTCACCGCCTCGTGTGGATGCCTGGTCGCAGTCCGTCCTCCCCGTGGGCCTGAGGGAGTAAGCGGGAAACCCCCGCTGCGTGCACTTTGAAGTCCGTCACGGCTGTAGAAAGGGGGCAAGGGCTGGACCTACATCTCCGGCGCGTGGGGAAAGGGATTTGTCCCTATTCGGGCGCCAGATTAATGTGGTAAATAAAATATTACCCTGTCATAATTTCTATACTTAAATGAAAGTTCATGCATTAAATGAGAGGCAGAGTCCGTGGTGTCCGATTCAAAAGGGCTTTATTTCAATAACCCGGGTTAGCGGAGAATCGGTTCCATCACCACTAAGGTTCAGGAAGGGTCTTCTGAACTTTATTCACAGAGTACAATATTTATACATTGAATCTCGTACATAGAGAAGGAGGAGCGCTCCAGGCAGAGCAAGAGAAAGAGAGAGATAAGAGACATGTGGGCGTACATATGGGTGTTCACTTGAGGAGTCATAAGTGAGTCATAGGTGGGAGGATACATGGAGGGGGTTGCATGGCCAGCTGGAACTATACCCTACTTGTGTGCGCACTTGGTCATGACGTGTAATTGACGTGTAACTGGGGGGACTGGGGGGGGCTGACTTTCGTGCTAGTAGAGAGGTCTTTAGTGTCAGAACGACCTGCACATCTAGTAATATCTGATATCTTATTTTGGAGGATATGTTATCTGAAGTAAAGGTCACTCAAGCAAAGGTTGCTCTTCTCCAAGAGCCAGTGCGGCATATATTTCTTCGTTTGTTACGTGGGGGCCATGGGCTTTCTATGGACGTGAGCTCTGTAAATCACTGTAACGGAGACAGAAAGACTGGGCTCTATCTCTGCAAACGGGCTCTGTTTACCTTTCTTCACTAAGCAGGAATGTGATTCTGCAGGGCAGGCAGATAACTGTGAGCAGAATACTGTCTTGGCAGGCCGGGCTGGGCCTTCTCAGCTGACTGAAAGTATGCGAGAGGTCAGGGATGCGGAGCTGCAGCCCTCAGAGTGTCTGGAGGCATGAAAAACCTTAATTCGGGTCCTGGCTTGAGCTGAGCCACAAAAACGGGTTCATCTTGACTTTAAACGTGCACAATGCAATTACATTGGCAACAGAGGCCTCAATGCAGAATTAACAATTCTTTCATGGAGGGCCTGGTAACTGACATGTTAACGTTGGACGCAAATGCATAGGCGTCGTCATTTCGGCCATAGAGGGAAAATGCATGGATGTCATGCACATATACTACATGTTGGGGTACACGATAGGGGACATATAGGCCATATAAAATGTCATTTTCCTCATTTCACGCGCAGCGGTCGCACCCCAGTTGCACCGAAGGTGCACCAAAGGTAAGCCCGTCTACGCCCGTCCGCGCCAAGCCCGCGCCCAGCGCCAGACCCCCTGGCCCCCTTACCACCCTCCCCACCCGCATTACTTACGATGCCTCCACCCTCCTAGCCCTAAACCCCGGCCGACTCCCCAACTGCGCCCAAGCCGTTCCTGGACATACCCATGGACCCTTCACTTGCAACTCCTGTAAGTATGACGGCACCAAGACCAACTCCTCATCCACGAACACCAAACAGAGCTTCAACACTAACCACCTTAAATGCATCCTGCTCAACACCCGCTCGGTCCGCAGACACGCCATCGACCTGTGGAATCTACTAGACACCATCTCTCCGGACGTCGCCTTCCTAACAGAAACATGGATGAACGCCTCCTCAGCCCCAGACATCACCATTGCCATCCCGGACGGCTACAAGATCATCCGTAAGGACCGCACCAAACAAACAGGAGGAGGCATCGCAATCGTCCATAAGAATTCCATCCGCATCTCAACCAGCTCAGACATCAACCTCGCGAGCGCCGAACACCTTCACTTCCAGATCCACACCGACCCCAAGACCACACTCAGAGGCACCCTCCTCTACAGGCCACCTGGACCCCGTGCACAATTCAGTGAAGACATCACTGACTTTATCACCCCACACGCCCTCCCCTCCGAGGACTACATTCTATTAGGAGACCTCAATTTTTACCTGGAAAAGAGCAACGACAGCAACGCCACCACCCTTCTGGACAATCTCGCCAACCTCGGACTCAAACAACTTGTTAATACCCCCACTCACTACGCAGGTCACACACTCGACCCCTTCTTCACCTCCAGCAAACATATCTCCTTCAGTCACACCACAGTTCTCCATTGGACGGACCACAGCTGCGTTCACTTTTCCTACAAAAAGACCACAACCCACAACCATCCTCAACCTACTCTACGAAGAAACTGGAACAAAATCACCACTGACCAGATCTCCTCATCGCTTCTTCAAAACCCCCCTGCCCACTCTTCGAACCCCAACCAAGCAGCCATTAACCTCACTCAATGGCTAAGTAACAGCGCTGACAACCTAGCACCTTTGAAAAAATGTCAAATCAAACTAGGCAGCAAAAACGCTCCCTGGTTCAACGATGATCTTAAGAAATCCAAGAAACTCTGTCGCTCCCTTGAGAAGGCCTGGAAAAAAGACCCAAACACCAGCACCAAGGACGGCTGCAAAAACGCCACCCGCATACACCACCAACTGATCCGAACTGCCAAGAAAACCGCATTCAAAGACCGACTAGACAACAACTCCCACAACAGCAAGGAACTATTCAACATCGTCAAAGAATTTACCAACCCCTCAGCCAACTCCAACGACTTCACTCCCTCTCAAACCCTTTGCGACTCCCTAGCTTCGTTCTTCCACAACAAAATCGCAGACATCCACAACAGCTTCAACAACCAACCCGGAGACCAACCCACCCAACCTTCTGCCATACCTTCACCCCCCTTAAACATCCTTTATGACTGGAACCCAATCTCCACTGATGACACCATCCGCCTGATGAACTCCGTCCACTCAGGATCCCCCACAGACCCATGCCCTCACCACATCTTCAACAAAGCAGACTCCATCATTGCACCACGCCTCCGAGACGTCATCAACTGCTCCCTCAACTCTGCCACCTTCCCGGAAATCTGGAAACACGCCGAACTCAGCGCCCTTCTGAAAAAACCCACAGCTGACCCCACCGAACTCAAAAACTACCGCCCCATCTCGCTCCTTCCTTTCCCGGCCAAAGTCATCGAGAAAGCTGTCAACAACCAGCTCGCCGCCTTTCTCGAAACAAACAAATCCCTCGACTCCTCACAGTCCGGATTCCGAGCAAAACACAGCACTGAGACCGCACTCATCGCAGCTACAGACGACATTTGTACTCTACTGGACAATGGAGACACAGTCGCCCTCATCCTCCTTGACCTCTCCGCAGCCTTCGACACAGTCGGTCATAGCACCCTGCAACAACGCCTCAGAAACATCGGAATCCAAGGGAAAGCACTGGAATGGATCACCTCGTTCCTTACCGGAAGAACTCAGAGAGTCCGCCTTCCACCATTCAAAGCAGAGGCCACTGAAGTCATTTGCGGCGTGCCACAAGGATCTTCACTCAGCCCCACCCTCTTCAATGTATACATGAGCCCCCTCGCAACCATCGCACGCCAACACAACCTCAACATCATCTCCTACGCTGATGACACCCAACTGATCCTCTCACTCACGAAAGACCCGAACACCGCCAAAACCAACTTACATGAAGGAATGAAAGAAGTAGCCGAGTGGATGAAGCACAGCCGTCTGAAACTGAACTCAGACAAAACAGAAGTACTTATCTTAGGTACCTCCCCCTCCGCCTGGGATGACTCTTGGTGGCCAGAGGCCCTCGGAAAAGCACCCATCCCGACGGACCACGCACGGAACCTGGGCGTCATCCTGGACTCCTCACTCTCGATGAACAGACAAGTCAACGCCGTTCCATCATCTTGCTTCAACATTCTTCGCATGCTCAAAAAAACATTTCGCTGGATTCCCACCGAAACTAGAAAAACGGTCACCCACGCACTGGTCACGAGCCGCCTAGACTACGGAAACACCCTTTACGCCGGTACCACCGCAAAAATTCAGAAAAAACTCCAACGCATCCAGAACGCATCAGCCAGACTCATACTAGACACCCCGATTAAAGACCACATTTCTAGTCACCTGAAAAACCTCCACTGGCTCCCCGTTAATAAGAGTATAACATTCCGCCTCCTAACCCACACTCACAAAGCACTTTACGAACTTGGACCCGAATGCCTCAACACACGACTTTTCTTCTACACCTTTTCCCGCCAGCTACGCTCCTCCAACCAAGCCCTTGCTGTTGTACCTCGCATCAACAAAACCACCATGGGAGGAAGATCCTTCTCCTACCTGGCAGCTAAAACCTGGAACTCACTTCCCACTCACCTTCGCCTCACTCAAAACCACCCAGCATTCAGAAAGCAACTTAAAACTTGGATATTCGACCAATAATTCCCCACCCTTCTTCAAGCGCCTTGAGACCCTCTGGGTATGTAGCGCGCTATATAAATGATCTGACTTGACTTGACTTGACTTGAGACCAATATAGCGGCTGCGGTGTATGAGGACCACTTTCGCAGCCTCTATGAAGAGGTCATCCCTGGTTTGCCTAAGCCCCAACATGGGCTATCGATTGACCACCTCCCACTCTCTGGCGGGCCAATCTCGCAATCCAAAACTATGGAGGGCGCTGAGCCAATGCAATTTTTAATGGGAGAGGTTCTCAATGTAATATCTAAGTTGCCATCGGGTAAAGCCCCTGGGCTAGATAAAATCCCGGGAGAACTATTCAAGCACCAACACAGGGTCTGGGCCCCCTACCTTCTGGAAGTTTATAATGCAATCCTTGGGGGAATGGCGGTCCCTAGTACTTGGCTGGGTGCAGAGATTGTACCTATTTTCAAGAATGGCTCTCCTCTGCTCCCAGCCAATTAAAGGCCAATCAGCCTCATCAATGTCCCACAAAAAATCTTCGCGAGGCTGATACTTGACCGCCTGCAGGATTGGATGACGGATCATTCGATCCTAAGTACGTTCCAGGCGGGGTTTAGGAGTAAGTTGTAAACTACGGACCAAATTTTTCGTCTGGCCCTCCTCTTTTGGAAGACGGTGCGGGTGGAGGGTGGTACGTTGTATACCGTCTTTGTTGACCTCCGCGCAGCCTTCGATTTGGTTCCGCGGAGCAAACTATGGACGGTACTCGCCAAACTGGGTATACCCCCCTTTCTTTTAAACATTATTGTTCGCCTACACACACACAACTTTGCACAGGTTAGGTGCGGGAGGTTGGGCAGCCTCTCAAAAAGATTTCCCGTTGACAGAGGAGTAAGGCAGGGATGTGTCTTAGCACCGACCCTGTTTTCCATCTTTGTCAACGGGGTAATCAATTACCTAAATAAGGTCCCCAACACAGATGCACCAAGGCTCGGCGGCAGCAGGGTGCCCGCAATTATGTTTACAGACGACACCCTGCTGCTGTTGAAATCCCCAATGGGGATCCAGCGTATTCTGGAGGGTTTTGAGGCATTTTGTGGAGAACATGGTCTCAAAATAAACGCCCTCAAGACCAAGTTTATGATTTTTAATACCCCCCCCCAAAAAAAAATACCCCAACTCCTCTATAGGCCTGAACAGGCTAGAAAGAGTCTTTACGTTTGAGTATCTGGGTGTGACCATGAATGATAAATTGGAATGGGGCGACCATCAAGTTAAGTCCCAGCTCAGATTAGCTCAAATAGCAGGGGGAATAATCAGGCTAGTTAACTCTAATAAATCATCTGCTAGACCGATAGGCCCCCCGTTGGAGATCTACAGACTCCAGGCCAGAGATGCAATTCTTTACAGCAGTGAACTCTGGGGTCATGTGTGCAAAAAAGAGCTAGTCATTGTCGAAAACAAGTTTATTAGACAAATCTTTCAGTTACCGGCTAGTACCCCCCTCTTGCCCCTTAGGTTGTATCTGGGTCTGAAACCTTTGGATGAAGTATTGGGTGTAAAGCCCTTGACTTTTTGGAGAAGATTATGGTCCACTCCTGAGTTAGCCAACTATAGGCAGGAACCGCAGGAAATTCTTGCTCTTCCTACTGTAGAGAACATCCCATGGTTTAAATATCTAAAAACCGAGTTTGCCCGGCTGGGTCTTCCGACCCTTTGGAGTGATCCTGAAGTGACTTGTCATGGACTGTTCCGCAAACATCTGGTGGCAACTTTCCATGCATGCAATCTTGCATCCCACACACAGGGTACACGCCCAGATTCCCTAGCTAACACTTTTCTTGGGGTCAAAGAAGCCTACAAGTTTGAGACAGTTCTCGATGACATTTTCCCGAATCTGGCCAGGAAATTATATCTGCAATGGCGGTATGGCACTCTTCCGCAAAGAGCATTTACCAGTAAATGGAAGCAGCACTCTCTCGGAAACTGCCCCGGCTGCAACTGTAGGCTTGAAGATGAATTGCATTTAGTTTTCTTTTGCCCTGCCTACATCGCGGACAGAAGGTTTTGGATAATTCCACTTTGTAAAAATCTAGGGTTTGCTAAATGCTCCGAGGCCCTTAGAATTCTTAAGACTGACCTCTCAAGCGTAACTGTTTTTGCAATGGCCAAATTGCTCAAAGCAGCATGGCACAAGAGACTGCGTTTTAATTCCAAGGGTACTGTATCTTCAATTCAGACTACGCATTAGTTAGTGCACAAATTTTTATACGCCAGGTCATTTTATCTAAGGTTTCACCTGTATTGTTAAATTGCTTATATTTTGATTGTAATATGATAGACTGTTCTTAAATAATTAATTAGTTTTGACTCATTTGTCTGGTTTTACAGTATAGATTTTGTGTATTGGGGTATCTTCTCTTTTTTGTATTAGTGAGCTATCCCGCTATTGAAGCAACACTGATGTTTGATTCTTGTTGTGTATACATTTTATGTTTTATCTTTTATGGCAAAATTGCCGAAAAAAAGATTAACGAACGAACGAGCTTACTCAAAACATATGATAATGAGCGCAGAATTTAATTTTTGAGATATAATTTTGAATTGTAAATAGCACACAGTTACATATGTGACATGAATATAATGCCCATACAGAGCGACATAGTGATATATGCTATTGCCACTAGGATAATCATCGCTCTGACCCGAGCTTGTATACTAGCCAAGAACAGAAATGTCAACATATACACAGATTCCCGTTATGCATTCGGAGTTGTACACGACTTCGGAGTCCTCTGGCAAGAACGAGGTTTCTTGACCTCTCATGGTGCCAAGATACAGCACGGTCCCCTCATTCAAGCACTGTTAGAAGCAATACATTTGCCCTCGGGCATATCAGTCATGAAGTGTAAAGCACATACTAAGGTTACAGATTCTGTTTCCCAGGGTAACGACCTGGCAGATCAGACAGCAAAACATACAGCATTAACTCACATCCAGACAACTGATATGACAAAGTCAACAGTACCGACACAGTGTATGACAGTCAAAGATCCCGCCCTAGACGTAATTGATATTCAGACACATGCTACTCCAGAGGAAATAAAGAAATGGATTGAACTAGGAGGGATCCAGACAGATCAAGGTTGGATGACGAAGGGAAAATCTATATGGTTTCTCCCTGACTCTATGGTTCAAGTCATGATAAATACAGCCCATAGCCCAGCACATCTGGGAGAGAAAGCGATGTTAGACAGTTTACAGAACCTCTGGAGCAACAAACACTTACGAGCAGCAGCAAAACAGAAAGTGCGTACTTGCATGATCTGTTGTCAGTTCAATCCAGGTAAAAGCGTCCCTGTAGAGCAAGGTGGATTTCATCCTCCCGATCACCCTTTTGAAGTCCTCCAGATGGATTATATCCAGATGGACCGTTGTCGAGGATTTAAATATGTTCTCGTAGTTGTCTGTGCCCTGTCCCGCTGGACCGAAGCATACCCAGTTCCAGACTACACTGCTCCGACCACTGCCAAGCAGCTGGTTCGTGAATTCTTCCCACGATACGGCTTGCCTCGTGTCGTGTACTCAGATAACGGTCAGCCATTCTCATCTGCATTAATGAAAGAAGTTTCTTTACTGCTAGGATACCAGTGGAAGTTCCATTGTGTCCGACATCCCGAAGCAGCAGGCCTTGTAGAAAGGCATAACCAGACACTAAAGATCCGCCTTGCCAAAATATGTCAGGAGAAAGGGGTCGACTGGATAGTCGCCCTGCCAGTGGCACTATTCTACATGAGGATGGTCGCCCATTCGAGATCAGGGCTATCCCCGTACGAAGTGGTCTTTGGCAGACCACCGAATATGTGGGGGACGCCCATTCCGAAGAAAATCACTGATGTTGATTGCAATATGTTGACAGATTACCTTGCCTCCTTGATGTCTGCACTCCAATCATGTCGTTCACAGGTTGCCGCAGCCTTCCCTGACAACACTGATGTAAAGCCGCACGACGTCCGTCCTGGCGATCTGGTTCTCGTGCGCAACTTCGACAGAAAGAGTCCGCTGGAGCCCCGCTGGAAGTCCCCGAAGACCGTTCTTCTCACCACCAGGACGGCAGTGAAAATCGAAGGGAGAAAGGGGTGGGTTCACACGAGTCATGTGAAAAAATTCTCTGGACTGAAATCTGACCGAGACTCGTCCACCCCCACCAAAGACTGTGTCGAACAAAAAGACTTTACAGAATCTGAACGAGAAAAAACTCCTCAAGAAAGTTATCGCATGAAACTCCGATCTAGCAAAGTCAGACAGTTTAATTGTTTAAGTCCTCCCCTAGGTGAATCGGTTAAATAGTTTCTGACATGTATCCCCTAGATCGAGATAGAGAGAGAGAAGCCAAGAAACGTACATACTGTAAATCACTTCGTAGTCACTGCATAGTGACCCTATTAATAATGTTTATTCTAAGTATTTTTGTTATTGTTGCCAGCTTCCTGCTACCTATCTACTGGCCTATCTTCAAACGTGAACAATCTGTTTACAATGTCTCTGCTGAACACACTTTTAGTGAACTACCTACACACAAACTCTCTTACAGACTTGCGCTGCGCAACAACACATTCATTAGTATGTTACACCATTCTCATCAGACTAATAATGCTACAGACTGCTGGATATGTGGCCGACTCCCTCCCTACCAGAATTACAAGGGAGCCCTTCCTCTCTTTCCGTACCCGTTCACTCACAATGGCTCCTGTGGTGCATGGTTTAAAATAATTAATTCCTTAGATCCTGATATTGCTGTTTTCGATGGAGGCTGGGTTTGGGGAAATCTGAACCTAGTCCTGCTAGATGTCTGTTACCCTGACAAGGAGGGACTCCCCACTCGAACAGGAACTGACCTAGAAAATGAAGTATATGGATTAGGTAACTACACCATTAGCCTTATGATCCTTACTGTAGAATCCGAAGCCGCACCAGTCCTGCCCCATATGTCAGTGTTACCAGTCGCTGGTGAATTATGTGTCCGAAAGAAAGGTTCAGTACACTTAGGTCATAGTAAATGCACTACTGTGGTCGAATTCAGTGATCAGGGTAAATCGTCCTTCAAAGCTATCAGTCACTCTTATTTTGTTTGTGGTCATACCGCATACATACGCTTGCCTCCAGACTGGGATGGTACCTGTTATATTGCATTCCTTCTGCCACCAGTATTTCTAGCTCCCCCTGATTACCATAGAAATTCCCGACTCATCCAGACCAGACCCAAGAGAGAACTCCCGATTGTTGATCAGACCGAAACAGCATGGGAGCAATATACAGACTTTAATAAAGGATTCTTCTTCTTCCTAGGTCCTGTCCAGAATAGTAAACTCATTCGTAGATTAACTAGAACACTTGAAGCAGTAGTACATGAAACTGCCTCCGCCTTAGGTAACTTAACAGAGGAGCAATCTGCTATGCGGGTTGTTGTCCTTCAGAATCGTCTTGTTATTGACGTCATCTTGGCAGATAGAGGTGGAGCCTGTAAGGTCATCGGGTCGAGTTGCTGTGTTTTCATTCCACAAAATGCGCCATCTGTCTATCAAGCTATTACCCGTCTACATAAAATTGCAAATCAGATACATCAGAATCCAGGCACCTGGACTTGGTCCGGTTGGTTCTGGACAACGTTAACAGCTTGGGGATGGAAGATCCTATCCTTCCTAGGCATTGGCCTAGTCATAGTATTCAGCTGCTGCCTGTGTCTACAATGTGGACCAGCGATATGTGGACTGTGTGCCACTTCCTGCATCGAGCATTCCAGTTGCCTCTCAAATCGTCAAAGAAAGAAAGATGAACGAATTATGTTACAAGAACAAACTGATAGATTTATGATGATCGATATATCATGAAGGGTCCGTAGGGAACAAGGAGGGAATGAGGAAATATAAATTTTATGGTCAAGTTGTGTTCCCTAGCGAGTACCCCACCGTCTCCATGTACGAGTTAAAGTGCATGTAACTTCCCTCCTGTACCAGCTATGAAGACGCAAATACATTTGCGTCCAACGTTAACATGTCCTCTTTCAGACCCACCATGAATGGGTTGAGGGGTCCGTTCCTAAGTATGCTATGCCAACGTCTTTTTGTAGTGTACTCCTACGTTTTCCAGCTCAGGCTGAGTAGGCCTCTGAATTTCTGTCACCGAGCCTCTTTTCTGGCTCTTGACTCTGACAGCCTCTGCCCAGGCTACCTCTGTACCCGTGAACTCTGACTTACTTCCAGCGCGGCCCTTCGCGCTCGGCTCAGCCTGCTTTCTGCCAAGATTGACTATAACCTTCGAATTATCTGATCCGTTCCCTGAAAATACATTCCTGCCTGCTAGCTTCAGTAAACATCCTTCTTCAGCTGCAGAGCCAAAGGGCCGACCTGTCTCCATGCAAGTAATTCATAGCTTCTGTTGCCATGCTTCCCTGGAAGGCCCCGTGCCCCCACGCTTCTCATGCAGACACTCAGGCGCTTATACACGCACTTACAGTCAGTATAGAATAGCTTCTGCCCTAGAGACCTTTCCGCCCAGATAGCTTAGTTCCTAAACATCAGATATCAGATATGATAGAAGCACAAGTTGATCTGACATGCCAGACTTCTGTCTCTTTCCGTCAGTTCAAATGTCAAGTCCCCAGCACCCTCCGACTCCATGTCATGCACACGTCATGTAGCTGCGCGCGCATCCAAGCTTCCGATTTCTGCTGACATTGCAACATTTTCTGTTAGTGCCACCCCTTCCGTGACACTTACTTGTGACGTTTCGAGAACACACCTCTAGTTCACGCCTCTTGATTACGCACATGTACCACGTGTATACTGTTATCTTGTCTTCTCTCAGCTGTTACGCCTTCTATACTGTTTCCAATGGTGTAAAATAAGTATATAAGCTATGTACTGTTAATAAAATGGAGCGCTCTATCCCTTCTGACACCCTGTGTGGTGTGCAGAACATGATATCCTGGTCTTGACCATTCCTTTTTAAGGAATAAAACCCCTAAGAACTCTAACACCACGGACTCTGTTTTCTTTCATTTCCGATTGAGTTATTATTGATTAAGTACTTACCTGCATAGAAATTAAGAGTAAATTATTTATTTACATCAAGCTGACGAGCTCATGGAGAGGCACCTGCGCGCCTGGAGAGATACTGGGATCTAAGAATACGGCAGCCTGCTCAGCAACCCCAAAATCATTTTACCTAATCTCAATGGATGACGGATAATAATCCAGAAACACGTGTCCAGAGATGGCCAACACTAATCTGCACCCACCTGGTGAAACACCCAAGAGACTTTCCAAGTGTACTCGCTTGGCGAACTGAACTGCATTTACCATGATGCCTAGGGGCGACACTGCTTGGAGGTGAAGCAGTTTGCTCCCACACTCATTTCTTCTTTCTGCACCTACATCATTTTTTTCTGGTCTTCTCTTGCTTCTTCATGTACCTTTCTTACTCTTTCTGGACTTCTGTTGCCTCTTTCTGTATTTCTCCTGCTTCTTTCCTCACCTTTTTTCCACTTTCTGCACTTCTCTTGCTTATTCCTGCACCTTCCTTTCTCTTTTTGTACATGACCTACCTATGTAGGCATAGTGAGAAATTAGCATTTAAAAAACCTTAGAAATTCACTGGAAAAACAGAGGTTTCAGGGACGTTATAGTTAGGAATTAGTATTTTACAAAACCTTAAACATTCACTGAAAAACAGAGGTTTCAGGGACATTATAGTTAGGAATTAGTATTAGGCCTGGGCGAAGCACTACGCTACGCTACGCTCTAGTAGTTTATGAAGTTTGCGCAACTTAGCACTACGTGAACGGCACCTAGCATGGTGTTAACACGCGAAGCATAGGGTAGCGTAGTACAGCAGTCATTTTTTGCTTGCTCGCGGACTGCACTGTCAAGTTGGCGACCTCAAGCAAAATGACATCCTGAAAACGTTTTCCTCGTTCGCGATCAGCAACATCAAGTTGCCGATCGCGAGCGTGGAAAATGAACCTCCTGGCGATATTCTCAACACAGGGAGGTCTGGTTTCTTATTGTTAGTGGTTGCAATGCTCGCAATGAGAAACTACCAGTCTGCGTTGAGAAAGCAGCCCCTCGAGTAAAAATCTCCTCGAGCGGCAGTAAACTACAGCTCGCACTGTGCAAGATGCCGTTTTCCATGATTGCACAGTGCCGGATGCTTGTCCACACTGTGCAATCATTGAAAATGGCATCTTGCACAGTTTGAACAGGGTACTATGCAGTTCGCGTAGTGCTACGCGTAGTCCGTGTAGTGCGAAGTTCACTTTGCCTAGCTGAAAAACCTAAGAAATTCACTGAAAAAATACATGTTTAAGGGACAATATAGTTAGTTTGACATTTCACTGTACACATTCAGAGAAATGTGGCTGTTATAGGCAATGCACTACTGATGATATCACATATTACATCCCTCATGAGATGTTCAGTGACATGACTGATGACATCTCAAATGACATTACTGATGACATTACCCCCTTAATATCTGATGCACTGCTTCAAACCTTAAAATAACCTTTGAATCACCCAATGAAAATACAGACTACCATTCTCGAAACCATAGACACACCAATATAAGTTAGTACATACCTACTCACTGATTCATAGGTGTGCACATGTTCACTCACTAACCCATACCGTCACTCATTCAAGCAGTCACTCATCTGTACAACCACTGATGTATGTAATAATATACCCGTACAAATACTCATGCACTGCCACTCACCCATAGAGTTACTTACACACCTAGTCAGTCAACAACGAATCAATCACATGCCATTTACTCAACTATACAGTTATGCACCCACCACCTCACTTATTCATAGAGATACTGACAAATACTTACTCTTGTATACAATTACTGACACAAGCACACACTGATCCATACTGTCACTCTCGCAATCCTCACTCGCACATATAGTCACTTATATATACCAACTCTTACATATACTACCTTTTACATATGTAGTTACTCACACGTATACCAATGAGACATCCACTCACTCATGAACAGAGCCATACTCGCAGGTACTCATCCTTATAGCCTTTGGCACACGCACTTATGAATCCATACAACCAGTGAATCACCCACTCACACATCCATGCAGGGAGTACCAAACAACCCTACCCACCTACACAGACACTTAGGCACCCATACAGGTACTCAGACAACCAATCATTAACCCATATAGACATTCATGTAGCCTCTCACCAACCCACGCAGCCACTTACACACAAACTAAAAGACCGATGCAGACATTCATACAGATTAGTCATTCACTCATGCATTCACAAAGCGAGTTCAATAACTCACTTATACAGTCAGTCACACACCCAGTAAATCATCGATTCAAACACGCATACACCCATTCCCCTTCAATCCTTAGGGTGCCTGGGGGCCTAGTTACCTCCTGTAAGCACCACAGGGCTGTGTTCCGGAGAAGTGGTCAAATACCGTGCCCCTTTTCACACCTCTCTGCAATGCAGCTCTGTGGGGCGTAAAGGAGGTACTAGGTAGGCTAGTTGAACCCCATGGACCCTCAGGATTCAAGGGGCCTTAATCCCCCAATGTTAAACATTCCAGAGGGAGCGTTTGCACACTTGTCACATCTCTTCAACACTGTGCAACGGGCCCTCTGACGTGTTATAAGTTGGGGAATAAGTTCCCTTTGATTCCTGAGAGTCCCTGGGGTCAAACAAGCCCACCAGGTACCTCGAGTAAGCGCCACAGAGCTGCGTTGCAGAGAGGTGTAAAAGGGGGAATGGCCTTGGACCACCTCTCTGCAATGCAGCTGTGTGGTGGTTATTGGAGGTACCTGGTGGGCTAGTTGGCCCCAAGGGACCATCAGTATTCAACTTAATCCCCAGCTTAGAACGTGCCAGGGGGCACAATAAATCAATCAATCAATCATAACATTTGTATAGCGCGCTACTCACCCGGGAGGGTCTCAAGGAGCTGGGGGAGAGTGGTTCGTTACTGCTCGAAAAGCCAGGTCTTGAGTTGCTTCCTGAAGGAGAGATGGTCCTGGGTCAGCCGAAGGTGGATGGGGAGGGAGTTCCCAGTCTTGGCTGCCAGGTAGGAGAAGGTTCCTCATCCGGCGGTGGCTCTGCTAATGCGTGGTACGGCGACGAGGGCGAGGCTGGTCGATCAAAGCTGGCGGGTGGGCGTGTAGAAGGTCAGGCGGCTGTTGAGGTACTTGGGGCCCATGTCGTGGAGGGCCTTGTGTGCGTGGGTGAGGAGTCTGAATGTGATCCTCTTGCTGACGGGGAGCCAGTGCAGGTCTCTCAGGTGGCCTGAGATGTGGCTGTGTCGAGGGACGTCCAGGATGAGACGTGCGGAGGCGTTCTGGATGCGTTGGAGTCTTTTCTGAAGTTTGGCCCTGGTCCCGGCGTAGAGGGTGTTTCAGTAGTCCAGTCGGCTGGTGACGAGTGCCTGGGTGACCGTCTTCCTGGTTTCAGTGGGGATCCATCGGAGGATCTTACGGAGCAGGCGCAGGGTGTTGAAGCATGATGATGAGACGGCGTTGACTTGTCTGGTCATAGAGAGGGAGGAGTCCAGGATGAAGCCCAGGTTACGTGCGTGGTCTGTTGGCTTAGGAGTGATGCCCAGGGCAGGGGGCCACCAGGAGACGTCTCAGCCAGAGGGTGATGATCCCAGGATGAGGACTTCCATCTTGTCTGAGTTCAGTTATAGGCGGCTGTTCTGCATCCACTCGGCGACGTCTTTAATCCCTTTGTGTAGGTTAATTCTGGCGGTGGCGGGGTCATTGGTGAGGGAGAGGATCAGCTGGGTGTCGTCGGCGTAGGAGATGATGTTGAGGTTGTGTTGGTGTGCGATGGCTGCGAGGGGGCTCATGTAGACATTGAGGAGGGTGGGGCTGAGTGATGATCCTTGTGGTACGCCGCAGATGACTTTGGTGGCCTCGGATCTGAACGGGGGAGGGGGACTCTCTGGGTTCTTCCAGCGAGGAACGAGGTGATCCACTCCAGTGCCTTCTCTTGGATTCCGATGTAGTTGAGGCGCTGCACTAGGGTGCGGTGGAAGACAGTGTCAAACACTGCGGAGAGGTCCAGGAGGATGAGGGCCGCTGTTTCCCCGTTGTAGAGCAGGGATCTGATGTCATCAGTGGCTGCGATGAGGGCGGCCTCGGTGCTGTGGATGGCTCGGAAGCCGGACTGTGAGTGGTCGAGGGATCCGTTCATCTCGAGGAAGGTGGCAAGCTGTCTGTTGATGATCTTCTCGATGACTTTGGCAGAAGAAGGGAGGAGTGAGATGGGGCGCAAATACTTGAGGTCGGTGGGGTCAGCTGTTGGTTTCTTCAGGAGGGCGCTGAGCTCGGCGTGCTTCGACCTCTCCGGGAAGGTGGCGGTGTTGAAGGAGGTGTTGATGATGTCCCGGAGTTGGGGTGTGATGATGGAGTCGGCCTTGTTGAAGACATTTATTTATTTATTTATTTATTTATTGATATTTGTTAAGCGCAACATATACCCGAAGGCGTCTTGGCGCTGCATGTGGGGGAAGGGGTCGGTAGGGTATCCAGAGTGGATAGTGTTCATTGTGCTGGTGGTGTCTTCGGTGCTGACCGGGGTCCAGGTGCAGAGGGTGGTGGTGGGGGCCTTGGTTCGGTGGTTGGGTGCGTGGTAGTTGCGCCGAAGCTGTTGTGTATGTCTGAGATCTTGCGGTGGAAGAACGAGGCGAGAGAGTCGCAGAGGTCTTGCGAGGGAGTGATGTCATTGTTTCCGGCGCTGGGGTTGAAGAGCCCTTTGACTATGCTGAAGAGTTCCTTGCTGTTGTGGGCGTTGTTGTTCAGTCGTTCTTTGAATGCTGTCTTCTTGGTGGTGCGGAACATCTGGTGGTGTTTTCGGGTGGTGTGCTTGAGGGCAGTCATGTTGTCTGTGGTCTGGTCGATGCGCCAGGCTTTCTCGAGGGTGTAGCAGTTCTTCTTGGAGTTCTTGAGTTTGTCGGTGAACCAAGAGGCTTTCTTGCTGCCGGGTCGGTTGGGAGGGGTCTTCAGTGGTGCAAGGTCGTCTGCGCAGTTGGTGAGCCATTGTGTGAGATTGCTGGCTGCTTCGTTGGGGTCCGTTGTGCTGGTGGCAGGGTTCTGGCTGAGGGAGGCTGTGAGCTGGTCGGCTGTGATCTTGTTCAAGCTCCTGCAAGGAATCTGTTGTGAGTGGTGGTTGGTCATAGTTTTTCTGAAGCTGAAGTGAACGCAGCTGTTATCAGTCCAATGAAGTCCGGTGGAATGGCTGAAGGAGATGTACTTGCTGGAAGAGAAGACTGGGTCAAGCGTGTGGCTGGCATAGTGGGTGCGGGTGTTTACTAGTTGCTTGAGTCCGAGGTTGGTGAGGTTTTCCAGCAGGGTGGAGGTGTTGCTGTCCTTGTTGTTCTCCAGGTGGAAGTTGAGGTCCCCGAGGAGGATGTAGTCTGAGGAGCTGCGATGTCTTTGCTGAATTGTGTGTGTGGTCCCGGTGGTCCGTAGATGAGGGTGCCTCTGAGTGTGGTCTGGGGGTCGGTGTGTATCTGGAAGTGGAGGTGTTCGGCGGCGGTGAAGGTGTTGTCGGAGTTGGTCGTGATGCGGATGGTGTTCTTGTGTGCGATGGCGATGCCTCTTCCAGTCTGGTTGACGTGGTCCCTCCGGGTGATCTTGTATCCGTCCAGGATGGCGATGGCGATTTCGGGCGCTGAAGAGACGCTCATCCAGGTTTCCGTGAAGAAGCCGACGTCTGGTGATGTTGTGTCAAGCAGGTTCCAGAGTTCGATGGCGTGCCTGTGAACGGAGCGGGTGTTGATCAGGATGCACTTGAGGTGGTTGCTGCTGGTGCTCGACTTGGCGGGTGTGATGCAGGTCCAGAGGCAGGAGAACTTGCAGGCTTGGCAGGTGAATGGACTGTGGGTGCGTTTCAGGGTGGCTCGGTAGCAGGCGGGCTTCCGGTCGAGATTGAGTGCTTAGAGGGTGCATGTGCTCACTGCACGTATGCGTTGACTCCGCCATAAATGGTCAAGTGGGAGGGAGGAGCAGCTGGGAAGTGGGAGCGGGGCAGCAAATGGGGGTAGAGAATGAAAAAAGGGGCAGGGCCACAGGGGAGCAGGAAAAGCAGCGGCAGGGAGCGGGGGGAGAGGAGAGCGGTAATAGCGGGCGAGGGGGCAGGTATAGAGGACAGAAAAACGAGCAGTACAAAGCACAGGGACGAGGCAAGAACAAAATACAGGAACAATATGCAATTTACAATACGAAATACAATAAGTAGCAGGGGCGGCGAAAACACGGGCGGGGACCGCCGAAGGAAACCTAAAGCACAGCCGCTGGGCAGCGACGAACTTGAGGCAGCAGCGGGGAGCCTGGCACACTCACGGGGAGTCACGCAGTGTGTGGAGCGACTGGCCCTGACTGGCCCTGACCGGCCCTGAAGTAGGGTCACAATTGCAGAGTGGTGGAGAAAGGGGGCGTGGCCTTTGTCCATCTCTCAGCATTCACACTGTGTGGTGCTTACTGAAGGTAATAGATAGGCTAGATGGACCCTAAAGGACCTGCAGTAGCGAAGCAGACTTTAATCCTCATCTAAGAGTGCACCAGGTAGAGTGTTTGTAAAGTGTTTGGCAAAAGGGGCATTGCCTGCTCTTCGAACTTAGCAAAACTGCTGTGAGGGACTTACTGGAGGTAATAGGAGGGGTAATTGGCCCCTGGTAGATGCAACCTACTCTGCAGAGAGACCTTACATTTTGCCATTTGAATGCTTCTCACACTGAGGTGCTGTTGTGTGACACGATGAAATGTAAACTCACTATCCCTGAATATGAGACCTGAACACAAGTCAATATTGTTAGAGTGTCCCTCTGCAGTGTCAGTGACCTGGCCAAAGAAGTCATAATTGATATTTAACTGTATTATATATTGTGAATAATTCCAGAGGTCCACAAAATATGTTTGGCCCAGGTACCCCAGACTCATTGCACGGTCCATGGTGGGCATCTATTTGCTGAAGAGCCTATGAAAACAGGTAAGAGTATAGCTTACCATCGTTTGAGTCCACAACAGTGTCAGTTTTAGGCATCATCAAGCAAGAGTAGCATGGATAGTATGTATACAATTGGCTCCATGACTGCAGAGGACGTATAAAGCTGAGTACAGGTGGGATCAGCCTTATATTCCTCCCTTTCCACCATCTCAGATGGTGTGGTTTGTTGGCTACAGTCATGCCGTCGGAAAGACAAATTGTACCTGGGTCTATGGAAATATTGGGGGTCCACCATCCAACATTGGCGTTGGCCTATCCAGCTGACATGGTTGAGAATTCCTGGTATCAGAGGTGGGACCACAGTGGTCTTTCATCTATGAAACCTCCTGCATTGTACTAGGGTGGTAAGACCCCCAACAGTGATTCTGACGCAATGGCAGTCCCAAGACTGCCAAGATCATAATCCGACCCTTAAACTGCAATTTATTGATAAAAGTAGAATTCTATGCATAGGCATAGATTTCTATAAAAAATGCACATCACTATTGTAATATTCCAACTTGAGTAGTTGTAAAACTTAAAAATGTTAATAAAGGGTTTACAAAAATAACAATAGCAATGCCATAAGAAGCAGTCTAGATACCTAGATAATCTAGGGCGTGTTTTTTCAGTGAATCTGCCAATCTTAATTTAGTGCTTTTTTTCCTTTTCTGTCAGAACTGAAATGTGCTTGCCTTAGATGCCCTTTCTTTCACTTTCTGGAATTTCATACATGCTGGAAGGAGAGTGACAAGCTGCTGTGATATTGAAGGTGTGGTTAGAAACATAAATCACTGTTCCACATTATCTGCCCAGAGGCAGCAGCTTCTAAAGCCACCTTTCATTGGCCTGGGCCCGAGAAGATGTTTGAAATGGGACGATCCTCAATTGATAATCTGTGCTGTTATTAAGCTGATTCTGTTTTCTTTCTCAAAAGAAGAATGATTTTGTGGTGATTACCGTGAAAAATGAAAATGAAAAATGTATGCAGTTAGTCAAATTGTTACCAAATTGCATTTTTTAATTTGCATGTTAGGGCTGCAGCATTTCAGAATGTATTTTATGTCTTTTGCACTTTACTATCACGCTTAGTATTATTATTCACTTTTTACTGCTCTTTGCGCAGTCTAGGCTCTGCTTGTAGTTGTGCGTTATCCCGCGGCTGAGCATGCCGCCTTTAATTTCCAAACACCTTTCCAAAAGAAAGAAATGGATCGCACTCCATCAATCTTTTTCAAAAGTTCCAAGTAATTTGTATTAGTATTATTATTGTATAATTTTACATTAGCTATGCAAATCAATGTTATCTGTCTATTCACATTGTTGCTAATGGAACTCAGGACAGAAAATCCCATAGAGGAATTGCAACAAAAACAAATCTGCATGAGTGGCCAGGCCAGATCCCCTCGGTTGCCATATGTGCATGACCTTGCAAAAATCTATGAGTGGGGGAACATTTACATTTCCATTGTGTGGGTGAAACACAAGTTCTTTGCCCAAAAATGTAGTTTGAAAATATATTCATATTATAATTAGTCGTTAAAATTTCTAATGAACCCTATATTAGCAAATGCTTTTGTACACCGAATTGTCAGATGATACTTTAACAACTATTTTCTGGTACAATACCATGAGCTTATCTTAAGTCAACAGAATTAATGAAAAAGATTTTGATGAAATGAGAAACATGTCATCAATAATATCCTCAAAAAAGCTGGATTCCAGTGAACAATAGGTCTCGCTAACCACCTTTGCAGTTTAACAATTTTAATGGAGCTCCATCAGGTCCATGGTGGAGTCTCAGGTGAAACCTTCAGCCACTTGTAGCCTTTGTTACTTGCGTGCATGCTATATAGTCTGACATCTCACTTTTAAATAACCCTCAAACAGAGAGAACTCTGTGTACACATGCAACAAATGACTGCTTCTGAGATGTTACCATTTTATTTTTTATGTAAAACATCTCAACAGTTAACTGGTGATTTTGTGCCTGTATTCACGTCTAATGCTCTGGACATCATGTAGCGGAGTCGGAGTTGTGGTGCTGTCACATTACCAAAGTGAATGTTTCTGTAGAGTGGATCCAATGTTGCCTACTTGTGTGATGGTGGAAGGTATGGATCATGGCCCCTTGACCAATAATAGGCTCTTCTGAGCAAATGAAGCCCTGGATCACTGGGTCAATCACAAACAGCAAACATGATACACCTGTTCCTGGCCTCCGTACAGTGAGGAAGTTCCTGCTTCATCCACCCTAAGCATATTGCCAACCTGACATGGTCAATAAAGTTAATTGACCAACACAGTCACAAGATGGCAAGCTGCTGAGACTTTAACTCACTGTCCCAGTCTACTGCAGCTTGACCACGCTCCAAAGTAGGCAACAGCTACTTCCCAACCTCGGGTCTCCTCTTCCATTGGCACTGATGTCCATTGGATTAAGAAACACTGTGACGTACAGTCATGATCTGCAGTTAACTTCTCCACTCTGAGGTGGTGGCTGTGATTGTGAAAATATTGATACCAAAAAAAATGAAATTCACCATTTATGGTTAATTAAGCTTACTGTAACTCACGCCCTCTGCATGCACTGATTATGGACTCTGATATCACAGCACCCATTGCATAACAATAGTGAGAACATCCTCTGATTTAATACACAACAAACTTCTTCATCTCCAAATATTCTAGCACATTGTTAACCTTGCTTTCTTGAAGATTTGTTTCATTCAATTGCTTATTGGTAGTGTAATGTGCACCTTTTAATGGGTGTTAGAGTTAATTTCACATGTCTTTGGGCCCATACTAGTTATTTTGTATATGCAGAAAATTGTAGGTATTTTACAATGTACATGGTTCATGGTACTTCATCATTTCATACTTATATTTAAATGTAAAATGCTGTGGTGGATTATAGAGTGATTTGAACCAAAGTGCATTACAGGATGGCATAAGTAAGGTCATAAATGATAACATCTGTGATGTCCTCAGTGATGTCATTGATCATTTCATGAGTGATGTAATATGTAAGGTGGCAAGCAATGCCTGGCATACATTAGTAATAGTTAGCTCGCTGAACAGTAACTGATGATTTGTAGTGTTTTTTTCTCTTTTAAAAGTCATGTTATGACTGATACTTTCACTATAACAAAACATTCTCATTTGTTTTTTCCAATCAAATTCTGTAAATTAAAATCGTATTACTATAGCTAACTTTAATGCCACTTTAACCTTTCACTTTCTTAGTGGATTTCTAGTTTTTTTGGACATAACATAAAAAAGCTCATTAACTAACTTAAGCATAATTGCAATTTTGCCTTTAGATTTTGCCTTTAGATTTTGTGATGAATTTGCAGTAGTAGAGGGTGTGGGAGTTTGGAAGAAGTGAGCTATTCTTAGGGAGTTGTACACAGGGCAAATGTTGTGAGAATTATAGTTTTGACTAACTAAGAATGCTTGCTTCTTTGTTTGGAGAGAGCGAGCTATCAATGAGGACTTCTGCTCCGGATGGAGGCTGTATGTAGTAGAGGCTTGACCACCTAATCTCAGTATTTTAAGGATATATATGCTTTCCATAAACAGTTTTATATTGGACAAAGGCTGTGAATGGTAGATGCTTGAGCATCTAAAGGGGTCTTAAGTGTCCTGAGGGAGTAAGATCCTCATGAAAACAAAACAACTTTTCTATGTCTCTCATGTAAAAGTGTGTTCTTAGTGCACTGCATAAGTCAAGTCAAGTCAAGTCAGGGAATTTATATAGCGCACTACATACCCAGAGGGTCTCAAGGCGCTTAGAAAGGGGAGGAGGATTAATTGTCAAATATCCACGTTTTAAGTTGCTTTCTGAATGCTAGGTGGTTCTGGGTAAGGCGAAGGTAAGCGGGGAGTGAGTTCCATGTTTTAGCAGCCAGGTATGAGAAGGATCTGCCTCCCATGGTGGTCTTGTTGATGCGAGGTACAGTGGCGAGGGCTTGGCTGGAAGAGCGTAGTTGGCGGGAGGGGGTGTAGAAGGACAGTCGTGAGTTGAGGCATTCTGGTCCGATGTCGTAGAGTGATTTGTGTGCGTGGGTTAGCAGTCGGAAAGTGATTCTCTTATTGACGGGTAGCCAGTGGAGGTCTTTAAGGTGACCAGAGATGTGTTCGTTGCGTGGGATGTCTAATATGATCCTGGCTGAGGCGTTTTGGATTCGTTGGAGTTTCTTCTGGAGTTTGGCGGTAGTGCCTGCGTAGAGGGTGTTTCCGTAGTCCAGTCGGCTCGTGACCAGAGCATGGGTGACTGTTTTCCTTGTTTCGGTGGGGATCCAGCGAAATGTTTTTCTGAGCATGCGAAGAATGTTGAAGCAGGAAGAGGATACGGCGCTGACTTGTCTGTTCATTGAGAGTGAAGAATCCAGGATGATGCCTAGGTTCCGTGCGTGGTCTGTCGGGATGGGTGCTTTTCCGAGGGCTTCCGGCCACCAGGAGTCGTCCCATGCAGAGGGGGAGGTACCTAAGATGAGGACTTCTGTTTTGTCTGAGTTCAGTTTCAGACGGCTTTGTTTCATCCATTCGGCAACTTCTTTCATTCCTTCGTGTAGGTTAGTCTTGGCGGTGCTGGGGTCATTGGTGAGAGAAAGGATTAGTTGAGTGTCATCCGCGTAAGAGATGATGTTGAGGTTGTGTTGGCGGGCGATGGCCGCGAGGGGGCTCATGTATACGTTGAAGAGGGTGGGGCTGAGTGAGGATCCTTGTGGTACGCCACAGATGACTTCAGTGGCCTCGGACTTGAATGGTGGGAGGCGTATAAGGAATGCATAAGCAGACTTGATGTTAAGAAAATGAGTTAGAAATTATTCCACTCCCTCCTGAACTACAAGAGTCAATGTGTAGGATAGCTTTTTGATCCTAACAGTATACACGTTTTAAGCAACAGTGAGAATGCCAAAAAGAGTGGGACAAATCATAAATTATGGTACAAACTTATCCAACTGCATCAGCATCAGCCTTCCCATTTTGTAGTTGACTAGATAGTGTGCACCACATACACCCCAACCACATCATTTGTATGAAAAGTGCAGAGTCTGTGCTCAATCCCAAATGCAACCCACTGCGTACAAGTCACTGGAGGGATGGGGTTCCCCAATGCACCTCCTGCATCCCTTTGCTGCTGGGGACCCCTCCTAAAAGTCATGCGGTATTGCACCCCAGTGAGCTGCAATGTGGGTTGTTCAGAGACAGAGGGTCTATTCTTTATGTAGGGTAATGCTTTCAGTTTTGTCCCTCATCAAAAGAGAATGTCTCCAAGCTAGAGAAGTGTCATATTTCCACCTCCTTGTGATCAGGCGTTTAGCCAAAAGCAGCTCTAAGTCCAGGAAGAGTGAAGTCATCCTCTGACATTTACTCCTAGAAAAGAGATGCAGTATGCTCTCCTCCCAGGTGTTTGTCATGGTGTGTTCATTACCAGATAACAGAGAGGCTACAACTGACTGTCAGTATGATGCAGGCTGGGGGCAGGACTGCACTATGTGTAGCAGGTCCGTACCTATATTGTGGCATGGGGCAAGCCACATCAGTGCAAGGAAAATATCTGTTAATCTTTCCCGGGGCAAGGTATGCTCTTTGTGTTATGTGATTTTGAACTAGGCAAAAACAAGCATATTGTGGAATCCTAAATGACTTTAAAATTTTGCAGCCCACTCTTTGTCCGGACAGGTGCGGGCCAGATATGTTTACCAGCGTTGTGTCAGGGAGAAGAGCAGGCTGATACAGAGAAGCCGCACACCATTTTGTAAGATGTCTACCCATTCCCATCATGTGCAAGTATTGAACAGTAAGGTGGGTATGATGGCCCCTCAACGTGTCTCCCAGCAGTGCCGCAGATCAGCGAGTATATTGGTGTGCAGTTGAAACTGCTCAGGTGCAGGCCGTCCTCCTCCATAATGTGCCATAGAGTAGCATGAACCCAACTAGGTAGACATCACCTAGTGAGTGGAGGCCAGCTCCCCACCATATGGATAGCTCAGTGGATGAAATGTCTGTTAGGCTGCTGCAGGTACTCAGTCAGGGCAGTCCCAGTGCTTATGGAGATGTGATTCAAGTGTGACACAAACTTCTACGGTAGTAGCGGAAAGCACATGTCATGTTTGTAGACTTGCTGAATTTCTCTTCTTAATAGAGTGTAGCTGTGGGATGATTTACACTTTGCATTGAGAAAAAGTTAAAGGCCAATAAGAGCCGGGAGCAGATGGATCCCTATCTGGCTTAGTAAGGAAAATAAGTATGTCTCCTCTAACAATGCCAGAAGGATGGAGGCCATTAGGGCATCTGCATATAAAGCGTGAAGGCTTGGAGTCAGGACCAAGACATATGCCATGTAATATTCAGCAGGCAGGCCATCGAGTCCAGTAGTCTTGCCTAACACTAGAGTCTTGAGGGCCTCATGAATCTCAGAAAGCAAAATGGGTTCTTCCACCTACTCCTGTTGGTTGGGAGAGATAGCAGCACTGTTCCTAATAAGGTGCACCTATGTGTGCATGCACCTTTGTTACCTGCAGCGCACAGTGCTGTGTGTGGAGCACACACGTACAGAACACATCCCGCGGCAGGTACGTCTTGTGCAGTTGCTCACTTCTTTTACATGTAGAGCCTAAAACGCGCCACAGGTTGCAGCACCGTCACAAGCTGCGATTAACATGAATACTTTAAACAAAAGCACACAATCTGCCCACAGCCGCGCTTAGGTAACAATGCAACAATGTAACACTTAGGTAAATGTAAAGCTCATGCCGTTTATGCAGACTTGTTGAATTTCTCTTCTTAACAGAGCTCAGCTATGGGGTAATTGTGTGACTTTGTTAAAGTTTTCAGTTTAATTGCAGCTCCGGATGTGTACTGTTATTAACCTAAAATCTTTAACAAAGGCCCACAATCACCCTGAAGTTGTGCTCTATTAAGAAACAAAATGCAGCAACTTTACGAACATGGCATGTAAGTCACATGTCGTGTTTGTAGACTCGCTGAATTTCTCTTCTTAATAGAGTGCAGCTGTGGGATGATTTAGACTTTTCGGTGATTGCCATAGTGAGCCACCTGATGTGTATTTTCCTGTTTATATCATTGCATCCAGATATATGATACAACAAGTAACATCAAAACCAGGGCTTTAAGTGGGATGAAAACACTGGGGGGTGCCGCAAAGAGGTGTGGCCAGTGTAAGTAAGGGCGTGGCTTAAGACACATAAGCTAAAAATCTTTACTTAGCATAGTCCACCACACAACTTGTATTTTGCTGTTTCTGTCATTGCATGCAGATATAGGATACAACAAGTAACATCATACCTACAGGTCAGGACTATTGGCTGTGTCAATGGTTGTTAATTGCATAAGATAAATGAGCAGCAACTGGCTTGTATGTAATATTGAAAAAGCTTCACCTTCAATCCCTGGTGATACCACAACAATGTTGCTGCTCCAGAGTTTCAACAAGAGAAGGTAAATCCAGAGAGAACATGGTTTTCTTTAAAGGATTTCCCTTCCCATATAAAGCTCACCTGGCACGACATCATGCCCAAGCTTCTCTACTAGTGAGAAGTGAGCAGTGTGAGCACGCGCACATCGACGTGCATACTGTCACTGCAGTCTGGAAAAAAACAGACCACCTGTGCCAGGTCACAAAACAGAACCCAATAGAGACCTGTTTAGAGGCCCCCTTTAAAAAACTGCCAGTGCTCAGCACCAGTGAGACGTGGCCCACTTAAGGCCCTGATCATACCTACAAGTCACACCATTGACTTTGTATGTGGTTGATAGTTTCATAAGATAAATATGCAGCAACAATAGCTGGTATAAATTAAATCCATCTGAATTTGAAAGCAGCAAAACTCTCCAGCCATCTTTCTAGCTGTGATAAGGCTGCCAATGGCAGAGACTTGCTTAAGTGTCTGTTATGGTCCCACTGGTAGTACAATTTTAACAACCCCTCTAGACAAAATGTGACATATCACCAAGAAGCAGTTTGACTGTTAATGAGATTCCTTTTTTTTACTTGCATATATTAGGGCGAAAGGGGGTGACCTTCTGTACAAAACTCAGCTCTGAAGTTCATCAGGTTAATCAGCCTGTCTCGTGATCGGAGCTTGCCTCACATCTAGTACTGCAGCTTCCGTACTGTGGTTGGGGCAGAAAAGTGACTGATGAGAATTCAACAGTCGGCTTGCTTCTAAATATTGTCCAAATTGTAGGGTGATTGTTCTTTCCAGGTTTAATCGTGTGAGAGGAAGGAAGAAAGCGGAAATGTATGTGATATTTCTCTATATTGTTGATGTAGGTGCTGTGGTTCTCAAAATTTTGGACCCTGCTATAATGTGGTACCGAAGCCCAACACTCGTGTCAGAAAATATCATCATACCATGATGATTTTGGTATTGGCAGACCGGTAATGATTAGGACATTATTACTGTGCATTTGCATCACGATTGAGTGACGGGAACACCCCTAAATCGTACTTCCTGTCTCGAACCCTCAGGTTCTATTTTGTGAGCGACATCCATCTTGTGGTTGCCCTTACATAGTCAATTGACCCAGGCCGAATTCGAGCTGAAAGGACACGTCCACCTTTTCTGACTCCTCTCTGACCTGGGTGAGCTGCCTTCACTGCCTCCAGCCAAAACATGTTCGGGCAGTCCCCAACCCAGTGGCCGAGCAAGATTAGCATCAAGGCACAACATGTCATAAACCATTTACCGCATACAAACCACGCTTTATCATACACACACCTGTCCCTGTTTCTTCTTTATGGCTAGTTTTACAAGGAGGACGTGCCCGATTTTATTGGGGTTTCATCGATATCTGATGGAAGATCTGGGCCTGGCCACGTAATCTATTACGAACTGGACAAACGAAAATATGGGCTTGCCATCATTACTTTGCTTTTTCTTTATTGTGAAAATATGTTTATGGTCAAATTGTAAAACCAAGAATTTTTGCCTGAAGTGTAATATCGTGTATAAAACGAGATGGTCAGATCTGTAAAAACGAGCAGTCTCCTGAGAACATACATGAGCAATATGCTGTTGCAGTCAATAAATTCGATCTTTGACTTCACCTAGAAGACTCGTGTTTCTGTGGTCTGAATCAGGAAAGGACTCGAGGTCTTTGGGTGTTGCCCTGACACCGCTGGGTTACCGGATCAGTACCGGTTCTGAAAAACCCAGTACCTCAATTGGCGCCCCACGTGGGGCGGTATCAGCGGTACCGGTCCAAGCCAGATGTTCGTGAGGAGCTTCGTGTGAAAATTCCAGAGGACGGCCAGCCACTTCAGTGACCCCTGTATGTCGACGTGGTTCCGAAGGTCTTTGCTGCGAGATTCCCCGCGTCCCGATGGCTACAAAGGACTGCTGCCCTGACTATCGCCCTGATTTGGACCCTTGATGTTTGGTAGAGCGAAACGTTAGACGAGTCTTCTGGTGTCGTCATCGATACCTCATTCAAGTATAAGTGGAGCGTCTCCCAATCCTTAGTTTGTTTGGTGTCCCCTTTGGGACCGCTTTGATTTGGAACTTGCAAGCGCCAAAGCCGAAGGACTCGTGTATTCACGAGAAATATCGTAATTGATAATCCTTTGAAGTTTGAAGCTAGACTAGAGAGCGAAGATGCCTGGTCTTAGCAGACTTGGAAATTTGTTTTGTCTTGGTTGTAATAATAGGGACACCCGATTGGAGGACTCGTGTCCGGTTCCTCCGATTGGAACTCCAACCTATGAACTATATGTGAAACATGGGGTAGGCCCCATGACATACAATGAAGTGTGGATAAAATACACCAGAAAAGATAGTGTTCTAAAATGGCCACAATATGGTAGCTTTGATCCTGAAATCCTGGATAATCTCGAAGTTAAACTCTTTAAGCAGAAAGCCCGGCCGGCAATGTTTGACTCTTTCCGCCTATGGCGTAAGGAGGCCAAACAGAAGGAAATTAAACTAGCAAAGAAAGATAAGAGAGAAAGGGGTATCTCTGTAATGAAAGCTGCTATGCAGTATAAAGACAATAAAGAAGAACAGATGAGTGAGCAGTTGCACAGGCAACGTAAAATGGTATTAGATAAATGTTATCCAGTTTTACCGCCTCTTCAGCAAGAAACAGCAAAAGAGCTTGAAAAAGATCCCCTAATGTCGCATTTGTTAAGTTCACCACCGCCCTATGCGCAAAATGCTACAGCACCTCCACAACCTTTAGTTGTGCAACCCATTGTTGTCATACCTCCTGTTCCTCCACAGCACCCACCAGCTACTCTTCAGCTGGCTCCTATTCCTCCAGTGCAGCCTTCCCAAGGGTCACCGGCCTTTACACCTGCTCTTCCTATAATTCCTGCAAATGTAACTGCTGTATCGACTTCCACTCCTGGTACTCCTCCCGAAACTGCCTCTGCATCTGCCTCATCTCACCCTGCCTTCCCACTTGTCTTTTCATCGACTTCTCCGTCTGTCCGCCAGAGAGTGGCAAGCACTGTTTCTAGTCTCCTATATCCTTTGTTTGGAGCGGCAAGTCCGGCTCCTGCCTCTGGCATACACAGTTACGCAGCCATCTGCCTGATTCTAGGGAGAAAGAAGTATTGGATCGTTTGGCACATAGATGGGTGACTAACCCGACTATATATGATTTAGAATGTGTTATAGATGTTTGTCATCAGGGGGAAGCATCAAAACAGAGGTACGTTTTCGAGAAAATGTGTGTTTTTCTATGCGAAGACTTAGAAGAGAATGATTTGGATACTATCCGCCCGAGTTGAGCCATGTACGGTTCGAATTTTCAAAAGGCACAATTGTGGGTTCAGATGTTAGGAAAGCCATTGCGACGCTGTTATCACTTAGGACTGAGGGGGGTGTTTCCAAGTCGTTGTTTGATCATGATTCCTCTGTCAAGAGAAAGGGAAGACAATATCCCATGAGAGAGGTTCCCCCAGTTTGGAGGGAAGGAGACGCAGCAGCTAACCCACCTATTCAGCCTCATTTTCAGCGTGTGTGGGTACATGTCCCATGGAAACGAGCTGAAGTGTTAGCCCTTAAGCCGACTTTGCCCGATCCCCGCAAAAATCCTTCAGGATATTACAAAGAATTATCACAGACTGCAGGCTCCTGTCTCATGAATTTAGCTGATATTGATATGTTATTTGGGAACGTTGTTCCACAGCCTTTATGGGGAAAGATTCGTCATACGGATCATGATCAAGAGCTAGGCGACACATGGGCAAATATTACTGCTGCTGATACTAGACAAGTTGGAGGTGCTTAACCTGGGCCTTTAGTAGCAGAACTCCCTGGTAGAATTATTACGTACATGAAGACTTTCATGCCCGAATTGCGTGTAAATTGGGATAAGTTGTCTGCGTGTAAGCAGAAGAAAGATGAAACAGTGTCTGATTTCTTCACCAGGTTTGAAGAAACGGTCGTCGACCACAGTGGTCAGGATATGAGCACAGAAGGTGCTCAGCGACTGTTTGTTGATAAATTTGTACACAATCTACTTCCAGAGTTGTGTAAAAAGTTGAAGGATTCAGAGAGTTTGTGGGCAGTTTCCTCTTCAGCATAGATATTGGCTACTGCGCAATATTATGAAAATAGAGACAAAGATGAGAAAGAAAGAGCAGAAAAGAAAACTAAAGAGTTAAAAACGAAGGTCCTGTTACAGCAAGCATACCCGCCACGTGGTGGTAGTGGTCAGAATAATGGTGGGCAGCATAACTATCAGAATAATTATCAGCAACCCCCACAGTTCCAAAAGCCAAGAATAGAGTAAAATCAGCCACGCGTTTCTGTAGGTCCCAATCAGTGTTCGTATTGCAAGGAAGAAGGTCAATTTAAACATAATTGCCCTATCTTGTTACAGCGCGCAAATGGTGTGTCAAACACAAGAGGTAGAGGTGTTCAGCAAACACCAAGAGGTAGAGGACGTGGAAATATCCCTCAGAATGCACGCTCCTTTCCACCTCAAAATTCCATGAATAGGTTTGATCAGCAGAATAACGCATCTGGTAGGACAGCTCAGTACTACGCTGATGATTACTATGCAGAAGATGAGTATATGGAAGGTAATGATTGCTACGACAGCCATGGACAAAGAGAGGGAGTTGTTTCAGTTCCAGTAGATCAGAGTGGACCATTCGTTGAGGTGATTACATCAGGTGTGTCAGAACCTTTTCTGTTGGATACTGGTGCTCCAAAGAGTTCTATGATGCACTCAAAACTCCCTGGCGTACCTTTGTCTGGCGAAATGAATGTTTCTGTAGGTTTTTCTGGCGCCCCGGTTAGGAACCCGATTTCATGTCCTATGCCCCTGTCTGTTGGTCCCTGTGAATTTGAAGCACCCCTTATTCTGACAACAGGTTGTGGTGAGAACTTGTTGGGATTGAACCTGTTAAAAAGATTGTATGCGACTTTGTATTGTTCTCCTTCAGGAGTACAACTTACACTAGGTAAGAAAGTGGTTTCTCGAATGTATTTGTCAAGGGATACAATTCCGACAGAACTGCTGTCTCTCCCTGATATTCTTTGGGCTACTGGTCCTAACGATGTGGGTCTCTTAGAAATACCACCATATGTTGTGACATTAAAAGCTAATGTTAGGATGCCAAAAATTCAAAAATGTTAGGATGCCCAAAATTTCTAGTGAAGGGGAAAAAGCGTTGTTAGCGATCATTTACGATCTGATTGAAAAAGATGTGATTGAAGAGACAAGAGGCAACGTTTGCAATAGTCATGTTCTGCCTGTTTTGAAATGAACTGACCCGTCCCAGCCACCTGTGTACAGATTTGTGATTGACCTTAGAGAGGTGAATAAAATAGTAGTGCCACAATTTCCAGTTGTTCCTGACATTACTGCCCTATTGACTATGATCCCAGCCTCTGCAGCATGGTTTTCGGTGATTGACTTGAAGAATGCCTTATTCAGCATCCCAATTGCTGAGGAAAGCAGGGATATTTTTGGCTTCAGTTTAGGAGGACGAGGTTTCCGCTTTAAACGCACTCCCCAGGGCTACTGTGAAAGTCCATCAATATATAGTCAAGCTCTAAAAACACAGCTTGATACGATTGTTTTACCTAAAGGAGCTACACTCATTATGTGTGTTGATGACTTGCTTATTGCTGCAGATTCTGCGGAAATATGTAAAGAAGCCACGTTGTCATTGTTGCGTCATTTGTGTGATCTGCATCACAAAGTGTCCCTGTCTAAACTACAATATTGTCGACAAGAAGTGACCTACTCAGGTCATCTCTTGTCGAAGGAGGGAAGGAAACTGACCCCAGAAAGAATCCAGGCAATAGCAAAATTAAGTGTGCCAAGAACACAGAGAGAACTGCGTCCTTTTTTGGGTATTACATCGTACTGTAGACAGTGGATTCCAAATTTGTCTTTACTGGCCAAACCATTGGTGGCATTAACATGTAAAGGTACACCCAATCCTGTGCCTTGGTCTGAAGAGTGTCAGAAAAGTTTTTCTGAATTACTCACAGCATTATGTTCCGCTCCTGTGTTGGGTACCCCCGACTACAGTAAGCCCTTCACATTGTATGTCCATGAGCGAGAAGGTTGTGCATTATCAGTGTTGACACAATTGTTTGGAGACAAGCAGCGTCCATGTGCATATTTTTCGTCGACTTTGGACCCAGTAGCTAAAGCATTGCCAAGTTGTTTAAGAGCAACAGCAGCAGCAGCTGTTTCTTTTCGACAGTCTGCTGGGTTAGTGATGAATAACACGTTAGTGGTAATGGTTCCACATGCAGTGGACACGTTATTGAACAGAACCAAGACACAGCACTTAACTAGTGCTCGATTGTCAGGTTACGAACTAACTTTGTTAGCGAGCCATGTGCACATCAAACGATGCAGCACACTAAACCTAGCCACATTGTTGCCAATTCCGGTTGAGGCAGAGAGTGCTGAGGAACAACACAATTGTTTTCTTAGAACAGAAGAAGAAACAAAAGGGAGAATAGACCTCCAAGACACTCCTTTTGTTGAATGCGATGGTACCTTATGGGTGGATGGTTCATGCTTCAAGCTCCCGAATGGTGACACGACTGCAGCATATGCTGTCACCACTTTGCATACAGTTGTTGAAACTGCACGTATTCCACATAACTCGGCTCAAGCGGCAGAATGGATTGCACTTACAAGGGCGCGTGTGTTGTCTAAAGGAATGAGAGTGAATGTGTACACTGACAGTCAGTATGCGTTTGGCGTGGCTCATAGTTTTGGACGTTTGTGGCATGAACGTGAGTTCCTGACTTCGCATGGTGCAAAGATACAGCATGGTCAGCTAGTTAATGAGCTTCTCGAATCACTGACCTTGCCTCTACAAGTTGCAATTGTAAAATGTAGTACTCACAAGAAGGTGACTGATGATGTTGGTCGTGGAAATGCATTTGCGGATGAAGTTGCAAAAGAAACTGCAAGGAGTGTAATGAGTCGAATGTATGTTGCAGGCCCTGCGAGATGGATTGGTGATGTTGGCATGTGTGAGGACACGATTGAGAGTGTGAAGTCTATACAATCCGAGGCCACTGAGAAAGAGGTGAATGAATGGAGAGAAAGCAAGGGTAGATTGGATGCGAATGGCTGTTGGGTCTAATTGTCAGAGCATCAGAGATGGCTGCTACCCAATGCGTATGTGCTTGCAGTGGTTACAATGGCCCATGGAATGGCCCATATCATCGTGAACGGGATTTGCAAGTTATTGGCTCCAGTATGGCAAAATGCTGGAATACCTAAATGTGCAGAGAATGTGGACAAGAACTGCATGGTGTGTTTGAAACACAACCCTGGTAGGGGAACCCCAACTCCAGCTGGTCATTTTGCACCTCCGACATATCCGTTTGAGGTTTTGCAGGTAGATTTCATACACATGGAGAGGTGCAACAATTTAAAATACGTACTCGTTGTTGTCTGTGCCTTCTCAAGATGGGTAGAAGCATATCCCCTCAAGGACAATACTGCCTTGTCCACAGCAAAAGCCCTTGTCAAAGAATTCTTCCCCAGGTTCGGAATGCCTAGAATGGTCTGGAGTGATAATGGGAGTGAATTTGTGGGACGAGTGATGAAGAGAGTGTGTGAGAGTCTAGGCATACAACAGAAGTTCCACGCTGCAAACCACCCCCAATCAGCAGGATTAGTAGAATGCTGCAATGGCACCCTAAAACTGAAATTGGCCAAGATTCAAGCGAGCACTGGTCTTAAATGGCCTGACGCTCTGCCCTTAGCACTTCTATCCACCAGAATGACCGTGCACTCGAGAGTGAAACTCAGTCCCTATGAAATTGTTTTTGGCTGCCCCGCCAACATATGGGGGGTTCCCAGACCCACCAGGCTCAGTGAGGTAGAACACCCTGTTTTGCTTGACTACTTGTATGAATTGACTGCTAAATTGCGTGTTTTACACCAACAGGTCCACGACAGTCTACCCCAGGCCTCTGAAGCTCCAGGGCATCCCATCGATCCTGGAACTTATGTCCTTGTGAAAAACTTCCAGCGAACAAAGAACGAACAGCCCTGATGGGCCGGACCACACCTCGTCCTTCTTTCCACTAGATCAGCCGTTCGTGTGGAAGGAAAGAAGAACTGGATCCACGGGACCCACTGCAAAAGGGTCCCGTTACCTCTGCCTTATGACCGGTGGGTCCAGGAAGGAATTGCTGACTCTGAGAACGATTTGCACCCTTCAGCGATGCACGTTTGAAAGGAACTACTACAGAGAAGGAGAGCGATAGCGTTCTGCAAGAATCTGTGCCACCGTCAATGCAATTGGACACTACTGAGCCTGAACTTTTATTTCAAGACAACACAGCACCGGGTCGAAACCGCTATAACTTGAGGCCAAGACCTATGATTAAAGACAAATAATTTATTTATTTTTCTTCTTCTTTTTTGATTGTACAGCTCTCTCATCTGGGATACTTGCTCATTTTTTATTTTCGAACCGCCATCTGGTTCTGCTGCTAGGGTCGCGGTTGCCACAGTCTTTGGAGTGCAGCTGGAGACGTTTAGGTCGACAGTTCTGGTTGGTCTAAGGGAGTTACCCTGGACTGAACAGAAGCACTCCTTAGCAGAATCAATATCCCACCGCGGGCAGCAACTTAGAGGATGGAGTTTCCTAAGATGGAGAGACCTGCTAGACCAGCGAACTTTGAAAAGACAATATGCACTGTGATGGCAAGAAAACAATTTTTGATAATATGCATTTTAATGTTGTGTAGCATAATGATGTTTTTGGTGGGCTATACGTTGTTCACCTTTCGAGTTACATTTGTACACAACACTCAGCCCACACCTCCTCCTACTGTTTCCCCGCATTCCTTTCACCCTCTACCTGAACATGAGCTCGCCAGAAGATTAGAATTTGTAAACAACTCATTCGTTCAGCTCCTACACCATCACCAGTCTGTAATGAACACAACGAACTGTTGGGTATGTGGACTCATGCCACACACGACAGACAAGGGTATCCCGTATTTTGTCCTGCCATTTAGTTACTATGGTTCTCTGTGGGCTTTCCAGACAATGTTCCTGTTTGCTATAGAACCGTATCCCCCACGTCCCACAGGAAGACATTCAAGCAACAAGGCACTAGTGACAGGAATCAGAAATATGAGTAGGGATATTGACACATATAGGACGATTCCCAGAGACAAATTGGAGCCTTACAGTAGATGGAACATCACTAAATATGGGAATTCCTTAACTGAGAGCCAGAAAGCAAAGAAATCCTCCCCAATCTGGATAGTACCCCATCAAGGTCACCTATGTCTGCAGGGAAATGGCAAAAACCCCAGAGCTCAGTTAGGGAAGAGTGTTTGTACTGAGACTTACGTTTTCTCGTCTCAGACCTCCCCTTCTTTCTTAGCAGCTAAGGGTACCTACTTCGTCTGCTACGACAGGGCAAATACATGGTTGCTCCCTGACTTCTTGGGCACATGTTTTATCTCGTTTCTGCTGCCACCCACCTACACGGCCGAGGCAGACTACCATCGTACAAGGACAGTTAGAGGTGTCGTGAGTAAAGACGACACTGCGGAACAGGAGTTTGGAGATTTCGCAAAGGGTTTTCTGCCGTTTTGGGGGCCTATGGTGAACAGCAGGAACATTCGCCAACTGACGAGGGTAGTTGAATCCTCCGTGATTGAAACGGCTGTTGCCCTTAGTAACTTGACTGCGGAGCTCCAGTCGGACCGCCTTATGACTCTTCAAAACAGGGTTGCACTAGATGTCATACTTGCAGACTGTGGTGGGGTATGTAAAGTGATCCAATCCAGTTGCTGCATTTTTATCCCTGACAATGCTCCAACAGTATACCAGGCCATTTCCAAACTGCACAAGATCTCTGAGTCCATTCATGTGGACAAAGGAGACTGGTCCTTGCTGGGGTGGTTCTGGGAACTGATAACTGCCTGGGGATGGAAAATTCTGATATTCATTGGAATGGTCTTAGCCATCCTGTTTCTGTTCTGCCTGTGTGTGTAGTGCGCTCCTGCAATATGTGGCCTCTGTGCTACATCATGTGTAAGGAAGCCTGTGTCAAGGGACGAACTAAGCAACAGGATGATGCTACAGCAACATCTCCATGACTTCATGAATACAGATTTGGACTCAGATTAGCATGAGTTATTGCCTATATAAGGGCAAAAGGAGGGTCTATGGTTCTCAAAATTTTGGACCCTGCTATAATGTGGTACCGAAGCCCAACACTCGTGTCAGAAAATATCGTCATACCATGACGATTTTGGTATTGGCAGACCGGTAATGATTAGGACATTATTACTGTGCATTTGCGTCACGATTGAGTGACGGGAACACCCCTAAATCGTACTTCCTGTCTCAAACTCTCGGGTTCCATTTTGTGAGCGACATCCATCTTGTGGTTGCCCTTATATAGTCAATTGACCCAGGCCGAATTCGAGCTGAAAGGACACGTCCACCTTTTCTGACTCCTCCCTGACCTGGGCAAGCTGCCTTCACTGCCTCCAGCCAAAACCTGTTCGGGCAGTCCCCAACCCAGTGGCCGAGCAAGATTAGCATCAAGGCACAACATGTCATAAAACATTTACCGCATACAAACCACGCTTTATCATACACACACCTGTCCCTGTTTCTTCTTTATGGCTAGTTTTACAAGGAGGAGGTGCCCGATTTTATTGGGTTTCATCGATATCTGATGGAAGTTCTGGGCCTGGCCAGGTAATCTATCACGAACTGGACAAACGAAAATATGGGCTTGCCATCATGACTTTGCTTTTTCTTTATTGTGAAAATATGTTTATGGTCGAATTGTAAAACCAATAATTTTTGCCTGAAGTGTAATATCGTGTATAAAAAGAGATGGTCGGCTCTGTAAAAACGAGCAGTCTCCTGAGAACATACATGAGCATTTTCTGCTGTTGTACTTCTAGGACGTTTGTTACTTGGTTTCAGCCAATAAATTCGATCTTTGACTTCACCTAGAAGACTCGTGTTTCTGTGGTCTGAATCAGGAAAGGACTCGAGGTCTTTGGGTGTTGCCCGGACACCGCTGGGTTACCGGATCAGTACCGGTTCTGAAAAACCCAGTACCTCAGTGCTCATTTTGGCAAGACTGAAGAATAGACAAGATGAACCTTGACGCAGTGAGACACTGATGATGGTAACAGTAGTCCTGAGCAGTGGAGGAGCTGAGTCTTTTTTAGGGTCTTAATATTTGTTCTAATATTGACTTGAGAAACTGACATCTAGAAAGAGTGTGTTTTTTATGAATGATGATCTGTGACTTGAGCATTCCACAGGTCTAGGTGATGTACCAGTGCAGTGATGGTGCAGGCTTTCACAGATCTCTTGTCAGCGTAATTTTTGTCTAAGATTGTATTTTTTCAAGGATTTGAAAGTTGTATAGCCGTTTAGTGATCTCTTTTCTCAATTCAATTCAATTCAGATAATTTATATAGCGCGCTACATACCCAGAGGGTCTCAAGGCGCTTGGGGAAGGGTGGGGAATTATTTGTCGAATAACCAGGTTTTAAGTTGCTTTCTGAATGCTAGGTGGTTTTGAGTGAGGCGAAGGTGAGTGGGAAGTGAGTTCCAGGTTTTAGCCGCCAGGTAGGAGAAGGATCTTCCTCCCATGGTGGTCTTGTTGATGCGAGGTACAGCAGCCAGGGCTTGGTTGGAGGAGCGTAGCTGGCGGGAGGGGGTGTAGAAGGAAAGTCGTGTGTTGAGGCATTCGGGTCCAAGTTCGTAAAGTGCTTTGTGTGCGTGGGTTAGGAGGCGGAATGTTATCCTCTTATTGACGGGGAGCCAGTGGAGGTTTTTCAGGTGACCAGAAATGTGGTCATTACGTGGGATGTCTAGTATGAGTCTGGCTGAAGCGTTCTGGATGTGTTGGAGTTTTTTATGAAGTTTTGCGGTGGTACCGGCGTAGAGGGTGTTTCCGTAGTCCAGACGGCTTGTAACCAGTGCGTGGGTGACCGTTTTTCTGGTTTCAATGGGGATCCAGCAAAATGTTTTTTTGAGCATGCGAAGAATGTTGAAGCACGAAGATGAAACAGCGTTTACTTGTCTGGTCATCGAGAGTGAGGAGTCCAGGATGACGCCCAGGTTCCGTGCGTGGTCCGTCGGGATGGGTGCTTTTCCGAGGGACTCTGGCCACCAAGAGTCGTCCCAGGCAGAGGGGGAGGTGCCTAGGATAAGGACTTCTGTTTTGTCAGAATTCAGTTTCAGACGGCTGTGCTTCATCCACTGGGCTACTTCTTTCATTCCTTCATGCAGGTTGGTTTTGGCGGTGCTAGGGTCTTTGGTGAGTGAGAGGATCAGTTGAGTGTCATCAGCGTAGGAGATGATGTTGAGGTTGTGTTGGCGTGCGATGGTCGCGAGGGGGCTCATGTATACGTTGAAGAGGGTGGGACTGAGTGAAGATCCTTGTGGCACGCCGCAAATGACTTCAGTGGGCTCTGACTTGAATGGTGGGAGGCGGACTCTCTGGGTTCTTCCGGCAAGGAACAAGGTAATCCATTCCAGTGCTTTTCCTTGGATTCCGATGTTTCTGAGGCGTTGTAACAGGGTGCTATGACAGACTGTGTCGAAGGCTGCGGAGAGGTCGAGGAGGATGAGGGCGACAGTGTCTCCATTGTCCAGTAGAGTTCGAATGTCGTCTGTTGCTGCGATGAGTGCGGTCTCAGTGCTGTGTTTGGCTCGGAAGCCGGACTGTGATGAGTCGAGGGATTTGTTGGTTTCGAGGAAGGCGGCGAGCTGGTTGTTGACAGCTTTCTCAATGACTTTGGCCGGGAATGGAAGGAGCGAGATGGGGCGGTAGTTTTGAGTTCGGTGGGGTCCGCTGTGGGTTTTTTCAGAAGGGCGCTGAGTTCGGCGTGTTTCCAGCTTTCCGGGAAGGTGGCGGAGTTGAGGGAGCAGTTGATGACGTCTCCGAGGTGTGGTGCTATGATGGAATCTGCTTTGTTGAAGATGTGGTGAGGGCATGGGTCTGTGGGGGATCCTGAGTGGATGGAGTTCATCAGGCAGATGGTGTCCTCAGTGGAGATTGGGTTCCAGTCATTAAGGATGTTCAAGGGGGGTGAAGGTACGGCGGAAGGTTGGGTGGGTAGGTCTCCCGGTTGGTGGTCGAAGCTGTTGTGGATGTCTGCGATTTTGTCATGGAAGAACAAAGCTAGGGAGTCGCAAAGGGCTTGAGAGGGAGTGATGTCGTTGGAGTTGGCAGTGGGGTTGGTAAACTCTTTGACGATGTTGAATAATTCCTTTCTGTTGTGTGCATTGTTGTCAAGTCGGTCTTTGAAGGCGGTTTTCTTGGCAGTCCGGATCAGTTGGTGGTGTATGCGGGTGGCGTTTTTGAAGGCGTCCCTGTTGCTGGTGTTTGGGTCTTTTTTCCAGGCCTTCTCAAGGGAGCGACAGAGTTTTTGGATTCCTTAAGATCATCGTTGAACCAGGGGGCGTTTTTGTTGCCTAGTTTGATTTGACGTTTTTTGAGGGGTGCTAGGTTGTCGGCGCTGTTGGTTAGCCATTGAGTGAGGTTAATGGCTGCTTGGTTGGCGTTCGAAGAGTGGACAGGGGGGTTTTGAAGAAGCGATGAGGAGATCTGGTCGATGGTGATTTTGTTCCAGTTTCTTCGCAGAGTAGGTTGAGGGTGGTTGTGGGTTGTGGTCTTTTTGTAGATAAAGTGAACGCAGTTGTGGTCCGTCCAATGGAGAGCTGTGGTGTGACTGAAGGAGATATGTTTGCTGGACGTGAAGATGGGGTCGAGTGTGTGACCTGCATTGTGGGTGTGTGGTAAATTTAAATTACCTATACTTAATTTATGCGGTAAAGTTCAATAAGAATAACTCAGAAAAAATAAGAGGCAGAGTCCGTGGCATCTGAGGTTTAAAAGGGGTTTTATTCCTTATAAAGGAATTGGTTCGAACCAGGCAAATCAAATTCCTTCACCACGAAGGTTCAGGAAGAGATAGACAATACTTTATTGACAGCATATCATATATATAGTCAATGCATTACAGTGGTGATGGATGCAGAAGGCGTAACAGCTGAGAGGAGAGATAAGAACACGTGTACGTAACAGAAGGCGTGCACAAGGGCGTACACGGAGGTGTGTGCTAGAAACGTCACAAAGAGGTGTCACAAGTGGGTGGATCCATAAGAGAATCCTGCAGTGTCAGCAGAAACATGTGGCATAGATGCTCGCGCAGCAGCATGACGTGTGATTGACGTGTGATTGACGTGGAACTAGAGGGTGCAGGGGACTTGACATTTAGCCTCACATGAGGAGACAGAAGTCTGGGGTGTCAGAACAACCTAATCCCAAATCATATCTGATATCTTGTGTTTGAGGAACTGTATTATCTGGAAGGAAAGGTCTCTCGGGCAGAGGCTATTCTATACTGACTGCTAGTGCGTGTATGAGCGTCTACGTGTCTACATGAGATGCGAGGGGGCATGGGCCTACCATGGTAACGGGAGCAGTGAATTACTTGCATGGAGACAGTGAGGCCGGGCCCTTTGCTCTGCAGCTGGGAAGGATGTTTACCTAAACTACTAGACAGGAATGTATTTTCGAGGAGCGGAGCAGATAACTTGAAGGCTGAATACAGTCTTGGCAGGCAAGCAGGCCGAGCCAGGCACCGTTTGCCGCGCAGGGAGTAAGACAAAGGTCAGGGATACGGATGCAGGTCCAGGCTGTAGCATCCAGAGGCAGAAGGCAGAAAAAGCTCGATGGCAGAAATCAGGGCCTAACTCGCTAGAGCCGAAAAACGTGAAAGGTGCACCACATAAAGACGGTGGCACGGCACACTTAGGAACTGAATATTCGACCCATTCATGGTGGATCTGAAAGAGGACATGTTAACGTTGGACGCAAATGTATTTGCGTCTTCATAGCTGGTCTAGGAGGGAACATACATGTACTTGAAGCACATACATGGAGACGGTGGGGTTCACGTTAGGGGACACAATTGACCATAAAAATTCATATTACCTCATTCCCTCCTTGTCCCCTACGGACCCTTCATGATATTTCAATCTGCATTAATCTATTTATTTGTTCACGCAACACCAGTTGCTCTTCCTTTTTCTGTCTGGATTTAGAATGTGAACTGGAATGAGGAATACATGATGTGGCGCACAAGCCGCAAATCGCTGGCCCACATTGTAAACATAGGCAACAACTGAACACTATGAGAAGGGCTATTCCGAGGAAGGATAGGACTTTCCAACCCCAGGCTGACAACACGCTCCAGAACCAACCAGACCATGTCCATGTGCCTGGTTCCTGATGTAACTGACTTGCAATCTTATGGAGACGTGTTATAGCCCTATATACTGATGGTGCGTTTTCTGGAATGAAAACACAGCAACTCGATCCGATGACTCTACAGGCTCCGCCCCTATCGGCCAGGATGACGTCAAGGACAAGACGATTTTGAAGAACAACAATCCGCATAGCAGACTGCTCCTCTGTTAAGTTACCTAGGGCGGAAGTAGTCTCATTCACTACTGCTTCGAGGGTTCTGGTCAAGTGACGTATTGATTTGCTATTAAAGACAGCACCTAAGTAGGGAAAGAAACCTTTATTGAAGTCTCTGTATTGCTCCCATGCCGTTTCAGTGTAATCGACAATCGGGAGATCTCTCTGGGGTCTATTGTGTACTAGATGGGAGTTCCTATGATAATCAGGAGGGGCTAGAAAAACGGGTGGCAGAAGGAATGCAATGTAACAGGTGCCATCCCAATCTAGAGGTAAGCGTATATATGCTGTATGTCCACAAATAAAATAGGAATGACGTGAGGCTTTAAATGTAGACTTGCCTTTATCACTGAATTTGATCACAGAGGTACATCTACTATGACCTAGATGTACTGAACCATTCTTTCTGACACATAATTCACCTTTGACTGGTAATACGGACATAGCGGGCAAGACTGGTTCGGTTTCGGATTCAACATTCAAAATCATGAGGTTAAGTGTAAAGTTACCTAATCCATATACTTCGTTTTCTAGATCAGTCCCTGTCCTTTTTGGAAGACCCTCCTTGTCAGGGAAACATACTTTATGCAGAACTGTGTTCAGGTTTCCCCATACCCAGTTACCCTGGTAAACTGCTGATTTGGAATCTAGAGAATTTATCAACCTAAACCATGCACCACAGGTACCATTGTGTGTGAACGGGTACGGGAAGAGGGGCAGAACTCCCTTGTATTTCTGATAAGGAGGGAGTCGGCCACATATCCAACAATTTGTAGCGTTGCTGGTTTGAAGAGAATGATGTAACATACTGATGAATGTATTGTTGCGCAGCGCAAGTCGGTATGACAATTCATGCGGAGGTAATTCACTGAAAGTGTGCTCGATAGTGTCATTAGCAGAAGAATGTGCACGTTTGAAAATAGGATAATATATATGTAGCAGTATACTTGCAGCAATGATCATAAGACACAGAAAAAACATAATCAATAATGTCACAATACAGTGACTACGAAGTGATTTACAATATTCACGTTTCTTGAGCTGTTTCTGTCTATCTCTCTCTCTATTGGGGTCTAGGGGGTACATGTCAGAGACTAATTTAACCGATTCACCTAGGGGAGGACTTAAACAATTAAATTGTCTGACTTGCTAGACCTTAGCTTTAATTTATATTCTTGCGAAGGAGTTTTCTCTGCCAGGGGAAGTTTAGAGTCACTAGAATCTGGGCAGTCCTTAGAAAGGGAGGGAGAGTCAGTCTCTGGCAATGATCCGTAAACTTTTTTCACGTGACTCATGTGGACCCATCCCTTGCGGCCCTCCAGCTTCACGGCCGTCCTTGTGGTCAATAAGACGAGCTTCGGCGCCTGCCAACGGGGCTCCAGCGGACTCCTCCTGTCGAAGTTTCTCACGAACACAAGATCACCTGGAACAACCTCATGGGGCTTCACCTCGGTGTTGTCGGGGAAGGCTGCAGCGACCTGTGAACGACAAGATTGTAGTGCAGACATCAAGGAGGCAAGGTAATCTGTCAGCATAGTACAGTCAACATCGGTAATTTTACAAGGCAGAGGCGTCCCCCACATATTCGGTGGCCTACCGAAGACCACCTCGTACGGGGATAGCCCTGTTCTAGAGTGTGCAACCATTCTCATAAAAAAGAGGGCAACTGGTAAAGCTACTATCCAGTCGACGCCTTTCTCTCTACAGATCTTGGCAAGACGTATTTTCAGGGTCTGATTATGGCGCTCCACGAGACCTGCTGCCTCGGGATGTCGGACACAGTGGAATTTCCATTGATAGCCTAGCAGGAGTGATACCTGCTTCATAAGCTCGGACGAGAATGGCTGACCGTTATCTGAGTATACGATACGGGGCAAACCATACCGTGAGAAGAATTCACGAACCAGCTGCTTGGCAGTGGTCGGAGCAGTGTAATCTGGGACTGGATATGCTTCTGTCCAACGGGAAAGTGCACATACAACTACAAGGACATATTTGAATCCTCAACAACGTTCCATCTGGATATAATCCATCTGGAGGACTTCAAAAGGGTGATCGGGAGGATGAAATCCACCTTGCTCTACAGGAATGCTTTTACCTGGGTTGAACTGACAACAAATCATGCAAGTACGCACTTTCTGTTTGGCTGCTGCTCGTAAATGTTTATTGAACCAAAGGTTTTGAATACTGTCTAACATGGCTTTTTCACCTAAATGTGCTGGACTATGTACGGTATTAATGATAACTTGAACCATAGAATCGGGGAGAAACCATGTAGATTTTCCCTTCGTCATCCATCCCTGATCTGTCTGGATCCCTCCTAGTTCAGTCCATTTCTTTATTTCATCTGGTGTAGCATGTGTCTGTATGTCAATTACATCAAGGGCGGGATCCTTAACTGTCATGCAATGCGTCGGTGTCGAGACTATTGTCTTTGTCATATCAGTTGCGTGAGTACGAGTCTGAGCTGTATGCTTGGCCGTGCGATCTGCCAGGTCGTTACCCTGTGAAATGGTATCTGTGACTTTCGTATGTGCCTTGCACTTCATGATGGATATGGCTGCAGGCAGATGTATGGCGTCTAATAGAGCTTGAATGAGGGGACCGTGCTGAATTTTGGCCCTGTGAGAGGTCAAGAAACCTCTCTCTCGCCAGAGTACACCAAAATCGTGTACAACTCCGAATGCATAACGTGAATCTGTGCATATGTTAACTCTCTTATTCTTGGCTTGAATACAGGCTTGTGTCAGAGCGATGAGCTCTGCTGCTTGAGCTGACAGGGTGTCAATACAATTCGTTTCTATAACTTCAGTTTCTGTCGTGACTGCATAGGCGGCCACTAACTTTCCTGTACTTGTTCTCATGCATGAACCATCCACATAAAGTGTCAGGTCTGGGTCTGGTAATGGAGTGTCTGTCAAGTCTTGTCTGGGTTTCGTCGTAATAGTAATGATTTCAATACAATCATGTGCCAATGGGTCTGTTTCACTTAATGGCAAAAGTGTAGCAGGATTCAGTGTATTACACCGTCTGATTTCTATGTGTGGCTGAAACAATGTCAATTCATAACCTGTCAGTCGTGCTATAGTCAAGTGCTGGGTCTGTGTTCGGTTTAAAAGAACTTCTACGGAATGTGGAACTTGCACTGTCAATTGATTTCCTAACACTATGGAATCGCTTTGTCTGATTGCTAGAGCTGTCGCTGCTACTGATTTCAAGCACGCAGGCAGAGCCTGGGCTACTGGATCCAGTGTACTAGAAAAGTAAGCACACAGTTTGTGTGAACCTGCTTGTTCCTGAGTGAGTACTGACAATGCAGTACCTTCACGTTCTGTAACAAAAAGTGTAAAAGGCTTGCTGTAACATGGTGTCGCTAAAACAGGTGCTTGGCATAAGGCTTTCTTTAAGTCTTCAAAAGCTTGTGTATGATCTTGAGTCCAGGGGAGGACAGTCGATGTCGCTGCCTCTTGGGTTGTCAATTGTATGAGTGGCTTTGCTAGAAATGCATACTGGGGAATCCATTGTCTGCAGTACGAAGTGAGGCCAATAAAGGCCCGCACCTCCTTTTGTGTCTTGGGTTGTGACATGTTTACGATTAACTGGATACGGTCAGGGTCTCCCCCCTTTGGACAGCAAGTGCCCAAGGTACACAACTTGCTGAACACAGAATTGCAGCTTCGAAGGGGACACCTTGTGCCCCTTGTCGGCCAGAAAATGCAAAACCGTCAGTGATGCTCGTTCACATTCAGGTTCGCTCCGGGCGGTGATCAGTAGATCATCGACATACTGAAGCAGGGCAGTGTTGACAGGCATGTGAATACTGTCACGTTGTCTTTTCAGTGCTTGGCTATAGATGCTGGGGCTTTCTGTGAATCCTTGAGGTGCGCGTGCAAATTTGAAGCTTCGTCCATTTAAACAGAATCCGAACAGATATTGGCTTTCTGGATCGATTGGGACACTAAAGAAGGCGTTCTTGAGGTCAATTACAGTAAAGAACGTTGCTTCTGAATCAATAGCTGTCAATAATGAAGAGATATCTGGGACCACAGGATACTGTGGTACAATGCATTTATTCAGTTCTCGTAAATCGATAACTAATCGATAAACTGGGGGTGCATTTGGATCGGTGCGTTTAAGAATCGGAATGATAGGTGAATTACAAAGATTTGAGTATGTTTCCACAACCACTCCTTGTGCAATAAGCTCGTCAATGATTTTCAGTAAAGCCACTACAGCATCTGGGGGTAATTTATATTGTCGAATGCGTGGTAATACTACTCCTGGCTTGAGTGTGACTCGATATGGTGTAATGTGCATACAACCTACATCAGTGGGGCCTTGTGCCCATAAATGTGCAGGTATATTCTGTAATCTGGGATCAATATCTCTCAACACATAGTGACCCTTAAAGTCACGCAAAAACAATCTTACTCCTTCCGGAGAACAGCAAATAACAGCTCCTAGAGCTTTCAGTGTCTTTATACCTAACAAGTTTTCTGGACATGATTTCGTAAGTAACAAATCTGTAGTACGTGTCAATGGATCAACTGCAAGGGGAAGTGGTTGCGATACTTCATTAACAATAGGCTTTCCTGAAAATCCAAGGGAAATATTTTGTGAGCCTGAGAGGGGTGCCCCTGGAACCTCGTCGTGACTTATAGTTGTCCTGCTTGCCCCTGTATCAATTAAAAACTTTCTGTCTTTCCCTAATACTTGACTATGTACATAAGGACCCTTTTGATCTACAGGAACCTCAATAAGAGGCAAGCCAACCTCCCTCTCTAGGCTGTTTCATGTGTATCGTTGATAATCGGGATAATCATTTTGTGCATACTGGTACATCTGTTGTGTCGTGTTTTGTGTTGCGGCAATGGGCTGTGGCTGTGGTACTGCTACGGTCTGTACTGTCTGTTGTGGAGTATGCATAGGCTGTACATTCTGTGGTACTAGTTGTTGGGTCTGATCTTGTCTAGGTAGACGCGGTCTCTCTTTACTTTTACCTGTAGCGATATTGTGTTTTAAAACTGCACACTCATTTATATAGTGACCTGGCTGTTTACAGTAGTTACATGTCCCTTTAACAGGAGCTGCCGAATTACTGGACTGGGTCATACCCTTTTTCTGACCGTCAGCTGGAACTGACTGGGCAACTAGCATTTTCATTTTCGTGTCTTTCATACGTCCTTGTTCGTGCTCATGTTCTTCTCTAATTCTATTCTGGTGATACTGTAACATTTGTAACATTTGTGACGGGGTATTTGCTTGCCATGTGCTCTCGACTTTCAGTACTCTGTTCTTAACCTGGGGCAAGGAATTCTCGACTAACTTAGTAACAAAAAGGTGTGGATATGACTCACTGCTTGCCTTCAGGCCACTATTAATACCAAAACATTTCTCAAATCGGGAATAAAAATCACTAGTGTCTTCATCGGGTTTCTGTTTACAGGCTGAGATTGCACCCCAGTCCTCCTTTTTCGTTGCTAATAAACGTGGCAATACTTGTACTAACAATCCTGGTAAGGCTTTCGTTTTGTCCCCAAGCCCTAGGCCTGGAGTTCTAGTGTTTTCTTCATTTTCTAATGCAGCCCAATCAATCTTTTGCTCTCCCACCTCCCATTCTTTTTCTTTGAGTTTCTCGTAAATACCGGCAGGCAGTAATACTTTTAATATTTTCATAATGTCAGGATATGTATAATCACCCATGAGTAACATGTCTTTTATTTCACGGTGAAAACCTGCTGGATCTTTGTCATGGCTAGGCACTAACTTCTTCATTTCCAATAGTTCTATTTTAGTTATGGGCGTGTACACAAACACGCGTCTAAAAGTATTATCTTCATTCCTAACTGGGTGCACTTCTCGTAAGGGATTCTGTCTGTCTATGTAATACATTTTTCTTTCAACGGGTGGAGCTGGAACAGACTGCGGACAGAGGAAAGCACTATATCTGTGCCGATGTTCTAGAATTACTTTAATCAAATCGGTACCTAGGCCTCTCCATTTATTCATGAGTAGTTCTATTAATATATCAGGTAGGGGACCAGGATCAGAGTTTTGGCTTTTATACAATATGAGGAGGTGCTGTATCATGTACATACCAGCTAGTCGTTGCTCGTCTGGGGAGAGGCTTAAAAAGGTTTGTGCTAAAGCATCATCACTATATTTATCGGAATTGTCAGCCCATTGCACTGCTGACCTGGCTAATTCTTGTTCATCCATAGAATCGAGTACATGGTACCCCATTCATTCTTGAAGTATTTTGTCGGTAGCCTGAAATAAATGTTCAGGGGTCTTTGGGTTTGACATGGCTGCTTGAAAAAATCTCTTACTTTCTGGACGTACCGGACGCATTGAATTACTAAAGGATCTTCCCTTACCTACATAAGCTATCATTTCTCTAGCTGGTAACTGCAATGTTCCTGATGTCATTTCTGGTTGATCCTCATCCCCTGAGGATTCAAGTTTATCTGAATCTATTTCTCTTTCAGGCTGTCTTCTTTCATGTATTTTTATTACTGCGTTTCTGATCCTTCGATACATGTTTTCTATACAACTCTGTTTATCATGTTTTCCGTCTGCTATATTCTGACCCCATTTGTTAAGTGCTTTCATTTCTTCCGGGTCTGCACCAGGCATATCTTGGTTTCTTATCAAACAGTTTATGAAAAAACGTAGTATCATCTTTTGAGTGTCAACTTTCTGGTATGCCATGGCGTTGCCAATACTTTCAGGACCTTCCCCTGTTTGGATAAAGTGGTATATTCTGTCTAGATGATCAATCATCTCTGGTAGTATCATTAAATAGTTTGCGACTCGTCTTAGTCGTACTGATGCTAGCATCATTCTGTCGTCTTTACCGGGTACTGGATCATATCTACAGTCTGTAAGAGGCTCATTGAGTATAACGTAATTCGCTGATTGGGGTGTACGTTGTTGCGCTAAATCCCTATAGGTCAATCGATGTGCTTGTGGCGGCGTTTGAAAACCTCCTGTCGCACCTCCTGAGGTGCCAGGCAAAAAAGGGCTTAGTGGGTTATAGCCAGGAAGAATAGGTGTCGGAAGAGGTGGAGGAACAGGTGGAAGATGTGGAGCGGGAGGAGGAGTTTGATGTCGCAAAAGTGGTTGTTGATTATCATGGGGTGGAGTGCCGTCAGCGGGTGGTGTGTGTGGTGGCGGAACATTGATGTATTCGGGAGCTACATCGTCTAAATAGGAAGAAAGGAAAATGTCCTTTGCGGTCTTGTGACGTAATTTAGTCGGAACTAATGGAGGTGGCAGATCTTTCGGTATTTCCGGGGTCGCCTTCGGCAGGCCCTCGGCCAGGACCGGATACAGTCCTGTCATAATGGCATTACTCTTTCTCTCGTGTTGTTCTATTCTAACTCGTTCTCCTTCTTCTAGTAGTTCTTTTTCATTGGCTTTTTCAGAATCCTCTTTACTTTTCTCTGCTTTTCTGTGCGCTTTCTCTGTGCGTCTATGCGATTCTTTACGCCATAATTCAATGGCATCTTTCTGTGACTGTCTGGCTTTCTTCTTCCATAATGCTTCTTCTACTCTCATGATGCACTCGGCATCCCATATCCCCGTAACGGGCCATCTCTGATTCTCTGCTAAATCTTTGGTGTAATCCACCCACAAGTCAAGGAATAATACGGCATCCAGGCCGTGCTTATGGTACATAAAATATCCGGGAGTGTCCCTGGGTGGGATGGGAACAGCTTCCTCAAGTATCCCTTTCCTAGTTCTTATTTGTCTTAGTTTAGAGAATAAAGGCATCTTGAACCTCGCTACTCGATACTTACTCGAACTCGAACATAAGCTAATACAATAAACACAGTAATGAAGATCGAACAATCACTCATACCACGACATTAAGACACATTTAAACATCTTCGGAAACGAACAATAATAACTAGAATAAAACTAGATAACTGCATACTGGATATACTGCTGAACAGTACAGATACACCGCTAAAACAGTGCAGACCGGATATACTGCTAAACAGTACAGATACACCGCTAAAACAGTGCAGACCGGGTCTGTGTACCCAAACCCGTCTAGACCGGGCACATAATAATGCGCTCGTCTAGATGCGTCCCCAGCAACGGTACTCACCGAGAAGCACGGAACGGAAGGCCTCGGGAACTCGACACTGGACTGGACCGGACAGGACTCGACTCGACTCGTGACGTAGATACTTCGGAACTTCGGAAACTGGTGGGCCTCTGAATACCTCGGACCTTGCTCTCTCAGCTGGGCTCTGGTCGGGATCCTCCGCACTCCTCACCGCCTCTTCTGGGTGTCGATCGCAGCCTCAGTCACCTCCGTTGGCCTGAGGGAGGTACAGGAAATCCTGCGGGTACGCGTTGTTGTCCGTCACGGCTGTGGCAGGGGACCGGGCCTGCAACGCACCGCCGGCGCGTAAGGTGGGGGAGGGGTCCCTATTCGGGCGCCAATTATGTGGTAAATTTAAATTACCTATACTTAATTTATGCGGTAAAGTTCAATAAGAATAACTCAGAAAAAATAAGAGGCAGAGTCCGTGGCATCTGAGGTTTAAAAGGGGTTTTATTCCTTATAAAGGAATTGGTTCGAACCAGGCAAATCAAATTCCATCACCACGAAGGTTCAGGAAGAGATAGACAGTACTTTATTGACAGCATATCATATATATAGTCAATGCATTACAGTGGTGATGGATGCCGAAGGCGTAACAGCTGAGAGGAGAGATAAGAACACGTGTACGTAACAGAAGGCGTGCACAAGGGCGTACACGGAGGTGTGTGCTAGAAACGCCACAAAGAGGTGTCACAAGTGGGTGGATCCATAAGAGAATCCTGCAGTGTCAGCAGAAACATGTGGCATAGATGCTCGCGCAGCAGCATGACGTGTGATTGACGTGTGATTGACGTGGAACTAGAGGGTGCAGGGGACTTGACATTTAGCCTCACATGAGGAGACAGAAGTCTGGGGTATCAGAACAACCTAATCCCAAATCATATCTGATATCTTGTGTTTGAGGAACTGTATTATCTGGAAGGAAAGGTCTCTCGGGCAGAGGCTATTCTATACTGACTGCTAGTGCGTGTATGAGCGTCTACGTGTCTACATGAGATGAGAGGGGGCATGGGCCTACCATGGTAACGGGAGCAGTGAATTACTTGCATGGAGACAGTGAGGCCGGGCCCTTTGCTCTGCAGCTGGGAAGGATGTTTACCTAAACTACTAGACAGGAATGTATTTTCGAGGAGCGGAGCAGATGACTTGAAGGCTGAATACAGTCTTGGCAGGCAAGCAGGCCGAGCCAGGCACCGTTAGCCACGCAGGGAGTAAGACAAAGGTCAGGGATACGGATGCAGGTCCAGGCTGTAGCATCCAGAGGCAGAAGGCAGAAAAAGCTCGATGGCAGAAATCAGGGCCTAACTCGCTAGAGCCGAAAAACGTGAAAGGTGCACCACATAAAGACGGTGGCACGGCACACTTAGGAACTGAATATTCGACCCATTCATGGTGGATCTGAAAGAGGACATGTTAACGTTGGACGCAAATGTATTTGCGTCTTCATAGCTGGTCTAGGAGGGAACATACATGTACTTGAAGCACATACATGGAGACGGTGGGGTTCACGTTAGGGGACACAATTGACCATAAAAATTCATATTACCTCAGGTGGGGGTATTAACAAGTTGCTTGAGTCCGAGGTTGGCAACATTGTCCAGAAGGGTGGTGGTGTTGCTGTTGATGCTCTTTTCCAGGTGAAAATTGAGGTCCCCCAAAAGAATGTAGTCCTCGGAGGGGAGGGCGTGTGGGGTGATAAAGTCAGTGATGTCTTCACAGAATTGTGCACGGGCTCCTGGTGGTGTGTAGAGGAGGGTGCCTCTGAGTGTGGTCTTGGGGTCGGTGTGGATCTGGAAGTGAAGGTGTTCAGCGCTAGCAAGGTTGACGTCAGAGCTGGTTGAGATGCGGATGGAATTCTTATGGACGATAGCGATGCCTCCTCCTGTTTGCTTGGTGCGGTCTTTTCGGATGATTTTGTAGCCTTCCGGGATGGCGATGGTGATGTCTGGGGCTGAGGAGGCGTTCATCCATGTTTCTGTTAGGAAGGCGATGTCTGGGGAGATGGTGTCTAGTAGATTCCAGAGGTAGATGGCGTGTCTGTGGACCGAGCGGGTGTTGAGCAGGATGCATTTTAGGTGGTTGGTGACAGATCTCTGCTTGGTGGTCGTGTATGGGGAGTTGGTTTTGGTGCTGTCAAACTTGCAGGAGTTGCATGTGAAGGGTCCATGGGTGTGTCCAGGTGCGGCTAGGGTGCAGTTGGGGAGTCGGCCGGGGTTAAAGGCTAAGACGGAGGAAGCGGCGTATGTAATGCGGGTGGGGTGGATGGTACGAGGGGCAGGGGGTCTGGCGCTGGGCGCGGTACAGGCGCGGACGGGCATAGACGGGCTTACCTTTGGCGCACCTTCGGCGCGGCCGCAGCGCGTGGACGCTGCTCATTGGGACATCATTCTTAAATGGAAGGTGGAGGGGGAGGGGCGGGGAAGGGACAGCTGGGAGGCCGAGGGCGGGGTGTTGGTCCGAGCAAGGAGGCGCCACAACAAACGTGACAATGCAAATGGCTGCTAGCAGAGTAACCACGTTGGATTGGGCAGTACTACTAAAAGCAATGCGAGGCAGAGACTAAAGATGCAGGCGCTACGGTGTCTAAACTAAAGATGCAGGCGCTACGGTGCCAGATCACTAGAGGCGGCACAGATACAATTTATGCGCAATGCGAGGCACAAAACAATTATTTAATGCAGGCGCTGCGATGCCAGAGCGCTACAAGCAGCACAGTTACAGCTACTGAGCAAAGCGAGGCACAAATCAATCTGCAGCCCAAGCGCTACGATACCACTGCAGGCGGGTGGGGAGCTGCGTGGGCGAGTGGCCGTCTCTGGAGGAATCCAGACGGTCACAAAGGAGATGGCGGAGGGTCGGGGCAGTACACTCAGTGGGGGGGAGGGACAGCTGGGAGGCCGAGGGCGGGGTGTAGGTCCGAGCAAGGAGGCGCCACAAGAAACGTGACGATGCAAATGGCTGCTAGCAGAGTAACCACGTTGGATTGGGCAGTACTACTAAAAGCAATGCGAGGCAGAGACTAAAGATGCAGGCGCTACGGTGTCTAAACTAAAGATGCAGGCGCTACGGTGTCAGATCACTAGAGGCGGCACAGATACAATTTATGCGCAATGCGAGGCACAAAACAATTAATTAATGCAGGCGCTGCGATGCCAGAGCGCTACAAGCAGCACAGTTACAGCTACTGAGCAAAGCGAGGCACAAATCAATCTGCAGCCCAAGCGCTACGATACTCACCTATAAAAGCCTCTAAGCTCACTGCCCACTCTAAGTCATCCCATTCACTTCATCTGAACGTTTTCTTGTTAATTGCAGCTCCAGATGTGCACTGTGTTTAACCAGAAAACTTTAACAAAGGCACATAATCATTCTGCAGCTGCGCTCTATAGAGAAAAGAAATGCATCAACTCTACAAACATGGCGTGTAAAGCACACACTCTTTTTGTAGACTTGATGTATTTCTCTTCTTCATAGACCTGGGCTGCGGGGTGATTGTGTGACTTTTGAAACTTTTCGGTGCTTGGCATAATGTAGTCCCTGACTTATATTTTCCGGTTTCTGTCATTCCATCCAGATATATGATACTACAAGTAAAATCATACCTACAACAAGTCAGACTATTGGTTTTATCCGTGGTTGTTAGCTGCATAAGATAAATAAGCAGCAACTATGGCTTGTATATAATATTAAAAAAACTTCCACTTTAAGCCCCGGTGAACCCACAACAATATTGCTGCCCCTGAGTTTCAAGAAGAGAAAGGAGGCAAGTGTTAGTGAAGAGAGTACTCCTGACTGATGGATCAGTCATTTACACACTTGCAGCTGTCATCGGCTCAGACCTGCATCTTGGCAAGATTACAAATCTTGGCAAGGCCTAACAAGCCTTCCACCCTTCTTAGTTTTTTCAGGTGATCACAGTTACATAGAGCTAGCATTTAGAAATGACAAGCTGGTGAAAAAGGCTCCTTATAGAACACCCCAACGTCGATATGCAGAGACGCTACTTCTGAAGCTTTGCCATACCACTCTCGCTGTCTTCTCTGACATACCTTTTGTCCTTTTTTCTTCAACTCCCCAGCTGCTCTTGCCGTCTCCTTCTCTCCTTTTTCTTCTTCTTCATATCAGTCCTGCTCCACGTTTATCCACTTTCCCCTTCTCCCCGATACTATTCTTGTCTCCATTTTCCTCTCGCTGCCTGTTCTTTGCTTTCTCTCCTACCGGTTTTCCATTCTCCGTTCTCCCTCCTAGTTCTCCAAAGCCTCTAGCTGCATTTCTCTTTCTGTCCCTCTCTTACCAATTTCTCCATTACCCCTTCCCCATTTCTCGTCTGCGGCTCAGACTTATTAAGAAAAGAAATGCAGCAATACCGATGCAAAGGTTTCAAATTGCAATGCAGGATGTTTTCATAATTTCACTGTAATTATTAGTTCCAACAGGGCTGGCTTTAGTGCTGGTGGCGCCTGGTGTGACAATGTTTGTTGGCGCCCCAATAACCACCTCCATTGTGGATACTCTCAATATCAACTTTTAACTGTGCCCCTCAAGTCCATAACACCTCTCTCATTCATATTTATTTTGTTTAATAATGTCACTCATACCAGTGTAGGTGTTAAGCACTTTACATCGGATACACATTACACGGAGACACTGAATCATAGTGTGTAAATCAATGAATAGAAAAGGTTACATCAGACAGAGGAATACAATTTGTAGGAAGCACAAGTCGTCCATACTGGTAGACAGTTTAGTTTAAAAGTTCTTGATATGAAGAAGCCCACTCTGAGAATTTATAACGTAACACCATGGCTTTACTGATAAGTGTTGATTTCAACCCAAGTGAAATCTGTTTGCAACATTAGGATAATGAAAGGCTGGAGGGAAAATTCATAATGTTCTAATCTATACCTTACAGTTTCTATGCAGCTCTTAGATAGTTAATAGCTCACTGTTCTATATTAGGATTTTAAATTTGTAAACTGCAAGTTTCAAAAGGGGCTCTCTAGCGAAAACAGTAACGCACTGACCTATTTACATGAAATGCAATTTGTGATCTGCATGGTTCACCTGCCTTACATCAGGCATTTTAACCTCCAGCGCAACTTTATGATGAGTCAAAACTTCCACTACAAGAAACTCAGATCTCTCCGCAGCAGGCCCATAAATAAGCCAGAGTTATCTTGACATTTTTATGGTTTCCTGAAAATTGCTGATGGCAACGAACACAGAAGCAGGTGCTTCTAAAACTGTACTGTACTTCTAAAGACAGTGCCCATAAACATGAAAAGTTTGTCAATACACAAGTAATTTGGTTTGTCACCAATGTTTAATCAAGGCACAGCAATGTATTTTAAATGCACTGCTGCAAGCATGATTTCTTTAGCTGGAGTTAAAGATTCAAACATAGTTTTGTTGCAAAAGCTTGATTTTAATTCATCTTCAGGTGTTTTTAGAGAAGTGTTAGCCGTTCAAAGTCCAGCTCAATCACTAATGTTGTTGTCCAAGCAGAAACCCTAGTAAAATGCAGGTCGTACTGTCCCTTCTTGCCAAGTAGTACTAATGTTGTAAATTAACTTGCCAAAACTCATTAATTACCAGACTTGAGTGGCCAACGTTCTCTGCTCTCCTAATGGTCATGCAAGAGGGCAGGCACTGGTGTGCAAATAAATATAATTGCAGCTGTGCCTAACTAGTGAGTTCCTGTTGGCAATTGGACACATTCACATGACACCAATGTCACATGATGCTGCCGGCTCGCGCTGCATGACTCTTATATGGAGCCAGCCCAAGTCAAGCGGATAAGGCAGATTCAAAGACTTCTGGTACCACTTTGAGCTATTTAATTCAGCCACTAAGCGTGCATGTTCTATTCATTGTTTGTAACTCTAAGAAACCTTGCTAACAAACAGTTCTTCAATTGCAGGTTTGCAGTCTGTATGGTATTTGAATGGTCAGGCGTGTATACCCACAAAGACAAGGTAATTCTGTTTACGTTCCTTGTTGGATTGGGGGTTGCTGGGTAAATGTATTCACAATCTGCACCCATTTTCTTTTGCAGGTTTGTGAGACCATACTACGAATACAATTGCACAGGCAGAATAACAACACACCTTACCCATGTTTTCTTCTGTTACAGGTTTTACAGGCTGCACAACACACATTTAAACAGGGATATGTGAGTACATGCAGAACAAACAGGTAATTGTTTGGTAGAGTTAAACCGGTGCATCTTCCACATTGTATTATGACATACCTTACCCATGTTTTCTACTGTTACAGGTTTTGCACCACACACATTTAAACAGGCATACATGAGTATACGCAGTTGGTAGAGTTAAACTGGTGCATCTTGTACATTGTAGTATAACCACATACCTTACCCAACGGCTGCCAGGATTGGTTATGCAGTGTGAACAATGCTGAAAGAAACTGCCACTGACAAAGCGAACAGAATGGATGTGGTTGAACAACAAAGATACCTGCCTGAGGAGATAAAGATTCTCATCAACAACGTGTTACTGGCGGTCAATGTTGTCTGTCCAAGACTTACATGACCACCTAGCTTGGTATGTGAACATACCAGACAGCTGGAGGAGCAATAACTATGCCTTTGAGATCCTTTAGGCCACCAATATGTGGATGTGGAGAAGTGTGGCTCAGGGGTTAGAGGCGGCAGACCTGGAGCTTGAGTTTCGGCCCTGGACCAGGGTTCAATTCCCTACCTTGGCGGGTCTTGGGCTCAATAATCCCATGGACTCGATAATTCTCGCTCCGGTGCCTTCTCGACTCACGGGTTCACACTCTGCGACTCTGGGCAATAGCTTGCTTAATCTCCACATTGGCCCTTCGCGGCGGGATGCCTGGCTTTCACCTTGTGGATACCCTTCCAGGGCTATCTTACAGGGGAATACCAGGAAGGGGTCCCTAAGCAAGCGCAGAGATGCCCCAGGGTAAGTCCTGCGCTATATAAGTTTCATAAGTAAGTTTCAATAGCGTGATGCACAGTGAAGCTACAGGAGAACTTCGGCGAGCTTTTTGTATCACACATTGATAATTGATCGGAGCACAGATATTTCTGTTACAAAAATGCTCATCCTGTACTTCAAGCTGATTAGTTGTAATTCTGAGGCTATCACTACTGCTGTGAAAGAATTCTATGGTGCCAATGAACTAGACATTATAAAAATGGTCATGTTTACATTGTTGGTGCATCTGTGCTGCTGGGTATGAATAATGGTATTGCTCCTCACCTCAAACAATCCATTGCTGATCTAGTTGAGCAGCATTGTGTCGCCCACTGACAAGATTTGGAAGAGGGTTCTAATAATGAAAGAGATGGGGAAACTATTGAGGACAGTCTACACTGTGTTCTCCAGATCTCCTGCAAGGAAGTCCAAACTGGATGGAATCGCATCCCGTCACTGAATATGAAGTGTTCTTTTTTCTACCATTGAATGAAGTCTGGTGGCTTTCAAGGCATTTTGCAGTTGGTGCACTAATTCGGAATAAAGAAGCTGTTCTTAACTACTTTGAGCATGAGAAAGTTACGTAGAATGACCCAGTTCCTAAATATTGTTACAAAATCTATCAAACTCAAACTAACATATTTCCCTTGCAGTACTTAATGACATTCGGGGTGAATTTAAATCTTTGAGCAAACTGTTCCAAAAAATGTCCTCGTCTACTGTTGAAGCTGTACAGTATGCAAGAGCAACAATTGGCCAAATTAAGGAACAGTATTTGGGGGACACTGTCTTTTGAAGCAGCACAGTAAGATATATGATGGTATAGTACAAGAAAAAGCAGGAGTTTGACAGTGGGCCTATTTTGTCTTTTGCTTCCCTTCTTTGTGAGCACATGCAAAAAAGGTTCCCGAAAGATGTACTGAAAGAATAGGCACGTTTTGAATTAAAAGCAATTTCAAAACAATCACATTTTGATTTTGGGACTGAGAATGTACAAAGACTCATCGAAAAGTAAAAAATGTCTTGATTGTGAAACACTGATATATGTTGTTCAACAATACAGAGAATATAAATATGAGGTGGCGGATCATGTAAATGGTAGGTTATTAACCACTTTTCAAGACATGGTTAATTTCACTGTATGCAATGATCCTCAGTATAGTGTGATGTCTCAGCTTGTTGCAATGTTTCATGTACCTAGTGCAGATTGTAAACGAGGATTCTGCCTCATGAACACTATCAAGAATAAATCAAAAAATAGAGCAGAAGCATTTGGGTATGCTGATGAGGACAAAGGCAACAGCACTGTAAAAATGGCAAGGATCGACGAGAGAAGCAACCATGACATCCATCAAGTGACATGAGACTTGTGTGAACAGTCCATGTTTGCCTGGATGTCACACATTGCACAAACTATCTCTGACGAGATAGCCCAACATTACTTACACATCAAATTGTATATATGTAGTCAGTGGAGGCAAGGGCATGGATGTGATGAATTCACAATGGTGTCAGTGGAATCAGTATGGGCTGAGCAGCCTGCAGATGAGTGTTCCTTGGAGTGTCTTTTTTGGGTTGGTTTGGATCTGGAAGTGGACATGTTCTATGAGGATTGTAGTGTTGTTCCAGCAGGTAATTGTCATGCAGAGAGTGTCGTTTTGGACGATGGCGATGGCTCCACTTAAGAGGGTAGGACAGGATCTTGTATCCATTAGGAATGACGGTGCTGAAGTCCTGCCTAGGGTTGGCATTGGTCTAGGCAACATTGGGTGCATGGGTGTTTGAGAGGTGTCAGATTTCTATGGTCTGCTTCTGTGGGGAGGGCATACTGAGGAGGATGCAGTTGAGTAGTTTGTGAGCAGTGATGTCCGGTATGCTGGGGGCTGCTGCTAGGGTCTGGAGGTGGCAAAATATGCAGCAGCAGTGTCAATAAGAGATCTCGCCATGTGTGTTGCTCAGCTTTGATTTCTCGCAGTTGATGCTGCGTCCAGGGTTGAGTGCGTAGAAGGTGCTGGAGTTATAGCAGAGGTGGGTAGGACAACCAGGGTCCCCGGTGCTGGTCACGGTTGAGTCATGGACAGGAGCAGATGGGCTCGGCTTTCGCTTGCCTTTAGTGCACAAGTGGGGTGTCCGCTGGTGACTACCATTAGGTAAGGGTCAGGGAGGGCAGTCAGCCAGGAGTGGGAAGGACAAACTGAAGGGGATGCTGGGGCCAAAGCAGCACGGACAGAAAAAAAACAGAGAAAGGAGATAAAAAAGAGAGAGAGCAGAGAGAGAAGAGGAAGAAGAGGAAAGAGGGCACAGAAATCCAAGACAGGCAGAAGAGCAGAGTTCTCTCCCACAGACCACCAAGGACGAGGCAGAGGCAAGAGCCTGCAGGTGTAGGATGGCCTTGAACACCCAGTAAGTGGAGAGCTGAGTGGGCTCATTGGGCAGCATTTAGTGGTAGAGATGTGCAGAGGGAGAGCAGTCACACTGACCAGGTCAGTGGTCTACATACTGTTCCTGATGGAGTAGTCTTCGGCATCTTTCACCCTATGCTCCAAGTGAAGGATATGAGGTCAGACAGTTTAGCATCACCCACTTTATCAGTAAGCTTTGATGTCTGTCATAGCTTTGCCACACCTGCCTTCCAGCGATGTGCAGGTCAGCACAAGTGTTAAACAAATCTTCTTCATATCTTGTAAGACCATGTCTAGTTCAGCTCCTTGTGACACTTAAGGGATGGGTGACTCAGTCCCTGAGTGAGTTTCAGTGGACCAGTCCACAAACAACTCCGTATGGGCAGGAGCCAGAGGGCCAGCTGAGCAAAGATGACCCATGCTTAGCTGCTGGCCTGTGGGCATCAGAGGGGTCAGTCCCAGGGAGGCTCATAACAGGGGTAATGTACTGTGCAGAGAGCAAATCGCCTCTATCCCAGCATCATAGTTCTCCTGGTTGTTGAGTCAGCAATAAGAGTTGTCAGCTACCACTGAGGCTGAAGCAATGTCAAGGATGAGGGTACCCTTCAATATAGGAGAGGGAAGAAAGAGAAGATAAGTGCAGCGCACGCTGCGGCTACCTCAACTCCAACAAGTGTACTCACGAGCAGAGGGGCTTGGGCTGACACCACCCTCATGACCCTACTCACTCACTGGTCTGAATTCTACTCAGAGCCAGGCCAGGATGTAGCTCAGCAGAACATCAGTGACAGCACCCGCGGGGGAGGGCCCCCTCACAGCATTTCCAATATTTCCTCTTGGTCTCTGAGTTGAGATACAACCAGGTGGGAGGTAAACACCATCTCAGACACACGAAGGGGGAGAGGCACAACGCAACCACTACTCCAGCCTCCCCAATAACAACCGTAAACACACCAGGGGCAGTAGTGTATATGGATCTCTAGATTAGCAATGGCACATGCTCAGTGAAAGACTACTGGCCTCACTCACAAAATTGTGACATGCTTCATCATTGGGCTTGCATCAGTACACCACTGAGCAGACCAACACCTAGGTTGGAGAAAAAGGGAAGGAAGACAATACAAACACATATAAATAATAATATATGTAATTAATCCTGGGATTACCAAAAGAAAAAGTGCAGTGACAATTAAAACTAGTTCAGTGGCTTCTTTTATAAATAATTGTATTCCTAGATCCACCGACTAGAAATATTAATGTAAAGGATGGTGGTGATAGTAAATTATTAGGAGTTCCTACACCCCTCCTTACTGTCAGATTGTCAACATGTTTCAGCTGGTTTGTAAGTGCCTGCAATTTCAGATCATCACAGCCTTAATCAGGACCTTTCAGTTCCCAGAAATTTAAAATTTGAATCCCCTCAGAACACCCAGTATTGGGTCTCCGAAACCAATTGTTCACAGCTCGAGGGGCCCAATGAGTAACTCACTCCAGAAAATTGAGTTTCCAAATAAGGCATGCTTAAACTGGTAAGTTAGGGGAGGACCAAGTTTCCACCTCTAAACCCAATGGCAGGGGAGACAACAAGGTGGCAATGGAAGGAGCTGGAAGTAGGGCACTTCAGGTTAGCTCAGTTGATGTAGCCACCAGTGCAGCATCAACGTCAGATAATGGAGAGTAAATAAAGTAAAAAAAAACTCTGCTTTATTCGATTTTCGTATCATAAAAACCATAAAACCACAGTACAGAAAAAACAACCACCCTTCTATAACACATATTAATACATTATTCCCTAATTCATAGAATTCATGGAGACATCTTATAATATTTATAAAAGAAGTCTTTAACACAGACAACAATTTAGAAAACACACATTAATAAATAGTGTTCCTATGTCTAATAATAGCTTTTATGAAAGATGACATAACCATTGTTATTTGATTATTTTCTAGGTTTGGAGCCTCAGAAATGCTATTCTACATTGTCTAAGTCCCCAGTTCTTTAAAATAGGAATTAAAAGCCTAATCCTTGTTAAGTCATAATATTTACAGAAAAACATTCAGTGTAGGGTGGATTGGATGGAGGTATGATCACACGGGCATGGAGACAGATTTCTATTACAAGTATTAGCTTCTGGAAGGGTCACCATTCTGAAAAAGGACCCACAGCAAAATTGTGTTAATAGCATGCAGGAGAAGCAGCTCTGCACCTGTACCAGATACAATTGAGTACCCTGACATTACAAAATCTGGTGGTTCTCCATGACTTCCCTTTAACAGGAGCTGCTCCATGCAGTTCCCTTTAACAGGAGCTGCAGAATGACTGGACGGTGCCATACCCCTCTTCTGACTATCAGCTGGGACAGACTGAGCAACTAGTACTTTCATTTTCGTGTCCTTTATACGTCTCTGTTCGTGTTCGTGTTCTTCTCTAATTCGATTTTGATGGTACTGTAACATTTGCAACATTTGGGAAGGGGTATTAGCTTGCCAGGTACTCTCTACCTTTAGTACTCTATTTTTAACTTGTGGTAAGGAATTCTCTACTAATTTGGTCACAAAAAGATGTGGGTATGATTCACTACTTGTCTTCAGGCCGCTATTAATAATGAAACATTTCTCGAATCTGGAATAAAAATCGCTAGTGTCTTCATCTTGTTTCTGTTTGCAGGCTGAGATCGCATCCCAGTCTTCCTTTTTAGTTGTCAAGAACCTCGGCAAGACCTGTACTAATAATTCTGGTAATACTTTAGCTTTTTCCCCAAGACCAGTACCAGGGACTCGCGTATTTTCTTCGTGTTCTAATTCTGCCCAATCAATCTTTTTCTCTCCCACCTCCCACTCTTTTTCTTTAAGTTTTTCGTAAATGCCGGCAGGCAACAGAACTTTCAACATTTTAATGATATCTGGATACGTATACTCCCCCATGCGGAGCATGTCTTTTAATTCACGGTGAAACCCTGCTGGATCTTTATCGTGACAGGGTACTAATTTTTTCATTTCCAATAATTCCATTTTCGTTAAGGGTGTGTATACGAATACTCGTTCAAGCTCACCATCTGTCTTCCGGACTGGATGAACCTCTCGTAAGGGGTTCTGTCTGTCTATGTAAAATGTTTTCCTTACTGGGGGTGGAACAGGAACAAAATGTGGAGTCAGGAAAGTTCTATACATCTGTCTCTGTTCCAGAATGACACTAATTAAATCGGTACCTAGGCCTCTCCATCTACCTAGGAGTAACTCTAATAGAAATTTTTAGGTAGTCAGTGTGACCCCCACACACACCCTAACCATGCACCCGTGCCCCATGTATGTCATGTAATTTCCTTTTCGTGCCTGCCATGGAGACGCATTTGCATTTCCGTCTAACGTTAACATGTCAGTTATTCAGTCCTCCATGATAGCAACGTTAATTTGGCTTTTAGGCCTACGTTTCCAATGCATTTACATGGTGCATATTAAATATCGCAAAGCACACGTTTTACTCGTTTTTTCTGGCTCAGCCGAGCCAGGCCCTTAATTGAGGCTCCGAGTCTCTTCTGTCTCTGAAAGCTGCAGTTTAGGTATGCATCCCTGACCTCTGCCTTACTTCCTGCCCAGCGTAGCGGTGCCCGGCTCGGCCTGGCCTGCCTGCCAAGACAGCATTTTGCCTACAGTTATCTGCTCAGCCTACACAAAAACACATTCCAGTCTAGTGAAATAGGTAAACATATTCCCGGCTGCAGAGCAAAGGGCCCTGTTTTCCTGTCTCCTTGCAAGTGATTTACTGCACCCGTTACCATGGTAGGCCCATGGCCCCCGTACATGCATGAAGAACCATATGCACGCACTAGCATTCAGTATTGAACGGTCTCTGCCCGAGAGACCTTTTACTTCAGACAACACATCCTCCAAACATAAGATACCAGATATGCTATAGGTGCAGGTCGTTCTGACATTCCAGACACCAGACTCCTTTACTAGTGCTAAAGTCAAGCCCCCAGCTCTCCCCAGTTACACGTCATGCTCAGTTGCGCACGCATCCAGGGTAAAGGTTTCTGCTGACCCTGCAGAATTTCTCTATGCATCCACCCACCTATGACACTTCTGTGACGCTTCCAGCGCACACCTCCGTGTACACCCTTGTACACGCCTTCTTTACGCCCATGTGTTCTTATCTCTTCCCTTTTCACTTGTTACGCCTACTGTATTCATTTCAATTATACAGTTTTACTATATATAATGTGTGATGTTAATAAAATGTTGAATATCCCTTCCTGAACCTTAGTGGTGATGGAACCCGATGTCCAGTGTCTCAAGCCTCTTAAATAAAGCCTGTATGACTCAGATACCACGGACTCTGCCTCTCATTTTATTGAACTATCCTTATTGTCATTTAATGTATAGAAAAATAGTCCTGGTAATTTTATTTACCACAAAGGGTCACCATTCTGAAAAAGGACCCACAGCAAATTTGTGTTAATAGCATGCAGGAGAAGCAGCTCTGCACCTGTACCAGATACAATTGAGTACCCTGACATTACAAAATCTGGTGGTTCTCCATGACTGATTTCATCTCTTTTTTTGCAGAGCCAGTGCTCATTCTCTAGATGGCATAAACAGTTTGCTTTAAGAATTTTTCTCGATACCCTTTTCAGGCTATTTGGGGAATCAAAAATACTCGGGATGGCCAATATCATGAGATATTTTTTTTCATAATTAATCCATGATATACTGGCAACTCAGTCTAGTTTGAGGCAATCCTCAATTACATCTCTATTAAAACCCACGCCTTGTGCCACAATAAAAGGGGATTTAGTTTGATGATATCAGATATGTAAGCCAAACCAAGTTCCCTATGACCTACGACATAGCAGTAGAACAAGGCACAGCAAAAAGATCGCAGTAGATATAAATTTAGCTTTGAAAAATGACCAATAGATCCGGGACTGGTCTACCACCTAATTTTTGGAAAAATTAAGCACTGCAGCTATTGCTCTGGGGTAAGACAATTTTCTCGCATTCAAGATCGGCTGTCTGACCTTCAAAGCTGTGTTCGGGACCGCCCCTGTCTTCCTCAAATCACTGGTCATTCCTTACCGTCCGGTACGTAATCTTCAATCCTCCCGTCGCCTCTTGCTAGCTGTCCCTGCTACCAAACTAAAAAAAAACGGTGGTCGTAGATTTGCCTACCTTGCCCCCACCTTCTGGAACCAGTTACCTCTCCCTCTTAAATCTGCCTATTCCCTTCTGGCTTTTAGACAAACTCCTGAAAACTCACCTCTTCACACAGACCGGCTAGACCCCCGTATCTCCATCTCATTGGCACTCAGCCAGCGCCAGGAAACCTCTCGGTATCAGTGCGCTATACAAGAATCCCCTAAGATAAGATAAGATAAGATAAGATGGCCGCTATCCATGAGCCAGACTTATCAAAAGTGATTCCCAGGTAAGAGAATCTGTCTATGTTGTCTCTTGTTTTCTTTTCAATTAATATTTTACATGGTTTAATTTTCTCAACCTGAAAGCTCATAGTTTAGGTTTTACTGATATTTACTTTTAGACCACATTCATATAAGTAGTACATTTAGTAACTGCTCTTTTTTCATCTAATACCCATGTATCTATCTATGATAGTAGGTTTTAACATCAAAGACCAGCATTGAACCCTATGGTATTTTCTTTGTATTTATATAACAATGTCACCTACCCTGTAAAGCGCTCTAATACCCACAAGGGTCTGGTTCGCTCTACATAAAACTTTAAAAATAAATAAAAATACATAAATAAATAAATATCTGCGTCCGTGACATAATCACTGCGTTGTACGCAAACAATAGAATAGGAACAGGAGTGTTCTTAATGATTAGGTAATCCTTCATATCGTCTATCAAATAAAGCCCTCACTGTGTATGCATAGGGAAAATAAGAACGGGGCAAGTATACATCCTTGTTGTACCCCCTTTTTTATGCTGAACTTAGTTGAACATTCCCCATGCTTGCCGTACCTAACCCTCACCCCCCTTCCTCTGTACAGTTCCTTGATGAATAGTAACAAATTGGGATCAACCTCCATATCATTTAGAGTACTCCATAATTTCTCATGATTTACGCTGTTGAAAGCTGAGCTTAAGTCAGCCAACGTTAAAAAGAGCTTTCCCTTTTTGGCTGATGAATATTTGCTGATCATTAATGCTAGGTTTAATTTCTGTTCGGTCGTTCCCAACCCTGCCCGAAACTCATATTGAAATTTGGATAGTAAGCCTTTCCCTTCTACCCACAATTGTAATTTCTTTAAAATCATCCTCCCAGCGACTTTCATAAGTGAATCCAGTAATGAGATTGGGCAGTAGCAACTGGGTTAATTTCGATCACCCTTTTTAAAAATCGTGATCACAATAGCATCTCACCAAGTAGGGATAAACCGTTGGGTCCTGGGGCTTTCCTCGCGGCACTCCCTTAATAGCCGTTAGGACTTCTTCATAAGAAATTACAATATCCAGGGGAAAGGATGTATGGTGTATATTAACATCTACCTCTATTGTAGCAGTAATTCTCTAACTCTGATTTGAAGCTTTGTCCTTATAAAGGTCCTTAAAGAGATCAACCCATTTGTCTTCGGTGATTACCACATCAATAATGTCATTTTTCCTATTTACGAAAAAGAGAGCATTGACAGCCTTCCAAAAACCGCTATTATCCTTGGTCATGCGTGCCCGGTGTAAAGCCTGTCAGGCTTCCGTTTTCAATTCACTCTTTCGCTTTTTAATAGCTAATCTGGCCAGTCTCACCTCTTCTTTACTTCTAGTTTCATTTTTTAGGACTTTCATTAAATGGGAATGAGCTTTGCTACATTCTCAATTAAACCAGCCCTGTGCCTTATTCGTCCCCTGTTTCTGCTCCCTTGTAAGTAGTTTACATGTTCCCTCTGTTATCCTAAGGAAGGCTGCAAAGATTTGTTCGTCATCACATGACTGCGAAATACATATTTCAAAATCTCTGCTCATCATTTTTACTAGAGTTTCAAGGAATACCGCAGGGTCCACTTTCGCCCAGTTTAAAGTATAACCATTTATTCTAGTAAGATTTATTTTACAATTATAAATTGTTTCTTCCCCTTTGGAAGATTTTGTGTCCCCTTCTAAGTAAAGGTCTAAGCTAATAGGATGATGGTCACTCATTGCTATTTCGCAAGTTTTACAAAGGATAACTTTGCAGGAGCATCTACTTGACAAAAGGGCAAAATCATTTACTGATATACACCCTCCTCCAATAAAAGTGGGCTCAAAGGGTAAAGGTGGTGTACATTGTTTGTTTGCATGGCCCAAGTGAAATTGGAAAGGTATTTAGTTCAACAAGTCCCCCATAGTTGTATGGGAGAAATGGGTTTGTGTGTCATCCTTATCTTTGCCCATACCACAAATGCCCTGTTTGCTATATGATCATAGAGAACAGTTTAAATTGCAAACCCAAATGATACACATATCCCCCTGCAAGTGTTCTTCTAGGTGTCTTAACGTTAGACATATATCGCCTAACACCTTAGTAATTTGGGTTTTCGGGATGTTATTATAGAAATGTGTTACAACTGTGCACTTCTTTAAACCAATACTTACTGACAATATCTGATAAGTCTTGGACCCATTTTCAAACTTTACAATCAGTTCCCCCGCTGTGTTTGACACATAAGTACCTAAACCCCCTTTGATATGCCCCATGCTACTAGAGCTGGCAGGATTATGAAGGGTACGTAAGCCACCTATTTGTATTTCTTCAATTACCCATGTTTCTTGTAAACAAACTATGGAGTAATCCTCTATAAACAATAACCAAATGGGGTCTCTCACCTGCGACTCGAGCCCTGCAATATTCCATGATACTATTTTACACATTTTACTCATTTCTGGCATCTCGCCTCCTGACCCCAAATCTATGGCTATTGTACTCACTCCTATCAATCCCCTGTCTCTCTAAGTATTTCTTCATCTATATTCAGTCTGTAATCTGTGGTGTACTGCCTTACCATTATATCCTCCAATATGTCCTCCCAGCCGGCTATCTTCAGTATTCAGTATAGCTTGTCTTGCATCCACCTGGATACTATGGATTTTATCGTATGCCTGTACTCCCAAAATGTTTGCCTCTGTCAATAACCTGGTCCCCACCACTCACCCTCCTGAACTGTGCTTTCGGTCAGTCTGAATCTTCCATCAACCATAGTAACTCAAATTGATTTTGGAGTGCAAGGTCCATGGGTTTTGGAGTGGCAAGGTCCATGGAGAGTATACATGAGCCTCGTTAGATCACTCCTGACATCTTGGCCGGCTAACCATGCCCCCCCTGAGCCATTTCTTCTTCGTGCTGGCAGCAGGGTCCTAGTTCTACCAGGCCTATGGCCCAGCAAATGATTAGCTATAGTTGGGGAGAGTGGAGCTCTTCATGTGCTGCCAAACCATAGTCTCCCACATCCAGCACCAAAGTAAATATGTGATAAGTGATTGTGTTTTTGCATGCTGTTTCTATGTATGTTACAAAAATGCATAATATATAGGCACAGATAGAAAAAAAATAATTATTCTTGAATAGAAATTCAAAAGGTCTAAATTATGTATATACACACACACATACCTATAAATACAGACAAAATCACCAGTTATATTTAGCACAGCTAACTATAACTTGTGCCTCAACCACACACTGATTATGACCTCACATGTTACATTTCTCATGCCATGTTCTGTGACTTCATATATTACATCACTGGTGACATCAAATGACATCACTGCTATTGTAAGGAATGTTAGTTACTAGGATAGCCTGATTTCAAGTGTGTTACTGCTCCCCTAATTTTAAATTGTGGTCATTTTTAAAAAATAGTGTTTTATATACCGCAAACTTGACCCAAATCGGGTATCAGTGTGCTCTACATAGCACTAGTTGTGTTACATAAGGACACATTAAAAAAAATTGATGGCACGGGGAGATATAGGGCCAGATGTAGGTAATTTTTATTTACTCGGTATTTCAGAGGTCGGAAAATAAAAGTACCGAGATGTAGGTAAATGCAGATGTGCAATTACCGAATCGGAAACAGTCGGTATTTTCCGATGCGGGAAATACCGACCAGTTAATGCCCATTCATTCCTATGGGCTTTGAAGCCCATAGGATTGATTGGGCATTTACCGGTCGGTATTTACCACATCGGAAAATACCGACTGTCACAAGGGTGCAGGGGGTGTCACTTTGACACCCTCTGGCACCCCCAAAAGAGGCTCGGGTGCCATGTGGCAGGCATACCTGCCCTAAGGGCAGGTCTGCCTATCATATGGCATAGGTGTGCATGCACACATGTGCATGCACACCAGAAACGGTATTTTACCATCAAGTAGTATTTGATGGTATAATACCGATTTTGTACTGCTTGTGGGACTCAGAAGAGTCCCACCTACATACCAATTTACCGGAATCCGTAATGATACCGACTCGGTATTTTACATACACATGTGCATGCACACCAGAAACGGTATTTTACCATCAAGTAGTATTTGATGGTATAATACCGATTTTGTACTGCTTGTGGGACTCAGAAGAGTCCCACCTACATACCAATTTACCGGAATCCGTAATGATACCGACTCGGTATTTTACATACTCGGTAAATTTACCTATCGGTAAATTTACCGAGTCTGTAAAATACAGGGACCTACATGTCAAATTGCTCTTACCGGTCGGTAACGGCCGAATTCGGCCGTTACCACCCGGTAAACGCCTACCTACATCTGGCCCTAAGTGAATTGCCCAGAATCACAGGATGTTCAGCGTCATTGCCAAGACTCAAACTCAGTTCCCCATGTTCGAGGTTGACCGCACTAGCCGTTAGGCCAGCTCCTCTCCCATTTTCCTTTTCTTCAGTTCATGGGTGTAGAGACTCAGGCCCTAAATATCAACAGTTTATCTTTTTTTGTGAAGTCTTTAGATAAACATAGTGAGCTGGTGGGTGCTGGATATAAGTTCCTGCTTGGCACTGTGCTACAGAATGTGTTTTGAATTAATTTTCTGTCATATGATGTTTTCTCGACGAAAGCCCATCTCATGACACTCAGTGCAGAGAATACAAAACTAAATATGATTGTGCAAATAGGTGTACCAAGGTATTGAAAAAAAGATTTTAGTTCAGGATTGACTTTCCTTTAGAATGGATTCTTTTTAGGGGGATAGCCATTATTTCAAATTTCTTACCTGCTTTGCTGTAAAAAAGAGTCCACTGCTTATTGTTTAAATAAAACAATGCAGGATTTTTGCCTATGAGAAAGTTTGTATATTTTAAGTTTAAAAATGCTTCATTCATCTTAGACCAGGAGAATGAACCTCAGGTCAAGAAATATGGCTGATGTCTAAGTGGTGGATGCGTTGATTGCCTTCCTGAGAGTGTAATGGCTGTGGGCCCGGTGGCCTCCAGAGGCCTTGCACTGGTATCAAGAGGCCAGTGGAGCGGATTGTCTCAGAGGTCAGGCATCTGATGATCATCATTGACTAAGGATCCGATGATCTCCAAAGGCTATGAGTCCAATGAACTATGCAGTCAAATCCACATCTGTGCATGTACAGACATTCATCATAGTACAGAAAAGATTCACTGAATGGGAAAGAGTCCCTTTAAAAAGATTTAACCATCAAAGAGACATATGAAAGAACTCCAACACTTAAGTCTCATTACCAATTGTCAGTACTCTTTAGCATAAGAGGTAACTCCTGTAACTAAAACATAATAATCATAAGTTTAGTACTGTGTATCTTATGGTGCATATTGGCCACAAGTAAAACATTCACCCCCTACTAAATGTTTTCAAATCAAAGTTGATGGAATTTAAATTGAATAAAAGGGCTTAGAAAATACTTTAACATGCAGTAAGCATCACAATTTTAATTTGATTTCTCATTGTAGGGCAAACCTAATACTGGGTGCTACAAATTGCACTCAGAAACTTCATCAAGTATTTTTCATCAAGTGGCGTAAATATCACACCTAATGAAGGCGCTTACAATGAAGGCCTTTGATGGAAAATTACATCTTTTTGGATTTTAAGTTGGGAAACTGAACCTGGTTGGTGGCACAACGATGCTGAAAAGACTGCAGCATAAAATACTCCATGATCATTTGTAAAAAGGAAACATTACATCCAATAGCTTTAAAAACCACAATAACTGCTCAAAACAATATTCTACTCTTTGATCCAGTTATTCTCTTCGAAATGGAAAGCCAAGACCCGTACAGGAATTGTGTCCCTATAAACTGAAGTGTCTTGCGTTAGACTTCTATTGCTTGAATGGAGTGATGGCAAGGAAATAGAAATTCTCTTGGAAAGAAGTAGAAGAAAGAGCAGAGGCCAGTCACTCTTCTAAATACGTCTAATGATTGATTGTTTGAAGATAAAGATGTTGGTGTGGCCAGTGTAAGTAAGGGCGTGGCTTAAGACACATAAGCTAAAAATCTTTACTAAGCATGGTCCACCACACAACTTGTATTTTGATGTTTCTGACATTGCATGCAGATATAGGATACAACAAGTAACATCATACCTACAGGTCAGGACTATTGGCTGTGTCAATGGTTGTTAATTGCATAAGATAAATGAGCAGCAACTATGGCTCTTATGTAATATTGAAAAAGCTTCACCTTCAATCCCTGGTGATACCACAGCAATGTTGCTGCTCCAGAGTTTCAAAAAGGTTTATTTCAAAGGATTTCCCTTCCATACAAAGCCACCCTGGCACAACATCATGCCCAAGCTTCTCTACTAGTGAGAAGGGAGCAGTGTGAGCACGCGCACATTGACGTGCATATTGTCACTGCAGTCTGGAAAAAACAAACCACCTGTGCCAGGGCACAAAACAGAACCCAATTGAGACCCGTTTAGAGGCCCCCTTTAAAAATAACTGCCAGTGCTCAGCACCAGTGAGACCTGGCCCACTTAACGTCCTGATCATACCTACAAGTCGCACCATTGACGTTGTATGTGGTTGATAGTTGCATAAGATAAATATGCAGCAACAATAGCTGGGATAAATTAAATCTATCTGAATTTGAAAACAGCAAAACTCTCCAGACATCTTTCTGGTTGTGATGAGGCTGCCAATGGCAGAGACTTGCTTGAGTGTCTGTAATCTTCCCACTGGTAGTACAATGTTAACAACCCCTCTAGATAAAATGTGATATTTTACCAAGAAGCAGTTTGACTGTTAATGAGATTCCCTTTTTTACTTGCATATATTAGGGCAAAAGGGGGTGATCCTCTGTACACAACTCAGCTCTGAAGTTCATCAGGTTAATCCACCTGTCTCGTGATAGGAGCTTACCATTCATCTAGTACTGCAGCTTTCTGCCCCAACTGTGGTTGGGGCAGAAAAGTGACTAATGAGAATTCAACAGTCGGCTTGCTTCTAAATATTGTCCAAATTGTAGGGTGAATGTTCTTTCCAGGTTTAATGGTGTGAGAGGCAGGAAGAAAGGGGAAATGTATGTGGTATTTCTCTAGTTTGTTGATGTAGATGCTCATTATGGCAAGACTGAAGAATAGACAAGATGAACCTTGACGCAGTGAGACACTGATGATGGTAACAGTAGTCCTGAGCAGTGAAGGAGCTGAGTCTTTTTTAGGGTCTTAATAATTGTTCTATTATTGACTTGAGAAACTGACATCTAGAAAGAGTGTGTTTTTTATGCATGATGATCTGTGACCTGAGCATTCCACGGGACTGGGTGATGTACCAGTGCAGTGATGGTGCAGGCTTTCACAGATCTCTTGTCAGCGTAATGTTTGTCTAAGATTTTAATTTTTCAAGGATTTGAAAGTTGTATAGCAGTTTAGTAATCTCTTTTCTCACCTATAAAAGCCTCTAAGCTCACTGACCACTCTAAGTCATCCCATTCACTTCATCTGAACGTTTTCTTGTTTTTTGCAGCTCCAGACGTGCACTGTGTTTAACCAGAAAACTTTAACAAAGGCACACAATCAGTCTGCAGTTGCGCTCTATTAAGAAAAGAAATGCATCAACTCTACAAACATGGCATGTAAAGCACACACTCTGTTTGTAGACTTGCTGTATTTCTCTTCTTAATAGACCTTGGCTGCGGGGTGATTGTGTGACTTTTGAAACTTTTCTGTGCTTGGCATAATGTGGTCCCTGACTTATATTTTCCTGTTTCTGTCATTCCATCCAGATATATGATACAACAAGTGAAATCAGACCTACAACAAGTAAGACTATTGGTTTTATCAGTGGTTGTTAGTTGCATAAGGTAAATAAGCAGCAAATATGGCTAGGGTACCTTGACAACTGTTGTGTTCTACACTAGATATAGCATGGTAGAAGGTTTTCCTGTGTATTTAACCATGGTGACTAGGCCATCTCATAAGTTTGTACTTACCAGACTTAGATTTGGTTTGGCACACCATCTGGTGGCTCTCCCGTCACGTAAGAAACATCTGTCTGGGCCATGTATGTGTGATGGTGTTTCTACTCAGAGCACTTTGCACTTTCTACTGTTTTGTAAAATGTACTCAAATTTACGTACTGCATTTCTGAAACCGATGTTTATAAAATATGGTGTACGTACAGTTAACCAGGCAATGATTTTCATCTTTAATCTGGAATCGGCCGATGTCTGTTTTTACACATCCACGTTTTTAAATTACTGTGTTAATGCCAGGAAAAGCATGTGCTTTTAAGAATTATGTCTGTAACATTGTCTGTAAATCTTTTTTAGATGTTGATGTTTTTGTTATTATCATGTTTTTATTCTTGTGCTTTAATGGTCATGTTACATGTGCCAAATAAAGCTTCATGAATTGAATTGGCTTGTATATAATATTCAAAAAACTTCTACTTTAAGCCCCGGTGACACCACAACAATATTGCTGCCCCTGGGTTTCAAAAAGAGAAAGGAGGCAAGTGTAAGTGCAGAGAGTACTCCTGACAGATGGATCAGTCATTTACACACTTGCAGCTGTCATCGGCTCAGACCTGCATCTGGGCAAGATTACGAATCTTGGCAAGGCCTAACAAGCCTTCCACCCTTCTTAGTTTGTTCAGGTGATCACAGTTACATAGAGCTAGCATTTAGAAATGACAAGCTGGTGAAAAAGGCTCCTTTTGTCCTTTTTTACTTCAACTCCCCAGCTGCTCTTGCCGTCTCCTTCTCTTCTTTTTCTTCTTCCTCATATCAGTCCTGCTTCACTTTTACCCACTTTCCCCTTCTCCCCCATACCATTCTTGTCTCCATTTTCCTCTCGCTGCCTGTTCTTTGCTTTCCCTCTTACCGGTTTTCCATTCTCCGTTCTCCCTCCTAGTTCTCCAAAGCCTCTGGCTGCTTTTCTCTTTCTGTCCCTCTCTTACCAATTCCTCCCTTACCCCTTCCCCATTTCTCGTCTTTGCACCCTGTCTTTTTTCCTACTTTGTTCCTCTCTCCCTTTTCTCTGCTACTAAAACCAATTTCTTGTTAGTCTCCTCTCCATTTCCTTCAGGCAGCCATGTTACAATTTTGAAAACACATACCACTATCCCTGAATATTACATTGAAGCACTCTTAGAATTTGGACCAGTGTGCCGCTGCTTTGTCGGTACCTGGACAAAAAGGACATGAATAGCCTACATTGGATTATAAATCCAAAGCAGTCCTGATCAGGGGCCCAAGAAATAAGATTGGCCCAATGTCTTCAAAATCCTTAAGATGTCCCTGTGCATTTGTTGAAGTTTTCATGTTAAACACAACACCCATCATGAGCTGCAATTAACACGAAAACCTAAACAAATGCACACAATCACACTGCGGCTCAGACTTATTAAGAAAAGAAATGCAGCAATACAGATGCAAAGGTTTCAAATTGCAATGCAGGACGTTTTCATAATTTCACTGTAATTATTAGTGCCAACAGGTCTGGCTTTAGTGCTGGTGCCGCCTGGTGCGACAATGTTTGTTGGCGCCCCAATAACCACCTCCATCATGGATACTCTCATTATCAACTTTTTACTGTGCCCCTCAAGTCAATAACCCCTCTCTCATTCGGTGTACAGACAAAATATCGACTCCAAAATATCGACTGGACATAATATCGAGTTTTAAATATAGACTGGACAAAATATCGACTGGACATAATATCGACTACAAAAATATCGTTTTTCAGGTAAGTGAAGTAATATCGACTGTATAAAATATAGATAGCAAAAATATCGAATTTTTAATAATATATAATATTTTATAGTGTATTTTTATGTAATAATATGTGTGAATAGTGTGTATTAATGTTATAAAATATTTTATTAAATGAATTTTGTTTTTATAATAATTGCGTAATGTAATTCTGTAGCGGGTTGTGGGTTTATAGGGGAATAGGGTGGGAAGTAATTTAATAATAATTAATTAATTAATATATGTTTGTTAATATTTTTTATTAATAATTAATTGATAATTAATTAATATTAATTAGTTAATTAATTACTATAATTTTGAACATATTTTGTATTAGTAATTAATTGTTAATTAATTAATTGTAATTAGTTAATTACATTAATTAGAGTAAATTTTTAATATATATAATTTTGTGTTATTTTTAAGTAATTAATTTGGAAAAAATAATATTAATTATTAAAATAATTACAGCTAATGTTCTAATATATTTACTTTATTGTTATTGTTAATTAATAATTAATTGGTAATTAAATAATATTGATACATTTTGGGTAAAGGAGCATTTTTAGGGTTCAGGGTCAGTTTTCAGTTTTAGGGTAAAGGGGTATTTTTGGGGTTCAGGGTCAGTTTTCAGTTTTTGGGTAAAGGGGCATTTTTAGGGTTCAGGGTCAGTTTTCAGTTTTAGGGTAAAGGGGTATTTTTAGGGTTCAGGGTCAGTTTTCAGTTCATGGGTAAAGGGGTATTTTTAGGGTTCAGGGTCAGTTTTCAGTTCATGGGTAAAGGGCTATTTTTAGGGTTCAGGGTCAATTTTCAGTTCTTGGGTAAAGGGGTATTTTTAGGTTTCAGGGTCAGTTTTCAGTTTTTGGGTAAAGGGGCATTTTTAGGGTTCAGGGTCAGTTTTCAGTTTTTGGGTAAAGGGGTATTTTTAGGGTTCAGGGTCAGTTTTGGGTTTTTGGGTAAAGGGGTATTTTTAGGGTTCAGGGTCAGTTTTGGGTTTTTGGGTAAAGGGGTATTTTTAGGGTTCAGGGTCAACAAATAAGATTGTAAAAAATTATTTTTATTATTTTCATTTATTATTTAATTATTATAATTTAATTTAAGTAGTTTTAAGTATATTTTAGTAATTAAAATTTAATATTAATTTAATTTAACACTGTTTTTAATAAAGTCGATATTTTTTACATCTATATTATTGTTAACGATATTTTGTACTCGATATTTTTGTACTTACCTGTTTGTAGATACAAACTCGATATTTTGACTGTCGATATTTTGTCCACGATATTTTGGCAAGTCGATATTTTGTCCCTCGATATTATTTCAGTGATCCCTCTCATTCATATTTATTTTGTTTAATAATGTCACTCATACCAGTGTAAGGTGTTAAGCACTTTACATTGCATACACATTACACGGAGACACTGAATCATAGTGTTTAAATCAATGAATAGAAAATGTTACATCAGACAGAGGAATACAATTTGTAGGAAGCACAAGTCGTCCATACTGGTAGACAGTTTAGTTTAAAAGTTCTTGATATGAAGAAGCCCACTCTGAGAATTTGTAACGTAACACCATGGCTTCACTGATAACTATTGATTTCAACCCAAGTGAAATCTGTTTGCAACATTAGGATAATGAAAGGCTGGAGGGATATGCATAATGTTCTAATCTATACCTTACAGTTTGTATGCAGCTCTTAGATAGTTAATAGCTCACTGTTCTATATTAGGATTTTAAATTTGTTAACTGCAAGTTTCAAAAGGGGCTCTCTAGCGAAAACAGTAAGGCACTGACCTATTTACATTAAATGCAATTTGTGATCTGCATGGTTCACCTGTTTTACATCAAGCATTTTAACCTCCAGCGCAACTTTATGATGAGTCAAACTTCCACTACATGAAACTCAGATCTCTCCGCAGCAGGCCCATAAATAAGCCAGAGTTATCTTGACATTTTTATGGTTTTCTGAAAATTGCTGGTGGCAAGGAACACAGCAGCAGGTGCTTTTAAAACTGTATTGTACTTCTAAAGACAGTGCATGTAAACATATAAAAATAAGACACAACACACCCTCTCCCCTCCTTTGGAATTCATGAAGGATTAATTTAAAACACTTAAAAGTTTGTCAATACACATGTAATGTGGTTTGTCACCAATGTTTAATAGAGGCACAGCAATGTATTCTACATGCACTGCTGCAAGCATGTTTTCTTTAGCTTGAGTTAAAGATTCAAACATAGTTTTATTGCAAAAGCTTGCTTTTAATTCATCTGCAGGTGTTTTTAGATAAGTGTTAGCCTTTCAAAGTCTAGCTCAATCACTAATGTCGTTCTCCAAGCAGAAACCCTAGTAAAATGCAGGTCGTATTGTCCCTTCTTGCCAAGTAGTACTAATGTTGTAAATTATCTTGTCAAAACACATTAATTACCAGGCTTGAGCGGCCAACGTCCTCTGCTCTCCTAATGGTCATGCAAGAGGGCAGGCACTGGTGTGCAAATAAATATAATTGTCACTGTGCCTAACTAGTGAGTTCCTGTCGGCAATTGGACACATTCACATGACACCAATGTCACATTATGCTGCCGGCTCGCGCTGCATGACTCTTATATGCAGCCAGCCCAAGTCAAGCGGATAAGGCAGATTCCAAGATTTCTGGTACCACTTTGTGCTATTTAATTTCAACACTAAGCGTGCATGTTCAATTCATTGTTTGTAACTCTTAGAACGCTTGCTAACAACCTGGTCTTCAATTGCAGGTTTGCAGTCTGTATGGTATTTGAATGGTCAGGCATGTGTACCCACAAAGACAAGGTAATTCTGTTTATGTTCCTTGTTGGATTGGGGGTTGCTGGGTAAATGTATTCACAATCTGCACCCATTTTCTTTTGCAGGTTTGTGAGACCATACTACAAATACAATTGAACAGGCATAACAAACAGGTAATTGTTTGGTGGAGCTAAACTGGTGCATCTTGTACATTGTAGTATAACAACACACCTTACCCATGTTTTCTTCTGTTACAGGTTTTGCAGGCAGCACAACACACATTTAAACAGGCATATATGAGTACATGCAGAACAAACAGGTAATTGCTTGGTAGAGTTAAACCGGTGCATCTTGTACATTGTGGTATGACATACCTTACCTATGCTTTCTACTGTTACAGGTTTTGCACCACACACATTTAAACAGGCATACACGAGTACACACAGTTGGTAGAGTTAAACTGGTGCATCTTGTAACCACCTACCTTACCCAACGGCTGCCATGTTTGGTTATGGAGTGTGGACAATGCTGACGGAAACTGCCACTGACAAAGCAAACAGAATGGAAGTGGTTGATGAACAAAGATTCCTGCCTGAGGAGATAAAGATTCTCATCAACAATGTGATGCTGGCAGTCAATGTTGTCTGTCCAAGACATCCATGACCACCTAGCTTGGTATGTGAACATACCATACAGCTGGAGGAGCAAGAACTATGCCTTTGAGATCCTTTAGGCCATCAATAGCATGATGCACTGTGAAGCTATGGCAGAACTTCGGCGAGCTTTGTATCACACATTGATAATTGATCGGAGCAGAGATATTTCAGTTACAAAAATGCTCATCCTATACTTCAAGCTGATTAGTTGTAATTCTGAGGCTATCACTACTGCTGTGAAAGAATTCTATGCTGCCAATGAACTGGACCTTATAAAAATGGTCATGTTCACATCCGTTGGTGTGTCTGAGCTGCTGGGTAAGAATAATGGTTTTGCTCCTCACCTCAAACCATCCATTGCTGATCTAGTTGAACAGCATTGTTTTGCCCAACGGCAAGATTTGGAAGAGGGTTATAATAATTAAAGAGACGGGGAAACTATTGAGGACGGTCTACACTGTGTTCTCCAGATCTCCTGCAAGGAAGTCCAAACTGGATGAAATCGCATCCCGTCACTGAATATGAAGTGTTCTTTTTTCTACCATTGAATGAAGTCTGGTGGCTTTCAACAAATAGTGTTATCTTGCTGCCTACAAATGTTACATGCAATGCCTAAGGCTGTGCCCCCTAATGGTGATATTAAAGGCAACCCTCTTTGATCAGTTTATCAGAAGCTTAGCCAGCATTGAGATCAGAATACTTTGCCTTGACGGCACCAAGGAACTCCTGAAACTGCGGGTCTTCTAATGCACAAGGTTGGAGGCACCACATAGGGATGACAGAAGCCTCCCTGTCCCATGCCAATGCCAGAAACTGGGGGTGGTGATCTGAGTGTATGTGACACAGATATGCAATGTGATTCAGAAAAGGGGGTGGTGATGGACAGAGTATCTGAATTAAGCAGAACACTCCCACCCAGTCAAGAGATCAGGGCTTGATCCATCACCGTTTTTTTAGCTCACTGCTTCATCCCAGCTCAGAACCTGGCTACATGCAAATTAGTCTGTCCCTGGCCCAGTGCGTCATGGGAACAGGGCAGACCAAACTACCAAGCCAATTCTTTTACTGGAAGGGAAACAAGCTTCCAGGGACCGGTTTCTGGCATTACAGCCGTCTTCGGCCCGGCTTGCTTGAATCCTGATGGTGCAGTGAGCAAGGGACTCATGTCTGAACATACCCTTCCATGCTTATGGTGGACAAAACGATTCAGAAAAGGGGGTGGTGATAGACAGAGTATCTGAATTAAGCAGAACACTCTTACCCAGTCAAGAGATCAGGGCTTGATCCATCACCGTTTTTTAGCTCACTGCACCATCCCAGCTCAGAACCTGGCTACATGCAAATTAGTCTGTCCCTGCAATGTGGCATCAAGTTATGCGGGGCAGAGTAAAGTGCATAAACGTTGAATGCCGTGTTGAGGCTGCGCCATAGGTGTACAAGAGACCAGTTACATAGCCCATCACTCTGTGTATGGGCATTAGATACAGCTGCTGTGCATTACAGTGGAGAGAAAGACCGATCCAAGGTAGTCTTGAGGACAGAGTTAAAGTCTCCATCCTATAAGCCAGGGAATTTTTCTCCTGTGAGATAATATGCCAGGTAGAATGAGTAGGAATGAAGCCTGATCTGTGTCAGTGGTGTATATTGCACTCAAAATACCCTGGATACCATTCAGGAGACCCTGTATAAACACATGTCTACCCTCTGTGTTGTCACTGTGCCTCTGCCAGGAAGGTATTTACAACAAGGGGTGGTGAGGGACAGAGTCTCTGAATTAAGCAGAAAACTCTCACCCAGTCAAGAGATCAGGGCTAGATCCAACACCGTTTTTTAGCTCACTGCACCATCCCAGTTTCAGAACCTGGCTCTATGCAAATTAGTCTGTTCCTGTCCCAGTGCATGATGGGAACAGGGCAAACCAAACTACAAAAGCCAATTCTTACACTGGGAAGGAAACAAGCTCCCGGGGACCGGTTTCTGGCATTACAGCCGTCTTCGGCCCGGTTTGCTTGAATCCTGATGGTGCAATGAGCAAGGGTCTCACATCTGAGAATACCCTTCCACGCTTAGGGTGGACAAAAATATTTACAACAAGGGGTGGTGAGGGACAGAGTCTCTGAATTAAGCAGAAAACTCTCACCCAGTCAAGAGATCAGGGCTAGATCCAACACCGTTTTTTAGCTCACTGCACCATCCCAGTTTCAGAACCTGGCTCTATGCAAATTAGTCTGTTCCTGTCCCAGTGCATGATGGGAACAGGGCAAACCAAACTACAAAAGCCAATTCTTACACTGGGAAGGAAACAAGCTCCCGGGGACCGGTTTCTGGCATTACAGCCGTCTTCGGCCCGGTTTGCTTGAATCCTGATGGTGCAATGAGCAAGGGTCTCACATCTGAGAATACCCTTCCACGCTTAGGGTGGACAAAAATATTTACAACAAGGGGTGGTGAGGGACAGAGTCTCTGAATTAAGCAGAAAACTCTCACCCAGTCAAGCATATAGCCAGGTTCTGAGCTGGGATGGGGCAGTGAGATAAATAACGGTGATGGATCAAGCCCTGATCTTTGGACTGGGTAAGAGTGGTCTGCTCAATTCAGACACTCTGTTCATCACCACCCCCTTTTGTAAATCGATTTTGGCCACTATAGGTGTGGCAGGGTATACTCAGACATGAGTCCCTTTCTCACTGCTCCATCAGGATTCAAGCAAGCCGGGCCGAAGAGGCTGAAATGCCAGAAACCGGTCCCCGGTAGCTTGTCTCCTTTCTGGTAAAGAATTGGCTTGGTAGTTTAGTCTGCCCTGTTCCCATGATGCACTGGGCCAGGGACAGACTGATTTGCATATAGCCAGGTTCTGAGCTGGGATGGGGCAGTGAGATAAATAACGGTGATGGATCAAGCCCTGATCTTTGGACTGGGTAAGAGTGGTCTGCTCAATTCAGACACTCTGTTCATCACCACCCCCTTTTGTAAATCGATTTTGGCCACTATAGGTGTGGCAGGGTATACTCAGACATGAGTCCCTTTCTCACTGCTCCATCAGGATTCAAGCAAGCCGGGCCGAAGAGGCTGAAATGCCAGAAACCGGTCCCCGGTAGCTTGTCTCCTTTCTGGTAAAGAATTGGCTTGGTAGTTTAGTCTGCCCTGTTCCCATGATGCACTGGGCCAGGGACAGACTGATTTGCATATAGCCAGGTTCTGAGCTGGGATGGGGCAGTGAGATAAATAACGGTGATGGATCAAGCCCTGATCTTTGGACTGGGTAAGAGTGGTCTGCTCAATTCAGACACTCTGTTCATCACCACCCCCTTTTGTAAATCGATTTTGGCCACTATAGGTGTGGCAGGGTATACTCAGACATGAGTCCCTTTCTCACTGCTCCATCAGGATTCAAGCAAGCCGGGCCGAAGAGGCTGAAATGCCAGAAACCGGTCCCCGGTAGCTTGTCTCCTTTCTGGTAAAGAATTGGCTTGGTAGTTTAGTCTGCCCTGTTCCCATGATGCACTGGGCCAGGGACAGACTGATTTGCATATAGCCAGGTTCTGAGCTGGGATGGGGCAGTGAGATAAATAACGGTGATGGATCAAGCCCTGATCTTTGGACTGGGTAAGAGTGGTCTGCTCAATTCAGACACTCTGTTCATCACCACCCCCTTTTGTAAATCTGCCAGGAAGGGACTCCCTGATCTCACCCACACCAACACCCCCTTGTGCATGAAAAATATTTTTGGGCAAACACCTGACCTAGCCATTGACAACAAAGGTGATCAGCCTTGGCAACCTTCAGGTGGGTGTACTGTAGCAATGCTATGTTGGTGGATCTGCCCTGATGGTACAAATAGACTGCATCTCATTGTAAGGGCACTTGCATACCTCATATATACCAGGTGACTATATTAGTTTTGTTCATACTGTTGGTGAAATAGGTACACAAACATATGCCTCTTCCACATCTGAACAAAGGGGAGTGGCTCCGGCGTATGGGCCAGTAAGAAAAACCATGTAAGACAGCCGGAAGTGTATGAGCAACAGTGCAGACCCTTGAGAAAATAACAATACAGGAGGGAGGAGCTCCAGACATATGATACATTATTAGGGCAGTAGTACAAAGAGCAGCCTCCCAAATTTCTGAACAAATTGCAACAACGAATGAGTACATAGGTGAAATCTAGGGGGCATAGGAATGCCCCAAGTCAGCTTGGAGCTACCTCTAATGTTCAGGTTATAGTATAAAAGCAAGCAACACACATCACATGCAAATGGTTACATAAAAAAGGGCCAAAAGAACCTCTGTCTAGGAAGCAATGGAATAGGGCTCATGCAGCAACTAAGTCCCCTTTCCTTTGAAATGCAGACATAAAGAACAAACCACTGTGCTATGCAGTAAAGGGAGATACATGTGTCCTTTACAGGTTCTATAGGAGGATAGCGGTGTCCAGGTTGAAGTTTAGATCTCTGACTAGGATGTAGTCAGTGGAGGAAAGGGCATGGAGTGTGATGAATTCACAATGGTGTCAGTGGAATCAGTATGGGGCTGAGCAGCCAGCAGATGAGGGTTCCTTGGTGTGTCGTTTTTGGGTTGGTCCGGATCTGGAAGTGGAGATGTGCTAGGAGGATTGTAGTGTCATGGCGATGGCTCCACTTAAGGGGGTAGGGCAGGATTTTGTATCCATCAGGAATGGCGGTGCTGATGTCCTGCATATGGTTGGCATTGGTCTAGGCAACATTGGGTGCATGGGCATTGGATAGGTCTCAGATTGCTATGGTCTGCTTCTGTAGGGAGGGTACACAGAGGAGGATGCAGTTGAGTAGTTTGTGAGCGGTGATGTCCGGTATGCTGGGACTGCTGCTAGGGTCCGGAGGTGGCAAAGGTGCAGCAGTGTCAATAGGATATCTCGCCTTGGGTGTTGCTCGGCTTTGAAAGCTGGCAGTTGATGCTGCATCCAGGGTTGAGTGCGTAAAAGGTGCTGGAGTCATAGCAGAGGTGGGTAGGAGAACCAGGGCCCATGGTGCCGGTCACGGTTGGGTCATGGACAGGAGCAGATGGACTCCGCTTTGGCATGCCTTTAGTGCACAAGTGGGGTGTCCGCTGGTGGCTACCATTAGGTAAGGGTTAGGGAGGGCAGTTAGCCGGGAGTGGAGAAGTACAAACTGAAGGGAGCGCTGGTGCAACAGCAGCATGGACAGAAAAAGCAGAGAAAGGAGATAGAAAAGAGAGAGAGCAGAGAGAGAAGAGGGAAAAGAGGAAAGAGGGCACAGAAATCCAAGACAGGCAGAAGAACAGAGTGCTCTCCCACATACCACCAGGGACGAGGCAAAGGCATGAACCTGCAGGCGAAGGATGGCCTTGATCACCCAGTTAATGGAGAGCTAAGTGGGCTCAGAGGGCAGCACTTAGTGGTAGAGATGTGCAGGGGGAGAGCAGTCACACTGACCAGGTCAGTGGTCTACATACTGTTCCTGATGGAGTAGTCTTCAGCATCTTTCACCTTATGCTCCAAGTGAAGGATATGAGTTCAGACAGTTTAGCATCACCCACTTTATCAGTAAGCTTCGATGTCTGTCGTAGCTTTGCCACACCTGCCTTCCAGCGATGTGCAGGTCAGCACAAGTTTTGAACAAATCTTCTTCACATCTTGCAAGACCATGTCTGGTTTAGCTCCCTGTGACACTTAAGGGATGGGTGACTCAGTCCGTGGGCATCAGAAGGGTCAGTCGCAGGGAGGCTCACAACAGGGGGGAAGGTACTGTGCAGAGAGCAAAGCGCCTCTACCCCAGCATCATAGTTCTCCTGGTTGTTGAGTCAGCAGTAAGAGTTGTCAGCTACCACTGAGGCTGAAGCAATGTCAATAATGAGGGTACCCTTCAACATTGGTGGGGTAACAGATAGGAGAGGGAAGAAAGAGAAGAAAGTGCAGCACATGCTGCGGCTACCTCAACTCCAACAAGTGTACTCACCAGCAGAGGGGCTTGGGCCTGACACCACCCTCATGACCCTGTTCACTCACTGGTCTGAATTCTACTCAGAGCCAGGCCAGGATATAGCTCTGCAGAACATCAGTGACAGCCACCCACGGGGGAGGGCCCCCTCACAGCATGCCCAATATTTCCTCTTGGTCTCTAAGCCAAGATACAACCAGGTGGGAGGTAAACACCATCTCAAAAACAAGAAGGGAGAGAGGCACAACACAATCACTACTCCAGCCTCCCCAATAACAACTGTAAACACACCAGGGGGAGTAGTGTATATAGATCTCTAGATTAGCGGTGGCACATGCTCAGTAAAAGAATACTGGCCTCACTCACAAAATTGTGACATGCTTCATCATTGGGCTTGCATCAATACACCACTGAGCAGACCAACACCGAGGTTGGAGAAAAAAGGAAGGGAAGACAATACAAACACATATAAATAATAATATATGTAATGAATCCAGGGATTACCAAAAGAAAAAGTCCAGTGACAATTAAAACTAGTTCAGTGGCTTATTTTGTAAATAATTGTATTCCTAGATCCACCGACTAGAAATATTAATGTAAAGGATGGTGGTGATGGTAAAGTATTAGGAGTTCCTACACCCCTCCTTACTGCCAGATTGTCAACATGTTTCTGCTGCTTTGTAAGTGCCTGCTATTTCAGGTCATCACAGCCTTCATCAGTACCTTTCAGTTCCCAGAAATTTAAAATTTGAATCCCCTCAGAACACCCAGTATTGAGTCTCCGAAACCAGTTGTTCACAGCTCGAGGGGCCCAATGAGTAACTCACTCCAGAAAATTGAGTTTCCAAATAAGGCATGCTTAAACTGGTAAGTTAGAGGAGGACACCCCCTGTAGTCACACTCACTCCAAGGGTAGCGCTCTGCCTTCACCTCCTGTCTTCACTGAGCACGTGCCACATTTAAACTTTAGATCTATATACACTACTCTCCCTTGTGTGTTTATAGGGAAGTAAACACAACCTCTTCCTCACCAGAAGGCCACCACAGGCAGGATGTAAATGTACTCTCCACAGCTGCAGCGGGTGGTCAGACAGTGATACATCTCAGCTCAAGAGTGTGTAAATCAACGGCGATTAGGTTAACATTAGCAGAAGACATGCTTTGTTTTGACCATTATCGTAACAAATGTGCCGACTCCATCTTAGTATTTGCAGTGGCCATTTTCTATGCCATACATTGCCATGCGCTCGTCATGTGCTTAGTCCTACCTTCTTGTTCACTGCACCTGAAGTCTGCCCGGCAACAGGCTATTTTTAGTATTCCCCGCTTCCAGCATGTCCAGACATGCGCCTTACGGTCAACAACCGTTACTAATTGGTTCCAGATAGGAATGTGTTTACCAGTTACCGAAGACTGTTAACTCCGCCCACCTATCAATTGTGCCTTCCAATATCATCATCAAGACTCATCTTTTTCCCTTATGATTCATGCCTTCCCCTTACACTGATTCTCTGTCCCCCCCCCACCCCTCCCCCTTTTTGCCCCTGGCCCGCTGAACTGAAGAGTTAGGGTTCCTAGCGCTGGGATACCTTAGGGTGACTATGCGCTCTACAAAAATAAATAATAATAATAATAATAATATGTCCTTGTATGGTCATAAAACTGCTCTTGTCTTTTGTACCACCTTCTCTTGAGCCCTTCATTGTGTATAAAAGGGGCCATGTGCTTTAGTTCGGTGTGCTACTCGATATAGTACTGAAGGGTGTTGTGTGGACTGTAGTACCACCTTTAACCCCTTCGATGCTTTTGACGGAACCATTCTGTCATCAGTCACAGTTGGGCTGTGCTGATGACGGAATGGTTCCGTCACGGCCACACCCATTTACATAGGGGCCCAGCACGGCAGGAGATTCTCCCTAGCAGCCAAGGTGTTAAAGGTTTAATAAACTTTGCTTTTGTATTTTCCAGTTTCATTGCCAACTTCTTCCTAGGGTCTGAGGACTCTGTGCAGAGAAGGGTGAACCCTTGCACTAAGAAGGCCTAGCTGAGGTTTGCTTACAACAAGAGTAGAAAACGGGGAAACCTGTGGAGGCCCTGGCTGACATAACAAACGTCTATCCAGGGGAGCCCAGTCTTGGCTCACTGATGCTGGCAGGCAGTGCATCCATCCCTTGTAGGCAGACAGATCCATCTGCTCTGTCATAGAAGGACACCCAACTCAACAGAGGGTCAGGCCCTACCAAGTTTCTACCTCTAAACCCCATGGCAGGGAAGACAACAAGGTGGCAATGGAAGGATCTGGAATCAGGGCACTTCAGGTTAGCTCAGTCGATGTAGCCACCAGTGCAGCATCAACGGCAGATAATGGAGAGTAAATAAAGTAAAATAAACTCTGCTTTATTCGATTTTTGTGTCATAAAAACCATAAAACCACAGTACAGAAAAAACAATCGCCCTTCTATAACACATATTAATACAATATTCCCTAATTCATAGAATTCATGGAGACATCTAATAATATTTATAAAAGAAGTCTTTAACACAGACAACAATTTAAAAAATACACATTAATAAATAGTGTTCATATGTCTAATAATAGCTTTTATGAAAGATGACATAACTATTGTTATTTGATAATTTTCTAGGTTTGGAGCCTCAGAAATGCTATTCTACATTGTCCAAATCCCCATTTCTTTAAAATAAGAATTAAAAGCCCTTGGTAAGTCATAATATTTACATAAAAACATTCAGTGTAGGGTGGATTGGATAGAGGTATGATCACATGGGCATGAAGACAGATTTCTATTACAAGTATTAGCTTCTGGAAGGGTCACCATTCTGAAAAAGGACCCACAGCGAAATTGTGTTAATAGCATGCAGGAGAAGCAGCTCTGCACCTGTACGAGATATAATTGAGTACCCTGACATTACAAAATCAGGTGGTTCTCCATGACTGATTTCTTCACTTTTTTTGCAGAGCCAGCACTCATTCTCTAGATGGCTTAAACAGTTTGCTTTAAGAATTTTTCTCAATACCCTTTTCAGGCTATATGGGGAATCAAAATACTTGGGATGGCCAATATCATGAGATCGTTTTTTTTCATAATTAATCCATGATATACTGGCAACTCAGTCTATTTGAGGCAATCCTTAATTACATCTCTATTAAAACCCACGCCTTGTGCCACAATAAAAGGGGATTTAGTTTGATGATATCAGATATGTAAGCCAAACCAAGTTCCCTATGACATACGTACCTAGCAGTAGAACAAGGCACAGCTAAAAGATCGCAGTAGATATACATTTAGCTTTGAAAAATGACCAATAGCTCCGGGACTGGTCTACCAACTAATATTTGGACAAATTAAGCACTGCAGCTATTGCTCTGGGGTAAGACAATTTTCTCGCATTCATGGCCGCTGTCCATGAGCCAGACTTATCAAAAGTGATTCCCAGGTAAGAGAATCTGTCTATGTTGTCTATTGTTTTCTTTTCAATTAATATTTTACATGGTTTAATTTTCTTAACCCAAAAGCTCATAGTATAGGTCTTACTGATATTTACTTTTAGACCACTCTCATTCATATAAGTAGTACATTTAGTACCTGCTCTTTTTTCATCTAATACCCACGTATCTATCTATGATAGTAGGTTCTAACATCAAGGACCAGCATTGAGCCCTATGGTATTTTCCTTGTATTTATATAACAAGGTCACCTACTCTGTAAATCGCTCTGATACTCGCAAGGGTCAGGTTCGCTCTACATAAAACTTTAAAAATAAATAAATATCTGCGTCCGTGCCATAATCACTGCGTCGTACGCATAAAATAGAATAGGAACAGGAGTGTTCTGAATGATTAGGTAATCCTGCCTATCGCATGTCAAATAAGTCCTACACTGTGTATGCATAGGGAAAATAAGAACGGGGCAAGTATACATCCTTGTTATACCCCCTTTTTTATGCTGAACTTAGTTGAACATTCCCCATGCTTGCCGTACCTAACCCTCACCCCCCTTCCTCTGTACAGTTCCTTGATGAATAGTAACAAATTGGGATCAACGTCCATCTCATTTAGAATACTCCTCAATTTCTCATGATTTACACAGTTGAAAGCTGAGCTTAAGTCAACGAACGCTAAAACGAGCTTTCCCCTTTTGGCTGATAATTATTTGCCGATCATTAATGCTAGGTTTAATTTCTGTTCGGTCGTTCCCAACCCTGCCCGAAACTCATATTGAAATTTGCATAGTAAGCCTTTCCCTTCTACCCACAATTGTAATTTCTTTAAAATCACCCTCCCAGCGACTTTCATAAGTGAATCCAGTAATGAGATTGGGCAGTAGCAACTGGGTTAATTTTGATCACCCTTTTTAAAAATCGTGATCACGATAGCATCTCACCAAGTAGGGATAAATCGTTGGGTCCTGGGGCTTTCCCCGCGGCACTCTCTTAATAGCCGTTAGGACTTCTTCATAAGAAATTACAATATCCAGGGGAAAGGATGTATGGTGTATATTCACATCTCCCTCTATTGTAGCAGTAATTCTCTAACTCTGATTTGAAGCTTCGTCCTTATAAAGGTCCTTAAAGAAATCGACCCATTTGTCTTCGGTGATTACCACATGGATAATGTCAGTTTTCCTATTGTGTAAAGCTTGCCAGGCTTCCGTTTTCAATTCACTCTTTTGCTTTTCAATAGCTAATCGATAATCTAATCTGGCCAGTCTCACCTCTTCTTTACTTCTAGTTTCATTTTCTAAGACTTTCATTAAATGAGAATGGGCTTTGCTACATTCTCAATTAAACCAGCCCTGTGCCTTATTCGTCCCCTGTTTCTGCTCCCTTGTAAGTCGTTTACATGTTTCCTCTGTTATCCTAAGGAACGCTGCAAAGATTTGTTCGTCATCACATGACTCCGAAATACATATTTCAAAATCTCTGTTCATCTTTTTTTACTAGAGTTTAAAGGAATACCGCAGGGTCCACTTTTGCCCAGTTTAAAGTAAAACCCTTTATTCTAGCAAGATTTATTTTACAATTATAAATTGTTTCTTCCCCTTCGGAAGATTTTGTGTCCCCTTCTAAGTAAAGGTCTAAGCTAATAGGATGAGAAGTTTTACAAGTGATAATTTTGCAGGAGTATCTACTTGACAAAAGGGCAAAATCATTTACTGATTTACACCCTCCTCCAATAAAAGTGGGCTCAAAGGTTAAAGGGGGTGTACATTGTTCGTTTGCATGGCCCAAGTGAAATTGGAAAGGTATTTAGTTCAACAAGTCCCCCATAGTTGTATGGGAGAAATGGGTTTTTGGTGTCGTCCTTATCTTTGCCCATACCACAAATGCCCTGTTTGCTATATGAACATAGAAAACAATTTAAATTGCCAACCCAAATGATACACATATCCCCTTGCAGGTGTTCTTCTAGGTGTCTTAACGTTAGACATATATCGCCTAACACCTTAGTAATTTGGGTTTTCAGGGTGTTATTATAGAAATGTGTTACAACTGTGCACTTCTTTAACCCAATACTTACTGACAATATCTGATAAAACTTGGACCCATTTTCAAACTTTACAATCAGTTCCCCCGCTGTGTTTGACACATAAGTACCTAAACCCCCTTTGTTGTGCACCATGCTACTAGAGCCGGCAGAAGTATGAAGGGTACGTAAGCCACCTATTTGTATTTCTTCAATTACCCATGTTTCTTGTAAACAAACTATGGAGTAATCCTCTATAAACATTAACCAAACTGGGTCTCTCACCTGCGACTCGAGCCCTGCAATATTCCATGATACTATTTTACACATTTTACTTATTTCTGGCATCTCGCCTCCTGACCCCAAATCTACGGCTATTGTACTCTCTCCTATCAATCCCCCTGTCTCTCTCAGTATTTCTTCTTCTATATTCAGTCTGTAATCTGTGGTGTATTGCCTTACAGTTGCATCCTCCAATATGTCCTCTTCAGTATTCAGTATAGCTTGTCTCGCATCCTCCTGAATACCATGATTTTGATCGTATGCCTGTACTCCCAAAATGTTTGCCTCTGTCAATAACCTGGTCCCCACCACTCAACCTCCTGAACTGTGCTTTCGGTCAGTCTAAATCTTCCATCAACCCTAGTAACTCAAATCGATTTTGGAGTGCAAGGTACATGGGTTTTGGAGTGGCAAGGTCCATGGAGAGTATACATGAGCCTCGTTAGATCACTCCTGACATCTTGGCCGGCTAACCATGCCCCCCTGAGCCATTTCTTCTTCATGCTGGCAGCAGGGTCCGAGTTCTACCAGGCCTATGGCCCAGCAAATGATTAGCTGTAGTTGCGGAGAGTGGATCTCTTCATGTGCTGCCAAAAAATAGTCTCCCACATCCAGCAGCAAATTAAATATGTGATAAGTTATTGTGTTTTTGTATGCTATTGTAAATGTAAATGTAGGTATACTTATATAGCGCGACCTGTCACCACAAGGGCATCCTGGCGCTTGCCTAGGGAACCCGTCCTGGTATGTTTAAACTGGTAAGTTAGAGGAGGACACCCTCTGTAGTCACACTCACTCCAAGGGTAGTGCTCCACCTTCACCTCTTGTCTTCACTGAGCACGTGCCACCTTTAAACTTTAGATCTATATACACTACTCCCCCTTGTGTGTTTATAGGGAAGTAAACACAACCTCTTCCTCACCAGAAGGCCACCACAGGCAAGATGGAAATGTACTCTCCACAGCTGCAGGGGGTGGTCAGTCAGTGATACATCTCAGCTCAAGAGGAGAGAACGGGAAACTTGTGGAGGCCCTGGCTGACATAACAAACGTCTATCCAGGGGAGCCCAGTCCTGGCTCACTGATGCTGGCAGGTATTGCATCCACCCCTTGTAGGCAGACGGAACCATCTGCTCTGTCATTGAAGGACACCCAACTCAACAGAGGGTCAGGCCCTACCAAGTTTCCACCTCTAAACCCCATGGCAGGGGAGACAACAAGGTGGCAATGGAAGGAGCTGGAAGTAGGGCACTTCGGGTTAGCTCAGTTGATGTAGCCCCGAGTGCAGCATCAACGGCAGATAATGGAGAGTAAATAAAGTAAAATAAACTGTGCTTTATTCGATTTTCGTATCATAAAAACCATACAACCATAGTACAGAAAAAACAATCACCCTTCTATAACACATATTAATACATTATTCCCTAATTCATAAAATTCATGGAGACATCTTATAATATTTATAAAAGAAGTCTTTAACACAGACAACAATTTAAAAAACACAAATTAATAAATAGTGTTCCTATGTCTAATAATAGCTTTTATGAAAGATGACATAACCATTGTTATTTGATCATTTTCTAGGTTTGGAGGCTCAGAAATGCTATTCTACATTGTCTAAGTCCCCATCTCTTTAAAATAAGAATTAAAAGCCTACGCCTTGGTAAGTCATAATATTTACAGAAAAACATGCAGTGTAGGGTGGATTGGATGGAGGTATGATCACACGGGCATGGAGACAGATTTCTAGACCAAGTATTAGCTTCTGGAAGGGTCACCATTCTGAAAAAAGGACCCGTAGCGAAATTGTGTTAATAGCATGCAGGAGAAGCAGCTCTGCACCTGTACCAGATATAATTGAGTACCCTGACATTACAAAATCAGTTGGTTTTCCATGACTGATTTCTTCATTTTTTTGCAGAGCCAGCGCTCATTCTCGAGATGGCTTAAACAGTTCGCTTTAAGAATGTTTCTCGATACCCTTTTCAGGCTATTTGGGGAATCAAAATACTTGGGATGGCCAATATCATAAGATAGTTTTTTTTCATAATTAATCTATGATATACTGGCAACTCAGTCTAGTTTGAGTCAATCCTCAATTACATCTCGATTAAAACTCACGCCTTGTGCCACAATAAAAGGGGATTTAGTTTGATGATATCAGATATGTAAGCCAAACCAAGTTCCCTATGACATACGTACATAGCAGTAGAACAAGGCACAGCAAAAAGATCGCAGTAGATATACATTTAGCTTTGGAAAATAACCAGGAGCTCCCAGACTGGTCTACCACATAATTTTTGGAAAAATTAAGCACTGCAGTTATTGCTCTGGGGTAAGACAATTTTCTCGCATTCATGGCTGCTGTCCATGAGACAGACTTATCAAAAGTGATTCCCAGGTAAGAGAATCTGTCTATGTTGTCTATTGTTTTCTTTTCAATTAATATTTTACATGGTTTAATTTTCTTAACCCGACAGCTCATAGTATAGGTCTTACTGATATTTACTTTTAGACCACTCTCATTCATATAAGTAGTACATTTAGTAACTGCTCTTTTTTCATCTAATGCCCATGTATCTATCTATGATAGAAGGTTCTAACATCAAGGATCAGCATTGAACCCTATGGTATTTTCTTTGTATTTATATAACAATGTCACCTACCCTGTAAAGCGCTCTGATACCCGCAAGGGTCTGGTTCGCACTACATAAAACTTTAAAAATAAATAAAAATAAATACAAAAATAAATATCTGCGTCCGTGCCATAATCACTGCGTCCTCCACATACAATAGAATGGGAACAGGAGTGTTCTTAATGATTAGGTAATCCTGCATATCGTCTGTCAAATAAAGTCCTACACTGTGTATGCATAGGGAAAATAAGAACGGGGCAAGTATACATCCTTGTTGTACCCCCTTTTTTATGCTGAACTTATTTGAACATTCTCCATACTTGCCGTACCTAACCCTCACCCCCCTCACCTGTACAGTTCCTTGATGAATAGTAAAAAATTGGGATCAACCTCCATCTCATTTAGAGTACTCCATAATTTCTCATGATTTACGCAGTTGAAAGCTGAGCTTAAGTCAGCAAACGTTAAAAAGAGCTTTCCCTTTTTGGCTGATGAATATTTGTCCATAATTAATGCTAGGTTTAAACCCTGTCCGGTCGTTCCCAACCCTGCCCGAAACTCATATTGAAATTTGGATAGTAAGCCTTTCCCTTCTACCCACAATTGTAATTTCTTTAAAATCACCCTCCCAGCGACTTTCATAAGTGCATCCAGTAATGAGATTGGGCAGTAGCAACTGGATTCATTTTGATCATCCTTTTTAAAAATCGTGATCACAATAGCATCTCACCAAGTAGGGATAAACCGTTGGGTCCTGGGGCTTTCCCCGCTGCACTCCCTTAATAGCTGTTAGGACTTCTTCATAAGAAATTACAATATCCAGAGGAAAGGATGTATGGTGTATATTAACATCTCCCTCTATTGTAGCAGTAATTCCCTAACTCTGATTTGAAGCTTCGTCCTTATAAAGGTCCTTAAAGAAATTGACCCATTTGTCTTCGGTGATTACCACATCGATAATGTCAGTTTTCCTATTTACGAAAAAAAGAGCATTGACAGCCTTTTTAAAACCTGTATTATCCTTGGTTATACGTGCCCGGTGTAAAGGCTGCCAGGCTTCCGTTTTCAATTCACTCTTTCGCTTTTTAATAGCTAATCGATGTAATGTAATGTATGTGGTCTTGTAAAGCGCACTGATGCCCTGAGGCGTCATGGCGCTGTAGACCTCTGGGGAACCTGTCCTGGCTATCCCTGTGAGATGTTTCCTCCTGGGTATCTCCAAGGTGAAACCAGGCATCCCCGGCGAATGTGGGGGGCCATTGTAGAGATGAGGTAAGCTAATGCCCAGAGTTGCAGAGTGTGATCCCTGGTTAGAGTAGGCACCGAGGCGAGAATTATCGAGTCCGCTGACCCTGGTTCACGACCCTGCCGCGTCGGGAATTGAACCCTGGACCCGGGACTGTCTCTGCTATCGGGTCTGCCGCCTCTAACCAGTGAGCCACACCACTCCACCTATAATCTAATCCGGCCAGTCTCACCTCTTCTTTACTTCTAGTTTCATTTTTTAAGACATTTATTAAATGGGTAAGAGCTTTGCTCCATTCTCAATTAAAGCAGCCCTGTGCCTTATTCGTCCCCTTTTTCTGCTCCCTTGTAAGTAGTTTACGTGTTTCCTCTGTTATCCTAAGGAAGGCTGCACATGACTGCGAAAGACGTATTTCAAAATCTCCGTTCCTCTTTTTTACTAGAGTTTCAAGGAATACCACAGGGTCCACTTTTGCCCAGTTTAAAGTATAACCATTTATTCTACCAGTATGTATTTTACAATTATAAATAGTTTCTTCCCCTACAGAAGATTTTGTGTCCCTTTCTAAGTAAAGTTCTAAGCTAATAGGATGATGGTCACTCATCGCTATTTCGCAAGTTTTACAAGTGATAACTTTGCAGGAGTATCTACTTGACAAAAGGGCAAAATCAATTACTGATTTACACCCTCCTCCAATAAAATTGGACTCAAAGGGTACAGGGGGTGTACATTGTTTGTTTGCATGGCCAAAGTTAAATTGGAAAGCTATTTAGTTCAACAAGTCCCCCATAGTTGTATGGGAGAAATGGGTTTGTGTGTCGTCCTTATCTTTGCCCATACCTACTGACAATATCTGATAAAATGTGGAACCATTCTCAAACTTTACAATCAGTTCCCCCGCTGTGTTTGACACATAAGTACCTAAACCCCCTTTGTTATGCCCCATGCTACTAGAGCTGCCAGGAGTATGAAAGGTACGTAAGCCACCTATTTGTATTTATTCAATTACGCATGTTTCTTGTAAACAAACTATGGAGTAATCCTCTATAAACAATAACCAAATGGGGTCTCTCACCTGCGACTCGAGCCTTGCAATATTACATGATACTATTTTACACATTTTACTTATTTCTGGCATCTCGCCTCCTGACCCCAAATCTACTCCTATTGTACTCACTCCTATCAATCCCCCTGTCTCTCTAAGTATTTCTTCTTCTATATTCAGTCTGTAATCTGTGGTGTATTGCCTTACAGTTGCATCCTCCAATATGTCCTCTTCAGTATTCAGTATAGCTTGTCTCGCATCCACCTGAATACTATGGATTTTATCGTATGCGTGTACTCCCAAAATGTTTGCCTCTGTTAATAACCTGGTCCCCACCACTCAACCTCCTGAACTGTGCTTTCGGTCGGTCTAAATCTTCCATCGACCCTAGGAACTCAAATCGATTTTGGAGTGGCAAGGTCCATGGGTTTTGGAGTGGCAAGGTCCATGGAGAGTATACATGAGCCTCGTTAGATCACTCCTGACATCTTGGCCGGCTAACCATGCCCCCCCCTGAGCCATTTCTTCTTCGTGCTGGCAGCAGGGTCCAATTTCTAACAGGCCTATGGCCCGGCAAATGATTAGCTATAGTTGGGGAGAGTGGAGCTCTTCATGTGCTGCCAAAACATAGTCTCCCACATCCAGCAGCAAATTAAAAATGTGATACGTTATTGTGTTTTTGCATGCTGTTGCTGTGTATGTTACACAAATGCATAATATATAGGCACAGATAGAAAAATAATAATTATTTTTGAATAGACATTCAAAAGGTCTAATTTATGTATATACACACACACATACTTATAATATAGAAAAAAACACCAGTTATATTTAGCACAGCTAACTATAACTTGTGCCTCAACCACACACTGATTATGACCTCACATGTTACATTTCTCATGCCATGTTCTGTGACTTCATATATTACATCACTGGTGACATCCCATGACATCACTGCTATTGTAAGGAATGTTAGTTACTAACCTGATTTCAAGTGTGTTACCGCTCCCATAGTTTTAAATTGTGGTCATTGTTTTTAAATATAGTTTTATATAGCGCAAACTTGACCCAAATCGGGTATCAGTGTCCTCTACATAGCACTAGTTGTGTTACATGAGAACACATTAAAAAACAATTATGGCACGGTGAGATTAAGTGATTTGCCCTCAATCACAGGATATTCAGCGTCATTGCCAAGACTCAAACCCAGTTCCCCAGATTCGAGGTTGACCGCCCTAGCCGTTAAGCCAGCTCCTCTCCCATTTTCCTTTTCTTCAGTTCATGGGTGTAGAGACTCAGGCCCTAAATATCAACAGTTTATCTTTTTTTGTGAAGTCTTCAGATAAACATAGTGAGCTGATGGGTGCTGGATATAAGTTCCTGCTTGGCACTGTGCTACAGAATGTGTTTTGAATTAATTTTCTCTCATATGATGTTTTCTCGACGAAAGCCCATCTCATGACACTCAGTGCAGACCATACAAAACTAAATCTGATTGTGCAAATAGGTGTACCAAGGTATTGAAAAAAAGATTTCAGTTCAGGATTGACTTTCCTTTAGAATGGATTCTTTTTAGGGGGATAGCCATTACCTGCTTTGATGTAAAAAGAGTCCACTGCTTATTGTTTAAATAAAACAATGCAGGAGTTTTGCACATGAGAGAGTTTGTATATTTTAAGTTTAAAAATGCTTCATTCACACAGCACACAGCAATGCATTTTAAAACCAAGAAGCAGTTTGACTGTTAATGAGATTCCTTTTTTTACTTGCATATATTAGGGCAAAAGGGGGTGATCTTCTGTACACAACTCAGCTCTGAAGTTCATCAGGTTAGTCCGCCTGTCTTGTGATAGGAGCTTGCCTCACATCTAGTACTGCACCTTCCGTACTGTGGTTGGGGCAGAAAAGTGACTAATGAGAATTCAACAGTCGGCTTGCTTCTAAATATTGTCCAAATTGTAGGGTGATTGTTCTTTCCAGGTTTAATGGTGTGAGAGGAAGGAAGAAAGGAGAAACGTATGTGGTATTTCTCAATGTTGTTGATGTAGGTGCTCATTATGGCAAGACTGAAGAATAGACAAGATGAACCTTGATGCAGTGAGTCACTGATGATGGTAACAGTAGTGCTGAGCAGTGGAGGAGCTGAGTCTTTTTTAGGGTCTTAATAATTGTTCTATTATTGACTTGAGAAACTGACATCTAGAAAGAGTGTGTGTTTTATGCATGATGATCTGTGACCTGTGCAGTACACAGGTCTAGGTGATGTACCAGTGCAGTGATGGTGCAGGCTTTCACAGATCTCTTATCAGAGTAATGTTTGTCTAAGATTGTATTTTTTCAAGGATTTGAAAGTTGTATAGCAGTTTAGTGATCTCTTTTCTCACCTATAAAAGCCTCTAAGCTCACTGACCACTCTAAGTCATCCGATTCACTTCATCTGAACGTTTTCTTGTTAATTGCAGCTCCAGACATGCACTGTGTTTAACCAGAAAACTTTACCAAAGGCACACAATCAGGCTGCAGTTGCGCTCTATTAAGAAAAGAAATGCATCAACTCCTCAAACATGGCGTGTAAAGCACACACTCTGTAGACTTGCTGTATTTCTCTTCTTAATAGACCTGGGCTGTGGGGTGATTGCGTGACTTTTGAAACGTTTCTGTGCTTGGCATAATGTGGTCCCTGACTTATATTTTCCTGTTTCTGTCATTCCATCCAGATATATGATACAACAAGTAAAGTCAGACCTACAACAAGTAAGACTATTGGTTTTATCAGTAGTTGTTAATTGCATAAGGTAAATAAGCAGCAAATATGGCTAGGGTACCTTGACAACTGTTGTGTTCTACACTAGATATAGCATGGTAGAAAGTTTTCCTTTGTATTTAACCATGGTGACTAGGCCATCTCATAAGTTTGTACTTACCAGACTTAGATTTGGTTTGGCACACCATCTGGTGGCTCTCCCGTCCCTTAAGAAACATCTGTCGGGGCCATGTATGTGTGATGGTCTTTCTACTCAGAGCACTTTGCACTTTCTACTGTTTTGTAAAATGTACTCAGATTTACGTACTGCATTTCTGAAACCGATGTTTATAAAGTATGGTGTACGTACAGTTAACCAGGCAATGATTTTAATCTTTAATCTAGAATCGGCCGATATCTGTTTTTACACAGCCACGTTTTTAAATTACTGTGTTAATGCCAGGAAAAGCATGTGCTTTTAAGAATTATGTCTGTAACATTGTCCGTAAATCTTTTTTAGATGTTGATGTATTTGTTATTATCATGTTTTTATTCGTGTGAATTTATGGTCATTTTACATGTGCCAAATAAAGCTTCATGAATTGAATTGGCTTGTATATAATATTCAAAAAACCTCTACTGTCAAATAGTTAATGCTTTTCTATATATTGTGTTAAGTTAGTATGAGTTTATTAAATGTTTAAACAAAATATTTTCCTTCGGCTTCAGTTTGCACACGGCACATAATTATTATTGTAGCTTTCAACCTAGACGAAAGATGTGATTTATTGAGAATAATATGTTATTGCTCTGATATCAGTCGTGCCTGGTACACTTGGTACACTGTCTGCACACTGAGAGCTATAGCCTCTAAGAATAACCTAATACAATGTTGCTGGGAGGCCTGATCCCCGCACCACATTAGACATAACACAAATAATGTTGCTGCCAACATTGGGCTCTACGCGGGTTTAAGATAGAGTTACTGAGAATGCAAAAAACACACTTGATGGTGCTTCGCGTGCAGAGAGTTGGTAGCTGATGATGTGATCTTCTTCTGTTGACATTTAGAGGTATGGGCCCGCCCTGCTAAAACCCAAATGAGACCTTCTTAGATATAATATAGTTGTCACGGCTGCTAATCCTCAGGGTCGGAATGATGCTCAAATGGGGTCCACCTCCAGACGTCCCTGCACTCCAATTAAGTAGACCTTCAGAGTGCAAGTGTTAGACCTGACATCTTTTGGCGTGATTACCCCTATCTTTTTGCCTCTGCCTCCTGTATTTTTCGATGCTGTGCTGGATTCGTTTTGCTGGTTTAGATGCTTTGGACGCTCTGCCACTGCTGATCAGTGCCAGAGTGTAAGTGCTCCCTATATAAATTGTTATTCCGATTGGATATACATGTTTGGCATATTTGTATCACCATGAAGTCCCTCGTAAAGTGCACTGGGTGTGCCAGGGCCGGTGATGACAGATGCTACTCGTGGGCCTGCAGCACTGATTGTGCCACCCACGGGAGTAGCCCTAAAATGGTGTCTCGGGCCTGCCACTGCAGCGCCTACGGGCAGTTTAGAACTGCCATGTCCTCCTGGTCCGCGTCCCCGCTGACCAGGCCGAACCCTTCCCTTTTCGTGCACATCAGTCACCCCTATGGAAGGCCCAAGGTACCCCCCTGGGCAGGGTGCCGTGTATGTGAAAGGTAGAGCATGTACTGGTGCAGGTGACATGCTCTGGTAGTGAACTACAACCATTTTCGTTTTCACTATTGTAAGGCTATCTTGCTCCATAGGTTAACATGGGGGATGCTGGCTACAGTGGTTAACGGCATTTCTTCCCATAGGAACAAGATAGGACATAAGTATCTAGTATCCCTGAACTCAGAATTTAATAACGCATCTTTTAGGAAAGGTGGTTTTTAGATCCTGTGTTTGAGGACAGCACTTTTAGAAAGTTGCTGTTCTCTTGTCTGACCCTTCTGTGTGCCTGAGACTGTTTGTGTATTGACTGTCTGGTTTGTGAGTGACAGGAGCGGGGAAATGCCCCAGAGGCTGGATGAGTCAGCGCTAGGCTGAGTGGAGCAGTTGCTACCTGAGTGGTGGGAGGAGTTAGCACCTGGGCTGAATAGGGCTGTGCCTGCCTGCCACAAGGTTGGCTCCACCTCCTGCTGGGCGGCTGAGGACTCTGCCCCTCACTCTGAAAGGAAAGATGCAACCAGCACATCAAGGTGCTCAGGATCCACCCAGAACTGGTTCAGACCGGGCTCAGGGCCCACATGCACAGAAAGAACAAAGACTTTAGGGGTATAAGTACAGGACCTCTGACAACAGAAGATTAGATCATCCTGGAAATCAAGAAGGAACCTCTGCCAAGGAGAAAGCTGACTCTGAAGAAGGAAGACTGTCCTGCTGTTGCTCTGCTGGACTGACCTGCTGTTGCTTTGCTGCCAAGGAGAGGGGAAGGACTTTGCTGTGAGCTGTGTCCCCTGTCTTGAAGGAATCTCCAAGGGCCTGAGAAGAGCTGGCTCCCTGTTTCCGAAGTCCCAGGAACAAAAGGACTTCACCCCCAGTCTCCCTGAACTCTGCTGAGAGAGTTCTGTCCTTCGTAGAGTGCTTGATCCAGTTGTGGGGCCTCTAGAAGTCGAACCCGAGCTGGGAAGCTTGAGACTAAGCTGAGAAACTTGTGAAGCTGAAAAGTGTCGCATCGCTCGCTTGCGGAGCGCATCCCCGACAGCGTGAGAAGTTCCCGCCGCTACGAAGGTCGAGATCGGCGCAGCACCTGACCTCGCTGCCGAAGCCGTCGCACCCTTCGTTTGCGAGACGCACCAGGCCGGTGCAGGGGAATCGAACATCGCTGCGAGTGTCGTCGCAGAGCCTGTCGCTGGGTGAGATCACCGCACCGCTTGCTTGCGGACCGCATCACGTCGCTGCGAACATCGTCGCAGAAAACAGCACATCGAGGAGCTGCGAGAGAGAGGGTCACCGCTGGACTGCGCATCGTCGCCCCGGAGATCATCGCAGCCCCTACAAGATCATCGCATCGTGCCTTTGCGAGAACAAACTTCCCACGGAACCTACGCACCGGAATCTACGCAAGCTGCCTTCCTCCCCTTACAGACCGGATTCGTCGCCGCACGCCCGCTGCTGCAGCGGGGCTGTCGCATCGCCTCCCCAGGGTCTCAGGAGTAACGAGTTGCTTGTTTCCACCGCACCAGCTTCCTGCTTGTGGAACTTTGTTGCATCTAAAAGGTACTGTGAGTCAACGTGACGCAACTGTGAACTTTTCACGCATCTGTGGATCATTTGATCGTAACTTAAAGAACTTTGATTACAACCTGAAGAACTCATTTGAAACCGTAACCTTGCATTGTGTATGTTGGATTTCTGCCGTTTTGGTCTTGTGTAGTTTAGAATAAATACCTTTATTTTCCTAAACTGTCGTAGAATCAGTTTGTGGTGTTTTCACTGTGTTACTGTGAGTGTTGGTACAAATACTTTACGCATTGCCTCTGGTTAGCCTAGACTGCTCCGGCCAAGCTACCTTGAGGGCGAGCAGGGGTTATCTGAGAGGGTTATCTCCTTGTCCTGACTAGAAGCAAGGGTCCCTATTTGGACATTGGTACCTACCTCTGCCAACTAGAGACGCCCAGTTCTAACATTGGTGGTCAGGCGGTGGGATTTGAGCTTGTATTTGTACTTGACCCACAGTAATTGGTGTACATCACTAGTGAGTGCAGACCATTACGCCACCGCATACTACTGGTTTTTGAGTTTTTGCATTCTGTTGTTGAGTAACTCTTCGGAAAGCGTCATGTCTCTGAATGGGAAAGCGCCCAGCGAGGAGGCAGAGCTAGATTTGGAATTCTCGATTGAAGATCTGTACTCCTACCCGGTAAAGCATCTTAGGTACTTCTGCCAGCAGTTTGAGTGCCCCATAAAGAGTGCCTACAGGAAGGAGGAGCTGCAGAAAATCTTGAAAACCTATTGGGAAGCACAGGAAGGAAATGAGGTTGAGGATGTAGACAGTGCTTTTCAAGGCAAAGACCTGCCAGTGGGCAGAGTAGGCTCAGGAGCTGGCAGCAACCACTCCAGTAGGGGCCTCACCCCAGAAGAGTTACAGGAAAATCAAAGAATAAGAGAATATGACTTGGAAGTCATGAAAATGAAAATGAAGCAATTGGAAGTCGAGAAAGCGGCGGAGGAGAGCAAGAATGCCCGCGCTTTAGAGGAAAAGAAATTGCTTTTGGCTCACGAATTGAGAATGAGAGAGCTGGATCTGCAAAACAGAGAGGCGGATGCCGGTTCAAATGGTGGCAGTGCACAGCCAGTGCATGGGGGTAAAGTATATATTCCCAAAGACCTGGTACAGAATTACCATAGGAGTGAGGATATTTATGCCTGGTTCACTTCGTATGAAATTGCATTGAAGATGAATGATGTGCCTGACAAGTATTGGGGGGCGGGCCTGTGGAAACATTTTGAGGCGTCTGGGAGGAGTGCTCTAGAGCCTTTAGAATTGACAGGTGCCATGACCTACCCCAATATGAAGGAGGCCTTATGTCTCAGGTATGGCCTTACTCCAGAGCAGTACAGACTGCAGTTTAGAAACTCCAAGAAGAAAGAGTCTGAGACTTGGATGGAGTGTGTGAATGGGTACTCGCGTGCACTGGAAGGTTGGATGAAGGGCAGTAAAGTAACTGATTTGAAGGGGTTGTTGCATTTAATCAGTTGGGAGCACTTGAGTAGTCTTTGTGTTCCAGAGCTGCGCCAGCATCTTTTAGACAGCAAGCTGACAGACCCCATTGAGCTTGCTAAGGAGGCGGACCGCTGGTCTAGTACCAGGGTCCACAGAGGAATTGTGGGTACCACAGCCAAAGGTGGGCAGGGTCCCCAGCAGAAGAGTGGGGGGGGCAAGGGTAACCAAAAGGAGTTCTCACAAGGGCCCCAAAGTAGTTCCCCGGAAAAGGATTCCCAAACCCCCAAGCCTAAACAGCCATGGCCCTCGAAGGGTAGGCGGGACAAGAGAAATAACCAGGGTCCCCCTACCTGCTATCACTGCAACGAGGTGGGCCATATCGCTCCGAAATGTCCCAAGAAAAAGCCCGCACCCACTGGTGCTCCTGCGCCAGCGTTAGCTAGTGTAGCTTTGGGTGGGGATTTGGTTTCTAGTGATTGGGGAGAGCTAGCGGTCATGACCCTTGTCTCGCTAGGAGACCGAGAGATGGTCCCGGAAACCTTACTGCCCTCAAACACTAAGAAATATGGGCAGAAGGTGACCATCAATGGGAGGGAGGTTGAAGCACTGAGAGACACCGGAGCAAGTGTGACATCCGTGAGGTGTCAGTGGGTGTCTGACGAGCAAATCATCCCTGGCGTACTCCGCCCTGTAGTGGCCGCTGACAGCTCAGTGCGCCTCTGCAAGTTAGCGAAGGTTTCCTTTGAATGGGGAGGAGTCTCTGGTCTTTTGGAGGTAGTTGTCAGTGATGCCTTGCCTGTGGACTGTCTGTTAGGTAACGACCTGGAGAGTTCTCTATGGAAGGACATAGAACACCGAACTCACTTGGAGATGTTGGGTCTGCCTGCGTGGATCTGCGTGACCACGCGCGCTACGGCAGCCAGTAAGGGTGAATCAGCAGAACTGGAGCCTGAAACAGTGGCCCAGAGACCTGCCAGGAGAGGAAGAGGCAGAGGGCGCGGGAAACCCGCCCCAGCTGTTCCCACGGTCCAGGAGGAAGCAGAACCTGAGGGGGATGCCCTGGAACCTACAGGGGAACAGGTCGCCGAACTGGGAGACCTACCTGAGCTGACCCATTGGCAGCAAGAAGGTGGTCCCTCCAGGGAGGAGTTCTGCCAGGCGCAGAAGGAATGCCCTTCCCTCGTTGGTCTGCGGCAACAGGCTGTAGATCAGGCAGCAGGTGGAGCAGTCAAAGATCACTATGTTTACTGGGAAGGTGACCTACTCTATAGCGAGCCTAAGTTTGCTGAGCCCGGTGCAGCCCGTGTGCTGGTGGTACCCGAGCGCTTCCGAAACTTCCTAATGGGTCTGGCTCACGACGTGCCTCTCGCAGGACATCTGGGGCAAGACAAGACCCTAAACCGGCTTGTCACCCACTTCCACTGGCCCCAGATGAGAAAGCACGTTGGTTCCTTTTGCAGATCTTGCCAAACCTGTCAAGCTAGTGGCAAGACTGGAATGAAGTTGAAGGCCCCCCTTCAACCCTTCCCAGTGGTAAGCACCCCTTTCGAGCGGGTGGGCATAGATATCGTAGGGCCCCTGGACCCCAAGACAGCCTTAGGCAACAGGTTCATCCTGGTCTTGGTGGACCATGCCACCCGGTACCCGGAAGCAGTCCCTCGCAGGACAATCACAGCACCCGTGGTGGGCTGTGCATTGATGGGGATCTTTTCCCGTGTGGGGTTCCCCAGAGAGGTGGTCTCCGACCGGGGTACCAACTTCATCTCTAGGTACATGAAGTCTCTGTGGGAGGAGTGTGGGGTAACTTATAAGTTCACCACTCCTTACCACCCTCAAGGAAATGGGCTGGTTGAAAGGTTCAACCGGACCCTGAAAGGTATGATAATGGGCATAGCGGAGCCCATGAGACGGAAGTGGGACGTCTTGTTACCATGCCTGTTGTTTGCCTACAGGGAGGTGCCTCAGAAGTCCTTAGGGTTCAGTCCCTTTGAACTCCTGTATGGCCACCCTGTCAGAGGACCTCTCTCACTGGTGAAGGAGGGTTGGGAAAAGTCCCGTGGGAAAACCCCCCAGGATGTGTTCAGCTATGTGCTGGCCATCCGCAACCAGACACAACGCTTCAGGAAGCTCGCTCAGGCGAACCTGGAAGCAAGCCAGGAAGAAATGAAAAGATGGTACGACCAGAATACCACTCTGGTCGAGTTTCAACCTGGGCAGAAAGTGTGGGTGATGGCACCAGTGGAGCCTTGCGCGCTCCAAGACAAGTGGTCTGGGCCATACGAGGTGGTGGAAAGGAAGAGTGAGGTAACCTACCTGGTTAACCTGAAGACTCCCAGGCAGCCCCTGAGAGTTTTGCACGTGAACCGCCTCAAACCACACTTTGAGAGGTCTGAAGTAACCATGCTCATGGCTACAGATGCAGGGATGGAAGAGGATAGCGATCCTCTCCCTGACCTCCTGGCAGTTAAGGAGCACGATGGGTCAGTGGATGGTGTGGTCCTCTCGCCCACCCTGACCCCAGAACAGCAGAGCAACTGTCGCCAAGTGTTGGGTCAGTTCTCCTCTCTGTTCTCCCTGACCCCAGGAGTCACCAACTGGTGCGTCCATGACGTGGACACTGGAGACAGTCTGCCTGTGAAGCAAAAATTTTACAGGGTAGCTGACAAGGTCAGGGCCAGCATCAAGGAGGAGGTTTCCAAGATGTTGGCGCTAGGGGTGATTGAGCCCTCTAGCAGCCCCTGGGCTAGCCCAGTGGCCTTGGTCCCCAAGAAAGCTGCTACCCCCGGTGGCCCGCCAGAACTCCGGTTTTGCGTGGACTACCGTGGGCTCAATGCGGTCACGAAGACTGACGCACACCCTATCCCCAGAGCTGATGAGCTCGTGGATCGGTTGGGAGCTGCCAAGTACCTCAGTACGTTCGACTTGACTTCGGGGTACTGGCAGATTGCCTTAACTGACGGGGCCAAAGAGAGGTCAGCATTTTCAACGCCAGAGGGGCACTTCCAGTTCTGTGTCATGCCCTTTGGGTTGAAGAATGCCCCTGCCACGTTCCAGAGACTGGTTAACCAGGTACTGTCCGGGCTGGAGGAATTCAGCGCCGCATACCTGGATGACATTGCTGTGTTCAGCTCCACGTGGGAGGAACACTTGCAACACCTCTGCGAAGTGTTGAAGGCTCTGCAAAAGGCAGGCCTCACTATCAAGGCCAGCAAGTGCCAGATAGGGCAGGGATCTGTGGTGTATTTGGGACACCAGGTGGGGAGCGGCCAGGTGGCGCCCCTACAGGCAAAGATTGATACCATTCTGGCTTGGGAGCCCCCCAAGACCCAGACAGAGGTGAGAGCCTTTTTAGGACTCACCGGGTATTACAGACGGTTTGTCAAGGGATATGGCACCATTGTCGCCCCCTTGACAGAACTCACTTCCAAGAAGTTGCCCAAAAGAGTTGACTGGACTGACGCCTGCCAAACTGCTTTTGAGGCCCTGAAGACTGCGATGTGCACAGCACCGGTGCTCAAGGCACCTGACTTTTCCAGTGAGTTCATAGTTCAGACGGACGCTTCAGAGCATGGTGTGGGAGCAGTACTCTCACAAGCCACTGAGGAGAATGGAGACCAGCCAGTAGCTTTCATTAGTCGGAGGCTACTCCCCAGGGAACAGAAGTGGAGTGCGATTGAAAGGGAGGCTTTTGCTGTGGTCTGGGCTCTGAAAAAGTTGAGGCCCTACCTGTTTGGGACTCACTTTCGTGTTCAGACCGACCACAGGCCCCTCAGGTGGTTAATGCACATGAGGGGTGAAAATCCTAAACTGTTGAGGTGGTCCATCTCCCTACAGGGAATAGACTTTACGGTGGAACACCGCCCTGGTACAGAACACGCCAACGCTGATGGTCTGTCCAGATTTTTCCGCCTTAGTGAAGAGAACTCCCAAGAGGGTGGGTAGTTCTCCCCACTTTCAGCTGGAGGGGACACGTGTTAGACCTGACATCTTTTGGCGTGATTACCCCTATCTTTTTGCCTCTGCCTCCTGTATTTTTCGATGCTGTGCTGGATTCGTTTTGCTGGTTTAGATGCTTTGGACGCTCTGCCACTGCTGATCAGTGCCAGAGTGTAAGTGCTCCCTATATAAATTGTTATTCCGATTGGATATACATGTTTGGCATATTTGTATCACCATGAAGTCCCTCGTAAAGTGCACTGGGTGTGCCAGGGCCGGTGATGACAGATGCTACTCGTGGGCCTGCAGCACTGATTGTGCCACCCACGGGAGTAGCCCTAAAATGGTGTCTCGGGCCTGCCACTGCAGCGCCTACGGGCAGTTTAGAACTGCCATGTCCTCCTGGTCCGCGTCCCCGCTGACCAGGCCGAACCCTTCCCTTTTCGTGCACATCAGTCACCCCTATGGAAGGCCCAAGGTACCCCCCTGGGCAGGGTGCCGTGTATGTGAAAGGTAGAGCATGTACTGGTGCAGGTGACATGCTCTGGTAGTGAACTACAACCATTTTCGTTTTCACTATTGTAAGGCTATCTTGCTCCATAGGTTAACATGGGGGATGCTGGCTACAGTGGTTAACGGCATTTCTTCCCATAGGAACAAGATAGGACATAAGTATCTAGTATCCCTGAACTCAGAATTTAATAACGCATCTTTTAGGAAAGGTGGTTTTTAGATCCTGTGTTTGAGGACAGCACTTTTAGAAAGTTGCTGTTCTCTTGTCTGACCCTTCTGTGTGCCTGAGACTGTTTGTGTATTGACTGTCTGGTTTGTGAGTGACAGGAGCGGGGAAATGCCCCAGAGGCTGGATGAGTCAGCGCTAGGCTGAGTGGAGCAGTTGCTACCTGAGTGGTGGGAGGAGTTAGCACCTGGGCTGAATAGGGCTGTGCCTGCCTGCCACAAGGTTGGCTCCACCTCCTGCTGGGCGGCTGAGGACTCTGCCCCTCACTCTGAAAGGAAAGATGCAACCAGCACATCAAGGTGCTCAGGATCCACCCAGAACTGGTTCAGACCGGGCTCAGGGCCCACATGCACAGAAAGAACAAAGACTTTAGGGGTATAAGTACAGGACCCCTGACAACAGAAGATTAGATCATCCTGGAAATCAAGAAGGAACCTCTGCCAAGGAGAAAGCTGACTCTGAAGAAGGAAGACTGTCCTGCTGTTGCTCTGCTGGACTGACCTGCTGTTGCTTTGCTGCCAAGGAGAGGGGAAGGACTTTGCTGTGAGCTGTGTCCCCTGTCTTGAAGGAATCTCCAAGGGCCTGAGAAGAGCTGGCTCCCTGTTTCCGAAGTCCCAGGAACAAAAGGACTTCACCCCCAGTCTCCCTGAACTCTGCTGAGAGAGTTCTGTCCTTCGTAGAGTGCTTGACCCAGTTGTGGGGCCTCTAGAAGTCGAACCCGAGCTGGGAAGCTTGAGACTAAGCTGAGAAACTTGTGAAGCTGAAAAGTGTCGCATCGCTCGCTTGCGGAGCGCATCCCCGACAGCGTGAGAAGTTCCCGCCGCTACGAAGGTCGAGATCGGCGCAGCACCTGACCTCGCTGCCGAAGCCGTCGCACCCTTCGTTTGCGAGACGCACCAGGCCGGTGCAGGGGAATCGAACATCGCTGCGAGTGTCGTCGCAGAGCCTGTCGCTGGGTGAGATCACCGCACCGCTTGCTTGCGGACCGCATCACGTCGCTGCGAACATCGTCGCAGAAAACAGCACATCGAGGAGCTGCGAGAGAGAGGGTCACCGCTGGACTGCGCATCGTCGCCCCGGAGATCATCGCAGCCCCTACGAGATCATCGCATCGTGCCTTTGCGAGAACAAACTTCCCACGGAACCTACGCACCGGAATCTACGCAAGCTGCCTTCCTCCCCTTACAGACCGGATTCGTCGCCGCACGCCCGCTGCTGCAGCGGGGCTGTCGCATCGCCTCCCCAGGGTCTCAGGAGTAACGAGTTGCTTGTTTCCACCGCACCAGCTTCCTGCTTTTGGAACTTTGTTGCATCTAAAAGGTACTGTGAGTCAACGTGACGCAACTGTGAACTTTTCACGCATCTGTGGATCATTTGATCGTAACTTAAAGAACTTTGATTACAACCTGAAGAACTCATTTGAAACCGTAACCTTGCATTGTGTATGTTGGATTTCTGCCGTTTTGGTCTTGTGTAGTTTAGAATAAATACCTTTATTGTCCTAAACTGTCGTAGAATCAGTTTGTGGTGTTTTCACTGTGTTACTGTGAGTGTTGGTACAAATACTTTACGCATTGCCTCTGGTTAGCCTAGACTGCTCCGGCCAAGCTACCTTGAGGGCGAGCAGGGGTTATCTGAGAGGGTTATCTCCTTGTCCTGACTAGAAGCAAGGGTCCCTATTTGGACATTGGTACCTACCTCTGCCAACTAGAGACCCCCAGTTCTAACAGCAAGGCAGTCAGGCGAGGGAAAAATAGGTAGGAAACAGGAACATCCAGGATAGGGACCTGAAATGACAAGAGGAACACGTTAACCTACCACTCCCTAGACTTCCTAGTTCAGTCTCACAAGTACATATAAGGACCCTCACCTGATAATGCTCAGGAGACGACCCTTCCCTTGTTTGTATCCCTTCTTGGACTAAGGGAAAGAAAATGAAACAACAATCAGGGCCCTCCTGCAACCCCCTATGCCTCATGTGTGTAATCCACCTTTTCATACAACCCACAATCACTCACCAGGTGCCATGAGAAGGGGAGCTGTAAGGAGTTCTCAGTTGAACTAATGGAAGATCAGCCTCTTCCCCAAGTTCATAGCCAACTGATGATACAACATCCGATGTTCCTGAACAAAAGATGAAAAACCTAACTTAAATGTAGCCAGCCGGCTCTTCCTGCTTGACAGAAATGATCAGGGCAAAAACAGTTGCGAACAACAGGAGGGTGCAATCCCAGCGTCTCCTGTACGTCGTTAATAGTCTCTGAGTACAGTACACAGTCTCGGTGTGCGGTGGAGGTGGAAATCCGAGCGTCTCCACCAACACACACAAAGAGTTAAAGAAAAACAACACAAGGCGCGGAGGGGGCAATCCTGCGTCTCACACGCATACGATGAATCAAAGCACCAGCCGGTGTCCGTAACACGGTTCTTTACCGCGTTCCGTGAGTGAACCGAAGGGGGCAATCCGGCATCTCCGAATTCACTCACCTCTCCCTTGTCAATAACACCGCAAGAGCGCCGAGGGGGCAATCCAAGCGTCTCACGCGCCTCACGGGTAACAAACACAAAACAATGACGAGTGTCTCTATCTTCACTCGTCTCAGCGCAAAACTTGCTCCACAGCCGCAGAGCAAAAACGAGCCACGCCTTCCCAGCAGATCCGCGGGGACAGGGCGTCCGCTAACAACAGCATTCAATAGGACAAATCACGAGCACCAATTGCAGGCTTCCCTAGGACTTTATGCTCTCAGAAGACAACCCACTACATGCAAGGCATTCTGGTAGATGTAGTCCATCCTCTAGGCAGGCACCTCTGTCAGACCCTGACAGTACGCCCCCCTGCCCTGTGCTTCCTAGCGCCCGGCTTCCGCGGATTGCGGGTGTAGATTGAGCGGATCAACCGTGGGGCATGAACGTCTTGACTAGGCTCCCACGAGTCATCCTCTGAGCCATACCCCTTCCAGGATACGAGAAACCACAGCTTCCCCTGGCGGAACCTTGAGTCCAGAATGCGTCGCACCTCGTACTCCAGTTGACCGTCCCTCAGCACTGGCGGTGCGGCCTTGCTTCGTATGGAACCAGCCGGCTTCAACAAGCTGCTGTGGAACACCGGGTGTATCCTCATAGACATAGGCAACTTCAGCTTGTAAGCCACTGGATTGATCTTCTTGATGATTGAATAAGGACCGATGAATCGGGGATGGAAAATACTACGGTAACGAAATCGAATGTTTTTTGTGGACAGCAAGACCTTGTCTCCAATCTCATACAGAGGACTCTCCTGCCGGTGTTTATCCACCCATTTTTTGTATGAGGTTTTCGCTTGGACAAGGGTCTTTTGTATCCGTTGATGTGTTTCTAACAGAGCCTTCACATGGGCTGCCACAGTGGGATGGTTCTGGATTTCTCCCGGTATGGTCAAAGGCAGAGTGTCGGCGTGAAAACCTGTATTGGCCTTGAACGGTGTTTCCCCTGTTGCACTGTGCCATGCGTTATTGTATGACAGCTCCGCCAGCCAGAGAAGAGAGACCCATGAGCGACTAGCTTCTTCCGAATAACACCTCAAATACTGTTTGAGTGTTTGGTTTAGTCGTTCGGTCTGTCCGTCCGTCTGAGGATGGAAGCTGGTGGAAAGAGCGTCTTCCACCCTCAATGCCTTGCACCACATGTGCCAGAACCTGGCCACGAACTGCGGTCCCCTGTCCGAGACGATCACTCGTGGAATACCATGAATCCGGACCACTTGTGTTAACAGCAATTGAGCAGTCTGGCTGGCAGTAGGAAGGTTTTTGCATGGTATAAAATGCCCCATTTTTGTCAGGCTGTCCACCACTACCATGATTGCGTTGTATCCTTGGTCCATGGGCAACCCCACGATAAAGTCCAAACTGATGGTATGCCAAGGACGGGACGGAGTGGGCAATGGTCTGAGCTTCCCACGACTCATGGAATGGTCCCCTTTCGCCCTCGCACAAGTATCACAATGTCCTATCCACTTTTCTACATCTTTTGTCAGCGTTTCCCACTAGTAATGACGCTTTACCAGATGGACGGTTTTTCTCACTCCGGGATGTCCGGCCAACACCTCCCCATGACACCAGTTGAAGGCCTGAAGCCGTAGGTCATGGGAGGGGAGAAACAATTTCCCACCATGCAAGGGTACTCCATGTTGGATGCTTCGGAGACAGTTCTGGCTTGCCCAATTCTGCCATTGGGCCTGGTTTCGGTCTTTCTGTACTTGTTCGATAAAACGATCAGCTGTTACCAGGCACACCACCTTTTCAGGTGCGATTATCGCTCTTATTTGTTTCTTAGCTGGCACCAGGTCTCCCCCTAGTCTGGAGAGTGAGTCTGCTTTCTTGTTTTCTGACCCAGGACGGAAAGTGACAATGAAATTGTATTCCGCGAAAAACAGCATCCACCTCATTTGTCGTTGGGATAAATGGCGAGCAGTTTTCATGAACAACAAGTTTCTATGGTCAGAATACACTGTTATAGGATGTTGTGACCCCCACAGGTAGTGTCTCCACTCCTGGAAGGCTCTTTCGATGGCCAGCAGTTCTTTTTCGGATATTGTGTAATTGGTCTCAGCAGAATTTAATTTCCTGGACAGAAAGGCAACCGGATGCAGCTGACCTGTCTCTCTGTCTCTTTGCGATAGAACAGCCCCTACTGCTGAATCAGAGGCATCTGCCTCCACTATGAAGGGTAGGTCCAGTTGTGGATGTTTCAGGATTAGGGCAGTAACAAACGCCTTCTTCAGTAACTCAAAAGCCCTCATGGCTTCGGTGTTCCACAGGAAGGGGACCCCTTTTCGTAGCAGTTTAGTGATGGGGGAAGCCAACAAGGAGAACTGAGAGATAAAACGTCTATAATAATTGGCGAAGCCAAGAAAACACTGCACCTCTTTCACACTGTTTGGCACTGGCCATGCACTCACCGCATCAATCTTCCTCTCTGCCATGTGAAACCCTCTAGGTGTGAGTATAACTCCCAAAAATTCCACCTCTTCTACATTGAACTCACATTTACTGAGTTTACAGTAGAGCCGGTGCTCCAGCAGCTTCTGTAACACCAGGAGGACATGATTGGTGTGTTGGTTGCGTGAATCGGAATAGACAAGAATGTCATCGATGTATACGATGACGAACTGGTCCAGATATGCCTTCAGTACATCGTTAAGAAAGTGTGGTAAATAAATTTACTGTATCATTTTTCCATACAATTAAAAGTAAAAGGATAGCTCAAGTAATGAGAGGCAGAGTCCGTGGAATCTGAGTCATACGGGCTTTAATGAAAATAATACCTTGAGGTATGGACATCGAGTTCCATCACCACGAAGGCTCAGGAAGGGATATTCAACTTTTTATTAACTTCACACATTATATATAGTAAAACAGTATACTTGATTCCAATGTAGTAGGCGTAACAGGTGAAAAGAGAGAGATAAGAACACATGTGCGTAACAGGAGGCGTGTAAGAAGGCGTACACATGGGCGTGCACTTGTCAGAGAAAACGTAACATGAAACGTCACAAGTGGGTGGATACTTAGTGAAAGTTTGCAAAGTCGGCAGAAACTTCTGACCTAGATGTGCGCGCAACTGATCATGACGTGTAACTGGGGAGAACTGGGGGCTTTGACTTTTGCACGAGTAGAGGAGACTGATGTCTGGGGTGTCTGAACGACCTATACCTATAGCATATCTGGTATCTCATGTTTGGAGGATGTAGTGTCTGAAGTAAAAGGTCTCTCGGGCAGAGGCCGTTCATTACCGAAGGCTAATGCGTGCATATGAATCTTCATGTAGAGTGCGGGGGCCATGGGCTTAACATGGTAACGGGAGCAGTAAATTACTTGCATGGAGACAGAAGGCAGGGCCCTTTGCTCTGCAGCCGGGAATATGTTTACCTATCTCACTAGACTGGAATGTGTTTTCGCAGAGGCTGAACAGATAACTGTAGGCAAAATAACGTTTTGGCAGGCAAGCAGGCCGAGCCGGGCACCGCTCGTCTGTGCAGGATGTAAGGCAGAGGTCAGGGATGCACACCTAAACTGCAGCTTTCAGAGGCAGAAATGAACTTGGAGACTCGTTAAGGGCCTAGCTCGACTGGGCCAGGAAACATGGAGAAAACGTGTGGTTTATTCAAAAGTGTACCATGTAAAGACGTTGGCACCATAGGTTTAGAAGCCTAATGAACTGGATTTTTATGTATGACTGGATAGCTGATATGTTAAGGATGGACGCAAATCCATATGCGTCTTTCTAGCATGAGCAGAACAGAAGTTACACGACATACAAGGAACATGGGTGCATGGATAGGGTGCAAGTTGGGGGACATCTTGGCTACCTGAAAATTTCTATTACCTCATTCCCTCATTGGCCCCTACTTCACCCTTTAGGATATATCGATATTCATGAGACCATCTATCTGTTCATATAACATCATTTGCTCATCTCTCTTCATTCGGGAACGGGAACGTGAACTTGGACTGGGAATACAAGCTGTGGCGCACAAGCCGCAAATCGCTGGCCCACATTGCAGACAGAGACAACAACTGAATAGAATAAGCAGTATTATTCCTAGGAATGATAGCAATTTCCATCCCCAGGCGGACAACACACTCCAGAGCCAACCGGACCAGGTGCCTGGATTCTGGTGAATCAGGTGAGCTATTTCGTGAAGCCTTGTTATGGCCTTATACATGGATGGCGCGTTATTAGGGATGAAAACACAACAACTAGATCCGATGACTCTACAAGCCCCGCCCCTATTGGCCAGTATGACGTCAAGGACAAGGCGATTTTGAAGAACTACAATTCTCATAGCAGATTGTTCTTCAGTCAGGTTACCTAAAGCAAAAGTAGTTTCGTTCACTACCACTTCAAGTGTTCTCGTTAACCTGCGTATTATTTTACTGTTCTGGACAGGACCTATGAACCAGAAGTATCCTTTAACATAATCCTTATACTGATCCCATGCTGATTCGGAATAATCAATAACAGGAGGAAGGTCTCTTCTGTGTCTGATATTCACAAGGCGTGAATTTCGATGATAATCAGGCGGGGCTAGAAAAACAGGTGGCAATAGGAACGCAATATAACACATCCCATCCCAATCAGGGGGCAGATGTACATAAGCTGCATGACCACAAATAAAATAAGAATGGCGTGAGGCTTTGAAAGTAGACTTTCCTTTATCGCTAAAGTCGACCACAGTATTACAATCACTGTGTCCTAGATGTACTGAACCATTCTTTCTAACACATAGTTCACCTTTTACTGGTAAAACTGTTATAAACGGCAAGTTCGAATTAGTCTCGGACTGGACGTTCAGGATCATGAGGTTGAGGGAAAAATTACCTAATGCATATACTTCATTTTCTAGATCAGTCCCTATCCTTTGAGGGAGACCGTCTGCATCTGGGAAACATGCTTTATTCATAACTGTATTCAGGTTCCCCCATATCCAATTGCCTTGGGAAACCTTGGACTTACTATCTAAGGAAGACATTAAAGCAAACCATGCACCACACGAACCATTATGTGTGAACGGGTAAGGAAAGAGGGGCAAAGCTCCCTTGTATTTCTGATAAGGTGGGAGTCGGCCGCATACCCAACAATTCGTGGCATTGCTGGTCTGGTGAGTATGATGTAACATACGAATGAATGTATTGTTGCGCATTGCTAATCGATAGGATAATTCATGTGGGGGCAGGTCGCTGAAAGTGTGCTCTGCAGAATCATTAGAGAAAGTATGTACATGTGAATTGAAAGGAGGAAAGAAATCATGTAACAAGAAGCTTACCCATATGATCAAAATGCTCAGAAGAAACATGAAAATTAATGTTATAACACAACGACTGTGCAGTTTCTTAAAGTATTGTTCTCTCTTTTTGATACGCCTATCTCTCTGACTACTGGGGTCTATCTTATTCATGTCAGAAACCTGTCTAACCGCTTCACCCGAGGGGGACTTAAACAATTAAACGCTGTCTGACTTACTAGACCTTAGCTTTGAACGGTACTCCTGTTGAGGAGTTTTTTCTATCAGGGGAAGTTTAGATTCAGTGTCCGAAAGGGGGCAGTCTTTGATCGGAGTTTCTGGACACAGTCCATGAAATTTCTTGATATGGCTGGAGTGCAACCACCCCTTTCTTCCTTCCAGCTTGACCGCGGTCCTCGTCGTCATCAACACCAGTTTAGGCTGCTTCCATCTGGGTTCCAGCGGACTCGCTCGATCGAAATTCCGTACATACACCAGCTCTCCAGGGACGACTTCATGCGGTTTCACTTGGGTGTTATCCGGGAAGGCAGCCGCAACCTGTGAACGACATGAATGTAGTGCAGACATCAAGGAAGCTAGGTAATCTGTCAACATAGTACTATCAACATCAGTGATCTTCTTAGGCATAGGCGTACCCCACATATTGGGAGGCCGCCCAAAAACAACTTCATAGGGGGATAGTCCGGTTCTGGAGTGAGCTACCATGCGCATATAGAAGAGTGCAACTGGCAGCGCTACGATCCAATCTACACCTTTTTCTGCACATATTTTAGCTAATCGTGTTTTCAGGGTCTGGTTGTGTCTTTCGACCAAACCAGCTGCTTCGGGATGTCGTACACAGTGAAATTTCCACTGGTAACCTAACAGGAGTGATACCTGTTTCATAAGCTCGGACGAGAATGGCTGTCCATTATCTGAGTACACGACACGGGGCAAGCCGTATCGCGGGAAAAATTCACGAACCAGCTGCTTGGCAGTGGTCGCGGCAGTGTAATCTGGGACTGGATATGCTTCTGTCCATCTGGAAAGGGCACATACAACTACAAGAACATATTTGAATCCTCTACATCGGTCCATCTGGATATAATCCATCTGAAGGACTTCAAAAGGATGATCAGGAGGTTGGAAACCACCTTGTTCCACGGGAACACCTTTGCCTGGATTGAACTGACAACAGATCATGCAGGTACGCACTTTCTGTTTTGCTGCTGCTCGTAAATGCTTGTTGAACCATAAATTCTGAATGCTGTCTAACATGGCTTTTTCTTCTAAGTGTGCTGGGCTATGTGTTGTGTTAATGATAACTTGAACCATAGAGTCGGGGAGGAACCATGTGGCTCTTCCCTTCGTCATCCATCCCTGATCTGTTTGGATCCCTCCTTGTTCAGTCCATTTCTTGATTTCGTCTGGAGAGGCATGTGTCTGTATGTCGAGTACTTCTAGTGTGGGATCCTTCACTGTCATACAATGTGTCTGTGTTGGTACTATAGTCTTTGTCGGGTTTGTCTGAGTCTGAGCTGTGAGTTTAGCTGTTCGATCCGCCAGGTCGTTACCCTGGGAAATAGTATCAGTGACTTTCGTATGTGCTTTGCACTTCATGATAGCAATGGATGCAGGTAAGTGTATTGCTTCTAACAGAGCTTGAATAAGGGGACCATGCTGTATCTTGGCTCCATGAGAAGTTAGAAAACCTCTTTCTTGCCAGAGGATACCGAAGTCGTGAACGACTCCGAATGCATACTGTGAATCTGTATATATGTTTACTTTCAGGTTCTTGGCTCGAATGCAGGCTTGGGTCAGAGCGATGAGCTCTGCTGCTTGGGCAGACAGTGTGTCAATGCGATGTGTTTCTAAGACTTCAGTTTCAGTGGTCACTGCATAGGCGGCCACTAACTCTCCTGTGCTTGTTCTCATACATGAACCATCCACGTAAAGTGTCAGGTCTGGATCGGGCAATGCAATGTCTGTCAAGTCTTGTCTGGGCTTCGTTACAGTATTGATGACTTCTACGCAGTCATGTGGTGTCGGGTCAATTGTACTCGAGGGTAACAATGTGGCAGGATTTAATGTATTGCAACGTCTGATCTCTATGTGTGGCTGAAACAATGTCAATTCGTATCCAGTCAGTCTTGCTATGGTCAAGTGTTGAGTCTGGGTTCGATTCAAAAGAACTTCCACAGAGTGTGGAACCTGTACTGTCAGGGGATGCCCTAACACTATTGAATCGCTTTGTCTGATTGCTAGAGCTGTTGCTGCAACTGATTTGAGGCACGCAGGCAGAGCCTGGGCCACTGGATCCAATGTACTAGAAAAATAAGCACAAGGCTTGTGTTTTCCTGCTTGATCTTGTGTGAGCACAGATAATGCTGTGCCGTCGCGTTCAGTAACAAAAAGTGTAAAAGGCTTGCTATAACATGGTGTCGCTAAAACAGGTGCTTGACTTTAGGCTTTCTTTAACTCGTCAAAAGCTTGTGTGTGTTCCTGAGTCCAAGGGAGGACAGTCGAAGTCGCTGCCTCCTGTGTTGTCAACTGTATGAGTGGTTTGGCTAGATATGCATACTGAGGGATCCATTGTCTGCAGTACGAGGTGAGGCCAATAAAGGCCCGTACCTCCTTTTGTGTCTTGGGTTGTGGCAGATGTGCAATTAACTGAATACGTTCTGGTGTCAGTTGTCTCCCCCATTTGGACAGCAAGTGCCCAAGGTATACCACTTGCTGGGCACAGAATTGTAGCTTCGAAGGGGACACTTTATGCCCCTTTTCGGCCAAGAAACATAGGACAGTCAGTGACGCGTGCTCGCAGTCACGTTCGTTCCGTGCAGTGATTAACAAGTCATCAACATATTGGAGCAGAGCAGTGTCAACAGGCATGTGAATACTGTCTAGTTGTCTTTTCAGGGCTTGACTGTAAATACTGGGACTTTCCGTGAACCCTTGAGGTGCACGTGCAAATTTGAAACTTTGGCCATTTAATGAGAATCCGATTAAGAATTGGCTTTCCGGATGAATGGGGACACTAAAGAAGGCGTTCTTGAGGTCAATTACAGTAAAGAACGCAGCTTCGGAATTAATAGCAGTCAATAGGGAAGATATGTCTGGCACTACTGGGTACTGGGGAACAATGCATTTATTCAGTTCTCGAAGATCGATCACCAATCTGTAGACTGGTGGTGCATTTGGGTCAGTTCGTTTAAGAATCGGAATGATTGGAGAATTACATACATTGGAGTCAGTTTCTATAACTACTCCTTGGGCAATCAATTCGTCAATAATTTTCAATAAGGCCACTACAGCCTCGGGGGGCAATTTGTATTGTCGGATTCGGGGTAGTACAACACCTTGCTTGAGAGTGACACGATAAGGTGTAATGTGCATACAACCTACATCAGTTGGACCTTGTGCCCATAAATGTGCTGGTACATTTTGCAATCTTGGATCAAAATCTCGTAACACATAGTGACCCTTGAAGTCACGTAAGAACAATCTCACTCCTTCCGGGGAACAACATATCACAGCTCCTAAAGCCTTCAACGTTTTAATACCAAGCAGATTTTCAGGACATGCTTTCGTAAGTAACAGGTCTGTAGTGCGGGACAATGGACCAACTTCAAGAGTAACTGGCTTTGACACTTCATTAACAATAGGCTTTCCTGAAAAACCCAGGGAAACATTCTGTGAGCCTGAGAGGGGTGCCCCTGGAACCTCTTCATGACTGATGGTCGTTCTACTTGCCCCTGTGTCAATCAAAAATTTTCTGTCTTTCCCTAATACCTGACTATGTACATAGGGACCCTCTTGATCTACAGGAACCTCAATAAGAGGCAAGCCAACCTCCCTCTCTAGGCAGTTTCATGTGTACGGCTGGTAATCGGGGTAATCTGACTGTGCATACTGGTACATTTGTTGCGTGACATGTTGAGTGGCAGCAATAGGCTGTGGTTGAGGTTGGGGTACAGCTACTGTCTGTTGTGCTTGCTGTGGTGGTTGCGTATTCTGTGGAATATGCTGTGGAACATGTTCCTGTCTAGGAGGATGCGGTCTTTCTTTCGTCCTACCGGTAGCAATATTGTGTTTCAAAACCCAACATTCATTTATATAGTGACCTGGCTGTTTGCAGTAATTGCAATTCCCTTTAACGGGAGCTGCAGACTGACCTGGAGGTGCTGTACCCTTTCTTTGACCGTCTGCTGGAACAGTCTGAGCTACTAGTACTTTCATTTTCGTATCTTTCATACGTCTCTGTTCATGATCATGTTCCTCTCTAATTCGGTTCTGGTGGTACTGTAACATTTGTAACATTTGGGAAGGTATATTTGCTTGCCATGTGCTCTCGACTTTCAGGACTCTATTCTTAACTTGGGGTAAGGAATTCTCTACTAATTTGGTCACAAAAAGATGTGGATATGATTCACTACTTGTTTTCAGGCCGCTATTAATAACAAAACATTTCTCAAATCTGGAATAAAAATCACTAGTGTCTTCATCTTGTTTCTGTTTGCAGGCTGAGATTGCATCCCAGTCTTCCTTTTTAGTTGTCAATAACCTCGGCAAAACCTGTACTAATAATCCTGGTAATGCTTTAGTTTTATCCCCAAGACCAGTACCTGGGATTCGTGTACTTTCTTTGTTTTCTAATTCAGTCCAGATAATCTTTTTATCTCCCACCTCCCATTCTTTTTCTTTGAGTTTCTCGTAAATACCGGCTGGTAACAGTACCTTTAACATTTTCATAATATCGGGATATGTGTAGTCTCCCATTAGTAACATGTCTTTTAATTCACGGTGAAAACCTGCTGGATCTTTATCATGACAAGGCACTATTTTCCTCATTTCCAATAATTCCATTTTACTTAAGGGCGTGTATATGAATACGCGTTGAAGCGCACCCCCTGGAGTCGTCTGGACGGGATGAACTTCTCTTAAGGGATTCTGTCTGTCTATGTAAAAGGGTTTCCCTACTGGAGGTGGAACGGGAACAAAATGTGGAGTCAAAAATGTTCTGTATTTATGACGTTGTTCAAGAATCACATTAATTAAATCAGTACCTAGGCCTCTCCATCTTTTCAGGAGTAAGTCATCTAATATATTGTATAGGGGACCTGGATCAGAATGCTGACTCTCATATAGAATAATGAGATGTTGGATCATGTACGTACCAGATAAACGCTGTTCAGTTGGAGTAAGACTCAAAAATGTTTGCGCTACTGAATCATCTTTATATACGCTGGTATTATCAGCCCACTGTACTGCGGACTGTGCTAGTTCTTGTTCACGCATTGTACTAAGTTCGTTGTAACCTATTCTTTCTTTCAGAATTTTATCAGTGGCTTGGAATAAATATTCAAGAGAACATTGTTCTGGTATGGGAGAAAGAAAACGTTTCTTGTTTTCTAGGCGTATGGGTCTGTCAAAAGGTCTTGCTCTACCTACGTACGCTATCATCTCTTGGCGTTCATCTGACTCTTCTAACCCATTCTCTTCCTCCTCGGTTTCACTCTCTTTCTCGGCTCCCCTAGCTTCTTTCTCTTTTTCGTGTATTATTACTATTTCTTTGCGGATCTTTCTGTACATGGTGTCTATGCAATTTTGTTTATCATGTTTACCATCAGATATGTATTACTCCAATTTATCAACTTGGCCTTCTCTTCTTGGCTTGTACCTGGTCGATCTCGTTCCCTTATCAAACAATTAATCAGAAATCGTAAAATCATACTTTGTGTCTCAACCTTCTGCTGTGCCATGGCCTCGCGAATACATTCAGGTCTCTCCCCTGTTCTAATAAAATGGTATATATTGTCTAGATGGTCAGTCATTTCGGGAAAGAGCATCAAATAATCCGTAACGTGTCGTAGACGTAGCGAAGATAATATCATGTCCCCCTTGCCAGGTACTGGGTCATATCTACAATCTGTCATGTATTGTCTAAGGGTTTCGAATGTAGCTGGTCTAGGTGTACGCTGTAATGCTAGATCTCTAAGCGTTATTCGTTTTGTTTGTGGCGGGGTGTGAAGATGTCCTCCTACTGCGCCTCCGGAAGCGGAAGTGAGGGCGTGAACTGACTGGGCAGTAGCTGCTGGAAGAGGTAGCATATGTAACGGAGGTGGACTCTGGGTCACATCTGTCGTGAAAGGATTATGAGGACCAACAGTAGGTGGGACAGTAACAGTAGCAGTAGCAGTAGGGGAAGTAACAGGCGCGGAAAGCGTGACTTGGGAACGTGGAGGGGTCGTGGCTTGGACAGTGAGTTGAACAGACGGAGCAGGCTGCTGTGCATTATTAACGGGTGGTACGGGTACATTAGTATATGCTGGAGCAATATCATCTAAATAGGAAGAAAGGAAAATGTCTACTGCGGTTTGTTTATGACGGAGTTTAGTTGGGACCAATGGTGGTGGCAAGTTACGTGTTACTTCCGGGGTCGCCTTGGGCAGGCCCTCGGCTAGAACTGGATACAGTCCTGTAATAAGGGCATTTCTTTGTCTGTCTTGTTGCTCTATTCTTACTCGTTCTCCTTCTTCTAATAACTCTTTTTCTCTAGCTTTTTCGGATTCTTCTCTACTTCTCTCTGCTTTCCTGATTTCTTTCTCATTTCGTCTATGCGCTTCTTTACGCCATAATTCTATGGCATCTTTCTGGGATTGTCTGGCTTTCTTTTTCGATAATGCTTCTTCTACTCTCATGATGCAATCAGCATCCCATGTCCCTGAGACAGGCCATCTATACTTCTTCTTCCAGACCCTTGGTGTAGTCCACCCACAAATCTAGGTACAGTATGACATCTAAGCCATGCTTATTTGTATTTGTATTTGTATTTGTGAGTATTTATTAAGCGCAGCCTATCGCTCCGGAAGGAGCATCTTGGCGCTGCTATACATTATACATAAAATGTCCAGGAGTGTCCCTAGGCGGGACGGGAACTGCTTCTTCGAGTATCCCTTTCCTAGTTCCTATCTGACGTAATTTCGAGAACAGTGGCATATTGAGACTGATTTGAACGTGAACACAATAAACACAGTAATGGATTGCAAACAATCATTCATACCACGACATGAAACACATTAAAAACATTTTCGAACAGTTACTACCTGGTACATGAAAACACAATACTGGTAAGATTCTCGAGACTCTAGAACACTGGATTACTAGATGCACTGCTAGAACAGTACAGACCGGTCCCATAAAGAGACACGTGTTGCCGTATATACCTAAGTAAACACATCCGGACCAGGTCTGTGTACCCAGACCTGTCTTGACCGGGCACAAATTAATGAACCCGTCTAGATGCGTTCCCAATAACGGTACTCACCGGGAAGCAGAAACTGAAGGCCTCGGAAACTGGACTGGACTGGACTGCGTCAGGTGACGATTCTCCTACGCATGCGGTTCGGAACAGGTGGGCCTCTGGATACCTCGGACTTTGCTCTCTCGACTAGGGGCTCTGGTCGGGATCCTCCACATTCCTCACCGCCTCGTCTGGATGCTGGGTCGCAGTCACCGCCTCCTCCGTAGGCCCGAGGGAGAATAGCAGGAAAACCCGCAGAAGTGCACTGGTTCCGTCGCTGCTGCAGAAGGGGTCAAGGCCTGCTGGACATCGCCGGCGAGTGGGGAAGGGGGGGTTCCGGTTCGGGCGCCAAATTATGTGGTAAATAAATTTACCGTATCATTTTTCCATACAATTAAAAGTAAACGGATAGCTCAAGTAATGAGAGGCAGAGTCCGTGGAATCTGAGTCATACGGGCTTTAATTAAAATAATACCTCGAGGTATGGACATCGAGTTCCATCACCACGAAGGCTCAGGAAGGGATATTCAACTTTTTATTAACATCACACATTATATATAGTAAAACAGTATACTTGATTCCAATGTAGTAGGCGTAACAGGTGAAAAGAGAGAGATAAGAACACATGTGCGTAACAGGAGGCGAGTAAGAAGGCGTACACATGGGCGTGCACTTGACATGTCAGAGAAAACGTAACATGAAACGTCACAAGTGGGTGGATACTTAGTGAAAGTTTGCAAAGTCGGCAGAAACTTCTGACCTAGATGCGCGCGCAACTGAGCATGACGTGTAACTGGGGAGAACTGGGGGCTTTGACTTTTGCACGAGTAGAGGAGACTGATGTCTGGGGTGTCAGAACGACCTATACCTATAGCATATCTGGTATCTCATGTTTAGAGGATGTAGTGTCTGAAGTAAAAGGTCTCTCGGGCAGAGGCCGTTCATTACCGAAGGCTAATGCGTGCATATGAATCTTCATGTAGAGTGCGGGGGCCATGGGCCTGCCATGGTAACGGGAGCAGTAAATTACTTGCATGGAGACAGGAAGGCAGGGCCCTTTGCTCTGCAGCCGGGAATATGTTTACCTATCTCACTAGACTGGAATGTGTTTTCGCGGACTCTGAACAGATAACTGTAGGCAAAATAACGTTTTGGCAGGCAAGCAGGCCGAGCCGGGCACCGCTCGTCTGTGCAGGATGTAAGGCAGAGGTCAGGGATGCACACCTAAACTGCAGCTTTCAGAGGCAGAAATGAACTTGGAGACTTGTTAAGGGCCTAGCTCGACTGGGCCAGGAAACATGGAGAAAACGTGTGGTTTATTCAAAAGTGTACCATGTAAAGACGTTGGCACCATAGGTTTAGAAGCCTAATGAACTGGATTTTTATGTATGACTGGATAGCTGACATGTTAAGGATGGACGCAAATCCATATGCGTCTTTCTAGCATGAGCAGAACAGAAGTTACACGACATACAAGGAACATTGGTGCATGGATAGGGTGCGAGTTGGGGGACATCTTGGCTACCTGAAAATTTCTATTACCTCAAAAGTACTGAAACGCCGCCGGGGCTTTGCAAAGCCCGAACGGCATTACCAGATACTCAAAAAGGCCATACCTGGTCTTGAAGGCCGTCTTCAACACATCACCACTGCGGATTCTGACCAGGTGATAGGCACCACGGAGATCCAACCGTGTATAAATCACTGCCTCCCTCACCTGATCCAGAAGCACAGGGATGAGTGGAAGAGGGTACCGATTCCGTATAGTCTGTTTGTTTAACTGGCGATAGTCAATAAGGGTACGCAACTCCCCATTGGCCTTCGTCGTAAAAAACAAAAGGGACACTGCTGGTGATCTGGAGGGTCTAATGAAGCCGATATCACTAAAGTGTGCCAAGTATTCTTGCAAATGTTTGGATTCAGGCTCAGACAAGGCATACACCCTGCAAGATGGAACAACAGCACCTTCAACCAGATCTATTCTACAGTCGTACTCCCGATGGGGAGGGAGTACTTTGGCCTGGGTTTCGCTGAACACCTCACTGTACTCGTGGTATTCCATAGGTAAGACAGTTACCTTTTCCACAGCAGTGGCTATGTGTTTTATCTGAGTCAAGGCTATAGTGTGTGATGTAGAAGTATTCATACAAACGCTCTGACACTCCTCTGACTGAAAGCTTACGTTTTTTTCCCTCCAATCAATGGAAGGGTTGTGTTTTTCCAGCCATGGAATACCCAATATTAACTCATATTGTGGTGCCTCGATGATGTTCAGTACTATACTCTCAACATGTTTAACAATGCTGTTCTCCAATACTAGCACCACTTCTTCAGTACGCTCAATGATAGGACCGGATTTCAGGGGAGTACCATCCACGGCCAGCACAGTTTCTGGGTTAGCCGTAGGTACTCTTCCCAACCCTAGACGACGCACCAAGCCCTCATCCACAAAATTCCCAGTAGCCCCTGAATCTATCATGCTCCACACAGCATGCTCTTTGCCCTGGCTCTGTAACAAGGTGGATAAGGCAACGTGCGTCACAGGGGCTTTTCCCTCAACCGAAGCCAACGAAGTCAGCCTCCATTCTTTTGTTTCCGACCTGTTGCTCAAGGAATTGCTTTCATTACTGCTCTCGGGATCGACAGTGGTAAGAGCCACTTTCTTAGCGGAATAAAAGGTTTTTGACCTTTTGGGTTTGGAGGGACACTCCTTAACATAATGTCCCTTCTTCCCGCAATACATACACAGCCCCTGCGAGCGACGACTCTCTCTCTCTGCCTTGGTAAGAGGGGACTGGATGGCTCCTACATCCATTGGCTCTGTAGTACTGTCACCAGCCCGTGGACTGGGTGGAAGCACATGTCCCACAGTGTCAGAGGGCCTATCGCCTCCCCGCTCTCCTAATCGATGGTCTAAACGCAGTGTGAGATTGATCAAATCAACACATGTTGCGGGTTGGGGGTCGATCTGCGCTATCACATCTTTTAACTTGTCTGACAGGCCCTGATAATACAACGCCATTCTTTTGTCTTCGGGCCAGGCTGTTTCAGCCACAAGACGATTAAAAGTAGTCATATAGGACACTAGATCCTTCCTCCCTTGTCGGAGCCCCAGCAATTCCCTGTCTGCGCTTAGTGTAGTAGCTCTCCGATCGAACACCCGTTCGAACTCTCTGCGGAAAGCCGTCCAATCATTCAATATGGGGTCGTCATTCCTGACGAAGGGAACCGCCCAGTTTGCTGCATCCCCTGACAGATAAGAAATGGCGAACGCCACTCAGGACATGTTATTTGGGAACGATGCCGGTCTACACGAAAAATGAAGGGTGATTTGGGTTAAAAAGGCTTGAATTCTCTGAGGGTCACCAGAATATCTCTCTGGACTGGCTAAAGGTATTGGTGGAGGTACTGTTACTTGAATAGAACGACCTCCTGGGGCCGCATCAAAAGGATTGACCTGTTGTCGGTCTAATCTTTCTTTTAAGGCAGTGGTCTCTGCCTTAGACGCAGCCAGTTCCTGCTGTACTAATAGCAAGGCCTGAAGCACATCGTCCATGAATGCCATGCTTTGAACTTCCTTCCGACCAGGAGGAGAATTAAACGTGGGCTCGTGATTCTGTCACGGCTGCTAATCCTTAGGGTCGGAATGATGCTCAAATGGGGTCCACCTCCAGACGTCCCTGCACTCCAATTAAGTAGACCTTCAGAGTGCAAGGCAGTCAGGCGAGGGAAAAATAGGTAGGAAACAGGAACATCCAGGATAGGGACCTGAAATGACAAGAGGAACACGTTAACCTACCACTCCCTAGACTTCCTAGTTCAGTCTCACAAGTACATATAAGGACCCTCACCTGATAATGCTCAGGAGACGACCCTTCCCTTGTTTGTATCCCTTCTTGGACTAAGGGAAAGAAAATGAAACAACAATCAGGGCCCTCCTGCAACCCCCTATGCCTCATGTGTGTAATCCACCTTTTCGTACAACCCACAATCACTCACCAGGTGCCATGAGAAGGGGAGCTGTAAGGAGTTCTCAGTTGGACTAATGGAAGATCAACCTCTTCCCCAAGTTCCTAGCCAACTGATGATACAACATCCGATGTTCCTGAACAAAAGATGAAAAACCTAACTTAAATGTGGCCAGCCGGCTCTTCCTGCTTGACAGAAATGATCAGGGCAAAAACAGTTACGAACAACAGGAGGGTGCAATCCCAGCGTCTCCTGTACGTCGTTAATAGTCTCTGAGTACAATACACAGTCTCGGTGTGCGGTGGAGGGGGAAATCCGAGCGTCTCCACCAACACACACAAAGAGTTAAAGAAAAACAACACAAGGCGCGGAGGGGGCAATCCTGCGTCTCACGTGCATACGATGAATCGAAGCACCAGCGTCCGTAACACGGTTCTTTACCGCGTTCCGTGAGTGAACCGAAGGGGGCAATCCGGCGTCTCCGAATTCACTCACCTCTCCCTTGTCAATAACACCGCAAGAGCGCCGAGGGGGCAATCCAAGCGTCTCACGCGCCTCGCGGGTAACAAACACAAAACAATGACGAGTGTCTCTATCTTCACTCGTCTCAGCGCAAAACTTGCTCCACAGCCGCAGAGCAAAAACGAACCACGCCTTCCCAGCAGATCCGCGGGGACAGGGCGTCCGCTAACAACAGCATTCAATAGGACAAATCACGAGCACCAATTGCAGGCTTCCCTAGGACTTTATGCTCTCAGAAGACAACCCACTACATGCAAGGCATTCTGGTAGATGTAGTCTATCCTCTAGGCAGGCACCTCTGTCAGACCCTGACAATAGTATGCTAAATAGGGTGCGCAAAATATAGGTGATACAGATTTCTATAGATTTTTGCATTATAATATGCTATCACCATTCGCTTACTATGGACTAGTGACTATGCTGATAACTCTGATTTTTATAATATGTATGTTGGTATTATATAAGATACTGCGTTTGAGAACCTTGCACTGAAAAATAAATATTTCAAACTTGCACGTGTGTTCTTTTACTCTGCGTTGTGGTTTGAAATGATTATAGAGCGAAAGAGTGCTCATGTGTTCCACGATACCTAAGGTACCCTAAGTTCATGTTCTGGTTTGTCTAAGTCATTGGGAGTTTGTTATGACCAATGAGACACTGTAGCTAGCTCGGTAAGGGGATTTCTGATACTAAGATGAGTTTTGGGTCATCCTAATTCACCCAGGTTCTAGATATCAGTGCACAGTTCTGTGGGAGAACGGAAACCCTGCTACACTACTTTAAGCCCCGGTGACACCACAACAATATTGCTGCCCCTGGGTTTCAAAAAGAGAAAGGAGGCAAGTGTTAGTGAAGAGAGTACTCCTGACAGATGGATCAGTCATTTACACACTTGCAGCTGCCATCTGCTCAGACCTGCATCTTGGCAAGATTATGAATCTTGGCAAGGCCTAAAAGCCTTCCACCCTTCTTAGTTTGTTCAGGTGATCACAGTTACATAGAGCTAGCATTTAGAAATGACAAGCTGGTGAAAAAGGCTCCTTTTTGTCCTTTTTTCTTCAACTCCCCAGCTGCTCTTGCCGTCTCCTTCTCTTCTTTTTCTTCTTCCTCATATCAGTCCTGCTCCACGTTTACCCACTTTCCCCTTCTCCCCGATACCATTCTTGTCTCCATTTTCCTCTCGCTGCCTGTTCTTTGCTTTCTCTCTTACCGGTTTTCCATTCTCCGTTCTCCCTCCTAGTTCTCCAAAGCCTCTGGCTGCATTTCTCTTTCTGTCCCTCTCTTACCAATTCCTCCATTACCCCTTCCCCATTTCTCGTCTTTGCGCCCTGTCTTTTTCCTACTTTGTTCCTCTCTCCCCTTTCTCTGCTACTAAAACCAATTTCTTGTTAGTCTCCTCTCCATTTCCTTCAGGCAGCCATGTTACAATTTTTAAAACACATACCACTATCCCTGAATATTACATTGAAGCACTCTTAGAATTTGGACCAGTGTGCCGCTGCTTTGTCGGTACCTGGACAAAAAGGACATGAAAAGCCTACATTGGATTATAAATCCAAAGCTGTCCTGATCAGGGGCCCAAGAAATAAGATTGGCCCAGTGCCATTAAAATCCTTAGGATGTCCCTGTGCATTTGTTGAAGTTTTCATGTTAAAAACAACACCCATCATGAGCTGCAATTAACACGAAAACCTTAACAAATGCACACAATCACCCTGCGGCTCAGACTTATTAAGAAAAGAAATGCAGCAATACAGATGCAAAGGTTTCAAATTGCAATGCAGGATGTTTTCATAATTTCACTGTAATTATTAGTGCCAACAGGTCTGGCTTTAGTGCTGGTGGCGCCTGGTGTGACAATGTTTGTTGGCACCCTAATAACCACCTCCATCGTGGATACTCTCATTATCAACTTTTTACTGTGCCCCTCAAGTCAATAACCCCTCTCTCATTCATATTTATTTTGTTTAATAATGTCACTCATACCAGTGTAAGGTGTTAAGCACTTTACATCGCATACACATTACACGGAGACACTGAATCATAGTGTTTAAATCAATGTATAGAAAATGTTACATCAGACAGAGGAATACAATTTGTAGGAAGCACAAGTTGTCCATACTGGTAGACAGTTTAGTTTAAAAGTTCTTGATATGAAGAAGCCCACTCTGAGAATTTATAACGTAACACCATGGCTTTACTGATATGAATTGATTTCAACCCAAGTGAAATCTGTTTGCAACATTAGGATAATTAAAGGCTGGAGGGATATGCATGATGTTCTAATCTATACCTTACAGTGTGTATGCAGCTCTTAGATAGTTAATAGCTCACTGTTCTATATTAGGATTTTAAATTTGTAAACTGCAATTATCAAAAGGGGCTCTCTAGCGAAAACAGTAACGCACTGACCTATTTACATGAAATGCAATTTGTGATCTGCATGGTTCACCTGCTTTACATCAGGCATTTTAACCTCCAGCGCAACTTTATGATGAGTCAAAACTTCCACTACAAGAAACTCAGATCTCTCTGCAGCAGGCCCATAAATAAGCCAGAGTTATCTTGACATTTTTATGGTTTCCTGAACATTGCTGGTGGCAAGGGACACAGCAGCAGGTTCTTTTAAAATTGTATTGTACTTCTAAAGACAGTGCATGTAAACATATAAAAATAAGACACAACACCCCTCTCCCCTCCTTTGGAATTCATGAAGGAATAATTTAAAACACTTAAACGTTTGTCAATACACATGTAATTTGGTTTGTCACCAATGTTTATTGAAGGCACAGCAATTTATTTTAAATGCACTTATGCAAGCATGTTTTCTTTAGCTGGAGTTAAAGATTCAAACATAGTTTTGTTGCAAAAGCTTGCTTTTATTTCATCTGCAGGTGTTTTTAGATAAGTTTTAGCCTTTCCAGCTCAATCACTAATGTCGTTCTCCAAGCAGAAACCCTAGTAAAATGCAGGTCGTATTGTCCCTTCTTGCCAAGTAGTACTAATGTTGTAAATTAACTTGTCAAAACTCATTAATTACCAGACTTGAGCGGCCAACATTCTCTGCTCTCCTAATGGTCATGCAAGAGGGCAGGCACTGTTGTGCAAATAAATATAATTGCCACTGTGCCTAACTAGTGAGTTCCTCTCAGCAAATGGACACATTCTCGTGACACCAATGTCACATGGTGCTGCCGTCTCGCGCTGCATGACTCATATATGCAGCCAGCCCGAGTCAAGCGGATAAGGCAGATTCAAAGACTTCTGGTACCACTTTGTGCTATTTAATTCAGCCACTAAGCGTGCATGTTCAATTCATTTTTTGTAACTCTTAGAATGCTTGCTAACAAACTGTTCTTCAATTGCAGGTTTGCAGTCTGTATGGTATTTGAATGGTCAGGCGTGTGTACCCACAAAGACAAGGTAATTCTATTTACGTTGCTTGTTGGATTGGGGGTTGCTGGGTAAATGTATTCACAATCTGCACCCATTTTCTTTTGCAGGGTTGTGAGACCATACTACGAATACAATTGCACAAGCATAACAAACAGGTAATTGTTTGGTAGAGCTAAACTGGTGCATCTTGTACATTGTAGTATAACAGCACACCTTACCCATGTTTTCTTCTGTTACAGGTTTTGCAGGCATCACAACACACATTTACACAGGGATATGTGAGTACATGTAGAACAAACAGGTAATTGCTTGGTAGAGTTAAACCGGTGCATCTTGTACATTGTAGTATAACCACATACCTTACCCAACGGCTGCCAGGTTTAGTTATAGAGTGTGGACAATGCTGACAGAAACTGCCACTGACAAAGCAAACAGAATGGACGTGGTTGAACAACAAAGATACATGCCTGAGGAGATAAACATTCTCATTAACAACGTGTTGCTGGCGGTCAATGTTGTCTGTCCAAGACATCCATGACCACCCAGCTTGGTTTGTGAACATACCAGACAGCTGGAGGAGCAAGAACTATGCCTTTGAGATCCTTTAGGCCATCAATAGCACCATGAGGCAGCGCAGCGGACGAGCGCAGCGGGCGCGTCGTAGGCGCACCGGAGTCGCGCCAGAGTTAAGCCCGTCTGCGCCCGTCCGCGGCCGGCTGGGGCCCGGGCCCGGTCGCCATGCCCATTTTTTAACCACATACCCGTCGGCGCACATACACTCCCTCTGGCATCCCCGTTCCCCTTCATCTTTAGTATTAGAACGCATTGCCTCTTTGGGTCTCAGCTGCCCTTGCCCTGCACCCCCGCTCCCTAGTGTCTTATCCCTATTGCCGTACCCTGACCCTTCTCCCTTCACTAAGTCGCCCTCCAGGCACGATGACGCCCTCCCCTGCGCCCTTGACGGCCCTAAGCTTCCTACTTCTGCGATCCTCCTCAACACCAGGTCTGCGGATGGGCACCAGCTCGAGCTTTTCCATCTGCTCGACTCACGCCAGCCTGACCTGGTATTCCTCACGGAAACATGGTTCAGGGACGACTCGCTTCCCAGCCTGCTGTCCATTTTGCCCCCTACATACGCGGCCATTAGGAAGGACCGCCCAGGAGGGAAGACTGGGGGGGTGTGGCACTGATCACCCGCGCAGACTTCCTCTTCCAAACCTTACCGTCCCCCGTGATCCCTGCAGTAGACTGCTTAGTAGTCCGTTCCACTTCCTTTGGGACCCCTATAACCTGTGTTCTCATATATCGCCCGCCCCAGTCTACCCCCGGTTTTCTACCCGCTCTAGAGGACCTTTTGGCCACCCTTGTGGTAAACAACTCTGCCATTCTTCTATTGGGAGACTTAAATTATTGGCCGAATGACCCAGCTGAAGATATGAGATCTAAGGAGTTCAGGGCTCTGCTCACCAGCCTAAACTTCCTCCCTCAGCTGAGTTCGGCCACCCACATCAAAGGTCATCAACTTGACCGAATTTGGTCCCTTAACATCCCTATGGGCCCTCCAACCATTTCCCCTTGTTCTTGGTCAGACCATTCCCTCATCTCCTTCACAGCCAGCCTCGGACGGCCACCTAAACCCCCTCTGCCCAAAAACATCTGGGCCAGAAAGTGGGATAAGGCGGCCCTCCCGGCGGTCTGCTCCTCCCTGGAGGCTACTAGCCCGGAGCTTAACGATTTATCCCCTTCCTCCCAGCTCTCAGCCATTAACAACTGGCTGTTAAAGGCGTGTAATTCCATCGTCCCCCTTAAGAGAGTGACTGTTAAACGCGCCCACGGGGCCAACCGATGGTTCACTCCTGCCCTCAGGGGGAAAAAACTTGCGACCCGTAGAGCGGAACGCGCCTGGCGGCGCACCTACTGCCCTCTCCTTAAGGCTAGTTACTGCCTGTCCCTAAAAGAGTACAAACGTGACATTCTAAAAGCCAAAACGGAGTATTTCTCTGGCAGAATCTTGGCAGCAGAAAACCAACCGAAGGAGATATTCAATACTATTCATGAGTTGGCGGCCTCTGACAGGGTGGTCTCTAAAATCCCCCCGTCCCAAACACTCTGTAACTCCCTTAACTCTTTTTTCTTTGAGAAGATTGCCCTTATTAGGGCCAACATTCCTCCCCCACCCACGGTACCTTCTGCTGTTCCCCCACCCCCCCTCCCCCCTCCTTCACTCAGTTTCCTCCCCTCACCCGAGACTCTTTGCTTCCTCTTCTAGCTCGGATCAAATCAGGTTCCCCTCGGGACATTGGTCCTGCTTTTGTTCTAAAAGAGCTCTTTTCTAACTGCTATTCTCCACCACTTACTTTCATCAATCACTCCCTTAACTCTGGCACTGTCCCCCTTGCCCATAAATCAGCAGTCATCATCCCTATTTTGAAAAAGCCTGGCATCGATCCCTCTGTGCCCGCCAATTACCGCCCGATCTCTCTCCTCCCTTACCTCGCAAAGGTCTCAGAGGCTCATATCACCAGGTCCCTGAGTTCCTTTGTGGAATCCACAGGCTGCTTGGCCGCCCGCCAAGCGGGCTTTCGCCCGCTGCACTCTACCGAGAAGGTAGTCGTGTCGGTGATGGATCAATTAAGAGAGGGTATTGACATTGGCCGGCCACAGGCTCTAGTCCTGTTAGACCTGTCCGCCGCGTTCGACACGGTGGACCATGACATCTTGTTGACCCGTGTCGAAGCGGCGGGCATTGGGGGCTCGGCCTATGCTTGGCTCCGTTCCTTTTTGACGGACAGGGAACAGGCTGTCCATCTTGCCAACTTCACCGCTCCTCTTAGGAGGGTGACTTGCGGAGTTCCCCAAGGCTCTTCCCTGTCCCCCTTGCTTTTCAATTTATACATTTCACCCCTCATTTTTACTTTACAGCAGATGGAGGTCTCGGTGTTTAATTACGCCGACGACCTCCAACTTGTTTTCAACCTTTCTTCTTCTCCTTCCTCAGCTTCTAATTTCCAGAAGGTTATGCTTTTTATCCAAGGGTGGATGAACTGCAACCACCTCAAACTGAATCCGGACAAGACCGAATTGGTCCTGACGGGGGGTGGTTGCAGTCCCTGGTCCCCTTCCTTCTGGCCCTCTGCCCTTGGCCCTTCCCCTATTCCTGTTTCCAAGGTTAAAACCTTGGGTATTTTCATCAATCCCATGCTTACCCTTCATACGCAGATCAATGCAGTTGTATCTGCTTGTTTCCTTTCCCTGCGGATCATCCGAAAGGTCGCCCGCTTCTTCTCAACTGCTGCACTCAAGCTCATTCTCATGGCCATGGTGCTTTCGCGCCTTGACTATGGGAACGTCATCTACAATGGTGCGCCGGCTTATCTGCGCCGCCGGCTCCAACAGATTCAGAATCAGGCGGCTCGCCTGATCTACGGACTCCCCAGGTTCAACCATACGACCCCTCTGTTGCAGTCTCTCCATTGGCTCCCAGTGAGGGAGAGGGCCCTTTTTAAGCTTGGATGTATCACCTACCAGGCCAGATCAGGGACCGCTCCTGTTTTCCTGTGTGAAGCCATTTCCCCTTACCTTCCTTCCCGAGAACTCCGTTCCACTCATTTGGCCTTTCTGTCAGTCCCTCGTTTTAGAAAACAGAAGTCCGGTGGGGCCAGATTTGCAGTGCTGGCTCCTTCCTTCTGGAACTCACTCCCTTTTACGCTTAGGTCTTCATCTTCCTACCTGGAATTTCGCAAACATCTTAAAACCTTCTTGTTCTCCAGATCTGTAGTCGTATAACCCTTTCCTCTGCACCCACTGGTCCTCTGCCATCTAGCGCCATGAAACCGATTCTGGTATAAGAGCGCTTTATAAATATTTTAAAATTCAAAATTCAAATTCAATAGCGGGATGCACTGTGAAGCTATGGCAGAACTTCGGCAGGCTTTGTATCACACATTGATAATTTATGGGAGCACAGGTATTTCTGTTACAAAAATGCTCATCTTGTACTTCAAGCTGATTAGTTGTAATTCTGAGGCTATCACTACTGCTGTGAAGGAATTCTATGCTGCCAATGAACTGGACCTTATAAAAATGGTCATGTTCACATCCGTTGGTGCGTCTGTGCTGCTGGGTGAGAATAATGGTTTTGTTCCTCACCTCCAACAATCCATTGCTGATCAATTGAGCAGCATTGTTTCACCCAACTGCAAGAATTGGAAGAGGGTTATAATAATTAAGGAGATGGGGAAATATTGGGGATGGTCTACACTGTGTTCTCCAGATCTCCTGCAAGGACGTTCAAACTGGATGAAATCACATCCCGTCACTGAATATGAAGTGTTCTTTTTCTACCATTGAATGAAGTCTGGTGGCTTTCAAGGCATTTTGCAGTTGGTGCACTAATTCGGATTAAGAAGCTGTGCTTAACTACTTTGAGCATGAGAAAGTTACATAGAATGACCCATTCCTAAATATTGTTACAAAATCTATCAAACTCAAACTAACATATTTCAGTACTTAATGACATTATGGGTGAATTTAAATCTTTGAGCAAACTGTTCCAAAAAAGTTCCCCGTCTACTGTTGAAGCTGTACAGTATGCAAGAGCAACGATTGGCCAAATTAAGGAACAGTATTTTGGGGGACACTGTCTTTTGAAGCAGCACAGTAAGATATATCATGGTATTGTACAAGGAAAGGCAAGAGTTTGACAGTGGGCCTATTTTGTCTTTTGTTTCCCTTCTTTGTGAGCACATGCAAACAAGGTTCACGGAAGATGTACTGAAAGAATAAGCACGTTTTGAATTAAAGGCAATTTCAAAACAATCACCTTTGGATTTTGGGACTGAGAATGTACAAAGACTCATCGAAAAGTAAAACATGTATTGGTCCTGGGTGATTGTGAAACACTGATATATGTTGTTCAACAATACAGAGAACATAAATATGAGGTGGGGGAACATGTAAATGGTGGGTTATTTACCACTTTTCAAGACATGGTTAATTTCACTGTATGCAATGATTCTCAGTATAGTGTAATGTCTCAGCTTGTTGCAACATTTCATGTATCTAGTGCAGATTGTAAGCAAGGATTCTGCCTCATGAACACTCTCAAGAGTAAATCAAGAAATAGAGCAGAAGCATTTGGGTATGCTGATGAGGACAAAGGCAACAGCACTGTAAAAATGGCAAGGATCGACGAGAGAAGCAACCATTACATCCATCAAGTAACGTGAGACGTGTGTGAACAGTCCATGTTTGCCTGGATGTCACACATTCTCAAACTATCTCTGACGAGATAGCCCAACATTACTCAGTAGCTTACACATCACATTGTAAATATGTTCTATAATTTTGTATCTTATTGTTTATATGTAATCTTGTATGGGCTATCAACATTTGTCCAGCCAATGAACAGTGCTCCAGTTAAGAATCAATAGTAAGATTTTATGATGGTACTACCCATTGAGTCTTTTGCTTTTCTAAACCTGAAGTGCACTTGCCTGTGTAACCAAGTCATGTCATGGCATGTGTATCCAAATTGTAAATCTGCCTTAAGCCCCTTAACGTAGTGCTGCATATGTGGAAATGCACTGTTTTGGTGGAGAAGTGTGGCTCACAGATTAGAGCGGCAGACCCTGAGGCAGAGGTCTGGCCCGGGACCAGGGTTCAATTCCCAGCGCAGCAGGGTCTTGGGATCAATGTCCACGGACTTGATAATTCTCGCCTCGGTGTCTACTCTAATCATGGGTTCCACTCTGCAACTCTGGGCAATATCTTGCTTAATCTCCACAACGGCCCGAAAGCGCTAGGATGCCTGGCCTCACCTTGGAGGTGCCCAGTAAGGGGCATCTCACAGGGAAAGCCAGGAAGGGTTCCACAGCGGTATACAGCGCCAAGATACCTTCTAGGTAATAGTGCGCTTTACAAGTATACACACATTTACATTTACACATTTACATTTTTTAAGCAAAAGTTTGGATTGATATTTGGCTCTGAGCACAAGCGCGGTCTGGTTCCTGGCGCACATAGTCATGGATGTCGCTCATTGAGACCACACACTGATGCACACAGTGAAATAAATTAAAGGGAATATTGAAAAGCAGATAGACCTATAATTGAGGAAAATGTGGCAAGGCCTTCAGGGCTAGTTGTAACAGTGAATCTCTATATCAAAGAAATAAGAAATGAAGAATAGTGGCATGTCAATTCAGCATAACGTTTCATGCTGTGTGTGTAGGAGATTGCCTTCTTGAGCACATAGGGAGAGAATGGGATGCTATGGTTGCTCCTCATGTACTAACCTTATCAACTTCCACCCACACATCTGATGTGGCATAGATTTGTGCAGAATGTGCAGTGTAATTAAGGCAGCGCAGCCGCTTAAGTAATGTGGTATGCTCACCAGGGATTTGTCCAAGAGATGTGCAAAGTCTGGACATATAACCAAACATGTTTCAAGTTGCAGAAGCTTATGTTTCATTTTAGGCAATAGTGTTATCTTGCTGCCTACAAATGTTACATGCAATGCCTAAGGCTGTGCCCCCTAATGGTGATTTTAAAGGCATCCCGTTTTATCAGTTTATCAGAAGCTTAGCCAGCATTAAGATCAGAATACTTTGCCTTGACGGCACCAAGGAACTCCTGAAACTGCGGGTCTTCTAATGCACAAGGTTGGAGGTACCACATAGGGATGACAGAAGCCTCCCTGTCCCATGCCAGAAGCTGGGGGTGGTGATCCGAGTGTATGTGACACAGATATGCAATGTGGCATCAAGTTATGTGGGGCAGAGTAAAGTGCATAAACGTTGAATGCCGTGTTGAGGCTGCACCATAGGTCTACAAGAGACCAGTTACATATCCCATCACTCAGTGTAGGGCATTAGATACAGCTGCTGTGCCTTGCAGTGGAGAGAAAGTCCGATCCAAGGTAGTCTTGGGGGCAGAGTTAAAGTCTTCACCTATAAGCCAGGGAATTTTGCTCCAGTGAGATAATATGCCAGGTAGAATGAGTAGAAATGAAGCCTGATCTGTGTCAGTGGTGTATATTGCACTCAAAATACCCTGGAAACCATTCAGGAGACCCTGTATAAACACATGTCTACCCTCTATGTTATAACTGTTTCCTCTGCCAGGAAAGGACTCCCTGATCTCACCCACACCAACAACCCCTTGTGCATGAAAAATATTTTGTGGCAAACACCTGACCTAGCCATTGACAACAAAGGCGAACAGCCTTGGCAACCGTCAGGTGGGTGTACTGCAGCAATGCTATGTTGGTGGAGCTGCCCTGATGGTACAAATAGACTGCATTACATTGTGAGGGCACTTGCATTCTTCATACATACCAGGTGACTATATTAGTGTGGGTCATACTGTTGGAGAAATAGGTACAAACATATGCCTCTTCCACATCTGAACGAAGGGGTGTGGCTCAGGCATATGGGCCAGTGAGTAAAATCATGTAAGACAGCGGGAAGTGTAGTAGTGCAGAACCTTGAGAAAATAACAATAGAGGAGGGAGGAGCTCCCGACATATGATACATTATTAGGGCAGTAGTACAAAGAGCAGCCTCCCAAACTTCTGAACAAATTGCAACAACGAATGAGTACATAGGTGAAATCTAGGGGCATTGGAATGCCCCAAGTCAGCTTGGGGCTACCTCCAATGTTCAGGTTATAGTATAAAAGCAAGCAACATACATCACACGCAAATGGTTACATAAAAAAGGGCCAAAAGAACCTCTGTCTAGGAAGCAATGGAATAGGGATCATGCAGCAACTAAGTCCCCTTTTCTTTGAAATGCAGACATAAAGAACAAACCACTGTGCAATGCAGTAAAGGGAGATACATGTGTCCTTTAGAGGTTCTCTAGGAGGATAGCGGTGTCCAGGTTGAAGTTTAGATCTCTGACTAGGATGTAGTCACTGGAGGCAAGGGCACGGAGTGTGATGAATTCACAATGGTGTCAGTGGAATCAGTATGGGCTGAGCAGCCTGCAGATGAGGGTTCGTTGGTGTGTCGTTTTTGGGTTGGTCTGGATCTGGAAGTGGAGATGTTCTATGAGGATTGTAGTGTTGATGGCGATGGCTCCACTTAAGAAGCTAGGGCAGGATCTTGTATCCATCAGGAATGGCGGTGCTGATGTCCTGCATAGGGTTGGCATTGGTCTGGGCAACATTGGGTGCATGGGTGTTGGAGAGGTCTCAGATTTCTATGGTCTGCTTCTGTAGGGAGGGCATACTGAGGAGGATGCAGTGGAGTAGTTTGTGAGCGGTGATGTCCGGTATGCTGGGGGCTGCTTATAGGATCCGGAGGTGGCAAAGGTGCAGCAGCAGTGTCAATAGGAGATCGCGCCTTGGGTGTTGCTCGGCTTTGAAAGCTGGCAGTTGATGCTGCGTCCAGGGTTGAGTGCCTAAAAGGTGCTGGAGTCATAGCAGAGGTGGGTAGGAGAACCAGGGTCCACAGTGCCGGTCACGGTTGGGTCATGGACAGGAGCAGATGGGCTCGGGTTTGGCTTGCCAAGTGGAGTGTCCGCTGGTGGCTACCATTAGGTAAGGGTCAGGGAGGGCAGTCAGCCGGGAGTGGGAAGTACAAACTGAAGGGGCCGCTGGGGCAGCAGCAGCATGGACAGAAAAAAGCAGAGAAAGGAGATAGAAAAGAGAGAGAGCAGAGAGAGGAGAGGGAAAAGAGGAAAGAGGGCACAGAAATCCAAGACAGGCAGAAGAGCAGAGTTCTCTCCCACAGACCACCAGGGACGAGGCAGAGGCAGGAGCCTGCAGGTGGCGGATGGCCTTGAACACCCAGTAAATGGAGAGCTAAGTGGGCTCAGAGGGCAGCACTTAGTGGTAGAGATGTGCAGGGGGAGAGCAGTCACACTGACCAGGTCAGTGGTCTACATACTCTTCCTGATGGAGTAGTCTTCAGCATCTTTCACCTTATGCTCCAAGTAAAGGATATGAGTTCAGACACTTTAGCATCACCCACTTTATCAGTAAGCTTCGATGTCTGTCGTAGCTTTGCCACACTTGCCTTCCAGCGATGTGCAGGTCAGCACAAGTGTTGAACAAATCTTCTTCACATCTTGCAAGACCATGTCTGGTTCAGCTCCCTGTGACACTTAAGGGATGGGTGACTCAGTCCGTAGGCATCAGAAGGGTCAGTTGCAGGGAGGCTCACAACAGGGGGGAAGGTACTGTGCAGAGAGCAAAGCGCCTCTATCCCAGCATCATAGTTCTCCTGATTGTTGAGTCAGCAATAAGAGTTGTCAGCTACCACTGAGGCTGAAGAATGTCAATAATGAGGGTACCCTTCAACATTGGTGGGGTAACAGATAGGAGATGGAAGAAAGAGAAGATAAGTAGAGCACTAGCTGCGGCTACCTCAACTCCAACAAGTGAACTCACGAGCAGAGGGGCTTGGGCCTGACACCACCCTCATGACCCTGCTCACTCACTGGTCTGAATTCCACTCAGAGCCAGGCCAGGAAATAGCTCTGCAGAACATCAGTGACAGCCACCCGCAGGGGAGGGCCCCCTCACAGCATGCCCAATATTTCCTCTTGGTCTCTGAGCCAAGATACAACCAGGTGGGGGTAAACACCATCTCAAACACAAGAAGCGGGAGAGGCACAACACAACCACTACTCCAGCCTCCCCAATAACAACTGTAAACACACCAGGGGCAGAAGTGTATATGAATCTCTAGATTAGCGGTGGCACATGCTCAGTGAAAGAATACTGGCCTCACTCACAAAATTGTGACATGCTTCATCATTGGGCTTGCATCAATACACCACTGAGCAGACCAACACCTAGGTTGGAGAAAAAGGGAAGGAAGACAATACAAACACATATAAATAATAATATATGTAATGATCCTGGGATTACCAAAAGAAAAAGTGCAGTGACAATTAAAACTAGTTCAGTGGCTTCTTTTGTAAATAATTGTATTCCCAGATCCACCGACTAGAAATATTAATGTAAAGGATGGTGGTGAGGGTAAAGTATTAGGAGTTCCTACACCTCTCCTTACTGCCAGATTGTCAACATGTTTCAGCTGCTTTGTAAGTGCCTGCAATTTCAGGTCATCACAGCCTTCATCAGGACCTTTCAGTTCCCAGAAATTTAAAATTTGTATCCCCCAGAACACCCAGTATTGGGTGTCCGCAACCAATTGTTCACAGCTCCAGGGGCCCTATGAGTAACTCACTCCAGAAAATTGAGTTTCCAAATAAGGCATGCTTAAACTGGTAAGTTAGAGGAGGACACCCCCTGTAGTCACACTCACTCCAAGGTAGCGCTCTGCCTTCACCTCTTGTCTTCACTGAGCATGTGCCACATTTAAACTTTAGATCTATATACACTACTCTCCCTTGTGTGTTTATAGGGAAGTAAACACGACCTCTTCCTCACCAGAAGGCCACCACAGGCAGGAGGTAAATGTACTCTCCACAGCTGCAGGGGGTGGTCAGGCAGTGATACATCTCAGCTCAAGAGTGTTGTAAATCAACGGCGATTAGGTTAAGCATTAGCAGAAGACATGCTTCGTTTTGATCATTATCGTAACAAATGTGCTGACTCCATCTAAGTATTTGTAGCGGCCATTTTGTATGCCATACTGTGCCATGTGCTCGTCATGTGCTTAGTCCTACCTTCTTGTTCACTGTACCTGAAGTATGCCCGGCAACAGGCTATTTTTAGTATTCCCCGCTTCCAGCATCTCCAGACATGCGCAGTAGCGTCAACAACCGTTATTAATTGGTTCCAGATAGGAATGTGTTTACCAGTTACCGAAGACTGTTAACTCCGCCCACCTATCAATTGTGCCTTCCAATATATCCTTGTATGGTCATGAAACTGCTCTTGTCTTTTGTACCTCCTTCTCTTGAGCCCCTTCATTGTGTATAAAAGGGGCCATGAGCTTTAGTTCGGTGTGCTACTCGATACAATACTGAAGGGTGTTGTGTGGGCTGTAGTACCATCTTTAAACCCTTCGATGCTTGTGACGGAACCATTCTGTCATCAGTCACGGTTGGGCTGTGCTGATGACGGAATGGTTCCGTCACGACCACACCCATTTAAATAGGGGCCCAGCACGGCAGGAGATTCTCCGGAGCAGCCAAGGTGTTAAAGGTTTAATAAACTTTGCTTTTGTATTTTCCAGTTTCATTGCCAACTTCTTCCTAAGGTCTGAGGACTCTGTGCAGAGAAGGGCAAACCCTTGCACTAAGTAGGCCTAGCTGAGGTTTGCTTACAACAAGAGGAGAAAACGGGGAAACCTGTGGAGGCCCTGGCTGACATAACAAACGTCTATCCAGGGGAGCCCAGTCCTGGCTCACTGATGCTGACAGGTATTGCATCCATCCCTTGTAGGCAGACAGATCCATCTGCTCTGTCATAGAAGGACACCCAACTCAACAGAGGGTCAGGCCCTACCAAGTTTCGACCTCTAAACCCCGTGGCAGGGGAGACAACAAAGTGGCAATGGAAGGAGCTGGAAGTAGGGCACTTCAGGTTAGCTCAGTTGATGTAGCCACCAGTGCAGCATCAATGGCAGATAATGGAGAGTAAATAAAGTTAAAAAAAACTCTGCTTTTTTTCGATTTTGTGTCATAAAAACCATAAAACCACAGTACAGAAAAAACAATCACCCTTCTATAACACATATTAATACAATATTCCCTAATTCATAGAATTCATGGAGACATCCTATAATATTTATAAAAGTCTTTAACACAGACAACAATTTAAAAAACACACATTAATAAATAGTGTTCATATGCCTAATAATAGCTTTTATGAAAGATGACATAACTATTGTTATTTGATATTTGATAATTTTCTAGGTTTGGAGCCTCAGAAATGCTATTCTACATTGTCTAAGTCCCCATTTCTTTAAAATAAGAATTAAAAGCCTACTCCTTGGTAAGTCATAATATTTACAGAAAAACATTCAGTGTAGGGTGGTATGATCACACGGGCATGGAGACAGATTTCTAGACCAAGTATTAGCTTCTGGAAGGGTCACCATTCTGAAAAAGGACCCGAAGCGAAATCGTGTTAATAGCATGCAGGAGAAGCAGCTCTGCACCTGTACGAGATATAATTGAGTACCCTGACATTACAAAATCAGGTGGTTTTCCATGACTGATTTCTCCATTTTTTTGCAGAGCCAGCGCTCATTCTCTAGATGGCTTAAACAGTTTGCTTTAAGCATTTTTCTCAATACCCTTTTCAGGCTATTTGGGGAATCAAAATAGTTGGGATGGCCAATATCATGAGATCGTTTTTTTTTTCATAATTAATCCATGATATACTGGCAACTCAGTCTAGTTTGAGACAATCCTCAATTACATCTCTATTGAAACCCATGCCTTGTGCCACAATAAAAGGGGATTTAGTTTGATGATATCAGATATGTAAGACAAACCAAGTTCCCTATGACATACGTACATAGCAGTAGAACAAGGCAGGGCTAAAAGATCGCAGTAGATATACATTTAGCTTTGAAAAATGACCAATAGCCCCGGGACTGGTCTACCACCAAATCTTTGGAAAAATTAAGCACTGCAGCTATTCCTCTGGGGTAAGACAATTTTCTCGCATTCATGGCCGCTGTCCATGAGCCAGACTTATCAAAAGTGATTCCCAGGTAAGAGAATCTGTCTATGTTGTCTATTGTTTTCTTTTCAATTAATGTTTTACATGGTTTAATTTTCTTAACCCGAAAGCTCATAGTATAGGTCTTACTGATATTTACTGTTAGACCACATTCATATAAGTAGTACATTTAGTAACTGCTCTTTTTTCATCTAATACCCATGTATCTATCTATGATAGTAGGTTCTAACATCAAGGACCAGCATTGAACCCTATGGTATTTTCTTTGTATTTATATAACAATGTCACCTACCCTGTAATGCGCTCTGATACTCACAAGGGTCTAGTTCGCTCTACATAAAACTTTAAAAATATCTGCGTCCGTGAGATAATCACTGCGTCGTATGCATACAATAGAATAGGAACAGGAGTGTTGTTAAGGATTAGGTAAGGAGGTAACAGGTTCCCACAAAACTTTTCTTTTCGTCGCCAGGGACATTGGGTAAACATAAGTCGTGTCCAATCTATGATTATAACATACTCCATACCACCAGGCCTGGTAAGATATTTTGGTGAAGTCTTTCCAATTTTTGGTGATTTGCTGAAAAGCAACTGCTAACAGTAAGTCTATAATTCTGGTACCCAGAGTGCACTGCTTCCAAATAGGAGAAACACTTCCCAGAAAGATGTGTGAGACAGAAAAGGGGTGTGTAGAGAAAAAAATGTTGTTAATATGGGACCAAACTTGCCTCCAAAAGGTGTGCACTAGGGGGCAATCAAAAATCACGTGAAAAAGATCTGCACCGGACCTGGAACATGACCAACAAGAGTCTGTGATGTCTGGAAATTGCTTGCTAAGAGTGAGTGGGGAGAATAATAAGTGATTATAAATAAAAAATATCGTCTGTGTCGCATTAGCAGCTCTGGAAGACTTACGTAATTTAAGCCAAATTTTATTCCAGAGAGCAATGGACCAAGATACTTGTAAGTCTGTTTCCCAATTCCATGAAGGTACCTTGATGTTTCGCATTGTCTACTATAATGCATATCGTACATTTGTGTTTTGTACTTAGACAATGGTTTTCTTATATTGTGAGTTTCACATTTTTACATAGCTTCTCAGGTACACCTTGATACAGTTATTAGTCATGCTTATAGTATGTAATATATATCTTTTTTTTCTCTCTCTTTCATGTTCTTCCTTTTTCTTTTTCTTCTTCTCTCTTTTCTTTTTTCTGTTTGTTTCTCTCTCTCTTCTATTTTTTTTCTTTCCTCCTTTTAGAATTCTATACACCTTTTTCTTTTCATTCAAGTATTTAAGCTCATTACTATGTACTTGTTTTGCAGATGCATTTTGCTTATTTTGTCTATAATTATTCCAATAAAATTTCTTGAACTTAATGATTAGGTAATCCTGCCTATCGTCTGTCAAATAAAGTCCTACACTGTGTATGCATAGGGAAAATAAGAACGGGGCAAGTATACATCCTTGTTGTACCCCCTTTTTTATGCTGAACTTAGTTGAACAATTTCCCATGCTTGCCGTACCTAGCCCTCACCCCCCTTCCTCTGTACAGTTCCTTGATGAATAGTAACAAATTGGGATCAACCTCCATCTCATTTAGAATACTCCGTACCTTCTCATGATTTACGCAGTTGAAAGCAGAGCTTAAGTCAACGAACGCTAAAAGGAGCTTTCCCCTTTTGGCTGATAAATATTTGCCGATCATTAATGCTAGGTTTAATTTCTGTTCGGTCGTTCCCAACCCTGCCCGAAACTCATATTGAAATTTGGATAGTAAGCCTTTCCCTTCTACCCACAATTGTAATTTCTTTAAAATCACCCTCCCAGCGACTTTCATAAGTGAATCCAGTAATGAGATTGGTCAGTAGCAACTTGGTTAATTTCGATCACCCTTTTTAAAAATTGTGATCATGATAGAATCTCACCAAGTAGGGATAAACCGTTGGGTCCTGGGGCTTTCCCCACGGCACTCCCTTAATAGCCGTTAGGACTTTTTCATAAGAAATTACAATATCCAGGGGAAAGGATGTATGGTGTATATTAACATCTCCCTCTATTGTAGCAGTAATTCTCTAACTCTGATTTGAAGCTTCGTCCTTATAAAGGTCCTTAAAGAAATCGACCCATTTGTCTTTGGTGATTACCACATCGATAATGTCAGTTTTCCTATTTACGAAAAAGAGAGCATTGACAGCCTTCCAAAAACCGGTATAATCCTTGATCATACGTGCCCGGTGTAAAGCTTGCCAGGCTTCTGTTTTCAATTCACTCTTTCACTTTTCAAAAGCTAATCGATAATCTAATCTGGCCAGTCTCACCTCTTCTTTACTTCTAGTTTCATTTTCTAAGACTTTCATTAAATGAGAATGGGCTTTGCTACATTCTCAATTAAACCAGCCCTGGGCCTTATTCGTCCCCTGTTTCTGCTCCCTTGTAAGTAGTTTACATGGTTCCTCTATTATCCTAAGGAAGGCTGCAAAGATTTGTTCACATGACTGCGAAATACATATTTCAAAATCTCTGTTCATCTTTTTTTACTAGAGTTTAAAGGAATACCGCAGGGTCCACTTTCGCCCAGTTTAAAGTATAACCATTTATTCTAGCAAGATTTATTTTACAATTATAAATTGGTTCTTCCCCTTCGGAAGATTTTGTGTCCCCTTCTAAGTAAAGGTCTAAGCTAATAGGATGAGAAGTTTTACAAGTGATAACTTTGCAGGAGTATCTACTTGACAAAAGGGCAAAATCATCTACTGATTTACACCCTCCTCCAATAAAAGTGAGCTCGAAGATTAAAGGGGGTGTACATTGTCTCTTTGCATGGCCCAAGTGAAATTGGAAAGGTATTTAGTTCAACAAGTCCCCCATAGTTGTATGGGAGAAATGGGTTTGTGTGTCATCCTTATCTTTGCCCATACCACAAATGCCCTGTTTGCTATATGAACATAGATAACAATTTAAATTGCCAACCCAAATGATACACATATCCCCCTGCAGGTGTCCTTCTAGGTGTCTTAACGTTAGACATATATCGCCTAAGACCATAGTAATTTGAGTTTTCGGGATGTTATTATAGAAATGTGTTACAACTGTGCACTTCTTTAACCCAATACTTACTGACAATATCTGATAAATCTTGGACCCATTCTCAAACTTTATAATCAGTTCCCCCGCTTTGTTTGACACATAAGTACGTAAACCCCCTTTGTTATGCCCCATGCTACTAGAGCTGGCATGAGTATGAAGGGTACGTAAGCCACCTATTTGTATTTATTCAATTACCCATGTTTCTTGTAAACAAACTATGGAGTAATCCTCTATAAACATTAACCAAAAGGGGTTCTCTCACCTGCGACTCGACCTCTGCAATATTACATGATACTATTTCACACATTTTACTTATTTCTGGCATCTCGCCTCCTGACCCCAAATCTACTCCTATTGTACTCTCTCCTATCAATCCCCTGTCTCTCTAAGTATTTCTTCTTCTATATTCAGTCTGTAATCTGTGGTGTATTGCCTTACAGTTGCATCCTCCAATATGTCCTCTTCAGTATTCAGTATAGCTTGTCTTTCATCCACCTGGATACTATGGATTTTGATCGTATGCCTGTACTCCCAAAATGTTTGCCTCTGTCAATAACCTGGTCCCCACCACTCAACCTCCTGAACTGTGCTTTCGGTCGGTCTAAATCTTCCATCAACCCTAGTAACTCAAATCGATTTTGGAGTCGCAAGGTCCATGGGTTTTGGAGTGGCAAGGTCCATGGAGAGTATACATGAGCCTCGTTAGATCACTCCTGACATCTTGGCCGGCTAGCCATGCCCCCCCTGAGCCATTTCTTCTTCGTGCTGGCAGCAGGGTCCAGGTTCTACCAGGCCTATGGCCCAGCAAATGATTAGCTATAGTTGGGGAGAGTGGAGCTCTTCATGTGCTGCCAAAACATAGTCTCCCACATCCAGCACCAAAGTAAATATGTGATAAGTGATTGTGTTTTTGCATGCTGTTTCTATGTATGTTACAAAAATGCATAATATATAGGCACAGATAGAAAAATAATAATTATTTTTGAATAGACATTCAAAAGGTCTAATTTATGTATATACACACACACATACTTATAAATACAGATAAAAACACCAGTTATATTTAGCACAGCTAACTATAACTTGTGCCTCAACCACAAACTGATTATGTTCTCACATGTTATTTTTCTCATGCCATGTTCTGTGACTTCATATATTACATCACTGGTGACATCACATGACATCACTGCTATTGTAAGGAATGTTAGTTACTAGGATAACCTGATTTCAAGTGTGTTACTGCTCCCCTAATTTTAAATTGTGGTCATTTTTAAAAAATAGAGTTTTATATACCGCAAACTTGACCAAAATCGGGTATCAGTGCGCTCTACATAGCACTAGTTGTGTTACATAAGGACACATTAAAAAAAAATTATGGCACGGGGAGATTAAATGAATTGCCCAGAATCACAGGATGTTCTGCGTCATTGCCAAGACTCAAACCCAGTTCCCCAGATTCGAGGTTGACCGCCCTAGCCGTTAGGACAGCTCCTCTCCCATTTTCCTTTTCTTCAGTTCATGGGTGTAGAGACTCAGGCCCTAAATATCAACAGTTTATCTTTTTTTTGTGAAGTCTTCAGATAAAATAGTGAGCTGATGGGTGCTGGATATAAGTTCCTGCTTGGCACTGTGCTACAGAATGTGTTTTAAATTAATTTTCTGTCATATGATGTTTTCTTGACGAAAGCCCATCTCATGACACTCAGTGCAGACCATACAAAACTAAATCTGATTGTGCAAATAGGTGTACCAAGGTATTGAAAAAAAGATTTTAGTTCAGGATTGACTTTCCTTTAGAATGGATTCTTTTTAGGGGGATAGCCATTACCTGCTTTGATGTAAAAAGAGTCCATTGCTTATTGTTTAAATAAAACAATGCAGGATTTTTGCCTATGAGAAAGTTTGTATATTTTAGGTTTAAAAATGCTTCATTCATCTTAGACCAGGAGAACGAACCTGAGGTCAAGAAATATGGCTGATGTCTAAGTGGTTGATGCGTTGAATGCCTTCCTGAGAGTGTAACGGCTGTGGGCCCGGTGGCCTCCAGAGGCCTTGCACTGGTATCAAGAGGCTAGTGGAGCTGATTGTCTCAGAGGTCAGGCATCTGATGATCATCATTGACTAATGATCCGATAATCTCCAAAGGCTATGAGTCCAATGGACTATGCAGTCAAATCCACATCTGTGCATGTACAGACTTTCATCATAGTACACACAAGATTCACTGAATGGGAAAGAGTCCCTTTAAAAAGATTTAACCATCAAGTATACATACGAAAGAACTTCAACACTCAAGTCTCATTACCAATTGTCAGTACTCTTTAGCATAAGAGGTAACTCCTGTAACTAAAACATAATATTCATAAGTTTAGTACTGTGTATCTTATGATGCATATTGGCCACAAGTAAAACATTCATCCCCTACTAAATGTGTTCAAATCCAAGTTGATGGAATTTAAATTGAATAAATGGGCTTAGAAACTACTATAACATGCAGTAAGCATCACAATTTTAATTTGATTTCTCATTGGAGGGGAAAACCTAATACTGGGTGCTACAAATTGCACTCAGAAACTTCATCAAGTTTTTTTTCATCAAGTGGTGTAAATATCACACCTAATGATGCCGCTTACAATGAAGGCCTTGGATGGAAAATTACATCTTTTTGGATTTTAAGTTGGGAAACTGAACCTGGTTGGTGGCACAACGATGCTGAAAAGACTGCAGCATAAACGACTCCATGATCATTTGTAAAAAGCAAACATTACACCCAATAGCTTCAAAAACCACAATACCTGCTCAAAACAATATTCTACTCTTTGATTCAGGTATTCTCTTCAGAAATGGAAACCAAAGACCCGTACAGGAATTGTGTCCCTATAAACTGAAGTGTCTTGCGTTAGACTTCTATTGATTGAATGGAGTGATGGCAAAGACATAGAAATTCTCTAGGAAAGAAGTAGAAGAAAGAGCAGAGGCCAGTCACTCTTCTAAATAAGTCTAATGATGGATTGTTTGAAGATAAAGATGTTGGTGTGGCCAGTGTAAGTAAGGGCGTGGCTTAAGACACATAAGCTAAAAATCTGTACTAAGCATGGTCCACCACACAACTTGTATTTTGATGTTTCTGTCATTGCATGCAGATATAGGATACAACAAGTAACATCATACCTACAGGTCAGGACTATTGGCTGTGTCAATGGTTGTTAATTGCATAAGATAAATGAGCAGCAACTATGGCTCTTATGTAATATTGAAAAAGCTTCACCTTCAATCCCTGGTGATACCACAGCAATGTTGCTGCTCCAGAGTTTCAAAAAGGTTTATTTTAAAGGATTTCCCTTCCATACAAAGCCACCCTGGCACAACATCATGCCCAAGCTTCTCTACTAGTGAGAAGGGAGCAGTGTGAGCACGCGCACATTGACGTGCATACTGTCACTGCAGTCTGGAAAAAACAAACCACATGTGCCAGGGCACAAAACAGAACCCAATTGAGACCCGTTTAGAGGCCCCCTTTAAAAATAACTGCCAGTGCTCAGCACCAGTGAGACCTGGCCCACTTAAAGTCCTGATCATACCTACAAATCGCACCATTGACGTTGTATGTGGTTGATAGTTGCATAAGATAAATATGCAGCAACAATAGCTGGGATAAATTAAATCTATCTGAATTTGAAAACAGCAAAACTCTCCAGCCATCTTTCTGGTTGTGATGAGGCTGCCAATGGCAGAGACTTGCTTGAGTGTCTGTAATGTTCCCACTGGTAGTACAATATTAACAACCCCTCTAGGTAAAATGTGACATTTTACCAAGAAGCAGGGGGTGATCTTCTGTACACAACTCAGCTCTGAAGTTCTTCAGATTAATCAGCCTGTCTCGTGATCGGAGCTTGCCTCACATCTAGTACTGCAGCTACCGTACTGTGGTTGGGGCAGAAAAGTGACTGATGAGAATTTAACAGTCGGCTTGCTTCTAAATATTGTCCAAATTGTAGGGTGATTGTTCTTTCCAGGTTTAATGGTGTGAGAGGAAGGAAGAAAGGGGGAATGTATGTGGTATTTCTCAATTTTGTTGATGTGGGTGCTCATTATTGCAAGACTGAAGAATAGAGAAGATGAACCTTGACGCAGTAAGACACTGATGATGGTAACAGTAGTCTCCAGGAGTGGAGGAGCGGAGTCTTTTTTTAGGGTCCTAATAATTGTTCTATTATTGACTTGAGAAACGGACATCTAGAAAGAGTGTGTTTTTTATGCATGATGATCTGTGACCTGAGCATTCCACGGGACTAGGTGATGTACCAGTGCAGTGATGGTGCAGGCTTTCACAGATCTCTTGTCAGCGTAATGTTTGTCTAAGATTGTATTTTTTCAAGGATTTGAAAGTTGTATAGCAGTTTAGTGATCTCTTTTCTCACCTATAAAAGCCTCTAAGCTCACTGACCACTCTAAGTCATCCCATTCACTTCATCTGAACGTTTTCTTGTTAATTGCAAATCCAGACGTGCACTGTGTTTAACCAGAAAACTTTAACAAAGGCACACAGTCAGTCTTCAGTTGCGCTCTATTAAGAACAGAAATGCATCAACTCTACAAACATGGCGTGTAAAGCACACACTCTGTTTGTAGACTTGCTGTATTTCTCTTCTTAATAGACCTGGGCTGCGGGGTGATTGCGTGACTTTTGAAACTTTTCTGCGCTTGGCATAATGTGGTCCCTGACTTATATTTTCCTGTTTCTGTCATTCCATCCAGATATATGATACAACAAGTAAAATCAGACCTACAACAAGTAAGACTATTGGTTTTATCAGTGGTTGTTAGTTGCATAAGGTAAATAAGCAGCAAATATGGCTAGGGTACCTTGACAACTGTTGTGTTCTACACTAGATATAGCATGGTAGAAGGTTTTCCTGTGTATTTAACCATGGTGACTAGGCCATCTCATAAGTTTGTACTTACCAGACTTAGATTTGGTTTGGCACACCATCTGGTGGCTCTCCCGTCCCTTAAGAAACATCTGTCGGGGCCATGTATGTGTGATGGTGTTTCTACTCAGAGCACTTTGCACTTTCTACTGTTTTGTAAAATGTACTCAAATTTACGTACTGCATTTCTGAAACCGATGTTTATAAAATATGGTGTACGTACAGTTAACCAGGCAATGATTTTAATCTTTAATCTGGAATCGGCCGATATCTGTTTTTACACAGCCACGTTTTTAAATTACTGTGTTAATGCCAGGAAAAGCATGTGCTTTTAAGAATTATGTCTGTAACATTGTCTGTAAATCTTTCTTAGATATTGATATATTTGTTATTATCATGATTTTATTCTTGTGAATTTATGGTCATTTTACATGTGCCAAATAAAGCTTCATGAATTGAATTGGCTTGTATATAATATTCAAAAAACTTCTACTTTAAGCCCCGGTGACACCACAACAATATTGCTGCCCCTGGGTTTCAAAAAGAGAAAGGAGGCAAGTGTAAGTGCAGAGAGTACTCCTGACAGATGGATCAGTCATTTACACACTTGCAGCTGTCATCTGCTCAGACCTGCATCTTGGCAAGATTACGAATCTTGGCAAGTCCTAACAAGCCTTCCACCCTTCTCAGTTTGTTCAGGTGATCACAGTTACATAGAGCTAGCATTTAGAAATGACAAGCTGGTGAAAAAGGCTCCTTATAGAACACCCCAACGTCGATATGCAGAGACGCTACTTCTGAAGCTTTGCCATACCACTCTCGCTGTCTTCTCTGACATACCTTTTGTCCTTTTTTCTTTAACTCCCCAGCTGCTCTTGCCGTCTCCTTCTCTTCTTTTTCTTCTTCCTCATATCAGTCCTGCTCCACGTTTACCCACTTTCCCCTTCTCCCCGATACCATTCTTGTCTCCATTTTCCTCTCGCTGCCTGTTCTTTGCTTTCCCTCTTACCGGTTTTCCATTCTCCGTTCTCCCTCCTAGTTCTCCAAAGCCTCTGGCTGCTTTTCTCTTTCTGTCCCTCTCTTACCAATTCCTCCATTACCCCTTCCCCATTTCTCGTCTTTGCGCCCTGTCTTTTTTCCTACTTTGTTCCTCTCTCCCCTTTCTCTGCTACTAAAACCAATTTCTTGTTAGTCTCCTCTCCATTTCCTTCAGGCAGCCATGTTACAATTTTGAAAACACATACCACTATCCCTGAATATTACATTGAAGCACTCTTAGAATTTGGACCAGTGTGCCGCTGCTTTGTCGGTACCTGGACAAAAAGGACATGAACAGCCTACATTGGATTATAAATCCAAAGCAGTCCTGATCAGGGGCCCAAGAAATAAGATTGGCCCAGTGCCATCAAAATCCTTAAGATGTCCCTGTGCATTTGTTGAAGTTTTCATGTTAAACACAACACTCATCATGAGCTGCAATTAACACGAAAACCTAAACAAATGCACACAATCACACTGCGGCTCAGACTTATTAAGAAAAGAAATGCATCAATACAGATGCAAAGGTTTCAAATTGCAATGCAGGACGTTTTCATAATTTCACTGTAATTATTAGTGCCAACAGGTCTGGCTTTAGTGCTGGTGCCGCCTGGTGCGACAATGTTTGTTGGCGCCCCAATAACCACCTCCATCGTGGATACTCTCATTATCAACTTTTTACTGTGCCCCTCAAGTCCATAACCCCTCTCTCATTCATATTTATTTTGTTTAATAATGTCACTCATACCAGTGTAAGGTGTTAAGCACTTTACATCGCATACACATTACACAGAGACACTGAATCATAGTATTTAAATCTATGTATAGAAAATGTTACATCAGACAGAGGAATACAATTTGTAGGAAGCACAAGTTGTCCATACTGGTAGACAGTTTAGTTTAAAAGTTCTTGATATGAAGAAGCCCACTCTGAGAATTTAAAACATAACACCATGGCTTTACTGATAAGTGTTGATTTCAACCCAAGTGAAATCTGTTTGCAACATTAGGATAAAGAAAGGCTGGAGGGAATATTCATAATGTTCTAATCTATACCTTACAGATTGTATGCAGCTCTTAGATAGTTAATAGTTCACTGTTCTATATTAGGATTTAAAATTTTAGACTGCAAGTTTCAAAAGGGGCTCTCTAGCGAAAACAGTAATGCACTGGCCTATTTACATGAAATGCAATTTGTGATCTGCATGGTTCACCTGCTTTACATCAGGCATTTTAACCTCCAGCGCAACTTTATGATGAGTCAAAACTTCCACTACACGAAACTCAGATCTCTCCGCAGCAGGCCCATAAATAAGCCAGAGTTATCTTGACATTTTTATGGTTTCCTGAAAATTGCTGCTGGCAAGGAACACAGCAGCAGGTTCTTTTAAAACTGTATTGTACTTCTAAAGACAATGCATGTAAACATATAAAAATAAGACACAACACCCCTCTCCCCTCCTTTGGAATTCATGAAGGATTAATTTAAAACACTTAAAAGTGTGTCAATACACATGTAATTTAGTTTGTCACCAAAGTTTAATTTAAATGCACTGCTGCAAGCATGTTTTCTTTAGCTGGAGTTAAAGATTCAAACATAGTTTTGTTGTAAAAGCTTGATTTTATTTCATCTGCAGGTGTTTTTAGAGAAGTGTTAGCCTTTCAAAGTCCAGCTCAATCACTAATGTCGTTCTCCAAGCAGAAACCCTATTAAAATGCAGGTCGTATTGTCCCTTCTTGCCAAGTAGTACTAATGTTGTAAATTATCTTGTCAAAACTCATGAATTACCAGACTTGAGCGGCCAGCGTTCTCTGCTCTCCTAATGGTCATGCAAGAGGGCAGGCACTGGTGTGCAAATAAATATAATTGCTGCTGTGCCTAACTAGTGAGTTCCTGTCGGCAATTGGGCACATTCACATGACACCAATGTCACATGATGCTACCGGCTCGCGCTGCATGAGTCAAGCGGATAAGGCAGATTCAAAGACTTCTGGTACCACTTTGTGCTATTTAATTCGGTATACAACTGTTACCACGCATCTTTTACCACAAAATACTGTTACAACGAAACTATTACAACGCAAGTGTATTTACAACGCATGTATTTACAACGCATTACACTACAACGCAGATACTATTACAATGCATACCATTACAACGTAAGTATAGGTAAGTTTATCTATTTTTTTAAAACATTTCTTAGGGGTATTGGGTTATGGGGTACAGGGGTATTTTAGGGTTCAGGGCTAGGTTTGGGTTATGGGGTACAGGGGTATTTTAGGGTTCAGGGCTAGGTTTGGGTTATGGGGTACAGGGGTATTTTAGGGTTCAGGGCTAGGTTTGGGTTATGGGGTACAGGGGTATTTTTAGGGTTCAGGGCTGGGTTTGGGTTATGGGGTACAGGGGTATTTTTAGGGTTCAGGGATAGGTTTGGGTTATGGGGTACAGGGGTATTTTAGGTTTCAGGGCTAGGTTTGGGTTATGGGGTACAGCGGTATTTTATGGTTCAGGGCTAGGTTTGGGTTATGGGGTACAGGGGTATTTTAGGGTTTGGGGCTGAGTTTGGGTTATGGGGTACAGGGGTATTTTAGGGTTCAGGGCTAGGTTTGGGTTAAGGGGTACAGGGGTATTTTTAGAGTTCAGGGCTAGGTTTGGGTTAAGGGGTACAGGGGTATTTTTAGAGTTCAGGGCTAGGTTTGGGTTATGGGGTACAGCGGTATTTTAGGGTTCAGGGCTAGGTTTAGGTTATGGGGTACAGGGGTATTTTAGGGTTTGGGGCTGGGTTTGGGTTATGGGGTACAGGGGTATTTTTAGGGTTCAGGGCTAGGTTTGGGTTATGGGGTACACAGGTATTTTAGGGTTCAGGGCTAGGTTTGGGTTATGGGTTACAGGGGATTTTAGGGTTCAGGGCTAGGTTTGGGTTAAGGGGTACAGGGGTATTTTTAGGGTTCAGGGCTGGGTTTGGGTTATGGGGTACAGGGGTATTTTTAGGGTGCAGGGCTGGGTTTGGGTTATGGGGTACAGTGGTATTTTTAGGGTTCAGGGCTAGGTTTGGGTTATGGGGTACAGAGGTTTTTTTGGGTTCAGAGCTAGGTTTGGGTTATGGGGTACAGGGGTATTTTAGGTTTCAGGGCTAGGTTTGGGTTATGGGGTACAGGGGTATTTTAGGGTTCAGGGCTGGGTTTGGGTTATGGGGTAAAGGGGTACTTTTAGGGTTCAGGGCTCGGTTTGTGTTATGGGGTACAGGGGTATTTTTAGGGTTCAGGGCTGGGTTTGGGTTTTGGGGTACAGGGGTATTTTTAGGGTTCAGGGCTGGGTTTGGGTTATGGGGTACAGGGGTATTTTTAGGGTTCAGGGCTGGGTTTGGGTATTTGCGGTACAGGGGTATTTTTAGGTTTCAGGGCTGGGTTTGGGTTACGGGGTACAGGGGTATTTTTAGGGTTCAGGGCTAGGTTTGGGATTTGGGGTATAGGGGTATTTTTAACATATATATTTACAAATTCTTCAATAAAAATTATTATAATTAATTAAATTTTTTAATTAATTATTGGTTACATTATTTTAAAATATTATATACTTACCTATACTTACGTTGTAATGGTATGCGTTGTAATAGTATCTGCGTTGTAGTGTAATGCGTTGTAAAGGCATTCGTTGTAAAGGGTCCTGCGTTGTAAAAAATGCGTAGTAATGGTATGCGTGGTAAATGTATGCTTCCTACGTCATACATCCATTTAATTCAGCCACTAAGCGTGCATGTTCTATTCATTGTTTGTAACTCTTAGAACGCTAGCTAACAAACTGGTCTTCAATTGCACGTTTGCAGTCTGTATGGTATTTGAATGGTCAGGCGTGTGTACCCACAAAGACATGGTCATTCTGTATACGTTCCTCGTTGGATTGGGGGTTGCTGGGTAAATATATTCACAATCTGCACCCATTTTCTTTTGCAGGTTTGTGAAACCATACTACGGATACAATTGCACAGGCATAACAAACAGGTAATGGTTTGGTAGAGCTAAACTGGTGCATCTTGTACATTGTAGTATAACAACACACCTTACCCATGTTTTCTTCTGTTACAGGTTTTGCAGGCAGCACAACAAACATTTAAACAGGCATATGTGAGTACATGCAGAACAAACAGGTAATTGCTTGGTAGAGTTAAACCTGTGCATCATGCACATTGTAGTATAACCACATACCTTACCCAACGGCTGCCAGGTTTGGTTATGGAGTGTGGACAATGCTGACAGAAACTGCCACTGACAAAGCAAACAGAATGGACGTGGTTGAACAACAAAGATACCTGCCTAAGGAGATAAACATTCTCATTAACAACGTGTTGCTGGCGGTCAATGTTGTCTGTCCAAGACATCCATGACCACCTAGCTTGGTATGTGAACATACCAGACAGCTGGAGGAGCAAGAACTATGCCTTTGAGATCCTTTAGGCCATCAGTAGGGTGATGCACTGTGAAGCTATGGCAGAACTTCGGCAAGCTTTGTATCACACATTGCTAATTTATGGGAGCACAGGTATTTCAGTTACAAAAATGTTCATCTTGTACTTCAAGCTGATTAGTTGTAATTCTGAGGCTATCACTACTGCTGTGAAAGAATTCTATGCTGCCAATGAACTGGACCTTACACAAATGGTCTTGTTCACATCCGTTGGTGCGTCTGTGCTGCTGGGTAAGAATAATGGTTTTGCTCCTCACCTCAAACAATCCATTGCTGATCAATTGAGCAGCTTTGTTTCACCCAACTGCAAGATTTGGAAGAGGGTTATAATAATTAAAGAGATGGGGAAACTATTGGGGACGGTCTACACTGTGTTCTCCAGGATCTCCTGCAAGGAAGATCAAACTGGATGAAATCACATCCCGTCACTGAATATGAAGTGTTCTTTTTTCTACCATTAAATGAAGTCTGGTGGCTTTCAAGGCATTTTGCAGTTGGTGCACTAATTCGGATTTAAGAAGCTGTGCTTAACTACCTTGAGCATGAGAAATTTACGTAGAATGACCCAGTTCCTAAATATTGTTACAAAATCAATCAAACTCAAACTAACATATTTCAGTACTTCATGACATTCTGGGTGCATTTAAATCTTTGAGCAAACTGTTCCAAAAAAGTTACTTGTCTACTGTTGAAGCTGTACAGTATGCAAGAGCAACGATTGGCTAAATTAAGGAACAGTATTTTGGGGGACACTGTCTTTTGAAGCAGCACAGTAAGATATATGATGGTATTGTACAAGGAAAGGCAGGAGTTTGACAGTGTGCCTATTTTGTCTTTTGTTTCCCTTCTTTGTGAGCACATGCAATAAAGGTTCCCGGAAGATGTACTGAAAGAATAGGCACGTTTTGAATTAAACGCAATTTCAAAACAATCACATTTGTATTTTGGGACTGAGAATGTACAAAGACTCATCGAAAAGTAAAAAATGTCTTGGTCCTGGGTGATTGTGAAACACTGATATATGTTGTTTAACAATACAGAGATTAAAAATATGAGGTGGCGGAACATGTAAATGGTGGGTTATTTACCACTTTTCAAGACATGGTTAATTTCACTGTATGCAATGATTCTCAGTATAGTGTAATGTCTCAGCTTGTTGTAACATTTCCTGTATCTAGTGCAGATTGTAAACAAGGATTCTGCCTCATGAACACTATCAAGAGTAAATCAAGAAATAGAGCAGAAGCATTTGGGTATGCTGATGAGGACAAATACAACAACACTGTAAAAATGGCAAGGATCGACAAGAGAAGCAACCATGACACCCATCAAGTGACATGAGACTTGTGTGAACAGTCCATGTTTGCCTGGATGTCACACATTGCACAAACTATCTATGATGAGATAGCCCAACAGTACTTACACATCAAATTGTAAATATGTTCTATAATTTTGTAACTTATTGTGTATATGTAATCTTGTACAGGCTCTCAACATTTGTCCAGCCAATGGACAGTGCTCCAGTTAAGAAATGGTAGTAAGATTTTCTGATGGTACTTCCCATTGAGTCTTGTGCTTTTCTACACCTGAAGTGCACTTGCCTGTGTAAAAAATTCATGTCATGGCGTGTGTATCCAAATTGTAAATCTGCCTTAAGCCCCTTAACGTAGTGCTGCATGTGTGGAAATGCACTGTTTTTTCAGTTTTTTTAAGCAAAAGTTTGGATTGAAATTTAACTCTGCGCACAAGCGCGGTCTGGTTCCTGGCGCACATAGTCATGGATGTCGCTCATAGAGACCATACACTGATGCACACAGTTAAACAAATTAATGGGAACATTGGAAGAAAGACAGACCTATAATTGAGGAAAATGTGGCAAGGCCTTCAGGGCTAGTTGTAACAGTGAATCTCTATATCAAAGAAATAAGAAATGAAGAATAGTGGCATGTCAATTCAGCATAACGTGTCATGCTGTGTGTGTAGGAGATTGCCTTCTTGAGCACATAGGGAGAGAATGGGATGCTATGATTGCTCCTCATGTACTAACCACACCAACATCCACCCACACAACCTGATGTTGCATAGATTTGTGCAGAATGTGCAGTGTAATTAAGGCCGCGCAGCCATTTAAGTAATGTGGTATGCTCACCAGGGATTTGTCCAAGGGATTTGCAAAGTCTGGACACATAACCAAACATGTTTCAATTTGCATAAGTGTATGTTTCCTTTTAGGCAATAGTGTTATTCAGCTGCCTACAAATGTTACAGGTGGTAAGTGGACTGTGGCAGCGTCCCTACCGCTTTTAAAACTGAAGCGCATCTGCGTGTAGCTCGCATGCTTTGCGGCGCGTGAGCATTTTATGCCTTTTTAAACTTTGCACATTACTTCTCCTCACCTGGCTGGGAAGCACAGCGTGGTGTCAGCGTGTTGTGTGTGCCCCTTGTACTTAGCTCGGCTGAGCTCTGATAGACGGAATACGGAGGACTGGACTCGCCCCTCCCTCCCGCCTCGGTCTGACGCCGGTGATTAGCGCCGTTTGAGCAGAGGGCGTGGAGGGTCCGAGCCAGGCACTTCCGGTAGGGAACAGCAGCGCTCTAGTTGTTGGAACGCTGGGGGGGATATAAGGCGGATGTGCTGTCGTCAGCGCAGCGGACGAGCGCAGCAGGCGCGACGAAGGCGCGCCGGAGTTGCGCCAGAGTTAAGCCCGTCTGCGCCCGTCCGCGGCCGATTGCGGCCCAGGGCCATACCCCCTGCCTCTCCCTCTTGTCAAGTCTCCTGGAGTCGAGATGACTTACTTCTCCTCCGCAGAGAGCTGTGCGGGCTCTGCCCCCACAGCATTGATGCAGGGACCAATGCGGGCTGCAGCCACTGTGATTACACCTTCAACACAGGTAAGGCGCTAACCGCAGGCCAACATACCTTGGTATGTGGTCTACTAAACGTTCGCTCCCTACGGAAACACTCCCTCGACATCCATGACCTTCTCACGGGGAAACAATGGGATCTGTTGTTCCTCACGGAAACTTGGCTTGACCAAGATTCCATGCCGGAGATCATTGAGGCCATCCCTGAAGGCTATTGCCTGCAAAGGCTAGACAGAATACGTGGGAGAGGGGGCGGCATAGCCATTGTTGTTCGGCAAGATTATCAATGTCAGCTAGATCGCACTGTGATTGACGACAGTGAGGCTGGCGCCTTCTCCATTTCTATTAATGGCTGTTTTACCCTGAAAGGCCTGTTAATTTACCGTCCTCCAGGCTCTACTACAGCCTTTGTTGGAAAGTTAGTGGAAGGCGTCACAGAAGCCGCTTTACGCTCAGACAAATACCTGGTCCTAGGGGATCTTAACTTACATCTAGATACCCCCACGGACAGGGTGGCGAGCGAGCTATGCCACACGATGGCCAGCTTACAATTTGAGCAGAAGGTATCGCAACCCACCCATAAGTTGGGTCACCTTCTGGACCCAGTTTTTGCTAACTGGAGTCAAGTGGATGCCCAAGCCCCGATTCCCATCGCATGGTCCGATCATCTCCTCGTCCCCTTTACCATCGAAATACAGGGACTTCGCCCCAATGACCCTCCCGCTGATAAACATCCGAGGCGCAGATGGACAGCGTTCTCCCAGGCCAAATTCAACCGGGCACTCCCTGAGAAAGGTCATCCTGGGGGCGACGGGGCTGATGAAATCAATTCCAACCTGGACCAGCGCATCCTGGAAGCCCTGAATCAGGTGGCACCTCTGGGTATGGCGAAATCAGGCGGCCGAGTACATCGGTCGGCGCCTTGGTACAATGAGGATTTGCGAACGGCCAAAGCTGCATGTAAACGCGCCGAAAGGCAATGGAGGATTGCATACTCCATGCAGGCCAAAACAGTTTACATTGATTGCAGACGTGCCTATCACATGCTGATTAGGAAGGCCAAATCATTGTACTATTGCAATAAAATTGAGGAAGCTAAGCAGTCCACCAAGGAGCTTTTCTCGATTTATAAATCTATTGTAATAGGAAAATCCGCCGCAGCACCGAAGAAACTTTGCACCACGGAGGGCTGCAATCGTATTGCGGAGTACTTTGCAACCAAGGTCTCCAACATATACAATTCCTTCCCCCAGAGGATAGACAGCGGCCTTGCCCCCTTGGAACTCCCAAGAATGGAAGGGGAACATCGGCTAACCACTTTTGTCACTCCTTCCACCACGGAGCTTCTCCGTATTTGTGGATCCATCAAATCCGGTTCCCCTAGAGATCCGACCACTCCCAGTCGGCTTAAGGACAGCTTGCCAGTACTAGAGCCCTATGTGCGTCAGCTGCTGGATATTTCCTTCGAGTCTCAGGTGGTCCCGAAGGCTTGGAAACAGGCTGTGGTACTTCCCCTGCAAAAAAAGGCCAACGTTAGCTTTGAAAAGCTGGATAACCTCCGTCCTATTTCCCTCCTTCCCTATATGGCGAAGGTGGCGGAAAAAATAGCCAACATACAGCTCATGCAGTTCGTGGAGACGGCTTCGCTACTCCACGACTCGCAATTTGGCTTCCGCCCCGTCACTCGACGGAGTCCGCTCTACTCGTGGCGGTAGAAGCACTCAGACAGGGAGTAGACGAGGGCCAGACGATGGCACTGATCCTTCTAGACTTAAGCGCAGCATTCGACACTGTAGCACACTCCACCTTGCTACAGTGTCTGAATGGAGGAGGGGTGACAGGAGCTGCGCTTGGTTGGATCAAGTCCTTCCTCTCTGAGAGGTGCTTTCAAGTCAGATTGGGTGAGTGCTACTCCAGGGAGATTGAGCTGGGCCAGGGCGTACCTCAAGGTTCGTCCCTGAGCCCAACTCTATTCAACATCTACGTCTCCCCCCTGGCGGCTATCGTGGAGGGATATGGTCTCCGCCTGGTGTCCTACGCCGATGACACGCAGTTGGTCATCTCCCTATCGCGCGCACCCGGACTTGCGGCGGACATCTTCAGGAACTGCATGAAAGACCTTGCTGCCTGGATGTCTGCCAACTGTTTAAAGTTAAACGGGAGCAAGACCGAGGTGCTCGTGGTGGGGGGTGCACCGTCTGTGTGGTCGTCGGCGTGGTGGCCACCCTGTCTGGGGGAAGTCCCCACTCCCTGCCGTGAGGCCAGGAACCTGGGCGTGTGGCTGGATAAGGACCTCACCTTTGGCCCACATGTCGGTCGGGTGGCGGGGGTTTGCTTCAGTGTTCTGAGAGCTCTTAGGAAAGTATTAGATCTGCTTCCCATTTCTGCTCGTCAGACACTGGTGCATGCCTTGGTCACCTCCCGACTTGATTATGGGAACCTGCTCTATCTGGGGGCTACAGGCAGGGTCATCGGCCGCCTGCAGGTTCTTCAAAACGCGGCAGCGCGGCTGGTCCTCAGACTCCCTAGGAGGTCATCCGCCAAACCAGCTTTGCGGGTGCTCCATTGGCTCCCCATCAAGAGGAGAGTGGAGTTTAAGGCCCTTGCCACCTGCCATCGCATCCTGAACGGCAAAGCACCTCTTCCGCTCCAGAGCCTAGTAGCCCATTATGAGCCTGCACGCAGTCTTCGGTCCTCGCAGACCGGGCTGTTAAAAGTTCCAAGAATATTCAAAGCTCGTATGGTAGGCAGATCCTTCAGATACCTTGCTCCCAAGTGCTGGAATAATCTTCCGCTGGAACTTCGGCTTGAACCCTCCGAAGTCCAGTTTAGGAAAAAACTTAAAACGCACCTTTTTCTGTAGATAGCTTGGTTAGGAGGAGGGGGGACAGTCACTCCACTTGTCATAGCGCGGGGACACGCCAGTGGCGTAACCAGGCGCTTAATAAATGTCCAATAATAATAATAATAACATGCAATGCCTAAGGCTGTGCCCCCTAATGGTGATTTTAAATGCATCCCGTTTGATCAGTTTATCAGAAGCTTAGCCAGCATTAAGATCAGAATAATTTGCCTTGAACACCAGCAATTCCGTAAAGCACTGAAACCCTGGCTTTTCCCAAGTAGGACCCCCCATGTTCTTTAAGCTCCTTGTCTCTCTTGTCACTTCTCTTTCTGGTTTCTTATGCTGCAAGCGCCTTGAGACCTCACGGTGATAAGCTGCGCTATACAAGAACTTCTGACATTGACAACATTGACATTGATGGCACAAAGGAACTCCTGAAACTGGGGGTCTTCTAATGCACAAGGTTGGAGGTACCACATAGGGATGACAAACGCCTCCCTGTCCCATGCCAATGCCAGAAGCTGGGGTTGGTGATCTGAGTGTATGTGACACAATATGCAATGTGGCATCAAGTTATGTGGGGCAGAGTAAAGTGCATAAACGTGGAATGCCGTGTTGAGGCTGCACCACAGGTCTACAAGAGACCAGTTACATAGCCCATCACTCAGTGTATGGGCATTAGATACAGCTGATGTGCTTTGCAGTGGAGGGAAAGACCGATCCAAGGTAGTCTTGAGGACAGAGTTAACGTCTCCACCTATAAGCCAGGGAATTTTGCTCCAGGAGATAATATGCAGGTAGAATGAGTAGGAATGAAGCCTGATCTATGTCAGTGGAGTAAATTGCACTCAAAATACCCTGTATACCATTCAGGAGACCCTGTATAAACACATGTCTACCCTCTATGTTGTCACTGTTTCCTCTGCCTGGAAGGGACTCCATGATCTCACCCACACCAACACCCCCTTGTGCATGAAAAATATTTTGTGGCAAACACCTGACCTAGCCATTGACAACCAAGGCGATCAGCCTTGGCAACCGTCAGGTGGGTGTCCTGCAGCAATGCTATGTTGGTGGAGCTGCCCTGATGGTACAAATAGACTGCAACACATTGGGAGGGCACTTGCATACCTCATACATACCAGGGGACTATATTAGTGTGGGTCATACTGTTGTTGAAATAGGTACAAACATATGCCTCTTCCACATCTGAATGAAGGGGTGTGGCTCAGGAATATGGGCCAGTGAGCAAAATCATGTAAGTCAGCGCGAAGTGTATGAGCAACAGTGAAGACCCTTGAGAAAATAACAATAGAGGAGGGAGGAGCACCCGACATATGATACATTATTAGGGCAGTAGTACAAAGAGCAGCCTCCCAAACTTCTGAACAAATTGCAACAACGAATGAGTACATAGGTGAAACCTAGAGGGCATAGGAATGCCCCAAGTCAGCTCGGGGCTACCTCTAATGAACAGTTTATAGTATAACAGCAAGCAACATACATCACACACAAATTGTTACATAAAAAAGGGCCAAAAGAACCTCTGTCTAGGAAGCAATGGAATATGGATCATGCAGCAACTAAGTCCCCGTTCATTTGAAATGCAGACATAAAGAACAAACCACTGTGCAATGCAGTAAAGGGAGATACATGTGTCCTTTAGAGGTTCTCTAGGAGGATAGCCATGTCCAGGTTGAAGTTTAGATGACGCCAACATTGAAGACTCTGAAAGCTGCCACTTCTCCCTCCAAACCTCCCCGATGCACTCCCTTTCGGGACTACTCATCTACCGCCCTCCGGGTACTCTTGGGAAATTCATCAACGCAGTCACCGAAACGGCTTCTCAACTAGCCGCCTCCGTCTCCAACTTTCTTATCGTAGGCGATCTTAACCTCCACTTCACAGATCCCACTGACCGGTCTGCTTCTGACCTGCTAGGGGACCTTCTGTTACTTAACATTCGACTGGTGAATAACGAGCCCACCCACGACAAGTGACACCTTTTAGATCCCGTCCTCACTAATGTCCCCAATATCACCACCAGTCCTCCTTTGCCACTGCCATGGACCGATCACTTTTTAATCCCCATCACCTGGGAGTCTCCTACTGTTACCACCCAGTCCGCGAAAATCAAAGTCATTCTCTCTAATTCTATTCCAACGCTTTGCTCTGACGCTATTACGGCCGATAAACAGTTTAGCTCCTGGATCACATCCTCTTTGGACACACTCCTCCCCAAAACCGCCACCCTCAGATATACCAAACGAAGACCTTCGGCCCCGTGGTATACTCCAGAGCTCAAGTCGCTACGGCAGGACTGTAAAAGAGCTGAACGTTCCTGGAGAAAGGAGAAATCCAATGCTAATAAGGATGCCTATTTCACCTCCCTATCAGTATACAAATCTTCTATTGGCAAGACAAAAAGTCTATTCCTTCAGGAAAGAATTGAAAAAGCCGCCTGCTCTAGCAAAGAAACCTATACCATCCTGAAAGAACTTCTCAAGGTCCCCGACCCCGCCCCGAGAAACCCTCCAGACCCCAAAGCAGACCAGGAAAAATGCCATCAGCTAGACAGCTTTTTCCAAGAAAAGATTCAAAAAATGCTTGACTCCATCCCTTCTACCAATCCGAGCGAGATTGGAGATCCCCCCGACACTCCAATCTCCCCTTGCCTCACCTCCTGGAGGCAAATAACCACCGAAGAAGTCGAGAATACGCTAAAAACCATCAAAAGCGGATCTCCTAGGGACCCCGCACCGCTATGGACCCTCAAGGAAGTAGCTCCCATCATCATCCCCCCGCTCACCCATCTGATTAACGCGTCTTTGCAACAGGGAGTCGTCCCCCCTAGTTGGAAATCTGCAGTTGTTAAAGCGCTTCTAAAGAAACCCTCCTTGGATCCAGCGGAATTGGCCAACTACAGACCAATATCCCTCCTCCCCGGGACCAGCATGATTGCCGAGAAACTGGTGAACAAGAAACTTTCCCAGTTTCTTGAATCCAATAATCTGCTAAAAAACTCGCAGACAGGTTTTCGCCCAGGACAGGGCACTGACATCACCCTCCTTGCGGCGGTGGAGGAGGCCAGGGCACTCTTAGACGAAGGAGGATCAGTGGCAAAGATCCTCCTCGACCTGAGCGCGGCCTTCGACACCGTCAACCACCAACTCCTGATCAAACAGCTCAAGAAGGTAGGAGTGGAAGGCACTGCTTTATCCTGGCTTTCCTCCTTTCTGGCCCAACGTTCATTCCAGATCTGGGAGAATAACACCTGCTCCTCCGAAACACCCCTCCAATGTGGGGTGCCTCAGGCCTCCTCCCTGAGCCCCATATTGTTTAACATCTAAATGTCCCCATTGGAGGAGGTCGTCACCCCGTTCGGAGTGAGCATCGTCAGTTATGCGGATGACACACAACTAGTGGTCTCCCTATCCCACCCTAGTCAACAACCTGCGGACTTATTCAACTGCTTGACGCAGATACAAGTGTGGATGAACAACTCAGCCTTAAAGCTGAATGGTTCAAATACAGACATTCTCCTTCTGGGTCAGAAAGGACTCACCTTCCCCCTGAACATCTGGCCACCCTGTCTGGGTCCCCCCCCAGACCCAAAACAGGAAGTAAAAAGCCTGGGTGTATGGATCGAAACCGACCTTTTATTCACCACGCAGGCCAAAAAAGTAGCCGGTACTTGCTTCGGGCTACTGAAATCAATGAGAAAGATCCTGCCCTTACTTCCACCCACATCGCAAAGACTTCTCATCCAAGGCCTCATACTTTCCAGGCTCGACTATAGCAACGCAATCTACCTGGGCGCACCCGAAGCAACTCTAAACAAACTTCAGAAAATCCAAAATGCGGCGGCCCGGACCCTCACTAACACCCCTGCCAGAGCTTCAGCCAAACCTGCACTGAAGCTCCTTCCCTGGCTCCCAGTGAGGGAACAAGTGATATTCAAAGCCTTATGCTTGGCGCATAAGCTACTGCAGAATCAAGGCCCCCCTATTCTTAGGAAATTCATAAAACCCTACAAAGCCCCAAGATCCCTTCGACAAGGAGTCCCTTATCATCCTTCCCAGATTCAAGAAAGCCCGCACGGGTGGAAGACGCTTCTCGGTCCACACCGCAGGCCTCTGGAATGCTCTCCCCCGAGACTTGAGAAAAGAACCCAACTACTTACGTTTCATGAAACGGCTTAAAGCTCACCTGTGCCCTTAAATTTTAACTTTCTTCCGTTCTGAAACCTGTCGTTCCCCCCCCCCTTTCAGCCCCCGAACCCACAGATGTAGGGATCTTCAGCTCTGGGATACCTCAGGGTGACTACGCGCTCTATAATACATTTTAATAATAATAATAATAATAGATCTCTGACTAGGATGTAGTCAGTGGAGGCAAGGGCATGGAGTGTGATGAATTCACAATGGTGTCAGTGGAAGCAGTATGGGCTGAGCAGCCTGCAGATGAGCGTTCCTTGGGGTGTCGTTTTTGGGTTGGTCTGGATCTGGAAGTGGACATGTTCTATGAGGATTGTAGTGTTGATGGCGATGGCTCCACTTAAGAGGGTAGGGCAGGATCTTGTATCCATTAGGAATGACGGTGCTGATGTCCTGCATAGGGTTGGCATTGGTCTAGGCAACATTGGGTGCATGGGTGTTGAAGAGGTCTCAGATTTATATGGTCTGCTTCTTTGGGGAGGGCATACTGAGGAGGATTTATTTATTTATTTATTTAATTTCTTGTGTAGCGCAAGAATCGACCCCGTACGGGGTATCTCCACGCTTTGCTCGCTAAGATGTAGAAGGAGGGGTTATTGCAGATGAGCTGTAGTCTAGTAAGCTGATAGTTTAGTTATTGTTCTAGGAACAGGTTGTTTTTTAATTTTTTCCTGAAGGCGAGGTGGTTAGAAATTTGCCTAATGCTGAAGGGCAAGTTGTTCCATAGGGTCGGCCCCACCAGGGAGAAGGCTCGGCCACCCTGTCTGGTCTTTTTTACAAGAGGGGTTTTTATCAGCAGTTGGTTGCTAGAGCGTAGGGATCTGTCTGGTTTGTAGAGATGTAGTTTTTGAGTCAGATAGTTGGGGGCATTCCCGAACAGGCATTTGTGGACAGTGCAACAGATTTTAAATTTGACACATTGTCGTATCGGTAGCCAATGAAGTTCTCTCAGCAAAGGCTTGGAGGGGGTTCTTGGAGGGGCATTCAGAATCAGTCTTGCCGCTGTATTCTGTACTACCTGTAGGCGGTTTATGGCATCCTAGTTGGCTTGTATCAGGAGCCCATTGCAGTAGTCTAGTCGAATTATCACCATGGTCTGTACAAGGGTCTTTCTGTAATTGTCTGGTAAATAAGGGAAGACTCGTCTTAACAGGCCAAGGGTGTGGAAACATGCCCCAGCGATTGCATTCACATGTTCCTTTAAGGTTGGATTTTGATCTAACTTCACCCCCAGATTCTTTACTGTCAATTTTGGGGAGGGTACTGGTCCTAAGTCCAGGGGCCACCAGTCAGGGGACCATAGTATAGATGCTTTTCCAAAGAGCATTACTTCCGTCTTCCCAACGTTGCATTGGAGACGGTTGGAAGCCATCCAATTAGAGATAGCCCTCATGCCTTCAGCAAAATTTTCCCTAACATTAGAGTTGAGGGAGTGGAAAGGGTAGAGGAGTTGGGTGTCGTCAGCATAGGACACCGGAGTGAATCCGTCTTTCCTCACAATCTCAGCAAGGGGGGCCACGTACACATTGAACAATGTGGGGCTTAGGCATGAGCCCTGTGGCACCCCCTTCGTGAGCACCCTTGAGGAGGAACGATAGGGTCCCAGGCTGGCGGATTGTGAGCGCCCGGACAGGAAACTCTCCAAACAGGAAAGGGCCTGTCCTCCAATGCTCACTCCCTTTAAACGGCTCACGAGAATCTTGTGAGACACAGTATCAAAGGCGGCCGACAGGTCTAACAGCACCAGAATCATTGAGCCTCCTCTATCCTGTGACATCTTGATGTTATCGGTCACGGAGAGGAGTGCAGATTTGGTGCTGTAGTTGGGCCTGAACCCAGATTGTGAGTGGTCCAGGCCCCCTGTCGCCTCTATGAAACTGGACATTTGGGTGTTAACATGTTTCTCGGCCAGTTTACTCAGGAGGGGCAGAAGAGATATAGGGCGTAGATTGGAGAGCTCTGTCCAAGGGGAGGTGGAGTTTTTCCGTATAGGATTCACTACTGCCTCTTTCCATTGCTGAGGGAGTTTACCTTCTATGTAAGAGAGGTTCAAAACTTTTTGAATAACGGGGCAGAGAGCTGTGCTCAGAGTGTTCATCACTCTAGGGGGGAGAAGGTCAAGGGGAGACCCTGTTTTTATATTGTTTAGTAATGATCTTATGTCATCCTCGGTGGTTTCAGGGATGTCAGTGAAGGTCTCAGTATTAGTCTGTGTGCAAGAGGCACTGTAAGTCTCTATGGTATTAGGGTGTTTGGCCAGAATTTTATTATAAATGGTATCGATTTTATCTTCAAAGAATTGCGAGATATTATTGCACAACTCTTGAGAGAAAGTGTCAGGGCTTTCGCATGCTGAGGGGTTGGTGAAGTTTCTCAGGATTTTATATAGTTCTCTAGTCGAGTTGTCAGCTTCATCGATTTGAGATTGAAGGCTGGTTTTCCTTGCCTTTTTTATATTTTTGTAGTAGGAGGAAACAGCTTGTTGATAAAGCTCCTTACTTTCACTGGAATGATTCTTCCTCCATAGTTTTTCTAGCTTTCTGCACTTTTGTTTTTCTAATTTTAGTGTTTCAGTGTACCAAGTTTCCTTTTTATTGGTCGATGGTTGTTTGACTAATTTTTGTGGGGCTAGGAGGTTTATGGTATCGAGGAGAGTATTGTTGAGTTTGGCTAGGGCCGACTCAGAATTGTCAGAATCTGTGAAAATCGGTGTTTTCCAAGTTTCTGCAAATGCATCTGGAGTGATCTTGTGCCATGATCTTCGTTTGATGCTTAGAGTAGCAGAAGGGTCAGAAGGTTTGGTTAGCTGCATGATGGAGAATTCCAGCATGCTATGGTCAGACCAGTGTACGGATCTGGGGGGGTGGCAGTGTATAGATGGGTCATTAGAGAAAATAAGATCTAAGGTGTGGCCTCCCCTGTGGGTGGGGCCGCTGTTCCGCAGATGTAAGCCTAGGAGGGCGAGGTCAGCTAGAAGAAGCTTGGTATCAGGGTCCTCTGGTACATCAGCGTGGAAATTAAAGTCCCCAAGTAAAATAAAGTGTTCTCTGGCTTTCATATGTGGAGCAAGTGCTTCAGTTAAAGTTAGTGAAAAGCCGGTATTAGGGCCGGGAGGTCGGTATACTAAGGCTCCTTTCCAGTGATTCTTAGTTCCAGTATTTATTTTAAAGATCATTATCTCCATGGAAGGAAGTAAAGCTTGTTCTATTACTGTAATGTGGAGGCTGTCTTTGTATATTATGGCGGTACCGCCACCTGTTTTTATCGGGCGGTCTTGTCTCAGGATTTTGTATCCTAATGGAATTCCTACCGTAACAGTTGGGACAGTATGTGGCTTTAACCAAGTTTCAGTGAGAAAGCATATTTCCGGTTTGAGGCTAAGGATGGTGTCCCATATTTCAGTACAATGACGCTGGAGTGATCGAACATTTAGTAGGAAGCTTTTCCAGCCTTTCGTTTCTGGCTTGATGGTTTGTGGAGACCCAGTTATTATGGTATTGAAAGTGGCTTGGAATCCACAAAAACACCTTCTGGACATGGCCAGCTGTTATCGGCACATCTTTGGTGACCCTGGGGTCGGAGAGCTAGTAAGGATTGTGAGGAGTACCTGATATGAGAGTCTTCAGGTGTAGGCATGGTAAACGAAAGAGTAACAAGAAAAAGGAGCAGGGTGGGTGGCCCCTGGCCCCGTCCTGTCGCTGACGGGCGCAGACGGGCTACTCTTTGGCTACTCTTCGGCATAGCTTTGGCTCCACTGCGCGCGACCGCTGCGCGCTCACTGGGGGGCGAGGGCTAAATAGCCCCGAGAGACCCAGCTGCTAGATCGCTAACCGCCAAGCAGTTCTAAGCAGGAAGTGGTGTCCTCCCCCTTGCAATCAGAGGGATGACGAATCAGCAGTCCGAGATGCGTCTCCTACGGCTAATCTACACCAATCTGAAGTGTGGTGATTATGCGTGCAAGAATGCGAGAAGCAAATTTTAAAAAGACGATTATTCCATTTAAAATCACAGATATAAAAACATTCAGGCAAGTCACAGTTTACATGTGGTTGGAGCGCAGGCTCAATGCTGTAGCCTCTGGCGAGCTAGCGGGTCAGGAGGAACTGCCACTACCCCTTACCGCAGCACGTGAAAGTCAGGCTCAGCCTAAATAGCCCCGAGGATGCAGTTGAGTAGTTTGTGAGCAGTGATGTCCGGTATGCTGGGGGCTGCTTATAGGGTCGGGAGGTGGCAAAAGATGCAGCAGCAGTGTCAATAAGAGATCTCGCCATGGGTGTTGCTCAGCTTTGATTTCTCGCAGTTGATGCTGCGTCCAGGGTTGAGTGCGTAAAAGGTGCTGGAGTCATAGCAGAGGTGGGTAGGACAACCAGGGTCCCCGGTGCTGGTCACGGTTGAGTCATGGACAGGAGCAGATGGGCTTGGCTTTGGCATGCCTTTAGTGCACAAGTGGGGTATCCGCTGGTGGCTACCATTAGGTAAGGGTCAGGGAGGGCAGTCAGCCAGGAGTGGGAAGGACAAACTGAAAGGGGCGCTGGGGCAACAGCAGCATGGACAGAAAAAAGCAGAGAAAGGAGATAGAAAAGAGAGAGAGCAGAGAGAGAAGAGGGAAAAGAGGAAAGAGGGCACATAAATCCAAGACAGGCAGAAGCGCAGAGTTCTCTCTCACAGACCACCAAGGACGAGGCAGAGTCAGGAGCCTGCAGGTGTAGGATGGCCTTGAACACCCAGTAAGTGGAGAGCTAAGTGGGCTCAGAGGGCAGCATTTAGTGGTAGAGATGTGCAGGGGGAGAGCAGTCACACTGACCAGGTCAGTGGTCTACATACTGTTCCTGATGGAGTAGTCTTCGGCATCTTTCACCTTATGCTCCAAGTGAAGGATATGAGGTCAGACAGTTTAGCATCACCCACTTTATCAGTAAGCTTTGATGTCTGTCATAGCTGTGCCACACCTGCCTTCCAGCGATGTGCAGGTCAGCACAAGTGTTGAACAAATCTTCTTCATATCTTGTAAGACCATGTCTAGTTCAGCTCCTTGTGACACTTAAGGGATGGGTGACTCAGTCCCTGAGTGAGTTTCAGTGGACCATTCCACAAACAACTCAGTATGGGCAGGAGCCAGAGGGCCAGCTGAGCAAAGATGACCCATGCTTAGCTGCTGGCATGTGGGCATCAGAGGGGTCAGTCCCAGGGAGGCTCATAACAGGGGGAATGTACTGTGCAGAGAGCAAATCGCCTCTATCCCAGCATCATAGTTCTCCTGGTTGTTGAGTCAGCAATAAGAGTTGTCAGCTACCACTGAGGCTGAAGCAATGTCAAGGATGAGGGTACCCTTCAACATTGGTGGGATAACAGATAGGAGAGGGAAGACAGAGAAGATAAGTGCAGCACACGCTGCGGCTACCTCAACTCCAACAAGTGTACTCACGAGCAGAGGGGCTTGGGCCTGACACCACCCTCATGACCCTGCTCACTCACTGGTCTGAATTCTACTCAGAGCCAGGCCAGGATATAGCTCAGCAGAACATCAGTGACAGCCACCCACGGGGGAGGGCCCCCTCACAGCATTCCCAATATTTCCTCTTGGTCTCTGAGCCAAGATACAACCAGGTGGGAGGTAAACACCATCTCAAACACAAGAAGGGGGAGAGGCACAACACAATCACTACTCCAGCCTCCCCAATAACAACTGTAAACACACCAGGGGGAGTAGTGTATATAGATCTCTAGATTAGCGGTGGCACATGCTCAGTGAAAGAATACTGGCCTCACTCACAAAATTGTGACATGCTTCATCATTGGGCTTGCATCAATACACCACTGAGCAGACCAACACCTAGGTTGGAGAAAAAGGGAAGGGAAGACAATACAAACACATATAAATATTAATATATGTAATTAATCCTGGGATTACCAAAAGAAAAAGTGCAGTGACAATTTAAACTAGTTCAGTGGCTTCTTTTGTAAATAATTGTATTCCTAGATCCACCGACTGGAAATATTAATGTAAAGGATGGTGGTGATAGTAAATTATTAGGAGTTCCTACACCCCTCCTTACTGTCAGATTGTCAACATGTTTCAGCTGCTTTGTAAGTGCCTGCAATTTCAGGTCATCACAGCCTTCATGAAGACCTTTCAGTTCCCAGAAATTTAAAATTTGAATCCCCTCAGAACACCCAGTATTGGGTCTCCGAAACCAATTGTTCACAGCTCGAGGGGCCCAATGAGTAACTCACTCCAGAAAATTGAGTTTCCAAATAAGGCATGCTTAAACTGGTAAGTTAGAGGAGGACACCCCCTGTAGTCACACTCACACCAAGGGTAGCGCTCTGCCTTCACCTCTTGTCTTCACTGAGCACGTGCCACATTTAAACTTTAGATCTATATACACTACTCTCCCTTGTGTGTTTATAGGGAAGTAAACACGATCTCTTCCTCACCAGAAGGCCACCACAGGCAGGATGTAAATGTACTTTCCAAAGCTGCAGGGGGTGGTCAGGCAGGGATACATCTCTGCTCAAGAGTGTTGTAAATCAACGGCGATTAGGTTAAGCATTAGCAGAAGACATGCTTCGTTTTGACCATTATCGTAACAAATGTGCCAACTCCATCTCAGTATTTGCAGCGGCCATTTTGTATGCCATACATTGCCATGTGCTCGTCATGTGCTTACTCCTACCTTCTTGTTCACCGCACCTGAAGTCTGCCCGGCAACAGGCTATTTTTAGTATTCCCCGCTTCCATCATGTCCAGACATGCGCAGTAGGGTCAACAACCGTTAGTAATAGGTTCCAGATAGGAATGTGTTTAACAGTTACCGAAGACTGTTAACTCCGCCCACCTATCGATTGTGCCTTCCAAAATGTCCTTGTATGGTCATAAAACTGCTCTTGTCTTTTGTACCACCTTCTCTGGACCCTTCATTCTGTATAAAAGGGGCCATGTGCTTTAGTGCTACTCGATACAATACTGAAGGGTGTTGTGTGGACTGTAGTACCACCGTTAAAGGTTTAACACCTTGGCTGCTAGGGAGAATCTCCTGCCGTGCTGGGCCCCTATGTAAATGGGTGTGGTCGTGACGGAACCATTCCGTCATCGGCATAGCCCAACCGTGACTGATGACAGAATGGTTCTGTCACAAGCATCGAAGGGGTTAATAAACTTTGCTTTTGTATTTTCCAGTTTTATTGCCCACTTCTTCCTAAGGTCTGAGGACTCTTTGCAGAGAAGGGTGAACCCTTGCACTAAGTAGGCCTAGCTGAGGTTTGCTTACAACAAGAGTAGAAAACGGGGAAACCTGTGGAGGCCCTGGCTGACATAACAAACGTCTATCCAGGGGAGCCCAGTCCTGGCTCACTGATGCTGACAGGTATTGCATCCATCCCTTGTAGGCAGACAGATCCATCTGCTCTGTCATAGAAGGACACCCAACTCAACAGAGGGTCAGGCCCTACCAAGTTTCGACCTCTAAACCCCATGGCAGGGGAGACAACAAGATGGCAATGGAAGAAACTGGAATCAGGGCACTTCAGGTTAGCTCAGTTGATATAGCCACGAGTGCAGCATCAACGGCAGATAATGGAGAGTAAATAAAGTAAAATATACTCTGCTTTATTCGATTTTTGTGTCATAAAAACTATAAAACCACAGTAAAGAAAAAACAATCACCCTTCTTTAACACATATTAATACAATATTCCCTAATTCAAAGAATTCTTCAAGACATCCTATATTATTTATAAAAGTCTTTAACACAGACAACAATTTAAAAAACACACATTAATAAATAGTGTTCATATGCCTAATAATAGCTTTTATGAAAGATGACATAACTATTGTTATTTGATATTTGATAATTTTCTAGGTTTGGAGCCTCAGAAATGCTATTCTACATTGTCTAAGTCCCCATTTCTTTAAAATAAGAATTAAAAGCCTACTCCTTGGTAAGTCATAATATTTACAGAAAAACATTCAGTGTAGGGTGGTATGATCACACGGGCATGGAGACAGATTTCTATTACAAGTATTAGCTTCTGGAAGGGTCACCATTCTGAAAAAAGGGCCCACAGCGAAATCGTGTTAATAGCATGCAGGAGAAGCAGCTCTGCACCTGTACGAGATATAATTGAGTACCCTGACATTACAAAATCAGGTGGTTCTCCATGACTGATTTCTTCACTTTTTTTGCAGAGCCAGCGCTCATTCTCTAGATGGCTTAAACAGTTTGCTTTAAGAATTTTTCTCAATACCCTTTTCATGCTATTTGGGGAATCAAAATACTTGGGCTGGCCAATATCATGAGATCGTTTTTTTTTTCATAATTAATCCATGATATACTGGCAACTCAGTCTAGTTTGAGGCAATCCTCAATTACCTCTTTATTAAAACCCACGCCTTGTGCCACAATAAAAGGGGATTTAGTTTGATGATATCAGATATGTAAGCCAAACAAATTTCCCTATGACATACGTACATAGCAGTAGAACAAGCCATAGCTAAAAGATCGCAGTAGATATACATTTAGCTTTGAAAAATGACCAATAGCTCCGGGACTGGTCTACCACCAATTTTTTGGAAAAATTAAGCACTGCAGCTATTCCTCTGGGGTAAGACAATTTTCTCGCATTCATGGCCGCTGTCCATGAGCCAGACTTATCAAAAGTGATTCCCAGGTAAGAGAATCTGTCTATGATATCTATTGTTTTCTTTTCAATTAATATTTTACATGGTTTAATTTTCTTAACCCGAAAGCTCATAGTATAGGTATTACTGATATTTACTTTTAAACCACTCTCATTCATATAAGTAGTACATTTAGTACCTGCTCCTTTTTCATCTAATACCCACGTATCTATCTATGATAGTAGGTTCTAACATCAAGGATCAGCATTGAACCCTATGGTATTTTCTTTGTATTTATATAACAATGTCACCTACCCTGTAAAGCGCTCTGATACCCACAAGGGTCTAGTTCGCTCTACATAAAACTTTAAAAATAAATAAAAATACATAAATAAATAAATATCTGCGTCCGTGACATAATCACTGCGTCATACGCATACAATAGAATAGGAACAGGAGTGTTCTGAATGATTAGGTAAGGAGGTAACAGGTTCCCACAAAACTTTTCCTTTCGTCGCCAGGGACAATGGGTAAACATAAGTCGTGTCCAATCTATGATTATAACATACTGCATACCACCAGGCCTGGTAAGATATTTTGGTGAAGTCTTTCCAATTTTTGGTGATTTGCTGAAAAGCAACTGCTAACAGTAAGTTTATAATTCTGGTACCCAGAGTGCACTGCTTCCAAATAGGAGAAACACTTCCCAGAAAGATGTGTGAGACAGAAAAGGGGTGTGTAGAGAAAACATTTTAGTTAATCTGGGAACAAACTTGCCTCCAAAAGGTGTGCACTAGGGGGCAATCAAAAATCATGTGAAAAAGATCTGCACCGGACCTGTGGGTCCCAGGCACTCCACACCACTGGAGTCAAGCTAGCCGGGCTGATGAGAGGTGTTACCTCGAAACCGGTCCGGTCCTCGGATGCTTGATTCCGTTCTGGGGAGGACATGGCTTTTGTAGTTCGGACTGGACTGTTCCCATGGGGCACAGGGTCAGAGCTGATTTGCATATCGCCATTGTCTAACCCAGGGTGGTGTGGAGTGCAAAAAAACGATGGATTAGGACCCAGATCTTTTGACTGGGTTGAATGTGTGACATTGATCCTCATTCGGTCCATCACCTGTTGTTTTTGCAAACTCGCTATAAGTGTACTGGGGATACCCATACGTGGGTCCCAGGCACTCCACACCACTGGAGTCAAGCTAGCCGGGCTGATGAGAGGTGTTACCTCGAAACCGGTCCGGTCCTCGGATGCTTGATTCCGTTCTGGGAAGGACATGGCTTTTGTAGTTCGGACTGGACTGTTCCCATGGGGCACAGGGTCAGAGCTGATTTGCATATCGCCATTGTCTAACCCAGGGTGGTGTGGAGTGCAAAAAAACGATGGATTAGGACCCAGATCTTTTGACTGGGTTGAATGTGTGACATTGATCCTCATTCGGGCCATCACCTGTTGTTTTTGCAAACTCGCTATAAGTGTACTGGGGATACCCAGACGTGGGTCCCAGGCACTCCACACCACTGGAGTCAAGCTAGCCGGGCTGATGAGAGGTGTTACCTCGAAACCGGTCCGGTCCTCGGATGCTTGATTCCGTTCTGGGAAGGACATGGCTTTTGTAGTTCGGACTGGACTGTTCCCATGGGGCACAGGGTCAGAGCTGATTTGCATATCGCCATTGTCTAACCCAGGGTGGTGTGGAGTGCAAAAAAACGATGGATTAGGACCCAGATCTTTTGACTGGGTTGAATGTGTGACATTGATCCTCATTCGGTCCATCACCTGTTGTTTTTGCAAACTCGCTATAAGTGTACTGGGGATACCCAGACGTGGGTCCCAGGCACTCCACACCACTGGAGTCAAGCTAGCCGGGCTGATGAGAGGTGTTACCTCGAAACCGGTCCGGTCCTCGGATGCTTGATTCCGTTCTGGGAAGGACATGGCTTTTGTAGTTCGGACTGGACTGTTCCCATGGGGCACAGGGTCAGAGCTGATTTGCATATCGCCATTGTCTAACCCAGGGTGGTGTGGAGTGCAAAAAAACGATGGATTAGGACCCAGATCTTTTGACTGGGTTGAATGTGTGACATTGATCCTCATTCGGTCCATCACCTGTTGTTTTTGCAAACTCGCTATAAGTGTACTGGGGATACCCAGACGTGGGTCCCAGGCACTCCACACCACTGGAGTCAAGCTAGCCGGGCTGATGAGAGGTGTTACCTCGAAACCGGTCCGGTCCTCGGATGCTTGATTCCGTTCTGGGAAGGACATGGCTTTTGTAGTTCGGACTGGACTGTTCCCATGGGGCACAGGGTCAGAGCTGATTTGCATATCGCCATTGTCTAACCCAGGGTGGTGTGGAGTGCAAAAAAACGATGGATTAGGACCCAGATCTTTTGACTGGGTTGAATGTGTGACATTGATCCTCATTCGGTCCATCACCTGTTGTTTTTGCAAACTCGCTATAAGTGTACTGGGGATACCCAGACGTGGGTCCCAGGCACTCCACACCACTGGAGTCAAGCTAGCCGGGCTGATGAGAGGTGTTACCTCGAAACCGGTCCGGTCCTCGGATGCTTGATTCCATTCTGGGAAGGACATGGCTTTTGTAGTTCGGACTGGACTGTTCCCATGGGGCACAGGGTCAGAGCTGATTTGCATATCGTCATTGTCTAACCCAGGGTGGTGTGGAGTGCAAAAAAACGATGGATTAGGACCCAGAACTTTTGACTGGGTTGAATGTGTGACATTGATCCTCATTCGGTCCATCACCTGTTGTTTTTGCAAACCCTGCACCGGACCTGGAACATGACCAACAAGAGTCTGTGACGTCTGGAAATTGCTTGCTAAGAGTGAGCGGGGAGAATAATAGGCGATTATAAATAAAAAAATAACGTCTGAGTCGCATTAGCAGCTCTGGAAGACTTACGTAATTTAAGCCAAATTTTATCCCAGAGAGCAATGGACCAAGATACTTGTAAGTCTGTTTCCCAATTCCATGAAGGTACCTTGATGTTTCGCATTGTCTACTATAATGCATATCGTACATTTGTGTTTTGTACTTAGACAATGGTTTTCTTATATTGTGAGTTTCACATTTTTACATAGCTTCTCAGGTACACCTTGATACAGTTATTAGTCATGCTTATAGTATGTAATATATATCTTTTTTTTTCTCTCTCTTTCATGTTCTTCCTTTTTCTTTCTCTTCTTCTCTCTTTTCTTTTTTCTGTTTGTTTCTCTCTCTCTTCTTTTTTTTCTTTCCTCCTTTTAGAATTCTATACACCTTTTTCTTTTCATTCAAGTATTTAAGCTCATTACTATGTACTTGTTTTGCAGATGTATTTAGCTTATTTTGTCTATAATTATTCCAATAAAATTTCTTGAACTTAATGATTAGGTACTCCTGCCTATTGTCTGTCAAATAAAGTCCTACACTGTGTATGCATAGGGAAAATAAGAACGGGGCAAGTATACATCCTTGTTGTACCCCCTTTTTTATGCTGAACTTAGTTGAACATTCCCCATGCTTGCCGTACCTAGCCCTCACCCCCTTCCTCTGTACAGTTCCTTGATGAATAGTAACTAATTGGGATCAACCTCCATCTCATTTAGAATACTCCATAAGTTCTCATGATTTACGCAGTTGAAAGCAGAGTTTAAGTCAACGAACGCTAAAACAAGCTTTCCCCTTTTGGCTGATGAATATTTGCTGATCATTAATGCTAGGTTTAATTTCTGTTCGGTCGTTCCCAACCCTGCCCAAAACTCATATTGAAATTTGGATAGTAAGCCTTTCCCTTCTACCCACAATTGTAATTTCTTTAAAATCACCCTCCCAGCAACTTTCATAAGTGAATCCAGTAATGAGATTGGGCAGTAGCAACTGGGTTAATTTCGATCACCCTTTTTAAAAATCGTGATCATGATAGCATCTCACCAAGTAGGGATAAACCGTTGGGTACTGGGGCTTTCCCCGTGGCACTCCCTTAATAGCCGTTAGGACTTTTTCATAAGAAATTACAATATCCAGGGGAAAGGATGTATGGTGTATATTAACATCTCCCTCTATTGTAGCAATAATTCTCTAACTCTGATTTGAAGCTTCGTCCTTATAAAGGTCCTTAAAGAAATCGACCCATTTGTCTTTGGTGATTACCACATCGATAATGTCAGTTTTCCTATTTACGAAAAAGAGAGCATTGACAGCCTTCCAAAAACCGGTATAATCCTTGATCATACGTGCCCGGTGTAAAGCTTGCCAGGCTTCCGTTTTCAATTCACTCTTTTGCTTTTCAATAGCTAATCGATAATCTAATCTGGCCAGTCTCACCTCTTCTTTACTTCTAGTTTCATTTTCTAAGACTTTCATTAAATGAGAATGGGCTTTGCTACATTCTCAATTAAACCAGCCCTGGGCCTTATTCGTCCCCTGTTTCTGCTCCCTTGTAAGTAGTTTACATGTTTCCTCTATTATCCTAAGGAAGGCTGCAAAGATTTGTTCACATGACTGCGAAATACATATTTCAAAATCTCTGTTCATCTTTTTTTACTAGAGTTTAAAGGAATACCGCAGGGTCCACTTTCGCCCAGTTTAAAGTATAACCATTTATTCTAGCAAGATTTATTTTACAATTATAAATTGGTTCTTCCCCTTCGGAAGATTTTGTGTCCCATTCTAATTAAAGGTCTAAGCTAATAGGATGAGAAGTTTTACAAGTGATAACTTTGCAGGAGTATCTACTTGACAAAAGGGCAAAATCATTTACTGATTTACACCCTCCTCCAATAAAAGTGAGCTCAAAGGTTAAAGGGGGTGTACATTGTTTGTTTGCATGGCCCAAGTGAAATTGGAAAGGTATTTAGTTCAACAAGTCCCCCATAGTTGTATGGGAGAAATGGGTTTGTGTGTCGTCCTTATCTTTGCCCATACCACAAATGCCCTGTTTGCTATATGAACTTAGAGAACAATTTAAATTGCCAACCCAAATGATACACATATCCCCCTGCAGGTGTTCTTCTAGGTGTCTTAACGTTAGACATATATCGCCTAAGACCTTAGTAATTTGAGTTTTCGGGATGTTATTATAGAAATGTGTTACAACTGTGCACTTCTTTAACCCAATACTTACTGACAATATCTGATAAAATGTGGACCCATTTTCAAACTTTACAATCAGTTCCCCCGCTGTGTTTGACACATAAGTACCTAAACCCCCTTTGTTATGCACCATGCTACTAGAGCTGGTAGGAGTATGAAGGGTACGTAAGCCACCTATTTGTATTTCTTCAATTACCCATGTTTCTTGTAAACAAACTATGGAGTAATCCTCTATAAACAATAACCAAATGGGGTCTCTCACCTGCGACTCGAGCCCTGCAATATTCCATGATACTATTTTACACATTTTACTTATTTCTGGCATCTCGCCTCCTGACCCCAAATCTACTGCTATTGTACTCTCTCCTATCAATCCCCTGTCTCTCTAAGTATTTCTTCTTCTATATTCAGTCTGTAATCTGTGGTGTATTGCCTTACAGTTACATCCTCCAATATGTCCTCCCAGCCAGCTATCTTCAGTATTCAGTATAGCTTGTCTCGCATCCACCTGAATACTATGGATTTTATCGTATGCCTGTACTCCCAAAATGTTTGCCTCTGTCAATAACCTGGTCCCCACCACTCAACCTCCTGTACTGTGCTTTCGGTCATTCTAAATCTTCCATCGACCCTAGGAACTCAAATCGATTTTGGAGTCGTAAGGTCCATGGGTTTTGGAGTGGCAAGGTCCATGGAGAGTATACATGAGCCTCGTTAGATCACTCCTGACATCTTGGCCGGCTAACCATGCCCCCCCTGAGCCATTTCTTCTTCATGCTGGCAGCAGGGTCCTAGTTCTACCAGGCCTATGGCCCAGCAAATGATTAGCTATAGTTGGGGAGAGTGGATCTCTTCATGTGCTGCCAAAACATAGTCTCCCACATCCAGCAGCAAATTAAATATGTGATACGTTATTGTGTTTTTGTATGCTGTTGCTATGTCGGTCACACAAATGCATAATATATAGGCACAGATAGAAAAATAATAATTATTTTTGAATATACATTCAAAAGGTCTAAATTATGTATATACACACACACATACTTATAAATACAGAAAAAAACACCAGTTATATTTAGCACAGCTAACTATAACTTGTGCCTCAACCACAAACTGATTATGTCCTCACATGTTATTTTTCTCATGCCATGTTCTTTGACTTCATATATTACTTCACTGGTGACATCAAATGACATCACTGCTATTGTAAGGAATGTTAGTTACTAGGATAACCTGATTTCAAGTGTGTTACTTCTCCCCTAATTTTAAATTGTGGTCATTTTTTAAAAATAGAGTTTTATATACCGCAAACTTGACCCAAATCGGGTATCAGTGCTCTTTACATAGCACTAGTTGTGTTACATAAGGACACATAAAAAAAAATGATGGCACGGGAGATTAAATGAATTGCCCAGAATCACAGGATGTTCAGCGTCATTGCCAAGACTCAAACCCAGTTCTCCATGTTCGAGGTTGACCGCCCTAGCCGTTAGGACAGCTCCTCTCCCATTTTCCTTTTCTTCAGTTCATGGGTGTAGAGACTCAGGCCCTAAATATCAACAGTTTATCTTTTTTTTGTGAAGTCTTCAGATAAACATAGTGAGCTGATGGGTGCAGGATATAAGTTCCTGCTTGGCACTGTGCTACAGAATGTGTTTTGAATTAATTTTCTGTCATATGATGTTTTCTCGACAAAAGCCCATCTCATGACACTCAGTGCAGACCATACAAAACTAAATCTGATTGAGCAAATAGGTGTACCAAGGTATTGAAAAAAAGATTTTAGTTCAGGATTGACTTTCCTTCAGAATGGATTCTTTTTAGGGGGATAGCCATTATTTCAAATTTCTTACCTGCTTTGCTGTAAAAAAAGAGTCCATTGCTTATTGTTTAAATAAAACAATGCAGGAGTTTTGCCTATGAGAAAGTTTGTATATTTTAAGTTTAAAAATGCTTCATTCATCTTAGACCAGGAGAACAAACCTGAGGTCAAGAAATATGGCTGATGTCTAAGTGGTTGATGCGTTGAATGCCTTCCTGAGAGTGTACTGCACTGGTATCAAGAGGCTAGTGGAGCTGATTGTCTCAGAGGTCAGGCATCTGATGATCATCATTGACTAATGATCCGATAATCTCCAAAGGCTATGAGTCCAATGGACTATGCAGTCAAATCCACATCTGTGCATGTACAGACATTCATCATAGTACAGAAAAGATTCACTGATGAGAATTTAACAGTCGGCTTGCTTCTAAATATTGTCCAAATTGTAGGGTGATTGTTCTTTCCAGGTTTAATGGTGTGAGAGGAAGGAAGAAAGGGGAAATGTATGTGGTATTTCTCAATTTTGTTGATGTGGGTGCTCATTATTGCAAGACTGAAGAATAGAGAAGATGAACCTTGACGCAGTGAGACACTGATGATGGTAACAGTAGTCTCCAGGAGTGGAGGAGCGGAGTCTTTTTTTAGGGTCCTAATAATTGTTCTATTATTGACTTGAGAAACTGACATCTAGAAAGAGTGTGTTTTTTATGCATGATGATCTGTGACCTGAGCATTCCACGGGACTAGGTGATGTACCAGTGCAGTGATGGTGCAGGCTTTCACAGATCTCTTGTCAGCGTAATGTTTGTCTAAGATTGTATTTTTTCAAGGATTTGAAAGTTGTATAGCAGTTTAGTGATCTCTTTTCTCACCTATAAAAGCCTCTAAGCTCACTGACCACTCTAAGTCATCCCATTCACTTCATCTGAACGTTTTCTTGTTAATTGCAGCTCCAGACGTGCACTGTGTTTAACCAGAAAACTTTAACAAAGGCACACAGTCAGTCTTCAGTTGCGCTCTATTAAGAACAGAAATGCATCAACTCTACAAACATGGCGTGTAAAGCACACACTCTGTTTGTAGACTTGCTGTATTTCTCTTCTTAATAGACCTGGGCTGTGGGGTGATTGCGTGACTTTTGAAACTTTTCTGTGCTTGGCATAATGTGGTCCCTGACTTATATTTTCCTGTTTCTGTCATTCCATCCAGATATATGATACAACAAGTGAAATCATACCTACAACAAGTAAGACTATTGGTTTTATCAGTGGTTGTTAGTTGCATAAGGTAAATAAGCAGCAAATATGGCTAGGGTACCTTGACAACTGTTGTGTTCTACACTAGATATAGCATGGTAGAAGGTTTTCCTGTGTATTTAACCATGGTGACTAGGCCATGTCATAAGTTTGTACTTACCAGACTTAGATTTGGTTTGGCACACCATCTGGTGGCTCTCCCGTCCCTTAAGAAACATCTGTTGGGGCCATGTATGTGTGATGGTGTTTCTATTCAGAGCACTTTGCACTTTCTACTGTTTTGTAAAATGTACTCAAATTTACGTACTGCATTTCTGAAACCGATGTTTATAAAATATGGTGTACGTACAGTTAACCAGGCAATGATTTTAATCTTTAATCTGGAATCGGCCGATATCTGTTTTTACACAGCCACGTTTTTAAATTACTGTGTTAATGCCAGGAAAAGCATGTGCTTTTAAGAATTATGTCTGTAACATTGTCTGTAAATCTTTCTTAGATATTGATATATTTGTTATTATCATGATTTTATTCTTGTGCTCTTATGGTCATTTTACATGTGCCAAATAAAGCTTCATGAATTGAATTGGCTTGTATATAATATTCAAAAAACTTCTACTTTAAGCCCCGGTGACACCACAACAATATTGCTGCCCCTGGGTTTCAAAAAGAGCAAGGAGGCGAGTGTTAGTGCAGAGAGTACTCCTGACAGATGGATCAGTCATTTACACACTTGCAGCTGCCATCTGCTCAGACCTGCATCTGGGCAAGATTACGAATCTTGGCAAGGCCTAACAAGCCTTCCACCCTTCTTAGTTTGTTCAGGTGATCACAGTTACATAGAGCTAGCATTTAGAAATGACAAGCTGGTGAAAAAGGCTCCTTATAGAACACCCCAACGTCGATATGCAGAGATGCTACTTCTGAAGCTTTGCCATACCACTCTCGCTGTCTTCTCTGACATACCTTTTGTCCTTTTTTCTTTAACTCCCCAGCTGCTCTTGCCGTCTCCTTCTCTTCTTTTTCTTCTTCCTCATATCAGTCCTGCTCCACGTTTACCCACTTTCCCCTTCTCCCCGATACCATTCTTGTCTCCATTTTCCTCTCGCTGCCTGTTCTTTGCTTTCCCTCTTACCGGTTTTCCATTCTCCGTTCTCCCTCCTAGTTCTCCAAAGCCTCTGGCTGCATTTCTCTTTCTGTCCCTCTCTTACCAATTTCTCCATTACCCCTTCCCCATTTCTCGTCTTTGCGCCCTGTCTTTTTCCTACTTTGTTCCTCTCTCCCCTTTCTCTGCTACTAAAACCAATTTCTTGTTAGTCTCCTCTCCATTTCCTTCAGGCAGCCATGTTACAATTTTGAAAACACATACCACTATCCCTGAATATTACATTGAAGCACTCTTAGAATTTGGACCAGTGTGCCGCTGCTTTGTCGGTACCTGGCCAAAAAGGACATGAAAAGCCTACATTGGATTATAAATGCAAAGCTGTTCTGATCAGGGGCCCGAGAAATAAGATTGGCCCAGCGCCATTAAAATCCTTAGGATGTCCCTGTGCATTTGTTGAAGTTTTCATGTTAAAAACAACACCCATCATGAGCTGCAATTAACACGAAAACCTTAACAAATGCACACAATCACCCTGCGGCTCAGACTTATTAAGAAAAGAAATGCATCAATACAGATGCAAAGGTTTCAAATTGCAATGCAGGATGTTTTCATAATTTCACTGTAATTATTAGTGCCAACAGGGCTGGCTTTAGTGCTGGTGGCGCCTGGTGCGACAATGTTTGTTGGCGCCCCAATAACCACCTCCATCGTGGATACTCTCATTATCAACTTTTTACTGTGCCCCTCAAGTCCATAACACCTCTCTCATTCATATGGATTTTGTTTAATAATGTCACTCATACCAGTGTAAGGTGTTAAGCACTTTACATCGGATACACATTACCCGGAGACACTGAATCATAGTGTTTAAATCAATGTATAGAAAATGTTACATCAGACAGAGGAATACAATTTGCAGGAAGCACAAGTTGTCCATACTGGTAGACAGTTTAGTTTAAAAGTTCTTGATATGAAGAAGCCCACTCTGAGAATTTAAAACATAACACCATGGCTTTACTGATATGAATTGATTTCAACCCAAGTGAAATCTGTTTGCAACATTAGGATAAAGAAAGGCTGGAGGGATATGCATGATGTTCTAATCTATACCTTACAGTGTGTATGCAGCTCTTAGATAGTTAATAGCTCACTGTTCTATATTAGGATTTAAAATTTTAAACTGCAAGTTTCAAAAGGGGCTCTCTAGCGAAAACAGTAACGCACTGGCCTATTTACATGAAATGCAATTTGGGATCTGCATGGTTCACCTGCTTTACATCAGGCATTTTAACCTCCAGCGCAACTTTATGATGAGTCAAAACTTCCACTACAAGAAACTCAGATCTCTCCGCAGCAGGCCCATAAATAAGCCAGAGTTATCTTGACATTTTTATGGTTTCCTGAAAATTGCTGCTGGCAAGGAACACAGCAGCAGGTTCTTTTAAAACTGTATTGTACTTCTAAAGACAGTGCATGTAAACATATAAAAATAAGACACAACACCCCTCTCCCCTCCTTTGGAATTCATGAAGGATTAATTTAAAACACTTAAAAGTGTGTCAATACACATGTAATTTAGTTTGTCACCAAAGTTTAATTTAAATGCACTGCTGCAAGCATGTTTTCTTTAGCTGGAGTTAAAGATTCAAAATAGTTTTGTTGTAAAAGCTTGATTTTATTTCATCTGCAGGTGTTTTTAGAGAAGTGTTAGCCTTTCAAAGTCCAGCTCAATCACTAATGTCGTTCTCCAAGCAGAAACCCTATTAAAATGCAGGTCGTATTGTCCCTTCTTGCCAAGTAGTACTAATGTTGTAAATTATCTTGTCAAAACTCATGAATTACCAGACTTGAGCGGCCAGCGTTCTCTGCTCTCCTAATGGTCATGCAAGAGGGCAGGCACTGGTGTGCAAATAAATATAATTGCTGCTGTGCCTAACTAGTGAGTTCCTGTCGGCAATTGGGCACATTCACATGACACCAATGTCACATGATGCTACCGGCTCGCGCTGCATGAGTCAAGCGGATAAGGCAGATTCAAAGACTTCTGGTACCACTTTGTGCTATTTAATTCGGTATACAACTGTTACCACGCATCTTTTACCACAAAATACTGTTACAACGAAACTATTACAACGCAAGTGTATTTACAACGCATGTATTTACAACGCATTACACTACAACGCAGATACTATTACAATGCATACCATTACAACGTAAGTATAGGTAAGTTTATCTATTTTTTTAAAACATTTCTTAGGGGTATTGGGTTATGGGGTACAGGGGTATTTTAGGGTTCAGGGCTAGGTTTGGGTTATGGGGTACAGGGGTATTTTAGGGTTCAGGGCTAGGTTTGGGTTATGGGGTACAGGGGTATTTTTAGGGTTCAGGGCTGGGTTTGGGTTATGGGGTACAGGGGTATTTTTAGTGTTCAGGGATAGGTTTGGGTTATGGGGTACAGGGGTATTTTAGGTTTCAGGGCTAGGTTTGGGTTATGGGGTACAGCGGTATTTTAGGGTTCAGGGCTAGGTTTGGGTTATGGGGTACAGGAGTATTTTAGGGTTTGGGGCTGGGTTTGGGTTATGGGGTACAGGGGTATTTTTAGTGTTCAGGGCTAGGTTTGGGTTATGGGGTACACAGGTATTTTAGGGTTCAGGGCTAGGTTTGGGTTATGGGTTACAGGGGATTTTAGGGTTCAGGGCTAGGTTTGGGTTAAGGGGTACAGGGGTATTTTTAGGGTTCAGGGCTAGGTTTGGGTTATGGGGTACAGCGGTATTTTAGGGTTCAGGGCTAGGTTTAGGTTATGGGGTACAGGGGTATTTTAGGGTTTGGGGCTGGGTTTGGGTTATGGGGTACAGGGGTATTTTTAGGGTTCAGGGCTAGGTTTGGGTTATGGGGTACACAGGTATTTTAGGGTTCAGGGCTAGGTTTGGGTTATGGGTTACAGGGGATTTTAGGGTTCAGGGCTAGGTTTGGGTTAAGGGGTACAGGGGTATTTTTAGGGTTCAGGGCTGGGTTTGGGTTATGGGGTACAGGGGTATTTTTAGGGTGCAGGGCTGGGTTTGGGTTATGGGGTACAGTGGTATTTTTAGGGTTCAGGGCTAGGTTTGGGTTATGGGGTACAGAGGTTTTTTTGGGTTCAGAGCTAGGTTTGGGTTATGGGGTACAGGGGTATTTTAGGTTTCAGGGCTAGGTTTGGGTTATGGGGTACAGGGGTATTTTAGGGTTCAGGGCTGGGTTTGGGTTATGGGGTAAAGGGGTACTTTTAGGGTTCAGGGCTCGGTTTGTGTTATGGGGTACAGGGGTATTTTTAGGGATCAGGGCTGGGTTTGGGTTTTGGGGTACAGGGGTATTTTTAGGGTTCAGGGCTGGGTTTGGGTTATGGGGTACAGGGGTATTTTTAGGGTTCAGGGCTGTGTTTGGGTATTTGCGGTACAGGGGTATTTTTAGGGTTCAGGGCTGGGTTTGGGTTACGGGGTACAGGGGTATTTTTAGGGTTCAGGGCTAGGTTTGGGATTTGGGGTATAGGTGTATTTTTAACATATATATTTACAAATTCTTCAATAAAAATTATTATAATTAATTACATTTTTTAATTAATTATTGGTTACATTATTTTAAAATATTATATACTTACCTATACTTACGTTGTAATGGTATGCGTTGTAATAGTATCTGCGTTGTAGTGTAATGCGTTGTAAAGGCATTCGTTGTAAAGGGTCCTGCGTTGTAAAAAATGTGTGGTAAATGTATGCTTCCTACGTCATACATCCATTTAATTCAGCCACTAAGCGTGCATGTTCTATTCATTGTATGTAACTCTTAGAACGCTAGCTAACAAACTGGTCTTCAATTGCAGGTTTGCAGTCTGTATGGTATTTGAATGGTCAGGCGTCTGTACCCACAAAGACAAGGTATTTCTGTTTACGTTCCTCGTTGGATTGGGGGTTGCTGGGTAAATATATTCACAATCTGCACCCATTTTCTTTTGCAGGTTTGTGAAACCATACTACGGATACAATTGCACAGGCAGAACAAACAGGTAATGGTTTGGTAGAGCTAAACTGGTGCATCTTGTACATTGTAGTATAACAACACACCTTACCCATGTTTTCTTCTGTTACAGGTTTTGCAGGCAGCACAACAAACATTTAAACAGGCATATGTGAGTACATGCAGAACAAACAGGTAATTGCTTGGTAGAGTTAAACCTGTGCATCTTGCACATTGTAGTATAACCACATACCTTACCCAACGGCTGCCAGGTTTGGTTATGGAGTGTGGACAATGCTGACAGAAACTGCCACTGACAAAGCAAACAGAATGGACGTGGTTGAACAACAAAGATACCTGCCTAAGGAGATAAACATTCTCATTAACAAAGTGTTGCTGGCGGTCAATGTTGTCTGTCCAAGACATCCATGACCACCCAGCTTGGTTTGTGTACATACCAGACAGCTGGAGGAGCAAGAACTATGCCTTTGAGATCCTTTAGGCCATCGATAGCGTGATGCACTGTGAAGCTATGGCAGAACTTCGGCAAGCTTTGTATCACACATTGATAATTTATGGGAGCACAGGTATTTCAGTTACAAAAATGTTCATCTTGTACTTCAAGCTGATTAGTTGTAATTCTGAGGCTATCACTACTGCTGTGAAAGAATTCTATGCTGCCAATGAACTGGACCTTACACAAATGGTCTTGTTCACATCCGTTGGTGCGTCTGTGCTGCTGGGTAAGAATAATGGTTTTGCTCCTCACCTCAAACAATCCATTGCTGATCAATTGAGCAGCATTGTTTCACCCAACTGCAAGATTTGGAAGAGGGTTATAATAATTAAAGAGATGGGGAAACTATTGGGGACGGTCTACACTGTGTTCTCCAGGATCTCCTGCAAGGAAGATCAAACTGGATGAAATCGCATCCCGTCACTGAATATGAAGTGTTCTTTTTTCTACCATTGAATGAAGTCTGGTGGCTTTCAAGGCATTTTGCAGTTGGTGCACTAATTCGGATTTAAGAAGCTGTGCTTAACTACCTTGAGCATGAGAAATTTACGTAGAATGACCCAGTTCCTAAATATTGTTACAAAATCAATCAAACTCAAACTAACATATTTCAGTACTTCATGACATTCTGGGTGCATTTAAATCTTTGAGCAAACTGTTCCAAAAAAGTTACTTGTCTACTGTTGAAGCTGTACAGTATGCAAGAGCAACGATTGGCTAAATTAAGGAACAGTATTTTGGGGGACACTGTCTTTTGAAGCAGCACAGTAAGATATATGATGGTATTGTACAAGGAAAGGCAGGAGTTTGACAGTGGGCCTATTTTGTCTTTTGTTTCCCTTCTTTGTGAGCACATGCAATAAAGGTTCCCGGAAGATGTACTGAAAGAATAGGCACGTTTTGAATTAAACGCAATTTCAAAACAATCACATTTGTATTTTGGGACTGAGAATGTACAAAGACTCATCGAAAAGTAAAAAATGTCTTGGTCCTGGGTGATTGTGAAACACTGATATATGTTGTTCAACAATACAGAGAATATAAATATGAGGTGGCGGAACATGTAAATGGTGGGTTATTTACCACTTTTCAAGACATGGTTAATTTCACTGTATGCAATGATTCTCAGTATAGTGGGATGTCTCAGCTTGTTGCAACGTTTCATGTACCTAGTGCAGATTGTAAACGAGGATTCTGCCTCATGAACACTCTCAAGAGTAAATCAAGAAATAGAGCAGAAGCATTTGGGTATGCTGATGAGGACAAAGGCAACAGCACTGTAAAAATGGCAAGGATCGACAAGAGAAGCAACCATGACACCCATCAAGTGACATGAGACTTGTGTGAACAGTCCATGTTTGCCTGGATGTCACACATTGCACAAACTATCTATGATGAGATAGCCCAACAGTACTTACACATCAAATTGTAAATATGTTCTATAATTTTGTAACTTATTGTGTATATGTAATCTTGTACAGGCTCTCAACATTTGTCCAGCCAATGGACAGTGCTCCAGTTAAGAAATAATAGTAAGATTTTCTGATGGTACTTCCCATTGAGTCTTGTGCTTTTCTACACCTGAAGTGCACTTGCCTGTGTAAAAAATTCATGTCATGGCGTGTGTATCCAAATTGTAAATCTGCCTTAAGCCCCTTAACGTAGTGCTGCATGTGTGGAAATGCACTGTTTTTTCAGTTTTTTTAAGCAAAAGTTTGGATTGAAATTTAACTCTGCGCACAAGCGCGGTCTGGTTCCTGGCGCACATAGTCATGGATGTCGCTCATAGAGACCATACACTGATGCACACAGTTAAACAAATTAATGGGAACATTGGGAGAAAGACAGACCTATAATTGAGGAAAATGTGGCAAGGCCTTCAGGGCTAGTTGTAACAGTGAATCTCTATATCAAAGAAATAAGAAATGAAGAATAGTGGCATGTCAATTCAGCATAACGTTTCATGCTGTGTGTGTAGGAGATTGCCTTCTTGAGCACATAGGGAGAGAATGGGATGCTATGATTGCTCCTCATGTACTAACCACACCAACATCCACCCACACAACCTGATGTTGCATAGATTTGTGCAGAATGTGCAGTGTAATTAAGGCAGCGCAGCCATTTAAGTAATGTGGTATGCTCACCAGGGATTTGTCCAAGGGATTTGCAAAGTCTGGACACATAACCAAACATGTTTCAATTTGCATAAGCGTATGTTTCCTTTTAGGCAATAGTGTTATTCAGCTGCCTACAAATGTTACAGGTGGTAAGTGGACTGTGGCAGCGTCCCTACCGCTTTTAAAACTGAAGCGCATCTGCGTGTAGCTCGCATGCTTTGCGGCGCGTGAGCATTTTATGCCTTTTTAAACTTTGCACATTACTTCTCCTCACCTGGCTGGGAAGCACAGCGTGGTGTCAGCGTGTTGTGTGTGCCCCTTGTACTTAGCTCGGCTGAGCTCTGATAGACGGAATACGGAGGACTGGACTCGCCCCTCCCTCCCGCCTCGGTCTGACGCCGGTGATTAGCGCCGTTTGAGCAGAGGGCGTGGAGGGTCCGAGCCAGGCACTTCCGGTAGGGAACAGCAGCGCTCTAGTTGTTGGAACGCTGGGGGGGATATAAGGCGGATGTGCTGTCGTCAGCGCAGCGGACGAGCGCAGCAGGCGCGACGAAGGCGCGCCGGAGTTGCGCCAGAGTTAAGCCCGTCTGCGCCCGTCCGCGGCCGATTGCGGCCCAGGGCCATACCCCCTGCCTCTCCCTCTTGTCAAGTCTCCTGGAGTCGAGATGACTTACTTCTCCTCCGCAGAGAGCTGTGCGGGCTCTGCCCCCACAGCATTGATGCAGGGACCAATGCGGGCTGCAGCCACTGTGATTACACCTTCAACACAGGTAAGGCGCTAACCGCAGGCCAACATACCTTGGTGTGTGGTCTACTAAACGTTCGCTCCCTACGGAAACACTCCCTCGACATCCATGACCTTCTCACGGGGAAACAATGGGATCTGTTGTTCCTCACGGAAACTTGGCTTGACCAAGATTCCATGCCGGAGATCATTGAGGCCATCCCTGAAGGCTATTGCCTGCAAAGGCTAGACAGAATACGTGGGAGAGGGGGCGGCATAGCCATTGTTGTTCGGCAAGATTATCAATGTCAGCTAGATCGCACTGTGATTGACGACAGTGAGGCTGGCGCCTTCTCCATTTCTATTAATGGCTGTTTTACCCTGAAAGGCCTGTTAATTTACCGTCCTCCAGGCTCTACTACAGCCTTTGTTGGAAAGTTAGTGGAAGGCGTCACAGAAGCCGCTTTACGCTCAGACAAATACCTGGTCCTAGGGGATCTTAACTTACATCTAGATACCCCCACGGACAGGGTGGCGAGCGAGCTATGCCACACAATGGCCAGCTTACAATTTGAGCAGAAGGTATCGCAACCCACCATAAGTTGGGTCACCTTCTGGACCCAGTTTTTGCTAACTGGAGTCAAGTGGATGCCCAAGCCCCGATTCCCATCGCATGGTCCGATCATCTCCTCGTTCCCTTTACCATCGAAATACAGGGACTTCGCCCCAATGACCCTCCCGCTGATAAACATCCGAGGCGCAGATGGACAGCGTTCTCCCAGGCCAAATTCAACCGGGCACTCACCGAGAAAGGTCATCCTGGGGGCGACGGGGCTGATGAATTCAATTCCAACCTGGACCAGCGCATCCTGGAAGCCCTGAATCAGGTGGCACCTCTGGGTATGGCGAAATCAGGCGGCCGAGTACATCGGTCGGCGCCTTGGTACAATGAGGATTTGCGAACGGCCAAAGCTGCATGTAAACGCGCCGAAAGGCAATGGAGGATTGCATACTCCATGCAGGCCAAAACAGTTTACATTGATTGCAGACGTGCCTATCACATGCTGATTAGGAAGGCCAAATCATTGTACTATTGCAATAAAATTGAGGAAGCTAAGCAGTCCACCAAGGAGCTTTTCTCGATTTATAAATCTATTGTAATAGGAAAATCCGCCGCAGCACCGAAGAAACTTTGCACCACGGAGGGCTGCAATTGTATTGCGGAGTACTTTGCAACCAAGGTCTCCAACATATACAATTCCTTCCCCCAGAGGATAGACAGCGGCCTTGCCCCCTTGGAACTCCCAAGAATGGAAGGGGAACATCGGCTAACCACTTTTGTCACTCCTTCCACCACGGAGCTTCTCCATATTTGTGGATCCATCAAATCCGGTTCCCCTAGAGATCCGACCACTCCCAGTCGGCTTAAGGACAGCTTGCCAGTACTAGAGCCCTATGTGCGTCAGCTGCTGGATATTTCCTTCGAGTCTCAGGTGGTCCCGAAGGCTTGGAAACAGGCTGTGGTACTTCCCCTGCAAAAAAAGGCCAACGTTAGCTTTGAAAAGCTGGATAACCTCCGTCCTATTTCCCTCCTTCCCTATATGATTGATTGATTGATTGATAGCTTTATTTCGATATGCGTATATCATAAAAGCATTACACAGAAATATATAAAAAACGACATATCAGGACTCATAGGCTGTACAGACATCAGAGTAAAAACAAAATAACTAGATAACTTAGTTAAGAAAAGCATTAAATCGATAAGGACAGTCTTTTGAGACGTATCAACCAAGCCCATTTTGAAAATTTAGACACAGCACAAACAATAGGGGGGGCAGTATTAGTCAATAAAATGCGTAGGGCCTCAGAATGCTTGCGAATGCCCATCTCGTTGCAGAGGGGTTTAAGCCAAACAGATCTCGGGCGCGCATAGTCTGGACAATCAAGAAGAAAGTGCGCCACAGTTTCGCAACAGTCAGAGCAAAGCGCACAAAAGCGTGATACCTGATTTTGCAAGTTCCATCTGGAAAGGAGGTCAGCTAAAGGTAGAATTCCTAGTCTGAACTTGATGTACAAAGCCCGATCCATTGGGATGGTGATAATGTCCAAAAAGGGTTCGAAGGCAGTGACATCTTTAATCCTTAAATATGCTGCGGTGGAATTGCAGTGGTGATGGTTGCTCATAAGCTTAGTGGACACCCAACCCCAGTATATTTTCTTCAGGGTCTCCTTTGGGGGGGCTGAGTGAGTAAGCCAACAATTGCCCAGACCTAGTTCCCCAAGCAGGTATTTAATGTCCCTGAGCCACTTGATCCCTATATGGCGAAGGTGGCGGAAAAAATAGCCAACATACAGCTCATGCAGTTCGTGGAGACGGCTTCGCTACTCCACGACTCGCAATTTGGCTTCCGCCCCCGTCACTCGACGGAGTCCGCTCTACTCGTGGCGGTAGAAGCACTCAGACAGGGAGTAGACGAGGGCCAGACGATGGCACTGATCCTTCTAGACTTAAGCGCAGCATTCGACACTGTAGCACACTCCACCTTGCTACAGTTTCTGAATGGAGGAGGGGTGACAGGAGCTGCGCTTGGTTGGATCAAGTCCTTCCTCTCTGAGAGGTGCTTTCAAGTCAGATTGGGTGAGTGCTACTCCAGGGAGATTGAGCTGGGCCAGGGCGTACCTCAAGGTTCGTCCCTGAGCCCAACTCTATTCAACATCTACGTCTCCCCCCTGGCGGCTATCGTGGAGGGATATGGTCTCCGCCTGGTGTCCTACGCCGATGACACGCAGTTGGTCATCTCCCTATCGCGCGCGCCCGGACTTGCGGCGGACATCTTCAGGAACTGCATGAAAGACCTTGCTGCCTGGATGTCTGCCAACTGTTTAAAGTTAAACGGGAGCAAGACCGAGGTGCTCGTGGTGGGGGGTGCACCGTCTGCGTTGTCGTCGGCGTGGTGGCCACCCTGTCTGGGGGAAGTCCCCACTCCCTGCCGTGAGGCCAGGAACCTGGGCGTGTGGCTGGATAAGGACCTCACCTTTGGCCCACATGTCGGTCGGGTGGCGGGGGTTTGCTTCAGTGTTCTGAGAGCTCTTAGGAAAGTATTAGATCTGCTTCCCATTTCTGCTCGTCAGACACTGGTGCATGCCTTGGTCACCTCCCGACTTGATTATGGGAACCTGCTCTATCTGGGGGCTACAGGCAGGGTCATCGGCCGCCTGCAGGTTCTTCAAAACGCGGCAGCGCGGCTGGTCCTCAGACTCCCTAGGAGGTCATCCGCCAAACCAGCTTTGCGGGTGCTCCATTGGCTCCCCATCAAGAGGAGAGTGGAGTTTAAGGCCCTTGCCACCTGCCATCGCATCCTGAACGGCAAAGCACCTCTTCCGCTCCAGAGCCTAGTAGCCCATTATGAGCCTGCACGCAGTCTTCGGTCCTCGCAGACCGGGCTGTTAAAAGTTCCAAGAATATTCAAAGCTCGTATGGTAGGCAGATCCTTCAGATACCTTGCTCCCAAGTGCTGGAATAGTCTTCCGCTGGAACTTCGGCTTGAACCCTCCGAAGTCCAGTTTAGGAAAAAACTTAAAACGCACCTTTTTCTGTAGATAGCTTGGTTGGGAGGAGGGGGGACAGTCACTCCACTTGTCATAGCGCGGGGACACGCCAGTGGCGTAACCAGGCACTTAATAAATGTCCAATAATAATAATAACAACATGCAATGCCTAAGGCTGTGCCCCCTAATGGTGATTTTAAATGCATCCTGTTTGATCAGTTTATCAGAAGCTTAGCCAGCATTAAGATCAGAATAATTTGCCTTGAACACCAGCAATTCCGTAAAGCACTGAAAACCTGGCTTTTCCCAAGTAGGACCCCCCATGTTCTTTAAGCTCCTTGTCTCTCTTGTCACTTCTCTTTCTGGTTTCTTATGCTGCAAGCGCCTTGAGACCTCACGGTGATAAGCTGCGCTATACAAGAACTTCTGACATTGACAACATTGACATTGATGGCACAAAGGAACTCCTGAAACTGGGGGTCTTCTAATGCACAAGGTTGGAGGTACCACATAGGGATGACAAACGCCTCCCTGTCCCATGCCAATGCCAGAAGCTGGGGTTGGTGATCTGAGTGTGTGTGACACAATATGCAATGTGGCATCAAGTTATGTGGGGCAGAGTAAAGTGCATAAACGTGGAATGCCGTGTTGAGGCTGCACCACAGGTCTACAAGAGACCAGTTACATAGCCCATCACTCAGTGTATGGGCATTAGATACAGCTGATGTGCTTTGCAGTGGAGAGAAAGACCGATCCAAGGTAGTCTTGAGGACAGAGTTAACGTCTCCACCTATAAGCCAGGGAATTTTGCTCCAGGAGATAATATGCAGGTAGAATGAGTAGGAATGAAGCCTGATCTATGTCAGTGGAGTAAATTGCACTCAAAATACCCTGTATACCATTCAGGAGACCCTGTATAAACACATGTCTACCCTCTATGTTGTCACTGTTTCCTCTGCCTGGAAGGGACTCCATGATCTCACCCACACCAACACCCCCTTGTGCATGAAAAATATTTTGTGGCAAACACCTGACCTAGCCATTGACAACCAAGGCGATCAGCCTTGGCAACCGTCAGGTGGGTGTCCTGCAGCAATGCTATGTTGGTGGAGCTGCCCTGATGGTACAAATAGACTGCAACACATTGGGAGGGCACTTGCATTCCTCATACATACCAGGGGACTATATTAGTGTGGGTCATACTGTTGTTGAAATAGGTACAAACATATGCCTCTTCCACATCTGAATGAAGGGGTGTGGCTCAGGAATATGGGCCAGTGAGCAAAATCATGTAAGTCAGCGCGAAGTGTATGAGCAACAGTGAAGACCCTTGAGAAAATAACAATAGAGGAGGGAGGAGCACCCGACATATGATACATTATTAGGGCAGTAGTACAAAGAGCAGCCTCCCAAACTTCTGAACAAATTGCAACAACGAATGAGTACATAGGTGAAACCTAGAGGGCATAGGAATGCCCCAAGTCAGCTCGGGGCTACCTCTAATGAACTGTTTATAGTATAACAGCAAGCAACATACATCACACACAAATTGTTACATAAAAAAGGGCCAAAAGAACCTCTGTCTAGGAAGCAATGGAATATGGATCATGCAGCAACTAAGTCCCCGTTCATTTGAAATGCAGACATAAAGAACAAACCACTGTGCAATGCAGTAAAGGGAGATACATGTGTCCTTTAGAGGTTCTCTAGGAGGATAGCCATGTCCAGGTTGAAGTTTAGATGACGCCAACATTGAAGACTCTGAAAGCTGCCACTTCTCCCTCCAAACCTTCCCGATGCACTCCCTTTCGGGACTACTCATCTACCGCCCTCCGGGTACTCTTGGGAAATTCATCAACGCAGTCACCGAAACGGCTTCTCAACTAGCCGCCTCCGTCTCCAACTTTCTTATCGTAGGCGATCTTAACCTCCACTTCACAGATCCCACTGACCGGTCTGCTTCTGACCTGCTAGGGGACCTTCTGTTACTTAACATTCGACTGGTGAATAACGAGCCCACCCACGACAAGTGACACCTCTTAGATCCCGTCCTCACTAATGTCCCCAATATCACCACCAGTCCTCCTTTGCCACTGCCATGGACCGATCACTTTTTAATCCCCATCACCTGGGAGTCTCCTACTGTTACCACCCAGTCCGCGAAAATCAAAGTCATTCTCTCTAATTCTATTCCAACGCTTTGCTCTGACGCTATTACGGCAGATAAACAGTTTAGCTCCTGGATCACATCCTCTTTGGATACACTCCTCCCCAAAACCGCCACCCTCAGATATACCAAACGAAGACCTTCGGCCCCGTGGTATACTCCAGAGCTCAAGTCGCTACGGCAGGACTGTAAAAGAGCTGAACGTTCCTGGAGAAAGGAGAAATCCAATGCTAATAAGTATGCCTATTTCACCTCCCTATCAGTATACAAATCTTCTATTGGCAAGACAAAAAGTCTATTCCTTCAGGAAAGAATTGAAAAAGCCGCCTGCTCTAGCAAAGAAACCTATACCATCCTGAAAGAACTTCTCAAGGTCCCCGACCCCGCCCCGAGAAACCCTCCAGACCCCAAAGCAGACCAGGAAAAATGCCATCAGCTAGCCAGCTTTTTCCAAGAAAAGATTCAAAAAATGCTTGACTCCATCCCTTCTACCAATCCGAGCGAGATTGGAGATCCCCCCCGACACTCCAATCTCCCCTTGCCTCACCTCCTGGAGGCAAATAACCACCGAAGAAGTCGAGAATACGCTAAAAACCATCAAAAGCGGATCTCCTAGGGACCCCGCACCGCTACGGACCCTCAAGGAAGTAGCTCCCATCATCATCCCCCCGCTCACCCATCTGATTAACGCGTCTTTGCAACAGGGAGTCGTCCCCCCTAGTTGGAAATCTGCAGTTGTTAAAGCGCTTCTAAAGAAACCCTCCTTGGATCCAGCGGAATTGGCCAACTACAGACCAATATCCCTCCTCCCCGGGACCAGCATGATTGCCGAGAAACTGGTGAACAAGAAACTTTCCCAGTTTCTTGAATCCAATAATCTGCTAAAAAACTCGCAGACAGGTTTTCGCCCAGGACAGGGCACTGACATCACCCTCCTTGCGGCGGTGGAGGAGGCCAGGGCACTCTTAGACGAAGGAGGATCAGTGGCAAAGATCCTCCTCGACCTGAGCGCGGCCTTCGACACAGTCAACCACCAACTCCTGATCAAACAGCTCAAGAAGGTAGGAGTGGAAGGCACTGCTTTATCCTGGCTTTCCTCCTTTCTGGCCCAACGTTCATTCCAGATCTGGGAGAATAACACCTGCTCCTCCGAAACACCCCTCCAATGTGGGGTGCCTCAGGCCTCCTCCCTGAGCCCCATATTGTTTAACATCTAAATGTCCCCATTGGAGGAGGTCGTCACCCCGTTCGGAGTGAGCATCGTCAGTTATGCGGATGACACACAACTAGTGGTCTCCCTATCCCACCCTAGTCAACAACCTGCGGACTTATTCAACTGCTTGACGCAGATACAAGTGTGGATGAACAACTCAGCCTTAAAGCTGAATGGTTCAAATACAGACATTCTCCTTCTGGGTCAGAAAGGACTCACCTTCCCCCTGAACATCTGGCCACCCTGTCTGGGTCCCCCCCCAGACCCAAAACAGGAAGTAAAAAGCCTGGGTGTATGGATCGAAACCGACCTTTTATTCACCACGCAGGCCAAAAAAGTAGCCGGTACTTGCTTCGGGCTACTGAAATCAATGAGAAAGATCCTGCCCTTACTTCCACCCACATCGCAAAGACTTCTCATCCAAGGCCTCATACTTTCCAGGCTCGACTATAGCAACGCAATCTACCTGGGCGCACCCGAAGCAACTCTAAACAAACTTCAGAAAATCCAAAATGCGGCGGCCCGGACCCTCACTAACACCCCTGCCAGAGCTTCAGCCAAACCTGCACTGAAGCTCCTTCCCTGGCTCCCAGTGAGGGAACGAGTGATATTCAAAGCCTTATGCTTGGCGCATAAGCTACTGCAGAATCAAGGCCCCCCTATTCTTAGGAAATTCATAAAACCCTACAAAGCCCCAAGATCCCTTCAACAAGGAGTCCCTTATCATCCTTCCCAGATTCAAGAAAGCCCGCACGGGTGGAAGACGCTTCTCGGTCCACACCGCAGGCCTCTGGAATGCTCTCCCCCGAGACTTGAGAAAAGAACCCAACTACTTACGTTTCATGAAACGGCTTAAAGCTCACCTGTGCCCTTAAATTTTAACTTTCTTCCGTTCTGAAACCTGTCGTTCCCCCCCCCTTTCAGCCCCCGAACCCACAGATGTAGGGATCTTCAGCGCTGGGATACCTCAGGGTGACTACGCGCTCTATAATAAATTTTAATAATAATAATAATAATAGATCTCTGACTAGGATGTAGTCAGTGGAGGCAAGGGCATGGAGTGTGATGAATTCACAATGGTTTCAGTGGAAGCAGTATGGGCTGAGCAGCCTGCAGATGAGCGTTTTCTTGGGGTGTCGTTTTTGGGTTGGTCTGGATCTGGAAGTGGACATGTTCTATGAGGATTGTAGTGTTGATGGCGATGGCTCCACTTAAGAGGGTAGGGCAGGATCTTGTATCCATTAGGAATGACGGTGCTGATGTCCTGCATAGGGTTGGCATTGGTCTAGGCAACATTGGGTGCATGGGTGTTGAAGAGGTCTCAGATTTCTATGGTCTGCTTCTTTGGGGAGGGCATACTGAGGAGGATTTATTTATTTAATTTCTTGTATAGCGCAAGAATCGACCCCGTACGGGGTATCTCCACGCTTTGCTCGCTAAGATGTAGAAGGAGGGGTTATTGCAGATGAGCTGTAGTCTAGTAAGCTGATAGTTTAGTTATTCTTCTAGGAACAGGTTGTTTTTTAATTTTTTCCTGAAGGCGAGGTGGTTAGAAATTTGCCTAATGCTGAAGGGCAAGTTGTTCCATAGGGTCGGCCCCACCAGGGAGAAGGCTCGGCCACCCTGTCTGGTCTTTTTTACAAGAGGGGTTTTTATCAGCAGTTGGTTGCTAGAGCGTAGGGATCTGTCTGGTTTGTAGAGATGTAGTTTTTGAGTCAGATAGTTGGGGGCATTCCCGAACAGGCATTTGTGGACAGTGCAACAGATTTTAAATTTGACACATTGTCGTATCGGTAGCCAATGAAGTTCTCTCAGCAAAGGCTTGGAGGGGGTTCTTGGAGGGGCATTCAGAATCAGTCTTGCCGCTGTATTCTGTACTACCTGTAGGCGGTTTATGGCATCCTCGTTGGCTTGTATCAGGAGCCCATTGCAGTAGTCTAGTCGAATTATCACCATGGTCTGTACAAGGGTCTTTCTGTAATTGTCTGGTAAATAAGGGAAGACTCGTCTTAACAGGCCAAGGGTGTGGAAACATGCCCCAGCGATTGCATTTACATGTTCCTTTAAGGTTGGATTTTGATCTAACTTCACCCCCAGATTCTTTACTGTCAATTTTGGGGAGGGTACTGGTCCTAAGTCCAGGGGCCACCAGTCAGGGGACCATAGTATAGATGCTTTTCCAAAGAGCATTACTTCCGTCTTCCCAACGTTGCATTGGAGACGGTTGGAAGCCATCCAATTAGAGATAGCCCTCATGCCTTCAGCAAAATGTTCCCTAACATTAGAGTTGAGGGAGTGGAAAGGGTAGAGGAGTTGGGTGTCGTCAGCATAGGACACCGGAGTGAATCCGTCTTTCCTCACAATCTCAGCAAGGGGGGCCACGTACACATTGAACAATGTGGGGCTTAGGCATGAGCCCTGTGGCACCCCCTTCGTGAGCACCCTTGAGGAGGAACGATAGGGTCCCAGGCTGGCGGATTGTGAGCGCCCGGACAGGAAACTCTCCAAACAGGAAAGGGCCTGTCCTCCAATGCTCACTCCCTTTAAACGGCTCACGAGAATCTTGTGAGACACAGTATCAAAGGCGGCCGACAGGTCTAACAGCACCAGAATCATTGAGCCTCCTCTATCCTGTGACATCTTGATGTTATCGGTCACGGAGAGGAGTGCAGATTTGGTGCTGTAGTTGGGCCTGAACCCAGATTGTGAGTGGTCCAGGCCCCCTGTCGCCTCTATGAAACTGGACATTTGGGTGTTAACATGTTTCTCGGCCAGTTTACTCAGGAGGGGCAGAAGAGATATAGGGCGTAGATTGGAGAGCTCTGTCCAAGGGGAGGTGGAGTTTTTCCGTATAGGATTCACTACTGCCTCTTTCCATTGCTGAGGGAGTTTACCTTCTATGTAAGAGAGGTTCAAAACTTTTTGAATAACGGGGCAGAGAGCTGTGCTCAGAGTGTTCATCACTCTAGGGGGGAGAAGGTCAAGGGGAGACCCTGTTTTTATATTGTTTAGTAATGATCTTATGTCATCCTCGGTGGTTTCAGGGATGTCAGTGAAGGTCTCAGTATTAGTCTGTGTGCAAGAGGCACTGTAAGTCTCTATGGTATTAGGGTGTTTGGCCAGAATTTTATTATAAATGGTATCGATTTTATCTTCAAAGAATTGCGAGATATTATTGCACAACTCTTGAGAGAAAGTGTCAGGGCTTTCGCATGCTGAGGGGTTGGTGAAGTTTCTCAGGATTTTATATAGTTCTCTAGTCGAGTTGTCAGCTTCATCGATTTGAGATTGAAGGCTGGTTTTCCTTGCCTTTTTTATATTTTTGTAGTAGGAGGAAACAGCTTGTTGATAAAGCTCCTTACTTTCACTGGAATGATTCTTCCTCCATAGTTTTTCTAGCTTTCTGCACTTTTGTTTTTCTAATTTTAGTGTTTCAGTGTACCAAGTTTCCTTTTTATTGGTCGATGGTTGTTTGACTAATTTTTGTGGGGCTAGGAGGTTTATGGTATCGAGGAGAGTATTGTTGAGTTTGGCTAGGGCCGACTCAGAATTGTCAGAATCTGTGAAAATCGGTGTTTTCCAAGTTTCTGCAAATGCATCTGGAGTGATCTTGTGCCATGATCTTCGTTTGATGCTTAGAGTAGCAGAAGGGTCAGAAGGTTTGGTTAGCTGCATGATGGAGAATTCCAGCATGCTATGGTCAGACCAGTGTACGGATCTGGGGGGGTGGCAGTGTATAGATGGGTCATTAGAGAAAATAAGATCTAAGGTGTGGCCTCCCCTGTGGGTGGGGCCGCTGTTCCGCAGATGTAAGCCTAGGAGGGCGAGGTCAGCTAGAAGAAGCTTGGTATCAGGGTCCTCTGGTACATCAGCGTGGAAATTAAAGTCCCCAAGTAAAATAAAGTGTTCTCTGGCTTTCATATGTGGAGCAAGTGCTTCAGTTAAAGTTAGTGAAAAGCCGGTATTAGGGCCGGGAGGTCGGTATACTAAGGCTCCTTTCCAGTGATTCTTAGTTCCAGTATTTATTTTAAAGATCATTATCTCCATGGAAGGAAGTAAAGCTTGTTCTATTACTGTAATGTGGAGGCTGTCTTTGTATATTATGGCGGTACCGCCACCTGTTTTTATCGGGCGGTCTTGTCTCAGGATTTTGTATCCTAATGGAATTGGCTTTAACCAAGTTTCAGTGAGAAAGCATATTTCCGGTTTGAGGCTAAGGATGGTGTCCCATATTTCAGTACAATGACGCTGGAGTGATCGAACATTTAGTAGGAAGCTTTTCCAGCCTTTCGTTTCTGGCTTGATGGTTTGTGGAGACCCAGTTATTATGGTATTGAAAGTGGCTTGGAATCCACAAAAACAGCAGGAAAAGGGACCTTCTGGACATGGCCAGCTGTTATCGGCACATCTTTGGTGACCCTGGGGTCGGAGAGCTAGTAAGGATTGTGAGGAGTACCTGATATGAGAGTCTTCAGGTGTAGGCATGGTAAACGAAAGAGTAACAAGAAAAAGGAGCAGGGTGGGTGGCCCCTGGCCCCGTCCTGTCGCTGACGGGCGCAGACGGGCTACTCTTTGGCTACTCTTCGGCATAGCTTTGGCTCCACTGCGCGCGACCGCTGCGCGCTCACTGGGGGGCGAGGGCTAAATAGCCCCGAGAGACCCAGCTGCTAAAGCGCTAACCGCCAAGCAGTTCTAAGCAGGAAGTGGTGTCCTCCCCCTTGCAATCAGAGGGATGACGAATCAGCAGTCCGAGATGCGTCTCCTACGGCTAATCTACACCAATCTGAAGTGTGGTGATTATGCGTGCAAGAATGCGAGTAGAAAATTTTAAAAAGACGATTATTCCATTTAAAATCACAGATATAAAAACATTCAGGCAAGTCACAGTTTACATGTGGTTGGAGCGCAGGCTCAATGCTGTAGCCTCTGGCGAGCTAGCGGGTCAGGAGGAACTGCCACTACCCCTTACCGCAGCACGTGAAAGTCAGGCTCAGCCTAAATAGCCCAGAGAGACCCAGCTGCTAGAGTGCTAACCGCCAAGCAGTTCTAAGCAGGAAGTGGTGTCCTCCCCCTTGCAATCAGAGGGAAGACGAATCAGCAGTCCGAGATGCGTCTCCTACGGCTAATCTACACCAATCTGAAGTGTGGTGATTATGCGTGCAAGAATGCGAGAAGCAAATTTTAAAAAGACGATTATTCCGTTTTAAATCACAGATATAAAAACATTCAGGCAAGTCACAGTTTACATGTGGTTGGAGCGCAGGCTCAATGCTGTAGCCTCTGGCGAGCTAGCGGGTCAGGAGGAACTGCCACTACCCCTTACCGCAGCGCGTGAAAGTCAGGCTCAGCCTAAATAGCCCCGAGGATGCAGTTGAGTAGTTTGTGAGCAGTGATGTCCGGTATGCTGGGGGCTGCTTATAGGGTCGGGAGGTGGCAAAAGATGCAGCAGCAGTGTCAATAAGAGATCTCGCCATGGGTGTTGCTCAGCTTTGATTTCTCGCAGTTGATGCTGCGTCCAGAGTTGAGTGCGTAAAAGGTGCTGGAGTCATAGCAGAGGTGGGTAGGACAACCAGGGTCCCCGGTGCTGGTCACGGTTGAGTCATGGACAGGAGCAGATGGGCTTGGCTTTGGCATGCCTTTAGTGCACAAGTGGGGTATCCGCTGGTGGCTACCATTAGGTAAGGGTCAGGGAGGGCAGTCAGCCAGGAGTGGGAAGGACAAACTGAAAGGGGCGCTGGGGCAACAGCAGCATGGACAGAAAAAAGCAGAGAAAGGAGATAGAAAAGAGAGAGAGCAGAGAGAGAAGAGGGAAAAGAGGAAAGAGGGCACATAAATCCAAGACAGGCAGAAGCGCAGAGTTCTCTCCCACAGACCACCAAGGACGAGGCAGAGTCAGGAGCCTGCAGGTGTAGGATGGCCTTGAACACCCATTAAGTGGAGAGCTAAGTGGGCTCAGAGGGCAGCATTTAGTGGTAGAGATGTGCAGGGGGAGAGCAGTCACACTGACCAGGTCAGTGGTCTACATACTGTTCCTGATGGAGTAGTCTTCGGCATCTTTCACCTTATGCTCCAAGTGAAGGATATGAGGTCAGACAGTTTAGCATCACCCACTTTATCAGTAAGCTTTGATGTCTGTCATAGCTGTGCCACACCTGCCTTCCAGCGATGTGCAGGTCAGCACAAGTGTTGAACAAATCTTCTTCATATCTTGTAAGACCATGTCTAGTTCAGCTCCTTGTGACACTTAAGAGATGGGTTAATCAGTCCCTGAGTGAGTTTCAGTGGACCATTCCACAAACAACTCAGTATGGGCAGGAGCCAGAGGGCCAGCTGAGCAAAGATGACCCATGCTTAGCTGCTGGCATGTGGGCATCAGAGGGGTCAGTCCCAGGGAGGCTCATAACAGGGGGAATGTACTGTGCAGAGAGCAAATCGCCTCTATCCCAGCATCATAGTTCTCCTGGTTGTTGAGTCAGCAATAAGAGTTGTCAGCTACCACTGAGGCTGAAGCAATGTCAAGGATGAGGGTACCCTTCAACATTGGTGGGATAACAGATAGGAGAGGGAAGACAGAGAAGATAAGTGCAGCACACGCTGCGGCTACCTCAACTCCAACAAGTGTACTCACGAGCAGAGGGGCTTGGGCCTGACACCACCCTCATGACCCTGCTCACTCACTGGTCTGAATTCTACTCAGAGCCAGGCCAGGATATATCTCAGCAGAACATCAGTGACAGCCACCCACGGGGGAGGGCCCCCTCACAGCATGCCCAATATTTCCTCTTGGTCTCTGAGCCAAGATACAACCAGGTGGGAGGTAAACACCATCTCAAACACAAGAAGGGGGAGAGGCACAACCCAATCACTACTCCAGCCTCCCCAATAACAACTGTAAACACACCAGGGGGAGTAGTGTATATAGATCTCTAGATTAGCGGTGGCACATGCTCAGTGAAAGAATACTGGCCTCACTCACAAAATTGTGACATGCTTCATCATTGGGCTTGCATCAATACACCACTGAGCAGACCAACACCTAGGTTGGAGAAAAAGGGAAGGGAAGACAATACAAACACATATAAATATTAATATATGTAATTAATCCTGGGATTACCAAAAGAAAAAGTGAAGTGACAATTTAAACTAGTTCAGTGGCTTCTTTTGTAAATAATTGTATTCCTAGATCCACCGACTGGAAATATTAATGTAAAGGATGGTGGTGATAGTAAATTATTAGGAGTTCCTACACCCCTCCTTACTGTCAGATTGTCAACATGTTTCAGCTGCTTTGTAAGTGCCTGCAATTTCAGGTCATCACAGCCTTCATGAAGACCTTTCAGTTCCCAGAAATTTAAAATTTGAATCCCCTCAGAACACCCAGTATTGGGTCTTCGAAACCAATTGTTCACAGCTCGAGGGGCCCAATGAGTAACTCACTCCAGAAAATTGAGTTTCCAAATAAGGCATGCTTAAACTGGTAAGTTAGAGGAGGACACCCCCTGTAGTCACACTCACACCAAGGGTAGCGCTCTGCCTTCACCTCTTGTCTTCACTGAGCACGTGCCACATTTAAACTTTAGATCTATATACACTACTCTCCCTTGTGTGTTTATAGGGAAGTAAACACGATCTCTTCCTCACCAGAAGGCCACCACAGGCAGGATGTAAATGTACTTTCCAAAGCTGCAGGGGGTGGTCAGGCAGGGATACATCTCTGCTCAAGAGTGTTGTAAATCAACGGCGATTAGGTTAAGCATTAGCAGAAGACATGCTTCGTTTTGACCATTATCGTAACAAATGTGCCAACTCCATCTTAGTATTTGCAGCGGCCATTTTGTATGCCATACATTGCCATGTGCTCGTCATGTGCTTACTCCTACCTTCTTGTTCACCGCACCTGAAGTCTGCCCGGCAACAGGCTATTTTTAGTATTCCCCGCTTCCATCATGTCCAGACATGCGCAGTAGGGTCAACAACCGTTAGTAATAGGTTCCAGATAGGAATGTGTTTAACAGTTACCGAAGACTGTTAACTCCGCCCACCTATCGATTGTGCCTTCCAAAATGTCCTTGTATGGTCATAAAACTGCTCTTGTCTTTTGTACCACCTTCTCTGGACCCTTCATTCTGTATAAAAGGGGCCATGTGCTTTAGTGCTACTCGATACAATACTGAAGGGTGTTGTGTGGACTGTAGTACCACCGTTAAAGGTTTAACACCTTGGCTGCTAGGGAGAATCTCCTGCCGTGCTGGGCCCCTATGTAAATGGGTGTGGTCGTGACGGAACCATTCCGTCATCGGCATAGCCCAACCGTGACTGATGACAGAATGGTTCTGTCACAAGCATCAAAGGGGTTAATAAACTTTGCTTTTGTATTTTCCAGTTTTATTGCCCACTTCTTCCTAAGGTCTGAGGACTCTTTGCAGAGAAGGGTGAACCCTTGCACTAAGTAGGCCTAGCTGAGGTTTGCTTACAACAAGAGTAGAAAACGGGGAAACCTGTGGAGGCCCTGGCTGACATAACAAACGTCTATCCAGGGGAGCCCAGTCCTGGCTCACTGATGCTGGCAGGCAGTGCATCCATCCCTTGTAGGCAGACAGATCCATCTGCTCTGTCATAGAAGGACACCCAACTCAACAGAGGGTCAGGCCCTACCAAGTTTCGACCTCTAAACCCCATGGCAGGGGAGACAACAAGATGGCAATGGAAGAAACTGGAATCAGGGCACTTCAGGTTAGCTCAGTTGATATAGCCACGAGTGCAGCATCAACGGCAGATAATGGAGAGTAAATAAAGTAAAATATACTCTGCTTTATTCGATTTTTGTGTCATAAAAACTATAAAACCACAGTACAGAAAAAACAATCACCCTTCTTTAACACATATTAATACAATATTCCCTAATTCAAAGAATTCTTCAAGACATCCTATATTATTTATAAAAGTCTTTAACACAGACAACAATTTAAAAAACACACATTAATAAATAGTGTTCATATGCCTAATAATAGCTTTTATGAAAGATGACATAACTATTGTTATTTGATATTTGATAATTTTCTAGGTTTGGAGCCTCAGAAATGCTATTCTACATTGTCTAAGTCCCCATTTCTTTAAAATAAGAATTAAAAGCCTACTCCTTGGTAAGTCATAATATTTACAGAAAAACATTCAGTGTAGGGTGGTATGATCACACGGGCATGGAGACAGATTTCTATTACAAGTATTAGCTTCTGGAAGGGTCACCATTCTGAAAAAAGGGCCCACAGCGAAATCGTGTTAATAGCATGCAGGAGAAGCAGCTCTGCACCTGTACGAGATATAATTGAGTACCCTGACATTACAAAATCAGGTGGTTCTCCATGACTGATTTCTTCACTTTTTTTGCAGAGCCAGCGCTCATTCTCTAGATGGCTTAAACAGTTTGCTTTAAGAATTTTTCTCAATACCCTTTTCATGCTATTTGGGGAATCAAAATACTTGGGCTGGCCAATATCATGAGATCGTTTTTTTTTCATAATTAATCCATGATATACTGGCAACTCAGTCTAGTTTGAGGCAATCCTCAATTACATCACTATTAAAACCCACGCCTTGTGCCACAATAAAAGGGGATTTAGTTTGATGATATCAGATATGTAAGCCAAACCAATTTCCCTATGACATACGTACATAGCAGTAGAACAAGCCATAGCTAAAAGATCGCAGTAGATATACATTTAGCTTTGAAAAATGACCAATAGCTCCGGGACTGGTCTACCACCACATTTTTGGAAAAATTAAGCACTGCAGCTATTGCTCTGGGGTAAGACAATTTTCTCGCATTCATGGCCCCTGTCCATGAGCCAGACTTATCAAAAGTGATTCCCAGGTAAGAGAATCTGTCTATGTTATCTATTGTTTTCTTTTCAATTAATATTTTACATGGTTTAATTTTCTTAACCCGAAAGCTCATAGTATAGGTCTTACTGATATTTACTTTTAAACCACTCTCATTCATATAAGTAGTACATTTAGTACCTGCCCTTTTTTCATCTAATACCCATGTATCTATCTATGATAGTTGGTTCTAACATCAAGGATCAGCATTGAACCCTATGGTATTTTCTTTGTATTTATATAACAATGTCACCTACCCTGTAAAGCGGTCTGATACCCACAAGGGTCTAGTTCGCTCTACATAAAACTTTAAAAAGAAATAAAAATACATAAATAAATAAATATCTGCGTCCGTGACATAATCACTGCGTCATACGCATACAATAGAATAGGAACAGGAGTGTTCTGAATGATTAGGTAAGGAGGTAACAGGTTCCCACAAAACTTTTCCTTTCGTCGCCAGGGACAATGGGTAAACAGAAGTCGTGTCCAATCTATGATTATAACATACTGCATACCACCAGGCCTGGTAAGATATTTTGGTGAAGTCTTTCCAATTTTTGGTGATTTGCTGAAAAGCAACTGCTAACAGTAAGTCTATAATTCTGGTACCCAGAGTGCACTGCTTCCAAATAGGAGAAACACTTCCCAGAAAGATGTGTGAGACAGAAAAAGGGTGTGTAGAGAAAACATTTTAGTTAATCTGGGAACAAACTTGCCTCCAAAAGGTGTGCACTAGGGGGAAATCAAAAATCATGTGAAAAAGATCTGCACCGGACCTGGAACATGACCAACAAGAGTCTGTGACATCTGGAAATTGCTTGCTAAGAGTGAGTGGGGAGAATAATCGGTGATTATAAATAATTAAATAACGTCTGAGTCGCATTAGCAGCTCTGGAAGATTTACGTAATTTAAGCCAAATTTTATCCCAGAGAGCAATGGACCAAGATACTTGTAAGTCTGTTTCCCAATTCCATGAAGGTACCTTGATGTTTCGCATTGTCTACTATAATGCATATCGTACATTTGTTTTTTTATACTTAGACAATGGTTTTCTTATATTGTGAGTTTCACATTTTTACATAGCTTCTCAGGTACACCTTGATACAGTTATTAGTCATGCTTATAGTATGTAATATATATCTTTTTTTTTCTCTCTCTTTCATGTTCTTCCTTTTTCTTTCTCTTCTTCTCTCTTTTCTTTTTTCTGTTTGTCTCTCTCTCTCTTCTTTTTTTTTCTTTCCTCCTTTTAGAATTCTATACACCTTTTTCTTTTCATTCAAGTATTTAAGCTCATTACTATGTACTTACTTTTGCAGATGTATTTTGCTTATTTTGTCTATAATTATTCCAATAAAATTTCTTAAACTTAATGATTAGGTAATCCTGCCTATCGTCTGTCAAATAAAGTCCTACACTGTGTATGCATAGGGAAAATAAGAACGGGGCAAGTATACATCCTTGTTGTACCCCCTTTTTTATGCTGAACTTAGTTGAACATTCCCCATGCTTGCCGTACCTAGCCCTCACCCCCTTCCTCTGTACAGTTCCTTGATGAATAGTAACTAATTGGGATCAACCTCCATTTCATTTAGAATACTCCATAAGTTCTCATGATTTACGCAGTGGAAAGCAGAGCTTAAGTCAACGAACACTAAAACAAGCTTTCCCCTTTTGGCTGATGAATATTTGCCGATCATTAATGCTAGGTTTAATTTCTGTTCGGTCGTTCCCAACCCTGCCCAAAACTCATATTGAAATTTGGATAGTAAGCCTTTCCCTTCTACCCACAATTGTAATTTCTTTAAAATCACCCTCCCAGCGACTTTCATAAGTGAATCCAGTAATGAGATTGGGCAGTAGCAACTGGGTTAATTTCGATCACCCTTTTTAAAAATCGTGATCATGATAGCATCTCACCAAGTAGGGATAAACCGTTGGGTACTGGGGCTTTCCCCGCGGCACTCCCTTAATAGCCGTTAGGACTTTTTCATAAGAAATTAAAATATACAGGGGAAAGGATGTATGGTGTATATTAACATCTCCCTCTATTGTAGCAATAATTCTCTAACTCTGTTTGAAGCTTCGTCCTTATAAAGGTCCTTAAAGAAATCGACCCATTTGTCTTTGGTGATTACCACATCGATAATGTCAGTTTTCCTATTTACGAAAAAGAGAGCATTGACAGCCTTCCAAAAACCGGTATAATCCTTGATCATACGTGCCCGGTGTAAAGCTTGCCAGGCTTCCGTTTTCAATTCACTCTTTTGCTTTTCAATAGCTAATCGATAATCTAATCTGGCCAGTCTCACCTCTTCTTTACTTCTAGTTTCATTTTCTAAGACTTTCATTAAATGAGAATGGGCTTTGCTACATTCTCAATTAAACCAGCCCTGGGCCTTATTCGTCCCCTGTTTCTGCTCCCTTGTAAGTAGTTTACATGTTTCCTCTATTATCCTAAGGAAGGCTGCAAAGATTTGTTCACATGACTTAGAAATACATATTTCAAAATCTCTGTTCATCTTTTTTTACTAGAGTTTAAAGGAATACCGCAGGGTCCACTTTCGCCCAGTTTAAAGTATAACCATTTATTCTAGCAAGATTTATTTTACAATTATAAATTGTTACTTCCCCTTCGGAAGATTTTGTGTCCCATTCTAATTAAAGGTCTAAGCTAATAGGATGAGTAGTTTTACAAGTGTTAACTTTGCAGGAGTATCTACTTGACAAAAGGGCAAAATCATTTACTGATTTACACCCTCCTCCAATAAAAGTGAGCTCAAAGGTTAAAGGGGGTGTACATTGTTTGTTTGCATGGCCCAAGTGAAATTGGAAAGGTATTTATTTCAACAAGTCCCCTATAGTTGTATGGGAGAAATGGATTTGTGTGTCATCCTTATCTTTACCCATACCACAAATGCCCTGTTTGCTATATGAACATAGAGAACAATTTAACTTGCCAACTCAAATGATACACATATCCCCCTTCAGGTGTTTTTCTAGGTGTCCTAACGTTAGACATATATCGCCTAAGACCTTAGTAATTTGAGTTTTCGGGATGTTATTATAGAAATGTGTTACAACTGTGAACTTCTTTAACCCAACACCTACTGACAATATCTGATAAAACTTTGACCCATTCTCAAACTTGACAATCAGTTCCCCTGCTGTGTTTGACACATAAGTACCTAAACCCCCTTTGTTATGCCCCATGCTACTAGAGCTGGCAGGAGTATGAAGGGTACATAAGCCACCTATTTGTATTTCTTCAATTACCCATGTTTCTTGTAAACAAACTATGGAGTAATCCTATATAAACATTAACCAAATGGCGTCTCTCACCTGCGACTCGAGCCCAGCAATATTCCATGATACTGTTTTACACATTTTACTTATTTCTGGCATCTCGCCTCCTGACCCCAAATCTACTCCTATTGTACTCTCCCCTATTAATCCCCCTGTCTCTCTAAGTATTTCTTCTTCTATATTCAGTCTGTAATCTGTGGTGTACTGCCTTACAGTTGCATCCTTCAATATGTCCTCCCAGCCGGCTATCTTCAGTATTCAGTATAGCTTGTCTTGCATCCACCTGAATACTATGATTTTGATCGTATGCCTGTACTCCCAAAATGTTTGCCTTTGTTAATAACCTGGTCCCCACCACTCACCCTCCTGAACTGTGCTTTCGGTCAGTCCAAATCTTCCATCAACCCTAGTAACTCAAATCGATTTTGGAGTGGCAAGGTCCATGGGTTTTGGAGTGGCAAGGTCCATGGAGAGTATACATGAGCCTCGTTAGATCACTCCTGACATCTTGGCCGGCTAACCATGCCCCCCTGAGCCATTTCTTCTTCATGCTGGCAGCAGGGTCCAAGTGCTACCAGGCCTATGGCCAGCAAATGATTAGCTATAGTTGGGGAGAGTGGAGCTCTTCATGTGCTGCCAAAAAATAGTCTCCCACATCCAGCAGCAAATTAAATATGTGATAAGTGATTGTGTTTTTGTATGCTATTGCTATGTTGGTCACACACATGCATAATATATAGGCACAGAGAGAAAAATAATAATTATTTTTGAATAGAAATTCAAAAGGTCTAAATTATGTATATACACACACACATACTTATAAATACAGAAAAAATCACCAGTTATATTTAGCACAGCTAACTATAACTTGTGCCTCAACCACAAACTGATTATGTTCTCACATGTTACATTTCTCATGCCATGTTCTGTGACTTCATATATTTCATCACTGGTGACATCACTGCTATTGTAAGGAATGTTAGTTACTAGGATAACCTGATTTCAAGTGTGTTACTGCTCTCCTAATTTTAAATTGTGGTCATTTTTTAAAAATAGAGTTTTATATACCGCAAACTTGACCCAAATCGGGTATCAGTGCGCTCTACATAGCACTAGTTGTGTTACATAAGGACACATTTAAAAAAATTATGGTACAGGGAGATTAAATGAATTGCCCAGAATCACAGGATGTTCAGCGTCATTGCCAAGACTCAAACCCAGTTCTATATGTTCGAGGTTGACCGCCCTAGCCGTTAGGACAGCTCCTCTCCCATTTTCCTTTCCTTCAGTTCATGGGTGTAGAGACTCAGGCCCTAAATATCAGCAGTTTATCTTTTTTTGTGAAGTCTTCAGATAAACATAGTGAGCTGATGGGTGCTGGATACAAGTTCCTGCTTGGCACTGTGCTACAGAATGTGTTTTGAATTACTTTTCTGTCATATGATGTTTTCTCGACGAAAGCCCATCTCATGACACTCAGTGCAGAGCATACAAAACTAAATCTGATTGTGCAAATAGGTGTACCAAGGTATTGAAAAAAAGATTGTAGTTCAGGATTGACTTTCCTTTAGAATGGATTCTTTTTAGTGGGATAGAAATTATTTCAAATTTCTTACCTGCTTTGCTGTAAAAAGAGTCCATTGCTTATTGTTTAAATAAAACAATGCAGGAGTTTTACACATGAGAAAGTTTGTATATTTTAAGTTTAAAAATGCTTCATTCATCTTAGACCAGGAGAACGAACCTGAGGTCAAGAAATATGGCTGATGTCTAAGTGGTTGATGCGTTGAATGCCTTCCTGAGAGTGTAACGGCTGTGGGCCCGGTGGCCTCCATAGGCCTTGCACTGGTATCAAGAGGCCAGTGGAGCTGATTGTCTCAGAGGTCAGGCATCTGATGATCATCATTGTTTAAGGATCCGATGATCTCCAAAGGCTATGAGTCCAATGAACTATGCAGTCAAATCCACATCTGTGCATGTACAGACATTCATCATAGTACACAAAAGATTCACTGAATGGGAAAGAGTCCCTTTAAAAAGATTTAACCATCAAGTAAACATATGAAAGAACTTCAACACTCAAATCTCATTACCAATTGTCAGTACTCTTTAGCAGAAGAGGTAACTCCTGTAACTAAAACATAATAATCATAGGCTTAGTACTGTGTACTTTATGGTGCATATTGGCTACAAGTAAAATATTCATCCCCTACTAAATGTGTTCAAATCAAAGTTGATGGCATTTAAATTGAATAAATGGGCTTAGAAAATACTATAACATGCAGTAAGCATCACAATTTTAATTTGATTTCTCATTGGAGGGGCAAACTTAATACTGGGTGCTACATATTGCACTCAGAAACTTCATCAAGTATTTTTTCATCAAGTGGTGTAAATATCACACCTCATGAAGGCGCTTACAAGGAAGGCCTTTGATGGAAAATTACATCTTTTTGGATTTTAAGTTGGGAAACTGAACCTGGTTGGTGGTACAACGATGCTGAAAAGACTGCAGCATAAACTACTCCGTGATCATTTGTAAAAAGGAAACATTATACCCACTAGCTTCAAAAACCACAATAACTGCTCAAAACAATATTCTACTCTTTGATCAGTTATTCTCCTCAGAAATGGAAAGCCAAGACCAGTACAGGAATTTTGTCCCTATAAACTGAAGTGTCTTGCGTTAGACTTCTATTGCTTGAATGGAGTGATGGCAAAGACACAGAAATTCTCTTGGAAAGCAGTAGAAGAAAGAGCAGAGGCCAGCCACTCTTCTAAATACGTCTAATGATGGATTGTTTGAAGATAAAGATGTTGGTGTGGCCAGTGTAAGTAAGGGCGTGGCTTAAGACACATAAGCTAAAAATCTTTACTAAGCATGGTCCACCACACGACTTGTATTTTGTTGTTTCTGTCATTGCATGCAGATATAGGATACAACAAGTAACATCATACCTACAGGTCAGGACTATTGGCTGTGTCAATGGTTGTTAATTGCATAAGATAAATGAGCAGCAACTATGGCTCTTATGTAATATTGAAAAAGCTTCACCTTCAATCCCTGGTGATACCACAGCAATGTTACTGCTCCAGAGTTTCAAAAAGGTTTATTTTAAAGGATTTCCCTTTCTTACAAAGCCACCCTGGCACAACATCATGCCCAAGCTGCTCTACTAGTGAGAAGGGAGCAGTGTGAGCACGCGCACATTGACGTGCATACTGTCACTGCAGTCTGGAAAAAACAGACCACCTGTGCCAGGGCACAAAACAGAACCCAATTGAGACCCGTTTAGAAGCCCCCTTTAAAAATAACTGCCAGTGCTCAGCACCAGTGAGACCTGGCCCACTTAAAGTCCTGATCATACCTACAAGTCGCACCATTTACTTTGTATGTGGTTGATAGTTTCATAAGATAAATATGCAGCCACAATAGCTGGGATAACTTAAATCTATCTGAATTTGAAAACAGCAAAACTCTCCAGCCATCTTTCTGGTTGTGATGAGGCTGCCAATGGCAGAGACTTGCTTGAGTGTCTGTAATGTTCCCACTGGTAGTACAATTTTAACAACCCCTCTAGATAAAATGTGACATTTTACCAAGAAGCAGTTTGACTGTTAATGAGATTCCTTTTTTTTACTTGCATATATTAGGGCAAAAGGGGGTGATCTTCTGTACACAACTCAGCTCTGAAGTTCATCAGGTTAGTCTGCCTGTCTTGTGATAGGAGTATGCCTCACATGTAGAACTGAAGCTACCGTACTGTGGTTGGGGCAGAAAAGTGACTGATGAGAATTCAACAGTCGGCTTGCTTCTAAATACTGTCCAAATTGTAGATTGATTGTTCTTTCCAGGTTTAATGGTGTGAGAGGAAGGAAGAAAGGGGAAATATATGTGGTATTTCTCAATTTTGTTGATGTAGGTGCTCATTATGGCAAGACTGAAGAATAGACAAGATGAACCTTGACGCAGTGAGACACTGATGATGGTAACAGTAGTCCTGAGCAGTGGAGGAGCTGAGTCTTTTTTAGGGTCTTAATAATTGTTCTATTATTGACTTGAGAAACCGACATCTAGAAAGAGTGTGTTTTTATGCATGATGATCTGTGACCTGAGCATTCCACGGGACTAGGTGATGTACCTGTGCAGTGATGGTGCAGGCTTTTACAGATCTCTTGTCAGCGTAATGTTTGTCTAAGATTGTATTTTTTCAAGGATTTGAAAGGTGTATAGCAGTTTAGTGATCTCTTTTCTCACCTATAAAAGCCTCTAAGCTCACTGACCACTCTAAGTCATCCCATTCACTTCATCTGAACGTTTTCTGGTTAATTGCAGCTCCAGACGTGCACTGTGTTTAACCAGAAAACTTTAACAAAGGCACACAATCAGTCTGCAGTTGCGCTCTATTAAGTACAGAAATTCATCAACTCTACAAACATGGCATGTAAAGCACACACTCTGTTTGTAGACTTGCTGTATTTCTCTTCTTAAAAAATCTGGGCTGTGGGGTGATTGTGTGTCTTTTGAAACTTTTCTGTGCTTGGCATAATGTGGTCCCTGGCTTATATTTTCCTGTTTCTGTCATTCCATCCAGATATATGATACAACAAGTAAAATCATACCTACAACAAGTAAGACTATTGGTTTTATCAGTGGTTGTTAGTTGCATAAGGTAAATAAGCAGCAAATATGGCTGGGGCACGTTGACAACTGTTGTGTTCTACACTAGATATAGCATGGTAGAAAGTTTTCCTGTGTATTTAACCATGGTGACTAGGCCATGTCATAAGTTTGTACTTACCAGACTTAGATTTGGTTTGGCACACCATCTGGTGGCTCTCCCGTTCCTTAAGAAACATCTGTCGGGGCCATGTATGTGTGATGGTGTTTCTACTCAGAGCACTTTGCACTTTCTACTGTTGCCCATCTTCTAGAGATAACATCATATAATTGCTGCTCCACTACCACGACCTACTAACACGGTAAGACGGATATACGCCTCTGCCAAATTACTACAACTTAGGCCTACAGCTGCCCTACCTCATGTCCTACCACTTCTCAGATACTCCAGCCCAATCCTGGGCCCAGTTCCATGTCCTACTTGCACAATAGCTGCTGCGAAACACTCTACAACCGACCCCCCTTTGGTTCAAGCTGCATTAAGAAATGCAAGATCCCTCCCCAAGCACAAATTAGAAATCGCCGACCTGATTGACGCTGGCCCTTTATTCAGCCTGCTTGGTAACTACTTCCCGTAAATTGCAGTGGGTAATTTCCACACTTGCATCCTTTCATTGCGACGCACTGTCTGTGTAATGAGCTGGGTATCCAAAGATCTACTTCCCTGATAAGGCAGTGGTTACTTTGCACATCTGCAGCCTTTCTTACTTTTTACCTTATTCATCTTCCATTCAATGAACACATCATCCACACATACACGCACTTACTTGCTGCCTTTTTTGGCTTGGGTTATCAATTATTCTTCAATTTCATATTCTGATTCAAAGTCAAGGCCCTTTATCGAGCCTTTTTGTCATAGCTACTACCCCAGCCGAAGGTTAATACTCCAAAAGTATTCTTAGTAATTTACAAAACAACTCTTTCAAAGGGTGATCCATCCTGAGAATACTTCTTTAGCACAGCAAATATAGCGCGACACTGGAAGAATTTGCACCTGAACAACTTTGCTTGAGCTGCAACACAAAGATTGAAGGGCAACCCACTTCCTGCTGCACCAAACACATCAACTGCTGCAACAGCATCTTAAGCAAGCAGTCCATACTCACATATTAATCTTGATTTTGGTAAACTTAAATTTCTATGCATTTATTGCAATGAACTTTTGTGTTACATGTAACAGTCTATCAACCTCATCAAAAACAAGAAACAATAGCGTCGCTGTCCTCAACATTAGTCATTAGACATTTATCAAGCTTTTCTGTTGTAAGAACTATCCCGTCCGAAGGCAGTGGGAAATTTGCACACTTACTGCCTTTCTTGGTTGGGGTTATCAAATATCCTTCAAGTAATTCAAATTCAAAATCCAGGCCCTTCATTCAGCCTTCTTGGTAACTACTTCCCATGAATGGCAGTGGTAATTTCCACACTTGGATCCTTTCTTGCGACAGACAGTCTGTGTAATGAGCTGGGTATCCAAAGATCTACTTCCCTGATAAGGCAGTGGTTACTTTGCACTTCTGCAGCCTTTCTTACTTTTTACCTTATTCATCTTCTATTCAATGAACACATCATCCACACAAACACACACTTACTTGCTGCCTTTTTTGGCTTGGGTTATCAATTATTCTTCAATTTCATATTCTGATTCAAAGTCAAGGCCCTTTATGGAGCCTTTTTGTCATAGCTACTACCCCAGCCGCAGGTTAATACTCCAAAAGTATTCTTAGAAATTTGTAAAACAACTCTTTCAAAGGGTGATCCATCCAAAGAATACTTCTTTAGCACAGCAAATATAGTGCGACACTGGATTAACTTGCACCCAAACAACTTTGCTTGAGCTGCAAAACAAAGATTGAAGGGCAACTCACTTCCTGCTGCACCAAGCACATCAACTGCTGCAACAGCATCTTCAGCAAGCAGTCCATACTCACATATTAATCTTGATTTTGGTAAACTTAAATTTCTATGCATTTATTGCGATGAAAGATTGTGTTACGTGTAACAGTCTATCAACCTCATCAAAAACAAGAAACAATAGCGTCGCTGTCCTCAACATTAGTCATTAGACATTCATCGAGCTTTTCTGTTGTAAGAACTATTCCGTCCGAAGGCAGTGGGACATTTGCACACTTGCTGCCTTTCTTGGCTGGGGTTATCAATTATTCTTCAAGTAATAAAAATTAAAAATATAGGCCCTTCATTCAGCCTTCTTGGTAACTACTTCCCATGAATGGCAGTGGGTAATTTCCACACTTGGATCCTTTCTTGCGACGGACAGTCTGTGTAATGAGCTGGGTATCCAAATATCTACTTCCCTGACAACGCAGTGGTTACTTTGCGCATCTGCATCCTTTCTTACTTTTTACCGTATTCATCTTCCATTCAATGAACACATCATCCACACATACACACACTTACTTACTTCCTTTTTTGGCAGGGGTTATCAATTATTCTTCAATTTCATATTCTGATTCAAGTTCAAAGCCCTTTATCGAGCCTTTTTTATGTAGATCCTACCCCGGCAGACGGCAGTGGGAAATTTGCGCACTTGCTGCCTTTCTTCACAGGGGTTATCCACTATTGTTCAATTTCATATTCCTATTCAAAGTTAAGACCCTCTATCAAGCCTTTTTGTTGTAGCCACTACCCTACCTGAAGGCAGCAAGAAATTTGCACACTTGCTGCCTTTCTTTGCTTGGGTTATCAATCATTCTTGAATTTCATATTCTGATTCAAAGTCAAGTCCCTTTATGGAACCTTTTTGTGGTAGCTACTACCCCAGCCGCAGGCAGTGGGTAATTTGCACACTTGTAGCCTCTCTTATTTTTTACATTATTCATCTTCCACTCAATACACACATCATCTGCACATACTACTGCACCTACTTCCTGCTTTTTTGTAACTGGGTTATCAATTATTCTTGAATTTCACATTCTGATTCAAAGTCAAGGCCCTTTATCGAGCCTTTTTGTTATAACTACTACCTCGGCCAAACACAACAGGACATGGCAGGACTATGAAAAGCATCTAAATCTACAGCACCCCATGCCAAAAAGAAATGCTTACTGTGTAAGTGACATTTTCGATTGGTAAGGTATAAAATCTATCAATAGAAGAGAAACATGTTCTTAGTGAAGTGAAATGACTTTTTGTGATTTATTGAAACTATTTTCACAACTTCTTTACTGTTATATGTTGTTACAGTGTTGTTTTCCTCTTCACGTTCAATGTCTTAAGCTAAACTGCAACTATTTTCACAACTTCATTACTTGGTAATATCGATGTTTGTAGTACAAACATAAAACATTTTATGACACCTTGAAACTATTTTTAAAACTTGTTTACTATAATATCAGTGTTTCAACTGCTTTCATAAAACTATTTGGATATATTGTAACTATTCTAAAAAATTCTTTACATTAATATCAGTGTTTGAGATGGTAACAGAATGTTGTACATTGTACTGTGTGGCTCACTACAAAATTAAAACAGAGATGTAATAGTTTTTGCTGAAACTGTAAGGATACAGACCGGGGTATTCAAGGTATAAAACACAAGTTTGACGGTGCATGGAAGAGTGCATACATAGTCTATAGGAGTTTGAAGCAGTCGATGCCCTAAGGCCCACTTTGCATCATGAGTACTTCAGTACTAGCTGAATGATTCCAATTCTGCAAGAAGCGTGCCTCAAACCATTATTATTTTATAATAATACATTTATTATTGTAACATCTCATAATTTTATAGAACTTTTAAAATAATGTCTTCATGTATTTCATTTTCCTGCTTATCAATTTCAAAAGTCATATTAATATACTCGATGTCATCTAATGCTTCCACAAAATCAACATCCAAGATTTCTTCTACAAAATTACAACTGATATCTGCAGCATTAATTTCTTCCTCTTCATTGTAGCTACTTACAAAAAGTATGCTCAGCTCTTCAATGACACTGTTATTAATTTTGAAACCGTCTTCCAACTTGTTTTGTTGATTTTCCATACATTTTTTTCTATTTTGTAGGTCATTCTACGAAAACATAAACACTTCATTCTATCCTGACTGTAATGTCAGTATTATTTTGAAAACATTCGAAAAATAAATACAATAAATACAGTGTCACTATGCATTGTGTCAAGTGCTTTACTTAGCATATACAAGAATATGTTACCTTTCATTGTAATCACATACATACCAAAAGCAGATACAACACTGCAGCTAAACGACATTACATAATGGTACAAAGCATCTCATTTGAATGTTGGGTATTAGGATAACATACACAACTCAGATATAAAATGATTTTAGAATCGTGTTACTTTTTTGATGATAAGGATTAGTAATATCTTTCCGAGAACATTTGAATATTTAAAAGGGTAAAGTAAGAGGTGAAGAACGCATGTAAGAAGTTACATCTCAAGATGCAAGAATGGATAAAAAGGGTGGTCCAAAATCTCCATGTACAATACCCAGTGGAGACGTTTTAAAAGAGGGTACACTCAGGGAATTCTATAATGTGCAATAAGTGTTGACGATAACACCACACAGAATAAGCAAGAACAGATAAAATAATGGATTGTATGTTCTTGGACTATGATAAGAATATACTGCAGAAGGACCATGGTCAAGTGCAAAGATTAAATACTTAAGACATAGCAAACGAAGTGACAACAAGAACAAGGAGGGTCCAAGAGTGGTGGAGTTTGGGTTTATTAACCTGTGTCCTTCCTACTGTGTTTTGAACTTAAAACAGTGACTGCAGCAGTGCCTTACTTTCACTACCCCCATTACGTTGTCAATTAGGGTGGAGGGAGAGAAAGGAAAGGAGCTATGTTCAGTACACTGGATCGAGCACTGAATAAACAAACTCAGACACAAAAGAAAATTCACAAAACATACACAAAGGAAATCTACACAAATAAGACGGTAATCTTGAACACAAACTGGTTAGTCAACAAAACAACAAAAAGGCTAAGGACACTGCAACGGAAACTACGCTGTAGAACTCATTGTCAGGTCCATGAAACTGTGCGGGCAGCTGGTAGGAGCCTACACAAGATGTTGGCAGTACGAGGCTCATGAAGAGGCAGGGGCTACAAGGTTGGGCCGTGATCCCCCCCGCATACTTCAAAATAAAATCCCGGAGGGTGGCATTGCCAGGGCTCTGAGGGCCTTACAAGCCCCCCATCATGGAAATAAAATAGCCTCCCAGACTTGGGCCCCCCCGTGGGCTAATTTATAATAAAACTAGTTTTTTTCGATTTTCTGCTGCGTACACGTACGCCTCAATATCTTATTTATTATTATTTTTTTCTATTAAAAATTGTGACCTAAATATCCATGTAGAACCCCTGACCAGGCCTAGAGGTTCAGGATGTTACTACCCTGCCCCATTTCCTTATTTTTCAACTTTCTTTTACTGGTTTCTTGTCACTCGGTTCTACCGAGGCACAAGTTGGCTGCCAAAACTTAATGGTTTGCAGTGTTGACACACAGTAAACATCCAATCAACATGCAGCTTGTGCTCCTAATTTTATGGTTTTCTGTACACTTACTGTACGCATAGGGGGACGGGGAGAGGGAGGCAGCTGAAAACATACTTAAAAATTTGGCCCACCTAAAACGTACTTCAACTTTTGTTTTTTTCCTTTTCCACCGTGTACGCGAATGATACATGTACCCCATGATGTCTTATTTAAAAAAAAAAATTGGACCTAAAGATCCATATGGGATTCCCTGAACAGGCCTACAGAGTCAGGATGTTTCTACCCTGCCCTCTTTCCGTTTTTGTCAACTTTGTATTACTGTTTTCTTCTGACTCGGTTCTACCGAGGCACAAGATTGCCACGAGCACTTCCTGGTTTTGAGTGTTGACAGACAGCTGACATCCAATCAGCATGCAGCTCATGCTCATAATTGTACGGATCTCCGTACGTGTGCAGTACTTCATCTCTAGATATCGCTATGATTTTACTTGTGATTTTCTCAGGAACCACTGAATGGATTTACACCATTTAACAAAAAGCACAATCTGTGAACCAAACTCTACCTTTCTGCCAAATTTGGTGTACTTCCGATCAGCCATTCGGACAGTAGCCCTGGATAAACGTCCCTATGGGAACTTGCATTGGGAAAACACGTTTGCATTCACTTTAATCAGGAAACATTTCCCAGTTCCTGCTTCTCCACTGACATATAGTCGGATCGGCCAAAATGATGTACATGAGCACTCTTTTTTCTCATGTAATAAACCATGCTCAATTTGTTCTGTGACTTTGTCATATATTTGTCTCTGCTCAACTTTTTCCAAATCTTCTAAGTTACCTCCATCCTCTTGAGCTTGTTCCATAGCTCTTTCCACCTCATCCATGGCAGTGGCAGCTTCATTTTGGATAATTGGTCCTCCCAGTGGATCCTGACTCAATGAAGCAGAACTCTGACTGTCTTGAGAACTGTCTCTAGCAATCTCTGCTGCACTTGTAGCTTCTTGCTGTAGTTCCTCGTTCAACATGTGCCGATAACTTGAATAAACAGGACATTCTATGGTCTCTTTGTTTGCATTGAACAAATCTTCATAAGTAAGAAAATCTCCAAGCAGTTCCTCTTCTCTACGCCAAGGTTTAAAGAGTTGTAAACGTCCTACGTAATAAAATTCTTTTTTGTCTGGAGAATCACAACTCAATTTTCGATGATTAATCAAATGACCTTTTCTTTGTTTTACTAAACAGCCTTCACATCGAATTACTGCATATACACCTTTATTGATGTCTTCTGTGACATTCCTTTTAAAAGTGTAGGTTTGCAGAACTTCATAGAGACAAGCGTTCTCAAGGTGAGTACTTCTATTTGGATAGTATGTATCCAACATGTTTGTCTTCAAAATATCTGTACTGTCTGATTCTTTCTCCGCCAAATACTCAATTTATTGTACAGATTACAAAACTCGGTTTCGTGTTGCAGCAAGACCTAGACTCACCCAAAATGATGGTTCTAGATTTGGCATATAGACTTGATGATGCCAACCGATCAGAACATTCATACGCTCCAATTTTTTGATGCGACAACATCTTTAAACTATAACTGTATAATTTCTTGCTTAGACTCTTTTCATGTGAAATTTCCTCCCACATTTCCTTCAGTTCAGTTTTTTCTGATTTTGTGATGTAAGACGTCATTTTGCATAGTACAACCTTCTCACTAATTTCCTCACTTTACTATGATGCACTGCTAACATACTAAATTGATGAAAACACTCTGACATACTTTTCTTGAAAGACAAGCCAATGAATGCCCTTGCAAACCCATTTTTTTTCTCTCAGTCTACAAGGGTCTAAGTCTTGTAAAATTTTCATTTTTTGTTTCACACTTTTCTTAGTATATGTCCGTAATAAACTGCAAAACAAATAAATTGATTCCTGTCGAACACTACAAATACTACTACAATTCCATGTATACACTGGAGCCTTAGGACATCTCCCTAACACCTCTTCTGTATTTCTAGACACAATCTCTTCTTTTTCAACCGGAAAACCATCCTTCACCTCATATGCTCGACCACTGGTGTCAACTGCATGCACCAAATCATTATCTTGAAAGTAACTCAGAACTTGAACTATGCTTCCATTCTCTAGAAAAAACACCATTAGTCCGATTAATTACTCTCCTCCACTTACATTTTGATTTGAACACATTGATTATCTTATCAAGTGTACGAATTCTATTCATTACTAAACTAAACTATTTATTTTTCACTTTAAATGCTTCATCCACAATCTTAACTATGTTTTTTTTCTTGTAAAAGGCAGTCTTTTTTTTTATACTTTTTGATATTTTTTTATAAATTTAAAACAATTCTGTTGTAAAACGTTCGTCTATGAATGTCAGGAAATTGATTACTTCTTGTATTTCTTTGCAAGATATTGTCTCCTTCTACACGTCTAACATTTTTAAAAGGATATCCTGTCTTTTTTGAAATTACAGGTGTTTCATTTTTCTTAGATAAACAACATTTTTTTTCTTGACATTTCAATAAGTTCCTCGGATTTTTTTTTACTTTGCTTACCAGGAGCATTTTTCTTTTTCTCTGAAGATTTCATTTTGATTGGTTCTTGATTTTCTTTTTCCTTAGACTTTAATTTTCGTTTATAATTTTTCGCAACTCTAGTTTTAGAAGGGATCTTTTTGTTTGTTTGTATAGATGATTATACTCTTTGGAAAACAAAAAATAACATATTATACACCACTACAAACATATTATATAGCAATTACAATAAGTAAACAATATAAACACTAGTATACAACAAAAGGCTCATTTATATTACATGTGCTTTGCTTTGTGTCAAAAACAATTTACTAATGAACGTTACATCTTGTTTATAAATAGGTGGCCTGTTTTTGGCCTGTAGATACAGAGAAATAATTAGTGCAGAGACACACATAGTGCTTGCACAGACAGAGATGGTAGATTACATGTAATATCGTGCACATGTGCCTCAGTCCACACCGAATCTATTGCATTTTCAATGCTAGTTTACCTTGCTTCCATGAAGAAAGCATTCAGATGTGTCACACATTTGCCATAAATTTAGAATGTTAGCACTCTAGTTGCTCCTTATTTCAAGCTTCACTCACAGTGTAATCTTATACAGATTAATTGGATTTTAAATATAATGTACCATGTCTGTCACTGCCAACAGTATGTGTGACACCGAGGGCGAGATCTATTGCATTTTCAATGCTTGTTTACTTTGATTCCATCAAGAAGGCATTCAGATGTGTCACACATTTGCCATATATTCTGAATGTTAGCACTCTAGTTGCTCAATATATCAAGCTTCACTCACAGTGTGATTTTAGACAGATTAATAGGATTTTAGTTATAATGTACCATGTCTATCCCTGCCGACAGTATATGTGACTCTGCCTAACATCACAATAATGGGTGAATCAAGCTTCAGTCACAGTGTGATCTTAGGCAAATAATCAGAATGTTAGATATAATGTACCATGTCTATCCCTGCCGACAGTATGTGTGACTCTGCTTAAGATCACAGTGATGGGTCAATTAAGCTTCAGTCACAGTGTAATCTTAGGCACATGATCAGAATGTTAGATATAATGTACCGTGTCTGTCTCTACTGGCCAAAAACAGGCCACCTATAAGCATATATATATACCAGACTTTTTACCAAAAAACATTTTCCTTACTATATCGTTTTGAACACAAAGTACAACCCATTTAAATGACCACTCCAAAGCAAAGCAGAAACCTAACTCATTTCCAAAATTCATTTCCAATATACACTATACAAAAACACAATATGCTTCTAGACTCTCACAATGTTAACATCTCTCACAGCATTGGTGGGGAGATGCACAAACACACAACTATGCCAAAGATTGCGCATGCAGCTTGTAAATAAGTCTCTCTTTTTTTGTATATTCTATCTCAATTTATGTCATTGAAAAAAATATTTTTCAGCAATGCATCCTTTCACATGGGGCAAGTCCCAACTGAAATGGGCCTGCGTCAGTCTTACACCTACTGTGAGGCAGGTGCAAAATTTTGACACAACAGCGTCCTAAAAGTGACGCAGTGAAATCTCATAGATTTCACTGCGTCATTTGTACTACCCTTCTTTGCGTCAATACGCCCCCTTTGCATACATTACACCTGACGCACATATAATGTGGCACAGGGCTTTACAAAGTGACGCATCTACCTAGATGCAACACTTAGTAAATATAACTCAATAAGGTGCAATTTTTACACCACTGCTGTGACACAAAAAGTGAGCAGAGCAGCGTGTATAGTGGTGTGCAGTTGAAACTGCTCAGGTGCAGGCAGTCCTCCTCCATCAATGTGCCATAGAGTAGCATGAACCCCACTAGGTAGACATCACCTAGTGAGTGGAGGCCAGCTTCTCACCACATGAATAGCTCAGTGGATGAAATGTCTGTTAGGCTGCTGCAGGTACTCAGTCAGGGCAGTCCCAGTGCTTATGGAGATGTGATTCAAGTGTGACACAAACTTCTACGGTAGTAGCGGAAAGCACATGTCATGTTTGTAGACTTGCTGAATTTCTCTTCTTAATGGAGTGTAGCTGTGGGATGATTTACACTTTGCATTGAGAAAGAGTTAAGAGCCGGGAGCAGATGGATCCCTATTTGGCTTAGAAAGGAAAATAAGGAGTGTCTCCTCTAACAATGCCAGAAGGATGGAGGCCATTAGAGCATCTGCATATAAAGCGTGAAGGCTTGGAGTAGGACCAAGACATATGCCATGTAATATTCAGCAGGCAGGCCACCATGTCCAGTAGTCTTGCCTAACACTAGGGTCTTGAGGGCCTCATGAATCTCAGAAAGCAAAATGGGTTCTTCCACCTCCTCCTGTTGGTTGGGAGAGATAGCAGCACTGTTCCTAATAAGTTGCACGTATGCGTGCATGCACCTCTGTTACCTGTAGCGCACAGTGCTGTGTGTGGAGCTCACACGCACAGAACACATCTCGCGTCAGGTACGTCTTGGGCAGTTGCCTACTTCTTTTACATGTAGAGCCCGGCTGCGATGCATACTGCGCTCTTTTTTTTAAGTATTAATGTTAATTGCAGCACCGTCACAAGCTGCGATTAACATGAATACTTTAAACAAAAGCACACAATCTGGCCACAGCCGCGCTTAGGTAACAATGTAACAATGTAACAATGTAACAATTAGGTAAATGTAAAGCTCATGCCGTTTATGTAGACTTGTTGAATTTCTCTTCTTATCAGAGCTCAGCTATGGGGTAATTGTGTGACTTAACTTAAACTTTTCAGTTTAATTCCAGCTCCGGATGTGTACTGTGATTAACCTAAAATCTTTAACAAAGGCCCACAATCACCCTGCAGTTGTGCTCTATTAAGAAACAAAATGCAGCAACTTTACGAACATGGCATGTAAGGCACATGTCGTGTTTGTTGACTTGCTGAATTTCTCTTCTTAATAGAGTGCAGCTGTGGGATGATTTACACTTTTCTGTGCTTGCCATAGTGAGCCACCTGATTCGCATTTTCCTGATTAAATCATTGCATCCAGATATATGATACAACAAGTAACATCATAACCAGGGCTTTAAGTGGGATGAAAACACTGGGGGGTGCCGCAAAGGGGTGTGGCCAGTGTAAGTAAGGGTGTGGCTTAAGACACATAAGCTAAAAATCTTTACTTAGCATAGTCCACCACACGACTTGTATTTTGATGTTTCTGTCATTGCATGCAGATATAGGATACAACAAGTAACATCATACCTACAGGTCAGGACTATTGGCTGTGTCAATGGTTGTTAATTGCATAAGATAAATGAGCAGCAACTATGGCTCTTATGTAATATTGAAAAAGCTTCACCTTCAATCCCTGGTGATACCACAGCAATGTTGCTGCTCCAGAGTTTCAAAAAGGTTTTCTTTAAAGGATTTCCCTTTCTTACAAAGCTCACCTGGCACGACATCATGCCCAAGCTTCTCTACTAGTGAGAAGGGAGCAGTGTGAGCACGCGCACATCGACGTGCATACTGTCACTGCAGTCTGGAAAAAACAAACCACCTGTGCCAGGGCACAAAACAAAACCCAATTGAGACCCGTTTAGAGGCCCCCTTTAAAAAAACTGCCAGTGCTCAGCAGCAGTGAGACCTGGCCCACTTAAAGTCCTGATCATACCTACAAGTCGCACCATTGACTTTGTATGTGGTTGATAGTTGCATAAGATAAATATGCAGCCACAATAGCTGGGATAAATTAAATCTATCTGAATTTGAAAACAGCAAAACTCTCCAGCCATCTTTCTGGTTGTGATGAGGCTGCCAATGGCAGAGACTTGCTTGAGTGTCTGTAATGTTCCCACTGGTAGTACAATTTTAACAACCCCTCTAGATAAAATGTGACATTTTACCAAGAAGCAGTTTGACTGTTAATGAGATTCCTTTTTTTTACTTGCATATATTAGGGCAAAAGGGGGTGATCTTCTGTGCACAACTCAGCTCTGAAGTTCATCAGGTTAATCCGCCTGTCTCGTGATCGGAGCTTACCATTCATCTAGTACTGCAGCTATCTGCCCCAACTGTGGTTGGGGCAGAAAAGTGACTAATGAGAATTCAACAGTCGGCTTGCTTCTAAATATTGTCCAAATTGTAGGGTGATTGTTCTTTCCAGGTTTAATGGTGTGAGAGGGAGGAAGAAAGGGGAAATGTATGTGGTATTTCTCTATTTTGTTGATGTGGGTGCTCATTATGGCAAGACTGAAGAATAGAGAAGATGAACCTTGACGCAGTGAGACACTGATGATGGTAACAGTAGGGTCCTAATAATTGTTCTATTATTGACTTGAGAAACTGACATCTAGAAAGAGTGTGTTTTTTATGCATGATGATCTGTGACCTGAGCATTCCACGGGACTAGGTGATGTACCAGTGCAGTGATGGTGCAGACTTGCTGTATTTCTCTTCTTAATAGACCTGGGCTGTGGGGTGATTGCGTGACTTTTGAAACTTTTCTGTGCTTGGCATAATGTGGTCCCTGACTTATATTTTCCTGTTTCTGTCATTCCATCCAGATATATGATACAACAAGTAAAATCAGACCTACAACAAGTAAGACTATTGGTTTTATCAGTGGTTGTTAGTTGCATAAGGTAAATAAGCAGCAAATATGGCTAGGGTACCTTGACAACTGTCGTGTTCTACACTAGATATAGCATTGTAGAAGGTTTTCCTGTGTATTTAACCATGGTGACTAGGCCATCTCATAAGTTTGTACTTACCAGACTTAGATTTGATTTGGCACACGATCTGGTGGCTCTCCCGTCCCTTAAGAAACATCTGTCGGGGCCATGTATGTGTGATGGTGTTTCTACTCAGAGCACTTTGCACTTTTTACTGTTTTGTAAAATGTACTCAAATTTACGTACTGCATTTCTGAAACCGATGTTTATAAAATATGGTGTACGTACAGTTAACCAGGCAATGATTTTAATCTTGAATCTGGAATCAGCCGATATCTGTTTTTACACAGCCACGTTTTTAAATTACTGTGTTAATGCCAGGAAAAGCATGTGCTTTTAAGAATTATGTCTGTAACATTGTCTGTAAATCTTTCTTAGATATTGATATATTTGTTATTATCATGATTTTATTCTTGTGCTTTTATGGTAATTTTACATGTGCCAAATAAAGCTTCATGAATTGAATTGGCTTGTATATAATATTCAAAAAACTTCTACTTTAAGCCCCGGTGACACCACAACAATATTGCTGCCCCTGGGTTTCAAAAAGAGAAAGGAGGCAAGTGTTAGTGCAGAGAGTACTCCTGACAGATGGATCAGTCATTTACACACTTGCAGCTGTCATCGGCTCAGACCTGCATCTTGGCAAAATTACGAATCTTGGCAAGGCCTAACAAGCCTTCCACCCTTCTTAGTTTGTTCAGGTGATCACAGTTACATAGAGCTAGCATTTAGAAATGACAAGCTGGTGAAAAAGGCTTCTTTTTGTCCTTTTTTCTTCAACTCCCCAGCTGCTCTTGCCGTCTCCTTCTCTTCTTTTTCTTCTTCCTCATATCAGTCCTGCTCCACGTTTACCCATTTTCCCCTTCTCCCCGATACCATTCTTGTCTCCATTTTCCTCTCGCTGCCTGTTCTTTGCTTTCCCTCTTACCGGTTTTCCATTCTCCGTTCTCCCTCCTAGTTCTCCAAAACCTCTGGCTGCATTTCTCTTTCTGTCCCTCTCTTACCAATTCCTCCCTTACCCCTTCCCCATTTCTCGTCTTTGCACCCTGTCTTTTTTCCTACTTTGTTCCTCTCTCCCTTTTCTCTGCTACTAAAACCAATTTCTTGTTAGTCTCCTCTCCATTTCCTTCAGGCAGCCATGTTACAATTTTGAAAACACATACCACTATCCCTGAATATTACATTGAAGCACTCTTAGAATTTGGACCAGTGTGCCGCTGCTTTGTTGGTACCTGGCCAAAAAGGACATGAAAAGCCTACATTGGATTATAAATCCAAAGCTGTCCTGATCAGGGGCCCCAGAAATAAGATTGGCTAAGTGCCATCAAAATCCTTAAGATGTCCCTGTGCATTTGTTGAAGTTTTCATGTTAAACACAACACCCATCATGAGCTGCAATTAACACGAAAACCTAAACAAATGCACACAATCACACTGCGGCTCAGACTTATTAAGAAAAGAAATGCAGCAATACAGATGCAAAGATTTCAAATTGCAATGCAGGATGTTTTCATAATTTCACTGTAATTATTAGTGCCAACAGGTCTGACTTTAGTGCTGGTGGCGCCTGGGGTGACAATGTTTGTTGGCGCCCCAATAACCACCTCCATCATGGATACTCTCATTATCAACTTTTAACTGTGCCCCTCAAGTCCATAACCCCTCTCTCATTCATATTTATTTTGTTTAATAATGTCACTCATACCAGTGTAAGGTGTTAAGCACTTTACATCGCATACACATTACACAGAGACACTGAATCATAGTGTTTAAATCATTGTATAGAAAATGTTACATCAGACAGAGGAATACAATTTGCAGGAAGCGCAAGTTGTCCATACTGGTAGACAGTTTAGTTTAAAAGTTCTTGATATGAAGAAGCCCACTCTGAGAATTTATAACGTAACACCATGGCTTTACGGATAAGAATTGATTTCAACCCAAGTGAAATCTGTTTGCATCATTAGGATAATGAAAGGCTGGAGGGAACATTCAAAATGTTCTAATCTATACCTTACAGTTTGTATGCAGCTCTTAGATAGTTAATAGCTCACTGTTCTATATTAGGATTTTAAATTTGTAAACTGCAAGTTTCAAAAGGGGCTCTCTAGCGAAAACAGTAACGCACTGGCCTATTTACATGAAATGCAATTTGTGATCTGCATGGTTCACCTGCTTTACATCAGGCATTTTAACCTCCAGCGCAACTTTATGATGAGTCAAAACTTCCACTACAAGAAACTCAGATCTCTCCGCAGCAGGCCCATAAATAAAAGTTATCTTGACATTTTTATGGTTTCCTGAAAATTGCTGGTGGCAAGGAACACAGCAGCAGGTGCTTTTAAAACTGTATTGTACTTCTAAAGACAGTGCATGTAAACATATAAAAATAAGACGCAACACCGCTCTCCCCTCCTTTGGAATTCATGAAGGATTAATTTAAAACACTTAAAAGTTTGTCAATACACATGTAATTTGGTTTGTCACCAATGTTTAATAAAGGCACAGCAATGTATTTCAAATACACTGCTGCAAGCATGTTTTCTTTAGCTAGAGTTAAAGAATCGAACATAGTTTTGTTGCAAAAGCTTGCTTTTATTTCATCTGCAGGTATTTTTAGAGAAGTATTAGCCTTTCAAAGTCCAGCTCAACCACTAATGTCGTTCTCAAAGCAGAAAGCCTAGTAAAATGCAGGTCGTATTATCCCTTCTTGCCAAGTAGTACTAATGTTGTAAATTATCTTGTCAAAACTCATTAATTACCAGACTTGAGCGGCCAACGTCCTCTGCTCTCCTAATGGTCATGCAAGAGGGCAGGCACTGGTGTGCAAATAAATATAATTGCCACTGTGCCTAACTAGTGAGTTCCTGTCGGCAATTGGACACATTCACATGACACCAATGTCACATTATGCTGCTGGCTCACGCTGCATGACTCTTATAAGTCCAAATCAAGCGGATAAGGCAGATTCAAAGACTTCTGGTACCACTTTGTGCTATTTAATTCAGCCACTAAGCGTGCATGCTCAATTCATTGTTTGTAGAACGCTTGCTAACAACCTGGTCTTCAATTGCAGGTTTGCAGTCTGTATGGTATTTGAATGGTCAGGCATGTGCACCCACAAAGACAAGGTAATTCTATTTACGTTGCTTGTTGGATTGGGGGTTGCTGGGTAAATGTATTCACAATCTGCACCCATTTTCTTTTGCAGGGTTGTGAGACCATACTACGAATACAATTGCACAAGCATAACAAACAGGTAATTGTTTGGTAGAGCTAAACTGGTGCATCTTGTACATTGTAGTATAACAACACACCTTACCCATGTTTTCTTCTGTTACAGGTTTTGCAGGCAGCACAACACACATTTGAACAGGCATATATGGGTACATGCAGAACAAACAGGTAATTGCTTGGTAGAGTTAAACCGGTGCATCTTGCACATTGTGGTATGACATACCTTACCCATGCTTTCTACTGTTACAGGTTTTGCACCACACACATTTAAACAGGCATACATGAGTACACACAGTTGGTATAGTTAAACTGGTGCATCTTGTAACCACATACCTTACCCAACGGCTGCCAGGTTTGGTTATGGAGTGTGAACAATGCTGACAGAAACTGCCACTGACAAAGCAAACAGAATGGAAGTGGTTGATGAACAAAGATTCCTGCCTGAGGAGATAAAGATTCACATCAACAACATGTTGCTGGCAGTCAATGTTGTCTGTCCAAGACATCCATGACCACCTAGCTTGGTATGTGAACATACCAGACAGCTGGAGGAGCAAGAACTATGCCTTTGAGATCCTTTAGGCCATCAGTAGGGTGATGCACTGTGAAGCTATGGCAGAACTTCGGCGAGCTTTGTATCACACATTGATAATTGATGGGAGCAGAGATATTTCTGTTACAAAAATGCTCATCCTATACTTCAAGCTGATTAGTTGTAATTCTGAGGCTATCACTACTGCTGTGAAAGAATTCTATGCTGCCAATGAACTGGACCTTATAAAAATGGTCATGTTCACATCCGTTGGTGCGTCTGTGCTGCTGGGTAAGAATAATGGTATTGCTCCTCACCTCAAACAATCCATTGCTGATCTAGTTGAGCAGCATTGTTTCGCCCAACGGCAAGATTTGGAAGAGGGTTCTAATAATGAAAGAGATAGGGAAACTATTGGGGACGGTCTACACTGTGTTCTCTCCTGCAAGGAAGTCCAAACTGGATGAAATCGCATCCTGTCACTGAATATGTAGTGTTCTTTTTTCTACCATTGAATGAAGTCTGGTGGCTTTTTAAGTCATTCTGCAGTTGGTGCACTAATTCGGATTTAAGAAGATGTGCTTAACTACCTTGAGCATGAGAAAGTTACATAGAATGACCCAGTTCCTAAATACTGTTACAAAATCTATCAAACTCAAACTAACATATTTCCCTTGCAGTATTTAATGACATTCTGGGTGAATTTAAATCTTTGAGCAAACTGTTCCAAAAAAGTTCCTCGTCTACTGTTGAAGCTGTACAGTATGCAAGAGCAACAATTGGCCAAATTAAGGAACAGGTTTTTGGAGGACACTGTCTTTTGAAGCAGCACAGTAAAATGTATGATGGTATTGTACAAGGAAAGGCAGGAGTTTGACAGTGGGCCTATTTTATCTGTTGTTTCCCTTCTTTGTGAGCACATGCAAAAAAGGTTCCAGGAAGATGTACTGAAAGAATAGGCAAGTTTTGAATTAAAGGCAATTTCAAAACAATCACATTTGTATTTTGGGACTGAGAATGTACAAAGACTCATCGAAAAGTAAAAAATGTATTGGTCCTGGGTGATTGTGATATAAATATGAGGTGGCGGAACATGTAAATGGTGGGTTATTTACCACTTTTCAAGACATGGTTAATTTCACTGTAAGCAATGATTCTCAGTATAGTGTAATGTCTCAGCTTGTTGTAACATTTCCTGTATCTAGTGAAGATTGTAAACAAGGATTCTGCCTCATGAACACTATCAAGAGTAAATCAAGAAATAGAGCAGAAGCATATGGGTATGCTAATGAGGACAAAGGCAACAGCACTGTAAAAATGGCAAGGATCGACTAGAGAAGCAACCATGACATCCATCAAGTAATGTGAGACGTGTGTGAACAGTCCATGTTTGCACATTCACAAACTATCTCTGACGAGATAGCCCAACATTACTCAGTACCTTACACATCAAATTGTAAATATGTTCTATAATTTTGTATCTTATTGTGTATATGTAATCTTGTATAGGCTCTCAACATTTGTCCAGCCAATGGACAGTGCTCCAGTTAAGAATCAATAGTAAGGTTTTATGATGGTACTACCCATTGAGTCTTTTGCTTTTCTAAACGTGAAGTGCACTTGCCTGTGCAACCAATTCATGTCATGGCATGTGAATCCAAATTGTTAATCTGCCTTAAGCCCCTTAACGTAGTGCTGCATGTGTGGAAATGCACTGGTTTTTCAGTTTTTTTAAGCAAAAGTTTGGATTGAAATTTAACTCTGCGCACAAGCGCGGTCTGGTTCCTGGCGCACATAGTCATGGATGTCGCTCATAGAGACCATACACTGATGCACACAGTTAAACAAATTAATGGGAACATTGGAAGAAAGACAGACCTATAATTGAGGAAAATGTGGCAAGGCCTTCAGGGCTAGTTGTAACAGTGAATCTCTATATCAAAGAAATAAGAAATGAAGAATAGTGGCATGTCAATTCAGCATAACGTGTCATGCTGTGTGTGTAGGAGATTGCCTTCTTGAGCACATAGGGAGAGAATGGGATGCTATGATTGCTCCTCATGTACTAACCACACCAACATCCACCCACCCACACAATCTGATGTCACATAGATTTGTGCAGTGTAATTGAGGCAGCGCAGCCGCTTAAGTAATGTGGTATGCTCACCAGGGATGTTTCAAGTTGCATAAGCTTATGTTTCATTTTAGGCAATAGTGTTATCTTGCTGCCTACAAATGTTACATGCAATGCCTAAGGCTGTGCCCCCTAATGGTGATTTTAAAGGCAACCCGTTTGATCAGTTTATCAGAAGCTTAGCCAGCATTAAGATCAGAATATTTTGCCATGATGGCACCAAGGAACTCCTGATACTGCGGGTCTTCTAATGCACAAGGTTGGAGGTACCACATAGGGATGACAGAAGCCTCCCTGTCCCATGCCAATGCCAGAAGCTGGGGGTGGTGATCTGAGTGTATGTGACACAGATATGCAATGTGGCATCAAGTTATGTGGGGCAGAATAAAGTGCATAAACGTTGAATGCCGTGTTGAGGCTGCACCATAGGTCTACAAGAGACCAGTTACATAGCCCATCACTAAGTGTATGGGCATTAGATACAGCTGCTGTGCATTGCAGTGGAGAGAAAGACCGATCCAAGGTAGTTTTGAGGACAGAGTTAATGTCTCCACCTATAAGCCAGGGAATTTTGTTCCAGTGAGATAATATGCCAGGTAGAATGAGTAGGAATGAAGCCTGATCTGTGTCAGTGGTGTATATTGCACTCAAAATACCCTGGAAACCATTCAGGAGACCCTGTATAAACACATGTCTACCCTCTATGTTATCACTGTTTCTTCTGCCAGGAAGGGACTCCCTGATCTCACCCACACCAACACCCCCTTGTGCATGAAAAATATTTTGTGGCAAACACCTGACCTAGCCATTGAAAACAAAGGCGATCAGCCTTGGCAACCGTCAGGTGGGTGTCCTGCAGCAATGCTATGTTGGTGGAGCTGCCTTTATGGTAAAAATAGACTGCATTACATTGTGAGGGCACTTGCATTCTTCATACATACCAGGTGACTATATTACTGTGAGTCATACTGTTGGTGAAATAGGTACACAAACATATGCCTCTTCCACATCTGAACGAAGGGGTGTGGCTCAGGCAGTGAGCAAAATCATGTAAGACAGCGCAAAGTGTATGGGAAACAGTGAAGATCCTTGAGAAAATAACAATAGAGGAGGGAGGAGCACCCGACATATGATACATTATTAGGGCAGTAGTACAAAGAGCAGCCTCCCAAACTTCTGAACAAATTGCAACAACGAATGAGTACATAAGTGCAATCTAGGGGCATAGGAATGCCCCAAGTCAGCTTGGGGCTTCCTCCAATGTTCAGGTTATAGTATAAAAGCAAGCAACATACATCACATGCAAATGGTTACATAAAAAAGGGCCAAAAGAACCTCTGTCTAGGAAGCAATGGAATAAGGCTCATGCAGCAACTCAGTCCCCTTTCATTTGAAATGCAGACATAAAGAACAAACCACTGTGCAATGCAGTAAAGGGAGATACATGTGTCCTTTAGAGGTTCTGTAGGAGGATAGCGGTGTCCAGGTTGAAGTTTAGATCGATGACTAGGATGTAGTCACTGGAGGCAAGGGCACGGAGTGTGATGAATTCACAATGGTGTCAGTGGAAGCAATATGGGGCTGAGCAGCCTGCAGATGAGGGTTCCTTGGTGTGTCGTTTTTGGGTTGGTCTGGATCTTGAAGTGGAGATGTTCTATGAGGATTGTAGTGTTGATGGCGATGGCTCCACTTAAGAGGGTAGGGCAGGATCTTGTATCCATCAGGAATGGCTGTGCTGATGTCCTGCATAGGGTTGGCATTGGATATGTTATGTTATGTTATTATCATTTATTTTGCGCACAGATGCTCCAGCTAAGGAGCGTCCTGGCGCAAGGAAAAGGTGAACATAACACAATGCAGAAAGGAAACAGAAAAGTGCAGGAGTCAGTATAGGAGAAATTAAAATAAGTAAGTTTTCACGGCCCTACGAAATGCTAATAGATCCTCTAACAGGCGGATTTCCAAAGGGAGAGAGTTCCAGAGAGCCGCAGCTCTCACACGAAAAGAACGACCGCCCATCCGGCTAAGCCTAAACCTCGGGATAACCGCGAGGGAGTGCCCAAGAGATCTGAGAGAGCGAGTCGGGACATAGGCGGATAAGAGATTATTGAAGATCTCAGGTGCCGATCCATTTAAAATTTTAAAAGCAAGGCTAAGGGCCTTGAAGTGGATTCGGCTTTTGATTGGTAACCAATGTAGGGACCGCAGAGTATTGGAAGTGGGACAGGACCTCGGCAGACCCACCACTGCTCTCGCAGCCGCGTTCTGAACGCGCTGCAAGCGAACGATCTCAGATTGGTTAACTCCCAGCAGGAGCGAGCTGGCATAGTCCAGCCGGGAGATAATCGTCGCTTGGATAACCAACTGTCTCGTCGGAGCATCAAAAAATTTGAGCACCGGCCTTAGCCCACGCAGGACACCGAAACAGCATGCCGCCACTCTCTTAGTGTGGGTAGTGAAGCTAAGGGTGTGGTCTAGCCACACTCCCAGGTTTCTAAGTTCCATCACTGGTGTAGGGGCCGGCCCTAACTCCAGAGGCCACCAGATGTCCCCCCAGCGATCCGCTCCCCTCCCAACGATCATCACCTCAGTTTTTTTTCGCGTTCAGCTGGAGACAGTTGTTATTCATCCAGCTGGCCACCTCTCTCAGCCCATCTCGGAACCTGGGGGCATCCTGTTCGGCATCCCCGCTGATCGTGACCGCTAGCTGTGTGTCGTCGGCGTACGAGACCATGGTTAGGCCCCACTGCCTGGCGACATCAGCCAGCGGCCGCACTTACAGATTGAAAAGCGTGGGACTCAGCTAGGAGCCCTGAGGGACCCCCAGGTCCAGCTGATGGAATTTGGACTGAAAAGGAGGGGTGGCAACGTAAAAGGAGCGTTCGTTTAGGAAGGAGCGGAACCACTGCAGAGCAGAGCCACAGATGCCAATGTTCTCCAGGCGGTGTAGAAAGATGCGATGGGACACCGTGTCAAAGGCAGCACTAAGGTCTAATAAAATAAGCGCTGCCGTTTGACCTGCATCCAACACACTCTGCAGATTTCTACCATTGCCAGAAGGGCGGTCTCCGTGCTGTGACCAGCACGGAACCCATTCTGCGTAGGGTCGAGGACATAGGCCCGGGCCATATGCTCGGACAGAGCCAGGTTGACATGAGCCTCCATGACTTTGGCCGGCCAAGGAAGCAATGAAATCGGCGGTAGTTTTCCGGTTTTAAAGGATCCAATGATGGTTTTTTCAGGATCGGGGAAATCACCGCCTGCTTCCACTTGGCAGGAACCGTACCTGAAGTCAAGGAGAGGTTAATCAGCGAACACACTACAGTGCACCCCTGAAAAGAAGGATCTCTAAAGAGGGCAGGTCTGAGCGGGTCCGCAGGAGAACCGGACTTGACTCGTTGTGCCAACTTGACAAACCTATCCCAGGAAAGAGTAGGGAGAGAGTGTAATGCCGGTCTAGGCAACATTGGGTGCATGGGTGTTGGAGAGGTCTCAGATTTCTATGGTCTGCTTCTGTAGGGAGGGCACACTGAGGAGGATGCAGTTGAGTAGTTTGTGAGCGGTGATGTCCGGTATGCTGGGGGCTGCTGCTAGGGTCCGGAGGTGGGAAAGGTGCAGCAGCAGTGTCAATAGGAGATCTCGCCTTGGGTGTTGCTCGGCTTTGAAAGCTGGCAGTTGATGCTGCGTCCAGGGTTGAGTGCGTAAAAGGTTCTGGAGTCATTGCAGAGGTGGGAAGGAGAACCAGGGTCTACGGTGCCGGTCACGGTGGGTCATGGACAGGAGCAGATGGGCTCGGCTTTGGCTTGCCTTTAGTGCACAAGTGGAGTGTCCACTGGTGGCTACCATTAAGTTAGAGTCAGGGAGGGCAGTCAGCTGGGAGTGGGAAGGACAAACTGAAGGGGCCGCTGGGGCAGCAGCAGCATGGACAGAAAAAAGCAGAGAAAGGAGATAGAAAAGAGATAGAGCAGAGAGAGAAGAGGGAAAAGAGGAAAGAGGGCACAGAAATCCAAGACAGGCAGAAGAGCAGAGTTCTCTCCCACAGACCACCAGGGACGAGGCAGAGGCAGGAGCCTGCAGGTGTAGGATGGCCTTGAACACCCAGTAAATGGAGAGCTAAGTGGGACAAAGGGCAGCACCTAGTGGTAGAGATGTGCAGAGGGAGAGCAGTCACACTGACCAGGTCAGTGGTCTACATACTGTTCCTGATGGAGTAGTCTTCGGCATCTTTCACCTTATGCTCCAAGTGAAGGATATGAGGTCAGACAGTTTAGCATCACCCACTTTATCAGTAAGCTTTGATGTCTGTCATAGCTTTTCCACACCTGCCTTCCCGCGATGTGCAGGTCAGCACAAGTGTTGAACAAATCTTCTTCACATCTTGCAAGACCATGTCTAGTTCAGCTCCTTGTGACACTTAAGGGATGGGTGACTCAGTCCCTGAGTGAGTTTCAGTGGACCAGTCCACAAACAACTCAGTATGGGCAGGAGCAAGAGGACCAGCTGAGCAAAGATGACCAATGCTTAGCTGCTGGCCTGTGGGGTCAGTCCCAGGGAGGCTCACAACAGGGGGGAATGTACTGTGCAGAGAGCAAATCGCCTCTATCCCAGCATCATAGTTCTCCTGGTTGTTGAGTCAGCAATAAGAGTTGTCAGCTACCAATGAGGCTGAAGCAATGTCAAGGATGAGGGTACCCTTCAATATAGGAGAGGGAAGAAAGAGAAGATAAGTGCAGCACACGCTGTGGCTACCTCAACTCCAACAAGTGGACTCACGAGCAGAGGGGCTTGGGCCTGACACCACCCTCATGACCCTGCTCACTCACTGGTCTGAATTCTACTCAGAGCCAGGCCAGGATATAACTCAGCAGAACATCAGTGACAGCCACCCGCGGGGGAGGGCCCCCTCACAGCATGCCCAATATTTCCTCTTGGTCTCTGAGCCGAGATACAACCAGGTGGGAGGTAAACACCATCTCAGACACAACACAACCACTACTCCAGCCTCCCCAATAACAACTGTAAACACACCAGGGGGAGTAGTGTATATAGATCTCTAGATTAGCGGTGGCACATGCTCAGTGGAAGAATACTGGCCTCACTCACAACATTGTGACATGCTTCATCATTGGGCTTGCATCAGTACACCACTGAGCAGACCAACACCTAAGTTGGAGAAAAAGGGAAGGAATACAATACAAACACATATAAATAATAATAATATATGTAATGAATCCTGGAATTACCAAAAGAAAAAGTGCAGTGACAATTAAAACTAGTTCAGTGGCTTCTTTTGTGAATAATTGTATTCCTAGATCCACCAACTAAAAATATTAATGTAAAGGATGGTGGTGATAGTAAAGTATTAGGAGTTCCTACACCCCTCCTTACTGTCAGATTTTCAACATGTTTCAGCTGCTTTGTAAGTGCCTGCAATTTCAGGTCATCACAGCCTTCATCAGGACCTTTCAGTTCCCAGAAGTTTAAAATTTGAATCCCCTCAGAACACCCAGTATTGGGTCTCTGAAAACAATTGTTCACAGCTCGAGGGGCCCAATGAGTAACTCACTCCAGAAAATTGAGTTTCCAAATAAGGCATGCTTAAACTGGTAAGTTAGAGGAGGACACCCCCTGTAGTCACACTCACTCCAAGGGTAGTGCTCCGCCTTCAGCTCTTGTCTTCACTGAGCACTTGCCACATTTAAACTTTAGATCTATATACACTACTCTCCCTTGTGTGTTTATAGGGAAGTAAACACGACCTCTTCCCCACCAGAAGGCCACCACAGGCAGGTTGTAAATGTACTCTCCACAGCTGCAGGGGGTGGTCAGGCAGTGATAAATCTCAGCTCAAGAGTGTTGTAAATCAACGGCGATTAGGTTAAGCATTAGCAGAAGACATGCTTAGTTTTGACCATTATCTTAACAAATGTGCCTACTCCATCTTAGTATTTGCAGTGGCCATTTTGTATGCCATACATTGCCATGTCCTCGTCATTTGCTTAGTCCTACCTTCTTGTTCACTGCACCTGAAGTATGCCCGGCAACAGGCTATTTTTAGTATTCCCCGCTTCCAGCATCTCCAGACATGCGCAGTAGGGTCAACAGCCGTTACTAATTGGTTCCAGATAGGAATGTGTTTACCAGTTAACAAAGACTGTTAACTCCACCCACCTATCGATTGTGCCTTCCAATATGTCCTTGTATGGTCATAAAACTGCTCTTGTCTTTTGTACCGCCTTCTCTTGAGCCCTTCATTGTGTATAAAAGGGGCCATGTGCTTTAGTTCGGTGTGCTACTCGATACAATACTGAAGGGTGTTGTGTGGACTGTAGTACCACCTTTAACCCCTTCGATGCTTGTGACGGAACCATTCTGTCATCAGTCACGGTTGGGCTGTGCTGATGACAGAATGGTTCCGTCACGACCACACCCATTTACATAGGGGCCCAGCACGGCAGGAGATTCTCCCTAGCAGCCAAGGTGTTAAAGGTTTAATAAACTTTGCTTTTGTATTTTCCAGTTTCATTGCCAACTTCTTCCTAAGGTCTGAGGAATCTGTGCAGAGAAGGGTGAACCATTGCACTAAGTAGGCCTAGCTGAAATTTGCTTACAAGAAGAGGAGAAAACGGTGAAACCTGTGGAGGCCCTGGCTGACATAACAAACGTCTATCCAGGGGAGCCCAGTCTTGGCTCACTGATGCTGGCAGGCAGTACATCCATCCGTTGTAGGCAGACAGATCCATCTGCTCTGTCATTGAAGGACACCCAACTGAACAGAGGGTAAGACCCTACCAAGTTTCGACCTCTAAACCCCATGGCAGGGCAGACAACAAAGTGGCAATGGAAGAAACTGGAATCAGGGCACTTCAGATTTGCTCAGTTGATGTAGCCACGAGTGCAGCATCAACGGCAGATAATGGAGAGTAAATAAAGTAAAATAAACTTTATTCGATTTTTGTGTCATAAAAACCATAAAACCACAGTACAGAAAAAACAATCAACCTTCTATAACACATATTAATACATTATTCCGTAATTCATAGAATTCATGGAGACATCCTATAATATTTATAAAAGTGTTTAACACAGACAACAATTTAAAAACACACATTAATAAATAGTGTTCATATGTCTAATAATAGCTTTTATGAAAGATGACATAACTATTGTTATTTGATCATTTTCTAGGTTTGGAGCCTCAGAAATGCTATTCTACATTGTCCAAGTCCCCATTTCTTTAAAATAAGAATTAAAAGCCTACTCCTTGGTAAGTCATAATATTTACATAAAAACATTCAGTGTAGGGTGGATTGGATAGAGGTATGATCCCACGGGCATGGAGACAGATTTCTATTACAAGCATTAGCTTCTGGAAGGGTCACCATTCTGAAAAAGGACCCACAGCGAAATCGTGTTAATAGCATGCTGGAGAAGCAGCTCTGCACCTGTACGAGATATAATTGAGTACCCTGACATTACAAAATCAGGTGGTTCTCCATGACTGATTTTTTCACTTTTTTGCAGAGCCAGAGCTCATTCTCTAGATGGCTTAAACAGTTTGCTTTAAGAAATTTTCTAGATACCCTTTTCAGGCTATTTGGGGAATCAAAATACTTGGGATGGCCAATATCATGAGATCGTTTTTTTTCATAAATCATCCATGATATACTGGCACCTCAGTCTAGTTTGAGGCAATCCTTAATTACATCTGTATAAAAACCCACGCCTTGTGCCACAATAAAAGGGGATTTAGTTTGATGATATCAGATATGTAAGCCAAACCAAGTTCCCTATGACATACATACATAGCAGTAGAACAAGGCACAGCTAAAAGATTGCAGTAGATATACATTTATCTTTGAAAAATGACCAATAGCTCTGGGACTGGTCTACCACCTAATTTTTTTTTTAAATTAAGCACTGCAGCTATTGCTCTGGGGTAAGACAATTTTCTAGCATTCATGGCCGCTGTCCATGAGCCAGACTTATCAAAAGTGATTCCCAGGTAAGAGAATCTGTCTATGTTGTCTATTGTTTTCTTTTCAATTAATATTTTACATGGTTTAATTTTCTTAACCCGAAAGCTCATAGTATAGGTCTTACTGATATTTACTTTTAGATCCACTCTCATTCATATAGGTAGTACATTTAGTAACTGCTCTTTTTTCATCTAATACCCATGTATCTATCTATGATAGCAGGTTCTAACATCAAGGATCAGCATTGAACCCTATGGTATTTTCTTTGTATTTATATAACAATGTCACCTACCCTGTAAAGCGCTCTAATACCCACAAGGGTCTAGTTCGCTCTACATAAAACTTTAAAAATAAATAAAAATACATAAATAAATAAATATCTGCGTCCGTGACATTATCACTGCGTCGTACGCATACAATAGAATAGGAACAGTAGTGTTCTTAATGATTAGGTAATCCTGCCTATCGTCTGTCAAATAAAGTCCTACACTGTGTATGCATAGGGAAAATAAGAACGGGGCAAGTATACATCCTTGTTGTACCCCCTTTTTTATGCTGAACTTAGTTGAACATTCCTAATGCTTGCCGTACCTAGCCCTCACCCCCCTCCCCTGTACAGTTCCTTGATGAATAGTAACAAATTGGGATCAACCTCCATCTCATTTAGAGTACTCCATAATTTCTCATGATTTACGCAGTTGAAAGCTGAGCTTAATTCAACAAATGCTAAAAAGAGCTTTCCCCTTTTGGCTGATGAATATTTGCCGATCATTAATGCTAGGTTTAATTTCTGTTCGGTCGTTCCCAACCCTGCCCAAAACTCATATTGAAATTTAGATAGTAAGCCTTTCCCTTCTACCCACAATTGTAATTTCTTTAAAATCACCCTTCCAGCGACTTTCATAAGTGAATCCAGTAATGAGATTGGGCAGTAGCAACTGGGTTAATTTCGATCACCCTTTTTAAAAATCGTGATCACGATAGCATCTCACCAAGTAGGGATAAACCGTTGGGTCCTGGTGCTTTCCCCGCGGCACTCCCTTAATAGCTGTTAGGACTTTTTCATAAGAAATTACAATATCCATGGGAAAGGATGCATGGTGTATATTAACATCTCCCTCTATTGTAGCAGTAATTCTCTAACTCTGATTTGAAACTTCGTTCTTATAAAGGTCCATAAAGAAATCGACCCATTTGTCTTCGGTGATTACCACATTGATAATGTCAGTTTTCCTATTTACGAAAAAGAGAGCATTGACAGCCTTCCAAAAAACGGTATAATCCTTGATCATACGTGCCCGGTGTAAAGCTTGCCAGGCTTCCGTTTTCAATTCACTCTTTCGCTTTTCAATAGCTTATCGATAATCTAATCTGGCCAGTCTCACCTCTTCTTTACTTCTAGTTTCATTTTCTAAGACTTTCATTAAATGAGAATGGGCTTTACTACATTCTCAATTAATCCAGCCATGTGCCTTATTCGTCCCCTGTTTCTGCTCCCTTGTAAGTAGTTTACATGTTTCCTCTGTTATCCTAAGGAAGTCTGCAAAGATTTGTTCACATGACTGCGAAATACATATTTCAAAATCTCTGTTCATCTTTTTTTACTGGAGATTAAAGGAATACCGCAGGGTCCACTTTCGCCCAGTTTAAAGCATAACCATTTATTCTAGCAAGATTTATTTCACAATTATAAATTGTTTCTTCCCCTTCAGAAGATTTTGTGTCCCCTTCTAAGTAAAGGTCTAAGCTAATAGGATGAGAAGTTTTACAAGTGATAACTTTGCAGGAGTATCTACTTGACAAAAGGGCAAAATCATTTACTGATTTACACCCTCCTCCAATAAAAGTGAGCTCAAAGGTTAAAGGGGTGTACATTGTTTGCTTGCATGGCCCAAGTGAAGTGGTATTTAGTTCAAAAATTCCCCCATAGTTGTATAGGAGAAATGGGTTTGTGTGTCGTCCTTATTTTTGCCCATACCACAAATGCCCTGTTTGCTATATGAACATAGAGAACAATTTAAATTGCCAACCCAAATGATACACATATTCCCCTGCAGGTGTTCTTCTAGGTGTCTTAACGTTAGACATATATCGCCTAAGACCTTAGTAATTTGAGTTTTCGGGATGTTATTGTAGAAATGTGTTACAACTGTGCACTTCTTTAACCCAATACCTACTGACAATATCTGATAAATCTTCGACCCATTTTCAAACTTTACAATCAGTTCCCCCGCTGTGTTTGACACATAAGTACCTAAACCCTCTTTGTTATGCCCCATGCTACTAGAGCCGGCAGGAGTATGAAGGGTACGTAAGCCACCTATTTGTATTTCTTCAATTACCCATGTTTCTTGTAAACAAACTATGGAGTAATCCTCTATAAACAATAACCAAATGGGGTCTCTCACCTGTGACTCGACCTCTGCAATATTCCATGATACTGTTTTACACATTTTACTTATTTCTGGCATCTCGCCTCCTGACCCCAAATCGACTCCTATTGTACTCTCTCCTATCAATCCCCTGTCTCTCTAAGTATTTCTTCTTCTATATTCAGTCTGTAATCTGTGGTGTATTGCCTTACCGTTATATCCTCCAATATGTCCTCCCAGCTGGCTATCTTCAGTGTTCAGTATAGCTTGTCTTGCATCCACCTGAATACTATGGATTTTATTGTATGCCTGTACTCCCAAAATGTTTGCCTCTGTCAATAACCTGGTCCCCACCACTCACCCTCCTGTACTGTGCTTTCGGTCAGTCTGAATCTTCCATCAACCCTAGTAACTCAAATTGATTTTGGAGTGCAAGGTCCATGGGTTTTGGAGTGGCAAGGTCCATGGAGAGTATACATGAGCCTCGTTAGATCACTCCTGACATCTTGGCCGGCTAGCCATGCCCCCCTGAGCCATTTCTTCTTCATGCTGGCAGCAGGGTCCAAGTTCTACCAGGCTTATGGCCCAGCAAATGATTAGCTATAGTTGGGGAGAGTGGATCTCTTCATGTGCTGCCAAAACATAGTCTCCCACATCCAGCAGCAAATTAAATATGTGATAAGTTATTGTGTTTTTGTATGCTATTGCTATGAAGGTCACACAAATGCATAATATATAGGCACAGATAGAAAAATAATAATTATTTTTGAATAGAAATTCAAAAGGTCTAAATTATGTATATACACACACACATACTTATAAATACAGAAAAAATCACCAGTTATATTTAGCACAGCTAACTATAACTTGTGCCTCAACCACAAACTGATTATGTTCTCACATGTTATTTTTCTCATGCCATGTTCTGTGACTTCATATATTTCATCACTGGTGACATCACTGCTATTGTAAGGAATGTTAGTTACTAGGATAACCTGATTTCAAGTGTGTTACTGCTCTTCTAATTTTAAATTGTGGTCATTTTTTAAAAATAGAGTTTTATATACCAAAAACAATGCAGGAGTTTTACACATGAGAAAGTTTGTATATTTTAAGTTTAAAAATAAGTTTAAAAATACTTCATTCATCTTAGACCAGGAGAACGAACCTGAGGTCAAGAAATATGGCTGATGTCTAAGTGGTTGATGCGTTGAATGCCTTCCTGAGAGTGTAACGGCTGTGGGCCCGGTGGCCTCCATAGGCCTTGCCCTGGTATCAAGAGGCCAGTGGAGCTGATTGTCTCAGAGGTCAGGCATCTGATGATCATCATTGACTAAGGATCCGATGATCTCCAAAGGCTGTGCATCCAATGGACTTTGCAGTCAAATCCACATCTGTGCATGTACAGACATTCATCATAGTACACACAAGATTCACTGAATGGGAAAGAGTCCCTTTAAAAAGATTTAACCATCAAGTAAACATATGAAAGAACTTCAACACTCAAATCTCATTACCACTGTCAGTACTCTTTAGCAGAAGAGATAACTCCTGTAACTAAAACATAATAATCATAGGCTTAGTACTGTGCATCTTATGGTGCATATTGGCTACAAGTAAAATATTCATCCCCTACTAAATGTGTTCAAATCAAAGTTGATGGCATTTAAATTGAATAAATGGGCTTAGAAAATACTTTAACATGCAGTAAGCATCACAATTTTAATTTGATTTCTAATTGTAGGGGCAAACTTAATACTGGGTGCTACATATTGCACTCAGAAACTTCATCAAGTATTTTTTCATCAAGTGGTGTAAATATCACACCTAATGAAGGCGCTTACAATGAAGGCCTTTGATGGAAAATTACATCTTTTTGGATTTTAAGTTGGGAAACTGAACCTGGTTGGTGGCACAACGATGCTGAAAAGACTGCAGCATAAACTACTCCAGGATCATTTGTAAAAAGGAAACATTACATCCACTAGCTTCAAAAACCACAATAACTGCTCAAAACTATATTCTACTCTTTGATTCAGGTATTCTCTTTAGAAATGGAAAGCCAAGACCCGTACAGGAATTTTGTCCCTATAAACTGAAGTGTCTTGCGTTAGACTTCTATTGCTTGAATGGAGTGATGGCAAAGACACAGAAATTCTCTTGGAAAGCAGTAGAAGAAAGAGCAGAGGCCAGTCACTCTTCTAAATAAGTCTAATGATGGATTGTTTCAAGATAAAGATGTTGGTGTGGCCAGTGTAATTAAGGGCGTGGCTTAAGACACATAAGCTAAAAATCTTTACTAAGCATGGTCCACCACACAACTTGTATTTTGATGTTTCTGTCATTGCATGCAGATATAGGATACAACAAGTAACATCATACCTACAGGTCAGGACTATTGGCTGTGTCAATGGTTGTTAATTGCATAAGATAAACAAGCATTTACAATGCAATAGGTCTCGCAGTTGTTAGAGTTTGAGCTATTGGCATTGTAAATGGCAATGTCTTTTATTTATGTGTTGGTTTTTAAAACATAAATAAAAGGCATTGTCATTTACAATGCCAATAGGTTAAACTCTCGCAAATGCGAGACCTATTGCATTGCAAATGCTTTTTTTTATGTAGTTGTCTGTGAACTTCCACTTGCAAGTCATGGAGCACGCCCAGGTCAAGTAGAATCTGTGGTGTTTCTAGACAACTGAAACAGCCAATTGTTTTATGGCCATTTCTTGCAGGGGCTTCACAAAAAACAACCACGAGGACTGACAGGGGAGGCCCCTCAGCAATCCTGCATATTAATGTTTTAGGAGAAAAGATAGTTACAAAAAAATACTAGGCGTGACCGTATGGACAAGATTGGACAAAACCAAAGAAAAACAGCAGTCTTTTCCACGTTTGGGGTGTCTTTAAAGCCCTAGCCTAGCAACATTTTAACTGCACTCTGCATCTGCACTTTGAATCTGCACTCTGCACTCTGCACTCTGAATCTGCACTCTGAATCTGCACTCTGAATCTGCACTCTGAATCTGCACTCTGAATATGCACTCTGAATATGCACTCTGCGCTCACAATCTGCACTCACAATCTGCACTCTGCACTCACAATCTGCACTCTGCACTCTGAATCTGCACTCTGCACTCTGAATCTGCACTCTGCACTCTGAATCTGCACTCTGAATCTGCACTGAATCTGCACTGAATCTGCACTCACAATCTGCACTCACAATCTGCACTCACAATCTGCACTCACAATCTGCACTCACAATCTGCACTCACAATCTGCACTCTGAATCTGCACTCTGCACCCTGCACTCTGTACTCACAATCTGCACTTTGCACTCACAATCTGCACTCTGCACGCACAATCTGCACTGAATCTGCACTGAATCTGCACTCTGAATCTGCACTCTGCACTCTGAATCTGCACTCTGAATCTGCACTCTGCACTCTGAATCTGCACTCTGCACTGTGAATCTGCACTCTGCACTCTGAATCTGCACTCTGAATCTGCACTCTGCACCCTGCACTCTGAATCTGCACTCTGCACTCTGAATCTGCACTCTGTACTCACAATCTGCACTTTGCACTCACAATCTGCACTCTGCACTCACAATCTGCACTCACAATCTGCACTCTGCACTCACAATCTGCACTCTGCACTCACAATCTGCACTCTGCACTCTGAATCTGCACTCTGCACTCTGAATCTGCACTATGCACTCTGCACTCTGAATCTGCACTCTGAATCTGCACTCTGAATCTGCACTCTGAATCTGCACTCTGAATCTGCACTCTGCACTCTGAATCTGCACTCTGAATCTGCACTCTGCACTCTGCACTCTGAATCTGCACTCTGAATCTGCACTCTGCACTCTGAATCTGCACTCTGAATCTGCACTCTGAATCTGCACTCTGCACTCTGAATCTGCACTCTGCACTGTGAATCTGCACTCTGCACTCTGAATCTGCACTCTGAATCTGCACTCTGAATCTGCACTCTGAATCTGCACTCTGCACTCACAATCTGCACTCTGCACTCACAATCTGCACTCTGCACTCTGAATCTGCACTCTGCACTCTGAATCTGCACTCTGCACTCTGCACTATGCACTCTGCACTCTGAATCTGCACTCTGAATCTGCACTCTGAATCTGCACTCTGAATCTGCACTATGAATCTGCACTCTGCACTCTGAATCTGCACTCTGAATCTGCACTCTGCACTCTGCACTCTGAATCTGCACTCTGAATCTGCACTCTGCACTCTGAATCTGCACTCTGAATCTGCACTCTGAATCTGCACTCTGCACTCTGAATCTGCACTCTGCACTCTGAATCTGCACTCTGCACTCTGAATCTGCACTCTGAATCTGCACTCTGAATCTGCACTCTGAATCTGCACTCTGAATCTGCACTCTGCACTCTGAATCTGCACTCTGAATCTGCACTCTGCACTCTGAATCTGCACTCTGCACTCACAATCTGCACTCTGCACTCTGAATCTGCACTCTGCACTCACAATCTGCACTCTGAATCTGCACTCTGAATCTGCACTCTGCACCCTGCACTCTGAATCTGCACTCTGCACTCTGAATCTGCACTCTGTACTCACAATCTGCACTTTGCACTCACAATCTGCACTTTGCACTCACAATCTGCACTCTGAATCTGCACTCTGTACTCACAATCTGCACTTTGCACTCACAATCTTCACTCTGCACTCACAATCTGCACTCACAATCTGCACTCTGAATCTGCACTCACAATCTGCACTCTGCACTCACAATCTGCACTCTGCACTCACAATCTGCACTCTGCACTCTGAATCTGCACTCTGAATCTGCACTCTGAATCTGCACTCTGAATCTGCACTCTGAATCTGCACTCTGAATCTGCACTCTGCACTCTGAATCTGCACTCTGAATCTGCACTCTGCACTCTGAATCTGCACTCTGAATCTGTACTCTGAATCTGCACTCTGAATCTGCACTCTGAATCTGCACTCTGAATCTGCACTCTGCACTCTGAATCTGCACTCTGAATCTGCACTCTGAATCTGCACTCTGAATCTGCACTCTGCACTCTGAATCTGCACTCTGAATCTGCACTCTGCACTCTGAATCTGCACTCTGCACTCACAATCTGCACTCTGCACTCTGAATCTGCACTCTGCACTCACAATCTGCACTCTGAATCTGCACTCTGCACTCTGAATCTGCACTCTGAATCTGCACTCTGCACTCTGAATCTGCACTCTGAATCTGCACTCTGAATCTGCACTCTGCACCCTGCACTCTGAATCTGCACTCTGCACTCTGAATCTGCACTCTGTACTCACAATCTGCACTTTGCACTCACAATCTGCACTTTGCACTCACAATCTGCACTCTGAATCTGCACTCTGTACTCACAATCTGCACTTTACACTCACAATCTGCACTCTGCACTCACAATCTGCACTCACAATCTGCACTCTGAATCTGCACTCACAATCTGCACTCTGCACTCACAATCTGCACTCTGCACTCACAATCTGCACTCTGCACTCTGAATCTGCACTCTGAATCTGCACTCTGAATCTGCACTCTGAATCTGCACTCTGAATCTGCACTCTGCACTCTGAATCTGCACTCTGAATCTGCACTCTGAATCTGCACTCTGAATCTGCACTCTGAATCTGCACTCTGCACTCTGAATCTGCACTCTGAATCTGCACTCTGCACTCTGAATCTGCACTCTGAATCTGCACTCTGAATCTGCACTCTGAATCTGCACTCTGCACTCTGAATCTACACTCTGAATCTGCACTCTGCACTCACAATCTGCACTATGCACTCTGAATCTGCACTCTGCACTCACAATCTGCACTCTGAATCTGCACTCTGAATCTGCACTCTACACTCTGAATCTGCACTCTGCACTCTGAATCTGCACTCTGAATTTGCACTCTGCACTCTGAATCTGCACTCTGAATCTGCACTCTACACCCTGCACTCTGAATCTGCACTCTGCACTCTGAATCTGCACTCTGAATCTGCACTCTGCACCCTGCACTCTGAATCTGCACTCTGCACTCTGAATCTGCACTCTGTACTCACAATCTGCACTTTGCACTCACAATCTGCACTTTGCACTCACAATCTGCACTCTGCACTCTGAATCTGCACTCTGCACTCTGAATCTGCACTCTGCACTCTGAATCTGCACTCTGCACTCTGAATCTGCACTCTGCACTCTGAATCTGCACTCTGCACTCTGCACTCTGAATTCTGAATCTGCACTCTGCACTCTGAATCTGCACTCTGAATCTGCACTCTGCACTCTGAATCTGCACTCTGAATCTGCACTCTGCACTCTGAATCTGCACTCTGCACTCTGAATCTGCACTCTGAATCTGCACTCTGCACTCTGAATCTGCACTCTGAATATGCACTCTGAATCTGCACTCTGCACGCTGAATCTACACTCTGAATCTGCACTCTGCACTCTGAATCTGCACGCTGAATCTGCACTCTGCACTCTGAATCTGCACGCTGAATCTGCACGCTGAATCTGCACTCTGAATCTGCACTCTGAATCTGCACTCTGAATCTGCACTCTGAATCTGCACTCTGCACTCTGAATCTGCACTCTGAATCTGCACTCTGAACTCTGAATCTGCACTCTGAATCTGCACTCTGCACTCTGAATCTGCACTCTGCACTCTGAATCTGCACTCTGAATCTGCACTCTGAATCTGCACTCTGAATCTGCACTCTGAATCTGCACTCTGCACTCTGAATCTGCACTCTGAATCTGCACTCTGAATCTGCATTCTGAATCTGCACTCTGAATCTGCACTCTGCACTCTGAATCTGCACTCTGCACTCTGAATCTGCACTCTGCACTCTGAATCTGCACTCTGCACTCTGAATCTGCACTCTGAATCTGCACTCTGCACTCTGCACTCTGCACTCTGCACTCTGAATCTGCACTCTGCACTCTGAATCTGCACTCTGCACTCTGAATCTGCACTCTGCACTGTTGGACAGGCCACATGACGGGCCGCTCTCCCCCGGCTCGACCAAGCCCGAGCCAGTCATACAAGCACCACACACCACCATTGCACGTCCTACGTCCCCTCAGGGACACCTGCCCTCGAGCATGATAACCTCGTGGGTCCGATCCACGGCCGACCCACGCGCCCAGCCCGGGCCGCCATCTTGGACACTTCGCCACGAGGCCGCCTGGCCCCCGATCGACCTCAACCCTGGGCCTAGCCCGGCCTCAGACATTCCGGCACCACCCTCCACCCAGGAGGCGAGCGAGCTACTTGGCCAGTCAATGGGAGAAAGAGGTGTCGATGGTTCTCCCCCGGCCAGTGCCGCTCGCCCATCGCCTCCCCGGGCGCTGGCTCCACCCCCCTGCTGGGTGTCTGGACTCCCTCATCCCGGACCTCCCGACCTCCAAGTGCGAGGGTCCGGACATCAAAGCACGCCAGCCCTATAACTGGGGCAGCTCCAGAACAGGAAGGCAGTTGTATCTTGGAGTCGAGAGACGAAAGAAGAACTCATCCTGGACGGACTACTGGCGCTGCCGTAGCTCTGTCCTGTGCACCATCATCCTGCCTGTTGGCGCTGCCACAGCCGTCGTAACCTTCATCCTTCACCGTCGTCCGGATCTGCTGGCGAGGCCGCGGACCGTTGTAACTGTCATCTACATCGGGACCTGCTTGGCTTCTCCACGGCCCGTCGACCATCCTTCATCCATATCGGGACCTGCTTGGCTTCTCCACGGCCCGCCGACCACCCTTCATCCATCTCGGGACCTGCTTGGCTCCTCCACGGCCCGATCAGCAACCACGCCGAGCTCGAGGATTGAGAGCTATTGAACTCATTGGTAACTAAGACTGTCCCGCTACCCTTTTCCTCAACCAGAGATCAGAACCGAGGGGACCCCTGAGTCCAGACCTCCTTGTATTATATCAACGTAACCTAAGAAGTGCATATAAAGTCTCGTTAACCTTCAATCTTGTGTGGTGTCCGTCTGTGGGGGGGAAGTTACTTATCTGTACAGTCGTTGGAGACGGCTCTCCCTGGAGACCTCTCCCCGTAATCTCGGCCGACCCTCCCGGTCCGTCTAACATTGGTGGCCAGCGGCGCGATCCGAATCACCGCATAACGTACAGAGAGTAGCTCACCCCACAACGAACAACAATGTCGACTAAAGAGAGCGGATCAACTGAGAAGTTCCAAATGGAAAAGCTAGAGGAATACAGCCATCGTGAACTAAAGCAGTTCTGCATCGAACTAGGTATCGCTACCACCGGACTAAGTACCAAGGACGATTTTAAGCATGCCCTAGAATCTTGGGCAGAGACCGGGGATGTCGAAGCCCCGGAGCAAAGCACCGCGAAAAAAACCAACACGGCCCCTGAAGAGCAAAGAACGGGTCTCTCGCAAGACGAGATCCAAGAAAGAGAAAAAGCCCGACTACACGAACTTGAAATGGCCCGACTCAAGATGGACATAGAACTCAAATTGGCCGAGCAAAAAATAAACTTAGAGCACCTTCGCCTCCGAGAAGAAAGAGAGGAGAAACAGAGGCAAAGGGAGCTCGAGGAAAAAAGACTAACGTACGAGCACGAGCGGAACCTAGCCGAGATCAACCTGCGCAAACAGAATAAAGAATTAGGGGTGCCCGACAGACCGTCCACCCCCGGGACCACGGACAAAAAAGTGCACATCCCCAAGGATGTGGTCCGAGAATATTTTCGAGAAGACGACATCCAGCAATGGTTTAAGGCATATGAAATCGCGATGACTGCGCACCGGAACGAATCGCCGAGCTGGGGGCCAACCGAGTACTAGTGGTGCCACTCCGCTTTAGAGACTTCCTGCTAAATCTGGCCCACGATGTCCCCCTGGCAGGGCACCTGGGACAAGATAAAACCTACAGCCGCCTAGTGACCCACTTCTTCTGGCCAAAAATGAGAAACGATGTGCACCAGCATTGCCGATCTTGCCCCACGTGCCAAGCCAGTGGGAAGAGCGGCCGCAAATTAAAGGCCCCCCTGCAACCCTTTCCCGTAGTCACGACCCCATTTGAGAGGGTCGGAATAGACATTGTGGGACCCCTAGACCCACGTACAAGACAAGGCCATCGCTTCATCCTAGTACTAGTGGACCACGCCACCCGCTACCCTGAGGCTATTCCTCTCCGGACCGTCACAGCCCCAGTGGTCGGCAGGGCCCTGATGGGGATCTTCTCCCGTGTGGGGTTCCCCCGAGAAGTCGTCAGTGACAGAGGCACGAACTTTATTTCCAAATACATGAAGTCCCTCTGGCAACAGTGTGGGGTCACCTACCGCTTCACGACCCCCTATCACCCCCAAGGAAACGGACTTGTTGAGCGGTTCAATCGCACTCTAAAAGGGATGATCGGGGGATTGGAAGAACCCCTCCGTCGCCAGTGGGACGTGCTGCTGCCGTGCCTCCTCTTCGCCTACCGGGAGGTCCCACAGAAGTCCCTAGGCTTCAGCCCATTCGAGCTGCTCTATGGGCACCCAGTACGGGGGCCACTCAGCCTGATCAAAGAAGGCTGGGAGTTGCCTCCGGCCAAGAGTCCTCCAGATGTCTTCCGGTACCTCCTCACCCTCCGCAACCAGTCCCAGCGGTTAAGAGACCTAGCGAAAGCCAACCTAGAGGCCAGTCAAGAGGACATGAAGAGATGGTATGACCAGAACGCCTCATCTATTGAATTCGAGCCGGGGCAACAGGTCTGGGTAATGTCCCCCACAGAACCGTGCGCTCTCCAAGACAAATGGACGGGACCCTTCAAAGTAATCGAGCGCAAGGGACCCGCCACCTATCTGATCGATATGGAGTCCGCCCGGAATCCGCTCCGAGTCCTCCACACCAACAGACTGAAACCCCACTTTGCACGAACAGAACTCAGCCTCTTGATGGCCACAGACAACGGGGTTGAGGACGACTCCGAGCCTCTCCCTGACCTCTTGCGGACCCAGGAGCAAGACGGCTCCGTGGATGGGGTCCGACTCTCGGAGACCCTCTCCCAGGAACAACGCCAAGAGTGCCAAGCCCTCCTATCACGGTTTGCCAGCCTGTTCTCCCTCACCCCAGGTGTCACTTCCTGGTGTGTGCACGATGTGGACACCGGAGACAGCCCTCCTATCCGCCACCGGGCCTACCGCGTACCTGATCGGGTACGGGCCTGCATCCAGGCGGAAGTAACTAAGATGCTCACGCTCGGGGTCATCGAGCCCTCCGACAGTCCATGGGCCAGCCCGGTCGTACTGGTCCCCAAAGCAGCCGCCCCCGGAACCACACCCGAACTCCGGTTCTGTGTCGACTACCGGGGCCTGAATGAAGTCACCAGAACGGACGCACACCCCATCCCCCGGGCAGATGAACTGGTCGACCGAATGGGCGCTGCCCGCTACCTCAGCATCTTCGATCTAACGGCAGGATATTGGCAGATCGGCCTCACACCCCGAGCACAAGAACGTTCTGCCTTCTCCACCCCCGATGGCCACTATCACTTCACGGTCATGCCCTTCGGCATGAAAAATGCCCCAGCGACGTTCCAACGGCTCGTCAATCAGGTCCTGGCGGGGCTCGAAGAGTTCAGCGCCGCCTACCTGGACGACATCGCTGTGTACAGCCACCACTGGACCGAGCACCTCCACCACCTCCAAGCAGTGTTGCAAGCCCTTCAGCGAGCTGGCCTCACGATCAAGGCCAGCAAATGTCAAATTGGACAAGGGTCAGTGACCTACCTCGGACACCAAGTGGGAAGCGGTCTAGTGGCCCCTCTTCAACTGAAAATTGCCGCCATCCAGAACTGGCAACCCCCTAACACTCAAACTGAGGTGCGAGCCTTCCTGGGCCTCACGGGCTACTACCGAAGGTTCGTGAGAGACTATGGTACCATCGTAGGGCCTCTCACCGAACTCACGTCGAAAAATCAGCCCAAGAAGGTGAACTGGACCCCAGAGTGTCAAGCGGCCTTCGAACAGCTAAAGGCCGCCATGTGTTCCGCTCCTGTACTCCAGGCCCCAGACTACAGCCGGGAGTTCGTCGTCCAGACGGATGCCTCCGACCAGGGCATTGGGGCGGTCCTGTCCCAGGTGAACACCGAAGGCCTTGATCAACCGGTGGCCTTCATCAGCCGGAGACTCCTACCACGGGAGCAACGCTGGAGCACCATAGAGAGGGAAGCCTTCGCTGTGGTATGGGCCCTCAAGAAGCTCCGACCCTACCTTTTTGGCACCCACTTCCGGGTGCAGACTGACCACCGACCCCTGCAGTGGTTGATGCATATGCGGGGGGAAAACCCAAAACTGCTACGCTGGTCCATCTCCTTGCAAGGTATGGACTTTACCGTTGAACACCGGCCTGGGTCTGACCACGCCAACGCGGATGGCCTGTCCCGGTTTTTCCGCCTCGACGAAGAGAGTCCCCAAGAGGATGGGTAACTCTCCCCGCCTTCAGCTGGGGGGGACGCATGTTGGACAGGCCACATGACGGGCCGCTCTCCCCCGGCTCGACCAAGCCCGAGCCAGTCATACAAGCACCACACACCACCATTGCACGTCCTACGTCCCCTCAGGGACACCTGCCCTCGAGCATGATAACCTCGTGGGTCCGATCCACGGCCGACCCACGCGCCCAGCCCGGGCCGCCATCTTGGACACTTCGCCACGAGGCCGCCTGGCCCCCGATCGACCTCAACCCTGGGCCTAGCCCGGCCTCAGACATTCCGGCACCACCCTCCACCCAGGAGGCGAGCGAGCTACTTGGCCAGTCAATGGGAGAAAGAGGTGTCGATGGTTCTCCCCCGGCCAGTGCCGCTCGCCCATCGCCTCCCCGGGCGCTGGCTCCACCCCCCTGCTGGGTGTCTGGACTCCCTCATCCCGGACCTCCCGACCTCCAAGTGCGAGGGTCCGGACATCAAAGCACGCCAGCCCTATAACTGGGGCAGCTCCAGAACAGGAAGGCAGTTGTATCTTGGAGTCGAGAGACGAAAGAAGAACTCATCCTGGACGGACTACTGGCGCTGCCGTAGCTCTGTCCTGTGCACCATCATCCTGCCTGTTGGCGCTGCCACAGCCGTCGTAACCTTCATCCTTCACCGTCGTCCGGATCTGCTGGCGAGGCCGCGGACCGTTGTAACTGTCATCTACATCGGGACCTGCTTGGCTTCTCCACGGCCCGTCGACCATCCTTCATCCATATCGGGACCTGCTTGGCTTCTCCACGGCCCGCCGACCACCCTTCATCCATCTCGGGACCTGCTTGGCTCCTCCACGGCCCGATCAGCAACCACGCCGAGCTCGAGGATTGAGAGCTATTGAACTCATTGGTAACTAAGACTGTCCCGCTACCCTTTTCCTCAACCAGAGATCAGAACCGAGGGGACCCCTGAGTCCAGACCTCCTTGTATTATATCAACGTAACCTAAGAAGTGCATATAAAGTCTCGTTAACCTTCAATCTTGTGTGGTGTCCGTCTGTGGGGGGGAAGTTACTTATCTGTACAGTCGTTGGAGACGGCTCTCCCTGGAGACCTCTCCCCGTAATCTCGGCCGACCCTCCCGGTCCGTCTAACATGCACTCTGAATCTGCACTCTGCACTCTGAATCTGCACTCTGAATCTGCACTCTGCACCCTGCACTCTGAATCTGCACTCTGCACTCTGAATCTGCACTCTGTACTCACAATCTGCACTTTGCACTCACAATCTGCACTCTGCACTCACAATCTGCACTCACAATCTGCACTCTGCACTCACAATCTGCACTCTGCACTCACAATCTGCACTCTGCACTCTGCACTCTGCACTCTGCACTCTGAATCTGCACTCTGAATCTGCACTCTGAATCTGCACTCTGCACTCTGAATCTGCACTCTGCACTCTGCACTCTGAATCTGCACTCTGAATCTGCACTCTGCACTCTGAATCTGCACTCTGAATCTGCACTCTGAATCTGCACTCTGAATCTGCACTCTGAATCTGCACTCTGCACTCTGAATCTGCACTCTGCACTCTGAATCTGCACTCTGCACTCTGAATCTGCACTCTGAATCTGCACTCTGCACTCTGCACTCTGAATCTGCACTCTGAATCTGCACTCTGAATCTGCACTCTGAATCTGCACTCTGAATCTGCACTCTGAATCTGCACTCTGCACTCTGAATCTGCACTCTGCACTCACAATCTGCACTCTGAATCTGCACTCACAATCTGCACTCTGAATCTGCACTCTGAATCTGCACTCTGCACTCTGAATCTGCACTCTGCACTCTGAATCTGCACTCTGAATCTGCACTCTGCACTCTGAATCTGCACTCTGAATCTGCACTCTGCACCCTGAATCTGCACTCTGCACTCTGAATCTGCACTCTGTACTCACAATCTGCACTTTGCACTCACAATCTGCACTTTGCACTCACAATCTGCACTCTGCACTCTGAATCTGCACTTTGCACTCACAATCTGCACTTTGCACTCACAATCTGCACTCTGCACTCACAATCTGCACTCACAATCTGCACTCTGAATCTGCACTCACAATCTGCACTCTGCACTCACAATCTGCACTCTGCACTCACAATCTGCACTCTGCACTCTGAATCTGCACTCTGCACTCTGAATCTGCACTCTGAATCTGCACTCTGAATCTGCACTCTGAATCTGCACTCTGCACTCTGAATCTGCACTCTGAATCTGCACTCTGAATCTGCACTCTGCACTCTGAATCTGCACTCTGAATCTGCACTCTGCACTCTGAATCTGCACTCTGAATCTGCACTCTGAATCTGCACTCTGAATCTGCACTCTGCACTCTGAATCTGCACTCTGAATGTGCACTCTGAATCTGCACTCTGAATCTGCACTCTGAATCTGCACTCTGAATCTGCACTCTGAATCTGCACTCTGCACTCTGAATCTGCACTCTGCACTCTGAATCTGCACTCTGCACTCTGAATCTGCACTCTGAATCTGCACTCTGAATCTGCACTCTGCGCTCACAATCTGCACTCTGCACTCACAATCTGCACTCTGCACTCACAATCTGCACTCTGCATCTGCACTCTGAATCTGCACTCTGAATCTGCACTCTGAATCTGCACCCTGAATCTGCACTCTGAATCTGCACTCTGAATCTGCACTCTGCACTCTGAATCTGCAATCTCCGCACTCTGAATCTGCACTCTGAATCTGCACTCTGCACTCACAATCTGCACTATGCACTCTGAATCTGCACTCTGCACTCACAATCTGCACTCTGAATCTGCACTCTGAATCTGCACTCTGAATCTGCACTCTGCACTCTGAATCTGCACTCTGCACTCTGAATCTGCACTCTGAATCTGCACTCTGCACTCTGCACTCTGCACTCTGAATCTGCACTCTGTATCTGCACTCTGAATCTGCACTCTGAATCTGCACTCTGAATCTGCACTCTGAATCTGCACTCTGAATCTGCACTCACAATCTGCACTCACAATCTGCACTCACAATCTGCACTCACAATCTGCACTCTGAATCTGCACTCTGAATCTGCACTCTGAATCTGCACTCTGCACCCTGCACTCTGTACTCACAATCTGCACTTTGCACTCACAATCTGCACTCTGCACTCACAATCTGCACTGAATCTGCACTGAATCTGCACTCTGAATCTGCACTCTGCACTCTGAATCTGCACTCTGAATCTGCACTCTGCACTCTGAATCTGCACTCTGCACTCTGAATCTGCACTCTGCACTGTGAATCTGCACTCTGAATCTGCACTCTGCACCCTGCACTCTGAATCTGCACTCTGCACTCTGAATCTGCACTCTGTACTCACAATCTGCACTTTGCACTCACAATCTGCACTCTGCACTCACAATCTGCACTCACAATCTGCACTCTGCACTCTCAATCTGCACTCTGCACTCACAATCTGCACTCTGCACTCTGCACTCTGCACTCTGCACTCTGCACTCTGAATCTGCACTCTGAATCTGCACTCTGAATCTGCACTCTGCACTCTGAATCTGCACTCTGCACTCTGCACTCTGAATCTGCACTCTGAATCTGCACTCTGCACTCTGAATCTGCACTCTGAATCTGCACTCTGAATCTGCACTCTGAATCTGCACTCTGAATCTGCACTCTGAATCTGCACTCTGCACTCTGAATCTGCACTCTGCACTCTGAATCTGCACTCTGCACTCTGAATCTGCACTCTGAATCTGCACTCTGCACTCTGAATCTGCACTCTGAATCTGCACTCTGAATCTGCACTCTGAATCTGCACTCTGAATCTGCACTCTGAATCTGCACTCTGCACTCTGAATCTGCACTCTGCACTCACAATCTGCACTCTGAATCTGCACTCACAATCTGCACTCTGAATCTGCACTCTGAATCTGCACTCTGCACTCTGAATCTGCACTCTGCACTCTGAATCTGCACTCTGTACTCACAATCTGCAGTTTGCACTCACAATCTGCACTTTGCACTCACAATCTGCACTCTGAATCTGCACTCTGAATCTGCACTCTGCACTCTGAATCTGCACTCTGAATCTGCACTCTGCACCCTGAATCTGCACTCTGCACTCTGAATCTGCACTCTGTACTCACAATCTGCACTTTGCACTCACAATCTGCACTTTGCACTCACAATCTGCACTCTGCACTCTGAATCTGCACTTTGCACTCACAATCTGCACTTTGCACTCACAATCTGCACTCTGCACTCACAATCTGCACTCACAATCTGCACTCTGAATCTGCACTCACAATCTGCACTCTGCACTCACAATCTGCACTCTGCACTCACAATCTGCACTCTGCACTCTGAATCTGCACTCTGCACTCTGAATCTGCACTCTGAATCTGCACTCTGAATCTGCACTCTGAATCTGCACTCTGAATCTGCACTCTGAATCTGCACTCTGCACTCTGAATCTGCACTCTGAATCTGCACTCTGAATCTGCACTCTGAATCTGCACTCTGAATCTGCACTCTGCACTCTGAATCTGCACTCTGCACTCTGAATCTGCACTCTGAATCTGCACTCTGCACTCTGAATCTGCACTCTGAATCTGCACTCTGAATCTGCACTCTGAATCTGCACTCTGAATCTGCACTCTGCACTCTGAATCTGCACTCTGAATCTGCACTCTGAATCTGCACTCTAAATCTGCACTCTGCACTCTGAATCTGCACTCTGCACTCTGAATCTGCACTCTGAATCTGCACTCTGAATCTGCACTCTGAATCTGCACTCTGCACTCTGAATCTGCACTCTGCACTCTGAATCTGCACTCTGCACTCTGAATCTGCACTCTGAATCTGCACACTGAATCTGCAATCTGAATCTGCACTCTGAATCTGCACTCTGCGCTCACAATCTGCACTCTGCACTCACAATCTGCACTCTGCACTCACAATCTGCACTCTGCATCTGCACTCTGAATCTGCACTCTGAATCTGCACTCTGAATCTGCACCCTGAATCTGCACTCTGAATCTGCACTCTGAATCTGCACTCTGCACTCTGAATCTGCACTCTGCACTCTGAATCTGCACTCTGAATCTGCACTCTGCACTCACAATCTGCACTTTGCACTCACAAGCTTCATTCTGCACTCACAATCTGCACTCACAATCTGCACTCTGAATCTGCACTCACAATCTGCACTCTGCACTCACAATCTGCACTCTGCACTCACAATCTGCACTCTGCACTCTGAATCTGCACTCTGAATCTGCACTCTGCACTCTGAATCTGCACTCTGAATCTGCACTCTGAATCTGCACTCTGAATCTGCACTCTGAATCTGCACTCTGCACTCTGAATCTGCACTCTGAATCTGCACTCTGCACTCTGAATCTGCACTCTGAATCTGTACTCTGAATCTGCACTCTGAATCTGCACTCTGAATCTGCACTCTGAATCTGCACTCTGCACTCTGAATCTGCACTCTGAATCTGCACTCTGAATCTGCACTCTGAATCTGCACTCTGCACTCTGAATCTGCACTCTGAATCTGCACTCTGCACTCTGAATCTGCACTCTGCACTCACAATCTGCACTCTGCACTCTGAATCTGCACTCTGCACTCACAATCTGCACTCTGAATCTGCACTCTGCACTCTGAATCTGCACTCTGAATCTGCACTCTGCACTCTGAATCTGCACTCTGAATCTGCACTCTGAATCTGCACTCCGCACCCTGCACTCTGAATCTGCACTCTGCACTCTGAATCTGCACTCTGTACTCACAATCTGCACTTTGCACTCACAATCTGCACTTTGCACTCACAATCTGCACTCTGAATCTGCACTCTGTACTCACAATCTGCACTTTACACTCACAATCTGCACTCTGCACTCACAATCTGCACTCACAATCTGCACTCTGAATCTGCACTCACAATCTGCACTCTGCACTCACAATCTGCACTCTGCACTCACAATCTGCACTCTGCACTCTGAATCTGCACTCTGAATCTGCACTCTGAATCTGCACTCTGAATCTGCACTCTGCACTCTGAATCTGCACTCTGAATCTGCACTCTGAATCTGCACTCTGAATCTGCACTCTGCACTCTGAATCTGCACTCTGAATCTGCACTCTGCACTCTGAATCTGCACTCTGAATCTGCACTCTGAATCTGCACTCTGAATCTGCACTCTGCACTCTGAATCTACACTCTGAATCTGCACTCTGCACTCACAATCTGCACTATGCACTCTGAATCTGCACTCTGCACTCACAATCTGCACTCTGAATCTGCACTCTGAATCTGCACTCTACACTCTGAATCTGCACTCTGCACTCTGAATCTGCACTCTGAATTTGCACTCTGCACTCTGAATCTGCACTCTGAATCTGCACTCTACACCCTGCACTCTGAATCTGCACTCTGCACTCTGAATCTGCACTCTGAATCTGCACTCTGCACCCTGCACTCTGAATCTGCACTCTGCACTCTGAATCTGCACTCTGTACTCACAATCTGCACTTTGCACTCACAATCTGCACTTTGCACTCACAATCTGCACTCTGCACTCTGAATCTGCACTCTGCACTCTGAATCTGCACTCTGCACTCTGAATCTGCACTCTGCACTCTGAATCTGCACTCTGCACTCTGAATCTGCACTCTGCACTCTGCACTCTGAATTCTGAATCTGCACTCTGCACTCTGAATCTGCACTCTGAATCTGCACTCTGCACTCTGAATCTGCACTCTGAATCTGCACTCTGCACTCTGAATCTGCACTCTGCACTCTGAATCTGCACTCTGCACTCTGAATCTGCACTCTGAATCTGCACTCTGCACTCTGAATCTGCACTCTGCACTCTGAATCTGCACTCTGAATCTGCACTCTGCACTCTGAATCTGCACTCTGAATATGCACTCTGAATCTGCACTCTGCACGCTGAATCTACACTCTGAATCTGCACTCTGCACTCTGAATCTGCACGCTGAATCTGCACTCTGCACTCTGAATCTGCACGCTGAATCTGCACGCTGAATCTGCACTCTGAATCTGCACTCTGAATCTGCACTCTGAATCTGCACTCTGAATCTGCACTCTGAATCTGCACTCTGCACTCTGAATCTGCACTCTGAATCTGCACTCTGAACTCTGAATCTGCACTCTGAATCTGCACTCTGCACTCTGAATCTGCACTCTGCACTCTGAATCTGCACTCTGAATCTGCACTCTGAATCTGCACTCTGAATCTGCACTCTGAATCTGCACTCTGCACTCTGAATCTGCACTCTGAATCTGCACTCTGAATCTGCACTCTGAATCTGCACTCTGAATCTGCACTCTGAATCTGCACTCTGCACTCTGAATCTGCACTCTGCACTCTGAATCTGCACTCTGAATCTGCACTCTGCACTCTGAATCTGCACTCTGAATATGCACTCTGAATCTGCACTCTGCACGCTGAATCTACACTCTGAATCTGCACTCTGCACTCTGAATCTGCACGCTGAATCTGCACTCTGCACTCTGAATCTGCACGCTGAATCTGCACGCTGAATCTGCACTCTGAATCTGCACTCTGAATCTGCACTCTGAATCTGCACTCTGAATCTGCACTCTGCACTCTGAATCTGCACTCTGAATCTGCACTCTGAACTCTGAATCTGCACTCTGAATCTGCACTCTGCACTCTGAATCTGCACTCTGCACTCTGAATCTGCACTCTGAATCTGCACTCTGAATCTGCACTCTGAATCTGCACTCTGAATCTGCACTCTGCACTCTGAATCTGCACTCTGAATCTGCACTCTGAATCTGCACTCTGAATCTGCACTCTGAATCTGCACTCTGCACTCTGAATCTGCACTCTGCACTCTGAGTCTGCACTCTGCACTCTGAATCTGCACTCTGCACTCTGAATCTGCACTCTGAATCTGCACTCTGCACCCTGCACTCTGAATCTGCACTCTGCACTCTGAATCTGCACTCTGTACTCACAATCTGCACTTTGCACTCACAATCTGCACTCTGCACTCACAATCTGCACTCGCAATCTGCACTCTGCACTCACAATCTGCACTCTGCACTCACAATCTGCACTCTGCACTCTGCACTCTGCACTCTGCACTCTGCACTCTGAATCTGCACTCTGAATCTGCACTCTGAATCTGCACTCTGCACTCTGAATCTGCACTCTGCACTCTGCACTCTGAATCTGCACTCTGAATCTGCACTCTGCACTCTGAATCTGCACTCTGAATCTGCACTCTGAATCTGCACTCTGAATCTGCACTCTGAATCTGCACTCTGCACTCTGAATCTGCACTCTGCACTCTGAATCTGCACTCTGCACTCTGAATCTGCACTCTGAATCTGCACTCTGCACTCTGCACTCTGAATCTGCACTCTGAATCTGCACTCTGAATCTGCACTCTGAATCTGCACTCTGAATCTGCACTCTGCACTCTGAATCTGCACTCTGCACTCACAATCTGCACTCTGAATCTGCACTTACAATCTGCACTCTGAATCTGCACTCTGAATCTGCACTCTGAATCTGCACTCTGAATCTGCACTCTGCACTCTGAATCTGCACTCTGAATCTGCACTCTGCACCCTGAATCTGCACTCTGCACTCTGAATCTGCACTCTGTACTCACAATCTGCACTTTGCACTCACAATCTGCACTTTGCACTCACAATCTGCACTCTGCACTCTGAATCTGCACTTTGCACTCACAATCTGCACTTTGCACTCACAATCTGCACTCTGCACTCACAATCTGCACTCACAATCTGCACTCTGAATCTGCACTCACAATCTGCACTCTGCACTCACAATCTGCACTCTGCACTCACAATCTGCACTCTGCACTCTGAATCTGCACTCTGCACTCTGAATCTGCACTCTGAATCTGCACTCTGAATCTGCACTCTGAATCTGCACTCTGCACTCTGAATCTGCACTCTGAATCTGCACTCTGAATCTGCACTCTGCACTCTGAATCTGCACTCTGAATCTGCACTCTGCACTCTGAATCTGCACTCTGAATCTGCACTCTGAATCTGCACTCTGAATCTGCACTCTGCACTCTGAATCTGCACTCTGAATCTGCACTCTGCACTCTGAATCTGCACTCTGAATGTGCACTCTGAATCTGCACTCTGAATCTGCACTCTGAATCTGCACTCTGAATCTGCACTCTGAATCTGCACTTTGCACTCTGAATCTGCACTCTGCACTCTGAATCTGCACTCTGCACTCTGAATCTGCACTCTGAATCTGCACTCTGCGCTCACAATCTGCACTCTGCACTCACAATCTGCACTCTGCACTCACAATCTGCACTCTGCATCTGCACTCTGAATCTGCACTCTGAATCTGCACTCTGAATCTGCACCCTGAATCTGCACTCTGAATCTGCACTCTGAATCTGCACTCTGCACTCTGAATCTGCAATCTCCGCACTCTGAATCTGCACTCTGCACTCACAATCTGCACTATGCACTCTGAATCTGCACTCTGCACTCACAATCTGCACTCTGAATCTGCACTCTGAATCTGCACTCTGAATCTGCACTCTGCACTCTGAATCTGCACTCTGCACTCTGAATCTGCACTCTGAATCTGCACTCTGCACTCTGCACTCTGCACTCTGAATCTGCACTCTGAATCTGCACTCTGAATCTGCACTCTGAATCTGCACTCTGAATCTGCACTCTGAATCTGCACTCACAATCTGCACTCACAATCTGCACTCACAATCTGCACTCACAATCTGCACTCACAATCTGCACTCTGAATCTGCACTCTGAATCTGCACTCTGCACCCTGCACTCTGTACTCACAATCTGCACTTTGCACTCACAATCTGCACTCTGCACTCACAATCTGCACTGAATCTGCACTGAATCTGCACTCTGAATCTGCACTCTGCACTCTGAATCTGCACTCTGAATCTGCACTCTGCACTCTGAATCTGCACTCTGCACTCTGAATCTGCACTCTGCACTGTGAATCTGCACTCTGAATCTGCACTCTGCACCCTGCACTCTGAATCTGCACTCTGCACTCTGAATCTGCACTCTGTACTCACAATCTGCACTTTGCACTCACAATCTGCACTCTGCACTCACAATCTGCACTCACAATCTGCACTCTGCACTCTCAATCTGCACTCTGCACTCACAATCTGCACTCTGCACTCTGCACTCTGAATCTGCACTCTGAATCTGCACTCTGAATCTGCACTCTGCACTCTGAATCTGCACTCTGCACTCTGCACTCTGAATCTGCACTCTGAATCTGCACTCTGCACTCTGAATCTGCACTCTGAATCTGCACTCTGAATCTGCACTCTGAATCTGCACTCTGAATCTGCACTCTGAATCTGCACTCTGCACTCTGAATCTGCACTCTGCACTCTGAATCTGCACTCTGCACTCTGAATCTGCACTCTGAATCTGCACTCTGCACTCTGAATCTGCACTCTGAATCTGCACTCTGAATCTGCACTCTGAATCTGCACTCTGAATCTGCACTCTGAATCTGCACTCTGCACTCTGAATCTGCACTCTGCACTCACAATCTGCACTCTGAATCTGCACTCACAATCTGCACTCTGAATCTGCACTCTGAATCTGCACTCTGCACTCTGAATCTGCACTCTGCACTCTGAATCTGCACTCTGTACTCACAATCTGCACTTTGCACTCACAATCTGCACTTTGCACTCACAATCTGCACTCTGAATCTGCACTCTGAATCTGCACTCTGCACTCTGAACCTGCACTCTGAATCTGCACTCTGCACCCTGAATCTGCACTCTGCACTCTGAATCTGCACTCTGTACTCACAATCTGCACTTTGCACTCACAATCTGCACTTTGCACTCACAATCTGCACTCTGCACTCTGAATCTGCACTTTGCACTCACAATCTGCACTTTGCACTCACAATCTGCACTCTGCACTCACAATCTGCACTCACAATCTGCACTCTGAATCTGCACTCACAATCTGCACTCTGAATCTGCACTCTGAATCTGCACTCTGAATCTGCACTCTGCACTCTGAATCTGCACTCTGCACTCTGAATCTGCACTCTGAATCTGCACTCTGCACTCTGAATCTGCACTCTGAATCTGCACTCTGAATCTGCACTCTGAATCTGCACTCTGAATCTGCACTCTGAATCTGCACTCTGCACTCTGAATCTGCACTCTGAATCTGCACTCTGAATCTGCACTCTGAATCTGCACTCTGCACTCTGAATCTGCACTCTGCACTCTGAATCTGCACTCTGAATCTGCACTCTGAATCTGAAATCTGAATCTGCACTCTGAATCTGCACTCTGCGCTCACAATCTGCACTCTGCACTCACAATCTGCACTCTGCACTCACAATCTGCACTCTGCATCTGCACTCTGAATCTGCACTCTGAATCTGCACTCTGAATCTGCACCCTGAATCTGCACTCTGAATCTGCACTCTGAATCTGCACTCTGCACTCTGAATCTGCACTCTGCACTCTGAATCTGCACTCTGAATCTGCACTCTGCACTCACAATCTGCACTATGCACTCTGAATCTGCACTCTGCACTCACAATCTGCACTCTGAATCTGCACTCTGAATCTGCACTCTGAATCTGCACTCTGCACTCTGAATCTGCACTCTGCACTCCGAATCTGCACTCTGAATCTGCACTCTGCACTCTGAATCTGCACTCTGAATCTGCACTCTGCACCCTGCACTCTGAATCTGCACTCTGCACTCTGAATCTGCACTCTGTACTCACAATCTGCACTTTGCACTCACAATCTGCACTTTGCACTCACAATCTGCACTCTGCACTCTGAATCTGCACTCTGTACTCACAATCTGCACTTTGCACTCACAATCTGCACTCTGCACTCACAATCTGCACTCACAATCTGCACTCTGAATCTGCACTCACAATCTGCACTCTGCACTCACAATCTGCACTCTGCACTCACAATCTGCACTCTGCACTCTGAATCTGCACTCTGCACTCTGAATCTGCACTCTGAATCTGCACTCTGAATCTGCACTCTGAATCTGCACTCTGCACTCTGAATCTGCACTCTGAATCTGCACTCTGCACTCTGAATCTGCACTCTGAATCTGCACTCTGAATCTGCACTCTGAATCTGCACTCTGAATCTGTGCTCACAATCTGCACTCTGCGCTCACAATCTGCACTCACAATCTGCACTCTGCACTCACAATCTGCACTCTGCACTCTGCACTCACAATCTGCACTCTGAATCTGCACTCTGCATCTGCACTCTGAATCTGCACTCTGAATCTGCACTCTGAATCTGCACTCTGAATCTGCACCCTGAATCTGCACCCTGAATCTGCACTCTGAATCTGCACTCTGAATCTGCACTCTGAATCTGCACTCTGAATCTGCACTCTGAATCTGCACTCACAATCTGCACTCACAATCTGCACTCACAATCTGCACTCACAATCTGCACTCACAATCTGCACTCTGAATCTGCACCTGAATCTGCACTCTGAATCTGCACTCTGCACCCTGCACTCACAATCTGCACTCACAATCTGCACTCACAATCTGCACTCTGAATCTGCACTCTGAATCTGCACTCTGAATCTGCACTCACAATCTGCACTCACAATCTGCACTCACAATCTGCACTCTGAACCTGCACTCGGCACCTGCACTCTGCACTCTGAATCTGCACTCTGCACTCTGAATCTGCACTCTGCACTCTGTACTCACAATCTGCACTCTGTACTCACAATCTGCACTCTGCACTCACAATCTGCACTCTGCACTCACAATCTGCACTCTGCACTCACAATCTGCACTCTGCACTCACAATCTGCACTCTGCATCTGCACTCTGAATCTGCACTCACAATCTGCACTCTGAATCTGCACTCTGAATCTGCACTCTGCACTCTGAATCTGCACTCTGCACTCTGAATCTGCACTCTGAATCTGCACTCTGCAAACTGAATCTGCACTCTGCACCCTGAATCTGCACTCTGCACTCTGAATCTGCACTCTGTACTCACAATCTGCACTTTGCACTCACAATCTGCACTTTGCACTCACAATCTGCACTCTGCACTCTGAATCTGCACTTTGCACTCACAATCTGCACTTTGCACTCACAATCTGCACTCTGCACTCACAATCTGCACTCACAATCTGCACTCTGAATCTGCACTCACAATCTGCACTCTGCACTCACAATCTGCACTCTGCACTCACAATCTGCACTCTGCACTCTGAATCTGCACTCTGCACTCTGAATCTGCACTCTGAATCTGCACTCTGAATCTGCACTCTGAATCTGCACTCTGCACTCTGAATCTGCACTCTGAATCTGCACTCTGAATCTGCACTCTGAATCTGCACTCTGCACTCTGAATCTGCACTCTGAATCTGCACTCTGCACTCTGAATCTGCACTCTGAATCTGCACTCTGAATCTGCACTCTGAATCTGCACTCTGCACTCTGAATCTGCACTCTGAATCTGCACTCTGCACTCTGAATCTGCACTCTGAATGTGCACTCTGAATCTGCACTCTGAATCTGCACTCTGAATCTGCACTCTGAATCTGCACTCTGCACTCTGAATCTACACTCTGCACTCTGAATCTGCACTCTGCACTCTGAATCTGCACTCTGAATCTGCACTCTGAATCTGCACTCTGCGCTCACAATCTGCACTCTGCACTCACAATCTGCACTCTGCACTCACAATCTGCACTCTGCATCTGCACTCTGAATCTGCACTCTGAATCTGCACTCTGAATCTGCACCCTGAATCTGCACTCTGAGTCTGCACTCTGAATCTGCACTCTGCACTCTGAATCTGCAATCTCCGCACTCTGAATCTGCACTCTGAATCTGCACTCTGCACTCACAATCTGCACTATGCACTCTGAATCTGCACTCTGCACTCACAATCTGCACTCTGAATCTGCACTCTGAATCTGCACTCTGAATCTGCACTCTGCACTCTGAATCTGCACTCTGCACTCTGAATCTGCACTCTGAATCTGCACTCTGCACTCTGCACTCTGCACTCTGAATCTGCACTCTGAATCTGCACTCTGAATCTGCACTCTGAATCTGCACTCTGAATCTGCACTCTGAATCTGCACTCACAATCTGCACTCACAATCTGCACTCACAATCTGCACTCACAATCTGCACTCTGAATCTGCACTCTGAATCTGCACTCTGAATCTGCACTCTGCACCCTGCACTCTGTACTCACAATCTGCACTTTGCACTCACAATCTGCACTCTGCACTCACAATCTGCACTGAATCTGCACTGAATCTGCACTCTGAATCTGCACTCTGCACTCTGAATCTGCACTCTGAATCTGCACTCTGCACTCTGAATCTGCACTCTGCACTCTGAATCTGCACTCTGCACTGTGAATCTGCACTCTGAATCTGCACTCTGCACCCTGCACTCTGAATCTGCACTCTGCACTCTGAATCTGCACTCTGCACTCTGAATCTGCACTCTGAATCTGCACTCTGAATCTGCACTCTGAATCTGCACTCTGCACTCTGAATCTGCACTCTGAATCTGCACTCTGCACTCTGAATCTGCACTCTGAATGTGCACTCTGAATCTGCACTCTGAATCTGCACTCTGAATCTGCACTCTGAATCTGCACTCTGCACTCTGAATCTACACTCTGCACTCTGAATCTGCACTCTGCACTCTGAATCTGCACTCTGAATCTGCACTCTGAATCTGCACTCTGCGCTCACAATCTGCACTCTGCACTCACAATCTGCACTCTGCACTCACAATCTGCACTCTGCATCTGCACTCTGAATCTGCACTCTGAATCTGCACTCTGAATCTGCACCCTGAATCTGCACTCTGAATCTGCACTCTGAATCTGCACTCTGCACTCTGAATCTGCACTCTGCACTCTGAATCTGCACTCTGAATCTGCACTCTGCACTCACAATCTGCACTATGCACTCTGAATCTGCACTCTGCACTCACAATCTGCACTCTGAATCTGCACTCTGAATCTGCACTCTGAATCTGCACTCTGCACTCTGAATCTGCACTCTGCACTCCGAATCTGCACTCTGAATCTGCACTCTGCACTCTGAATCTGCACTCTGAATCTGCACTCTGCACCCTGCACTCTGAATCTGCACTCTGCACTCTGAATCTGCACTCTGTACTCACAATCTGCACTTTGCACTCACAATCTGCACTTTGCACTCACAATCTGCACTCTGCACTCTGAATCTGCACTCTGTACTCACAATCTGCACTTTGCACTCACAATCTGCACTCTGCACTCACAATCTGCACTCACAATCTGCACTCTGAATCTGCACTCACAATCTGCACTCTGCACTCACAATCTGCACTCTGCACTCACAATCTGCACTCTGCACTCTGAATCTGCACTCTGCACTCTGAATCTGCACTCTGAATCTGCACTCTGAATCTGCACTCTGAATCTGCACTCTGCACTCTGAATCTGCACTCTGAATCTGCACTCTGCACTCTGAATCTGCACTCTGAATCTGCACTCTGAATCTGCACTCTGAATCTGCACTCTGAATCTGTGCTCACAATCTGCACTCTGCGCTCACAATCTGCACTCACAATCTGCACTCTGCACTCACAATCTGCACTCTGCACTCTGCACTCACAATCTGCACTCTGAATCTGCACTCTGCATCTGCACTCTGAATCTGCACTCTGAATCTGCACTCTGAATCTGCACTCTGAATCTGCACCCTGAATCTGCACCCTGAATCTGCACTCTGAATCTGCACTCTGAATCTGCACTCTGAATCTGCACTCTGAATCTGCACTCTGAATCTGCACTCACAATCTGCACTCACAATCTGCACTCACAATCTGCACTCACAATCTGCACTCACAATCTGCACTCTGAATCTGCACCTGAATCTGCACTCTGAATCTGCACTCTGCACCCTGCACTCACAATCTGCACTCACAATCTGCACTCACAATCTGCACTCTGAATCTGCACTCTGAATCTGCACTCTGAATCTGCACTCACAATCTGCACTCACAATCTGCACTCACAATCTGCACTCTGAACCTGCACTCGGCACCTGCACTCTGCACTCTGAATCTGCACTCTGCACTCTGAATCTGCACTCTGCACTCTGTACTCACAATCTGCACTCTGTACTCACAATCTGCACTCTGCACTCACAATCTGCACTCTGCACTCACAATCTGCACTCTGCACTCACAATCTGCACTCTGCACTCACAATCTGCACTCTGCATCTGCACTCTGAATCTGCACTCACAATCTGCACTCTGAATCTGCACTCTGAATCTGCACTCTGCACTCTGAATCTGCACTCTGCACTCTGAATCTGCACTCTGAATCTGCACTCTGCAAACTGAATCTGCACTCTGCACCCTGAATCTGCACTCTGCACTCTGAATCTGCACTCTGTACTCACAATCTGCACTTTGCACTCACAATCTGCACTTTGCACTCACAATCTGCACTCTGCACTCTGAATCTGCACTTTGCACTCACAATCTGCACTTTGCACTCACAATCTGCACTCTGCACTCACAATCTGCACTCACAATCTGCACTCTGAATCTGCACTCACAATCTGCACTCTGCACTCACAATCTGCACTCTGCACTCACAATCTGCACTCTGCACTCTGAATCTGCACTCTGCACTCTGAATCTGCACTCTGAATCTGCACTCTGAATCTGCACTCTGAATCTGCACTCTGCACTCTGAATCTGCACTCTGAATCTGCACTCTGAATCTGCACTCTGAATCTGCACTCTGCACTCTGAATCTGCACTCTGAATCTGCACTCTGCACTCTGAATCTGCACTCTGAATCTGCACTCTGAATCTGCACTCTGAATCTGCACTCTGCACTCTGAATCTGCACTCTGAATCTGCACTCTGCACTCTGAATCTGCACTCTGAATGTGCACTCTGAATCTGCACTCTGAATCTGCACTCTGAATCTGCACTCTGAATCTGCACTCTGCACTCTGAATCTACACTCTGCACTCTGAATCTGCACTCTGCACTCTGAATCTGCACTCTGAATCTGCACTCTGAATCTGCACTCTGCGCTCACAATCTGCACTCTGCACTCACAATCTGCACTCTGCACTCACAATCTGCACTCTGCATCTGCACTCTGAATCTGCACTCTGAATCTGCACTCTGAATCTGCACCCTGAATCTGCACTCTGAGTCTGCACTCTGAATCTGCACTCTGCACTCTGAATCTGCAATCTCCGCACTCTGAATCTGCACTCTGAATCTGCACTCTGCACTCACAATCTGCACTATGCACTCTGAATCTGCACTCTGCACTCACAATCTGCACTCTGAATCTGCACTCTGAATCTGCACTCTGAATCTGCACTCTGCACTCTGAATCTGCACTCTGCACTCTGAATCTGCACTCTGAATCTGCACTCTGCACTCTGCACTCTGCACTCTGAATCTGCACTCTGAATCTGCACTCTGAATCTGCACTCTGAATCTGCACTCTGAATCTGCACTCTGAATCTGCACTCACAATCTGCACTCACAATCTGCACTCACAATCTGCACTCACAATCTGCACTCTGAATCTGCACTCTGAATCTGCACTCTGAATCTGCACTCTGCACCCTGCACTCTGTACTCACAATCTGCACTTTGCACTCACAATCTGCACTCTGCACTCACAATCTGCACTGAATCTGCACTGAATCTGCACTCTGAATCTGCACTCTGCACTCTGAATCTGCACTCTGAATCTGCACTCTGCACTCTGAATCTGCACTCTGCACTCTGAATCTGCACTCTGCACTGTGAATCTGCACTCTGAATCTGCACTCTGCACCCTGCACTCTGAATCTGCACTCTGCACTCTGAATCTGCACTCTGTACTCACAATCTGCACTTTGCACTCACAATCTGCACTCTGCACTCACAATCTGCACTCACAATCTGCACTCTGCACTCTCAATCTGCACTCTGCACTCACAATCTGCACTCTGCACTCTGCACTCTGCACTCTGCACTCTGCACTCTGCACTCTGAATCTGCACTCTGAATCTGCACTCTGAATCTGCACTCTGCACTCTGAATCTGCACTCTGCACTCTGCACTCTGAATCTGCACTCTGAATCTGCACTCTGCACTCTGAATCTGCACTCTGAATCTGCACTCTGAATCTGCACTCTGAATCTGCACTCTGAATCTGCACTCTGCACTCTGAATCTGCACTCTGCACTCTGAATCTGCACTCTGCACTCTGAATCTGCACTCTGAATCTGCACTCTGCACTCTGAATCTGCACTCTGAATCTGCACTCTGAATCTGCACTCTGAATCTGCACTCTGAATCTGCACTCTGCACTCTGAATCTGCACTCACAATCTGCACTCTGAATCTGCACTCTGAATCTGCACTCTGCACTCTGAATCTGCACTCTGCACTCTGAATCTGCACTCTGTACTCACAATCTGCACTTTGCACTCACAATCTGCACTTTGCACTCACAATCTGCACTCTGAATCTGCACTCTGAATCTGCACTCTGCACTCTGAATCTGCACTCTGAATCTGCACTCTGCACCCTGAATCTGCACTCTGCACTCTGAATCTGCACTCTGTACTCACAATCTGCACTTTGCACTCACAATCTGCACTTTGCACTCACAATCTGCACTCTGCACTCTGAATCTGCACTTTGCACTCACAATCTGCACTTTGCACTCACAATCTGCACTCTGCACTCACAATCTGCACTCACAATCTGCACTCTGAATCTGCACTCACAATCTGCACTCTGCACTCACAATCTGCACTCTGCACTCACAATCTGCACTCTGCACTCTGAATCTGCACTCTGCACTCTGAATCTGCACTCTGAATCTGCACTCTGAATCTGCACTCTGAATCTGCACTCTGAATCTGCACTCTGCACTCTGAATCTGCACTCTGAATCTGCACTCTGAATCTGCACTCTGAATCTGCACTCTGAATCTGCACTCTGCACTCTGAATCTGCACTCTGCACTCTGAATCTGCACTCTGAATCTGCACTCTGCACTCTGAATCTGCACTCTGAATCTGCACTCTGAATCTGCACTCTGAATCTGCACTCTGAATCTGCACTCTGCACTCTGAATCTGCACTCTGAATCTGCACTCTGAATCTGCACTCTGAATCTGCACTCTGCACTCTGAATCTGCACTCTGCACTCTGAATCTGCACTCTGAATCTGCACTCTGAATCTGCACTCTGAATCTGCACTCTGCACTCTGAATCTGCACTCTGCACTCTGAATCTGCACTCTGTTCTCTGAATCTGCACTCTGAATCTGCACTCTGAATCTGCACTCTGAATCTGCAATCTGAATCTGCACTCTGAATCTGCACTCTGCGCTCACAATCTGCACTCTGCACTCACAATCTGCACTCTGCACTCACAATCTGCACTCTGCATCTGCACTCTGAATCTGCACTCTGAATCTGCACTCTGAATCTGCACCCTGAATCTGCACTCTAAATCTGCACTCTGAATCTGCACTCTGCACTCTGAATCTGCACTCTGCACTCTGAATCTGCACTCTGAATCTGCACTCTGCACTCACAATCTGCACTATGCACTCTGAATCTGCACTCTGCACTCACAGTCTGCACTCTGAATCTGCACTCTGAATCTGCACTCTGAATCTGCACTCTGCACTCTGAATCTGCACTCTGCACTCTGAATCTGCACTCTGAATCTGCACTCTGCACTCTGAATCTGCACTCTGAATCTGCACTCTGCACCCTGCACTCTGAATCTGCACTCTGCACTCTGAATCTGCACTCTGTACTCACAATCTGCACTTTGCACTCACAATCTGCACTTTGCACTCACAATCTGCACTCTGCACTCTGAATCTGCACTCTGTACTCACAATCTGCACTTTGCACTCACAATCTGCACTCTGCACTCACAATCTACACTCACAATCTGCACTCTGAATCTGCACTCACAATCTGCACTCTGCACTCACAATCTGCACTCTGCACTCACAATCTGCACTCTGCACTCTGAATCTGCACTCTGCACTCTGAATCTGCACTCTGAATCTGCACTCTGAATCTGCACTCTGCACTCTGAATCTGCACTCTGAATCTGCACTCTGCACTCTGAATCTGCACTCTGAATCTGCACTCTGAATCTGCACTCTGAATCTGCACTCTGAATCTGTGCTCACAATCTGCACTCTGCGCTCACAATCTGCACTCACAATCTGCACTCTGCACTCACAATCTGCACTCTGCACTCTGCACTCACAATCTGCACTCTGAATCTGCACTCTGCATCTGCACTCTGAATCTGCACTCTGAATCTGCACTCTGAATCTGCACTCTGAATCTGCACCCTGAATCTGCACCCTGAATCTGCACTCTGAATCTGCACTCTGAATCTGCACTCTGAATCTGCACTCTGAATCTGCACTCTGAATCTGCACTCTGAATCTGCACCCTGAATCTGCACCCTGAATCTGCACTCACAATCTGCACTCTGAATCTGCACCCTGAATCTGCACTCTGAATCTGCACTCTGAATCTGCACTCTGAATCTGCACTCTGAATCTGCACTCACAATCTGCACTCACAATCTGCACTCACAATCTGCACTCACAATCTGCACTCTGAATCTGCACTCTGAATCTGCACTCTGAATCTGCACTCTGCACCCTGCACTCACAATCTGCACTCACAATCTGCACTCACAATCTGCACTCTGAATCTGCACTCTGAATCTGCACTCTGAATCTGCACTCACAATCTGCACTCACAATCTGCACTCACAATCTGCACTCTGAACCTGCACTCGGCACCTGCACTCTGCACTCTGAATCTGCACTCTGCACTCTGAATCTGCACTCTGCACTCTGTACTCACAATCTGCACTCTGTACTCACAATCTGCACTCTGCACTCACAATCTGCACTCTGCACTCACAATCTGCACTCTGCACTCACAATCTGCACTCTGCACTCACAATCTGCACTCTGCATCTGCACTCTGAATCTGCACTCTGAATCTGCAACTGCAAAGCTGTGGGGCGGATGTTCAACCAATGTCAAGACACGCTCCTGGTTCCCAAAATTCTAAATCGGCAGCTCTCTGAGCTCCGGCCATTAAGCTACATCTCCTCCCAATGTATAAGGCTGTTAATCCTATGCCGTTTCCCATTACTTGGATGTGTGTGACACTGTGTCATCTAGTGTCAACCGATCTGCCCATTTCATGTCTGTTCAAGACTCCCACACACCAGTGTCAGTTTCAACTGACAGATTCGGTTGTTTGTTTTGGGGCAGGTGCCTTGGGCATTGCTTCTTCCTCTGCTTCATTAGTTCTCCAATTTGGTTGCTGTATAATGCCAATATTCATTAAAAATGTCACGTGTGATTGCAGCTCCCTGTGTCATTATTTCCTTTTGGCCGGACCTGGCTGTAATGCTTCCAAAATCCTGACTTGTAAGACTGTAACAAGAAAGAGGGGTGAAGAACAGAAGTAATGGGTTTCTGGTTGTCAGTGTTAGATCTTCACATTCTCAGGGGAAAAAATACCGACCTTTCCAGGTCTTTAGTTTGTAAAAAGGCAAGGCATAGGTACCTGGTTAAGAATTGCTTTAAAATCGCAGGGGATTCTTGGTTAGCTTGGCAATTCTGCCCCTGTCCGCTTTATTAAACATTCTGGGAAAGCTCTTAAACACTTCTGTAGTGTTTTCTTCTCGACTTTGATGTTTTTTTAAAAGGGATCGTATTCTGCCTTTTTACTTGCTTTCTGCTTTCACATAAAAATATAACCGCCCTGGTCATATAACAATAGTGGCGGCCCCAGGAATACGCGATTGCGGAAGCCCAGGGTTAAAGGAGCATTTCCAAGTATGGGGGCCAAGAAGAGTTCTCTGTAAATTGACATGTTTCGGTAAAACAACATGACCCACGCACAAGTGGCTTATCTTTTTTTTTTTTTTACTTTGGATTCTGGGATCTGTATTCCAGTTTATTTAATTATAGAATCGTCCCAGAATCCAACGAATAATAGGACTGGGAAACGTTAGAGTTCTGAATCTGGAACATAACTTGGGCAGGATGTGGAGAGGTAGGTGTCAGGCTGGGGCGACAACAGGAGGTACGGAATAGCACAGAACTCCTCCAATCGGAATTTTTTGTTCGCAATCGTTCAGAAAATCGTAAACCTCATAACTAACCTCGTCTCCATGATGCACAGATATTATTCTCCGCTGAACAGGGAAGATGGCTTTCCTAATCAAAGACTCCTTGCAGTGATGTCTTCTGAAATTCTGGTTCTAATAAACTCCCAGGCAGAAGGGAAGCGATTGTGACGTATAGGCTAGAAAAGTATGCAGCTTGCTCTATGTACACAATGCACTATAAACAATCCTTTTTGTAGAACTAAGAGTATATTCATGCACAGAACGGGAAATACTCATCTCCAGGAGAAGCGCAGATACAGCACTCACGTGACGCAGCGTAAGGTCACGTCAGAGACACTAATCACCAGAATAGCATTTGAACAGACCGACCCTAAACCCTCCTCCCCCTAGCTACGCGGGTGCACGGAACACGCTAAAAGAGCCCGGTGAGTTTGGGGTGGGGGGTGCGTGCGTGCGTCTGTCTGTGTGTGTGCCTGCCTGTGCCTGCGTGTGTGCCTGCCTGCGTGTGTGCCTGCGTGTGTGCCTGTCTGTGTGTGCCTGCCTGTGCCTGCGTGTGTGTCTGCCTGTGCCTGCGTGTGTGCCTGCCTGCGTGTGTGCTTGTCTGTGTGTGTGCCTGCCTGTGCCTGCGTGTGCATGTGTGCATGTGTTGTGAACAGCCGGCCGGGATCGGAGCGCGTGACCTGATCCGATTCCGGCCGGCTGCGTGCGCGTGACTGTTGGACAGGCCACATGAAGGGCCGCTCTCCCCCAGCTCAACCAGGCCCGAGAGCCGCCACGACAGTACCACACATCATCATTGTACATCTGCTGCCCTCTCAGGACCCCTGCCTGCGAAGCAAGCTAACCTCGTGGGCCCGGTCCACTGCCGGCCCACGCGGCCAACCTGAACCGCCATCTTGGACACTTCACCACGAGGTCGCCTGGCCCCCGATCGACCCCGACCCTGGGCCTGGCCCGGCCTCAGACATCTCGGCACCACCATCCACCCAGGAGGTGAACGGGCTACTTGGCAAGTCAATGGGAGAAAGAGGTGTCGATGGCTCCCCCCCGCCAAGTGCCGCTCGCCCATCGCCTCCCCGGGCGCTGGCCCCACCCCCCTGCTGGGTGTCTGGAATCCCGCATCCCGGACCCCCCGACCTCCAAGTGCGAGGGTCCGGACATCAAAGCACGCCAGCCCTATAACTGGGGCAGCTCCAGAGCAGGAAGGCAGTTGTATCTTGGAGTCGAGAGACGTAAAGAGGAACTCATCCTGAACGGACTACTGGCGCTGCCGTAGCTCTGTCCTGTGCACCATCATCCTGCCTGGTGGCGCTGCCACAGCCGTCGTAACCTTCTTCCTTCATCGTCGTCCGGATCTGCTGGCGTGGCCGCGGACCGTTGTAACCGTCATCTTCATCGGGACCTGCAGGCTCTGCCGCGGACCGTCATCTTTCATCCGACCATCTCGGGACCTGCTTGGCTCCTCCACGGCCCGATCGTCAAGAACGCCGAGCTCAAGGATTGAGAGCTATTTTTGGACTCACCGGTAACTAAAGACTGTCCCGCTACCCTTTTCCTCAACCAAAGACTAAGCTAGAGGGGACCCCTGGGTCCAGACCTCCTTGTACCATATCATCGTAACCTAAGAATTGCCTATAAAGTCTCGTTAACCTTCAGTCTTGTGTGGTGTCCGTCTGTGGGGGGGAAGTTATTCATCTGTACAGTCGTTGGAGACGGCTCTCCCTGGAGACCTCTCCCCGTAACCTCGGCCGACCCTCCCGGTCCGTCTAACATTGGTGGCCAGCGGCGCGATTCGAATCACCGCATAACGTACAGAAAATAGCTCACCCCACAACGAACCACAATGACAACTAAAGAAAGCGGATCAACCGAGAAGTTCCAAATGGAAAAACTAGAGGAGTACAGCCACCGTGAACTAAAGCAGTTCTGCATCGAACTAGGTATCGCTACCACCGGACTAAGCACCAAGGACGATTTTAAACATGCCCTAGAATCTTGGGCAGAGACCGGGGATACCGAAGCCCCTGAGCAAAGCACCGCAGAAAAAACCACCACAGCCCCTGAAGGGCAAAGAACCGGTCTCCCGCAAGACGAGATCCAAGAAAGAGAAAAAATCCGACTACACGAGCTAGAAATGGCCCGACTCAAGATGGAAATAGAACTCAAATTGGCCGAACAAAAAATCAACTTAGAGCACCTACGTCTCCGAGAAGAAAGAGAAGAGAAACAGAGACAAAGGGAGCTCGAGGAAAAGAAACTGGCGTACGAGCACGAACGGAACATAGCCGAGATCAACCTGCGCAAACAGAATAAGGAGTTAGGGGTGCCCGAGAAACCACACACCCCGGGGACCGCGGAGAAAAAAGTACACATCCCCAAGGATGTGGTCCGAGAATATTTCCGAGAGGACGACATCCAACAATGGTTTAAGGCCTATGAAATCGCTATGACTGCGCACCGGATCGATAGAAACGACTGGGGTGCCGGCCTATGGGGCAGATTCCTCAATGAAGGCCGCGATACCCTGTTACAGCTCCCAGACCACCAGATGACCTCCTACGACCATATGAAAGCGGCCCTCCTCACCCGCTATGGTCTCACGCCCGAGATGTACCGCCAGAGGTTCCGAGACTGCACACGCATCCCGGGTACAACTTGGGTGGACTATGTAACGTACTTTAGCAGAGCTTTCGAAGGCTGGATCAAAGGAAACAACGTCATGACATACGAGCAGCTGTTCAATCTGATGGTATGGGAGCATCTGTCCAACAATTGCTTCATCGAACTACGCCAACACCTCCTCGACAGCAAGTTGACCGATCCCCGGCAGCTCGCAGCCGAAGCTGACCGGTGGGAGATAACCAGAGTGGGCCGGAATGGGTCATACGAGCGAAACAGGAACAACAATGGACACCACCGACCGAGAGGAGGAGGAGGGGGCCAAGGACGAGGAAGAGACCACACTCCGGCCGCCCCCGCTGCCAGCACCACCCCCCCGGCCAACCGGGGCAGCACCCCGGCGCGACCGGGGTACAGAGCCAATGTCACATGTCACCGATGCCAGCGAGTCGGCCACTATGCAAATGACCCAAGCTGCCCGCAGTATCAAAGTCCAAAACCCCGCCAAGTGGCCGCCGCAGCACTAGGGGAAGAACAGATCCCCGAGGAACAAGAAACAGACCAGCAAGAGTATCAAGAGTGGGAGCCAGCCGCCATGACTCTCGCGTGCTTAGGGGGAAGAGACATGGTCCCGCGGGTCCCCCTACCCGCTAACACCCAGAAGTACAGCCAATGGGTAAGCATCAATGGACGACGGGCCGAAGCCCTTCGAGACACCGGGGCCAGTGTGACAGCCGTCCGCTGTCACCTGGTGACCCCCGAACAATATCTACCGAACATCCTCTGCCCTGTGCGATCAGCCGACAACTCGGAAAGTCTGTGTCGGATGGCCTGCGTCCCCTTTGAGTGGGGAGGGATCTCCGGCATGCTGAAGGTGACGGTCCGAGACGACTCCCCCGTGGACTGCCTACTCGGAAATGACCTGGAGAGCTCCCCGTGGGCAGCCGTGGAGCGAAAAGAACACTTGGGGATGTTAGGCGTCCCGGACTGGGCGTGCGTCACCACCCGGTCCATGGCCGCCCGGGCCAACCCTCACCCAGAAGAACCAGAATGGCCGGCGCCGCCGCCTCCGGTCGCCCCAGCCGAGACCACCGACCATGACACCCCCCTCGAACCTGCTCAACCTTCCGACATCGCTAACCTTGACCAGTGGGCCCAAGAGGGGGGACCCACGCAAGAACAATTTCGCCGGGAGCAGAAGGCCTGTCCCTCCCTAGAGGGACTCCGCCAACAAGCGCTCGCCCAAAGCGCAGGGGATACTTCCGGAACTCATTGGGTCTACTGGGACAATGATCTGCTGTACAGCGAGCAAAGAATCGCCGAGCTGGGGGCCAACAGAGTACTAGCGGTACCCCTCCGTTTCAGAGACTTCCTGTTAAACTTGGCCCACGATGTCCCCCTGGCAGGGCACCTCGGACAAGATAAAACTTACAGCCGCCTAGTGACCCACTTCTTCTGGCCCAAAATGAGAAACGATGTGCACCAATATTGCCGATCTTGCCCCACGTGCCAAGCCAGTGGGAAGAGCGGCCGCAAACTAAAGGCCCCCTTGCAACCCTTTCCAGTAGTCACGACCCCATTTGAGAGGGTCGGAATAGACATTGTGGGACCCCTAGACCCGCGTACAAAACAAGGCCATCGCTTTATTCTGGTGCTGGTGGACCACGCCACCCGCTACCCTGAGGCTATACCTCTCCGGACCGTGACAGCCCCAGTGGTCGGCCGGGCCCTGATGGGGATCTTCTCCCGTGTGGGGTTCCCCCGAGAAGTCGTCAGCGACAGAGGCACGAACTTTATTTCTAAATACATGAAATCACTCTGGCAACAGTGTGGGGTCACCTACCGATTCACGACCCCCTATCACCCCCAAGGGAACGGACTGGTTGAGCGGTTCAACCGCACACTAAAAGGGATGATCGGGGGATTGGAAGAGCCCCTCCGTCGCCAGTGGGATGTACTGCTGCCGTGCCTCCTCTTCGCCTACCGGGAGGTCCCACAAAAATCACTAGGCTTCAGCCCATTTGAACTGCTATACGGGCACCCAGTGCGGGGGCCGCTCAGCCTGATCAAAGAAGGCTGGGAGATGCCTCCGGCCAAGAACCCTCCAGACGTCTTCCGGTACCTCCTCACCCTCCGCAACCAGTCCCAGCGGTTCAGAGACCTAGCAAAAACCAACCTAGAGGCCAGTCAAGAGGATATGAAAAAATGGTATGACCAGAACGCCTCATCCATTGAATTCGAGCCGGGGCAACAAGTATGGGTAATGTCCCCCACAGAACCATGCGCTCTCCAAGACAAATGGACGGGGCCCTTCAAGGTGATCGAGCGCAAGGGTCCTGCCACCTATCTGATCGATATGGAGTCCTCCCGGAACCCACTCCGGGTCCTCCACACCAACAGGCTGAAACCTCACTTTGCACGAACCGAACTCAGCCTACTGATGGCCACAGACAACGGGGCTGAAGACGACTCCGAGCCTCTCCCTGACCTCCTGCGGACCCAGGAGCAAGACGGCTCCGTAGATGGGGTCCGCCTCTCGGAGACCCTCACCAGAGAACAACGCCAAGAGTGCCAAGCCCTCCTGTCACAGTTCGCCAGCCTGTTCTCCCTCACCCCAGGTGTCACGTCCTGGTGTGTGCACGATGTGGACACCGGAGATAGCCCTCCTATCCGCCACCGGGCCTACCGCGTACCTGATCGGGTACGGACCTGCATCCAGGCGGAAGTGGCCAAGATGCTCACGCTCGGGGTCATCGAGCCCTCAGACAGTCCATGGGCCAGCCCGGTCGTGCTGGTCCCCAAAGCAGCCGCCCCCGGAACCACCCCAGAACTCCGGTTCTGTGTCGACTATCGGGGCCTGAATGAGGTCACCCGGACGGACGCACATCCCATCCCCCGGGCAGATGAACTGGTCGACCGAATGGGAGCTGCCCGCTACCTCAGCATCTTCGACCTGACAGCAGGGTATTGGCAGATCGGCCTCACACCCCGAGCACAGGAACGTTCTGCCTTCTCCACCCCCGATGGCCACTATCATTTTACGGTCATGCCTTTCGGCATGAAAAATGCACCAGCGACTTTCCAACGGCTCGTCAATAAGGTCCTGGCGGGGCTCGAAGGGTTCAGCGCCGCCTACCTAGACGACATCGCTGTGTACAGCCACCACTGGACCGAACACCTCCACCACCTCCGAGCAGTGCTGCAAGCCCTTCAACGAGCTGGCCTCACGATCAAGGCCAGCAAATGTCAAATTGGACAAGGGTCTGTGACCTACCTCGGGCACCAGGTGGGAAGCGGCCTAGTGGCCCCTCTACAGCTAAAAATTGCTGCCATCCAGGACTGGCAGCCCCCTATCACCCAAACCGAGGTACGAGCATTCCTGGGCCTCACAGGCTATTACCGAAGGTTTGTAAAAGACTATGGAACCATAGTGGGGCCTCTCACGGAACTCACGTCAAAGAATCAACCAAAGAAAGTGAACTGGACCCCAGAGTGTCAAACGGCATTCGAACAATTGAAGGCCGCCATGTGTTCCGCTCCTGTGCTCCAGGCCCCCGACTACAGCCGGGAGTTCCTCGTCCAGACGGACGCCTCCGACCAGGGCATTGGGGCGGTCCTGTCCCAAGTGAACACCGAAGGCCTTGATCAACCCGTGGCCTTCATCAGCCGGAGGCTCCTACCCCGGGAGCAACGCTGGAGCACCATAGAGAGAGAAGCCTTCGCAGTGGTATGGGCCCTCAAAAAGCTCCGGCCCTACCTTTTTGGCACCCACTTCCGGGTGCAGACCGACCACCGACCCCTGCAGTGGCTGATGCATATGCGGGGGGAAAACCCAAAGTTGCTGCGCTGGTCCATCTCCTTGCAAGGTATGGACTTCACAGTCGAACACCGGCCAGGACCGGACCACGCCAACGCAGACGGCCTGTCCCGGTTTTTCCGCCTCGACGACGAGAGTCCCCAAGAAGATGGGTAACTCTCCCCGCCTTCAGCTGGGGGGGACGCATGTTGGACAGGCCACATGAAGGGCCGCTCTCCCCCAGCTCAACCAGGCCCGAGAGCCGCCACGACAGTACCACACATCATCATTGTACATCTGCTGCCCTCTCAGGACCCCTGCCTGCGAAGCAAGCTAACCTCGTGGGCCCGGTCCACTGCCGGCCCACGCGGCCAACCTGAACCGCCATCTTGGACACTTCACCACGAGGTCGCCTGGCCCCCGATCGACCCCGACCCTGGGCCTGGCCCGGCCTCAGACATCTCGGCACCACCATCCACCCAGGAGGTGAACGGGCTACTTGGCAAGTCAATGGGAGAAAGAGGTGTCGATGGCTCCCCCCCGCCAAGTGCCGCTCGCCCATCGCCTCCCCGGGCGCTGGCCCCACCCCCCTGCTGGGTGTCTGGAATCCCGCATCCCGGACCCCCCGACCTCCAAGTGCGAGGGTCCGGACATCAAAGCACGCCAGCCCTATAACTGGGGCAGCTCCAGAGCAGGAAGGCAGTTGTATCTTGGAGTCGAGAGACGTAAAGAGGAACTCATCCTGAACGGACTACTGGCGCTGCCGTAGCTCTGTCCTGTGCACCATCATCCTGCCTGGTGGCGCTGCCACAGCCGTCGTAACCTTCTTCCTTCATCGTCGTCCGGATCTGCTGGCGTGGCCGCGGACCGTTGTAACCGTCATCTTCATCGGGACCAGCAGGCTCTGCCGCGGACCGTCATCTTTCATCCGACCATCTCGGGACCTGCTTGGCTCCTCCACGGCCCGATCGTCAAGAACGCCGAGCTCAAGGATTGAGAGCTATTTTTGGACTCACCGGTAACTAAAGACTGTCCCGCTACCCTTTTCCTCAACCAAAGACTAAGCTAGAGGGGACCCCTGAGTCCAGACCTCCTTGTACCATATCATCGTAACCTAAGAATTGCCTATAAAGTCTCGTTAACCTTCAGTCTTGTGTGGTGTCCGTCTGTGGGGGGGAAGTTATTCATCTGTACAGTCGTTGGAGACGGCTCTCCCTGGAGACCTCTCCCCGTAACCTCGGCCGACCCTCCCGGTCCGTCTAACAACTGTCCAAATTGTAGATTGATTGTTCTTTCCAGGTTTAATGGTGTGAGAGGAAGGAAGAAAGGGGAAATATATGTGGTATTTCTCAATTTTGTTGATGTAGGTGCTCATTATGGCAAGACTGAAGAATAGACAAGATGAACCTTGACGCAGTGAGACACTGATGATGGTAACAGTAGTCCTGAGCAGTGGAGGAGCTGAGTCTTTTTTAGGGTCTTAATAATTGTTCTATTATTGACTTGAGAAACCGACATCTAGAAAGAGTGTGTTTTTATGCATGATGATCTGTGACCTGAGCATTCCACGGGACTAGGTGATGTACCTGTGCAGTGATGGTGCAGGCTTTTACAGATCTCTTGTCAGCGTAATGTTTGTCTAAGATTGTATTTTTTCAAGGATTTGAAAGGTGTATAGCAGTTTAGTGATCTCTTTTCTCACCTATAAAAGCCTCTAAGCTCACTGACCACTCTAAGTCATCCCATTCACTTCATCTGAACGTTTTCTGGTTAATTGCAGCTCCAGACGTGCACTGTGTTTAACCAGAAAACTTTAACAAAGGCACACAATCAGTCTGCAGTTGCGCTCTATTAAGTACAGAAATTCATCAACTCTACAAACATGGCATGTAAAGCACACACTCTGTTTGTAGACTTGCTGTATTTCTCTTCTTAAAAAATCTGGGCTGTGGGGTGATTGTGTGTCTTTTGAAACTTTTCTGTGCTTGGCATAATGTGGTCCCTGGCTTATATTTTCCTGTTTCTGTCATTCCATCCAGATATATGATACAACAAGTAAAATCATACCTACAACAAGTAAGACTATTGGTTTTATCAGTGGTTGTTAGTTGCATAAGGTAAATAAGCAGCAAATATGGCTGGGGCACGTTGACAACTGTTGTGTTCTACACTAGATATAGCATGGTAGAAAGTTTTCCTGTGTATTTAACCATGGTGACTAGGCCATGTCATAAGTTTGTACTTACCAGACTTAGATTTGGTTTGGCACACCATCTGGTGGCTCTCCCGTTCCTTAAGAAACATCTGTCGGGGCCATGTATGTGTGATGGTGTTTCTACTCAGAGCACTTTGCACTTTCTACTGTTGCCCATCTTCTAGAGATAACATCATATAATTGCTGCTCCACTACCACGACCTACTAACACGGTGAGACGGATATACACCTCTGCCAAATTACTACAACTTAGGCCTACAGCTGCCCTACCTCATGTCCTACCACTTCTCAGATACTCCAGCCCAATCCTGGGCCCAGTTCCATGTCCTACTTGCACAATAGCTGCTGCGAAACACTCTACAACCGACCCCCCTTTGGTTCAAGCTGCATTAATAAATGCAAGATCCCTCCCCAAGCACAAATTAGAAATCGCCGACCTGATTGACGCGCATAACTTAGATCTTTTGTTCATCACTGAGACTTGGGGGGACGAAGCCTCCGGACCAGACTTTAGAGCAGCCACTCCTACTAACTACAATGTTTGTAGATCAGACAGGCCAATAAAAAAAGGGGGTGGCATTGCTATAATCTACAAAGACCACTTCAAACTTACGACTAAACCTTATATTTGCCCTGAATATGAGTCTCTCATTTTTACACTATGCCTCTCGGCCAATCATCCTTCAAAGGCATGCTAATTTATCGCCCTCCGGGGTCAAGAGCCAAATTTCTCGCTAATATAGGCAATTTAATCGAAGCAGCTGCAGACTCCCCTCACTTCACCATACTAGGTGACTTTAATTTTCACCTAGAAGTCACCAACAACCACGATACCACTCAGCTACTCACAGACCTATCAGCTGCTGGCCTGTTACAACTGATAAACTCTCCTAAGCATCAGGCAGGCCACACATTAGACGGTATATTCACCAATAGTCCCCTTGTAACTGTCACCCAAACTATCCCCCTCATTTGGACAGACCATGCAGCGATTTGTTTTACGGTTGAAACAAACCATACCAAACCTACTCCTACTGCCCCTAATCAATCTTCCTATAGAGACTGGAAAAACTTCGACACAGCTCAGTTAGCAGAGATGATGCAGGAGAATTATATTCCCGGTGAGCAGGACCCCATTACAGCGTCCTTCAATTATTTGACGAATAAAATACTTGCTCCGATAAAATCCTCCCATCGAAACAGGAAAATACCTTCAACCCCGTGGTTCACTGAAGCCCTCCGGACGCAGAAACAATATTGCAGGAATCTTGAAAGGCAGTTGCATCGCAACTACAACTCCGCAGACAAAACGACCTACAAAAATGCTCTCTCCATCTACAAAAGACTAATAGTTGCTGAAAAAAGTCGCTACTATACTTCCCAAATCGATCAGGTGAAAAATTCAGCTGGAGAACTATTTCGGGTGGTTACCACTTTGTCTAACCCCCCTGCCCCGCGCCTAGAAGGTTCACAGTCTTTAACAGATGCTCTGGCCAGCTTCTTTGAGGAAAAAGTCAGTTCCATCTTCCTTACCTTCTCTCATTCCTCCCCTCATTCCTCCCCTTCACCTTCGCCTATGGCACCCCCCATGAATACTTCGCCCATTCTATCAGTTTTCGACACCATTGACAAGAAGTATATTCAACGCTTGATAACCAGCACAAAATCCGGATCCCCCCTAGACCCATGTCCCCCTGCTATCCTGAACCTCATTCCAGAAGCCATTTCCCCCGCATTGACTACTATTTGCAATGCCATATTTTCAACAGGAATATATCCCTCTGTTTGGAAGGAGGCTATCATCAAGCCACTTCTAAAAAAGCCAACCCTGGACCCTCTGCTCCCCTCTAGTTACAGACCCATCGCATGTCTCCCCTTCCCAGCCAAGCTCTTCGAAAAAACCATGAACACTCAACTTTCGAAATTCATCAATGCCAACAATCTACTTGATGACACTCAGTTTGGCTTCAGACAGGGACACGGGACGGAGACAGCACTGCTAAAGGCCGCCGACGAAATTAGAACGACAATGGACATGGGAGGAGCGGCAGTCCTAATACTCCTAGATCTTTCTGCGGCTTTCGACACGGTCGATCATGTCACTCTGATCGACCGTGTCTCAGCTCTAGGAATTATAGGCAAAGCTAAAGACCTGATTGCCTCTTTCCTAGCTAATCGCCCCCAGACTGTCAAGATGGGTAATTTCACCTCCCAGACCTTCTCCCTCCCATGCGGCGTTCCACAGGGCTCCTCGCTAAGTCCAACGCTTTTTAATATCTATGTATCGGACTTAGCGAGGGTGATAAAATCTTATGGAATTGCCCTGACAACTTACGCCGACGATACCCAATTAGTACTATCAGTGCACAACAACGGAGCAGCTATCGCCGCCAACTTTCAAGAGGGAATGAAGGCCATAAGCTCCTGGATGTCATCAAACTGCCTCAAACTTAACTCCGACAAAACGGAGGTGATGACATTCGGGAGCTTGCACCCAGCATGGTCCCCTCAATGGTGGCCACCTCAGATGGGGTCCCCCCCCCAACCGGTGGTCAAGGTCCGAAACCTCAGAGTCATTTTTGACAATAAACTTACTTTCATACACCACGCCAACGCTGTTGTATCATCTGCCTTCTACACTCTAAAAAAAATAAAAAAATTACTTCCTTACCCACCACAGTCCGCGGGCAAAACACTCATCAGCACCTTAGTGTTCTCGAGAACCGACTATTGTAACTCTCTTCTCCTGAATGCCCAAGAAAAGGTTCTCAACAAGCTCCAGACAGTACAAAACGCGGCGGCCAGAACCCTACTATCCATTCCTAAGTTCACTTCAACCTCAGCTCATATCAAGAAACTACATTGGCTTCCGGTTAGGAGCCGAATTAAATTTAAGGCTCTATGCATAGCCTATAAAACTCTGAATAATGCAGGACCACAGTTTCTAAAAAGAGCTCTCCGCCCACTGGAACAATGCAGGACCCTTCGATCTTCCTCTGCCTACCTGCTGAACGTCCCTAGGACAAGAAAGGCCAGCTGGGGAGACAGATGTTTCACAACCGCCACGGCCAAACTGTGGAACACCCTACCACTTCATATCAAAACTGCCCCCACGCTCCTCAAAATTCAGAAAGAGCCTTAAAACATGGCTGTTCTCATTGTCCTAAACTCCCCCGTCACACCATCAGTGAGCTCTGTAAACACTAGCGCCGAGACACCCGTATGGGTATTTGCGCGCTTTAAAAATTGCTAAAATAAAATAAATAAAATGTACTCAAATTTACGTACTGCATTTCTGAAACCGATGTTTATAAAATATGGTGTATGTACAGTTAACCAGGCAATGATTTTAATCTTTAATCTGGAATCGGCCGATATCTGTTTTTACACAGCCGCGTTTTTAAATTACTATGTTAATGCCAGGAAAAGCATGTGCTTTTAAGAATTATGTCTGTAACATTGTCTGTAAATCTTTCTTAGATATTGATGTATTGTTTATTATCATGTTTTTATTCTTGTGCTTTTATGGTCATTTTACATGTGCCAAATAAAGCTTCATGAATTGAATTGGCTTGTATATATTATTCAAAAAACTTCTACCTTAAGCCCCGGTGACACCACAACAATATTGCTGCCCCTGGGTTTCAAAAAGAGAAAGGAGGCAAGTGTTAGTGAAGAGGGTACTCCTGACAGATGGATCCGTCATTTACACACTTGCAGCTGTCATCGGCTCAGACCTGCTTCTAGGCAAGATTACAAATCTTGGCAAGGCCTAACACGCCTTCCACCCTTCTTAGTTTGTTCAGGTGATCACAGTTACATAGAGCTAGCATTTAGAAATGACAAGCTGGTAAAAAAGGCTCCTTTTGTCCTTTTTTACTTCAACTCCCCAGCTGCTCTTGCCGTCTACTTCTCTTCTTTTTCTTCTTCCTCATATCAGTCCTGCTCCACGTTTACCCACTTTCCCCTTCTCCCCCATACCATTCGTGTCTCCATTTTCCTCTGACTGCCTGTTCTTTGCTTTCCCTCTTACCGGTTTTCCATTCTCCGTTCTCCCTCCTAGTTCTCCAAAGCCTCTGGCTGCATTTCTCTTTCTGTCCCTCTCTTACCAATTGCTCCATTACCCCTTCCCCATTTCTCGTCTTTGTGCCCTGTCTTTTTTCCTACTTTGTTCCTCTCTCCCCTTTCTCTGCTACTAAAACCAATTTCTTGTTAGTCTCCTCTCCATTTCCTTCAGGCAGCTATGTTACAATTTTGAAAACACATACCACTATCCCTGAATATTACATTGAGGCACTCTTAGAATTTGGACCAGTGTGCCGCTGCTTTGTTGGTACCTGGCCAAAAAGGACATGAAAAGCCTACATTGGATTATAAATCCAAAGCAGTCCTGATCAGGGGCCCAAGAAATAAGATTGGCCCAGTGCCATCAAAATCCTTAAGATGTCCCTGTGCATTTGTTGAAGTTTTCATGTTGAACACAACACTCATCATGAGCTGCAATTAACATGAAAACCTTAACAAATGCACACAATCACCCTGCGGCTCAGACTTATTAAGAAAAGAAATGCAGCAATACAGATGCAAAGATTTCAAATTGCAATGCAGGATGTTTTCATAATTTTACTGTAATTATTAGTGCCAACAGGTCTGGCTTTAGTGCTGGTGCCGCCTGGTGCGACAATGTTTGTTGGCGCCCCAATAACCACCTCCATCATGGATACTCTCATTATCAACTTTTAACTGTGCCCCTCAAGTCCATAACCCCTCTCTCATTCATATTTATTTTGTTTAATAATGTCACTCATACCAGTGTAGGTGTTAAGCACTTTACATCGGATACACATTACCCGGAGACACTGAATCATAGTGTGTAAATCAATGTATAGAAAATGTTACATCAGACAGAGGAATACAATTTGTAGGAAGCACAAGTTGTCCATACTGGTAGACAGTTTAGTTTAAAAGTTCTTGATATGAAGAAGCCCACTCTGAGAATTTATAACGTAACACCATGGCTTTACTGATATGAATTGATTTCAACCCAAGTGAAATCTGTTTGCAACATTAGGATAATTAAAGGCTGGAGGGATATGCATGATGTTCTAATCTATACCTTACAGTTTGTATGCAGCTCTTAGATAGTTAATAGCTCACTGTTCTATATTAGGATTTAAAATTTTAAACTGCAAGTTTCAAAAGGGGCTCTCTAGCGAAAACAGTAACGCATTGACCTATTTACATTAAATGCAATTTGTGATCTGCATGGATCACCTGCTTTACATCAGGCATTTTAACCTCCAGCGCAACTTTATGATGAGTCAAAACGTCCACTACATGAAACTCAGATCTCTCTGCAGCAGGCCCATAAATAAGCCAGAGTTATCTTGACATTTTTATGGTTTCCTGAAAATTGCTGGTGGCAAGGAACACAGCAGCAGGTTCTTTTAAAACTGTATTGTACTTCTAAAGACAGTGCATGTAAACATATAAAAATAAGACACAACACCCCTCTACCCTCCTTTGGAATTCATGAAGGATTATTTTAAAACACTTAAAAGTTTGTCAATTCACATGTAATTTGGTTTGTCACCAATGTTTAATAGAGGCACAGCAATTTATTTTAAATGCACTTATGCAAGCATGTTTTCTTTAGCTGGAGTTAAAGATTCAAACATAGTTTTGTTGCAAAAGCTTGCTTTTATTTCATCTGCAGGTGTTTTTAGAGATGTTTTAGCCTTTGAAAGTCCAGCTCAATCACTAATGTCGTTCTCCAAGCAGAAACCCTAGTAAAATGCAGTTCGTATTGTCCCTTCTTGCCAAGTAGTACTAATATTGTAAATTAACTTGTCAAAACTCATTAATTACCAGACTTGAGCGGCCAACGTTCTCTGCTCTCCTAGTGGTCATGCAAGAGGGCAGGCACTGTTGTGCAAATAAATATAATTGCCACTGTGCCTAACTAGTGAGTTCCTGTCAGCAAATGGACACATTCACATTACACCAATGTCACATGGTACTGCCGTCTCGTGCTGCATGACTCATATATGCAGCCAGCCCGAGTCAAGCGGATAAGTCAGATTCAAATACTTCTGGTACCACTTTGTGCTATTTAATTCAGCCACTAAGCGTGCATGTTAAATTCATTGTTTGGAACGCTTGCTAACAAACTGTTCTTCAATTGCAGGTTTGCAGTCTGTATGGTATTTGAATGGCCAGGCGTGTGTACCCACAAAGACAAGGTAATTCTGTTTACGTTCCTCGTTGGATTGGGGGTTGCTGGGTAAATATATTTACAATCTGCACCCATTTTCTTTTGCAGGGTTGTGAGACCATACTACGAATACAATTGCACAAGCATAACAAACAGGTAATTGTTTGGTAGAGCTACACTGGTGCATCTTGTACATTGTAGTATAACAACACACCTTACCCATGTTTTCTTCTGTTACAGGTTTTGCAGGCAGCACAACACACATTTAAACAGGGATATGTGAGTACATGCAGAACAAACAGGTAATTGTTTGGTAGAGTTAAACCGGTGCATCTTGCACATTCTAGTATGACATACCTTACCCATGCTTTCTACTGTTACATGTTTTTAAACAGGCATACATGAGTATAAGCAGTTGGTGGAGTTAAACCGGTGCATCTTGTACATTGCAGTATAGCCACATACCTTACCCAATGGCTGCCAGGTTTGGTTATGGAGTGTGGACAATGCTGACAGAAACTGCCACTGACAAAGCAAACAGAATGGACGTGGTTGAAAAACTAAGATCCCTGCCTGAGGAGATAAAGATTCTCATCAACAACGTGTTATTGGCGGTCAATGTTGTCTGTCCAAGACATCCATGACCACCTAGCTTGGTATGTGAACATACCAGACAGCTGGAGGAGCAAGAACAATGCCTTTGAGATCCTTTAGGCCATCAATAGCGGGATGCACTGTGAAGCTATGGCAGAACTTCGGCAAGCTTTGTATCACACATTGATAATTGATGGGAGCACCGGTATTTCTGTTACAAAAATGCTCATCTTGTACTTCAAGCTGATTAGTTGTAATTCTGAGGCTATCACTACTGCTGTGAAAGAATTCTATGCTGCCAATGAACTGGACCTTATAAAAATTGTCATGTTCACATCCGTTGGTGCGTCTGTGCTGCTGGGTGAGAATAATGGTATTGCTCATCACCTCAAACAATCCATTGCTGATCTAGTTGAGCAGCATTGTGTCGCCCAACGGCAAGATTTGGAAGAGGGTTCTAATAATGAAAGAGATGGGGAAACTATTGGGGACGGTCTACACTGTGTTCTCCAGATCTCCTGGAAGGAAGTCCAAACTGGATGAAATCGCATCCCGTCACTGAATATGAAGTGTTCTTTTTTCTACCATTAAATGAAGTCTGGTGGCTTTCAAGGCATTTTGCTGGTAGTGCACTAATTCGGATTTAAGAAGATGTGCCTAACTACTTTGAGAATGAGAAAGTTACATAGAATTACCCAGTTCCTAAATATTGTTACAAAATCTATCAAACTCAAACTAACATATTTCAGTTCTTAATGACATTCTGGGTGAATTTAAATCTTTGAGCAAACTGTTCCAAAAAAGTTCCTCGTCTACTGTTGAAGCTGTACAGTATGCAAGAGCAACAATTGGCCAAATTAAGGAACAGTATTTTGGGGGACACTGTCTTTTGAAGCAGCACAGTAAGATATATGATGGTATTGTACAAGCAAAGGCAAGAGTTTGACAGTGGGCCTATTTTGTCTTTTGTTTCCCTTCTTGGTGAGCACATGCAAAAAAGGTTCCCGGAAGATGTACTGAAAGAATAGGCAAGTTTTGAATTAAAGGCAATTTCAAAACAATCACATTTGTATTTTGGGACTGAGAATGTACAAAGACTCATCAAAAAGTAAACAATGTTTTGGTACTGGGTGATTGTGAAACACTGATATATGTTGTTCAACAATACAGAGAACATAAATATGAGGTGGGGGAACATGTAAATGGTGAGTTATTTACCACTTTTCAAGACATGGTTAATTTCACTGTATGCAATGATTCTCAGTATAGTGTAATGTCTCAGCTTGTTGTAACATTTCCTGTATCTAGTGCAGATTGTAAACAAGGATTCTGCCTCATGAACACTATCAAGAGTAAATCAAGAAATAGAGCAGAAGCATTTGGGTATGCTGATGAGGACAAAGGCAACAGCACTGTAAAAATGGCAAGGATCGACGAGAGAAGCAACCATGACATCCATAAAGTAACGTGAGACGTGTGTGAACAGTCCATGTTTGCCTGGATGTCACACATTCACAAACTATCTCTGACGAGATAGCCCGACATTACTCAGTAGCTTACACATCAAATTGTAAATATGTTCTATAATTTTGTATCTTATTGTGTATATGTAATCTTGTATAGGCTCTCAACATTTGTCCAGCCAATGAACAGTGCTCCAGTTAAGAATCAATAGTAAGGTTTTATGATGGTACTACCTATTGAGTCTTTTGCTTTTCTACACCTGAAGTGCACTTGCCTGTGTAACCAATTCATGTCATGGCATGTGTATCCAAATTGTAAATCTGCCTTAAGCCCCTTAACGTAGTGCTGCATATGTGGAAATGCACTGTTTTGGTGGAGAAGTGTGGCTCACAGATTAGAGCGGCAGACCCTGAGGCAGAGGTCTGGCCCGGGACCAGGGTTCAATTCCCAGCGCAGCAGGGTCTTGGGATCAATGTCCACGGACTTGATAATTCTCGCCTCGGTGTCTACTCTAATCATGGGTTCCACTCTGCAACTCTGGGCAATATCTTGCTTAATCTCCACAACGGCCCGAAAGCGCTAGGATGCCTGGCCTCACCTTGGAGGTGCCCAGTAAGGGGCATCTCACAGGGAAAGCCAGGAAGGGTTCCATAGCGGTATACAGCGCCAAGATACCTTCTAGGTAATAGTGCGCTTTACAAGTATACACACATTTACATTTACACATTTACATTTTTTAAGCAAAAGTTTGGATTGATATTTGGCTCTGAGCACAAGCGCGGTCTGGTTCCTGGCGCACATAGTCATGGATGTCGCTCATTGAGACCACACACTGATGCACACAGTGAAATAAATTAAAGGGAACATTGGAAAGCAGACAGGCCTATAATTGAGGAAAATGTGGCAAGGCCTTCAGGGCTAGTTGTAACAGTGAATCTCTATATCAAAGAAATAAGAAATGAAGAATAGTGGCATGTCAATTCAGCATAACGTTTCATGCTGTGTGTGTAGGAGATTGCCTTCTTGAGCACATAGGGAGAGAATGGGATGCTATGGTTGCTCCTCATGTACTAACCTTATCAACTTCCACCCACACATCTGATGTGGCATAGATTTGTGCAGAATGTGCAGTATAATTGAGGCAGCGCAGCCGCTTCAGTAATGTGGTATGCTCACCAGGGATTTGTCAAAGAGATGTGCAAAGTCTAGACATATAACCAAACATGTTTCAAGTTGCCGAAGCTTATGTTTCCTTTTAGGCAATAGTGTTATCTTGCTGCCTACACGTGTTACATGCAATGCCTAAGGCTGTGCCCCCTAATGGTGATTTTAAAGGCATCCTCTTTGATCAGTTTATCAGAAGCTTAGCCAGAATTAAGGTCAGAATACTTTGCCTCGATGTCACCAAGGAACTCCTGAAACTGCGGGTCTTCTAATGCACAAGGTTGGAGGTACCACATAGGGATGACAGAAGCCTCCCTGTCCCATGCCAATGCCAGAAGCTGGGGGTGGTGATCTGAGTGTATGTGACACAGATATGCAATGTGGCTTCAAGTTATGTGGGGCAGAGTAAAGTGCATAAACGTTGAATGCCGTGTTAAGGCTGCACCATAGGTCTACAAGAGACCAGTTACATAGCCCATCACTCAGTGTATGGGCATTATATACAGATGCTGTGCATTGCAGTGGAGAGAAAGTCCGATCCAAGGTAGTTTTGAGGACAGAGTTAAAGTCTCCACCTATAAGCCAGGGAATTTTGTTCCAGTGAGATAATATGCCAAGTAGAATGAGTAGGAATGAAGCCTGATCTGTGTCAGTGGTGTATATTGCACTCAAGATACCCTGGAAACCATTCAGGAGACCCTGTATAAACACATGTCTACCCTCTATGTTATCACTGTTTCGTCTGCCAGGAAGGGACTCCCTGATCTCACCCACACCAACACCCCCTTGTGCATGAAAAATATTTTGTGGCAAACGCCTGACCTAGCCATTGAAAACAAAGGTGATCAGCCTTGGCAACCGTCAGGTGGGTGTCCTGCCGCAATGCTATGTTGGTGGAGCTGCCCTGATGGTACAAATAGACTGCATCACATTGTGAGGGCACTTGCATACCTCATACATACCAGGTGACTATATTAGTGTGGGTCATACTGTTGGTGAAATAGGTACACACACATATGCCTCTTCAACATCTGAATGAAGGGGTGTGGCTCAGGCATATGGGCCAGTGAGCAAAATCATGTAAGACAGCCAGAAGTGTATGAGCAACAGTGCAGAACCTTGAGAAAATAACAATAGAGGAGGGAGGAGCTCCCCACATATGATACATTATTAGGGCAGTAGTACAAATAGCAGCCTCCCAAACTTCTGAAGACATTGCAACAAAGAATGAGTACATAGGTGAAACCTAGGGGGCATAGGAATGCCCCAAGTCAGCTTGCAGCTACCTCCAATGTTCAGGTTATAGTATAAAAGCAAGCAACATACATCACATGCAAATGGTTACATAAAAAAGGGCCAAAAGAACCTCTGTCTAGGAAGCAATGGAATAGGGCTCATGCAGCAACTAAGTCCCCCTTCATTTGAAATGCAGACATAAAGAACAAACCACTGTGCAATGCAGTAAAGGGAGATACATGTGTCCTTTAGAGGTTCTCTAGGAGGCTAGCGGTGTCCAGGTTGAAATTTAGATCTCTGACTAGGATGTAGTCAGTGGAGGCAAGGGCACGGAGTGTGATGAATTCACAATGGTGTCAGTGGAATCAGTATGGGCTGAGCAGCCTGCAGATGAGGGTTCCTTGGTGTGTCGTTTTTGGGTTGGTCTGGATCTGGAAGTGGACATTTTCTATGAGGATTGTAGTGTTGTTCCAGCAGGTGGTTGTCATGCAGAGAGTGTCTTTTTGGACGATGGCTCCACTTAAGAGGGTAGGGCAGGATCTTGTATCCATCAGGAATGGCGGTGCTGATGTCCCGCATAGGGTTGGCATTGGTCTAGGCAACATTGGGTGCATGGGTGTTGGAGAGGTCTCAGATTTCTATGGTCTGCTTCTGTAGGAAAGGCACACTGAGGAGGATGCAGTTGAGTAGTTTGTGAGCGGTGATGTCCGGTATGCTTGGGGCTGCTGCTAGGGTCCGGAGGTGGCAAAGGTGCAGCAGCAGTGTCAATAGGAGCTCTCACCTTGGGTGTTGCTCGGCTTTGAAAGCTGGCAGTTGATGCTGCGTCCAGGCTTGAGTGCGTAAAAGGTGCTGGAGTCATAGCAGAGGTGGGAAGGAGAACCAGGGTCCTCGATGCCGGTCACTGTGGGTCATGGACAGGAGCAGATGGGCTCGGCTTTGGCTTGCCTTTAGTGCACAAGTGGAGTGTCCGCTGGTGACTACCATTAGGTAAGGGTCAGGGAGGGCAGTCAACCGGGAGTGGGAAGGACAAACTGAAGGGGCCGCTGGGGCAGCAGCAGCATGGACAGAAAAAAGCAGAGAAAGGAGATAGAAAAGAGATAGAGCAGAGAGAGAAGAGGGAAAAGAGGAAAGAGGGCACAGAAATCCAAGACAGGCAGAAGAGCAGAGTTCTCTCCCACAGACCACCAGGGACGAGGCAGAGGCAGGAGCCTGCAGGTGGAGGATGGCCTTGAACACCCAGTAAATGGGGAGCTAAGTGGGCTCAGAGGGCAGCACTTAGTGGTAGAGATGTGCAGGGGGAGAGCAGTCACACTGACCAGGTCAGTGGTCTACATACCGTTCCTGATGGAGTAGGCTTCGGCATCTTTCACCGTATGCCCCAAGTGAAGGATATGAGTTCAGACAGTTTAGCATCACCCACTTTATCAGTAAGCTTCAATGTCTTTCGTAGCTTTGCCACACTTGCCTTTCAGCGATGTGCAGGTCAGCACAAGTTTTGAACAAATCTTGCGAGACCATGTCTGGTGCCGCTCCCTGTGACACTTAAGGGATGGGTGACTCAGTCCGAGGGCATCAGAAGGGTGAGTCCCAGGGAGGCTCACAACAGGGGGGAAGGTACTGTGCAGAGAGCAAAGCGCCTCTATCCCAGCATCATCGTTTTCCTGGTTGTTTAGTCAGCAATAAGAGTTGTCAGCTACCACTGAGGCTGAAGCAATGTCAAGCATGAGGGTACCCTTCAACATTGGTGGGGTAACAGATAGGGGAGGAAAGACAGAGAAGATAAGTGCAGCACATCCTGCGGCTACCTCAACTCCAACAAGTGTACTCACGAGCAGAGGGGCTTGGGCCTGACACCACCCTCATGACCCTGCTCACTCACTGGTCTGAATTCTACTGAGAGCCAGGCCACGATATAGCTCTGCAGAACATCAGTGACAGCCACCCGCGGGGGAGGGCCCCCTCATAGCATGCCCAATATTTCCTCTTGGTCTCTGAGCCAAGATACAACCAGGTGGGAGGTAAACACTATCTCAAACACAGGAAGGGGGAGAGGCACAACACAATCACTACTCCAGCCTCCCCAATAACAACTGTAAACACACCAGGGGGAGTAGTGTGTATGGATCTCTAGATTAGCGGTGGCACATGCTCAGTGAAAGAATACTGGCCTCACTCACAAAATTGTGACATGCTTCATCATTGGGCTTGCATCAATACACCACTGCGCAGACCAACACCGAGGTTGGAGAAAAAAGGAAGGGGAGACAATACAAACACATATAAATAATAATATATGTAATGATCCTGGGATTACCAAAAGAAAAAGTGCAGTGACAATTAAAAGTAGTTCTGTGGCTTATTTTGTAAATAATTGTATTCCTAGATCCACCGACTAGAAATATTAATGTAAAGGATGGTGGTGATAGTAAAGTATTAGGAGTTCCTACACCCTCCTTACTGCCAGATTGTCAACATGTTTCAGCTGCTTTGTAAGTGCCTGCAATTTCAGGTCATCACAGCTTTCATCAGGACATTTCAGATCCCAGAAATTTAAAATTTGAATCCCCCTCAGAACACCCAGTATTGGGTCTCTGAAACCAATTGTTCACAGCGCGAGGGGTCCAATGAGTAACTCACTCCAGAAAATTGAGTTTCCAAACAAGGCATGCTTAAACTGGTAAGTTAGAGGAGGACACCCTCTGTAGTCACACTCACTCCAAGGGTAGAGCTCCGCCTTCACCTCTTGTCTTCACTGAGCACGTGCCACCTTTAAACTTTAGATCTATATACACTACTCCCCCTTGTGTGTTTATAGGGAAGTAGAAAAGGGATTTATTGCTGGGCGCACAGCATGTTTTAGGCGTTTTTACAGTCTGTGTGGATCTCCAGAGTATCGCCTTCTGTCTGGAGGCGTAGTATAAATGAAAGGGTTGCACTCTCAACACTGAGAGATGTCCTCTGGGTTCCAAGAAAGTCCTTGTATAAAGGTTTCACAAAGGATTATGTCTTTACTCCAAAGTAATGGTTTGAATATTTATTCAAGTATATTCAGGCCTTGCCATATTAAGAAGATGTCATCTATGAATCTTACAAATAATTTTAGGTGATCCATCCATTCAGTTTTGTTAAGAATGTGATCTTCTTCGAATCTGTGCATAAAGATATTTGCATAGGCCGATGCTGTCGAATTGCCCATAGATGTTCCTGTTAATTGTTGGTACCAATCCTCTTTCCGTGTGAAGTAGCTAAAGAACAGTGTGAATTGTAAAAGCTCCATAAGAAAAAGTTTTAACTGGTTGTCCAAATCGATTCTCAATAGACAGTATTCAATGGCTTCAATCTCCATTGCGTGTGGGATAGATGTATATAGGGATGATACATCCACTGTACACAGAAGTATTTGGTCATGATCATGTATTTGCACTTGATTGAGTTTATTGATAAAATCTGTAGTGTCTCGGATGAAGGTTGGAAGAGAGACAACGATGGGTTGAAAATATTTATCTAGAAATTTTCCCACTGGATCGTGAATGCTGCCACATGTGGATACAATAGGCCTGCACGGAGGCTTAAGTGGATCCTTGTGTATCTTGGGAACCAAGAAGAATTTAGGGCTTTTGGGATGTTTGGTAGTGAGGTACTTAGCAGTTTTCTCAGAGATTACATTGCTTTCAAAAGCTTTATTGAGTATTTTGTCAAGTCTTTCCTTGAATTGACTAGTGGGGTTGTTGGGTAATTTCAAATAAGTGTTAGTATCCGAGAGGTGAATCATCGCTTGTTGATCATAGTAAGATGTATTGAGTATTACTATGGCACCGCCCTTGTCGGCTTTGACGCAGGTAACTTGGTTGTTGTTGGCAATGGATTTGATGGTATTGATTTCCTTGGTGGTAATGTTTTTGTGTTTAGATTGTCGATTACAGTTGAGTCTGGATAAGTCATTTCTGACTAAGGTCTCATATGTGTCGAGTGTCTTATGTGAGACTGGTGCAAGAAAGTTGCTTTTAGGACGTAAGCCCTTAAGTTGATCTTCCTGTGGATCTGTAGATACTTGTACGATGTTTTGAAAAAAGTGCTTTAGGCGGAGTTTTCTCATGAGTTTGTAAAAAGAAATTTCCAGCTCTAGTTTATTGGTTTGGGCAGTTGGTATAAATGAAGTTCCTTTTTGTAGAATATTCATTTGAATTCCACTGAAATGATAATCCGAGATATTAATTACCAGATTATCGGTTATTTCCCCTTGGGTTTGTCCCTCTTGCTGGTTACTGTTCTCGTTTGTGGAGGTTCTTTTGTTTTTTCTTGTTCTTTTTGACCTCCTGGGTCTTCGCGTTGGTCCTGGCCTACCTCTAAAAAAGGCTCGGCAGATGTTGAGGGGGCTTCCGAGGTAGTTGTACTGCTCTGAAGATTAGATGTTGATTTCTGCGGTGGAAGTCGGGTGCGTCTCCCTTGTAAGTTGGTGGTGTCATCTTCAGAAGAGGAAGTTTCAGTGTTGGCTGTGTAAGGTTTGTTTTGTCTTCGTTTAGCGTAAATATCTGCCCATGTGTATACCTCGCCCATTTTATAATCTATAGTATCCCTTTTTAGTTTGCGAATCTTGCGTTCTGTAACTTCAGCAGTATGTTTAGTCAGTTGAGCGTTGATGTCTTCCATGATTTTATTGAGTTCTTCTGTTGTGTAACTGCTTTCCAATTCAGTCTTCACATGAGAAATTTCTGTTGCGAGTTCTTCCAGAATGGTTGATAATTCCTCGATAATCAACAATATTAAGTCGAGGCTGCACTTATTAAGGATGGCATACCATCTATCTTTGAATCTTTGAACGTTTTTGCACAAGGACGGTTTTAATGGTATTCTTAAGCCTCTCGGTATTCTCTGTGCCTTGTGGTACTTGACCATGGTGCTCGCGTGCAGGCGCTGATTAATTATTTTCTTGGATAGGTATAATAGTTGTTTTATGTTTTGCTCCTTGCTTCGGTTCGTGGTCAACTCAGTGGTTTCTTCGCTTATGAGTGCGTATATTCTGTTGACTTCCTCGTTAGAATACGCAAACGTTTCAGCTCTTGCTTCCGTAAGATTGAATATTTCATCCATGTTGTGCGCGTGCTGTCCAGCAGTATGGCAGACTAGTAGATATAGAAAAGGGATTTATTGCTGGGCGCACAGCGTGTTTTAGGCGTTTTTACAGTCTGTGTGGATCTCCAGAGTATCGCCTTCTGTCTGGAGGCGTAGTATAAATGAAAGGGTTGCACTCTCAACACTGAGAGATGTCCTCTGGGTTCCAAGAAAGTCCTTGTATAAAGGTTTCACAAAGGATTATGTCTTTACTCCAAAGTAATGGTTTGAATATTTATTCAAGTTTTGCTTGCATCAATACACCACTGCGCAGACCAACACCGAGGTTGGAGAAAAAAGGAAGGGGAGACAATACAAACACATATAAATAATAATATATGTAATGATCCTGGGATTACCAAAAGAAAAAGTGCAGTGACAATTAAAAGTAGTTCTGTGGCTTATTTTGTAAATAATTGTATTCCTAGATCCACCGACTAGAAATATTAATGTAAAGGATGGTGGTGATAGTAAAGTATTAGGAGTTCCTACACCCTCCTTACTGCCAGATTGTCAACATGTTTCTGCTGCTTTGTAAGTGCCTGCAATTTCAGGTCATCACAGCTTTCATCAGGACATTTCAGATCCCAGAAATTTAAAATTTGAATCCCCCTCAGAACACCCAGTATTGGGTCTCTGAAACCAATTGTTTACAGCGCGAGGGGTCCAATGAGTAACTCACTCCAGAAAATTGAGTTTCCAAACAAGGCATGCTTAAACTGGTAAGTTAGAGGAGGACACCCTCTGTAGTCACACTCACTCCAAGGGTAGCGCTCCGCCTTCACCTCTTGTCTTCACTGAGCACGTGCCACCTTTAAACTTTAGATCTATATACACTACTCCCCCTTGTGTGTTTATAGGGAAATAAACACGACCTCTTCCTCACCAGAAGGCCGCCACAGGCAGGAGGTAAATGTACTCTCCACAGCTGCAGGGGGTGGTCAGTCAGTGATACATCTCAGCTCAAGAGGAGAGAACGGGGAAACTTGTGGAGGCCCTGGCTGACATAACAAACGTCTATCCAGGGGAGCCCAGTCCTGGCTCACTGATGCTGGCAGGTATTGCATCCACCCCTTGTAGGCAGACGGAACCATCTGCTCTGTCATTGATGGACAACTCAACAGAGGGTCAGGCCCTACCAAGTTTCGACCTCTAAACCCCATGGCAGGGGAGACAACAAAGTGGCAATGGAAGAAACTAGAATCAGGGCACTTCAGGGTAGCTCAGTTGATGTAGCCCCGAGTGCAGCATCAACGGCAGATAATGGAGAGTAAATAAAATAAAATAAAATAAACCATAGTACAGAAAAAACAATCACCCTTCTATAACACATATTAATACATTCTTCCCTAATTCATAAAATTCATGGAGACATCTTATAATATTTATAAAAGAAGTCTTTAACACAGACAACAATTTAAAAAACACAAATTAATAAATAGTGTTCCTATGTCTAATAATAGCTTTTATGAAAGATGACATAACCATTGTTATTTGATCATTTTCTAGGTTTGGAGCCTCAGAAATGCTATTCTACATTGTCTAAGTCCCCATTTCTTTAAAATAAGAATTAAAACCCTACTCCTTGGTAAGTCATAATATTTACAGAAAAACATGCAGTGTAGGGTGGATTGGATGGAGGTATGATCACACGGGCATGGAGACAGATTTCTAGACAAAGTATTAGCTTCTGGAACGGTCACCATTCTGAAAAAGGACCCGTAGCGAAATTGTGTTAATAGCATGCAGGAGAAGCAGCTCTTTACCTGTACCAGATATAATTGAGTACCCTGACATTACAAAATCAGGTGGTTTTCCATGACTGATTTCTTCATTTTTTTGCAGAGCCAGCGCTCATTCTCTAGATGGCTTAAACAGTTTGCTTTAAGAATTTTTCTCGATACCCTTTTCAGGCTATTTGGGGAATCAAAATACTAGGGATGGCCAATATCATAAGATAGTTTTTTTTCATAATTAATCCATGATATACTGGCAACTCAGTCTAGTTTGAGGCAATCCTCAATTACATTTCTATTGAAACCCACGCCTTGTGCCACAATAAAAGGGGATTTAGTTTGATGATATCAGATATGTAAGCCAAACCAAGTTCCCTATGACATACGTACATAGCAGTAGAACAAGGCACAGCTAAAAGATCGCAGTAGATATACATTTAGCTTTGAAAATGACCAATAGCTCCGGGACTGGTCTACCACCTAATTTTTGGAAAAATAAGGCACTGCAGCTATTGCTCTGGGGTTAGACAATTTTCTCGCATTCATGGCTGCTGTCCATGAGCCAGACTTATCAAAAGTGATTCCCAGGTAAGAGAATCTGTCTATGTTGTCTATTGTTTTCTTTTCAATTAATATTTTACATGGTTTAATTTTCTTAACCCGAAAGCTCATAGTATAGGTCTTACTGATATTTACTTTTAGACCACATTCATATAAGTAGTACATTTAGTAACTGCTCTTTTTTCATCTAATACCCATGTATCTATCTATGATAGTAGGTTCTAACATCAAGGATCAGCATTGAAACCTATGGTATTTTCTTTTTATTTATATAACAATGTCACCTACCCTGTAAAGCACTCTGATACCCGCAAGGGTCTAGTTCGCACTACATAAAACTTTAAAAATAAATAAATAAATAAATATCTGCGTCCGTGCCATAATCACTGTGTCGTACGCATACAATAGAATAGGAACAGGAGTGTTCTTAATGATTAGGTAATCCTGCCTATCTTCTGACAAATAAAGTCCTACACTGTGTATGCATAGGGAAAATAAGAACGGGGCAAGTATACATCCTTGTTGTACCCCCTTTTTTATGCTGAACTTATTTGAACATTCTCCATGCTTGCCGTACCTAACCCTCACCCCCCCTCACCTGTACAGTTCCTTGATGAATAGTAAAAAATTGGGATCAACCTCCATCTCATTTAGAGTACTCCATAATTTCTCATGATTTACGCAGTTGAAAGCTGAGCTTAAGTCAATGAATGTTAAAAAGAGCTTTCCCTTTTTGGCTGATGAATATTTGTCCATAATTAATGCTAGGTTTAAACCCTGTCCGGTCCGGTCATTCCCAACCCTGCCCGAAACTCATATTGAAATTTGGATAGTAAGCCTTTCCCTTCTACCCACAATTGTAATTTCCTTTAAATCACCCTCCCAGCGACTTTCATAAGTGCATCCAGTAATGAGATTGGGCAGTAGCAACTGGATTCATTTTGATCTCCCTTTTTAAAAATCGTGATCACGATAGCATCTCACCAAGTAGGGATAAACCGTTGGGTCCTGGGGCTTTCCCCGCTGCACTCCCTTAATAGCTGTTAGGACTTCTTCCTAAGAAATTACAATATCCAGAGGAAAGGATGTATGGTGTATATTAACATCTCCCTCTATTGTAGCAGTAATTCCCTAACTCTGATTTGAAGCTTCGTCCTTATAAAGGTCCTTAAAGAAATTGACCCATTTGTCTTCGGTGATTACCACATCGATAATGTCAGTTTTCCTATTTACGAAAAATAGAGCATTGACAGCCTTCCTAAAATATGTATTATCCCTGGTCATACGTGCCCGGTGTAAAGCCTGCCAGGCTTCCATTTTCAATTCACTCTTTCGCTTTTTAATAGCTAATCGATGTAATGTAATGTAATGTATGTGGTCTTGTAAAGCACACTGATGCCCTGAGGCGTCATGGCACTGTAGACCTCTGGGGAACCCGTCCTGGCTATCCCTGTGAGATGTTTCCTCCTGGGTATCTCCAAGGTGAAACCAGGCATCCCCGGCGAATGTGGGGGGCCGTTGTAGAGATGAGGTAAGCTAATGCCCAGAGTTGCCGAGTGTGATTCCTGGTTAGAGTAGGCACCGAGGCGAGAATTATCGAGTCCGCTGAACCTGGTCCACGACCCTGCCGCGTCGGGAATTGAACCCTGGACCCGGGACGTTCTCTGCTATTGGGTCTGCCGCCTCTAACCAGTGAGCCACACCACTCCACCTATAACCTAATCTGGCCAGTCTCACCTCTTCTTTACTTCTAGTTTCATTTTTTAAGACTTTTATTAAATGGGTATGAACTTTGCTCCATTCTCAATTAAACCAGCCCTGTGCCATATTCGTCCCCTGTTTCTGCTCCCTTGTAAGTAGTTTACGTGTTTCCTCTGTTATCCTAAGGAAGGCTGCAACATGACTGCGAAAGACATATTTCAAAATCTCTGTTCCTCTTTTTTACTAGAGTTTCAAGGAATACCACAGGGTCCACTTTCGCCCAGTTTAAAGTATAACCATTTATTCTACCAATATGTATTTTACAATTATATATAGTTTCTTCCCCTTCAGCAGTAAAGTTCTAAGCTAATAGGATGATGGTCACTAATCGCTATTTCAACAGTTTTACAAGTGATAACTTTGCAGGAGTATCTACTTGACAAAAGGGCAAAATCAATTACTGGTCTACACCCTCCTCCAATATAATTGGGCTCAAAGGGTACAGGGGGTGTAGATTGTTCGTTTGCATGGCCCAAGTCAAATTGGAAAGGTATTTAGTTCAACAAGTCCCCCATAGTTGTATGGGAGAAATGGGTTTGTGTGTCGTCCTTATCTTTGCCCATACCACAAATGCCCTGTTTGCTATATGAACATAGAGAACAATTTAAATTGCCAACCCAAATGATACACATATCTCCCTGCAGGTGTTCTTCTAGGTGTCTTAACGTTAGACATAGATCGCCTAAGACATAAGTAATTTGGGTTTTTGGGATGTTATTATAGAAATGTGTTACAACTGTGCACTTCTTTAACCCAATACTTACTGACAACATCTGATAAAATGTGGACCCATTCTCAAACTTTACAATCAGTTCCCCCGCTGTGTTTGACACATAAGTACCTAAACCCCCTTTGTTATGCCCCATGCTACTAGAGCTGGCAGGAGTATGAAAGGTACGTAAGCCACCTATTTGTATTTATTCAATTACCCATGTTTCTTGTAAACAAACTATGGAGTAATCCTCTATAAACAATAACCAAATGGGGTCTCTCACCTGCGACTCGAGCCCTGCAATATTACATGATACTATTTTACACATTTTACTTATTTCTGGCATCTCGCCTCCTGACCCCAAATCTACTCCTATTGTACTCACTCCTATCAATCCCCCTGTCTCTCTAAGTATTTCTTCTTCTATATTCAGTCTGTAATCTGTGGTGTATTGCCTTACAGTTGCATCCTCCAATATGTCCTCTTCAGTATTCAGTATAGCTTGTCTCGCATCCACCTGAATACTATGGATTTTATCGTATGCCTGTACTCCCAAAATGTTTGCCTCTGTTAATAACCTGGTCCCCACCACTCAACCTCCTGAACTGTGCTTTCGGTCGGTCTAAATCTTCCATCGACCCTAGGAACTCAAATCGATTTTGGAGTCGTAAGGTCCATGGGTTTTGGAGTGGCAAGGTCCATGGAGAGTATACATGAGCCTCGTTAGATCACTCCTGACATCTTGGCCGGCTAACCATGCCCCCCCTGAGCCATTTCTTCTTCATGCTGGCAGCAGGGTCCAAGTTCTAACAGGCCTATGGCCCGGCAAATGATTAGCTATAGTTGGGGAGAGTGGAGCTCTTCATGTGCTGCCAAAACATAGTCTCCCACATCCAGCAGCAAATTAAAAATGTGATACGTTATTGTGTTTTTGCATGCTGTTGCTGTGTATGTTACACAAATGCATAATATATAGGCACAGATAGAAAAATAATAATTATTTTTGAATAGACATTCAAAAGGTCTAATTTATGTATATACACACACACATACTTATAAATATAGAAAAAAACACCAGTTATATTTAGCACAGCTAACTATAACTTGTGCCTCAACCACACACTGATTATGACCTCACATGTTACATTTCTCATGCCATGTTCTGTGACTTCATATATTACATCACTGGTGACATCCCATGACATCACTGCTATTGTAAAGAATATTAGTTACTAACCTGATTTCAAGTGTGTTACCGCTCCCATAGTTTTAAATTGTGGTCATTGTTTTTAAATATAGTTTTATATAGCGCAAACTTGACCCAAATCGGGTATCAGTGTCCTCTACATAGCACTAGTTGTGTTACATGAGAACACATTAAAAAACAATTATGGCACGGTGAGATTAAGTGATTTGCCCTCAATCACAGGATATTCAGCGTCATTGCCAAGACTCAAACCCAGTTCCCCAGATTCGAGGTTGACCGCCCTAGCCGTTAGGCCAGCTCCTCTCCCATTTTCCTTTCCTTCAGTTCATGGGTGTAGAGAATCAGGCCCTAAATATCAACAGTTTATCTTTTTTTGTGAAGTCTTCAGATAAACATAGTGAGCTGATGGGTGCTGGATATAAGTTCCTGCTTGGCACTGTGCTAGAGAATGTGTTTTGAATTAATTTTCTCTCATATGATGTTTTCTCGACGAAAGCCCATCTCATGACACCCAGTGCAGACCATACAAAACTAAATCTGATTGTGCAAATAGGTGTACCAAGGTATTGAAAAAAAGATTTCAGTTCAGGATTGACTCTCCTTTAGGATGGATTCTTTTTAGGGGGATAGCCATTACCTGCTTTGATGTAAAAAGAGTCCACTGCTTATTGTTTAAATAAAACAATGCAGGAGTTTTGCACATGAGAGAGTTTGTATATTTTAAGTTTAAAAATGCTTCATTCACACAGCACACAGCAATGCATTTTAAAACCAAGAAGCAGTTTGACTGTTAATGAGATTCCTTTTTTTACTTGCATATATTAGGGCAAAAGGGGGTGATCTTCTGTACACAACTCAGCTCTGAAGTTCATCAGGTTAGTCCGCCTGTCTTGTGATAGGAGCTTGCCTCACATCTAGTACTGCACCTTCCGTACTGTGGTTGGGGCAGAAAAGTGACTAATGAGAATTCAACAGTCGGCTTGCTTCTAAATATTGTCCAAATTGTAGGGTGATTGTTCTTTCCAGGTTTAATGGTGTGAGAGGAAGGAAGAAAGGAGAAACGTATGTGGTATTTCTCAATGTTGTTGATGTAGGTGCTCATTATGGCAAGACTGAAGAATAGACAAGATGAACCTTGATGCAGTGAGTCACTGATGATGGTAACAGTAGTGCTGAGCAGTGGAGGAGCTGAGTCTTTTTTAGGGTCTTAATAATTGTTCTATTATTGACTTGAGAAACTGACATCTAGAAAGAGTGTGTTTTTTATGCATGATGATCTGTGTCCTGTGCATTCCACGGGACTAGGTGATGTACTAATGCAGTGATGGTGCAGGCTTTCACAGATCTCTTGTCAGCGTAATGTTTGTCTAAGATTGTATTTTTTCAAGGATTTGAAAGTTGTATAGCAGTTTAGTGATCTCTTTTCTCACCTATAAAAGCCTCTAAGCTCACTGACCACTCTAAGTCATCCCATTCACTTCATCTGAACGTTTTCTTGTTAATTGCAAATCCAGACGTGCACTGTGTTTAACCAGAAAACTTTAACAAAGGCACACAATCAGTCTGCAGTTGCGCTCTATTAAGAAAAGAAATGCATCAACTCTACAAACATGGCGTGTAAAGCACACACTCTGTTTGTAGACTTGCTGTATTTCTCTTCTTAATAGACCTGGGCTGTGGGGTGATTGCGTGACTTTTGAAACTTTTCTGTGCTTGGCATAATGTGGTCCCTGACTTATATTTTCCTGTTTCTGTCATTCCATCCAGATATATGATACAACAAGTAAAGTCAGACCTACAACAAGTAAGACTATTGGTTTTATCAGAGGTTGTTAGTTGCATAAGGTAAATAAGCAGCAAATATGGCTAGGGTACCTTGACAACTGTTGTGTTCTACACTAGATATAGCATGGTAGAAAGTTTTCCTGTGTATTTAACCATGGTGACTAGGCCATCTCATAAGTTTGTACTTACCAGACTTAGATTTGGTTTGGCACACCATCTGGTGGCTCTCCCGTCCCTTAAGAAACATCTGTCGGGGCCATGTATGTGTGATGGTCTTTCTACTCAGAGCACTTTGCACTTTCTACTGTTTTGTAAAATGTACTCAAATTTACGTACTGCATTTCTGAAACCAATGTTTATAAAGTATGGTGTATGTACAGTTAACCAGGCAATGATTTTAATCTTTAATCTAGAATCGGCCGATATCTGTTTTTACACAGCCACGTTTTTAAATTACTGTGTTAATGCCAGGAAAAGCATGTGCTTTTAAGAATTATGTCTGTAACATTGTCCGTAAATCTTTTTTAGATGTTGATGTATTTGTTATTATCATGTTTTTATTCGTGTGAATTTATGGTCATTTTACATGTGCCAAATAAAGCTTCATGAATTGAATTGGCTTGTATATAATATTCAAAAAACCTCTACTGTCAAATAGTTAATGCTTTTCTATATATTGTGTTAAGTTAGTATGAGTTTATTAAATGTTTAAACAAAATATTTTCCTTCGGCTTCAGTTTGCACACGGCACATAATTATTATTGTAGCTTTCAACCTAGACGAAAGATGTGATTTATTGAGAATAATATGTTATTGCTCTGATATCAGTCGTGCCTGGTACACTTGGTACACTGTCTGCACACTGAGAGCTATAGCCTCTAAGAATAACCTAATACAATGTTGCTGGGAGGCCTGATCCCCGCACCACATTAGACATAACACAAATAATGTTGCTGCCAACATTGGGCTCTACGCGGGTTTAAGATAGAGTTACTGAGAATGCAAAAAACACATTTGATGGTGCTTCGCGTGCAGAGAGTTGGTAGCTGATGATGTGATCTTCTTCTGTTGACATTTAGAGGTATGGGCCCGCCCTGCTAAAACCCAAATGAGACCTTCTTAGATATAATATAGTTGTCACGGCTGCTAATCCTCAGGGTCGGAATGATGCTCAAATGGGGTCCACCTCCAGACGTCCCTGCACTCCAATTAAGTAGACCTTCAGAGTGCAAGGCAGTCAGGCGAGGGAAAAATAGGTAGGAAACAGGAACATCCAGGATAGGGACCTGAAATGACAAGAGGAACACGTTAACCTACCACTCCCTAGACTTCCTAGTTCAGTCTCACAAGTACATATAAGGACCCTCACCTGATAATGCTCAGGAGACGACCCTTCCCTTGTTTGTATCCCTTCTTGGACTAAGGGAAAGAAAATGAAACAACAATCAGGGCCCTCCTGCAACCCCCTATGCCTCATGTGTGTAATCCACCTTTTCATACAACCCACAATCACTCACCAGGTGCCATGAGAAGGGGAGCTGTAAGGAGTTCTCAGTTGAACTAATGGAAGATCAGCCTCTTCCCCAAGTTCCTAGCCAACTGATGATACAACATCCGATGTTCCTGAACAAAAGATGAAAAACCTAACTTAAATGTAGCCAGCCGGCTCTTCCTTCTTGACAGAAATGATCAGGGCAAAAACAGTTGCGAACAACAGGAGGGTGCAATCCCAGCGTCTCCTGTACGTCGTTAATAGTCTCTGAGTACAGTACACAGTCTCGGTGTGCGGTGGAGGTGGAAATCCGAGCGTCTCCACCAACACACACAAAGAGTTAAAGAAAAACAACACAAGGCGCGGAGGGGGCAATCCTGCGTCTCACACGCATACGATGAATCAAAGCACCAGCCGGTGTCCGTAACACGGTTCTTTACCGCGTTCCGTGAGTGAACCGAAGGGGGCAATCCGGCGTCTCCGAATTCACTCACCTCTCCCTTGTCAATAACACCGCAAGAGCGCCGAGGGGGCAATCCAAGCGTCTCACGCGCCTCACGGGTAACAAACACAAAACAATGACGAGTGTCTCTATCTTCACTCGTCTCAGCGCAAAACTTGCTCCACAGCCGCAGAGCAAAAACGAGCCACGCCTTCCCAGCAGATCCGCGGGGACAGGGCGTCCGCTAACAACAGCATTCAATAGGACAAATCACGAGCACCAATTGCAGGCTTCCCTAGGACTTTATGCTCTCAGAAGACAACCCACTACATGCAAGGCATTCTGGTAGATGTAGTCCATCCTCTAGGCAGGCACCTCTGTCAGACCCTGACAGTACGCCCCCCTGCCCTGTGCTTCCTAGCGCCCGGCTTCCGCGGATTGCGGGTGTAGAACGAGCGGATCAACCGTGGGGCATGAACGTCTTGACTAGGCTCCCACGAGTCATCCTCTGAGCCATACCCCTTCCAGGATACGAGAAACCACAGCTTCCCCTGGCGGAACCTTGAGTCCAGAATGCGTCGCACCTCGTACTCCAGTTGACCGTCCCTCAGCACTGGCGGTGCGGCCTTGCTTCGTATGGAACCAGCCGGCTTCAACAAGCTGCTGTGGAACACCGGGTGTATCCTCATAGACATAGGCAACTTCAGCTTGTAAGCCACTGGATTGATCTTCTTGATGATTGAATAAGGACCGATGAATCGGGGATGGAAAATACTACGGTAACGAAATCGAATGTTTTTTGTGGACAGCAAGACCTTGTCTCCAATCTCATACAGAGGACTCTCCTGCCGGTGTTTATCCGCCCATTTTTTGTATGAGGTTTTCGCTTGGACAAGGGTCTTTTGTATCCGTTGATGTGTTTCTAACAGAGCCTTCACATGGGCTGCCACAGTGGGATGGTTCTGGATTTCTCCCGGTATGGTCAAAGGCAGAGTGTCGGCGTGAAAACCTGTATTGGCCTTGAACGGTGTTTCCCCTGTTGCACTGTGCCATGCGTTATTGTATGACAGCTCCGCCAGCCAGAGAAGAGAGACCTATGAGCGACTAGCTTCTTCCGAATAACACCTCAAATACTGTTTGAGTGTTTGGTTTAGTCGTTCGGTCTGTCCGTCCGTCTGAGGATGGAAGCTGGTGGAAAGAGCGTCTTCCACCCTCAATGCCTTGCACCACATGTGCCAGAACCTGGCCACGAACTGCGGTCCCCTGTCCGAGACGATCACTCGTGGAATACCATGAATCCGGACCACTTGTGTTAACAGCAATTGAGCAGTCTGGCTGGCAGTAGGAAGGTTTTTGCATGGTATAAAATGCCCCATTTTTGTCAGGCTGTCCACCACTACCATGATTGCGTTGTATCCTTGGTCCATGGGCAACCCCACGATAAAGTCCAAACTGATGGTATGCCAAGGACGGGACGGAGTGGGCAATGGTCTGAGCTTCCCACGACTCATGGAATGGTCCCCTTTCGCCCTTGCACAAGTATCACAATGTCCTATCAACTTTTCTACATCTTTTGTCAGCGTTTCCCACTAGTAATGACGCTTTACCAGATGGACGGTTTTTCTCACTCCGGGATGTCCGGCCAACACCTCCCCATGACACCAGTTGAAGGCCTGAAGCCGTAGGTCATGGGAGGGGAGAAACAATTTCCCACCATGCAAGGGTACTCCATGTTGGATGCTTCGGAGACAGTTCTGGCTTGCCCAATTCTGCCATTGGGCCTGGTTTCGGTCTTTCTGTACTTGTTCGATAAAACGATCAGCTGTTACCAGGCACACCACCTTTTCAGGTGCGATTATCGCTCTTATTTGTTCCTTAGCTGGCACCAGGTCTCCCCCTAGTCTGGAGAGTGAGTCTGCTTTCTTGTTTTCTGACCCAGGACGGAAAGTGACAATGAAATTGTATTCCGCGAAAAACAGCATCCACCTCATTTGTCGTTGGGATAAATAGCGAGCAGTTTTCATGAACAACAAGTTTCTATGGTCAGAATACACTGTTATAGGATGTTGTGACCCCCACAGGTAGTGTCTCCACTCCTGGAAGGCTCTTTCGATGGCCAGCAGTTCTTTTTCGGATATTGTGTAATTGGTCTCAGCAGAATTTAATTTCCTGGACAGAAAGGCAACCGGATGCAGCTGACCTGTCTCTCTGTCTCTTTGCGATAGAACAGCCCCTCCTGCTGAATCAGAGGCATCTGCCTCCACTATGAAGGGTAGGTCCAGTTGTGGATGTTTCAGGATTAGGGCAGTAACAAACGCCTTCTTCAGTAACTCAAAAGCCCTCATGGCTTTGGTGTTCCACAGGAAGGGGACCCCTTTTCGTAGCAGTTTAGTGATGGGGGAAGCCAACAAGGAGAACTGAGAGATAAAACGTCTATAATAATTGGCGAAGCCAAGAAAACACTGCACCTCTTTCACACTGTTTGGCACTGGCCATGCACTCACCGCATCAATCTTCCTCTCTGCCATGTGAAACCCTCTAGGTGTGAGTATAACTCCCAAAAATTCCACCTCTTCTACATTGAACTCACATTTACTGAGTTTACAGTAGAGCCGGTGCTCCAGCAGCTTCTGTAACACCAGGAGGACATGATTGGTGTGTTGGTTGCGTGAATCGGAATAGACAAGAATGTCATCGATGTATACGATGACGAACTGGTCCAGATATGCCTTCAGTACATCGTTAAGAAAGTGTGGTAAATAAATTTACCGTATCATTTTTCCATACAATTAAAAGTAAAAGGATAGCTCAAGTAATGAGAGGCAGAGTCCGTGGAATCTGAGTCATACGGGCTTTAATGAAAATAATATCTTGAGGTATGGACATCGAGTTCCATCACCACGAAGGCTCAGGAAGGGATATTCAACTTTTTATTAACTTCACACATTATATATAGTAAAACAGTATACTTGATTCCAATGTAGTAGGCGTAACAGGTGAAAAGAGAGAGATAAGAACACATGTACGTAACAGGAGGCGTGTAAGAAGGCGTACACATGGGCGTGCACTTGACATGTCAGAGAAAACGTAACATGAAACGTCACAAGTGGGTGGATACTTAGTGAAAGTTTGCAAAGTCGGCAGAAACTTCTGACCTAGATGTGCACGCAACTGATCATGACGTGTAACTGGGGAGAACTGGGGGCTTTGACTTTTGCACGAGTAGAGGAGACTGATGTCTGGGGTGTCTGAACGACCTATACCTATAGCATATCTGGTATCTCATGTTTGGAGGATGTAGTGTCTGAAGTAAAAGGTCTCTCGGGCAGAGGCCGTTCATTACCGAAGGCTAATGCGTGCATATGAATCTTCATGTAGAGTGCGGGGGCCATGGGCCTGCCATGGTAACGGGAGCAGTAAATTACTTGCATGGAGACAGAAAGGCAGGGCCCTTTGCTCTGCAGCCGGGAATATGTTTACCTATCTCACTAGACTGGAATGTGTTTTCGCGGACTCTGAACAGATAACTGTAGGCAAAATAACGTTTTGGCAGGCAAGCAGTCCGAGCCGGGCACCGCTCGTCTGTGCAGGATGTAAGGCAGAGGTCAGGGATGCACACCTAAACTGCAGCTTTCAGAGGCAGAAATGAACTTGGAGACTTGTTAAGGGCCTAGCTCGACTGGGCCAGGAAACATGGAGAAAACGTGTGGTTTATTCAAAAGTGTACCATGTAAAGACGTTGGCACCATAGGTTTAGAAGCCTAATGAACTGGATTTTTATGTATGACTGGATAGCTGACATGTTAAGGATGGACGCAAATCCATATGCGTCTTTCTAGCATGAGCAGAACAGAAGTTACACGACATACAAGGAACATGGGTGCATGGATAGGGTGCGAGTTGGGGGACATCTTGGCTACCTAAAATTTCTATTACCTCAAAAGTACTGAAACGCCGCCGGGGCTTTGCAAAGCCCGAACGGCATTACCAGATACTCAAAAAGGCCATACCTGGTCTTGAAGGCCGTCTTCAACACATCACCACTGCGGATTCTGACCAGGTGATAGGCACCACGGAGATCCAACCGTGTATAAATCACTGCCTCCCTCACCTGATCCAGAAGCACAGGGATGAGTGGAAGAGGGTACCGATTCCGTATAGTCTGTTTGTTTAACTGGCGATAGTCAATAAGGGTACGCAACTCCCCATTGGCCTTCGTCGTAAAAAACAAAGGGGACACTGCTGGTGATCTGGAGGGTCTAATGAAGCCGATATCACTAAAGTGTGCCAAGTATTCTTGCAAATGTTTGGATTCAGGCTCAGACAAGGCATACACCCTGCAAGATGGAACAACAGCACCTTCAACCAGATCTATTCTACAGTCGTACTCCCGATGGGGAGGGAGTACTTTGGCCTGGGTTTCGCTGAACACCTCACTGTACTTGTGGTATTCCATAGGTAAGACAGTTACCTTTTCCACAGCAGTGGCTATGTGTTTTATCTGAGTCAAGGCTATAGTGTGTGATGTAGAAGTATTCATACAAACGCTCTGACACTCCTCTGACTGAAAGCTTACGTTTTTTTCCCTCCAATCAATGGAAGGGTTGTGTTTTTCCAGCCATGGAATACCCAATATTAACTCATATTGTGGTGCCTCGATGATGTTCAGTACTATACTCTCAACATGTTTAACAATGCTGTTCTCCAATACTAGCACCACTTCTTCAGTACGCTCAATGATAGGACCGGATTTCAGGGGAGTACCATCCACGGCCAGCACAGTTTCTGGGTTAGCCGTAGGTACTCTTCCCAACCCTAGACGACGCACCAAGCCCTCATCCACAAAATTCCCAGTAGCCCCTGAATCTATCATGCTCCACACAGCATGCTCTTTGCCCTGGCTCTGTAACAAGGTGGATAAGGCAACGTGCGTCACAGGGGCTTTTCCCTCAACCGAAGCCAACAAAGTCAGCCTCCATTCTTTTGTTTCCGACCTGTTGCTCAAGGAATTGCTTTCATTACTGCTCTCGGGATCGACAGTGGTAAGAGCCACTTTCTTAGCGGAATAAAAGGTTTTTGACCTTTTGGGTTTGGAGGGACACTCCTTAACATAATGTAATGTAAATGTAAATGTAAATGTATAGGCATTTATATAGCGCACTACTTACCCGTAGGGTCCCAAGGCGCTTCGACCGCTGCGAAACCCTTCCTGGCTTCCCTGAGAGATGGTCCCTTAGTGGGTATCTCCAGGGTGAGACCAGGCATCCCCGGCGGTCTGGTGGGGCCGTTAGTGAAGATGAGGCAAGCTAATGCCCAGAGTTGCCGAGTGTGATCGCTGATCAGAGTGGGCACTGAGGCGAGAGAATTATCGAGTCCGCTGACCCTGGCCCAGAAACCTGCCGCGCCGGGAATCGAACCCTGGTCCCGGGCCGTCCTCTGCTCTCGGGTCTGCCGCCTCTAACCAGTGACCCTTCTTCCCGCAATACATACACAGCCCCTGCGAGCGACGACTCTCTCTCTCTGCCTTGGTAAGAGGGGACTGGATGGCTCCTACATCCATTGGCTCTGTAGTACTGTCACCAGCCCGTGGACTGGGTGGAAGCACATGTCCCACAGTGTCAGAGGGCCTATCGCCTCCCCGCTCTCCTAATCGATGGTCTAAACGCAGTGTGAGATTGATCAAATCAACACATGTTGCGGGTTGGGGGTCGATCTGCGCTATCACATCTTTTAACTTGTCTGACAGGCCCTGATAATACAACGCCATTCTTTTGTCTTCGGGCCAGGCTGTTTCAGCCACAAGACGATTAAAAGTAGTCATATAGGACACTAGATCCTTCCTCCCTTGTCGGAGCCCCAGCAATTCCCTGTCCGCGCTTAGTGTAGTAGCTCTCCGATCGAACACCCGTTCGAACTCATTGCGGAAAGCCGTCCAATCATTCAATATGGGGTCGTCATTCCTGACGAAGGGAACCGCCCAGTTTGCTGCATCCCCTGACAGATAAGAAATGGCGAACGCCACTCGGGACATGTTATTTGGGAACGATGCCGGTCTACACGAAAAATGAAGGGTGATTTGGGTTAAAAAGGCTTGAATTCTCTGAGGGTCACCAGAATATCTCTCTGGACTGGCTAAAGGTATTGGTGGAGGTACTGTTACTTGAATAGAACGACCTCCTGGGGCCGCATCAAAAGGATTGACCTGTTGTCGGTCTAATCTTTCTTTTAAGGCAGTGGTCTCTGCCTTAGACGCAGCCAGTTCCTGCTGTACTAATAGCAAGGCCTGAAGCACATCGTCCATGAATGCCATGCTTTGAACTTCCTTCCGACCAGGAGGAGAATTAAACGTGGGCTCGTGATTCTGTCACGGCTGCTAATCCTTAGGGTCGGAATGATGCTCAAATGGGGTCCACCTCCAGACGTCCCTGCACTCCAATTAAGTAGACCTTCAGAGTGCAAGGCAGTCAGGCGAGGGAAAAATAGGTAGGAAACAGGAACATCCAGGATAGGGACCTGAAATGACAAGAGGAACACGTTAACCTACCACTCCCTAGACTTCCTAGTTCAGTCTCACAAGTACATATAAGGACCCTCACCTGATAATGCTCAGGAGACGACCCTTCCCTTGTTTGTATCCCTTCTTGGACTAAGGGAAAGAAAATGAAACAACAATCAGGGCCCTCCTGCAACCCCCTATGCCTCATGTGTGTAATCCACCTTTTCGTACAACCCACAATCACTCAGCAGGTGCCATGAGAAGGGGAGCTGTAAGGAGTTCTCAGTTGGACTAATGGAAGATCAACCTCTTCCCCAAGTTCCTAGCCAACTGATGATACAACATCCGATGTTCCTGAACAAAAGATGAAAAACCTAACTTAAATGTGGCCAGCCGGCTCTTCCTGCTTGACAGAAATGATCAGGGCAAAAACAGTTACGAACAACAGGAGGGTGCAATCCCAGCGTCTCCTGTACGTCGTTAATAGTCTCTGAGTACAATACACAGTCTCGGTGTGCGGTGGAGGGGGAAATCCGAGCGTCTCCACCAACACACACAAAGAGTTAAAGAAAAACAACACAAGGCGCGGAGGGGGCAATCCTGCGTCTCACGTGCATACGATGAATCGAAGCACCAGCGTCCGTAACACGGTTCTTTACCGCGTTCCGTGAGTGAACCGAAGGGGGCAATCCGGCGTCTCCGAATTCACTCACCTCTCCCTTGTCAATAACACCGCAAGAGCGCCGAGGGGGCAATCCAAGCGTCTCACGCGCCTCGCGGGTAACAAACACAAAACAATGACGAGTGTCTCTATCTTCACTCGTCTCAGCGCAAAACTTGCTCCACAGCCGCAGAGCAAAAACGAACCACGCCTTCCCAGCAGATCCGCGGGGACAGGGCGTCCGCTAACAACAGCATTCAATAGGACAAATCACGAGCACCAATTGCAGGCTTCCCTAGGACTTTATGCTCTCAGAAGACAACCCACTACATGCAAGGCATTCTGGTAGATGTAGTCTATCCTCTAGGCAGGCACCTCTGTCAGACCCTGACAATAGTATGCTAAATAGGGTGCGCAAAATATAGGTGATACAGATTTCTATAGATTTTTGCATTATAATATGCTATCACCATTCGCTTACTATGGACTAGTGACTATGCTGATAACTCTGATTTTTATAATATGTATGTTGGTATTATATAAGATACTGCGTTTGAGAACCTTGCACTGAAAAATAAATATTTCAAACTTGCACGTGTGTTCTTTTACTCTGCGTTGTGGTTTGAAATGATTATAGAGCGAAAGAGTGCTCATGTGTTCCACGATACCTAAGGTACCCTAAGTTCATGTTCTGGTTTGTCTAAGTCATTGGGAGTTTGTTATGACCAATGAGACACTGTAGCTAGCTCGGTAAGGGGATTTCTGATACTAAGATGAGTTTTGGGTCATCCTAATTCACCCAGGTTCTAGATATCAGTGCACAGTTCTGTGGGAGAACGGAAACCCTGCTACACTACTTTAAGCCCCGGTGACACCACAACAATATTGCTGCCCCTGGGTTTCAAAAAGAGAAAGGAGGCAAGTGTTAGTGAAGAGAGTACTCCTGACAGATGGATCAGTCATTTACACACTTGCAGCTGCCATCTGCTCAGACCTGCATCTTGGCAAGATTATGAATCTTGGCAAGGCCTAAAAGCCTTCCACCCTTCTTAGTTTGTTCAGGTGATCACAGTTACATAGAGCTAGCATTTAGAAATGACAAGCTGGTGAAAAAGGCTCCTTTTTGTCCTTTTTTCTTCAACTCCCCAGCTGCTCTTGCCGTCTCCTTCTCTTCTTTTTCTTCTTCCTCAGATCAGTCCTGCTCCACGTTTACCCACTTTCCCCTTCTCCCCGATACCATTCTTGTCTCCATTTTCCTCTCGCTGCCTGTTCTTTGCTTTCTCTCTTACCGGTTTTCCATTCTCCGTTCTCCCTCCTAGTTCTCCAAAGCCTCTGGCTGCATTTCTCTTTCTGTCCCTCTCTTACCAATTGCTCCATTACCCCTTCCCCATTTCTCGTCTTTGCGCCCTGTCTTTTTTCCTACTTTGTTCCTCTCTCCCCTTTCTCTGCTACTAAAACCAATTTCTTGTTAGTCTCCTCTCCATTTCCTTCAGGCAGCTATGTTACAATTTTTAAAACACATACCACTATCCCTGAATATTACATTGAAGCACTCTTAGAATTTGGACCAGTGTGCCGCTGCTTTGTCGGTACCTGGACAAAAAGGACATGAAAAGCCTACATTGGATTATAAATCCAAAGCTGTTCTGATCAGGGGCCCGAGAAATAAGATTGGCCCAGTGCCATCAAAATCCTTAAGATGTCCCTGTGCATTTGTTGAAGTTTTCATGTTAAACACAACACCAATCATGAGCTGCAATTAACACGAAAACCTTATCAAATGAACACAATCACCCTGCGGCTCAGACTTATTAAGAAAAGAAATGCATCAATACAGATGCAAAGGTTTCAAATTGCAATGCAGGATGTTTTCATAATTTCACTGTAATTATTAGTGCCAACAGGGCTGGCTTTAGTGCTGGTGGCGCCTGGTGTGACAATGTTTGTTGGCACCCTAAGAACCACCTCCATCGTGGATACTCTCATTATCAACTTTTTACTGTGCCCCTCAAGTCAATAACCCCTCTCTCATTCATATTTATTTTGTTTAATAATGTCACTCATACCAGTGTAAGGTGTTAAGCACTTTACATCGCATACACATTACACGGAGACACTGAATCATAGTGTTTAAATCAATGTATAGAAAATGTTACATCAGACAGAGGAATACAATTTGTAGGAAGCACAAGTTGTCCATACTGGTAGACAGTTTAGTTTAAAAGTTCTTGATATGAAGAAGCCCACTCTGAGAATTTATAACGTAACACCATGGCTTTACTGATATGAATTGATTTCAACCCAAGTGAAATCTGTTTGCAACATTAGGATAATTAAAGGCTGGAGGGATATGCATGATGTTCTAATCTATACCTTACAGTGTGTATGCAGCTCTTAGATAGTTAATAGCTCACTGTTCTATATTAGGATTTTAAATTTGTAAACTGTAATTATCAAAAGGGGCTCTCTAGCGAAAACAGTAACGCACTGACCTATTTACATGAAATGCAATTTGTGATCTGCATGGTTCACCTGCTTTACATCAGGCATTTTAACCTCCAGCGCAACTTTATGATGAGTCAAAACTTCCACTACAAGAAACTCAGATCTCTCTGCAGCAGGCCCATAAATAAGCCAGAGTTATGTTGACATTTTTATGGTTTCCTGAACATTGCTGGTGGCAAGGGACACAGCAGCAGGTTCTTTTAAAATTGTATTGTACTTCTAAAGACAGTGCATGTAAACATATAAAAATAAGACACAACACCCCTCTCCCCTCCTTTGGAATTCATGAAGGAATAATTTAAAACACTTAAACGTTTGTCAATACACATGTAATTTGGTTTGTCACCAATGTTTATTGAAGGCACAGCAATTTATTTTAAATGCACTTATGCAAGCATGTTTTCTTTAGCTGGAGTTAAAGATTCAAACATAGTTTTGTTGCAAAAGCTTGCTTTTATTTCATCTGCAGGTGTTTTTAGATAAGTTTTAGCCTTTCCAGCTCAATCACTAATGTCGTTCTCCAAGCAGAAACCCTAGTAAAATGCAGGTCGTATTGTCCCTTCTTGCCAAGTAGTACTAATGTTGTAAATTAACTTGTCAAAACTCATTAATTACCAGACTTGAGCGGCCAACATTCTCTGCTCTCCTAATGGTCATGCAAGAGGGCAGGCACTGTTGTGCAAATAAATATAATTGCTGCAGTGCCTAACTAGTGAGTTCCTGTCAGCAAATGGACACATTCTCGTGACACCAATGTCACATGGTGCTGCCGTCTCGCGCTGCATGACTCATATTTGCAGCCAGCCCAAGTCAAGCGGATAAGGCAGATTCAAAGACTTCTGGTACCACTTTGTGCTATTTAATTCAGCCACTAAGCGTGCATGTTCAATTCATTTTTTGTAACTCTTAGAATGCTTGCTAACAAACTGTTCTTCAATTGCAGGTTTGCAGTCTGTATGGTATTTGAATGGTCAGGCGTGTGTACCCACAAAGACAAGGTAATTCTATTTACGTTGCTTGTTGGATTGGGGGTTGCTGGGTAAATGTATTCACAATCTGCACCCATTTTCTTTTGCAGGGTTGTGAGACCATACTACGAATACAATTGCACAAGCATAACAAACAGGTAATTGTTTGGTAGAGCTAAACTGGTGCATCTTGTACATTGTAGTATAACAGCACACCTTACCCATGTTTTCTTCTGTTACAGGTTTTGCAGGCATCACAACACACATTTACACAGGGATATGTGAGTACATGTAGAACAAACAGGTAATTGCTTGGTAGAGTTAAACCGGTGCATCTTGTACATTGTAGTATAACCACATACCTTACCCAACGGCTGCCAGGTTTAGTTATAGAGTGTGGACAATGCTGACAGAAACTGCCACTGACAAAGCAAACAGAATGGACGTGGTTGAAAAACAAAGATACATGCCTGAGGAGATAAACATTCTCATTAACAACGTGTTGCTGGCGGTCAATGTTGTCTGTCCAAGACATCCATGACCACCCAGCTTGGTTTGTGAACATACCAGACAGCTGGAGGAGCAAGAACTATGCCTTTGAGATCCTTTAGGCCATCAATAGCACCATGAGGCAGTGCAGCGGACGAGCGCAGCGGGCGCGTCGTAGGCGCGCCGGAGTCGCGCCAGAGTTAAGCCCGTCTGCGCCCGTCCGCGGCCGGCTGGGGCCCGGGCCCGGTCGCCATGCCCATTTTTTAACCACATACCCGTCGGCGCACATACACTCCCTCTGGCATCCCCGTTCCCCTTCATCTTTAGTATTAGAACGCATTGCCTCTTTGGGTCTCAGCTGCCCTTGCCCTGCACCCCCGCTCCCTAGTGTCTTATCCCTATTGCCGTACCCTGACCCTTCTCCCTTCACTAAGTCGCCCTCCAGGCACGATGACGCCCTCCCCTGCGCCCTTGACGGCCCTAAGCTTCCTACTTCTGCGATCCTCCTCAACACCAGGTCTGCGGATGGGCACCAGCTCGAGCTTTTCCATCTGCTCGACTCACGCCAGCCTGACCTGTTATTCCTCACGGAAACATGGTTCAGGGACGACTCGCTTCCCAGCCTGCTGTCCATTTTGCCCCCTACATACGCGGCCATTAGGAAGGACCGCCCAGGAGGGAAGACTGGGGGGGGTGTGGCACTGATCACCCGCGCAGACTTTCTCTTCCAAACCTTACCGTCCCCCGTGATCCCTGCAGTAGACTGCTTAGTAGTCCGTTCCACTTCCTTTGGGACCCCTATAACCTGTGTTCTCATATATCGCCCGCCCCAGTCTACCCCCGGTTTTCTACCCGCTCTAGAGGACCTTTTGGCCACCCTTGTGGTAAACAACTCTGCCATTCTTCTATTGGGAGACTTAAATTATTGGCCGAATGACCCAGCTGAAGATATGAGATCTAAGGAGTTCACGGCTCTGCTCACCAGCCTAAACTTCCTCCCTCAGCTGAGTTCGGCCACCCACATCAAAGGTCATCAACTTGACCAAATTTGGTCCCTTAACATCCCTATGGGCCCTCCAACCATTTCCCTTTGTTCTTGGTCAGACCATTCCCTCATCTCCTTCACAGCCAGCCTCGGACGGCCACCTAAACCCCCTCTGCCCAAAAACATCTGGGCCAGAAAGTGGGATAAGGCGGCCCTCCCGGCGGTCTGCTCCTCCCTGGAGGCTACTAGCCCGGAGCTTAACGATTTATCCCCTTCCTCCCAGCTCTCAGCCATTAACAACTGGCTGTTAAAGGCGTGTAATTCCATCGTCCCCCTTAAGAGAGTGACTGTTAAACGCGCCCACGGGGCCAACCGATGGTTCACTCCTGCCCTCAGGGGGAAAAAACTTGCGACCCGTAGAGCGGAACGCGCCTGGCGGCGCACCTACTGCCCTCTCCTTAAGGCTAGTTACTGCCTGTCCCTAAAAGAGTACAAACGTGACATTCTAAAAGCCAAAACGGAGTATTTCTCTGGCAGAATCTTGGCAGCAGAAAACCAACCGAAGGAGATATTCAATACTATTCATGAGTTGGCGGCCTCTGACAGGGTGGTCTCTAAAATCCCCCCGTCCCAAACACTCTGTAACTCCCTTAACTCTTTTTTCTTTGAGAAGATTGCCCTTATTAGGGCCAACATTCCTCCCCCACCCACGGTACCTTCTGCTGTTCCCCCACCCCCCCCCTCCCCCCTCCTTCACTCAGTTTCCTCCCCTCACCCGAGACTCTTTGCTTCCTCTTCTAGCTCGGATCAAATCAGGTTCCCCTCGGGACATTGGTCCTGCTTTTGTTCTAAAAGAGCTCTTTTCTAACTGCTATTCTCCACCACTTACTTTCATCAATCACTCCCTTAACTCTGGCACTGTCCCCCTTGCCCATAAATCAGCAGTCATCATCCCTATTTTGAAAAAGCCTGGCATCGATCCCTCTGTGCCCGCCAATTACCGCCCGATCTCTCTCCTCCCTTACCTCGCAAAGGTCTCAGAGGCTCATATCACCAGGTCCCTGAGTTCCTTTGTGGAATCCACAGGCTGCTTGGCCGCCCGCCAAGCGGGCTTTCGCCCGCTGCACTCTACCGAGAAGGTAGTCGTGTCGGTGATGGATCAATTAAGAGAGGGTATTGACATTGGCCGGCCACAGGCTCTAGTCCTGTTAGACCTGTCCGCCGCGTTCGACACGGTGGACCATGACATCTTGTTGACCCGTGTCGAAGCGGCGGGCATTGGGGGCTCGGCCTATGCTTGGCTCTGTTCCTTTTTGACGGACAGGGAACAGGCTGTCCATCTTGCCAACTTCACCGCTCCTCTTAGGAGGGTGACTTGCGGAGTTCCCCAAGGCTCTTCCCTGTCCCCCTTGCTTTTCAATTTATACATTTCACCCCTCATTTTTACTTTACAGCAGATGGAGGTCTCGGTGTTTAATTACGCCGACGACCTCCAACTTGTTTTCAACCTTTCTTCTTCTCCTTCCTCAGCTTCTAATTTCCAGAAGGTTATGCTTTTTATCCAAGGGTGGATGAACTGCAACCACCTCAAACTGAATCCGGACAAGACCGAATTGGTCCTGACGGGGGGTGGTTGCAGTCCCTGGTCCCCTTCCTTCTGGCCCTCTGCCCTTGGCCCTTCCCCTATTCCTGTTTCCAAGGTTAAAACCTTGGGTATTTTCATCAATCCCATGCTTACCCTTCATACGCAGATCAATGCAGTTGTATCTGCTTGTTTCCTTTCCCTGCGGATCATTCGAAAGGTTGCCCGCTTCTTCTCAACAGCTGCACTCAAGCTCATTCTCATGGCCATGGTGCTTTCGCGCCTTGACTATGGGAACGTCATCTACAATGGTGCGCCGGCTTATCTGCGCCGCCGGCTCCAACAGATTCAGAATCAGGGGGCTCGCCTGATCTACGGACTCCCCAGGTTCAACCATACGACCCCTCTGTTGCAGTCTCTCAATTGGCTCCCAGTGAGGGAGAGGGCCCTTTTTAAGCTTGGATGTATCACCTACCAGGCCAGATCAGGGACCGCTCCTGTTTTCCTGTGTGAAGCCATTTCCCCTTACCTTCCTTCCCGAGAACTCCGTTCCACTCATTTGGCCTTTCTGTCAGTCCCTCGTTTTAGAAAACAGAAGTCCGGTGGGGCCAGATTTGCAGTGCTGGCTCCTTCCTTCTGGAACTCACTCCCTTTTACGCTTAGGTCTTCATCTTCCTACCTGGAATTTCGCAAACATCTTAAAACCTTCTTGTTCTCCAGATCTGTAGTCGTATAACCCTTTCCTCTGCACCCACTGGTCCTCTGCCATCTAGCGCCATGAAACCGATTCTGGTATAAGAGCGCTTTATAAATATTTTAAAATTCAAAATTCAAATTCAATAGCGGGATGCACTGTGAAGCTATGGCAGAACTTCGGCAGGCTTTGTATCACACATTGATAATTTATGGGAGCACAGGTATTTCTGTTACAAAAATGCTCATCTTGTACTTCAAGCTGATTAGTTGTAATTCTGAGGCTATCACTACTGCTGTGAAAGAATTCTATGCTGCCAATGAACTGGACCTTATACAAATGGTCATGTTCACATCCGTTGGTGCGTCTGTGCTGCTGGGTGAGAATAATGGTTTTGTTCCTCACCTCCAACAATCCATTGCTGATCAATTGAGCAGCATTGTTTCACCCAACTGCAAGATTTGGAAGAGGGTTATAATAATTAAGGAGATGGGGAAATATTGGGGATGGTCTACACTGTGTTCTCCAGATCTCCTGCAAGGAAGTTCAAACTGGATGAAATCACATCCCGTCACTGAATATGAAGTGTTCTTTTTCTACCATTGAATGAAGTCTGGTGGCTTTCAAGGCATTTTGCAGTTGGTGCACTAATTCGGATTAAGAAGCTGTGCTTAACTACTTTGAGCATGAGAAAGTTACATAGAATGACCCATTCCTAAATATTGTTACAAAATCTATCAAACTCAAACTAACATATTTCAGTACTTAATGACATTATGGGTGAATTTAAATCTTTGAGCAAACTGTTCCAAAAAAGTTCCCCGTCTACTGTTGAAGCTGTACAGTATGCAAGAGCAACGATTGGCCAAATTAAGGAACAGTATTTTGGGGGACACTGTCTTTTGAAGCAGCACAGTAAGATATATCATGGTATTGTACAAGGAAAGGCAAGAGTTTGACAGTGGGCCTATTTTGTCTTTTGTTTCCCTTCTTTGTGAGGACATGCAAACAAGGTTCACGGAAGATGTACTGAAAGAATAAGCACGTTTTGAATTAAAGGCAATTTCAAAACAATCACCTTTGGATTTTGGGACTGAGAATGTACAAAGACTCATCGAAAAGTAAAAAATGTCTTGGTCCTGGGTGATTGTGAAACACTGATATATGTTGTTCAACAATACAGAGAATATAAATATGAGTTGGCGGAACATGTAAATGGTGGGTTATTTACCACTTTTCAAGACATGGTTAATTTCACTGTATGCAATGATTCTCAGTATAGTGTGATGTCTCAGCTTGTTGCAACATTTCATGTATCTAGTGCAGATTGTAAGCAAGGATTCTGCCTCATGAACACTCTCAAGAGTAAATCAAGAAATAGAGCAGAAGCATTTGGGTATGCTGATGAGGACAAAGGCAACAGCACTGTAAAAATGGCAAGGATCGACGAGAGAAGCAACCATTACATCCATCAAGTAACGTGAGACGTGTGTGAACAGTCCATGTTTGCCTGGATGTCACACATTCTCAAACTATCTCTGACGAGATAGCCCAACATTACTCAGTAGCTTATACATCACATTGTAAATATGTTCTATAATTTTGTATCTTATTGTGTATATGTAATCTTGTATGGGCTATCAACATTTGTCCAGCCAATGAACAGTGCTCCAGTTAAGAATCAATAGTAAGATTTTATGATGGTACTACCCATTGAGTCTTTTGCTTTTCTAAACCTGAAGTGCACTTGCCTGTGTAACCAAGTCATGTCATGGCATGTGTATCCAAATTGTAAATCTGCCTTAAGCCCCTTAACGTAGTGCTGCATATGTGGAAATGCACTGTTTTGGTGGAGAAGTGTGGCTCACAGATTAGAGCGGCAGACCCTGAGGCAGAGGTCTGGCCCGGGACCAGGGTTCAATTCCCAGCGCAGCAGGGTCTTGGGATCAATGTCCACGGACTTGATAATTCTCGCCTCGGTGTCTACTCTAATCATGGGTTCCACTCTGCAACTCTGGGCAATATCTTGCTTAATCTCCACAACGGCCCGAAAGCGCTAGGATGCCTGGCCTCACCTTGGAGGTGCCCAGTAAGGGGCATCTCACAGGGAAAGCCAGGAAGGGTTCCACAGCGGTATACAGCGCCAAGATACCTTCTAGGTAATAGTGCGCTTTACAAGTATACACACATTTACATTTACACATTTACATTTTTTAAGCAAAAGTTTGGATTGATATTTGGCTCTGAGCACAAGCGCGGTCTGGTTCCTGGCGCACATAGTCATGGATGTCGCTCATTGAGACCACACACTGATGCACACAGTGAAAAAAATTAAAGGGAATATTGGAAAGCAGATAGACCTATAATTGAGGAAAATGTGGCAAGGCCTTCAGGGCTAGTTGTAACAGTGAATCTCTATATCAAAGAAATAAGAAATGAAGAATAGTGGCATGTCAATTCAGCATAACGTTTCATGCTGTGTGTGTAGGAGATTGCCTTCTTGAGCACATAGGGAGAGAATGGGATGCTATGGTTGCTCCTCATGTACTAACCACACCAACTTCCACCAACCCACACAATCTGATGTCGCATAGATGTGTGCAGAATGTGCAGTGTAATTAAGGCAGTGCAGCCGCTTAAGTAATGTGGTATGCTCACCAGGGATTTGTCCAAGAGATGTGCAAAGTCTGGACATATAACCAAACATGTTTCAAGTTGCAGAAGCTTATGTTTCATTTTAGGCAATAGTGTTATCTAGCTGCCTACAAATGTTACATGCAATGCCTAAGGCTGTGCCCCCTAATGGTGATTTTAAAGGCATCCCGTTTTATCAGTTTATCAGAAGCTTAGCCAGCATTAAGATCAGAATACTTTGCCTTGACGGCACCAAGGAACTCCTGAAACTGCGGGTCTTCTAATGCACAAGGTTGGAGGTACCACATAGGGATGACAGAAGCCTCCCTGTCCCATGCCAGAAGCTGGGGGTGGTGATCCGAGTGTATGTGACACAGATATGCAATGTGGCATCAAGTTATGTGGGGCAGAGTAAAGTGCATAAACGTTGAATGCCGTGTTGAGGCTGCACCATAGGTCTACAAGAGACCAGTTACATAGCCCATCACTCAGTGTAGGGCATTAGATACAGCTGCTGTGCCTTGCAGTGGAGAGAAAGTCCGATCCAAGGTAGTCTTGGGGGCAGAGTTAAAGTCTTCACCTATAAGCCAGGGAATTTTGCTCCAGTGAGATAATATGCCAGGTAGAATGAGTAGAAATGAAGCCTGATCTGTGTCAGTGGTGTATATTGCACTCAAAATACCCTGGAAACCATTCAGGAGACCCTGTATAAACACATGTCTACCCTCTATGTTATAACTGTTTCCTCTGCCAGGAAAGGACTCCCTGATCTCACCCACACCAACAACCCCTTGTGCATGAAAAATATTTTGTGGCAAACACCTGACCTAGCCATTGACAACAAAGGCGAACAGCCTTGGCAACCGTCAGGTGGGTGTACTGCAGCAATGCTATGTTGGTGGAGCTGCCCTGATGGTACAAATAGACTGCATTACATTGTGAGGGCACTTGCATTCTTCATACATACCAGGTGACTATATTAGTGTGGGTCATACTGTTGGAGAAATAGGTACAAACATATGCCTCTTCCACATCTGAACGAAGGGGTGTGGCTCAGGCATATGGGCCAGTGAGTAAAATCATGTAAGACAGCGGGAAGTGTAGTAGTGCAGAACCTTGAGAAAATAACAATAGAGGAGGGAGGAGCTCCCGACATATGATACATTATTAGGGCAGTAGTACAAAGAGCAGCCTCCCAAACTTCTGAACAAATTGCAACAACGAATGAGTACATAGGTGAAATCTAGGGGCATTGGAATGCCCCAAGTCAGCTTGGGGCTACCTCCAATGTTCAGGTTATAGTATAAAAGCAAGCAACATACATCACACGCAAATGGTTACATAAAAAAGGGCCAAAAGAACCTCTGTCTAGGAAGCAATGGAATAGGGATCATGCAGCAACTAAGTCCCCTTTTCTTTGAAATGCAGACATAAAGAACAAACCACTGTGCAATGCAGTAAAGGGAGATACATGTGTCCTTTAGAGGTTCTCTAGGAGGATAGCGGTGTCCAGGTTGAAGTTTAGATCTCTGACTAGGATGTAGTCACTGGAGGCAAGGGCACGGAGTGTGATGAATTCACAATGGTGTCAGTGGAATCAGTATGGGCTGAGCAGCCTGCAGATGAGGGTTCGTTGGTGTGTCGTTTTTGGGTTGGTCTGGATCTGGAAGTGGAGATGTTCTATGAGGATTGTAGTGTTGATGGCGATGGCTCCACTTAAGAAGCTAGGGCAGGATCTTGTATCCATCAGGAATGGCGGTGCTGATGTCCTGCATAGGGTTGGCATTGGTCTGGGCAACATTGGGTGCATGGGTGTTGGAGAGGTCTCAGATTTCTATGGTCTGCTTCTGTAGGGAGGGCATACTGAGGAGGATGCAGTGGAGTAGTTTGTGAGCGGTGATGTCCGGTATGCTGGGGGCTGCTTATAGGATCCGGAGGTGGCAAAGGTGCAGCAGCAGTGTCAATAGGAGATCGCGCCTTGGGTGTTGCTCGGCTTTGAAAGCTGGCAGTTGATGCTGCGTCCAGGGTTGAGTGCCTAAAAGGTGCTGGAGTCATAGCAGAGGTGGGTAGGAGAACCAGGGTCCACAGTGCCGGTCACGGTTGGGTCATGGACAGGAGCAGATGGGCTCGGGTTTGGCTTGCCAAGTGGAGTGTCCGCTGGTGGCTACCATTAGGTAAGGGTCAGGGAGGGCAGTCAGCCGGGAGTGGGAAGTACAAACTGAAGGGGCCGCTGGGGCAGCAGCAGCATGGACAGAAAAAAGCAGAGAAAGGAGATAGAAAAGAGAGAGAGCAGAGAGAGAAGAGGGAAAAGAGGAAAGAGGGCACAGAAATCCAAGACAGGCAGAAGAGCAGAGTTCTCTCCCACAGACCACCAGGGACGAGGCAGAGGCAGGAGCCTGCAGGTGGCGGATGGCCTTGAACACCCAGTAAATGGAGAGCTAAGTGGGCTCAGAGGGCAGCACTTAGTGGTAGAGATGTGCAGGGGGAGAGCAGTCACACTGACCAGGTCAGTGGTCTACATACTCTTCCTGATGGAGTAGTCTTCAGCATCTTTCACCTTATGCTCCAAGTAAAGGATATGAGGTCAGACACTTTAGCATCACCCACTTTATCAGTAAGCTTCGATGTCTGTCGTAGCTTTGCCACACTTGCCTTCCAGCGATGTGCAGGTCAGCACAAGTGTTGAACAAATCTTCTTCACATCTTGCAAGACCATGTCTGGTTCAGCTCCCTGTGACACTTAAGGGATGGGTGACTCAGTCCGTAGGCATCAGAAGGGTCAGTTGCAGGGAGGCTCACAACAGGGGGGAAGGTACTGTGCAGAGAGCAAAGCGCCTCTATCCCAGCATCATAGTTCTCCTGATTGTTGAGTCAGCAATAAGAGTTGTCAGCTACCACTGAGGCTGAAGAATGTCAATAATGAGGGTACCCTTCAACATTGGTGGGGTAACAGATAGCAGATGGAAGAAAGAGAAGATAAGTAGAGCACTAGCTGCGGCTACCTCAACTCCAACAAGTGAACTCACGAGCAGAGGGGCTTGGGCCTGACACCACCCTCATGACCCTGCTCACTCACTGGTCTGAATTCCACTCAGAGCCAGGCCAGGAAATAGCTCTGCAGAACATCAGTGACAGCCACCCGCAGGGGAGGGCCCCCTCACAGCATACCCAATATTTCCTCTTGGTCTCTGAGCCAAGATACAACCAGGTGGGGGTAAACACCATCTCAAACACAAGAAGGGGGAGAGGCACAACACAACCACTACTCCAGCCTCCCCAATAACAACTGTAAACACACCAGGGGCAGAAGTGTATATGAATCTCTAGATTAGCGGTGGCACATGCTCAGTGAAAGAATACTGGCCTCACTCACAAAATTGTGACATGCTTCATCATTGGGCTTGCATCAATACACCACTGAGCAGACCAACACCTAGGTTGGAAAAAAAGGGAAGGAAGACAATACAAACACATATAAATAATAATATATGTAATGATCCTGGGATTACCAAAAGAAAAAGTGCAGTGACAATTAAAACTAGTTCAGTGGCTTCTTTTGTAAATAATTGTATTCCCAGATCCACCGACTAGAAATATTAATGTAAAGGATGGTGGTGAGGGTAAAGTATTAGGAGTTCCTACACCTCTCCTTACTGCCAGATTGTCAACATGTTTCAGCTGCTTTGTAAGTGCCTGCAATTTCAGGTCATCACAGCCTTCATCAGGACCTTTCAGTTCCCAGAAATTTAAAATTTGTATCCCCCAGAACACCCAGTATTGGGTGTCCGCAACCAATTGTTCACAGCTCCAGGGGCCCTATGAGTAACTCACTCCAGAAAATTGAGTTTCCAAATAAGGCATGCTTAAACTGGTAAGTTAGAGGAGGACACCCCCTGTAGTCACACTCACTCCAAGGTAGCGCTCTGCCTTCACCTCTTGTCTTCACTGAGCATGTGCCACATTTAAACTTTAGATCTATATACACTACTCTCCCTTGTGTGTTTATAGGGAAGTAAACACGACCTCTTCCTCACCAGAAGGTCACCACAGGCAGGAGGTAAATGTACTCTCCACAGCTGCAGGGGGTGGTCAGGCAGTGATACATCTCAGCTCAAGAGTGTTGTAAATCAACGGCGATTAGGTTAAGCATTAGCAGAAGACATGCTTCGTTTTGATCATTATCGTAACAAATGTGCTGACTCCATCTAAGTATTTGTAGCGGCCATTTTGTATGCCATACTGTGCCATGTGCTCGTCATGTGCTTAGTCCTACCTTCTTGTTCACTGTACCTGAAGTATGCCCGGCAACAGGCTATTTTTAGTATTCCCCGCTTCCAGCATCTCCAGACATGCGCAGTAGCGTCAACAACCGTTATTAATTGGTTCCAGATAGGAATGTGTTTACCAGTTACCGAAGACTGTTAACTCCGCCCACCTATCAATTGTGCCTTCTAATATATCCTTGTATGGTCATGAAACTGCTCTTGTCTTTTGTACCTCCTTCTCTTGAGCCCCTTCATTGTGTATAAAAGGGGCCATGAGCTTTAGTTCGGTGTGCTACTCGATACAATACTGAAGGGTGTTGTGTGGGCTGTAGTACCATCTTTAAACCCTTCGATGCTTGTGACGGAATCATTCTGTCATCAGTCACGGTTGGGCTGTGCTGATGACGGAATGGTTCCGTCACGACCACACCCATTTAAATAGGGGCCCAGCACGGCAGGAGATTCTCCGGAGCAGCCAAGGTGTTAAAGGTTTAATAAACTTTGCTTTTGTATTTTCCAGTTTCATTGCCAACTTCTTCCTAAGGTCTGAGGACTCTTTGCAGAGAAGGGCAAACCCTTGCACTAAGTAGGCCTAGCTGAGGTTTGCTTACAACAAGAGGAGAAAACGGGGAAACCTGTGGAGGCCCTGGCTGACATAACAAACGTCTATCCAGGGGAGCCCAGTCCTGGCTCACTGATGCTGACAGGTATTGCATCCATCCCTTGTAGGCAGACAGATCCATCTGCTCTGTCATAGAAGGACACCCAACTCAACAGAGGGTCAGGCCCTACCAAGTTTCGACCTCTAAACCCCGTGGCAGGGGAGACAACAAAGTGGCAATGGAAGGAGCTGGAAGTAGGGCACTTCAGGTTAGCTCAGTTGATGTAGCCACCAGTGCAGCATCAACGGCAGATAATGGAGAGTAAATAAAGTAAAAAAAACTCTCCTTTTTTTCGATTTTGTGTCATAAAAACCATAAAACCACAGTACAGAAAAAACAATCACCCTTCTATAACACATATTAATACAATATTCCCTAATTCATAGAATTCATGGAGACATCCTATAATATTTATAAAAGTCTTTAACACAGACAACAATTTAAAAAACACACATTAATAAATAGTGTTCATATGCCTAATAATAGCTTTTATGAAAGATGACATAACTATTGTTATTTGATATTTGATAATTTTCTAGGTTTGGGGCCTCAGAAATGCTATTCTACATTGTCCAAGTCCCCATTTCTTTAAAATAAGAATTAAAAGCCTACTCCTTGGTAAGTCATAATATTTACAGAAAAACATTCAGTGTAGGGTGGTATGATCACACGGGCATGGAGACAGATTTCTATTACAAGTATTAGCTTCTGGAAGGGTCACCATTCTGAAAAAGGACCCGAAGCGAAATCGTGTTAATAGCATGCAGGAGAAGCAGCTCTGCACCTGTACGAGATATAATTGAGTACCCTGACATTACAAAATCAGGTGGTTTTCCATGACTGATTTCTCCATTTTTTTGCAGAGCCAGCGCTCATTCTCTAGATGGCTTAAACAGTTTGCTTTAAGAATTTTTCTCAATACCCTTTTCAGGCTATTTGGGGAATCAAAATAGTTGGGATGGCCAATATCATGAGATCGTTTTTTTTTTTCATAATTAATCCATGATATACTGGCAACTCAGTCTAGTTTGAGACAATCCTCAATTACATCTCTATTGAAACCCATGCCTTGTGCCACAATAAAAGGGGATTTAGTTTGATGATATCAGATATGTAAGACAAACCAAGTTCCCTATGACATACGTACATAGCAGTAGAACAAGGCAGGGCTAAAAGATCGCAGTAGATATACATTTAGCTTTGAAAAATGACCAATAGCCCCGGGACTGGTCTACCACCAAATCTTTGGAAAAATTAAGCACTGCAGCTATTCCTCTGGGGTAAGACAATTTTCTCGCATTCATGGCCGCTGTCCATGAGCCAGACTTATCAAAAGTGATTCCCAGGTAAGAGAATCTGTCTATGTTGTCTATTGTTTTCTTTTCAATTAATGTTTTACATGGTTTAATTTTCTTAACCTGAAAGCTCATAGTATAGGTCTTACTGATATTTACTGTTAGACCACATTCATATAAGTAGTACATTTAGTAACTGCTCTTTTTTCATCTAATACCCATGTATCTATCTATGATAGTAGGTTCTAAAATCAAGGACCAGCATTGAACCCTATGGTATTTTCTTTGTATTTATATAACAATGTCACCTACCCTGTAATGCGCTCTGATACCCACAAGGGTCTAGTTCACTCTACATAAAACTTTAAAAATATCTGCGTCCGTGAGATAATCACTGCGTCGTATGCATACAATAGAATAGGAACAGGAGTGTTGTTAAGGATTAGGTAAGGAGGTAACAGGTTCCCACAAAACTTTTCTTTTCGTCGCCAGGGACATTGGGTAAACATAAGTCGTGTCCAATCTATGATTATAACATACTCCATACCACCAGGCCTGGTAAGATATTTTGGTGAAGTCTTTCCAATTTTTGGTGATTTGCTGAAAAGCAACTGCTAACAGTAAGTCTATAATTCTGGTACCCAGAGTGCACTGCTTCCAAATAGGAGAAACACTTCCCAGAAAGATGTGTGAGACAGAAAAGGGGTGTGTAGAGAAAAAAATGTTGTTAATATGGGACCAAACTTGCCTCCAAAAGGTGTGCACTAGGGGGCAATCAAAAATCACGTGAAAAAGATCTGCACCGGACCTGGAACATGACCAACAAGAGTCTGTGATGTCTGGAAATTGCTTGCTAAGAGTGAGTGGGGAGAATAATAAGTGATTATAAATAAAAAATATCGTCTGTGTCGCATTAGCAACTCTGGAAGACTTACGTAATTTAAGCCAAATTTTATTCCAGAGAGCAATGGACCAAGATACTTGTAAGTCTGTTTCCCAATTCCATGAAGGTACCTTGATGTTTCGCATTGTCTACTATAATGCATATCGTACATTTGTGTTTTGTACTTAGACAATGGTTTTCTTATATTGTGAGTTTCACATTTTTACATAGCTTCTCAGGTACACCTTGATACAGTTATTAGTCATGCTTATAGTATGTAATATATATCTTTTTTTTCTCTCTCTTTCATGTTCTTCCTTTTTCTTTTTCTTCTTCTCTCTTTTCTTTTTTCTGTTTGTTTCTCTATCTTCTATTTTTTTTCTTTCCTCCTTTTAGAATTCTATACACCTTTTTCTTTTCATTCAAGTATTTAAGCTCATTACTATGTACTTGTTTTGCAGATGCATTTTGCTTATTTTGTCTATAATTATTCCAATAAAATTTCTTGAACTTAATGATTAGGTAATCCTGCCTATCGTCTGTCAAATAAAGTCCTACACTGTGTATGCATAGGGAAAATAAGAACGGGGCAAGTATACATCCTTGTTGTACCCCCTTTTTTATGCTGAACTTAGTTGAACAATTTCCCATGCTTGCCGTACCTAGCCCTCACCCCCCTTCCTCTGTACAGTTCCTTGATGAATAGTAACAAATTGGGATCAACCTCCATCTCATTTAGAATACTCCGTACCTTCTCATGATTTACACAGTTGAAAGCAGAGTTTAAGTCAACGAACGCTAAAACGAGCTTTCCCCTTTTGGCTGATGAATATTTGCCGATCATTAATGCTAGGTTTAATTTCTGTTCGGTCGTTCCCAACCCTGCCCGAAACTCATATTGAAATTTGGATAGTAAGCCTTTCCCTTCTACCCACAATTGTAATTTCTTTAAAATCACCCTCCCAGCGACTTTCATAAGTGAATCCAGTAATGAGATTGGGCAGTAGCAACTTGGTTAATTTCGATCACCCTTTTTAAAAATTGTGATCATGATAGCATCTCACCAAGTAGGGATAAACCGTTGGGTCCTGGGGCTTTCCCCACGGCACTCCCTTAATAGCCGTTAGGACTTTTTCATAAGAAATTACAATATCCAGGGGAAAGGATGTATGGTGTATATTAACATCTCCCTCTATTGTAGCAGTAATTCTCTAACTCTGATTTGAAGCTTCGTCCTTATAAAGGTCCTTAAAGAAATCGACCCATTTGTCTTTGGTGATTACCACATCGATAATGTCAGTTTTCCTATTTACGAAAAAGAGAGCACTGACAGCCTTCCAAAAACCGGTATAATCCTTGATCATACGTGCCCGGTGTAAAGCTTGCCAGGCTTCTGTTTTCAATTCACTCTTTCACTTTTCAAAAGCTAATCGATAATCTAATCTGGCCAGTCTCACCTCTTCTTTACTTCTAGTTTCATTTTCTAAGACTTTCATTAAATGAGAATGGGCTTTGCTACATTCTCAATTAAACCAGCCCTGGGCCTTATTCGTCCCCTGTTTCTGCTCCCTTGTAAGTAGTTTACATGGTTCCTCTATTATCCTAAGGAAGGCTGCAAAGATTTGTTCACATGACTGCGAAATACATATTTCAAAATCTCTGTTCATCTTTTTTTACTAGAGTTTAAAGGAATACCGCAGGGTCCACTTTCGCCCAGTTTAAAGTATAACCATTTATTCTAGCAAGATTTATTTTACAATTATAAATTGGTTCTTCCCCTTCGGAAGATTTTGTGTCCCCTTCTAAGTAAAGGTCTAAGCTAATAGGATGAGAAGTTTTACAAGTGATAACTTTGCAGGAGTATCTACTTGACAAAAGGGCAAAATCATCTACTGATTTACACCCTCCTCCAATAAAAGTGAGCTCGAAGATTAAAGGGGGTGTACATTGTCTCTTTGCATGGCCCAAGTGAAATTGGAAAGGTATTTAGTTCAACAAGTCCCCCATAGTTGTATGGGAGAAATGGGTTTGTGTGTCATCCTTATCTTTGCCCATACCACAAATGCCCTGTTTGCTATATGAACATAGATAACAATTTAAATTGCCAACCCAAATGATACACATATCCCCCTGCAGGTGTCCTTCTAGGTGTCTTAACGTTAGACATATATCGCCTAAGACCTTAGTAATTTGAGTTTTCGGGATGTTATTATAGAAATGTGTTACAACTGTGCACTTCTTTAACCCAATACTTACTGACAATATCTGATAAATCTTGGACCCATTCTCAAACTTTATAATCAGTTCCCCCGCTTTGTTTGACACATAAGTACGTAAACCCCCTTTGTTATGCCCCATGCTACTAGAGCTGGCATGAGTATGAAGGGTACGTAAGCCACCTATTTGTATTTATTCAATTACCCATGTTTCTTGTAAACAAACTATGGAGTAATCCTCTATAAACATTAACCAAAAGGGGTTCTCTCACCTGCAACTCGACCTCTGCAATATTACATGATACTATTTCACACATTTTACTTATTTCTGGCATCTCGCCTCCTGACCCCAAATCTACTCCTATTGTACTCTCTCCTATCAATCCCCTGTCTCTCTAAGTATTTCTTCTTCTATATTCAGTCTGTAATCTGTGGTGTATTGCCTTACAGTTGCATCCTCCAATATGTCCTCTTCAGTATTCAGTATAGCTTGTCTTGCATCCACCTGGATACTATGGATTTTGATCGTATGCCTGTACTCCCAAAATGTTTGCCTCTGTCAATAACCTGGTCCCCACCACTCAACCTCCTGAACTGTGCTTTCGGTCGGTCTAAATCTTCCATCAACCCTAGTAACTCAAATTGATTTTGGAGTCGCAAGGTCCATGGGTTTTGGAGTGGCAAGGTCCATGGAGAGTATACATGAGCCTCGTTAGATCACTCCTGACATCTTGGCCGGCTAACCATGCCCCCCCCGAGCCATTTCTTCTTCATGCTGGCAGCAGGGTCCAAGTTCTACCAGGCCTGTGGCCCAGCAAATGATTAGCTATAGTTGGGGAGAGTGGAGCTCTTCATGTGCTGCCAAACCATAGTCTCCCACATCCAGCACCAAAGTAAATATGTGATAAGTGATTGTGTTTTTGCATGCTGTTTCTATGTATGTTACAAAAATGCATAATATATAGGCACAGATAGAAAAATAATAATTATTTTTGAATAGATATTCAAAAGGTCTAAATTATGTATATACACACACACATACTTATAAATACAGAAAAAAACACCAGTTATATTTAGCACAGCTAACTATAACTTGTGCCTCAACCACAAACTGATTATGTTCTCACGTGTTATTTTTCTCATGCCATGTTCTGTGACTTCATATATTACATCACTGGTGACATCACATGACATCACTGCTATTGTAAGGAATGTTAGTTACTAGGATAACCTGATTTCAAGTGTGTTACTGCTCCCCTAGATGTAAATTGTGGTCATTTTTAAAAAAAAGAGTTTTATATAGCGCAAACTTGACCCAAATCGGGTATCAGAGTGCTCTACATAGCACTAGTTGTGTTACATGAGGACACATTAAAAAAAATTATGGCACAGGGAGATTAAGTGATTTGCCCAGAATCACAGGATGTTCAGCGTCATTGCCAAGACTCAAACCTAGTTCCCCAGATTCGAGGTTGACCGCCCTAGCCGTTAGGCCAACTCCTCTCTCATTTTCCTTTTCTTCAGTTCATGGGTGTAGAGACTCAGGCCCTAAATATCAACAGTTTATCTTTTTTTTGTGAAGTTTTTAGATAAACATAGTGAGCTGATGGGTGCTGGATATAAGTTCCTGCTTGGCACTGTGCTACAGAATGTGTTTTGAATTCATTTTCTGTCATATGATGTTTTCTCGACGAAAGCCCATCTCATGACACTCAGTGCAGACCATACAAAACTAAATCTGATTGTGCAAATAGGTGTACCAAGGTATTGAAAAAAAGATTTTAGTTCAGGATTGACTTTCCTTTAGAATGGATTCTTTTTAGGGGGATAGCCATTATTTCAAATTTCTTACCTGCTTTGCTGTAAAAAGAGTCCACTGCTTATTGTTTAAATAAAACAATGCAGGAGTTTTGCACATGAGAGAGTTTGTATATTTTAAGTTTAAAAATGCTTCATTCATCTTAGACCAGGAGAACGAACCTGAGGTCAAGAAATATGGCTGATGCCTAAGTGGTGGATGCGTTGATTGCCTTCCTGAGAGTGTAACGGCTGTGGGCCCGGTGGCCTCCAGAGGCCTTGCACTGGTATCAAGAGGCCAGTGGAGCGGATTGTCTCAGAGGTCAGGCATCTGATGATCATCATAGACTAAGGATCCGATGATCTCCAAAGGCTATGAGTCCAATGAACTATGCAGTCAAATCCACATCTGTGCATGTACAGACTTTCATCATAGTACAGAAAAGATTCACTGAATGGGAAAGAGTCCCTTTAAAAAGATTTAACCATCAAGTATACATACGAAAGAACTTCAACACTCAAGTCTCATTACCAATTGTCAGTACTCTTTAGCATAAGAGGTAACTCCTGTAACTAAAACATAATAATCATAGGCTTAGTACTGTGTATCTTATGGTGCATGTTGGGCACAAGTAAAACATTCATCCTCTACTAAATGTGTTCAAATCAAAGTTGATGGAATTTAAATTGAATAAAAGGGCTTAGAAACTACTATAACATGCAGTAAGCATCACCATTTTAATTTGATTTCTCATTGTAGGGGAAATCTTAATACTGGGTGCTACAAATTGCTACAAATTGCACTCAGAAACTTCATCAAGTATTTTTTCATCAAGTGGTGTAAATATCACACCTAATGAAGGCGCTTACAATGAAGGCCTTGGATGGAAAATTACATCTTTTTGGATTTTAAGTTGGGAAACTGAACCTGGTTGGTGGCACAACGATGCTGAAAAGACTGCAGCATAAACTACTCCGTGATCATTTGTAAAAAGGAAACATTATACCCACTAGCTTCAAAAACCACAATAACTGCTCAAAACAATATTCAACTCTTTGATTCAGGTATTCTCTTCAGAAATGGAAAGCCAAGACCCGTACAGGAATTGTGTCCCTATAAACTGAAGTGTCTTGCGTTAGACTTCTATTGCTTGAATAGAGTGCCCAATGGATGAAAGGGAGACATCCACTGTTGCCTTGCCTGAGGTGCTGAAACAGAGTAAAACATGAACAGGGGGCTGTCCCTGCCCTGGATTTGGTGATGAAATTAAATGCTAATTCAGCCACATGCTCCTCAAATATTTGAGTATTACCGAAGGGTGAGGAAGCAGAACTGGAAGTTTGCCAATGCCTCGCAAAACATCTTGTTGTGGACTAATACTTTGGATTACCAATAATGATTTCTGAAAACTATGCATCTATAGGTCAGGATAATTTGGGATAATAAGCCACAGCTTAAAGGCAGATCTGATACAGTTAATAAATAGCAGGCATCAGAGTCTTCTAAAAATGCTGGGACAAAACAAATAATAATGACAAAACAAAAACACAGGGTGGAGCTGCGCAACTGGAGTGCTCTGAAAAACATTATATTTTGCTCAACCATGATACCTGATTGGTTACTGTATGCTGATACAAGTCCTTGTCATTGCTTTCATTGCTCCCTCTATAAACATTCAGACAGAGGGGAAAGAAGAAAATGCAGACATGAAGAGCATGTAAACATGAAAATAAATTAATAAAGCAGACCTGACATAATCATAAAAAGGGAAAAGAAATGTATTGTATCAGTGAAATCTCCAGCTAACTATAACATGTGTGAAACCTATGTTTTTTTCAGTGAATTTGCAAGGTTTTATAAATACTAATTCCTAACTATTACGTGGCTGAAACCTATGGTTTTTTCAGTGAATTTCAAAGGTTTAGTAAATGATAATGTTTAAATGTATAAATTATTACATTTATTTATTTTTATACTCATTTCTTACATTTTTATGAAAAATAGTTATATTAATTTTATTTTTAAATTATATTTCATATTTTTCATGTAAAATAATAAAACTAAATCCCATTTTTTCTCAATTTTTTACAATTAGAATCTCTATAATTACTTTTTCACATTTTTTGGGGTAATCGCACTGTACGCGTACAATGATCGCACCACACTTTGTACGGCAAATGGTCCTCTGCGCATAGCCACGCACTCATTACAGATACACTTTGACCTTGCACATCGCATCAACGCTTTTGCGTGACGTCATATACGGCGCCCTGTAAGCATACATTTGCAAAAACAACAGGTGATGGACCGAATGAGGATCAATGTCACACATTCAACCCAGTCAAAAGATCTGGGTCCTAATCCATCGTTTTTTTGCACTCCACACCACCCTGGGTTAGACAATGGCGATATGCAAATCAGCTCTGACCCTGTGCCCCATGAGAACAGTCCAGTCCGAACTACAAAAGCCATGTCCTTCCCAGAACGGAATCAAGCATCCGAGGACCGGCCCGGTTTCGAGGTAACACCTCTCATCAGCCCGGCTAGCTTGACTCCAATGGTGTGGAGTGCCTGGGACCCACGTCTGGGCATCCCCAGTACACTTATAGCGGATTTGCAAAAACAACAGGTGATGGACCGAATGAGGATCAATGTCACACATTCAACCCAGTCAAAAGATCTGGGTCCTAATCCATCGTTTTTTTGCACTCCACACCACCCTGGGTTAGACAATGGCGATACGCAAATCAGCTCTGACCCTGTGCCCCATGGGAACAGTCCAGTCCGAACTACAAAAGCCATGTCCTTCCCAGAACGGAATCAAGCATCCGAGGACCGGCCCGGTTTCGAGGTAACACCTCTCATCAGCCCGGCTAGCTTGACTCCAATGGTGTGGAGGGCCTGGGACCCACGTCTGGGCATCCCCAGTACACTTATAGCGGATTTGCAAAAATAACAGGTGATGGACCGAATGAGGATCAATGTCACACATTCAACCCAGTCAAAATATCTGGGTCCTAATCCATCGTTTTTTTGCACTCCACACCACCCTGGGTTAGACAATGGCGATATGCAAATCAGCTCTGACCCTGTGCCCCATGGGAACAGTCCAGTCCGAACTACAAAAGCCATGTCCTTCCCAGAACAGAATCAAGCATCCGAGGACCGGCCCGGTTTCGAGGTAACACCTCTCATCAGCCCGGCTAGCTTGACTCCAATGGTGTGGAGTGCCTGGGACCCACGTCTGGGCATCCCCAGTACACTTATAGCGGATTTGCAAAAACAACAGGTGATGGACCGAATGAGGATCAATGTCACACATTCAACCCAGTCAAAAGATCTGGGTCCTAATCCATCGTTTTTTTGCACTCCACACCACCCTGGGTTAGACAATGGCGATATGCAAATCAGCTCTGACCCTGTGCCCCATGGGAACAGTCCAGTCCGAACTACAAAAGCCATGTCCTTCCCAGAACGGAATCAAGCATCCGAGGACCGGCCCCGTTTCGAGGTAACACCTCTCATCAGCCCGGCTAGCTTGACTCCAATGGTGTGGAGTGCCTGGGACCCACGTCTGGGCATCCCCAGTACACTTATAGCGGATTTGCAAAAACAACAGGTGATGGACCGAATGAGGATCAATGTCACACATTCAACCCAGTCAAAAGATCTGGGTCCTAATCCATCGTTTTTTTGCACTCCACACCACCCTGGGTTAGACAACGGCGATATGCAAATCAGCTCTGACCCTGTGCCCCATGGGAACAGTCCAGTCCGAACTACAAAAGCCATGTCCTTCCCAGAACGGAATCAAGCATCCGAGGACCGGTCCGGTTTCGAGGTAACACCTCTCATCAGCCCGGCTAGCTTGACTCCAATGGTGTGGAGTGCCTGGGACCCACGTCTGGGCATCCCCAGTACACTTATAGCGGATTTGCAAAAACAACAGGTGATGGACCGAATGAGGATCAATGTCACACATTCAACCCAGTCAAAAGATCTGGGTCCTAATCCATCGTTTTTTTGCACTCCACACCACCCTGGGTTAGACAATGGCGATATGCAAATCAGCTCTGACCCTGTGCCCCATGGGAACAGTCCAGTCCGAACTACAAAAGCCATGTCCTTCCCAGAACGGAATCAAGCATCCGAGGACCGGCCCAGTTTCGAGGTAACACCTCTCATCAGCCCGGCTAGCTTGACTCCAATGGTGTGGAGTGCCTGGGACCCACGTCTGGGCATCCCCAGTACACTTATAGCGGATTTGCAAAAACAACAGGTGATGGACCGAATGAGGATCAATGTCACACATTCAACCCAGTCAAAAGATCTGGGTCCTAATCCATCGTTTTTTTGCACTCCACACCACCCTGGGTTAGACAATGGCGATATGCAAATCAGCTCTGACCCTGTGCCCCATGGGAACAGTCCAGTCCGAACTACAAAAGCCATGTCCTTCCCAGAACGGAAAGGACATTTGTTTTTGCAAATACCGTAAGCATACGGCACAAAAGTTTCTAATTGTTCAAAAACGTATATTTATGTATTTAATGTACATATTAAGGGAAGACAGTATCTAGGACAAACATGAAAATCCTTTTTTTTAACTTTTGATAAGCAATTATTACTTTAAAAAGCAATTACGGGGGGCGTGGCCTAGATGGCGGAGTGAGCGGTCGCACTCTTTGCGAGCTCTCTCGACCTTGAGCCCTTAAGCCTTGATATTGCACGGATCTTCCCCCGATCTGCTGCTCAAATCGCAGCGGGAACGAAGAAGCACCCTCGGCTCGCCTAAGGACCTAGCCAAACGCCATGACCGCGGCAGCGGAGCGCAGGCGGCCGAGCGGAGAACGGGGCTGAGCAGAGGAGGGGCCTGAGGCGAACGACTTCAGGCGGACGAAGAGGCCTTGAGACCCCGGCAGCAGCAGACCAGAGTGCGGCGCCCGTCCCGGCGGAACAAGTGAGGCACTAATCGAGCCTCGGGCAAGTTCCTGAGCCGAGGGAGCGACCGGAGGGGACTGGCAGCGGCACCGGAGCGACACAACCGACGTGGGCTGCTATGCAAGGCCGGGGACGCAACCTGCGGCTAGAGCGGGCCGAACCCCCGCAGCGGACCGAGCACATGCATTTACGGCCGTCGGAGGAGGGCAGGTGAGGGGCCGGCAACAGCGAAGGAAGCAGTGGTGGAAGAACGCCCTGGGGCACAGAATTTTTTGCTGCCAGAGGGAGAAGTAACCCCAAGATCGGGCCCGCCCAGAGACTAGAGGTTCGTGGGGGTACGACCACGTGGGCGGCCTGCCTGCGCCATAGCTAACAGAGAGACATAAGGCGCCTCCGTGGACTTGGCTGGGCCCTTGGTGGCTGTGAGGCGCAGCCGGTTGCGGGCCCTTGGCCCCAGAACACGAACCACAGAGCGGGTGAGGAGCCGAAAGGGAGCGGTTGGCCCCCCTTATCCCCCCTGGCGCATCACGTGGAGGATACCAACCGGGTGACCTGGGGGACCCAGGCCCGGCCGCAGACACCGGATGGGCTATAGGAGAGACAGCTAGGGCCCGAGTTTGGAGGGCGGTGTGCTCAAGTGCTCAGGAACCAGGGGATCACGGGCTGTGACCGGGGCCACACGACAGGGGCACCTCAGGCCTACATCGGCACGTGGTTCAGCAGCGCTGCGGAGAGTGACCCCCGGCTCGGGCCGAAGGATACAGCGATCCAAGGAGGTCAGACGGCGGGTCAGTCGGTGCACTGGGTCACCACCAGCAGGCGGCAAGGGCGGTGGTGGCGCGCCGCTGCTGTCGACAAGGGACGGTGGCAGGACGCGTCCCTGGGGTCCCCATGATGACGGGGATAATGGTGGCTTACTGAAGCAGCCAGAGGACGGAGAGAGGCCTGAACGCTCGCTGCGGAGAGGACACAGCAGTGATCCCAGGAGGGGTTAAGCAGAGATTGAGCACACAAGATCCCCTACGACGGCGAAGACGACTCACAGAGACTCACAGTCAGGTCGGTGCTTCGTGGGGAATTCGGGCGGGGTTCTGCCAGGCAGCAGCAGGAGTCAGATGGGCCTGGGAGCCGCAGTAGTAGGGATAGCAGCCTGAAGCCCGTAGGGGGCGTGAAGCCGAACCGCACCAGACTGGCCGGACAACAGCTGCCGGTGCTTGCCACGCTGTGACTGCATCTGGGGAGTGCATCAGAGATCTGTGGCAGGGGTGAGTGGCCCGCTGCGCTTGCTGGGGCTGACGGACTGAACAACGGAGTCGGAAGAGGTGTAGCAAAGTCAAAGCAGAATTCATCTGCACAAAAATCACAAATGCTCTAGATCACTCTAAAACACTTTTCAAGTTAGTTAAAGAGCTGGCGGGCTCCAATACGTCCCAACCTCCACCTGAGTTAAACAAAACGTAATGTGACCTGTTACCCAACTTTTTTATTCATAAAGTTGATAAAATCCACCAAGATATCGACTACGCTGCCAGTGAACATGACTTCACTCCTGTAGCTACCTCCAATTGTTCATCACATACGTCAGGTAATACCATAGGTATTACTGATTGCCCTTCCTTGGCTGATACATCTTTTGCCACACTAGATAGTTGGCCTCTGCTGAATCCTGACATGGTTCAAGGGCTTCTAAAAACCATCAAATCGGGCTCCCCTAGAGACCCACTGCCATGTTCAATCTTAAAACAACTTAGCAGTAACGTTCTAACTACAGTTACTGATCTCCTTAATACGTCGCTACTTGAACAAACCGTACCCAGTGAATGGAAGCATGCGATGATTCATCCACTCTTAAAGAAAGCTGGCGCAGACCCCAACCTGCCAGCTAACTTCTGCCCAATATCATTGCTACCCACCTTTGCTAAGTTATTAGAGAAGCATGTTCATCGTTGCCTTACAGATTTCATTACCATTCATGATCTGTTACCATCTCACCAGTCGGGATTTCGTGCAGGATTTTCCACAGAGTCTACATTGCTAGGGGTGACCGAAAACATCCGTCGCATGGTGGATAAGGGCGAAACAGTAGCACTTGTGCTACTCGACCTCAGCGCGGCATTCGACACCGTGTCTCACGCGGTCCTCGCCCAGACTCTCCACTCCCTAGGCATTCGCGGGGCAGCTCTTAATTGGATCAGATCACTACTAGAAAATCAAACGTTTCAGGTATTTTCGCAAACTGCCTGTTCGGATACAAGGTCATCCATTGTTAGCCCGTTGCTTTTTAATGTTTATATGAGTCCCCTGTCCAAGATTGTGGAAGACACTGGGCATTTAATGTTTTCTTACGCTGATGACTCTCAGCTGCTTTTTTCGCTATCAGCCGCAGATTCTGACAAATCTTCTTCCCTACAACTCGGACTTAGTAAAATCGCTGGTTGGATGCAGAAAAACTTCCTAAAACTAAACGGCGAGAAAACCGAGTTAATCGTGCTGGGTAAAAACAAAGAACTCTGGGGACCCCAACACTGGCCATGAAATGGGTACCCCCCCAACCCCTGTCGCGCATGCTCTCAACCTGGGAGTCATTATTGACGACTCACTCAGTCTACACCAGCAAGCAGTAAAAACTTCATCTACCTGCTTCGCCATATTGAAATGGCTCAAAAAGATCTGTTGGATGTTACCTGAAAACACCAACAAAACAGTTGTCAACGCCCTGATCACATCCAGATTAGACTATAGCAATGCTCTGTACATGGGGGCAAATAAAGCTACTGTCCGCAGGTTACAGTCAGTACAGAATGCAGCAGCCAGACTACTCTGGAAAATTCCCATCACTACTCCAACTACCAAATACATTAGGAAACTACACTGGTTAAAAATTGAAAATCGGGTCAAATTCAAATCCCTATGTTTCATGCACAGGATTCCCACCAATACCGCCCCAAAATACTTACAAAGCCTGATGCGCCCCTACCGTCCCTCCAGATCTCTTCGTTCCTCTACGGCAAATAATTTTGAAATCCCAAAGATCAAGCTGTCACGCATGGGTGGCAAGTCCTTTTCATTTCTAGGACCCACACTTTGGAATTCAATGCCACACTCATTGCAGTCTGAACCAAACTACATCAAATTCAGGAAAGCCCTAAAAACATGGCTATTCAACATCTAATTCCTGTAACCGCATTGACACTGGGATCTGTTGCACCGGGAAACCCTTTGTTGGGTAGCTGTTCGCCATATAAATGCAAACAAAGAAATAAATAAATAAGAGGTGCCCCCCCCGTGGGCAGCACCCTTGCGCATTTTTGACTGCTGACTAGACCTAGAGAACGGGCAGGACTTGCTCGAGAGGTGCCCACATCTGCAATGGCCAACAACAGAGGGAACAAGAAAGGGGAACGGACATTGCCAGAGATGATGAGCAGGGGTGCGACCAAACAAGACAAGGGGCAGCCCTCCCCCGGCCCTTTGCGAAGCTCGATGGAAGCAGGGGATAGAGAACCACCGGTCACCAGGTCCTTCCTGGAATTTCTCTTCAGTTGCCTGCGGGATGATTTTCAGACACTAAAACAGGAAGTGGCTGGAGAAGTCCGGGAGGTGCGAGAGAGGTTGATAGCCTAGGTGAAAGGGTGGCTACTATGGAAGGATCCGGACACTCCAGGGATGAAGAGATCGGACACCTGCAGCAGGAGGTGCTGCGCATAAGGGACCAACAGCTATACCTCCAGGCACACAATGTAGACCTTGAAAACTGGTCCTGCCGGAAAAACATCCGGGTCCGAGGAGTGCCGTCAAGGGAGGAAGGGGAGGATACTGGGTGAACCAGAGGACTTCCCTATAAGAATAGACAGGGCACACCGGGTGGGTATGTTGCGCCGGGCCTCAGCGCCTCCACCTGACATACTGGCCTTCCTGCCGGACTTTCCGCTTAAGGAGCGAATCCTCCGTGAAGCAAGGAAACGGCAATCGTTGCAATTCTGGGGACACCCGGTTGCTCTTTATCAGGACTTGTCGATGATTACGCTTCAGAAACGAAGAACATTCAAAATAGCGACAGACTTTTTGAGGTCCCATGGGATATTTTTTAGTCAGAAGGGTCGGTAGGGACCTCCATCCAGCTCGACCTCAGTAGTGGTCCTGTAAGTGAACAACAGAAACAAATTCAGCCACGTCCATCCTCCACTTCATCTGGCATTGAAAGTCAAAGTAGCACCTCCACCACCAGCAGACATGTCCAGTCCCCAGTTTGGGACTTCTTTACTGTTAGCGAAAATGCAGAAAACATGGTGGTTTGTTCGATTTGTAAAGTATTTGTAATTTAACCCGTTTGCGAGGTAAAGAATTGTACTTGCGAGCTCCGTGGAGTGCGGAGTGCAGAAAACTCCACAAACTCCGTGAACGGAATGAAGTTCACTGCCCAGGCCTATTGAAATTCCCTTGTAGAATGGTTTATCATATACCCAGGACATGTAATTTAAATCCAATCAGCGGGCCTAAGTCATGACTCTGGTTCTACTGAAAAGATGTTTGTCATTTGGGGACAAATATGTTATAAAAATGTATTTTATTTTTCTGAATCAGCTTACAATTTTTCTTGTGTCGTGTTTTCACTTTATTGCAGTTTGTGTGCTGTATAAAGGTTTTACACTTTGCCTCTAAGTTTAGCCTGACTTCTTGTTGTGCCAAGCTACCCAGGGTTATCCCCAGGTTAATTTAGTGAATTTTCTGGTTCACCCGAAAAAGGATTATGGTTGTTGCAGGGCACGTACCACAGTTAAACAATACTGAGGTGGACCAGAACTTGTATTTGTGCAGTAGTAAATATTAAATTGTGTTACACAAAAGTCCCAGGTCAGTAATTTGAGTACACCTCTTCTTACATTTTTCCATAGTTTTCCAATTGGCTATTTTCCCTCTTTTCTAAATGCCGGTTTCTTAGCTTCCTTTTTTCAACTTGCGGATAAGTTACTGCAACTGTGACACCCTCAGGGTGGCTGAGCTGCTTCAACTCTACAAATAGAAGGAGCTGAACCCAGAAAAAGAAGGCAACCAATCTGGATCTCAAGGTCGTCCTCTCGGCCTTTGAAGAGGTGCAGAGATGGCATGCAACCTAAGGGGGAGGATGAGATGGATGACACAGAGCAGGATGGAGCATAGAGGAGGAGTAAAGGGAGGACCCAGCTCAGGGCCCTGAGGAGATAAGAGATCCCGAATCATCCCCAGCAGATGACCTGGATGACCTGAATGTCCAGTTTAGAATAGGGAGCATTGTGTCTGCCAAGGCCCTCGCCTCAAAGGAGTTGATGTAAAGGAGAGAGTAGAGGAAACTCAACCTGGAGCTAGAGAAGGAGAAACGTGAAGGTGAACGGGGCATGGAGGAATAGAGACTGGGCAGAGAGGAAAGGAGGATGACTCATGTGCTCAGTCTCAGAGAGCCAGACTTAAGTGTCAAGCAGATGAAGTCTAGCAATAATGGTTTTGTTGTTGATTTATAATGCTCACGGGATTACCTGCAATCTGCTTCTTTTGTTGCTCGTGCTGCTGGCCGAGGGTGCGCCACTCTGAGGGATCCTTCGCTCTTCATTGTTTGACTTTTCACCTCGCCGGACCCGCTTCGCGGGTCCCGCAGCGCCTGGTCATCTGGGGCTGCCGTCTGTGGAGAGTGTGCGGCTGAGGAGCGGGCAGGCAGAGGAGCCGGCGGGGCTGCGAGCACAGGCAGGGACTCCAGTATCCAGGAGCCCCTGCGCGCCCATTGCTCACACCTGGGCTGCTCTCCCCGCTGGCCACGCCCCCCGCTTTGGAGCTTGAAAACCGGGCTGTGTCCATCGAGCCGCGGATTACCTGCAATCTGCTTCTTATGTTGCTCGTGCTGCTGGCCGAGGGTGCGCCACTCTGAGGGATCCTTCGCTCTTCATTGTTTGACTTTTCACCTCGCCGGACCCGCTTCGCGGGTCCCGCAGCGCCTGGTCATCTGGGGCTGCCGTCTGTGGAGAGTGTGCGGCTGAGGAGCGGGCAGGCAGAGGAGCCGGCGGGGCTGCGAGCACAGGCAGGGACTCCAGTATCCAGGAGCCCCTGCGCGCCCATTGCTCACACCTGGGCTGCTCTCCCCGCTGGCCACGCCCCCCGCTTTGGAGCTTGAAAACCGGGCTGTGTCCATCGAGCCGCGGATTACCTGCAATCTGCTTCTTTTGTTGCTCGTGCTGCTGGCCGAGGGTGCGCCACTCTGAGGGATCCTTCGCTCTTCATTGTTTGACTTTTGACCTCGCCGGACCCGCTTCGCGGGTCCCGCAGCGCCTGGTCATCTGGGGCTGCCGTCTGTGGAGAGTGTGCGGCTGAGGAGCGGGCAGGCAGAGGAGCCGGCGGGCTGCGAGAACAGGCAGGGACTCCAGTATCCAGGAGCCCCTGCGCGCCCATTGCTCACACCTGGGCTGCTCTCCCCGCTGGCCACGCCCCCCGCTTTGGAGCTGGAAAACCGGGCTGTGTCCATCGAGCCGCGGATTACCTGCAATCTGCTTCTTTTGTTGCTCGTGCTGCTGGCCGAGGGTGCGCCACTCTGAGGGATCCTTCGCTCTTCATTGTTTGACTTTTGACCTCGCCGGACCCGCTTTGCGGGTCCCGCAGCGCCTGGTCATCTGGGGCTGCCGTCTGTGGAGAGTGTGCGGCTGAGGAGCGGGCAGGCAGAGGAGCCGGCGGGGCTGCGAGCACAGGCAGGGACTCCAGTATCCAGGAGCCCCTGCGCGCCCATTGCTCACACCTGGGCTGCTCTCCCCGCTGGCCACGCCCCCCGCTTTGGAGCTTGAAAACCGGGCTGTGTCCATCGAGCCGCGGATTACCTGCAATCTGCTTCTTTTGTTGCTCGTGCTGCTGACCGAGGGTGCGCCACTCTGAGGGATCCTTCGCTCTTCATTGTTTGACTTTTGACCTCGCCGGACCCGCTTCCCGGGTCCCGCAGCGCCTGGTCATCTGGGGCTGCCGTTTGTGGAGAGTGTGCGGCTGAGGAGCGGGCAGGCAGAGGAGCCGGCGGGGCTGCGAGCACAGGCAGGGACTCCAGTATCCAGGAGCCCCTGCGCGCCCATTGCTCACACCTGGGCTGCTCTCCCCGCTGGCCACACCCCTCTGTCCACCAACCAAAGTCAGGCACTGATAGTGAATAAAACGGAAATAGGATACCCGCCTCGCGGGAGCGAGCGGGAGCGCGCCGGGAGAAGCCCGGGACAAGGGCGGGACCGTCTGTGGCCGTCAGGGGCCGAAGGAGGCCGGGCTGGGCCACCCCCCTTACCAGTGACCCATAGCATCTTCTCCAGTAAGTGGCATTGACACGTTGGATTTGATTAGTGATTAATATGGCAATGTCCACATCAACAAGTTCTGTAAATAGCCACCTGATAACTCCCCCTGTTGAGTCTGGTCCACTGGCAATTGGCCCCCTAGACAAATTCTTTTTTAACCGCTCACTGTCAATAGACAAAGAGTTAACCTTGGCAGAGAAGCGCACAGAGCGTAGATTATCAATTGAAATACTTAAGAATTCAACGGATAAGTTTCCAAATCTAGCTTACCCAACCCTGGTAACTCCTTTGTCATCAGTGAACCTCCCAGTTGCAAATGAACATTTTGAGGGTCAGGCCCAAACATCAAACAAGAACGTTGTGGCAGAATCAAATAATCCCTGTGGGAGTAAAATTCAACCTACACCGCTCCCTGACTCTGGTGCTCAGGTTACATTGGCCCAACCCAAGCTTGGGTCCAAAAGGAAAAGACCAGCGTCTGTAAGAAAATGTAAAATGGTGGTCAAACCCCCACAAAAACACAGGAAGTTACACAAACTCGTGAACATTGGAGAGGTCGTCACCGAAGAAACTCAAAGTACAGAAAGTGTCTCACCCATTAATCTTGTCTCCTTGGACAGCCAAGACAAAGAAGACAATCCTTGTACTGACTCCACTGTACCATGTAAAGAAAAGGTGTTATCACTTGTAAATGTGCTCCCTGAATTGGAAACATTGTTTAGATTATTGCTCACCCCCATTGAGGATAGAATTGCCAAGCTTGCAGATAGGCTAAACCATTTTGAACAGTCAACATTAGACAATTTCTATTCTACAAAATCACTGATTAAAGCGAACAGGGTGGATGCAAGCACAAACTCTCAGGTCCTTAATAACCCTGTTACTCAGGATAAGGGAAGAAACCCCCAAAATAACTCTCCTTTACCTCCCAAACAAAGCAAACTTTCAGCTAAAGCAATTGTAAAATCCACTGATAGAACTGAGAGAGCGAACGTTGGTTCTGATCTATCTCAGCCGACCACTATGCACCCTACACAGTCCATAATTCCCGTGACACAAAATCCACCAACCGTTATGAGTGCTGAGGCTATAGCGCATCACCAAGCAGGCAAAGTACCAACAACTGCAAAAGTAATTAACAATATGCAGATAGCTTCAAACATTCCGGTGGGAGGGAATAGGGCTAACGTATGTCCGTTGGTAGGTAAAACTCCAGTACCGACCCAAACAAATAATAAACAACAGGCGTTGAAGCCTGCCCCCCAACATGTCCCCCAAGCTCCCAAATCTATCCCACCGCCCTTGGCAAAGCCACCTCACAGAAAACCCCCGATTAATCTCACCCCAGATTCCTTCCCCTATGTAGCAGTTCTTATAAACGTACCACCGCTACCCCCAGGACAGAGAGAAACTTTCCAGATGCTTAAAAACAAGATCATGCACTGGTTAAAGGAAAACCGTCCTCTGCCTGGTGATATTGACGGGCTAATCATAGGGGTAAGGAGAATAGATTGGATGGGATATACACCGAAAACCTTGGGTGGGGATTGTATAGTGGTTAATTTTCAAGATCCAAGGGTGGCGGGATGGATAACTAGGCAGGGATGGGGAACAAACAAGGGAGGTATTGGAATTGTAGACCTTACCTTTTTTTACCCCCGACCCACCAGTGTAACGACTAGTTTGCTTAATGAACCCCTAATTCCCCCTACTGTATCATGGCCAGTCAATCCCTTACCACCTCCTCCTGTTGGTCATAACCATACCACATGTACATATTACAACTCTCATGTAGGATGGCAGGACCCGGGATGGGGATATTGACAAACCAGCACAGATAGTATAGGTGGGAATAATAACAAGCCAAAAGGGGTTTGTGATGTTTATGGTAATACTATTGTTACAAACCTAACGGCCAATAATATCGAGACGGGGGGTTTGGCTGAAGAAGGTGGTTTTAGACTGGGAATCTTAAATACTAATGTTATGACACCATACCCAGCGACAGTCAACACGACTGTAGATCCAACAGATGATCTAGAAAGGCTGACTAATTCTACTGAAAGCCCAATGATAGCTCAAGTATTTCCAATCACCAACACTCAAGATGGGCCAGAGGCTAGCATTGGTACGCTTTTATCTTGGAATAATGCTCACGAGTCCCCCTGTGATGGGTATCTCAGTGCAACAGAGCAAAATGAGTGAAGCAGTAGACTGATTTGGCCTCAAACAATGCAGTTTTGACAAATGTCTACATTTTCTAAAATGTAAATTATCTGCATCAGAACTGAAATATTCCATCAATGGTGAGCCAGGTAAGAGAAGGATCCGCCTCCTGAGTGAGATGTTGTGATATGATGAGGGCTTTATCACTCAATTTCAGAATTCTGTCCTGACAATAGGGAACGAGCTTTGCAGAAAGGTGGCTCAGAGCGTCGCCCTGCGAGGACTATTGAGTCAGGCAGAATGCTTTGAAGAAGATTGTGTTCTAAATTAGTAGCCAATGAAGCGAGCGCAAAAGAGAGAAAACTAAAAGTGAGATATGCTGCTGAGTTTGCAGTTTGCTTAGAGCAGTCTAATTTATAGAAGCCAATAGTGCATTGCAATAGTCCAAGCAACTTTGCTTGGACAGGTGTTTTTCTCACTAAATGTGGCGGAAAGGAGAAGACTCTCCATAACAGTTGAAACACGTGACTACAAGTGCTAGTAGTGGCTGGGACCTGTTCAAATTCCTTATAACCAATTTGGAGTAGGAGCTGGACCAAGTTCAGAAGGTCACCATTTGGGTGCCCAAAGCTGCTTGCTTTTGCCAAACAGCATGATTTCAGTTTTGTTGGCATTCAGATGGAGACAATTTGCAATAAAACCGGATGAGACACAAACATTCATATTATTTAGGTCTTGATCCAGAATAAACATCAGCTGCGTGCTGTCAGCATATGACTGAGGAAGAAAGCCAATCTTTTTGGCAAGTTTGGAACGGGAGCCACAGACAGGTACACTAAGGCACACCTTTATCCACTTTCATGATGAACAATGTATAATCTCTAAAGGAAATAGTTTTAATCAGTTAAAACGTCCTTGAGCCATGGTATGCTGCACATGGATTCCTACCTCTTGTGATCTAAGCAACATTCTAGAATGAGAAACAGTATTGAATGCTGCTGAGAGGTCCAACAGCACAAGCACTGATGGGTGTTGTTGTCAAGACTATGTCTAATATGGTTGGACACTGCAACCAAAGTGGTCTTGGTGTTGTACAAGTATCTAAAAACGATTGGGAGTGCAGCAGAAAATTAGTTTGAAGGTACTCCTATGGTTGGATGTTAACAGGTTTCCCAATAACAAAAGAAGAGAAATGGGTCTGCAGTTAGTACGAACCATGGGAGGCACATTAGGCTTTCTTTGAATAGGGGCAACTAATGCTGCTTTCCAAAAAGTAAATTTGCCTGAGGAGGTTAAAGGAATAAATAATGAGCAAATGGGGGGGTCAAGTTGAAAGGACAGTGAAGCGGGTATTTAAGTTGGATAGACCCTGCTTTAGCCACTGATAATTCTTTCTGAATAGACTCTGGCAGAAATGGCTTACATTTGTTTAAAATGGGACTATTGGTGAAGAATGAAGTACAAGTCTAGAGCTCCTTTTTGTCTTGCTGGGTTATATTAGAGAAATTCTGATAAATGTAATTGATTTTACCTTCAAAATGATTTGGTAAAGAATCTCACAGAGATTGTGATTGCACAACTTTATAAGAACTGACTTGTGGGTTCAGAAAGGAATTAAGAACTCCAAAAAGCATCTCGGAAGAGTTTCATAAGAGATTAATTTTGTAAGTAACATATGTCTTGCAGACATTTCTATGCTTCAATGGAACTTTGTTAAGGCTTGTTTATTTGCCTCTTTATCAACAAGATTGTTGCAGTGGTGCCATCAACTCTCAAGCTTTTTACTCAAGGTGTTCTTCATTGTGCAGTCCTGAAGAGAACCAGGGAGCATGGGCCTCATTTATGAAAAGTGACGCATCGCTGCGTGAAAACAGCGATGCGTCACTTTTCACTGCGCACTCCTTGCGACATTCCTGATGCGTCATATTTAATATATGACGCATCATGTCGCAAGGAGTTACAGATACATCAGTATTTCTGACGTATCTGTAAGTGCAAAAGTGACGCATTGCTGGAGTGTGTCACAAAAGTGACACAACTCCAGCAATGTGTCCTTTCACATGGGGAAAGCCCCATGTGAAAGGGCTTGCGTCAGTCTTACGTCTGCTGTGAGGCAGGTACAAGATTTTGACACAACAGCGTCCTAAAAGTGACGCAGTGAAATCTCATAGATTTCACTGCGTCACTATTACAAGGCTTTTTGTGGGGGAACGCCCCCTCTGCATACATTATACCTGACACAGGTATAATGTGGCACAGGGGTTTAACCTAGATGCGTCACTTTTTAAATAAGGCGCAACAAGGGGGCTTTTTTACACCGCAGTTGCGTCACAAAAAGTGACGCACCGACGGCGCAAAACTGACGCAAGGCCTTCATAAATAAGGCCCCATATGTTTCATGGTTAGGCTTGGAGCAAGATTGTATAGTGCCAATCTTGTTGGAAGTCGCATTGACAGCTGAGTGATAATCAGACATTGTTTTATCTATATCAGAGTTTTCGAGTGTAAAGTCAAATGCCGAGGAGAATGCTTCTAGAGTCGTTCTATGCCATTGTGTAATACATTTCATCAGAGGATTTTGTTTCTCTTCAGGCACCTACCTTTAGGGATCTGAAGACATATTCAGGGGTGATCTGTCCAGGTAAGAGGTAGGGGGCAGCATATCATCAGATATCAATAGGAAGGTGACTCAAGGTCCTGGTGCCCAGTTAGTTGGTGGGTGTTGATATGTGCAAATGATTTTCTGCTCATGACACTAAATCAATGAGGAGTATTAGGGTGTAGATTTTGGAGGTACATGCTCACGTTGGGGAAGGACAGACTCATAACAACAGAGGACCAGACCTAATATTCCCCCATGATCACAATTGGAGTGGTGTGGCTCACTGGTTAGAGGCGGCAGACCCGGAAGCAGAGAACGGTCCGCGACCAGGGTTCAATCCCCGACACGGCAGGGTCGTGAACCAGGGTCAGCGGACTCGATAATTCTCACCTCAGTGCCTACTCTAACCAGGGATCACACTCGCCAACTCTGGGCATTAGCTTGCCTCATCTCCACAACGGCCCCCCACAAACGCTGGGGATGCCTGGTTTCACCTTGGAGATACCCAGGAGGGAACATCTCACAGGGAAAGCCAGGACGGGTTCCCCAGCTGTCTATAGCGCCAGGACGCCTCCGGGTAGCAGTGTGCTTTACAAGACACACACATTTACATTTACAATTATAAATCAGCCCTGGACGGACTTGCTAGACTACTCAAACAAGTGACTATTCTTGAACTATAAATGTGTTCCAAAAGTGTAAGTGAAACTTTTTGAATAGCCAAAATGTAGTAAACTTATTCAAAATGTTACATCACTCAAGAGTGAAAGTTTCATTAGAGAATCACACACAGTTACATAGGTGAAGAGGATCAAGTATCTCCTTTTTAAAAAGTGGAGTTGCAATCACCCTTTTCCAAGAGTCTGAGATAAAACCAGATTTCATGAATGCCTGGTGGAAAAAAAAGAGAAGGTGTTTCCTACTTGGAGAGAAATCACATCTAAATGGGACCCAGATGATGTACAGGTTAAAGGAGCCCTGATTCCATCCTGATATACCTCATCAAAGGAGGTCCATTTTAAAAGTGTGTTGGGATATGGAAGGGATATATGATAGAGAGGGCCCGAGGACATGTTGGAGATCTATGGTTTGAGAAAATCTTCTTGAACAGATTAGGTCTCTTCGAAATTTAGTTGTGATACATTTAGAGCTAGCCTGTATTTTTGCCTGGCTAGAGAATGGTAAGAACGCCTCATTTAGGCAGAGCACACGTCATCATTGTAACAAGGGGCAGACTGAAAAGGACTATACGAGTGTTTTGTTTGAAAGGAAAAGTATAATGAACTGTCTCCTTGGTCTGAATAATTGAATGGTCTCTCATCAATTCCACATTGCCTGACAGAAATGTTTTGTGGATTCAAGACACTAAACCACAAGGTTTCATTTATTTTGCATCTTAGCACGTAAGATATTTGACTGATGTCTGGACAATACCCCACTGGAAGGCTCCATTCTCAAGAGACCGAGGGATATTGGGATGACATACTCTCCCATGAGAGAGAAATCGACAGAGAACTGAAAACTATTTTCAAGACCATGGTTATACCTGAGTGCTTGTTCAGATTTCTTTCACTGTGCTCTACATGTTGTCTCTGCACTGAGAATCATGAGATGTTCCTACCGCTGGCAAACATCAGGTGATAGAAAATACATTCAAAACACATTCTATTGCAGCATGCCAAGCAGGAACTGTTTTTCTGCATCAGTAGGCTCTGTATGCTGATCTGAAGACTTATGACACAAAATAGACAAACTGTTGATATTTAGGGCCTAATTCTCACTGAAGTAAAAACCTGTTACGACTCCAAGCACGACCTATCCATGAACATTTTACAGACCACTCTGGATTATAAGCATTACAGTCCCTGTGCAACAGCAGTTGTCCCAATTGGGTTTCCTCTGAAGTGTGTAGGGAACCGGCAATTAGTAAGGAGAACATCATTATGCATGATTCCATTGGTAGCCATATTCATTCTGTGCATAAGAACATTGGTAACAGGTCTTCAAGTCAAGCAGTCTATATGAAATATGCTGAAAAGAAGGAACTGGATTTAATATTGATAACACACTGCATTCAATTCAAGGAGTATATTTCAAAGGATCCTAAAAAGGGAACCAGTGTGATACATGCAATGCATGCACTAAAGTTCAACATTAGATGTCAATTGACCTACAATAAAGGGGTTGTCCATAGAACCATTGATTCTTTAAGGCAGCAGACCCTCTAGTCAAACACTAGAGAGTAGGTACAACTGCTAAAATCACCACAGAAGCCAATGCACATTGTTACAAAAAGGCCTCTCTTGGTCAGATATGAATTCATCTTAAAGAAATGAAAAGACAAAAGGTGTTTGACATAAAGGAACACGCTAGTTTAATTAAACGTAGTGGCTCAGAGAGTATCGACAGAGTGCATCTGAAGAAAGTCTCTTGTCGTACAAAGTTTAGGCCACCAATCTTCACATCCCATGAGGTATAATAAATCTGCATTCTTTATCTTAGTCACAAATTAATGAGATGGGTCACAACCTCAGGGAGAGCTAGTGTTGGCCAGTGTGTATGTTTCTAGATGTTCAGCATGCTTGCTGAACTGCAGCACTGTTTCCCTCCCACTTTGCGCATGTACCTTCACATGCTACCCCAAATACTCATCTGAGACCCAGTGTACCCACAGAGCTACCTCAGAAGCTGAGACATATTTATCTATATTATCACCCACCCCATAACGGGGCACTAGGTCATTGTGTATGCAGAATCTCACCTCTCCGGTATTGCTGAACTCTACCGTCTTGGCTTTAATGTCCAGCTCCCCCATGTTTTTCTCATGCTCCAAAACTAGTTTCTTTTCAGCCAAAGCCCTCTCAGCTTTCTCCACATCCAACTTTAGTTTGGCCATTCCCAGCGGGAACTTCCTTTCCTCCCTCCTGTCCTTCAACTCCACTTGTGTCAGGCCTCTGGAAGACCTACTACTACATACCGCATCCTGGGCAACCTGATTCTCCTCCTAGAGGCATGGGGGTTCACACTGCAAGTCTTTGCTCCCCTCTGTGACCTGGTTTTAATCCCCATGTGGTCCCAGGTTCCCCTCAGGATTACCCTCCGAAGATGCTTCTTGTAGCCTCTTGACCTCCTTGCACGCATGGTGGCTATCCATAGGTCCACTTTAAAAGCTTTCCAGCTAAACCTTAGTGAGATTGTCAGCATTCACCAGCTCCATCTCCATGGTGCTAGAGGAAGGTCGGGGTTGATTGCATTGTTGCGTGTTTTTCTAGGTTCCTGATCGATACTGTGACCTTATGCCCCTATTCGGCTATAAATCCATGTATTCCCTATATTGGCATAACCGTTCAAGTGCGATATTCAGAAAGTCATCTCTGGCCTCACACGAACAGAGCCACATTCCAGAATAGTTTTCTCTGCCACTTCCTTTGCAACCAATTAGTGCAATGACAGAGCAGAAGTCACTATCTGATATTCCTAGATTAACACTCCGTGTTCTTCAACAAGATAAAAACTCAGCAAACCTGGAAATCCCCGCTTGCTGTGTTTTGATTAGTAATAGAACTCTAATGAGCAACTGATAGCTATCACTTCCTAGTGACATCTTTAATTGACGTCTTATGTCCAACAAACTTGCGTCAAACCAGGCACCTGTCAGGTATAAATATTACCAACGTTGCCTTAAGCAATTGCCTGTTGCTAGCTGTCTACAGCGTTCCTGTTGCTGCAGCCTGCTGCCCGTCGCCTGAAGCTGCTGATACCATTATCGCTGCTAAAGCGCGAACGATGGTGTGATGTAACTAGGAGCTGAACAGCCGTCCCTCTGCGAAGAGCCCAGCAGATGCCAAGCTGCCCGCGGACGCTGTCCCCCCTACTTCTCCTCGACGCGCTGAAGAGAGACGCTGCCTTTCTCGTGCAGAGAAATCCAGCTCCAGCGTTTCTAGTTTGCCCTCGCGGGTGACTGGGATACCGAGTTCCTCCTGAAGGAGATACCAGACCTCCATCATTCTATTCAGAGGTATGGTGTTGACTAAACCCTTATTGAGAATTCTTGAAGCAAACCTTGGCAAAACCAACTTAAACTGAAGCTACTTACTTACTCCCCTCCCAAGTATTAGGCTTAGGTCAGGTACACTGGGGTAGGCGTAGTTAGAAGCACAAGTTGAGTATTTTAGCCTAATGTATATATGAATGTATATATGTTTTATTACTTTTAAACCATTGGATGGCTAAGAAACCATATCAATGCTTTTACAGTATTATTTCGCAATACTTATCTTACTGTACGTACTTTTTATAATAACAAGTCTTGCAATTGTGGCAATACATTTCTCTTGTACGAGAAGAAAGACTGTTCAATAAATGTTAACCCTTTATTGACAAACGCCCGTCTCTCTAGTCTCTACATATTGTGAAAGTAATCTGCACTAATCTGACTGAGTAAAATACATGTCTATTGTTTCACACGACCCTAGAGATTGACTCTTGATCTGAGGAGCAAAGTTGTCATGTTGCACGGTTGTTGGAAAGCTGAATCCCTTCTTGTCTGTGCCAGGGAAGCTGATCACTTCCTATTCAGTCAAGAAAGTTTCCAGTGACCTCTGAGCTAGTTGGCAACACACCCAATTAAGTTTAGCATAGTCAGTAGAGGCCTGGAAGATCCGCACTTCTACGTTGATACTACTGTTTATGTTATTCCAATGCGCAGGGCCTAGTGGGAAACTATGAACTACACTACATGGCGCCCAAACGTTTGGTAAGGCGATAAACTAACGCAAGACGTTAGAGTAACTCAGTCGTGCATATTTCACAGACCCCTTTCTCCCGTAAATACTCCAATAGACGTCTGGAGTGGGTGAAAGGTTAAAATCCGCCCGAACTCAGTAGGAAGAGATTCCTATGTAAAGCTCTGGTTTATTCAACGTTGAAGGATACAGTGTTCCAAAATATTGTGCACCTAATCTTTGTCTCCTTGGAGACCTACTCTGCAAAGCCTGCATTTATAAAATGTCAGACAGTGAAGAAGAAAGGGAAGCAGCAAGGCTGGCAGCCCTACTAATAGAGGAAGACACGAGTCTCCTACAGACTGACCCGGATGCAATTATCATCCCGGTCCACTTAAGAAAATCTATAACTTTAAAACTTATAGAAAACGGACTGACACCTCAAGGTGGTACAGTAATTTTCGTGATAGAGGCTCACGAATATCGGCAGACAGAGGTATTCTATTCATGGATAAACTTTCCAGCGGCAAACGCTACAACAAAAGAGTTTCACTATTACAAAATAGAGGAACCACCGGAAGAGTACGCTCCTTTCGAGGAGATTGAAATTCCACTAAAATTCCAAGAGCACCTGCTCTGGTTTAATGGCGCCCTAAAACACAATGATCACATTACCAGGCTCGGTCCACTAGGTAGACCAGGAGCAACGTGGCCGGTTCTAGCCAGCTACACACCACATCCTGACATTGCAAAAATGTCTAGAGAAGAGCTGTTAGTACAGCTAAAAACATTTATAAAAATACATAGGCAATTAGTCCAATATGTAATGCGGACTGCAACAGTCCAGCCAGCTGTTAATGTACCACAGCTGACCCCTCATCAGGGGAACACTAATAAAATTACACCACAGAACATACAGTCATGTCTTGGTAAAACACCCGTAAAACGGGAACAAATTCCTTTCTGGTTAGCACAGAAAATCACTCAAATAGAGGCAGTATTTCCTGATACTACCCCTATAGAGAAACACTGAATCTTGACCATCTGTCTTCCTATGGGAATCGCACCACACGTGGAGGACTGTGACACTTGGGGTACAGTCTTTGCTTCCATTTACACAAAAACACACGGTGTTCCGTCTATGGCGGTAATACCAGAAGTGCTAAAACAGATTCAAAATGAATACGGTCCAGAGCCCGCTTTAAATCTTGGTATGAAATTACTGAAAGATTTCAAGCAGGTCTCGGCTATATTATTAGCCAATATAAAAGGAGAAGCAGCATCTGTGGCGATCCGCCAGAAGTTGAAGAAAACAGATATAAAAGATCCAATTGAGCTTGCCAAAATCATAGAAAAATGCTATGAAGAATTAGGTAGAGACAGCTTGGGTGGGAAACCAGTAAAGCCCCAACTGCTCGAAAATCCTGAAAAATTATTTATTAAAAATAATTCAAACACTCCTAAAAAGAGCTGGGATGGAAATAAACAATCCACTCCCAAGGAAAAAGTTTTCCAGTCCAGAGGAAGGTCTCCTCGACGGAGGGAAAGAACTCCGACTCAAGAACACCAGTCTCCCCAGAGGGAGCCCTCTAAGAAAAGATATAACCTTAGAAATAGGGATAATCTGAAAAAACCTGATAGATATCAAAGTATTGATACACGTCCCTCTCGATCTTTTTCGCAGAAATCGGAAAGAAGAGGACGGTCAGACCCAGGAGAGCACACCAAGTCCAAAGACAAGGAACCTGCTCAGAGTAAAAAATCTCAATTTCCAAAAAAGAAGGTAGCCAGTATTAGAGTAATCAACCATGCCGAGAATACTGAGGACACAGTTGAAAAACGGGGAGTGGGCATTAAAAGTGTTGGACAATGCAGCAGAAATCAGTATAGCGCGCAAGATCTTGATGAGTCATCTGGAGACAGTGGACACGAATGAATACATTCAGGTTGAAACTGCCGACACCAGACTTAGCGAGCCCCATAAAATATACGAAATAACATTGCGTATAGAGGGTGATAAGACTAGGAAAATAAGAGGTCTATTTTGGGATAAGCTCTCAAAAGGCTATGATATTCTGTTAGCTGAAAAAGATTGGCCCCCAGAGTTTGTCAGGGAGTGCCCTCGTGGCGAAGAAGTGATTATGCCTGCCTTCTCGTATCACATTCCGATTCATAAAAAATATACTTATGCAAGGAAATGGGCAGTAGCCCAGGCACCGGCATTGTATAAAAATCATGTAGGATGGGATGAGGACTCTCCTCCTCACAAAATCCAACTAAAAAGTGAACCAACTGCCCAACGGCAGTATCCCATTAAGCAAGAAGCTAAAAAACAAGTCAGGGAGATCTTAGATCAACTTGAATACCAGGGGGTGATTGAAACATGCACCTCTCAAATTAACAATCCTTTGTTTCCAGTCTCCAAGCCAGACAATTCATATTGTCTAGTTTTGGACTACAGACACCTTAATACATGTTGTAAAACATTTGCAGTACAAAACTTGCATAGTGTAGCCCTAATGAATAACATAGTTAGGAAAAAATATAAAACGACATTAGACATATCTAATGGTTTCTTTTGTCAAAACATTGCACCAGAAAGCAGATATTTGACCGCTTTATCAGCATTTGGATCGCAGAAAAAATTCTGTCGACTCCCACAGGGGTTCAAGAACAGCCCAGGACTATTCTCAGCTAGGGTAACAGAGTTACTAAAAATATATGATGATGAGGCATTATCTTACGTAGATGATATCTATCTCACAGACGACGACTTGGATACTCACTTGAAAAGAGTGAACACCATTATACTTGGGTTCGCAGCAGAGGGTTACAAATTCAACTTTAAAAAGTCTCGAATTGCCCATCTGACAGTATTATTCTGAGGGTACGAATTATCAAGTGAAGGGAAAAGCCTAGCGGACAACTTCTTAGAGAAGTGCGCTGTACTCCAAGCTCCAAAAACGCTGAAGAATTTACAATCCATACTAGGTTTTCTGAATTTCGGAAGAACTTACATTCTAAATTACGCAGAGAGGGTTAAACCTCTCTACGAACTAATTAAACCTGATTTTAAACAAATCAATTGGACTCAAAAACACACAGAAATTTTGAGATCACTGCAAACAGACATGTTAGCAAAAACTAAATTAGATACACGTGACAACACACGCGATCTTGTAATCCGAGTCACCCCAGGAAGATGTGGGTTCACGTACCTGACCTCTAATGAGGGAGAAAAGGTACCAATAGCATACAAATCACATTTGTACACAAAGGCTGAAATAAAATTCAGTTCAACTGAGAAAATTCTAACTGCGGTTCAGACTGCTGTAGCAAAAGAAAGGCCCCGAGCACAAGGTAAACAAATAATATTCGTAACACCTATACCGGCTTTAGAAGCGGTAACTAAAGCAAGCATTCCCAATGCTAAGGCTTTGCATCCGAGATGGATCCAGTGGGTTAATTCTCTTGCTGCAACAGACGTAGTTTACGAATTTGATCCTAACTTAAAAACACAGGATTTTTTACTATATGAATATGAATGTCCTCTGCCAGTTGAAATCCTGCCTCTCGAAAATACGGAAGTATTATATATACTGACGGATCAGCATAACCCGCAGTTGGGGGTAAGCAAGCTTACAGTGCTGCGTGCGCGATTCTAAAAGGTCGCTGGCACAAAGGAAAATTTAGACCACTGGTCACTAAAACACAATCTCTAGGAGATTGCTAGCTTCAACGAGCTGAATTAGTAGCATTTAAGATGGCGCTAGAAAATACTGATCGCGAATTCCCCACACTAATAGTGTGCGATTCTTTTTATTGCGTACAATCTTATAATGAATACTTGCAGAATTGGGTGGAAAATGGTTTCAAAGATGCAAAAGGTGGCACAATAAAGCATAAAATGCTTTGGGAACAAGTAGTTCTTTTACAGAAAGAACTACAAAAGACTCACGTGATACATACACTGAGTCATCAACGTGATGGCGTTCACGTTGCAGGGAATTCATTGGCTGATGAAGCCGCGAAGGCAGCTGTGCAAACGGCTTCCATAGCTGCGATAACTCAGTCACAAACAAAAATAGACAGCGATATTCTACAAGCTGTCAGTGCGTCAGTAAAAGATGATAAGAAAACACTCCCAAAAGGCTTTCCAGAAAAGTACTTATATTTAACAGATACGAATAATGTTCCTTTTGCTCGAATCCCTGGAGTGGGGGATAGGGTAATTCCAAACAGGGAACACAGGTTAGGACTAATCAAAGCGGCACACGAAGGGCTTGCCTCTGCACACGCTGGCGTTTCCGCAACAATATCACTATTAAAACAAAGATATTGGTGGCCTCGCTTGAGAATACAAAATAAAAAGTATGTATTAGAATGCGATATATGCCAAAGGATAAAAGTATCAACAGTAAAACGACCAGCGCAGACACCCCTTCTTATCTCGGATAAACCATTTGCATGTGTTTACCTGGACCACTGTGGTCCCCTACAAAGGGACGGTAAATATAGATATATCATGGTAGCAGTGGATTCCTGTACGAGGACCATATGGATGTGGCCCCAGCGCTCGGCTGACGCTAGAACGGTTATAAAAGATTTGCGAGTCTTTATCGGCACATACACAATTACCGCGTTCCATGCTGATCAGGGTCCTGCTTTCAGCTCTCGAGCTTATAGGGAGGCCATGGCCAGCATGGGAATTGGGTTGCGGTATTCTTGTCCGTCGCACCCCGAAGGGAATAGTGTGGTTGAAAGAAAAAACCGGGACATAAAGCGATCTATAACAGCGAAGGTATTAGGTTCAGGCGCTGGGTGGGTCAAACATTTAATAAGTGTCCAGACTAGTCTTAATAACTTGCCAAGAAATTCTCTAAAAGGTTTCAGCCCATACGAACTATTGTTCGGAATTAGAATGAACATTCAGGACCTCGATAGTCAGATGTCAGTGGTACAAGAAAAAACAACAGACTTTGACAACAAAGATCGTTTGGCTGTTTTACAGGAACTGAATGAAACAAGAAAATCCTTAAGCAACATAAAGTTAAAGCAACAGCCAAATACCACTGACGAGGCACCACAAGCAACAGCCCCAGCAAGGCCTGTCTGGATTCCAAAGATTGGGGATCTAGTCAGAGAAAAGATCGCGGTGAAGAAGGAATTTGGGCCTTCTTACAGAAAAGAAGTACCTGTCTTGGCAGTCACCGGAACAAGATCAGTTGTACTACCGCCCCTTGCTGGTAAAAAGGAGAACAGAGTTGTGTCTATCTACCTGGTAAAACCAGAAGCATGTGGCCTATAATCAACAGTAGGCCCAGTGGACTCCCAAGAAACAACAGAATACCCAAACTTGCAACAATCCAAGAGGTTCAAACTGAAAGACTAATCACATTCGATCAGCCTGCAGTGCACAGAGAAGGACTATGCAATAATGCCATGGAACTAGTGCCTCTTGATACACAGATTGAAACAGTTTGTCAAGAAACAACACCAGTCTACACTAATGTGGCATCAGAAAGTGCTACCGAGAGACAGATTGAAAGAACAATCCCATCAATTGACAGAACTGCCTCTGGTTATTTCATCAACTTCGACAACTTCTCTGAAGATCAAAACGACCCCGAAGTGATGCCAGAAACTAAAATGACTTTTAAAGAAAAAGCAACAGAACTCTTTCATCAACTAAAATAAATCTACCTTATTTCACCTTGGTTAGAGTTCTGGTTCGGTCTAGGTGTATTTTTCCTCCTGCTTTGGCTCATCATGGTACTTTGTTTGGGAAAATTCATTGAGGGAAAATATAGTACAATGGACACAGCAAGTCAGAACATCAACCTAATCCTGAAACCACACAGATCATCCCACGTGAAGAAAAGAGAACTGTCAACAGTAAATGTCACAGCAATTCCAATACCTGGTGGGGTAGTATGGGAGAAAACAGACTATGAGATCTATGGTCCGGTCGAAATCCTGAAGTATCCTCATCAACTGAAGGTTTCCTTAAGTGACTTTGTAAAACCAAGTACATTCTCTGATGATTGGGACTTTAACAGTATTAATGACATGATGTCTGATTTAGTAATGTCAGCTAGATTCACAGATCATGATTATTTACAAGGTTCATCTAGTTATGAGCAATTATTCTGCTACACACACTATGGTGATCACTACTTGCATAAATCTGCACAGCCTAGAAATGTTTTTATGTATAATCAATGGGAACATTGTGCTACATCACCTAAAAGCAGTTCTAAAGTATTTTTTGAGAAATTCAAATACTTCTCAGGGTTTAACACCAGTGATGCAGAAACGTTTTATTACAAACTGTTAGATAAAACAGGAATGAAAACAATGCTGACAAATTCTAAATTGATATATTCAGAAGCATTTTATGACAAAATGATGACATTTGGTTTTGATTATTGGAAAAATAACATTGAAACGAAAACCATTTGGGGTACAAAAGATTGGCAGGTACAAGGCATTGAAGCACTATTTAGAACCTGCATGATACCAGAACAAATGTTGTTTTTAAATGACACAATACACCAAACATCGTGTCTTGGCCTAGCTAAGATCAAAGACCTTAAAACACCGTCTATTCCAAAGCCAATACCTGAGAATGCAACTACAGATATTGAGTTAGACGTGTCACAAGTTTTACATTTTAACAGAACACATCCTGATTGGAAAAAGTGGTTAATCTGGCCTACTGACACAAACAGCTGTCAAGATAGATTCCTGAACAAAACACAGGGGTTGAAAATGACCAGACTAGACCCGAGATACTCCCAGAGACAACATCCAGGGATAATAACAACATACAGTGTAGGGAAACTCTGCCTTGAATGGCTAACATCATCCACACTGGCTGAAATTAAGCAACACTTGTCTTTACTAAAAGATGGTGCTGATTTGCGCAATTTCATTCTTGGACCACGCAAACAGCGTCAAAAGTGTTTCATAGCGACCAGTATCTATGCTGCTTACAACGAGGCTTGGAAAGTCACACAAATTGTAACAGCAGAAAAAATACGAGAAATTTATCGTATTAATTTGGAAAAATCACTTTCTGTAGTGGACAATGGGTTAATGACTCTGTCTTCCAGAATATATTCGTTGGACAATATTACATCCTCTGCCTTTGATGTGATAGATAGAGACTTGCTAATGTTACAACATGGCCAATCTCAATTACGTTCTATTATACAATTAGGCTGGACGCTGCTAAATCTTCGTTCAGGCTATGTGCCTTGGCGTTTAATCAACACAACGTCATTATTTTCCATTTTTAACCTTACTGATAAAGAGATCAGTTTGGCACAGAAAGGAGCAGACTATACAATCCTGAGCATCGAAAAACTTGAGAGATTACCGTTGACAATGTCAGAGAGTCCTGTCATTGAATGGATAATACACAGAATTATCACAGTTCCGATAACAACTTTCTGATTTAAAAAGTGCCTTGAATACATACCTACTGGCCAGTATGAACGATTGGGTAAAGGATATGTAAAATCAGAATGGAAATTACCATACACACATTCTTGCTATAGTGACAGCGACAAAAATGTATTTCTTAGTGGTGAAAATTTTAAACATTCACTAAGCGGTATACTTTTGTGTCAGGGTATTAATTTACACGGAGCATGTGATGGAAATTCTAACAACCTTTCATGCCACCAGCTTGTCACACCTGCAACTCAGATAGAGCCCTTCTTTATGCAACTTGCAAACGGGAGTTACATTCTTAGAACGGATCACAGATGTTGTGGCCTAGTGCCAGGGAAAAGTTATCTAGTAAGTGTAACATCCATGGTCAAATGCTGTATGCAGGCATTGTTCCCGAGCGGGCCTGCAGACACAGTGACTCCCATCTGGCCTCGTCTGAATCTCTATTCTATACGAATTGATACTTTAAGCAAAATGAAGTCTGTGCTTTTGCAGACAACAGTGCCCATAACGTCATCAAAAGAGACGTATGATCTTCTAGTTGCAAGGACAGCTACTGAAGTTCATGAACTTTTATCAACAAATTGCCCCGTGCATTTCGTAGAAATGCTTAGCCAACTCTTTAACATGTCTAGTGCCACAGGCATCCCAGGCGTATTTAAGACGATTTTTACGGGACTGCTAACACCTTTTCAAGCAATTCTGGGAATCGTTCCTAATTTTGTCCACTCTGTTTTTGGCGGCATACCCTTATTTTTGGGACTTGTAGCAGGGATTTTATTTTTGACCCTCGTGCTTCGTTATGGCAAACCAAAGCTCAGACATAGCTCCCATGGGAATGGAAGAGACAATCCTAGCAATGCGCTACCGGGACAGGATAACTAACATCCTTGGATTGGCCAGGCTGAGAGATCTAAACATGACCTGGTTCCTTTCATTCAGACCTATATGGCAGAACTGTATCTTACCGGTACTTCGATGTATGCTATGCGGAGATGAGTGCGTGTTGGACATCTGTCTTTCACTTCCATCAGCAGTACCAATGGACGTCGATACTTTGCTCAGTCCAATAACGGCTCACGCATTGTGTTGTCCCCAGCGGCTACCAATCCTGATGACGGCATTCGTTGAGACTCCTGTACTACGACTAGGTGGTAACAGTGGAGCGAGTGACAAAAGCAACATCACCCAGGTACGACCTTCTGTGAGCATTGCTGATCCAGCCTATGATGACAGCAATCATTCTCACACCTGCCAAGTTACAGCACTATCGAATTTGGTTGAACTGTCACCTGATTTTGTAGACCAATTCTTTGAGAGCCTGTCTGATATGATGTTCTCACCCGAACAGAAACAATAACTTTTGAAGAAGCATTCCGACACACAGCGTTCCCATGAACTCTGAATTCGGCCTTCAGTTTTGATCAACAAAAACTGCTAAAAGTGTTGGAACTCTATTTTCCCGTTCAAGCAATAATTCTTTTGAATTGGACATTTTTTAATATTCACCCTTTTTTTGGCACGAACAATTCTTTGCTTAAGGTAAAAACTATTCTTAGAGAACAGAAGCTTCAAACTTCTATTTCTAAACACATCTAGAGACATAATAACTTACATCAGCCTCTAGCACATTTATTGCAATGCATTTATATGTGATGATTTATCTCGCCCTTCTTCTGTTTCAGAGATACTTCATGTGTAATTCTTTTTGCATAATCGTTCATTGATTTCATATGCAATAATTTTTGAATGATTTCTATGCTTCAAAAACGTACAGTACCTAAATTTCACGTATTACAATATACGCCTATTTCGAATGCATTTATGTATTTTGGGGTGGGCAATGTTACACATGCATATAATTGCTCTAGTTTTAGTAATTTGATGGACATGAAAACGTGGAGTGGGTGTTGCGTGTTTATCTAGGTTCCTGATCGATACTGTGACCTTATGCCCCTATTCGGCTATAAATCCATTTATTCCCTATATTGGCATAACCGTTCAAGTGCGATATTCAGAAAGTCATCTCTGGCCTCACACGAACAGAGCCACATTCCAGAATAGTTTTCTCTGCCACTTCCTTTGCAACCAATTAGTGCAATGACAGAGCAGAAGTCACTATCTGATATTCCTAGATTAACACTCCGAGTTCTTCAACAAGATAAAAACTCAGCAAACCTGGAAATCCCCGCTTGCTGTGTTTTGATTAGTAATAGAACTCTAATGAGCAACTGATAGCTATCACTTCCTAGTGACATCTTTAATTGACGTCTTATGTCCAACAAACTTGCGTCAAACCAGGCACCTCTCAGGTATAAATATTACCAACGGTGCCTTAAGCAATTGCCTGTTGCTAGCTGTCTACAGCGTTCCTGTTGCTGCAGCCTGCTGCCCGTCGCCTGAAGCTGCTGATATCATTATCGCTGCTAAAGCGCGAATGATGGTGTGGTGTAACTAGGAGCTGAACAGCCGTCCCTCTGCGAAGAGCCCAGCAGATGCCAAGCTGCCCGCGGACGCTGTCCCCCCTCCTTCTCCTCGACGCGCTGAAGAGAGACGCTGCCTTTCTCGTGCAGAGAAATCCAGCTCCAGCGTTTTTAGTCTGCCCTCGCGGGTGACTGGGATACCGAGTTCCTCCTGAAGGAGATACCAGACCTCCATCATTCTATTCAGAGGTATGGTGTTGACTAAACCCTTATTGAGAATTCTTGAAGCAAACCTTGGCAAAACCAACTTAAACTGAAGCTACTTACTTACTCCCCTCCCAAGTATTAGGCTTAGGTCAGGTACACTGGGGTAGGCGTAGTTAGAAGCACCAGTTGAGTATTTTAGCCTAATGTATATATGAATGTATATATGTTTTATTACTTTTAAACCATTGTATGGCTAAGAAACCATATCAATGCTTTTACAGTATTATTTCGCAATACTTATCTTACTGTACGTACTTTTTATAATAACAAGTCTTGCAATTGTGGCAATACATTTCTCTTGTACGAGAAGAAAGACTGTTCAATAAATGTTAACCCTTTATTGACAAACGCCCGTCTCTCTAGTCTCTACATATTGTGAAAGTAATCTGCACTAATCTGACTGAGTAAAATACATGTCTATTGTTTCACACGACCCTAGAGATTGACTCTTGATCTGAGGAGCAAAGTTGTCATGTTGCACGGTTGTTGGAAAGCTGAATCCCTTCTTGTCTGTGCCAGGGAAGCTGATCACTTCCTATTCAGTCAAGAAAGTTTCCAGTGACCTCTGAGCTAGTTGGTAACACACCCAATTAAGTTTAGCATAGTCAGTAGAGGCCTGGAAGATCCGCACTTCTACGTCAATACTACTGTTTATGTTATTCCAATGCGCAGGGCCTAGTGGGAAACTAGGAACTACACTACAGCATTTATAAAAAAATAAGCCTGCAGAAAGTAGGAGGAGGAAGGCAAAATGTTTGTATGTGACCGTGTAGAGAAGGCAGATTGAATTATGTATGATAATGAAACTAATTAGTAAGACACAAGTAATCAGTCATAAATCTCACATGAAGTAACTCCTTTTTGAATTACCACAAATTGAATTGTTGTATTTGTCATTGCCGCTTAATGACTGTCTAGAAGCTCATAAATAATACGACATCCTTGCTAGCCCAGCATCAATTAAGAAAGCTGCAAGATTCTGGGGCTATGCTAACCGGGAGCTTTCTTTCATAGGGGTTTGATCTATCGTAACTTCCTTCACAACATTGCCTTCATGTGGTCTTTAGTTGCTGCACAGGCTTCTCACCAACGCAAAAGTCTTTTTACTGGTGCTCCACTTCTAGTTCTTCTGGTCCTAGAGCATCTCTCCTAATCCACAGTGATTGTTTATATCTTTGATTGTCGTTCTACCGTAGCACAATAAGATTCAGTTACACATTTCTACTCTAGGACATTCCCTGGCAGACGTAAATGACAATGTAATTGTATATGAGCTCTGAAGGCAGCATTCACATTATATGGGCATACTTAGTGTTGCGGCACACACTGAATGTCTGGAATAACCTGACCTGCAGTCTTAGTGATCAATATATTTCCTAACCTTCAGCATTATTATTGTTGCTTTTTACTGAAGATGACCCGTCACATTTGTAGATTGAATATAAACATTAAAGTGAAGAACAGAACACCCTATTTCTCAAACACCAGTCTTTAGGTCTGTGTCAGGACAAGCACATACCATAAAGGATGGTTTATGACATCATAGTAGTTTATGCTGATGAAGCCTAAAACATTGTACTAGGGTGGAATTGTGGGAATCAATTGATATTGTCTTGCAAGCAACACTTGAGTTGGTAAAGAGACTTGTGTTTCCTATGAAGGAACATCTATAAACCTATGACACTGACACACATTGACATGGGCATTCAAAAAGAAACATGATCAAACTAAATATTTTGGATTCTTGGAAACTTTTCTCACAGCCTTGAAATAATCTTTCAATTTATTTAATAGATGAATTGCCACATTGTTGGGTCCACGTCAGCATGTTTGCGATTATGCACCATTGGTTCAAATGACACTGTAGCTCGTTGTCAAACCCTATTGTTTGCCTATAGACACTATGTCTAATAAAGGATAACAGTTTGTGTTAGTTTTCATTTGATATTCTGTATTCAACATTTATTATCACATTTTGTCTATTTAGCACACACAAACTGAGGGGCACACTGAAATATCAAATCAATCAGTTTGTAAGAGTGCCCTTTAGTTGGAATTATCCTGTAATAACTTGGTTTATTCTACCATTGACTTTTCAATTCTCTGATATAAATCCCCATAACATCCACATGTTACCAATCAGCTTGGAACTGGATTCTCCCATGGAATATGTTTCCTAGCATCTATCATCGTTAAGCACATAGGCCAGTGAACAGAAAGAATTTTAGCTCAAGTTAAGGCAGCCTTAAAACATGTTGCCAGTAGGAAAGGAATAGGTGTGGACATGTAATACTTTGCAAGGCAAGCCTGGACAGCTATAAACAGTAGAATTAAAAGGGTCCCCTAGAGCTAGCCCACAATACATAGGACTTCCGGTTAACAATGTTCTAAGCCTTTAGGTTACTAGCTACATGAATAGTGATTGTTCAATAAACTGAGGTAAACTCATAGAGTCAGCATGGCAACTCTATATTCTATTTTCTCTTAAGTCACAAATTAATTTGACATAATAGATAGGTCATCAGGGCTTAATATCAAATATACTAAAATACATTGTTGCCATGTTGACTATACAAGTTTGCTTTATTTTAGGGATCATTCAATATGCAGGTAGGTTATGATTCCCATCTGCTATATTAATGCTAATCCCGTCCATTATTGCTATAGAATCCTGGGTTATTGGCTGTGTGCAAATAGTCAGGTTATCCAGATCCATAGTTCCACGATAGGCATAGAAAATGGGAAGGAGGGCGTGGACCTCAGGGGTCAAAATTTAATATCCCTTTGTGACACTCAAGATAATTACTTTGATGGGGCAACTATTCAGTCACTGTCTATGCAAAGCCATAATAAAAGTAACAAGAGCAAACTTATTACCTTTGTGTCCTGGAATGTTATCAAACAAATTGAATGACCAGGCTTTTTTGCCTTTCTTGTCCCAATTTTCCATTGTATGCCTCCAAGAAACATGGGAGATGGAGGAGCTACACATAAATGGGTATCGAACTTTCCACAATGCTGAAGTACCGTTAAATAGGGGCAGAAACAAAGGAGGGCTTTGTGTGTACATTTCAAACACTTCCAAAGTTAGGGTCGGCAAACATAGTAGTATTTCGAAATACTTTCAGAGTGTGGAGTTGTCTTTTGAGGGACAAGAGACTATAAGTTTGATTAATTTTTTATAACAATGTCCCTGTTGAGGAATTGACAAATGTTTTTGAATGTTTTTCACATTCAATATTGAAATCTGATGTGGATTGTTATATGGGGAATCGTCTTGTTTGGGTGGGAGATTTTTAACTGCTTTCTGTGTCCAAATGGTTACGCAAATATATTTGGGCTACTTAACAAGGAAGGTGATCCTTGCAGTCACTTTGTCCATTCCCTGACTGGGAACCTAGTGAATAATCTGATGTTTGAGATGGATCTAGGTTTTGCAAACAAAGTATGTACCCCGCAGGTTGACTTTTCATCTACATATAATGGAAGGGGTTGTAATTCCTTGATAGATTTTGTTTTGGTCTCAAATACCATTTCGACAAATGTGGTACACTTTGAAACTGCCGAAATTGCAATTAGCGACCATTACCCTATTAGTTTCTCCCTTGATATTGAAGTAACGTCACAGGGGAAAAATCAAATTGTATATACCCTGTATCGTCATAAGATAAATCTAGCTAAGAGAAATGGTTATTCACTTAAGTGGAATAAGAATGACCCAGTAAGGTTTATCCAAAGCCTAGTAAAGTCCAAGCTAAAGGATTTTATGACTTGCCTCACAGAAACAAATGAAGGAGCGGTCGTTACTTCGGCCTTCTGTAACATCACTGAGGAAACTAGTAAATCCCTTGAGGGTTCATTTAAGAAATCAAATGGAGAAAAACCCGAGGGCTGGTTCAATCATGAATGTAGTAAAGCCCATGTGGCCTTAAAGGTAGTGCTCTATACAAGTATCAATTGACATTTCACGTAGGGAGTTTCAAAATCGGTGGCGGAGATTAAAAAAGCTAGATCTACTTATTACTCTGCTATAAAGAAAAGGAAACAGGAAATAAAGGGGGAGGCATGGAATGCCCTTCATCTAGCTTGTCTTCAGAAGGATAATATTAGCTTCTGGAAGTCAGTTAATGCACCATTCTTCGTAGAAAGGTCAAGGAATGTTATAGAAATAGCTATAGCAGAAGATGTCTGGATTTCATATTTTACTGGACTCTATAAAAAGGATAACCTCCCCATGATCAGAAAGATCGAAACACGAGTGGAAGATGTTGATGATCCTGATGATAATCCAAGGGGTCTGTTTCCACTGGATTTAAGGTTTAAATGAGGTGGAAACAGCGATCTGCGAAAGTTCAGGCGGCAAAGCACCAGGGCCGGACGGGGTACCGGTAGACATTTTTAAATCTAAAATTAATTAATGGGCCCGCTATTGACAAATGTTTTAAATTCCGCAAATAAAACAGGTTTTTTTAAATCATGGCAGGAAGCGATAGTGGTCCCTATTTTTAAAAAGGGGGATCGTGATGACCCCAAATGTTATAGGCCCATCTCATTGTTGGATTCCTTAATGAAAGTGGCAGGGACGGTCATTTTAAATAAACTCCAAGATTGGGCAGATGCTTCAAGCATTTTATCTAAATTTCAATATGGGATTAAATCTGGCCTGGGGACAGTGGAGCAAGGGTTGAAGTTAGCAACAATCATTGGGAAATATGTGGTTGCGAAGGGGGACAAGTTGCTTTTAGTTTTTGTCGACTTAAGCTCTGCTTTTGACTGCTTAAGTCACGAAATTTCATGGGAAAATGTATCCAGCTTGGGAGTTGATTCGAGCTTATTGAATTTTATAAAAGAGCTATACAGGGGGGCTGGAGCAAAGGTTTGTTTTGGTACTAAGGGAGAATGCATCTCGAAGTTCCCAATAAAAAAGGGAGTGCGTCAGGGATGCATCCTGGCCCCTTTTTCATTTAATTTATATATTAATAGTATAGCATCTCATTTAGTGGAGTGTAAACAGGTTTACCCCCAAATTGGAGGAAATCCTGCACCAATTTTACTATATGCGGATGACACCTTGATTATGGCCAGGGCCCAAGTGGGGCTTCCAAGGTCATTACGGGCTTTTTCAGATTATATGGGGGAGAGAGGTTTGAAAATAAATAGTAGTAAAACCTTTAGAATGTGCTGTTCCAAAAAGAGGACTGTGCAGTGAAATATCTCGCTCTCTGGGACAAGAATTGAAACCACAAAGACCTTTCCTCTATTTGGGAATAATTTTTGATAAAACGGCACATGGACCGCTGCTGCCAATGCTAGGAAACTTGCTTTCGCACGAGCCATTGGAGCAGTTAGAAATTGTGCTGTTAGGCCTGGAGGGCTGTAAACAAATTATTGGACATTTACAGTTCGAAGTGTATATCTACTGCTATTTACGGTGCAGGTTTGTTGGGTATTACTGACATAAGTGAGATCCACTTATGTGAAAATGCCTTTGTGGGATACTTACTCGCAGCACTCAAGTCCACCTCAACGTATGTCTGTCATCAGGAGCTGGGTTTGACGTACATTACTGACCTCATCAAAGTTAGCCCTATATCTTTATGGCATAAGATATGGGTCTCTAAGGAGACTGACTTGAATATTGATGCCATCCTAGATTTTATGAATTTGCAAGGGAGCCAAAAAATTTAATGGTTTAAGTACGTGAAGAAATCCCTAACGGATATTGGACATCCGGAATTCTTTGCGAGCCCGCAGACCATGGCAGTAATCCCCAGAAAACGGCTGAAGGAATTGTGTCTAACTTTCTTGGAAAATAAAAGGTGGGAAGTAGAGGTCAAGAAAACCTCAGTGATTCAAAACCAACTAATGTTACAGAATGAGGGCATTCAGCATTATCTTGTGTGTATAAAAAGTAGTTACACTAGGATGATATTGACACGGTTCAGAGGAGGAAGTATATACAGGCTAGTAACCTTCCCTGTTGTAATCTAAATCTAAAGAATCGTTTCCATGCTGGGTGAAATAAACTGCCTATTGCGCTCTCAGTCTTAATTTTAGATGGCTTAAACAGTTTGCTTTAAGAATTTTTCTCGATACCCTTTTCAGGCTATTTGGGGAATCAAAATACTTGGGATGGCCAATATCATAAGATAGTTTTTTTTCATAATTAATCCATGATATACTGGCAACTCAGTCTAGTTTGAGGCAATCCTCAATTACATCTCTATTGAAACCCATGCCTTGTGCCACAATAAAAGGGGATTTAGTTTGATGATATCAGATATGTAAGCCAAACCAAGTTCCCTATGACATACGTACATAGCAGTAGAACACGGCACAGCTAAAAGATCGCAGTAGATATACATTTAGCTTTTGAAAATAACCAAGAGCTCCGGAACTGGTCTACCACCTAATTTTTTAGAAAAATTAAGCACTGCAGCTATTGCTCTGGGGTAAGACAATTTGTTGGCATTCATGGCCGCTGTCCATGAGCCAGACTTATCAAAAGTGATTCCCAGGTAAGAGAATCTGTCTACTTTGTCTATTGTTTTCTTTTCAATGAATATTTTACATGGTTTAATTTTCTTAACCTGACAGCTCATAGTATAGGTCTTACTGATGTTTACTTTTAGATCCACTCTCATTCATATAAGTAGTACATTTAGTAACTGCTCTTTTTTCATCTAATACCCATGTATCCCCATGTATCTTTCTATGATAGTAGGTTCTAACATCAAGGACCAGCATTTTACCCTATGGTATTTTCTTTGTATTTATATAACAATGTCACCTACTCTGTAAAGCGCTCTGATACCCGCAAGGGTCTGGTTCGCACTACATAAAACTTTAAAAATAAATAAAAATACATAAATAAATAAATATCTGCGTCCGTGCCATAATCACTGCGTCGTCCACATACAATAGAATAGGAACAGGAGTGTTCTGAATGATTAGGTAATTCTGCCTATCGTCTGTCAAATAAAGTCCTACACTGTGTATGCATAGGGAAAATGAAAATGGGGCAAGTATACATCCTTGTTGTACCCCCTTTTTTATGCTGAACTTATTTGAACATTCTCCATGCTTGCCGTACCTAACCCTCACCCCCCTCACCTGTACAGTTCCTTGATGAATAGTAAAAAATTGGGATCAACTTCCATCTCATTTAGAATACACCATAATTTCTCATGATTTACGCAGTTGAAAGCTGAGCTTAAGTCAGCAAATGTTAAAAAGAGCTTTCCCTTTTTGGCTGATGAATATTTGTCCATAATTAATGCTAGGTTTAAACCCTGTCCTGTCGTTCCCAACCCTGCCCGAAACTCATATAACAATTTGGATAGTAAGCCTTTCCCTTCTACCCACAATTGTAATTTCTTTAAAATCACCCTCCCAGCGACTTTCATAAGTGCATCCAGTAATGAGATTGGGCAGTAGCAACTGGATTCATTTTGATCACCCTTTTTAAAAATCGTGATCACGATAGCATCTCACCAAGTAGGGATAAACCATTGGGTCCTGGGGCTTTCCCCGCTGCACTCCCTTAATAGCTGTTAGGACTTCTTCATAAGAAATTACAATATCCAGAGGAAAGGATGTATGGTGTATATTAACATCTCCCTCTATTGTAGCAGTAATTCCCTAACTCTGATTTGAAGCTTCGTCCTTATAAAGGTTCTTAAAGAAATTGACCCATTTGTCTTCGGTGATTACCACATCGATAATGTCAGTTTTCCTATTTACGAAAAAAAGAGCATTGACAGCCTTCCTAAAACCTGTATTATCCTTGGTCATACGTGCCCGGTGTAAAGCCTGCCAGGCTTCCGTTTTCAATTCACTCTTTCGCTTTTTAATAGCTAATCGATGTAATGTAATGTATGTGGTCTTGTAAAGCGCACTGATGCCCTGAGGCGTCATGGCGCTGTAGACCTCTGGGGAACCCGTCCTGGCTATCCCTGTGAGATGTTTCCTCCTGGGTATCTCCAAGGTGAAACCAGGCATCCCCGGCAAATGTGGGGGGCCGTTGTAGAGATGATGTAAGCTAATGCCCAGAGTTGCCGAGTGTGATCCCTGGTTAGAGTAGGCACCGAGGCGAGAATTATCAAGTCCGCTGACCCTGGTCCACGACCCTGCCGCGTCGGGAATTGAACCCTGGACCCGGGACGTTCTCTGCTATCGGGTCTGCCGCCTCTAACCAGTGAGCCACACCACTCCACCTATAATCTAATCTGGCCAGTCTCACCGCTTCTTTACTTCTAGTTTCATTTTTTAAGACTTTTATTAAATGGGTATGAGCTTTACTCCATTCTCAATTAAACTAGCCCTGCGCCTTATTCGTCCTCTGTTTCTGCTCCCTTGTAAGTAGTTTACGTGTTTCCTCTGTTATCCTAAGGAAGGCTGCACATGACTGCGAAAGACATATTTCAAAATCTCCGTTCCTCTTTTTTACTAGAGTTTCAAGGAATACCACAGGGTCCACTTTCGCCCAGTTTAAAGTATAACCATTTATTCTACCAATATGTATTTTACAATTATAAATAGTTTCTTCCACTTCGGAAGATTTTGTGTCCCTTTCTAAGTAAAGTTCTAACCTAATAGGATGATGGTCACTCATCGCTATTTCGCAAGTTTTACAAGTGATAACTTTGCAGGAGTATCTACTTGACAAAAGGGCAAAATCAATTACTGATTTACACCCTCCTCCAATAAAATTGGGCTCAAAGGGTACAGGGGGTGTACATTGTTTGTTTGCATGGCCCAAGTCAAATAGGAAAGTTATTTAGTTCAACAAGTCCCCCATAGTTGTATGGGAGAAATGGGTTTGTGTGTCGTCCTTATATTTGCCCATACCACAAATGCCCTGTTTGCTATATGAACATAGAGAACAATTTAAATTGCCAACCCAAATGATACACATACATTCCTGCAGGTGTTCTTCTAGGTGTCTTAACATTTGACATAGATTGCCTAAGACATTAGTAATTTGGGTTTTTGGGATGTTATTATAGAAATGTGTTACAACTGTGCACTTATTTAACCCAATACCTACTGACAATATCTGATAAAATGTGGACCTATTCTCAAACTTTACAATCAGTTCCCCTGCTGTGTTTGACACATAAGTACCTAAACCCCCTTTGTTATGCCCCATGCTACTAGATCTGGCAGGAGTATGAAAGGTACGTAAGCCACCTATTTGTATTTATTCAATTACCCATGTTTCTTGTAAACAAACTATGGAGTAATCCTATATAAACATTAACCAAGTGGGGTCTCTCACCTGCGACTCGAGCCCAGCAATATTACATGATACTATTTCACACATTTTACTTATTTCTGGCATCTCGCCTCCTGACCCCAAATCTACTCCTATTGTACTCTCTCCTATCAATCCCCCTGTCTCTCTCAGTATTTCTTCTTCTATATTCAGTCTGTAATCTGTGGTGTATTGCCTTACAGTTGCATCCTCCAATATGTCCTCTTCAGTATTCAGTATAGCTTGTCTCGCATCCACCTGAATACAATGATTTTTATCGTATGCCTGTACTCCCAAAATGTTTGCCTCTGTCAATAACCTGGTCCCCACCACTCAACCTCCTGAACTGTGCTTTCGGTCAGTCTAAATCTTCCATCGACCCTAGTAACTCAAATCGATTTTGGAGTGCAAGGTCCATGGGTTTTGGAGTGGCAAGGTCCATGGAGAGTATACATGAGCCTCGTTAGATCACTCCTGACCATGCCCCCCCTGAGCCATTTCTTCTTCATGCTGGCAGCAGGGTCCAAGTTCTACCAGGCCTATGGCCCGGCAAATGATTAGCTATAGTTGGGGAGAGTGGAGCTCTTCATGTGCTGCCAAAACATAGTCTCCCACATCCAGCAGCAAATTAAATATGTGATAAGTGATTGTGTTTTTGTATGCTATTGCTATGTCGGTCACACAAATGCATAATATATAGGCACAGATAGAAAAATAATAATTATTTTTGAATAGACATTCAAAAGGTCTAAATTATGTATATACACACACACATACTTATAAATACAGAAAAAAACACCAGTTATATTTAGCACAGCTAACTATAACTTGTGCCTCAACCACAAACTGATTATGTTCTCACATGTTCTTTTTCTCATGCCATGTTCTGTGACTTCATATATTTCATCACTGGTGAAATCACTGCTATTGTAAGGAATGTTAGTTACTAGGATAACCTGATTTCAAGTGTGTTACTGCTCTCCTAATTTTAAATTGTGGTCATTTTTAAAAAATAGAGTTTTATAAACCGCAAACTTGACCAAAATCGGGTATCAGTGCGCTCTACATAGCACTAGTTGTGTTACATAAGGACACATAAAAAAAAAAATTATGGCACGGGGAGATTAAATGAATTGCCCAGAATCACAGGATGTTCTGCGTCATTGCCAAGACTCAAACCCAGTTCTCCATGTTCAAGGTTTACCGCCCTAGCCGTTCGGCCAGCTCCTCTCCCATTTTCCTTTTCTTCAGTTCATGGGTGTAGAGACTCAGGCCCTAAATATCAACAGTTTATCTTTTTTTTGTGAAGTCTTTAGATAAACATAGTGAGCTGATGGGTGCTGGATATAAGTTCCTGCTTGGCACTGTGCTACAGAATGTGTTTTAAATTAATTTTCTGTCATATGATGTTTTCTTGACGAAAGCCCATCTCATGACACTCAGTGCAGACCATACAAAACTAAATCTGATTGTGCAAATAGGTGTACCAAGGTATTGAAAAAAAGATTTTAGTTCAGGATTGACTTTCCTTTAGAATGGATTCTTTTTAGGGGGATAGCCATTATTTCAAATTTCTTACCTGCTTTGCTGTAAAAAAAGAGTCCACTGCTTATTGTTTAAATAAAACAATGCAGGATTTTTGCCTATGAGAAAGTTTGTATATTTTAGGTTTAAAAATGCTTCATTCATCTTAGACCAGGAGAACGAACCTGAGGTCAAGAAATATGGCTGATGTCTAAGTGGTTGATGCGTTGAATGCCTTCCTGAGAGTGTAACGGCTGTGGGCCCGGTGGCCTCCAGAGGCCTTGCACTGGTATCAAGAGGCTAGTGGAGCTGATTGTCTCAGAGGTCAGGCATCTGATGATCATCATTGACTAATGATCCGATAATCTCCAAAGGCTATGAGTCCAATGAACTATGCAGTCAAATCCACATCTGTGCATGTACAGACTTTCATCATAGTACACACAAGATTCACTGAATGGGAAAGAGTCCCTTTAAAAAGATTTAACCATCAAGTATACATACGAAAGAACTTCAACACTCAAGTCTCATTACCAATTGTCAGTACTCTTTAGCATAAGAGGTAACTCCTGTAACTAAAACATAATAATCATAAGTTTAGTACTGTGTATCTTATGATGCATATTGGCCACAAGTAAAACATTCATCCCCTACTAAATGTGTTCAAATCCAAGTTGATGGAATTTAAATTGAATAAATGGGCTTAGAAACTACTATAACATGCAGTAAGCATCACAATTTTAATTTGATTTCTCATTGGAGGGGAAAACCTAATACTGGGTGCTACAAATTGCACTCAGAAACTTCATCAAGTTTTTTTTCATCAAGTGGTGTAAATATCACACCTAATGATGCCGCTTACAATGAAGGCCTTTGATGGAAAATTACATCTTTTTGGATTTTAAGTTGGGAAACTGAACCTGGTTGGTGGCACAACGATGCTGAAAAGACTGCAGCATAAACTACTCCATGATCATTTGTAAAAAGGAAACATTACATCCAATAGCTTCAAAAACCACAATAACTACTCAAAACAATATTCTACTCTTTGATTCAGGTATTCTCTTCAGAAATGGAAAGCCAAGACCCGTACCGGAATGTTGTCCCTATAAACTGAAGTGCCTTGCGTTAGACTTCTATTGCTTGAATGGAGTGATGGCAAGGAAGTAGAACTTCTCTTGGAAAGAAGTAGAAGAAAGAGCAGAGGCCAGTCACTCTTCTAAATACGTCTAATGATTGATTGTTTGAAGATAAAGATGTTGGTGTGGCCAGTGTAAGTAAGGGCGTGGCTTAAGACACATAAGCTAAAAATCTTTACTAAGCATGGTCCACCACACAACTTGTATTTTGATGTTTCTGTCATTGCATGCAGATATAGGATACAACAAGTAACATCATACCTACAGGTCAGGACTATTGGCTGTGTCAATGGTTGTTAATTGCATAAGATAAATGAGCAGCAACTATGGCTCTTATGTAATATTGAAAAAGCTTCACCTTCAATCCCTGGTGATACCACAGCAATGTTGCTGCTCCAGAGTTTCAAAAAGGTTTATTTTAAAGGATTTCCCTTCCATACAAAGCCACCCTGGCACAACATCATGCCCAAGCTTCTCTACTAGTGAGAAGGGAGCAGTGTGAGCACGCGCACATTGACGTGCATACTGTCACTGCAGTCTAGAAAAAACAAACCACCTGTGCCAGGGCACAAAACAGAACCCAATTGAGACCTGTTTAGAGGCCCCCTTTAAAAATAACTGCCAGTGCTCAGCACCAGTGAGACCTGGCCCACTTAAAGTCCTGATCATACCTACAAATCGCACCATTGACGTTGTATGTGGTTGATAGTTGCATAAGATAAATATGCAGCCACAATAGCTGGGATAAATTAAATCTATCTGAATGTGAAAACAGCAAAACTCTCCAGCCATCTTTCTGGTTGTGATGAGGCTGCCAATGGCAGAGACTTGCTTGAGTGTCTGTAATGTTCCCACTGGTAGTACAATGTTAACAACCCCTCTAGATAAAATGTGACATTTTACCAAGAAGCAGTTTGACTGTTAATGAGATTCCTTTTTTTTACTTGCATATATTAGGGCAAAAGGGGGTGATCTTCTGTACACAACTCAGCTCTGAAGTTCTTCAGATTAATCAGCCTGTCTCGTGATCGGAGCTTGCCTCACATCTAGTACTGCAGCTACCGTACTGTGGTTGGGGCAGAAAAGTGACTGATGAGAATTCAACAGTCGGCTTGCTTCTAAATATTGTCCAAATTGTAGGGTGATTGTTCTTTCCAGGTTTAATGGTGTGAGAGGAAGGAAGAAAGGGGAAATGTATGTGGTATTTCTCAATTTTGTTGATGTGGGTGCTCATTATTGCAAGACTGAAGAATAGAGAAGATGAACCTTGACGCAGTGAGACACTGATGATGGTAACAGTAGTCCTGAGCAGTGGAGGAGCGGAGTCTTTTTTTAGGGTCCTAATAATTGTTCTATTATTGACTTGAGAAACTGACATCTAGAAAGAGTGTGTTTTTTATGCATGATGATCTGTGACCTGAGCATTCCACGGGACTGGGTGATGTACCAGTGCAGTGATGGTGCAGGCTTTCACAGATCTCTTGTCAGCGTAATGTTTGTCTAAGATTGTATTTTTTCAAGGATTTGAAAGTTGTATAGCAGTTTAGTGATCTCTTTTCTCACCTATAAAAGCCTCTAAGCTCACTGACCACTCTAAGTCATCCGATTCACTTCATCTGAACGTTTTCTTGTTAATTGCAAATCCAGACGTGCACTGTATTTAACCAGAAAACTTTAACAAAGGCACACAATCAGTCTGCAGTTGCGCTCTATTAAGAACAGAAATGCATCAACTCTACAAACATGGCGTGTAAAGCACACACTCTGTTTGTAGACTTGCTGTATTTCTCTTCTTAATAGACCTTGGCTGCGGGGTGATTGCGTGACTTTTGAAACTTTTCTGCGCTTGGCATAATGTGGTCCCTGGCTTATATTTTCCTGTTTCTGTCATTCCATCCAGATATATGATACAACAAGTAAAATCAGACCTACAACAAGTAAGACTATTGGTTTTATCAGTGGTTGTTAGTTGCATAAGGTAAATAAGCAGCAAATATGGCTAGGGTACCTTGACAACTATTGTGTTCTACACTAGATATAGCATGGTAGAAAGTTTTCCTGTGTATTTAACCATGGTGACTAGGCCATGTCATAAGTTTGTACTTACCAGACTTAGATTTGGTTTGGCACACCATCTGGTGGCTCTCCCGTCACTTAAGAAACATACGTCGGGGCCATGTATGTGTGATGGTGTTTCTACTCAGAGCACTTTGCACTTTCTACTGTTTTGTAAAATGTACTCAAATTTACGTACTGCATTTCTGAAACCGATGTTTATAAAATATGGTGTACGTACAGTTAACCAGGCAATGATTTTAATCTTTAATCTGGAATCGGCCGATATCTGTTTTTACACAGCCACGTTTTTAAATTACTGTGTTAATGCCAGGAAAAGCATGTGCTTTTAAGAATTATGTCTGTAACATTGTCTGCAAATCTTTCTTAGATATTGATGTATTTGTTATTATCATGTTTTTATTCTTGTGCTCTTATGGTCATTTTACATGTGCCAAATAAAGCTTCATGAATGAATTGGCTTGTATATAATATTCAAAAAACTTCTACTTTAAGCCCCGGTGACACCACAACAATATTGCTGCCCCAAGGTTTCAAAAAGAGAAAGGAGGCAAGTGTTAGTGCAGAGAGTACTCCTGACAGATGGATCAGTCATTTACACACTTGCAGCTGCCATCTGCTCAGACCTGCATCTTGGAAAGATTACGAATCTTGGCAAGGCCTAACAAGCCTTCCACCCTTCTTAGTTTGTTCAGATGATCACAGTTACATAGAGCTAGCATTTAGAAATGACAAGCTGGTGAAAAAGGCTCCTTATAGAACCCCCCAACGTCGATATGCAGAGACGCTACTTCTGAAGCTTTGCCATACCACACTCGCTGTCTTCTCTGAAATACCTTTTGTCCTTTTTTCTTCAACTCCCCAGCCGCTCTTGCCGTCTCCTTCTCTTCTTTTTCTTCTTCCTCATATCAGTCCTGCTCCACGTTTACCCACTTTCCCCTTCTCCCCCATACCATTCGTGTCTCCATTTTCCTCTCGCTGCCTGTTCTTTGCTTTCTCTCTTACCGGTTTTCCATTCTCCGTTCTCCCTCCTAGTTCTCCAAAGCCTCTAGCCGTCTTTCTCTTTCTGTCCCTCTCTTACCAATTTCTCCATTATCCCTTCCCCATTTCTCGTCTTTGCGCACTGTCTTTTTTCCTACTGTGTTCATCTCTCCCCCTTTCTCTGCTACTAAAACCTATTTCTTGTTAGTCTCCTCTCCATTTCCTTCAGGCAGCTATGTTACAATTTTGAAAACACATACCACTATCCTGAATATTACATTGAAGCACACTTAGAATTTGGACCAGTGTGCCTCTGCTTTGTTGGTACCTGGACAAAAAGGACATGAAAAGCCTAAATTGGATTATAAATTCAAAGGGTGTTCTAATCAGGGGCCCAAGAAATATGTTTGGCCCAGTGCCATCAAAATCCTTAAGATGTCCCTGTGCATTTGTTGAAGTTTTCATGTTGAACACAACACTCACCATGAGCTGCAATTAACACGAAAACCTTATCAAATGCACACAATCACCCTGCGGCTCAGACTTATTAAGAAAAGAAATGCAGCAATACAGATGCAAAGGCTTTAAATTGCAATGCAGGATGTTTTCATAATTTCACTGTAATTATTAGTGCCAACAGGGCTGGCTTTAGTGCTGGTGGCGCCTGGTGTGACAATGTTTGTTGGCGCCCCAATAACCACCTCCATCATGGATACTCTCATTATCAACTTTTAATTGTGCCCCTCAAGTCCATAACCCCTCGCTCATTCATATTTATTTTGTTTAATAATGTCACTCATACCAGTGTAAGGTGTTAAGCACTTTACATCGCATACACATTACACGGAGACACTGAATCATAGTGTGTAAATCAATGTATAGAAAATGTTACATCAGACAGAGGAATACAATTTGTAGGAAGCACAAGTTGTCCATACTGGCAGACAGTTTAGTTTAAAAGTTCTTGATATGAAGAAGCCCACTCTGAGAATTTAAAACGTAACACCATGGCTTTACTGATAACTATTGATTTCAACCCAAGTGAAATATGTTTGCAACATTAGGATAATGAAAGGCTGGAGGGATATGCATGATGTTCTAATCTATACCTTACAGTGTGTATGCAGCTCTTAGATAGTTAATAGCTCACTGTTCTATATTAGGATTTTAAATTTGTAAACTGCAAGTTTCAAAAGGGGCTCTCTAGCGAAAACAGTAACGCACTGACCTATTTACATGAAATGCAATTTGTGATCTGCATGGATCACCTGCTTTAAATCAGGTATTTTAACCTCCAGTGCAATGTTATGATGAGTTAAATCTTCCACTACATGAAACTCAGATCTCTCTGCAGCAGGCCCATAAATAAGCAAGAGTTATCTTGACATTTTTATGGTTTCCTGAAAATTGCTGATGGCAAGGAACACAGCAGCAGGTGATTTCAAAACTGTATTGTACTTCTAAAGACAGTGCATGTAAACATATAAAAATAAGACACAACACCCCTCTCCCCTCCTTTGGAATTCATGAAGGATTATTTTAAAACACTTAAAAGTTTGTCAATACACATGTAATTTGGTTTGTCACCAATGTTTATTAGAGGCACAGCAATTTATTTTAAATGCACTTATGCAACCATGTTTTCTTTAGCTGGAGTTAAAGATTCAAACATAGTTTTGTTGCAAAAGCTTGCTTTTAATTCATCTGCAGGTGTTTTTAGAGAAGTGTTAGCCTTTCAAAGTCCAGCTCAATCATTAATGTCGTTCTCCAAGCAGAAACCCTAGTAAAATGCAGGTCGCATTGTCCCTTCTTGCCAAGTAGTACTAATGTTGTAAATTATCTTGTCAAAACTCATTAATTACCAGACTTGAGCGGCCAACGTCCTCTGCTCTCCTAATGGTCATGCAAGAGGGCAGGCACTGGTGTGCAAATAAATATAATTGCCACTGTGCCTAACTAGTGAGTTCCTGTCGGCAATTGGACACATTCACATGACACCAATGTCACATTATGCTGCCGGCTCGCGCTGCATGACTCTTATATGCAGCCAGCCCAAGTCAAGCGGATGAGGCAGATTCAAAGACTTCTGGTACCACTTTGTGCTATTTAATTCAGCCACTAAGCGTGCATGTTGAATTCATTGTTTGTAACTCTTAGAACGCTTGCTAACAACCTGGTCTTCAATTGCAGGTTTGCAGTCTGTATGGTATTTGAATGGTCAGGCATGTGTACCCACAAAGACAAGGTATTTCTGTTTACGTTCCTTTTTGGATTGGGGGTTGCTGGGTAAATGTATTCACAATCTGCATCCATTTTCTTTTGCAGGGTTGTGAGACCATACTACGAATACAATTGCACAGGCAGAACAAACAGGTAATTGTTTGGTAGCGCTAAACTGGTACATCTTGTACATTGTAGTATAACAACACACCTTACCCATGTTTTATTCTGTTACAGGTTTTGCAGGCAGCACAACACACATTTAACCAGGCATATATGAGTACATGCAGAACAAACAGGTAATTGCTTGGTAGAGTTAAACAGGTGCATCTTGCACATTGTGGTATGACATACCTTACCCATGCTTTCTACTGTTACAGGTTTTGCATTACACACATTTAAACAGGCATACACGAGTACACACAGTTGGTAGAGTTAAACTGGTGCATCTTGTAACCACATACCTTACCCAACGGCTGCCAGGTTTGGGTATGGAGTGTGGACAATGCTGACAGAAACTGCCACTGACAAAGCAAACAGAATGGAAGTGGTTGATGGACAAAGATTCCTGCCTGAGGAGATAAAGATTCTCATCAACAACGTGTTGCTGGCAGTCAATGTTGTCTGTCCAAGACATCCATGACCACCTAGCTTGGTATGTGAACATACCAGACAGCTGGAGGAGCAAGAACTATGCCTTTGAGATCCTTTAGGCCATCAATAGCGTGATGCACTGTGAAGCTATGGCAGAACTTCGGCGAGCTTTGTATCACACATTGATAATTGATCGGAGCAGAGATATTTCTGTTACAAAAATGCTCATCCTATACTTCAAGCTGATTAGTTGTAATTCTGAGGCTATCACTACTGCTGTGAAAGAATTCTATGCTGCCTATAAACTGGACCTTATACAAATGGTCATGTTCACATCCGTTGGTGCGTCTGTGCTGCTGGGTAAGAATAATGGTATTGCTCCTCACCTCAAACAATCCATTGCTGATCTAGTTGAGCAGCATTGTTTCACCCAACGGCAAGATTTGGAAGAGGGTTATAATAATTAAAGAGATGGGAAAACTATTGGGGACGGTCTACACTGTGTTCATCGGATCTCCTGCAAGAAAGTCCAAATTGGATGAAATCGCATCCCGTCACTGAATATGAAGTGTTCTTTTTTCTACCATTAAATGAAGTCTGGTGGCTTTCAAGGCATTTTGCAGTTAGTGCACTAATTCGGATTTAAGAAGATGTGCTTAACTACTTTGAGCATGAGAAATTTACATAGAATGACCCAGCTCCTAAATATTGTTACAAAATCTATCAAACTCAAACTAACATATTTTCCTTGCAGTACTTAATGACATTCTGGGTGAATTTAAATCTTTGAGCAAACTGTTCCCAAAAAGTTCCTCGTCTACTGTTGAAGCTGTACAGTACGCAAGAGCAACAATAGGCCAAATTAAGGAACAGTATTTTGGGGGACACTGTCTTTTGAAGCAGCACAGTACGATATATGATGGTATTGTACACGGAAAGGCAGGAGTTTGACAGTGGGCCTATTTTGTCTTTTGTTTCCCTTCTTTGTGAGCACATGCAAAAAAGGTTTCCGGAAGATGTACTGAAAGAATAGGCAAGTTTTGAATTAAAGGCAATTTCAAAACAATCAAATTTGTATTTTGGGACTGAGAATGTACAAAGACTCATCGAAAAGTAAAAAATGTCTTGGTCCTGGGTGATTGTGATACACTGATATATGTTGTTCAACAATACAGAGAATATAAATATGAGGTGGGGGAACATGTAAATGGTGAGTTATTTACCACTTTTCAAGACATGGTTAATTTCACTGTATGCAATGATTCTCAGTATAGTGTAATGTCTCAGCTTGTTGTAACATTTCCTGTATCTATTGCAGATTGTAAACAAGGATTCTGCCTCATGAACACTATCAAGAGTAAATCAAGAAATAGAGCAGAAGCATTTGGGTATGCTGATGAGGACAAAGGCAACAGCACTGTAAAAATGGCAAGGATCGACGAGAGAAGCAACCATGACACCCATCAAGTAATGTGAGACGTGTGTGAACAGTCCATGTTTGCCTGGATGTCACACATTCACAAACTATCTCTGACGGGATAGCCCAACATTACTCAGTAGCTTACAAATCAAATTGTAAATATGTTCTATAATTTTGTATCTTATTGTGTATATGTAATCTTGTATAGGCTATCAACATTTGTCCAGCCAATGAACAGTGCTCCAGTTAAGAATCAATAGTAAGGTTTTATGATGGTACTACCTATTGAGTCTTTTGCTTTTCTAAACCTGAAGTGCACTTGCCCGTGTAACCAATTCATGTCATGGCATGTGTATCCAAATAGTTAATCTGCCTTAAGCCCCTTAACGTAGTGCTGCTTGTGTGGAAATGCACTGTTTTTTAAAGCAAAAGTTTGGATTGATATTTGGCTCTGCGCACAAGCGCGGTCTGGTTCCTGGCGCACATAGTTATGGATGTCGCTCATTGAGACCATACACTGATGCACACAAAGAAATAAATTAAAGGGAATATTGGAAAACAGACAGACCTATAATTGAGGAAAATGTGGCAAGGCCTTCAGGGCTAGTTGTAACAGTGAATCTCTATATTAAAGAAATAAGAAATAAAGAATAGTGGCATGTCAATTCAGCATAACGTTTCATGCTGTGTGTGTAGGAGATTGCCTTCTTGAGCACATAGGGAGAGAATGGGATGCTATGATTGCTCCTCATGTACTAACCACACCAACATCCACCCACCCACACAATCGCATAGATTTGTGCAGAATGTGCAGTGTAATTAAGGCAGTGCAGCCGCTTAAGTAATGTGGTATGCTCACCAGGGATTTGTCCAAGAGATGTGCAAAGTCTGGACATATAACCAAACATGTTTCAAGTTGCATAAGCTTATGTTTCATTTTAGGCAATAGTGTTATCTAGCTGCCTACAAATGTTACATGCAATGCCTAAGGCTGTGCCCCCTAATGGTGATTTTAAAGGCATCCCGTTTTATCAGTTTATCAGAAGCTTAGCCAGCATTAAGATCAGAATACTTTGCCTTGACGGCACCAAGGAACTCCTGAAACTGCGGGTCTTCTAATGCACAAGGTTGGAGGTACCACATAGGGATGACAGAAGCCTCCCTGTCCCATGCCAGAAGCTGGGGGTGGTGATCTGAGTGTATGTGACACAATATGCAATGTGGCATCAAGTTATGTGGGGCAGAGTAAAGTGCATAAACGTGGAATGCCATGTTGAGGCTGCACCATAGGTCTACAAGAGACAAGTTACATAGCCAATCACTCAGTGTATGGGCATTAGATACAGCTGTTGTGCATTGCAGTGGAGAAAAAGACCGATCCAAGGTAGTCTTGAGGACAGAGTTAACGTCTCCACCTATAAGCCAGGGAATTGTGCTCCAGTGAGATAATATGCCAGGTAGAATGAGTAGGAATGAAGCCTGATCTGTGTCAGTGGTGTATATTGCACTCAAAATACCCTGGAAACCATTCAGGAGACCCTGTATAAACACATGTCTACCCTCTATGTTATCACTGTTTCCTCTGCCAGGAAGGGACTCCCTGATCTCACCGACAACAACACTCCCTTGTGCATGAAAAATATTTTGTGGCAAACGCCTGACCTAGCCATTGAAAACAAAGGCGATCAGCCTTGGCAACCGTCAGGTGGGTGTCCTGCAGCAATGCTATGATGGTGGAGCTGCCTTCATGGTACAAATAGACTGCATCACATTGTGAGGGCACTTGCATACCTCATACATACCAGGTGACTATATTAGTGTGGGTCATACTGTTGGTGAAATAGGTACACAAACTTATGCCTCTTCCACATCTGAACAAAGGGGTGTGGCTCAGGCATATGGGCCAGTGAGCAAAATCATGTAAGACAGTGCGAAGTGTATGGGAAACAGTGAAGATCATTGAGAAAATAACAATAGAGGAGGGAGGATCTCCCGACATATGATACATTATTAGGGCAGTAGTACAAAGAGCAGCCTCCCAAACTTCTGAACAAATTGCAACAACGAATGAGTACATAGGTGCAATCTAGGGGCATAGGAATGCCCCAAGTCAGCTTGGGGCTTCCTCCAATGTTCAGGTTATAGTATAAAAGCAAGCAACATACATCACATGCAAATGGTTACATAAAAAATGGCCAAAAGAACCTCTATCTAGGAAGCAATGGAATAGGGATCATGCAGCAACTAAGTCCCCTTTCATTTGCAAAGCAGACATAAAGAACAAACCACTGTGCAATGCAATAAAGGGAGATACATGTGTCCTAAAGATGTTCTCTAGGAGGATAGCGGTGTCCAGGTTGAAGTTTTGATCTCTGACTAGGATGTAGTCACTGGAGGCAAGGGCATGGAGTGTGATGAATTCACAATGGTGTCAGTGAAAGCAGTATGGGGTTGAGCAGCCTGCAGATGAGGGTTCCTTGGTGTGTCGTTTTTGGGTTGGTCTGGATCTGGAAGTGGAGATGTTCTATCTGGATTGTAGTGTCAATGGCGATGGCTCCACTAAGAGGGTAGGGCAGGATCTTGTATCCATCAGGAATGGCGGTGCTGATGTCCTGCATAGGGTTGGCATTGGTCTAGGCAACATTGGGTGCATGGGTGTTGGAGAGGTCTCAGATTTCTATGGTCTGGTTCTGTAGGGAGGGAATACTGAGGAGGATGCAGTTGAGTAGTTTGTGAGCGGTGATGTCCGGTATGCTGGGGGCTGCTGCGAGGGTCTGGAGGTGGCAAAGGTGCAGCAGCAGTGTCAATAGGAGATCTCGCCTTGGGTGTTGCTCGGCTTTGAAAGCTGGCAGTTGATGCTGCGGCCAGGGTTGAGTGCGTAAAAGGTGCTGGAGTCATAGCACAGGTGGGAAGGAGAACCAGGGTCCATGGTGCCGGTCACGGTGGGTCATGGACAGGAGCAGATGGGCTCGGCTTTGGCTTACCTTTAGTGCACATGTGGGGTTTCCGCTGGTGTCTACCATTAGGTAAGGGTTAGGGCGGGCAGTCGGCCGGGAGTGGGAAGGACAAACTGAAGGGGCCGCTGGGGCAGCAGCAGCATGGACAGAAAAAAGCAGAGAAAGGAGATAGAAAAGAGAGAGAGCAGAGAGAGAAGAGGGAAAAAAGGAAAGAGGGCACAGAAATCCAAGTCAGGCAGAAGAGCAGAGTTCTCTCCCACAGACCACCAGGGACGAGGCAGAGGCAGGAGCCTGCAGGTGGAGGATGGCCTTGAACACCCAGTAAATGGAGAGCTAAGTGGGCTCAGAGGGCAGCACTTAGTGGTAGAGATGTACAGGGGGAGAGCAGTCACACTGACCAGGTCAGTGGTCTACATACTGTTCTTGATGGAGTAGTCTTCAGCATCTTTCACCTTATGCTTCAAGTGAAGGATATGAGTTCCGACAGTTTAGCATCACCCACTTTATCAGTAAGCTTCCATGTCTTTCATAGCTTTGCCACACTTGCCTTCCAGTGATGTGCAGGTCAGCACAACTTTTGAACAAATCTTCTTCACATCTTGCGAGACCATGACTGGTTCAGCTCCCTGTGACACTTAAGGGATGGGTGACTCAGTCCGTGGGCATCAGAAGGGTGAGTCCCAGGGAGGCTCACAACAGGGGGGAAGGTACTGTGCAGAGAGCAAAGCTCCTCTATCCCAGCATCATAGTTCTCCCAGTTGTTGAGTCAGCAATAAGAGTTGTCAGCTACCACTGAGGCTGAAGCAATGTCAAGTATGAGGGTACCCTTCAACATTGGTGGGGTAACAGATAGGGAGACAGAGAAGATAAGTGCAGCACATCCTGCGGCTACCTCAACTCCAACAAGTGTACTCACGAGCAGAGGGGCTTGGGCCTGACACCACCCTCATGACCCTGCTCACTCACTGGTCTGAATTCTACTCAGAGCCAGGCCACAATATAGCTCTGCAGAACATCAGTGACAGCCACCCGCAGGGGAGGGCCCCCTCACAGCATGCCCAATGTTTCCTCTTGGTCTCTGAGTCAAGATACAACCGAGTGGGAGGTAAACACCATCTTAAACACAAGAAGGGGAAGAGGCACAACACAATCACTACTCCAGCCCCCCCAATAACAACTGTAAACACACCAGGGGGAGTAGTGTGTATGGATCTCTAGATTAGCGGTGGCACATGCTCAGTGAAAGAATACTGGCCTCACTCACAAAATTGTGACAATACACCACTGCGCAGACCAACACCGAGGTTGGAGAAAAAAGGAAGGGAAGACAATACAAACACATATAAATAATAATATATGTAATGATCCTGGGATTACCAAAAGAAAAAGTGCAGTGACAATTAAAAGTAGTTCTGTGGCTTCTTTTGTAATAATTGTATTCCTAGATCCACCGACTAGAAATATTAATGTAAAGGATGTGCATGATAGTAAAGTATTAGGAGTTCCTACACCCCTCCTTACTGCCAGATTGTCAACATGTTTCAGCTGATTTGTAAGTGCCTGCAATTTCAGGTCATCACAGCCTTCATCAGGACCTTTCAGATCCCAGAAATTTAACATTTGAATCCCCTCAGAACACCCAGTATTGGGTCTCTGAAACCAATTGTTCACCGCTCGAGGGGTCCAATGAGTAACTCACTCCAGAAAATTAAGTTTCCAAATAAGGCATGCTTAAATTGGTAAGTTAGAGGAGGACACCCTCTGTAGTCATACTCACTCCAAGGGTAGTGCTCCGCCTTCACCTCTTGTCTTCACTGAGCACGTGCCGCCTTTAAACTTTAGATCTATATACACTACTCCCCCTTGTGTGTTTATAGGGAAGTAAACACAACCTCTTCCTCACCAGAAGGCCACCACAGGCAAGATGGAAATGTACTCTCCACAGCTGCAGGGGGTGGTCAGTCAGTGATACATCTCAGCTCAAGAGGAGAAAACGGGGAAACCTGTGGAGGCCCTGGCTGACATAACAAACGTCTATCCAGAGAGCCCAGTCCTGGCTCACTGATGCTGGCAGGTATTGCATCCATCCCTTGTAGGCAGACAGATTCATCTGCTCTGTCATTGAAGGACAACTCAACAGAGGGTCAGGCCCTACCAAGTTTCCACCTCTAAACCCCATGGCAGGGGAGACAACAAGGTGGCAATGGAAGGAGCTGGAAGTAGGGCACTTCGGGTTAGCTCAGTTGATGTAGCCACCAGTGCAGCATCAACGTCAGATAATGGAGAGTAAATAAAATAAAATTAAATAAACTCTGCTTTATTCGATTTTCGTAACATAAAAACCATAAAACTACAGTACAGAAAAAACAATCACCCTTCTATAACACATATTAATACATTATTCCCAAATTCATAAAATTCATGGAGACATCTTATAATATTTATAAAAGAAGTCTTTAACACGGACAACAATTTAAAAAACACAAATTAATAAATAGTGTTCCTATGTCTAATAATAGCTTTTATGAAAGATGACATAACCATTTGTCGTAATTTGACGATAGCTGGGTTAGCGCTTAGCTTTGCTACAGGTTATTTCCCTTAACTTGGCCTTATTCGAAAACGCCATTTTGTATGTTACGGCGGCCATTTTAGGGAATGAGCAGCCTTGTGGTCAACATGCCCTTTAGTCTTTTGTCCGTGCCACTGACCACTCGAGTTTGCCCAGCAACAGGCTATTTTTAGTAACGGTCAAACCTGTACATGCGCAGTTCCGACTGACCAGTCACCACTTAGGAATGTTCCGCCAAACTGACCAGTGGTGTTGTAACCATACCCATGAGTTGGCTGTGTTCCAAAAATGCCCATATATGTACCTAAAACTCTGTAACCATGTACCGCCTACCTTTTTATTACTGTAAATCTGTATAAAAGAAGGACTCGCACCGACGTTCGGTGTGATACTTCTTGCATTGCCGAAGGGTGCTGTAGGAATGTACCACCACCCCATGGGGTCTTAATATACTTGTCTTTTGTACTTTTCAGTTTCCGTGCCAACAGTTCTTTTGGTGTAAGTGGGTATTCTGCGGAGCATGTAGGCCTTGGGAACCCAACACCACAAATTGTTATTTGATCATTTTCTAGGTTTGGAGCCTCAGAAATGCTATTCTATATTGTCTAAGTCCCCATTTCTTTAAAATAAGAATTAAAAGCCTTCTCCTTGGTAAGTCATAATATTTACTGAAAAACATGCAGTGTAGGGTGGATTGGATGGAGGTATGATCACACGGGCATGGAGACAGATTTCTAGACCAAGTATTAGCTTCTGGAAGGGTCACCATTCTGAAAAAGGACCCGTAGCGAAATTGTGTTAATAGCATGCAGGAGAAGCAGCTCTGTACCTGTAAGAGATATAATTGAGTACCCAGACATTACAAAATCAGGTGGTTTTCCATGACTGATTTCTCCATTTTTTTGCAGAGCCAGCGCTCATTCTCTAGATTGCTTAAACAGTTTGCTTTAAGAATTTTTCTCGATACCCTTTTCAGGCTATTTGGTGAGTCAAAATACTTGGGATGGCCAATATCATAAGATATTTTTTTTTCATAATTAATCCATGATATACTGGCAACTCAGTCTAGTTTGAGGCAATCCTCAATTACATCTCTATTAAAACCCACGCCTTGTGCCACAATAAAAGGGGATTTAGTTTGATGATATCAGATATGTAAGCCAAACCAAGTTCCCTATGACATACGTACATAGCAGTAGAACAAGGCACAGCTAAAAGATCGCAGTAGATATACATTCAGCTTTGGAAAATAACCAATAGCTCCGGGACTGGTCTACCACCTAATTTTTGGAAACATTAAGCACTGCAGCTATTGCTCTGGGGTAAGACAATTTTCTCGCATTCATGGCCGCTGTCCATGAGCCAGACTTATCAAAAGTGATTCCCAGGTAAGAGAATCTGTCTATGTTGTCTTTTGTTTTCGTTTCAATTAATATTTTACATGGTTTAATTTTCTTAACCTGACAGTTCAGATTATAGGTCTTACTGATATTTACTTTTAGATCCACATTCATATAAGTAGTACCTTTAGTAACTGCTCTTTTTTCATCTAATACCCATGTATCTATCTATGACAGCAGGTTCTAACATCAAGGGCCAGCATTGAACCCTATGGTATTTTCTTTGTATTTATATAACAATGTCACCTACTCTGTAAAGCGCTCTGATCCCCACAAGGGTCTGGTTCGCTCTACATAAAACTTTAAAAATAAATAAAAATACATAAATAAATACATATCTGCGTCCGTGCCATAATCACTGTGTCGTCCACATACAATAGAATAGGAACAGGAGTGTTCTTAATGATTAGGTAATCCTGCCTATCTTCTGTCAAATAAAGTCCTACACTGTGTATGCATAGGGAAAATAAGAATGGGGCAAGTATACATCCTTGTTGTACCCCCTTTTTTATGCTGAACTTATTTGAACATTCTCCATCCTTGCCGTACCTAACCCTCACCCCCTCACCTGTACAGTTCCTTGATGAATAGTAAAAAATTGGGATCAACCTCCATCTCATTTAGAATACTCCATAATTTCTCATGATTTACGCAGTTGAAAGCTGAGCTTAAGTCAGCAAACGTTAAAAAGAGCTTTCCCATCTCCCTCTATTGTAGCAGTAATTCCCTAACTCTGATTTGAAGCTTTGTCGTTATAAGGGTCCTTAAAGAAATTGACCCATTTGTCTTCGGTGATTACCACATCGATAATGTCAGTTTTCCTATTTACGAGAAAGAGAGCATTCACAGCCTTCCTAAAACCTGTATTATCCTTGGTCATACGTGCCCGGTGTAAAGCCTGCCAGGCTTCTGTTTTCAATTCACTCTTTTGCTTTTTAATAGCTAATCAATGTAATGTAATGTAATGTATGTGGTCTTGTAAAGCGCACTGATGCCCTGAGGTGTCATGGCGCTGTAGACCTCTGGGGAACCCGTCCTGGCTATCCCTGTGAGATGTTTCCTCCTGGGTATCTCCAAGGTTAAACCAGGCATCCCCAGCGAATGTGGGGGGCCGTTGTAGAGATGAGGTAAGCTAATGCCCAGAGTTGCCGAGTGTGATCACTGGTTAGAGTGTGCAAACACAACAGGTGATGGACCGAATGTGGATCAATGTCACACACTCATCCCAGTCCAAAGATCTGGGCCCAAATCCATCATTTTTTTGCACTCCACACCACCCTGGGTTAGACAATGGCGATATGCAAATCAGCTCTGACCCTGTGCCCCATGGGAACAGTCCGGTCCGAACTACAAAAGCCATGTCCTTCCCAGAACGGAATCAAGCATCCAAAGACCGGACCGGTTTCGAGGTAACACCTCTCATCAGCCCGGCTAGCTTGACTCCAGTGGTGTGGAGTGCCTGGGATCCACGTCTGGGCATCCCCAGCGCACTTAGGGCAGAATATGCAAACACAACAGGTGATGGACCGAATGTGGATCAATGTCACACACTCATCCCAGTCCAAAGATCTGGGCCCAAATCCATCGTTTTTTTGCACTTCACACCACCCTGGGTTAGACAATGGCGATATGCAAATCAGCTCTGACCCTGTGCCCCATGGGAACAGTCCAGTCCGAACTACAAAAGCCATGTCCTTCCCAGAATGGAATCAAGCATCCGAGGACCGGACTGGTTTCGAGGTAACACCCCTCATCAGCCTCGGTGCCATAGAGTAGGCACCGAGGCGAGAATTATCGAGACCGCTGACCCTGGTCCACGACCCTGCCGGGAATTGAACCTTGGACCCGGGACGTTCTCTGCTATCGGGTCTGCCGCCTCTAACCAGTGAGCCACACCACTCCACCCATAATCCAATCTGGCCAGTCTCACCTCTTCTTTACTTCTAGCTTCATTTTTTAAGACTTTTATTAAATGGGTATGAGATTTGCTACATTCTCAATTAAACCAGCCCTGTGCCTTATTCGTCCCCTGTTTCTGCTCCCTTGTAAGTAGTTTACGTGTTTCCTCTGTTATCCTAAGGAAGGCTGCACATGACTGCAATAGACATATTTCAAAATCTCCGTTCCTCTTTTTTACTAGAGTTTCAAGGAATACCACAGGGTCCACTTTCGCCCAGTTTAAAGTATAACCATTTATTCTACCAATATGTATTTTACAATTATAAATAGTTTCTTCCCCTTCAGAAGATTTTGTGTCCCTTTCTAAGTAAAGTTCTAAGCTAATAGGATGATGGTCACTCATCGCTATTTCGCAAGTTTAACAAGTGATAACTTTGCAGGAGTATCTACCTGACAAAAGGGCACAATCAATTACTGATTTACACCCTCCTCCAATAACATTGGGCTCAAGGGGTACAGGGGGTGTACATTGTTCGTTTGCATGGCCCAAGTCAAATTGGAAAGTTATTTAGTGCAACAAGTCCCCCATAGTTGTATGAGAGAAATGGGTTTGTGTGTCGTCCTTATCTTTGCCCATACCACAAATGCCCTGTTCGCTATATGAACACAGAGAACAATTTAAATTGCCAACCCAAATGATACACATATCCCCCTGCAGGTGTTCTTCTAGGTATCTTAACGTTAGACATAGATTGCCTAAGACATTAGTAATTTGGGTTTTTGGGATGTTATTATAGAAATGTGTTACAACTGTGCACTTCTTTAACCCAATACCTACTGACAATATCTGATAAAATGTGGACCCATTCTTAAACTTTAGAATCAGTTCCCCCGCTGTGTTTGACACATTAGTACCTAAACCCCCTTTGTTATGCCCCATGCTACTAGAGCTGGCAGGAGTATGAAAGGTACGTAAGCCACCTATTTGTATTTATTCAATTACCCATGTTTCTTGTAAACAAACTATGGAGTAATCCTCTATAAACAATAACCAAATGGGGTCTCTTACCTGCGACTCGAGCCTTGCAATATTCCATGATACTATTTTACACATTTTACTTATTTCTGGCATCTCGCCTCCTGACCCCAAATCTATGGCTATTGTACTCTCCCCTATTAATCCCCCTGTCTCTCTAAGTATTTCTTCATCTATGTTCAGTCTGTAATCTGTGGTGTACTGCCTTACCGTTATATCCTCCAATATGTCCTCCCAGCCGGCTATCTTCAGTATTCAGTATAGCTTGTCTCGCATCCACCTGAATACTATGATTTTGATTGTATGCCTGTACTCCCAAAATGTTTGCCTCTGTCAATAACCTGGTCCCCACTACTCACCCTCCTTAACTGTGCTTTCGGTCGGTCTAAATCTTCCATCGACACTAGGAACTCAAATCGATTTTGGAGTGGCAAGGTCCATGGGTTTTGGAATGGCAAGGTCCATGGAGAGTATACATGAGCCTCGTTAGATCCCTCCTGACATCTTGGCCGGCTAACCCTGCCCCCCCTGAGCCATTCTTCTTCATGCTGGCAGCAGGGTCCAAGTTCTACCAGGCCTGTGGCCCAGCAAATGATTAGCTATAGTTGGGGAGAGTGGAGCTCTTCATGTGCTGCCGAAACATAGTCTCCAAAATCCAGCAGCAAATTAAATATGTGATAAGTTATTGTGTTTTTGTATGCTATTGCTATGTATGTCACACACATGCATAATATATAGGCACAGATAGAAAAATAATAATTATTTTTGAATAGACATTCAAAAGGTCTAATTTATGTATATACACACACACATACCTATAAATACAGAAAAAACACCAGTTATATTTAGCACAGCTAACTATAACTTGTGCCTCAACCACACACTGATTATGACCTCACATGTTACATTTCTCATGCCATGTTCTGTGACTTCATATATTACATCACTGGTGACATCAAATGACATCACTGCTATTGTAAAGAATATTAGTTACTAGGATAACCTGATTTCAAGTGTGTTACTGCTCCCCTAGTTTTAAATTGTGGTCATTGTTTTTAAATAGAGTTTTATATAGCGCAAACTTGACCCAAATTGGGTATCAGTGCGCTCTACATAGCACTAGTTGTGTTACATGAGGACACATTAAAAAACAATTATGGCACGGTGAGATTAAGTGATTTGCCCTCAATCACAGGATGTTCAGCGTCATTGCCAAGACTCAAACCTAGTTCCCCAGATTCGAGGTTGACCGCCCTAGCCGTTCGGCCAGCTCCTCTCCCATTTTCCTTTTCTTCAGTTCATGGGTGTAGAGACTCAGGCCCTAAATATCAACAGTTTATCTTTTTTTTGTGAAGTCTTCAGATAAACATAGTGAGCTGATGGGTGCTGGATATAAGTTCCTGCTTGGCACTGTGCTACAGAATGTGTTTTGAATTAATATACTGTCATATGATGTTATGTAGACGAAAGCCCATCTCATGACACTCAGTGCAGAGCATACAAAACTAAATGTGAATGTGCAAATAGGTGTACCAAGGTATTGAAAAAAAGATTTTAGTTCAGGATTGAATATCCTTTAGAATTGATTCTTTTTAGGGGGATAGCCATTATTTCAAATTTCTTACCTGCTTTGCTGTAAAAAAGAGTCCATTGCTTATTGTTTAAATAAAACAATGCAGGAGTTTTCACATGAGAGAGTTTGTATATTTTAAGTTTAAAAATGCTTCATTCATCTTAGACCAGGAGAACGAACCTGAGGTCAAGAAATATGGCTGATGTCTAAGTGGTTGATTTCTTTGAATGCCTTCCTGAGAGTGTAACGGCTGTGGGCCCGGTGGCCTCCAGAGGCCTTGCACTGGTATCAAGAGGCCAGTGGAGCTGATTGTCTCAGAGGTCAGGCATCTGATGATCATCATTGACTAAGGATCCGATGATCTCCAAAGGCTATGAGTCCAATTTACTATGCAGTCAAATCCACATCTGTGCATGTACAGACATTCATCATAGTACAGAAAAGATTCACTGAATGGGAAAGAGTCCCTTTAAAAAGATTTAACCATCAAATAGACAAATGAAAGAACTCCAACACTTAAGTCTCATTACCAATTGTCAGTACTCTTTAGCAGAAGAGGTAACTCCTGTAACTAAAACATAATAATCATAAATTTAGTACTGTGTAGCTTATGGTGCATATTGGCCACAAGTAAAACATTCATCCCCTACTAAATGTGTTCAAATCAAAGTTGATGGAATTTAAATTGAATAAGAGGGCTTAGAAACTACTATAACATGCAGTAAGCATCACAATTTTAATTTGATTTCTGATTGTAGGGGAAAACTTAATACTGGGTGCTACAAATTGCACCCAGAAACTTCATCACATATTTTTTCATCAAGTGGTGTAAATATCACACCTAATGATGACGCTTACAATGAAGGCCTTTGATGGAAAATTACATCTTTTTGGATTTTAAGTTGGGAAACTGAACCTGGTTGGTGGCACGACGATGCTGAAAAGACTGCAGCATAAACCACTCCATGATCATTTGTAAAAAGAAAACATTATATCCAATAGCTTCAAAAACCACAATAACTACTCAAAACAATATTCTAATCTTTGATCCAGTTATTCTCTTCAGAAATGGAAAGCCAAGACCCGTACCGGAATTGTGTTCTTTATAAACTGAAGTGTCTTGCGTTAGACTTCTATTGCTTGAATGGAGTGATGGCAAGGAAATAGAAATTCCCTTGGAAAGAAGTAGAAGAAAGAGCAGAGGCCAGTCACTCTTATAAATAAGTCTAATGATGGATTGTTTCAAGATAAATTTGGGCCAAAATGTATATGAGACCCTTTCTGCCCAATGGATGAAAGGGAGACATCCACTGTTGCCTTGCCTGAGGTGCTGAAACAGAGTAAAACATGAACAGGGGGCTGTCCCTGCCCTGGATTTGGTGATGAAATTAAATGCTAATTTAGCCACATGCTCCTCAAATATTTGAGTATTACCAAAGGGTGAGAAAGCAGAACTGGAAGTTTGCCAATGCCTCGCAAAACATCTTGTTGTGGACTAATACTTTGGATTACCAATAATGATTTCTGAAAACTATGCATCTATAGGTCAGGATAATTTGGGATAATAAGCCACAGCGTAAAGGCAGATCTGATACAGTTAATAAATAACAGGCATCAGAGTCTTCTAAAAATGCTGGGACAAAACAAATAATAATGACAAAATAAAATCACAGGGTGGAGCTGCACAACTGGAGTGCTCTGAAAAACATTATAATTTGCTCAACCATGATACCTGATTGATAACTGGACACTGATACTTGTTCTTCTCATTCCTTTCAGAGCTCACTCTATAAACATTCAGACAGAGGGGAAAGAAGAAAATGCAGACATGAAGAGCATGTAAACATGAAAATAAATTCATAACGCAGACCTGACATAATCATAAATACTGAAAACAAATGTCCAAAAGAAAAACTCTAGTTTGAAGTGAAAAAGGTGGCAGGTATTTCCACTAAATATGCCACAAATATCGAGAATGCTCCTTCAAAACATAACATGGACATTGACAAAGCTAGACAGCTCAACAGAGGTCACAATAGTGTTCTGGAATCTTCACGAGATTCTGCTTTCAAGATTAACAAATTAATGTATTCAACTTGAAGCACCAGATTAATAGGTTAGCCCTCCAGACAGACTTTATGATTTGGACATCCAAATTGAGGGTTGCACTTCACTTACCAATATTCAGGGAAAATGTAACCACCACCCATGACATTTTGGCTGCAGAAGAATGGCTGCATGATTTTGTTAGAAAAAGTCCCACATGGGGAGGTTGTAATCATACATGCATTCTCTGTTCTTGTTACTGAAGTTGTTAAAGTAGCGTATGCCACAGAAATGGCTCCTGCACAAGCCCCTACATTGTATTGCAATCATATAGGCTGGGATAAAGATTCTGAATGAAAGAACTAATTATGGTATTGTATAGAGCTAACAGTGTTTCAAAATCAAGTGCCCTGAGTTGCCACAACACGTAATAGAGAAGAGAGGAAAAACAAATGCGAGGTTATTATCATTGGCTGACCAAATACATTTTTAGTGATATCCAGAACACAGATTCAGTTTTTATTCTTCTGGGCTAAAGAGGGGGTTGTTTCAGATTTGCCTATTTGCTCCAGTCCACAGGTGCAATCACAGTACTAAATAAAACATGAAGCTGTAAGCCCAGAGAGAGTGATTCTCTCACAATTGGAATACCAAGGGGTGCTTGAGAACTGTGAATCTTCTATGAACCATACACTTTTCCTGTAATGAAACCAGATCAATCATATTGTATTGTCGCTTACAAAAAATGAATGTGTGCATTTGTAATGTGACTGGTGCTTATGTAAAATGCTCTGCTACCTTTTGGACAAGTTCACGCTACATACAATTCCAGAAAAAAAAGTGTTGGACTATAGACATTTGAACAGTCATTCACACACTTTTGCAATTCAAACTTCCTATAATACAGATTTAATGCACAATGTTATCAGTGAAAAAAATGTAAAAATCTTTGCACAGTTTTTATTTTTTGGGCCAAAACACTGCAATTGAAAGTTGAGACCTAACGGTATTTAGCACATTAGGGGGCCATAACAAATTCTGCCAAACATATATGGGGTAAAAGATCACACCACATGGGAAATACTGTATTGAGGAACTACAAGGACCGGGAGGCAATGTGCCCTACGCCCAAAGGGGTGGGACTGTACAGAGCATACAAAAAGGTGTTGCTCGAGAGGGCTGGTGTTTCTCTGATGTTATGCCTGTGAACAAGGACATCGTAATTGTCCAAAATGAGTTGGACAAAGGATTTCGTTTGTGAACCTAATGTTGCTGCAGTCCACAATAAAAGAGGAATTAAGCTCCCTCTGTGTGGCGTCTTCAAGCAGATACACTGTGTTGTTGGATGTTTTAGCGACTTCCCAGTTACGAAGACGCCCTGCTGTGAAAAATGCAGATCTGCAGCATCTTGTAACCACAAGACGCAGTGAGAGAGGGGAGTCCCATATTGTGTGTAGTCGGATGTCATGAGTGATGTAATATGGAACATCATCAACAGTGCATTGCGGGCCCGCAAGTTATAGTTAGCTGAACTAACTATAAGGGGGCATTTCAATGGTTTTGTATGAGTGAAATCTCCAACTAACTATAACATGTGTGAAACCTATGGATTTTTCAATGAATTTCAAAGTTCTTGGAGAGACACCTTCGAGCCTGGAGAGATACTGGGATGCAAGAATATGGCAGCCTGCTCAGCAACCCCAAATAATTTTGCCTAATCTCTGCAGATGACAGATAATAATCAAAAAACACGTGTCCAGAGATGGCCAGCACTAATCTGCACCCACCTGGTAAAACACTCAAGAGACATTCCAAGTGTACTCGCTTGGCGAACTGAATTGCATCTACCATGATGCCTAGGGGTGACTCTGCTGGGAGATGAAGCAGTGTGCTAACACATTATTTTCCTCTTTCTGCACCTCCGTCGTTTGTTTCTGGTCTTCTCTTGCTTCTTCATGTACCTTTCTTACTCTTTCTGGACTTCTGTTGCCTCTTTCTGTATTTCTCATGATTCTTTCCTCACCTTTCTTCCACATTCTGCACCCTCTTGCCTCTTTCTGCATTTCTCTTACTTATTCCTGCACCTTCCTTTCTCTTTTTGTACATGTCCTACCTATGTAAGCATAGTGAGAAATTAGCATTTAAAAAAGCTTAGAAAATCACTGGAAAAACAGAGGTTACAGGGACGTTATAGTTAGGAATTAGTATTTTACAAAGCCTTAAAAATTCACTGAAAAACAGAGGTTTCAGGGACATTATAGTTAGGAATTAGCATTAGGCCTGGGCGAAGCACTACACTACGCTCTCTTAGTTTGCGAAGTTTGCGCAACTTAGCACTACGTGAACAGCACGTAGCACGGTGTGAACACGAGTAGCATAGCGTAGTACAGCGGTCATTTTTTGCTTGCTCGCGGACTGCAATGTCAAGTTGGCGACCGCAAGCAAAATGACATCCTGGAGACTTTTTCCTCGTTCGCGATCAGCAACATCAAGTTTCCGATCGCGAGCGTGGAAAATGAACCTCCTGGCGAGATTCTCAACATGGGGAGGTCTGGTTTCTTATTGCTAGCGGTCACGACGCTCGCAATGAGAAACTGTCTGTCCGCGTTGAGAAAGCTGCCACTCGAAGAAAAATCTCCTCGAGTGGCAGAAAACTACAGCTCACACTGTGCAATATGCCGTTTTCAATGATTGCACAGTTCCGGATGCTTGTCCACACTGTGCAATCATTGAAAATGGCATCTTGCACAGTGCGAACAGGGTACTACGCAGTTCGCGTAGTGCTACGCATAGTCCGCGTAGTGCGAAGTGCACTTTGCCTATCTATGTGTAGCGCTACTTCGCGTACTATGAAAACCTCAGAAATTCACTGAAAAAATGCAGGTTTAAGGGACGTTATACATAGTTGGACATTTCACTTGTACAAAACCAGAGAAATTTGGCTGTTATAGGCAATGCAATACTGATGATATCACATATTACATCCTTCATGAGATGTTCAGTGACATGACTGATGACATCTCAAATGACATCACCTAAAATAACCGTTGATACACCCAATGAAAATACGGACTACCATTCTCAAAACCATAGACACACCAATATAAGTTAGTATATACCTACTCACTGATTCATAGGTGTGCACACGTTCACTCACTGACCCATACCATCACTCATTCACGCAGTCACTCATCTGTGCAACCACTGATGTATGTAATCATATACCCATACAAATACTCATGCACTGCCACTCACCCATAGAGTTACTTACACACCTAGTCAGTCAACAAAGAATCAATCACATGCCATTTACTCAACTATAAAGTTATGCACCCACCACCTCACTTATTCATACAGATACTAACAAATACTTACTCTTTTATACAATTACTGGCAAAAGCACACACTGATCCATACTGTCACTCTCACAATCCTCGCTCTCACATATAGTCACTTATATATACCAACACTTACATATACTGCCTTTTACATATGTAGTTACTCACACATATACCAATGAGACATCCACTCACTCATGAACAGAGCCATACTCGCAGTTACTCATCCTTATAGCCCCTGGCACACGCACTTATGAATCCATACAACCAGTGAATCACCCACTCACACACCCATGCAGGGAGTCACAAACAACCCCACCCACCCACACAGACACTCAGGCACCAATACAGGTACTCAGACAACCAATCATTAACCCATATAGACATTCATGTAGCCACTCACCAACCCACGCAGCCATTTACATACAAACTAACAGACTGATACAGACATTCTTACAGATTAGTCATTCACTCACCCAGCAAATCATCTATTCAAACACGCAAACACCCATTCCCCTTCAATCCTTAGGGTGCCTGGGGGCCAACTAGCCCACGAGTTACCTCCAGTAAGCACCACATGGCTGTGTTCCAGAGAAGTGGTCAAATTCCAAGCCCCTTTTTAGACCTCTCTGCAATGCAGCTCTGTGGGGTGTAATGGAGGTACTAGGTAGGCTAGTGGAACCCCAGGGACCCTCAGGATTCAAGGGGGCTTAATCCCCCAATGTTAAACATGCCAGAGGGAGCGTTTGCACACTTGTTACATCAGGCCCTTTACCTCTCTTGACCACTGTGCAACGGGCCCTCTGACGTGTTATAAGTTGGGGAACAAGTTCCCTTGATTCCTGACAGTCCCTGGGGTCGAACAAGCCCACCAGGTACCTCGGGTAAGCGTCACAGAGCTGCGTTGCAGAGAGGTGTAAAAAGGAGCACATCTCTGCAATGCAGCTGCGTGGTGGTTATTGGAGATACCTGGTGGGCTAGTTGGCACCCAGGGACCATCAGTATTCAAGGGGACTTAATCCCCAGCTTAGAACGCGCCAGGGGGCATGATTGCAGAGTGGTGGAGAAAGGGGGCGTGGCCTTTGTCCATCTCTCAGCATTCGCACTGTGTGGTGCTTACTGGAGGTAATAGATAGGCTAGATGGACTCTAAAGGACCCGCAGCAGCGAAGCAGACTTCAATCCCCATCTAAGAGTGCACCAGGTAGCGTGTTTGTAAAGTGTTTGGCAAAGGGGGCATTGCCTGCTCTTCGAACTTAGCAATGCTGCTGTAAGGGACTTACTGGAGGAAATAGGAGGGGTAATTGGCACCTGGTAGAGACCTTACAGTGTGCCATTTGAATGCTTCTCACACTGAGGTGCTGTTGTGTGACACGATTAAATGGAAACATCACTATCCCTGAAAATGAGTTCTGAACACATGTCAATATTGTTAGAGTGTCCCTCTGCAGTGTCAGTGACCTGGCCAAAGAAGTCATAATTGAAATTTAACTGGATTATACATTGTGAATAATTCCAAACAGAGGTCCACAAAATATGTTGGGCCCAGGTACCCCAGACTCCTTGCCTGGTCCATGGTGGGCATCTATTTGCTGAGGAGCCTATGGAAACAGGTAAGAGTATAGCTTACTATCTTTTGATTCCACAACAGTGTCAGTTTTAGGCATCATCAAGCAAGAGTAGTATTGATAGTATGTATACAATTGGCTCCATGGCTGCACTGGACGTGTAAAGCTGAGTACAGGTGGGTTTCAGCCTTATATTCCTCCCTTTCCACCATCTCAGAGGGGTGGTTTGATGGCCACAGTCATGCCATCGGAAATACAAATTGTAACTGGGTCAGTGGAAATATTGGGGGTCCACCATCCGACATTGGCATTGGCCTATCCAGCTGCCATGGTTGAGAATTCCTGGTATCAGAGGTGGGACCACAGTGGTCTTTCATCTATGAAACCTCCTGCATTGTACTAGGGTGGTAAGACCCCCAACAGTGATTCTGACGCAATGGCAGTCCCAAGACTGCCAAGATCATAATCAGACCCTTAAACTGCAATTTATTGATAACAGTAGAATTCTATGCATAGGCATTGATTTCTATAAAAATGCACAACTATTGTACCATTCCAACTTGAGTAGTTGTAAAACTTAAAAATGTTAATAAAGGGTTTACAAAAATAACAATAGCAATGCCATAAGAAGCAGTCTAGATACTTAGATAATCTAGGGCTTGTTTTTTCAGTGAATCTGCCAATCTTAATTTAGTGATTTTTTTCCTTTTCTGTCAGAACTGAAATGTGCTTGCCTTAGATGCCCTTTCCTCGCACTTTCTGGAATTTCATACTGGAAGGAGAGTGACAAGCTGCTGCGATATTGAAAATGTGGTTAGAAACATGAATCACTGTTCCACATTATCTGCCGAGAGGCAGCAGCTTCTAAAGACCCCTTTCATTGCCCTGGGCCCGAGAAGATGTTTGAAAATGGATGATCCTCAATTGATAATTGAGGTAGTGTGGTTCACTGGTTAGAGGCGGCAGACCCGAGAGCAGAGGACGGCCTGGGACCAGGTTTCGATTCCCGGCGCGGCAGGTTTCTGGACCAGGGTCAGCGGACTCGATAATTCTCTCGCCTCGGTGCCCACTCTGATCAGCGATCACACTCGGCAACTCTGGGCATTAGCTTGCCTCATCTTCACTAACGGCCCCACCAGACCGCCGGGGATGCCTGGTCTCACCCTGGAGATACCCATTAAGGGACCATCTCTCAAGGAAGCTAGGAAGCGGTCGAAGCACCTTGGGACCCTCCGGGTAAGTAGTGCGCTATATAAATGCCTATACATCATACATACACATACATACATAATCTGTGCTGTTATTAAGCTGATTCTGTTTTCTTTCTCAAAAGAAGAATGATTTTGTGGTGATTACTGTGAAAAATTAAAATGAAAAATTTATGCAGTTAGTAAAATTATTACCAAATTGAATTTTTTAATTTTCATTTTAGGGCTGCAGCATTCCAGAATTTATTTTATGTCTTTTGCACTTTACTATCATGCTTAGTATTATTATTCACTTTTTACTGCTCTTTGCGCGGTCCAGGTGCTGCTTGTAGTCGTGCGTTATCCCGCGGCTGAGCACGCCGCCTTTAATTTCCAAACACCTTTCCAAAAGAAAGAAATGGATCGCACTCCATCAATCTTTTTCAAAAGTTCCAAGTAATTTGTATTAGTATTATTATTGTATAATTTTACATTAGCTATGCAAATCAATGTTATCTGTCTATTCACATTGTTGCTAATGGAACTCAGGACAGAAAATCCCATAGAGGAATTGCAACAAAAACAAATCTGCATGAGTGGCCAAGCCAGATCCCCTCGGTTGCCATATGTGCATGACCTTGCAAAAATCTATGAGTGGGGGACCATTTACATGTCCATTGTGTGGGTGAAACACAAGTTCTTTGCCCAAAAATGTAGTTTGAAAATATATTCATATTATAATTAGTCGTTAAAATTTCTAATGAACCCTATATTAGCAAATGCTTTTGTACACCGAATTGTCAGATGATACTTTAACAACTATTTTCTGGTACAATACCATGAGCTTATCTTAAGTCAACAGAATTAATGAAAAAGATTTTGATGAAATGAGAAACATGTCATCAATAATATCCTCAAAAAAGCTGGATTCCAGTGAACAATAGGTCTCGCTAACCACCTTTGCAGTTTAACAATTTTAATGGAGCTCCATCAGGTCCATGGTGGAGTCTCAGGTGAAACCTTCAGCCACTTGTAGCCTTTGTTACTTGCGTGCATGCTATATAGTCTGACATCTCACTTTTAAATATTCTTCAAACAGAGAGAACTCCATGTACACATGCAACATATGACTGCTTGTGAGGTTTTACCATTTTATTTTTTATGTAAAGCATCTCAACAGTTAATTGGTGATTTGGTGCCTGTGTTCACGTCTAATGCTCTGGACATCATGTAGCGGAGTCGTAGTTGTGGTGCTGTCACATTACCAAAGTGAATATTTCTGTAGATTTGATCCAATGTTGCCTACTTGTGTGTTGGTGGAAGGTATGGATTATGACCCCTTGACCAATAATAGGCTCTTCTGAGCAAATGAGGCCCTGGATCACGGGGTCAATCACAAACAGCAAACACGATGCACCTGTTCCTGGCCTCCGTACAGTGAGGAAGTCGCTGCTTCATCCACCCTAGGCATATTGCCAACCTGATATGGTAAATGAAGTTAATTGACCAACACAGTCACACATGCACCTCTCTGGTTCCTGAACTGACAGCACAGATGTCCATAATCAGATGGTAAGCTGCTGAGATTCTGACTCGCTGTCCCATTCTACTGCAGCTTGACCACGCTCCAAAGTAGGCAACAGCTACTTCCCAACCTCGGGGCTCCTCTTCCATTGGCACTGATGTCCATTGGATTAAGAAACACTGTGACGTGCAGCCATGATCTGCAGTTAACTTCTCCACTCTGAGGTGGTGGCTGTGATTGTGAAACTATTTATACAAAAGAAAAATGAAATTCTCCATTTATGGTTAATCAAGCTTACTGTTACTCACGCCATCTCTATGCACCGATTATGGACTCTGATATCACAGCACCCATGACATAACAAAAGTGAGAACATCCTCTGATTTAATACACAACAAACCTCTTCATCTCCTAATATTCTAGCACATTATTAACCTTGCTTTCTTGAAGATTTGTTTTCATTCAATTGCTTATTGGTAGTGTAATGTAGACATTTTAATGGGTATTAGAGGTGATATCACATGTCTTTGGGCCCATACTAGTTATTTTGTATATGCTGAAAGTTTTAGGTATTTTACAATGGACATGGTTCATGGTACTGCATCATTTCATACTTATATTTAAATGTGAAATGCTGCAGTGGATTATAGAGTGATTTGAACCAAAGTAGATTAGAGGATGGCATAAGTAAGGTCATAAATGATGACATATGTAATGTCCTCAGTGATGTCATTGATCATTTCATGAGTGATGTAATATGTAAGGTCGCAAGCAATGTCGTGCATACATTAGTAATAGTTAGCTCGCTGAACAGTAACTGATGATTTGTGGTGTTTTTTTCTCATTTAAAAGTCATGTTATGGTTGATACTTTCACTGTAACAAAACATTCTCCTTTGTTTTTTCCAATCAATTTCTGCAAAGTAAAATCTTATTACTATAGCTAACTTTAATGGCACTTTAACCTTTCACTTTTTCAGTGGATTTCTAGTTTTTTTGAACATAACATAAAAAAGCTCATTAACTAACTTAAGCATAATGGCAATTTTGCCTTTAGATTTTGTGATGTATTTGCAGTAGTATACTTTAATTTTGAACTTAATGTAGCTTACGAAAGGTATTACATTTTTGATTGTCCATGTTGAAGCTGTACTTCCTGGGCAAAGCCTGTGCATAGGGGGCCTGACCACCTAAGAGGGTGTGGGTGTGGGAAGAAGTGAGCTATTCTCAGGGAGTTGTACACCGGGCAAATGTTGTGAGTATTATCGGTTTGACTAACTAAGAATGATTGTATGTTTGGAGAGAGCGAGCTATCAATGAGGACTTCTGCTCAGTATGGAGGCTGTATGTAGTAGAGCCTTGACCACCTAAATAGGCTCAGTATTTTAAGGATATACATGCTTTCCATAAACAGTTTTATGTTGGAGAAAGGCTGTGGATGGTAGGGGCTTGAACATCTAAGGGGGCTTAAGGGTCCTGAGGGAGTAAGATCTCCATGAAAACAAAACAACTTTTCTATGTCTCTCATGTAAAAGTTTGTTCTTACTGCACTGCATAAGTATTGCATAAGCAGACTTGATGTTTAGAAAATGAGTTAGAAATTATTCCACTCCCTCCTGAACTACAAGAGTCAATGTGTAGTAGAGCTTTTTTTCAGTATACACATTTTAAGCAACAGTGAGAAGGCCATAAACAGTGGGACAACTCATAAATTAAGGGACACACTTAGCCCAACTGCATCATCATCAGCCTTCCCATTTTGTAGTTGACTAGATAGTGTGCACCATAGACACCCCAACCACATCAGTTGTATGAAAAGTGCTGAGTCTGTGCTCAATCCCAAATGCAACCCACTGAGTACAAGTCACTGGAGGGATGGGGTTCCCCAATGCACCTCCTACCTCCCTTTGCTGCTGGGGACCCCTCCTAAAAGTCATGCGGTATTACATCCCAGTGAGCTGCAATGTGGGTTGTTCAGAGACAGAGGGTCTATTCTTTATGTAGGGTAATGCTTTCAGTTTTGTTCCTCATCAAAACGGAATGTCTCCAAGCTAGAGAAGTGTCAGATTTCCACCTCCTTGTGATCAGGCGTTTAGCCAAAAGCAGCTCTTAGTCAAGGAATAGTGAAGTCACCCTCTGACATTTACTCCAAGAAAAGAGATGCAGTATCCTCTCCTCCCAGGTGTTTGTCATGGTGTGTTCATTACAAGATAACAGAGAGGCTACAACTGACTGTCAGTATAATGCAGGCTGGGGCAGGACTGCACCATGTGTAGCAGGTCCGTACCTAAATTGTGGCATGGGGCAAGCCACATCAGTGCAGGGAACATATTTGTTAATCTTTTCTGGGGCAAGGTATGCTCTTTGTGTTATGTGATATTGGATTAGGCAAAAACAAGCATATTGTGGAATCCTAAATGACTTTAAAATGTTGCAGCCCACTCTTAGTCCGGATAGGTGCGGGCCAGATCTGTTTACCAGAGTTGAGTCAGGGAGAAGAGCATGCTGATTCAGAGAAGCTGCAAACCATTTTGTAAGATGTCTACCAAGTCCCATCATGTGCAAGTATTGAACAGTAAGGTGGCTATGATGCTCCCGCAACGTGTCTCCCAGCAGTGCTGCAGTGCAGCGAGTATAGTGGTGTGCAGTTGAAACTACTCAGTGCAGGCCGTCCTCCTCCATCAATATGCCATAGAGTAGCATGAACCCCACTAGGTAGACATCACCTAGTGAGTGGAGGCCAGCTCCCCACCACATGGATAGCTCATTGAATGAAATGTCTGTTAGGCTGCTGCAGGTACTCAGTCAGGGCAGTCCCAGTGCTTATGGAGATGTGATTCAAGTGCGACACAAACTTCTATGGTAGGAGCGGAAAGCACGTGTCATGTTTGTAGACTTGCTGCATTTCTCTTCTTAATAGAGTGTAGCTGTGGGATGATTTACACTTTGCATTGAGAAAAAGTTAAGAGCCGGGCGCAGATGGATCCCTATCTGGCTTAGTAAGGAAAATAAGGAGTGCCTCCTTTAACAATGCCAGAAGGATGGAGGCCATTAGGGCATCTGCATATAAAGCATGAAGGCTTGGAGTAGGACCAAGACATATGCCATGTAATATTCAGCAGGCAGGCCATCGAGTCCAGTAGTCTTGCCTAACACTAGGGTCTTGAGGGCCTCATGAATCTCAGAAAGCAAAATGGGTCCTTCCACCTCCTCCTGTTGGTTGGGAGAGATAGCAGCACTGTTCCTAATAAGTTGCACGTATGCGTGCATGCACCTCTGTTACCTGTAGTGCACAGTGCTGTGTGTGGAGCACACACGCACAGAACACATCCCGCGGCAGGTACGTCTTGGGCAGTTGCCTACTTCTTTTACATGTAGAGCCCGGCTGCGATGCATACTGCGCTCTTTTGTTTAAGTATTAATGTTAATTGCAGCACCGTCACAAGCTGCGATTAACATGAATACTTTAAACAAAAGCACACAATCTGCCCACTGCAGCGCTTAGGTAACAATGTAACAATTAGGTAAATGTAAAGCTCATACGGTTTATGTAGACTTGTTGAATTTCTCTTCTTAACAGAGCTTAGCTATGGGGTAATTGTGTGACTTTGTTAAAGTTTCCAGTGTAATTGTAGCTCCGGATGTGTACTGCGATTAACCTAAAATCTTTAACAAAGGTCCACAATCACCCTGCAGTTGTGCTCTATTAAGAAACAAAATGCAGCAACTCTACAAGCATGGCATGTAAAGCACATGTCGTGTTTGTAGACTTGCAGAATTTCTCTTCCTAATAGAGTGCAGCTGTGGGATGATTTACACTTTTCTGTGCTTGCCATAGTGTGCCACCTGACTTGTATTTTCCTGTTTATATCATTGTATTCAGATATAGGATACAACAAGTAACATCATAACCAGGGCTTTAAGTGGGATGAAAAAACTGGGGGGTGCCGCAAAGGGGCGTGAGCAGTGTAAGTAAGGGCATGGCTTAAGACACATAAGCTAAAAATCTTTACTTAGCATAGTCCACCACACGACTTGTTTTTTGCTGTTTCTGTCATTGCATGCAGATATAGGATACAACAAGTAACATCATACCTACAGGTCAGGACTATTGGCTTTGTCAATGGTTGTTAATTGCATAAGATAAATGAGCAGCAACTATGGCTTTTATGTAATATTGAAAAAGCTTCACCTTCAATCCCTGGTGATACCACAACAATGTTACTGCTCCAGAGTTTCAAAAAGGTAAATCCAGAGAGAAAATGGCTTTCTTTAAAGGATTTACCTTCCCATACAAAGCTCGCCTGGCACGGCATCATGATCAAGCTTCTCTACTAGTGAGAAGTGAGCAGTGTGAGCACGCGCACATCGACGTGCATACTGTCACTGCCGTCTGGTAAAAACAGACCGCCTGTGCCAGGGCACAAAACAGAACCCAATAGAGACCCGTTCAGAGGCCCCCTTTAAAAAACTGCCAGTGCTCAGTACCAGTGAGACCTGGCCCACTTAAAGCCCTGATCATACCTACAAGTCGCACTATTGACTTTGTAAGTGGTTGCTAGTTGCATAATATAAATACGCAGCAACAATAGCTGGTATAAATTAAATACATCAGAATTTGAAAACAGCGAAACTCTACAGCCATCTTTCTATCTGTGATGAGGCTGCCAATGACAGAGACTTGCTTGAGTGTCTGTTATGGTCCCACTGGTAGTTCAGTTTTAACAACCCCTTTAGACAAAATGTGATATTTTAACAAGAAGCAGTTTGACTGTTAATGAGATTCCTTTTTTTTACTTGCATATTAGGGCAAAAGGGGGAGATCTTCTGTACAAAACTCAGCACTGAGGTTCATCAGGTTAATCCGCCTGTCTCGTGATAGGAGCTTGCCTCACATCTAGTAGCGCAGCTTCTGTACAGTGGTTGGGTCAGAAAAGTGACTGATGAGAATTCAATAGTCGGCTTGCTTCTAAATATTGTCCACATTGTAGGATGATTGTTCTTTCCAGGTTTAATGATGTGAGAGGAAGGAAGAAAGGGGAAATGTATGTGGTATTTCTCTATTTTGTTGATGTAAGTGCTCATTATGGCAAGACTGAAGAATAAACAAGATGAACCTTGACGCAGTGAGACACTGATGATGGTAACAGTAGTCTCGAGCAGTCGAAGAGTCTTTTTTAGGGTCTTAATAATTGTTCTATTATTGTCTTGAGAAACTGACATCTAGAAAGAGTGTGTTTTGTATGCATGATGATCTGTGACCTGAGCATTCCACAGGTCTAGGTGATGTACCAGTGCAGTGATGGTGCAGGCTTTCACAGATCTCTTGTCAGCATAATGTTTGTCTAAGATTGTATTTTTTCAAGCATTTGAAAGTTGTATAGCAGTTTAGAGATCTCTTTTCTCATCTATAAAAGCCTCTAAGCGCACTGCCCACTCTAAGTCATCCCATTCACTTCACCTGAACGTTTTCTTGTTAATTGCAGCTCCAGACTTGCACTGTGTTTAACCAGAAAACTTTAACAAAGGCACACAATCAGTCTGCATCTGCGCTCTAATAAGAAAAGAAATGCAGCAACTCTACAAACATGGCGTGTAAAGCACACACTCTGTAGACTTGCTGTATTTCCCTTCTTCATAAACCTGGGCTGCGGGGTGAATTTGTGACTTTTTAAACTTTTCTGTGCTTGGCATAATGTGGTCCCTGACTTATATTTTCCTGCTTCTGTCATACCATCCAGATATATGATACAACAAGTAAAATCATACCTACAACAAGTCAGACTATTGGTTTTATCAGTGGTTGTTAGTTGCATAAGATAAATAAGCAGCAACTATGGCTTGTATATAATATTGAAATGACTTCCACTTTAAGCCCCGGTGACACCACAACAATGTTGCTGCCCCTGGGTTTCAAAAAGAGAAAGGAGGCAAGTGGTAGTGCAGAGAGTACTCCTGACAGATGGATCAGTCATTTATACACTTGCAGCTGCCATCGGCTCAGACCTGCATCTTGGCAAGATTACAAATCTTGGCAGCCTAAAAAGCCTTCCACCCTTCTTAGTTTGTTCAGGTGATCACGGTTACATAGAACTAGCATTTAGAAATGACAAGCTGGTGAAAAAGGCTCCTTATAGAACCCCACAACGTTGATATGCAGAGACGCTACTTCTGAAGCATTACCATACCACACTCGCTGTCTTCTCTGACATACCTTTTGTCCTTTTTTCTTCCACTCCCCAGCTGCTCTTGCCGTCTCCTTCTCTTCTTTTTCTTCTTCTTCATATCAGTCCTTCTCCACGCTTACCCACTTTCCCCTTCTCCCCGATACCATTCTTGTCTCCATTTTCCTCTCGCTGCCTGTTCTTTGCTTTCTCTCTTACCGGTTTTCCATTCTCCATTCTCCCTCCCAGTTCTCCAAAGCCTTTAGCTGCCTTTCTATTTCTGTCCCTCTCTTACCAATTTCTCCATTACCCCTTCCCCATTTCTCGCCTTTGCGCCCTGTCTTTTTTCCTACTTTGTTCCTCTCTCCCCCTTTCTCTGCTACCAAAACCTATTTCCTGTTAGTCTCCTCTCCTTTTCCTTCAGGCAGCTATGTTACAATTTTGAAAACACATACCACTATCCCTGAATATTACATTGAAGCACACTTAGAATTTGGACCAGTGTGTCTCTGCTTTGTTGTTACCTGGCCAAAAAGGACATGAAAAATCCTAAATTGGATTATAAATCCAAAGCTGTTCTGATCAGGGGCCCCAGAAATAAGTTTGGCCTAATGTCTTCAAAATCCTTAAGATGACCCTGTGCATTTGTTGAAGTTTTCATGTTGAACACAACACTCATCATGAGCTGCAATTAACACGAAAACCTTAACAAATGCACACAATCACCCTGCGGGGCAGACTTATTAAGAAAAAAAATGCAGCAATACAGATGCGAAGGTTTTAAATTGCAATGCAGGACGTTTTCATAATTTCACTGTAATTATTAGTGCCAACAGGGCTGGCTTTAGTGCTGGTGGCACCTGGTGTGACAATGTTTGGTGGCGCCCCAATAACCACCTCCATCATGGATACTCTCATTATCAACTTTTAATTGTGCCCCTCAAGTCCATAACCCCTCTCTCATTCATATTTATTTTGTTTAATAATGTCACTCATACCAGTGTAAGGTGTTAAGCACTTTACATTGCATACACATTACACAGAGACACTGAATCATAGTGTTTAAATCATTGTATAGAAAATGTTACATCAGACAGAGGAATACAATTTGTAGGAAGCACAAGTTGTCCATACTGGTAGCCAGTTTAGTTTAAAAGTTCTTGATATGAAGAAGCCCACTCTGAGAATTTAAAACGTAACACCATGGCTTTACTGATAAGTGTTGATTTCAACCCAAGTGAAATCTGTTTGCAACATTAGGATAATGAAAGGCTGGAGGGAATATTCATAATGTTCTAATCTATACCTTACAGATTGTATGCAGCTCTTAGATAGTTAATAGCTCACTGTTCTATATTAGGATTTTAAATTTGTAAACTGCAAGTTTCAAAAGGGGCTCTCTAGCGAAAACAGTAACGCACTGACCTATTTACATTAAATGCAATTTGTGATCTGCATGGTTCACCTGCTTTACATCAGGCATTTTACCCTCCAGCGCAACTTTATGATGAGTCAAACTTCCACTAGACAAAACTCCGCTCTCTCTGCAGCGGGCCCCTAAATAAACCAGAGTTATCTCGACATTTTTATGGTTTCCTGAAAAATACTGGCGGCAAGGAACACAGCAGCAGGTGCTTTTAAAACTGTATTGTACGTGAAAAGATGGCGCCCTTCCAAAGATAGTGCCCGTAAGCATATATAAATAAGACACAACACCCCTCTTCCCTCCTTTGGAATTCATGAAGGATTTATTTAAAACACTGAAAAGTTTGTCAACACACATGTAATTTGGTTTGTCACCAATGTTTAATAGAGGCACAGCAATGTATTTTAAATGCACTGCTGCAAGCATGTTTTCTTTAGCTGGAGTTAAAGATGCAAACATAGTTTTGTTGCAAAAGCTTGCTTTTATTTCATCTGCAGGTGTTTTAGAGAAGTTTTAGCCTTTCAAAGTCCAGCTCAATCACTAATGTCGTTCTCCAAGCAGAAACCGTAGTAAAATGCAGGTCGTATTGACCCTTCTTGCCAAGTAGTACTAATGTTGTAAATTAACTTGTCAAAACTCATTAATTACCAGACTTGAGCGGCCAACATCCTCTGCTCTCCTAATAGTCATGCAAGAGGACAGGCACTGGTGTGCAAATAAATATAATTGCCACTGTGCCTAACTAGTGAGTTCCTCTCAGCAATTGGACACATTCACGTGACACCAATGTCACATGATGCTGCCGGCTCGCGCTGCATGACTCTTATATGCAGCCAGCCCAAGTCAAGCGGATGAGGCAGATTCAAAGACTTCTGGTACCACTTTGTGCTAGTTAATTCAGCCACTAAGCGTGCATGTTCTATTCATTGTTTGTAACTCTTAGAACGCTTGCTAACAACCTGGTCTTCAATTGCAGGTTTGCAGTCTGTATGGTATTTGAATGGTCAGGCATGTTTACCCACAAAGACAAGGTAATTCTGTTTACGTTCCTCGTTGGATTGAGGGTTGCTGGGTAAATATATTCACAATCTGCACCCATTTTCTTTTGCAGGTTTGTTAGACCATACTACGAATACAATTGCACAGGCAGAACAAACAGGTAATTGTTTGGTAGAGCTAAACTGGTGCATCTTGTACATTGTAGTGTGACACACCTTACCCATGTTTTCTTCTGTTACAGGTTTTACAGGCAGCACAACATTCATTTAAACAGGCATATATGAGTACATGCAGAACAAACAGGTAATTGCTTGGTAGAGTTAAACCGGTGCATCTTGTACATTGTAGTGTGACATACCTTACCCATGTTTTCTACTGTTACAGGTTTTGCACCACACACATTTAAACAGGCACACATGAGTATAAGCAGTTGGTAGAGTTAAACTGGTGCATCTTGTACATTGTAGTATAACCACATACCTTACCCAACGGCTGCCAGGTTTGGTTATGGAGTGTGGACAATGCTGACAGAAACTGCCACTGACAAAGCAAACAGAATGGAAGTGGTTGAACAACAAAGATCCCTGCCTGAGGAGATAAATATTCTCATCAACAACGTGTTGCTGGCAGTCAATGTTGTCTGTCCAAGACATCCATGACCACCTAGCTTGGTATGTGAACATACCCGACAGCTGGAGGAGCAAGAACTATGCCTTTGAGATCCTTTACGCCATCAATAGCGTGATGCACTTTGAATCTATGGCAGAACTTCGGCAAGCTTTGTATCACACATTGATAATTGATCGGAGCAGAGATATTTCTGTTACAAAAATGCTCATCTTGTACTTCAAGCTGATTAGTTGTAATTCTGAGGCTATCACTGCTGCTGTGAAAGAATTCTATGCTGCCAATCAACCGGACCTTATAAAAATGGTCATGTTCACATCCGTTGCTGCGTCTGCGCTGCTGGCTGAGAATAATGGTATTGCTCCTCACCTCAAACAATCCATTGCTGATCTAGTTGAGCATCATTGTTTCGCCCAACGACAACATTTGGAAGAGGGTTCTAATAATTAAAGAGATGGGGAAACTATTAAGGACGGTCTACACTCTGTTCTCCAGATCTCCTGCAAGGAAGTCCAAACTGGATGAAATCGCATCCCGTCACTGAATATTAAGTGTTCTTTTTTCTACCATTGAATGAAGTCTGGTGGCTTTCAAGGCATTTTGCAGTTGGTACACTAATTTGGAACTACGAAGCTGTTATTAACTACTTTGAGCATGTGAAAGTTAATTAGAATGACCCAGTTCCTAAATATTGTTACAAAACCTATCAAACTCAAACTAACATATTTCCCTTGCAGTTCTTAATGACATTCTGGGTGAATTTAAATCTTTGTGCAAACTGTTCCAAAAGGTTCCTCGTCTACTGTTGAAGCTGTACAGTATGCAAGAGCAACGATTGGCCAAATTAATGAGAAGTATTTGGGGGACACTGTCTTTTGAAGCAGCACAGTAAGATATTTGATGGTATTGTACAAGGAAAGGCAGGAGTTTGACAGTGGGCCTATTTTGTCTTTTGTTTCCCTTCTTTGTGAGCACATGCAAAAAAGGTTCGTGGAAGATGAACTGAAAGAATGGATCAGTTTTGAATTAAAGGCAATTTCAACACAATCACATATTGATTTTGGGACTGAGAATGTACAAAGACTCATTGAAAAGTAAAACATGTCTTGGTCCTGGGTGATTGTGAAACACTGATATATGTTGTTCAACAATACAGAGAATATAAATATGAGGTGGCGGATGTAGGAGAGTAGGGTCTGCTATCCTATGATCACCCCACATTTCTGCATTCTTTGCTTCACTGGTTTCTGACTTAATGTGGCTGTGGGCCTGCTAATTAGACCCACAGCCTGCTGTTCTCTCTCTAAATGAATGCCAATGCACTCTAGGTGCATTACCAATTGGAATTGGTTCACCTTATAGGCCCCTGTAACAGTGTACCCCAGGTACCCAGGGCATAGGTACATCCAAGGCCTACCAGGGGCTGCAGCATGTATTATGCCACCCCTGGCCTGGCCTCCATATTTGACACAACTGGATGATCACTCAGCTGGGGTAAGTTGGTGTAATCACCTCTTACTTAGATATAGTATACCTATATCTAACTTAAAATGGACACATATGTTCCTATAAGTCACTCCTATGGTAGGCCTCATCAATCCTGGAGGCAGAGTGCTTGGTTTCATGTGAGATGGTGCTCTGGCACGAGCTGAGCCTGTCTGCAGCTTTTGGAACAACGTCCTTTAGCTGTTTCATGATAGTGCCATACCATATACTGTTAAGTGCATTATGAACGTCGCGGTTAAATGCTATCTTTGGTTTGGCTTTATCAAAACATGTCGAGTAAAGTGTTGTACGACTTGGAATGCTACCTCCTCGCCAATTCTGGCAACGGGGGTAGCATTCCACCCTTCTAGAGGGAGACGACATGTACCTAACCTGAAACCTGGGTAAAGTTAAACATGAGCCTCAGCATCACAAAATGGAAGCTGCCACCACAGACACAAGTCTGACCTCCTGCTGCTGGGAGTCCTTCCAGCTTGGGAGGCCTGGACAAAGGGTTTCCTGTCAGGGGAGGTGCTTGCACCACGCCAGACAGGATTTTATGTAGTGGGTTAGGGAGGGCTGAACAGAATGAGACATGCCTGGGGCACACAAGGTGTCCCTGTGGCTACACAGACAAAATATCGACTACAAAATATCGAATGGACATAATATCGAGTACAAATGTAGGCTGGACAGAATATCGAATGGACAGAATATAGACATCAAAACTATTGTTTTGAAGGTAAGTAAAGTAATATCGAATTTTAAAATATAGATAGTCAAAATATCGAAGTACATAATATAGGTTAAGAAAAATATCGAACTTTTAATAATATCGAATTTTTTATAGTGTATTTTATGTGTTAAAAGTGTTTATTTATGTTATAATGTAATTTAATTAATTAATTATTAAAATTTTGCGTAATGTAATTCTGTAGTGGGTTGTGGGTTTATAGGGGAATAAGGTTGGAAGTAATTTAATTATAATTAATTAATTGTGTAAATTTATTTATTGGTATTTGTTTATAATTAATTGTTAATTAATTTTTATTTAGTAATTAATTACATTTTAATTGCCAATTAATTTTATTTAATTGATTAATTGATAATTATGTTAATTTAACTAATTTAATTTCTGTAGCGGGTTGTGGGTTTATAGGGGAGTAGGGTGGGAAGTAATTAAATTATAATTAATTAAATATGTTAATTTATGTAGTGTAATTCAATTATAATTAATTAAATATGTTAATTTATTTATTGGTATTTGTTTATATTTAATTGTTAAATTATATTTTTTGGTAATTAATAACATTTTAAATGCCAACTAATTTTATTTAATTGATTAATTGATAATTATGTTAATTTAGGTAGTTTAATTTCTGTAGCGGGTTGTGGGTTCATAGCGGAATAGGGTGGGAAGTAATTTAATTATAACTAATTACATATGTTAATTTTTTTTGTTTATTTATTAGATTTTAATTGTTAAGTAACTGTTTAATTACTAATTAATTAATTGTTAATTTGAAATTAATTAGTGTTAATAGATAAATAATTGTAATGATTAAATTAAATTAGTATTTGTAATTAATTAATTAATATATTATATTAAAGTGGTAATTACTTTTAATTACATTTTTATATATCTTAATATATATATCTTTTTAAATAATATGTGAAGTATCTACTTTCTCTACTGTTGCACTCACTAGAGTGGGAATAGTAATTTTTACTCCTACGCTATCCAACGCTTTCCCTACTGTTGCACTCTCTGGAGTGGGAATAGTAATTTTTACCCCTACGCTATCCAACGCTTTCCCTACTGTTGCACTCTCTGGAGTGGGAATAGTAATTTTTACCCCTATGCTATCCAACCCTTTCCCTACTGTTGCACTCTCTGGAGTGGGAATAGTAATTTTATACTTCTGCTATCCTACGGTAATAATATTGGATACATTTTCATTATATGATGTTACTATATGCATATGTTTTAACAAATATGATTGTAATTTTTTTTTTATAACTTTAATTAATTATTTAAATATTTAATTATTATAGGGTAATTTATCAATGTTTAAGTATATTTTAGTAAATAATTGTTAATATTAATTTTATTTAACATTGTTTTTAATAAAGTCGATATTTTTACAAACTATATTTTTGTAAACGATATTTTTTACTCGATATTTTTGTACTTACCTGTTTGTAGATACAAAGTCGATATTCTGTCTGTCGATATTTTGTCGCCGATATTTTTGGTACTCAATATTATGTCCCTCGATATTATGTCAGTGATCCGTCCCTGTGCATATGCCAGTTCAAACCGGAGCTGGGGCTTTCCAGCCCCAGTCCTGGCGCGAAACTGGACAAAGGAAAGGGGGTGTAACCACCCCCCTTCCTGGTCCCACCCAGAGGAGGGACCTAGCAGGTGATCCGGCCCCTAGATTTGGTTTAAGAGTAGGAGCTGTGTCCTAAGACTTCAGATCATCCTGAACTAGACTTGCAACTAAGAAGAAAACTGGACTTTGACATTCTGCTGCACAGAAGACTGAAGAGAATCTCCCTTGTGGCCAAGGAGTGACCACCCTGTGAACACAGGCACCATCCAGCAACTCAACGTCTGCTTTGCCGCCGCCTCCCGCCAGAGCCTGAGCCCAGAGACCAACAAGACCTGGATTTCCAGACATCTCAGATCCCGATCCACAGTCCCTGAAAAGAAGAGACCCGTGGAGGCACTGAGAGTCATGGGACCGGCCATCTTGGAAGATCCACGAGAAGCTGACTGCACAGCACCCGAGGCATCCTCAATGCTGTGCTTTGGGGTTCAAGAAGCCCCACCACCGAGCAGCATCTACACTAAAGGTGAAAACTCCTGCATCCACGAAATCTGTGTGGGGCCCTTTTGCATTTTGCCACTTGACGCGTCATCCCGGTCACTGGTCCGTTGGCTAGTGGCCATCTTGGCGACGAAAACTTGAAACAACACCACTGGTCTGGTTGCTCCAGACTGGCCCTTAGTTCCCTGAAAAGAAGCAGCCCCTCTGACCTTGCTAGTCAGAGTAAGAAGCCAACTTCGATTCCTGCATGGCTTGCATTAGCCAAGGCCTGTTTGCTCCAATCAAGAAGCCGACACCGCCATCAGGTAGAGCCTCTATGGGCCAGCTCGTGATCAACTCCTGGATGTCGCTGACCTCTTCATGTCCACGTGGCTGCAGAGGCAAGCTTCACTTCTTCACCAGTTGGCACCCGACATCGCCTGGTTCCTTCCTGGTTCCACGCCGGTCACTGGCTAGTGACTTTGTACATTGTCCCCTCTGCTTTCAGTTCTTCACCTCTTCCGATCCACCCTTGGATCCACCGGAACTCTTCTGGGCTGGCCGCCTGCAGCATCTTCATCTTCAGGCTCCTTGAACTGCACGACGAAACCAGACGCACATTCACACCTATGCACCCGCTTCCTGTGGGTTAGGTAACGCTGGCACTCCGGTGCTCCTGTGTAGAGAAACATCTCTAGTGTCTAGGTTTCCCATTGCTAGGTTCTGGTCCATCCGGAAGACTCCCTTTGCAGTAACTTTGTACTTTTTGTACTTTTTACGCACCCATTGAAAATCTATGGGCGCCCGCGTGTAACTTTCAGCACTGCACACGCATTCCGTGGGCCTCCTGGTCACTGACTCTTGTTAGCTCCTTGTAGTCCCAGAGATTCCCCAGGCCCTAGGCCTTTTCCTTTTCAGATACGTGGTTCTTATACCACTATTTTAGCATATGGTTTGAGTTGCCACAAGGGCCTATCCATATTGTGAAACTTTTGTCTATATAAACACTGTTTTGTTTTAACGCATTTGCTTCTGTGCTCATAAAGAGTATAGGGGATACTTGTAGTAAATAAAAATATTTATATTTTCAATATATATCTGTGTGGTGTCCTTTCATTTGGTATTCAAGGAGAGTGTATATGGTAAAACAGCTTGCTTCACATGCCTTACAGAGTTTAGCCTAAGACTGCTTTGTCCATGCTACCCCTAGGATAGATGGTCTATAAGGTTGACTTACAACCAATCATCATAAGGGTTGTTTGGACTGATACAAGGTGGTCACTAGAACTAGTGAACATCATATATCAGGCCAACTTCTCACAGCGGAACATGTAAATGGTGTGTTATTTACCACTTTTCAAGACATGGTTAATTTCACTGTATGCGATGATTCTCAGTATAGTGTGATGTCTCAGCTTGTTGATGTCTGCGCAACATTTCATGTATCTAGTGCAGATTGTAAATGAGGATTCAGCCTCATGAACACTCTCAAATGAGTAGAGTAAATCAAGAAATAGAGCAGAAGCATGCTGGTATGCTGATGAGGACAAAGGCCTAGCTCCTGAATGGGAAAGTTGATCTCAACAGAGTTCATCAGCACTTTTCAAAATAGCAAGGATCGATGAGAGAAGCAACCATGTCACTCATCTAATGACATAAGACTTGTGTGAACAGTCCATGTTTGCCTGGATGTCACACATTGCACAAATTATCTCTGACGAGATAGCCCGACATTACTCAGTAGCTTACACATCAATTTGTAAATAAGTTCTATAATTTTGTAACTTATTGTGTATATGTAATCTTGTATAGGCTCTCAACATTTGTCCAGCCAATGAACAGTGCTCCAGTTCAGAATCATTAGTAAGATTTTCTGATGGTACTACCCATTGACTCTTTTGCTTTTCTAAACCTGAAGTGCACTCGCCTGTGTAACCAATTCATGTCATGGCGTGTGTATCCAAATTGTAAATCTGCCTTAAGCCCCTTAACGTAGTGCTGCATGTGTGGAAATGCACTGTTTTTTCAGTTTTTTTAAGGCAAAAGTTTGGAGTGATATTTGGCTCTGCGCACAAGCGCGGTCTGGTTCCTGGCTCACATAGTCATGGATGTCGCTCATAAAGACCATACACTGATGCACACTGTAGGAAGGGGGAGGCTCTAGTTGGCGCAGTGGCGACACTAGCGACAAGCAGGGACTCTCTCTTCCTCGTCAGGGCTGAGGGTTACCTTCCAGACAACCTCTGCTTACCCTCTAGGTAGTGTGGCTTAAGCAGTCGTAGGCTAATCTTTGGGGCACATAGGGTTAAACACTTGCAATATTACACCGTCACAACCAACCCACCACACAATGAGACCAAACTGTATTCGTTGAAAATATATCTCTTTATATAAACTTCAAGCAGGCTTGTGAATACAGTTATCAGGCTTTCAAATAGCGGTTGCAAGTTACTTAGTTCAAGTTGCCACAGTTCTTTCTAGCAATAAGAGTTCTTAGGGCCTTCTGGCCAGTTCAACAAAGTTCTTGTAGAGCGGGCGGCTTCCAGGGGAGCTGTCCCACGTCGCGTTGCCTTCCCGGGGTCGCTGTTCGTTGCGGCTCTCAGCCGAGCAGATCGCGGGTCATCCGGGGCAGCGGTGTTCTGTGGCGGCAGGGTCCTTTCCTCGTCGTTCGCTCCGACCCTGGAGGCGGCGGCTGTGTGGTGGCGGCAAGTGGCAGTACGGTCCCCAAGTGCAGGACGTACCCAGCCAAGTGCCGGTGCAGCTGTGCGCTCACAGCTGCGCTGTCGGGCAGGATACCAACCCAGAGGACTCTCACAGGGCGACTGTCCGTCTTTGCAAGTGGATTGGCTGCTCGTGGCGCAGTCAACTCGAGAGCTCGGACCGGACGGGTCCTCCTTCGCTTTGCTCTCGGGCTCCCGGTGCAGTTGCGGTCACGGTGTTCGGGCCAGCGGCGGCTGGACCTCACTTTGCTTTCGCTGTTGCTTTGGGCCCCGGTCACGGTGGTCAGGTGGATGTCGTTGCCTTGGAGGAGATTCCTCCGTCGGTACTGCAGGGATAGGCAGCACACACAGTCGCTTTCGTCAGGGTGTAGCGCCCACTGGTCCTGGGGCGCTGGTCAGGGGGCAAGTTCACAGCAAGCCCTTGGAGATCTCTCAGCAGAGTTTGGCACAAAGTCTTGTAAAGCAAAAGTCTTCTCGCAGTCTTTCCTTTCTCCTCTCCTTCGGCAGCAAGGCACCAGACACAAGCAAGAGACAGCACCCTTCCTTGTCCTTCACGGTCCTTCTCGTCGGGCAGAGTTCCTTCCGTAGCCCAAACTGGATCTAACTTTCAAGGAGCAGGGCTCCTCCTTTTATAGGGCATTTCTTTTGTTCTCGCAGGCCAGGGGGGCCTTTGCATAGCCACTTTCAGTCCTTGAGTACTCTGGTGGGTGTACTCCGGCTTCTGCTTTCAGTGTGAGGGGCAGGCGCATCAGACGCCCCACAGGAGGTGGAGCCAGCATTGTGCGGACAGGGGCCGCCAGAGTACCTTGTTGATGGGGGCTTCGCCTTTCCTGGGCCAGGTGTCGGCTGAGTCATCAGTCGCTCCCCAGGAGGGTGGAGCCGGCATCGTGGTGGTAGAGCACAGCAAGATCCAGAGTCAAGAGCCACTCCTACCTCCCACTAAGGTGTAATCTGCGCATTCACCACCTGTCATCCCCCCAGCCCTGTCACGCACACATCCCAGACAGTCAGATACACATACCAGCAGAGGCGGCTGAAATGGTTAGGCAAGCAAAGGCTAACTTTCTAAAAGTAGCATTTGCAAACCCAGGATACTAAAATAAACTTGACTACAAGAAATATTTTACCATCCTGAGTTCAGGCACACTAAACACGACTCGCTACCATGCTCCCTGAGCCTGCTGGGATTATAGGGTGTAATAATTCCAGCAGCTCAGTCTGGCCTAATGGAGCAGGTAGCCTTCAATAGTGAAATACGGTCTTGGTTGTAAGTCACTACCAGGACAGGCCACACACATCAGGGCTTGTCCTGCCTTACACCTACAACGCACCCTGCCCACAGGCCTACCATAGGGGTGACTAATATGTAGTCAAGGGAAGGTTCGGGGGCTGGCAAGTGGGTGCACTTGCCCAGCTAGCGTGACAGTACGAGACCGCATGCGGATTCTGCGGTCGCAGTTCCCAGACACATCTTTACGGCTGCTTCGGTGGGTGGCGCAACCAGCGCTGCAGGCCCACTAGCAGTATTGGCATCTACAAGCCCCGGCACTCCTAGTGCACTTTACTAGGGACTGACAGTAAATCCAATGAACCAATCATGGATACCAATCGCATGTACAATTTACAGTAGGGAGCACTTGCACTGCGGCACGGGTCAGCCGTGGCGCAGTGCCCTGAGTATCGGAAAACCAGCAAAACATCGGAGGCACATCAGCAAAAAGTGGGAGGGAGACTCACGCCAAGGTGCCAGGTCTAACATGTGTCCCCTCCAGATGAAATGTGGGGGGAACTACCCTTCCCCAGGGAGTTCCACATCACTAAGGCGGAAAAATCTGGACAGACCATCAGCGTTGGCGTGATCGGTGCCAGGGAGGTGTTCCACCGTAAAGTCCATACTCTGTAGAGAAATGGACCACCTCAACAGTTTCGGGTTCTCACCCCTCATTTGCATCAACCATCTGAGGGGCCTGTGGTCCGTCTGAACTAGGAAGTAAGACCCCAACAAGTAGGGTCTTAGCTTCTTCAGCGCCCAGACCACAGCAAATGCTTCACGCTCTATTGCACTCCACCTACTTTCCCGTGGAAGTAACCTCCTACTTATGAAGGCTACGGGTTGGTCAAAGCCCTCCTCAGTCATCTGTGAAAGAACAGCCCCTACACCATGCTCTGAAGCGTCTGTTTGCACTATGAATTCCTTGGAGAAATCGGCAGCCAGGAGCACGGGCGCCGTGCACATGGCAGTCTTCAGGGTGTCAAAAGCCTTCTGACAGGTGTCAGTCCAAATCATATTCCTGGGCTGCTTTTTCGAAGTCAGCTCTGTCAAGGGGGTCACAATCGTGCCATAGCCCTTGACAAACCTCCTGTAATACCCAGTGAGCCCCAGGAAGGCTCTCACTGCAGTCTGGGTCTTGGGGGGTTCCCAAGCCAGGATGGTCTCAATTTTGGGTTGCAAGGGTGCTACCTTGCCACTCCCCACTTGGTGTCCCAAGTACACCACTGAACCCTGCCCAATCTGGCACTTGCTTGCCTTGATTGTGAGGCCTGCTCTGCGCAGGGCCATCAACACTTCCCAGAGGTGTCGCAGGTGTTCTGGCCAGGTGCCACTGAACACCGCGATGTCATCCAGGTAGGCGGCACTGAACTCGTCCAGCCCAGCCAACACCTGGTTGGCCAATCTCTGAAAGGTGGCAGGGGCATTCTTCATCCCAAATGGCATAACCCGGAACTGGAAATGCCCATCTGGTGTCGAGAATGCCGACCTCTCCTTTGCCCCATCGGTCAAGGCGATCTGCCAGTACCCAGACGTCAAATCAAACGTACTGAGGAACCGGGCAGCCCCCAGCCGATCAATGAGCTCGTCAGCTCTGGGGATGGGGTGCGCGTCAGTCTTCGTGACTGAATTGAGTCCTCTGTAGTCCACACAGAACCGGAGTTCGGGTGTGGCTCCCGGCGCAGCAGTCTTTGGGACCAAGACCACGGGGCTGGACCAAGGACTGCTGGAAGACTCAACCACCCCAAGGGCAAGCATCTTGGAGACCTCCTCCTTAATGCAGGCCCTGACCCTGTCAGTCACTCTGTAAGCCTTATGCTTCACAGGTAAGCTGTCTCCAGTGTCCACATCATGGACGCACCAATCTGTGACACTCGGAACCAGGGAGAACAGATCTGGTAACTGCCCCAGCAACTGGCGGCAGTCTTCCTGTTGTTCGGGGGTCAGGGTGGGTGAGAGGTTAACTCCATCCACTGACCCGTCTTTCTCACAGGCCACTAAGAGGTCAGGAAGAGGCTCCGACTCCTCCTCCATTCCGTCATCAGTCGTCAACAACATGCCCACTTCGGACCTTCGCAAGTGGGGCTTGAGGCGGTTGACATGTAGGACCCTCAAAGGGTTCCTGGGCGTCTTCATGTCCACCAAGTATGTCACTGGGCTCTTGCGCTCCACAACCTCGAATGGGCCTGTCCACTTATCTTGAAGGGCACAGGGCTCTACAGGGGCCAGGACATACACCTCTTGTCCAGGCTGAAGCTCGACCAGAGTGGAATTCTGGTCGTACCACCGCTTCATCTCCTCCTGGCTTGCTTCCAGATTTGCCTCGGCAAGTTGTCTGAAGCGTCTGGTTTGGTTTCTGAAGGCCAGCATGTAGCTATATACATTCTGGGGAGGTTTCCTGGGAGATTGCTCCCAGCCTTCCTTTACCAAACTCAGCGGTCCTCTCACGGGGTGACCGTACAGCAGTTCAAAGGGGCTGAACCCTAGGGACTTCTGTGGTACCTCGCGATATGCAAAGAGTAGGCATGGTAAGAGGACGTCCCACTTACGCCTCATCGGACCTTCCAGGCCCATGATCATGCCTTTCAGGGTTCGGTTGAATCTCTCAACCAACCCGTTACCTTGGGGATGGTAAGGTGTGGTGAACTTATACGTTACGCCACACTCTTGCCAAAGGGACTTCATATATTTGGATATGAAGTTGGTCCCCCTGTCGCTCACCACCTCTAGAGGGAATCCTACTAGTGAGAAAATTCCCATCAGTGCACGTCCCACCACGGGGGCCATCACTGTCCTCAGAGGGATGGCTTCAGGGTACCGGGTGGCATGGTCCACCAAGACCAGGATGAACCTGTTGCCCATGGCTGTCTTTGGGTCCAGAGGCCCAACGATGTCAATACCCACTCGCTGGAATGGCGTACCGACCACAGGGAAGGGTTGGAGGGGAGCCTTGTTCTTCCCTCCGGTCTTCCCACTTGCCTGGCAAGTCGGACAGGTTCTACAATGAGCGTCTGAGCTCTTGTGCATTTGGGGCCAGTAAAAGTGGGTGACAAGCCTGTCATAGGTCTTGTCCATCCCCAAATGTCCTGCTAAAGGCACATCATGAGCCAGACCCAGTAGGAAGGCTCTGAACTTCTGGGGTACCACCAGCACACGGGCTGACCCAGGTTCAGCAGCCTTAGGCTCTGAATACAGGAGGTCGTTCTCCCAGTACACATAATGTGTTTTGGCCTGAACACCATTGGCCTGGTCTGCAGCCTGCTGCCGCATACCCACGAGAGAAGGGCATTCTTTCTGCTCCTTGCAGAATTCCTCCCTGGAGGGTCCTCCTTCTTGCTGCCAATGGGTCAGCTCAGGCAGGTCCCCCAGTTCGGCGATCTGTTCCCCTGTAGGCTCCAGGGCATCCCCCTCAAGGTCTGCTTCCTCCTGGACCGTGGGAACTTCAGGGACCGGTTTCCCGCGCCCCCTGCGCCTTCTCCCTAAGGCGGGTTCCTGGGCCCCTCTTTCAGGCCCCAGGACCTCTTGATCACCCCTACTGGCTGCCATTGACCGGGTGGTCACGCACGCCCAGTCAGGCAGACCCACCATCCGCAGGTGAGTCGTCTTCTCCACCTTTTCCCAAGGGGAGTGCTCCAAGTCATTCCCTAGCAAACAGTCAACAGGCATGGTTTTTCTTACACAGACCTGCAGAGTACCAGAGACCCCCCCCACTCGAAGGGAACTTGAGCCATCGGACACTGACTCTCAGAATTATCAGCGTTGATAACCCTACAGTAGGCATGGGGTACAACCTGCTCTTGAGACACCAGGTGCTGCCTCACTGCAGTCACACTGGCTCCTGTGTCTCTAAGAGCCTCAGCTTCCTTGCCATTGATGATCACCACCTGCCCATATTTCTTAGTGTTAGAGGGCAGGTAGTTCGTAGGGATCATCTCACTGTCTCCTAGCGAGACTAGGGTCATGTGAACGGGATCTCCACCCCCCGGGACCATCACTTCTTCTCCTAAGTGAACACTAGTCACTTGACGGGGCGGAGCACCAGTGGGTGCGGGTTTTCCAAACAGGCGACACTTGGGGTCACTGGATATGTGCCCAGGCTCGCCACATTTGTAACAATTGAAGGGCCCCTTTGGAACAGGCTTACCTGTCGGGGCCCCATTCTGCTTTGGGGGTGGGGGAGGCTGAGAACCTTGCTGCTGGTTCCCCTGGGAACTACTTTGGGGGCCTTTTTGGAACCCTTTCTGTTTTCCCCCCTTGTCCCCCCCCACTCTTCTGCTGGGGACCCTGCCCACTCTTGGCGGAGTCTCCCACGGGACCCTTGTGGACCCTGGTGCTGAGCCAGTGGTCCGCCTCCTCAGCAAGCTTCCTCGGGTTGGACAGCTTGCTATCGATCAGGTGTTGGCGTAACTCAGGAAAACAGTGATCAGACAAGTGCTCCCATGCAATTAAATCAAAGAGACCTTGAAAATCATTCACTTTGCTACCCTTCACCCAACCATCCAGTGCTCTGCAAAAGTAAGTCACATACTCCACATATGTATTCCCAGGCCGCTTAGTACATCCCCTAAACTTCTGTCTATACATTTCAGGGGTAAGCCCGTACCTGTTCATTAAAGCTTCTTTCATGTGGGAATAGGATCTCTGATTCTCAACGGGCAAATCTAGCAAGGTATCTCGCCCTTCGCTAAGGAACCTTCCCCACAACCCCGCTCCCCAATCCTTGTCAGGGACCCGGTGGGAGGACATGGCTACCTCGTATGCCCTAAACCACTGTCCTATGTCATCCCCCTTAAAGAACTCTTTAACTACGTCCTTCGGGATGTGCACTCTTGACTCTACCTGCACTGGCGATGTGCTGCCACCAGAGGGAGGATGATCCAAGCCTCTTTCTTTCAGGCTCATCTCCCTCATTTTCACTTCGTAATCCATTTGGTGCTTTCGCTCTTCCAGCGCCATTCTTTTCGTTTCAAGCTCCAGTTGGATTTTTAATTCTGCCAGCTTTCTTTCGTGATTCCTTGTTTCTTTCCTATCTGCCAGCTCCTCTGGCGACAGGCCTTTACCAAAGCTGTGCACGCTGTCTTGTCTTTCGAGATCTATCAGATCTCCAAGTGCATTCTGCTCCTCAGTTGCAACTTGCTCCGCGAGGGCGTCTTGAACCTCCGGGGCCTTTCTGGACTCTATCCAGGCTTTCAGGGCCTTGTAGAGCTGCGGTTTGTTCTTGCAACCGGTGTGTGGAACCTTGAGTTTCTTGCAAAAAAACTTAAGTTCCGTTCTGGAGTACGTATCCAGCTTCGCGGCGTCCCACTCGACCTCCAACACCTCCGAGGTCGTGGACTCTGCTCCATCCAGGCTCTTCGCGCCCGGCATGGTTCTCACACTCGGAATCTTCTTTTCGGCAAAATTAAAAAGCAAAGTCTGTGGCTAAGTAACTGTAATCTGTAATCACTGTGCAATGGTCAGAGGTTAAGGTATAAATATTGCAAGCGTAAATTCGAAAAATCCTCACCGCTGCGTCCAATGTAGGAAGGGGGAGGCTCTAGTTGGCGCAGTGGCGACACTAGCGACAAGCAGGGACTCTCTCTTCCTCGTCAGGGCTGAGGGTTACCTTCCAGACAACCTCTGCTTACCCTCTAGGTAGTGTGGCTTAAGCAGTCGTAGGCTAATCTTTGGGGCACATAGGGTTAAACACTTGCAATATTACACCCTCACAACCAACCCACCACACAATGAGACCAAACTGTATTCGTTGAAAATATATCTCTTTATATAAACTTCAAGCAGGCTTGTGAATACAGTTATCAGGCTTTCAAATAGCGGTTGCAAGTTACTTAGTTCAAGTTGCCACAGTTCTTTCTAGCAATAAGAGTTCTTAGGGCCTTCTGGCCAGTTCAACAAAGTTCTTGTAGAGCGGGCGGCTTCCAGGGGAGCTGTCCCACGTCGCGTTGCCTTCCCGGGGTCGCTGTTCGTTGCGGCTCTCAGCCGAGCAGATCGCGGGTCATCCGGGGCAGCGGTGTTCTGTGGCGGCAGGGTCCTTTCCTCGTCGTTCGCTCCGACCCTGGAGGCGGCGGCTGTGTGGTGGCGGCAAGTGGCAGTACGGTCCCCAAGTGCAGGACGTACCCAGCCAAGTGCCGGTGCAGCTGTGCGCTCACAGCTGCGCTGTCGGGCAGGATACCGACCCAGAGGACTCTCACAGGGCGACTGTCCGTCTTTGCAAGTGGATTGGCTGCTCGTGGCGCAGTCAACTCGAGAGCTCGGACCGGACGGGTCCTCCTTCGCTTTGCTCTCGGGCTCCCGGTGCAGTTGCGGTCACGGTGTTCGGGCCAGCGGCGGCTGGACCTCACTTTGCTTTCGCTGTTGCTTTGGGCCCCGGTCACGGTGGTCAGGTGGATGTTGTTGCCTTGGAGGAGATTCCTCCGTCGGTACTGCAGGGATAGGCAGCACACACAGTCGCTTTCGTCAGGGTGTAGCGCCCACTGGTCCTGGGGCGCTGGTCAGGGGGCAAGTTCACAGCAAGCCCTTGGAGATCTCTCAGCAGAGTTTGGCACAAAGTCTTGTAAAGCAAAAGTCTTCTCGCAGTCTTTCCTTTCTCCTCTCCTTCGGCAGCAAGGCACCAGACACAGGCAAGAGACAGCACCCTTCCTTGTCCTTCACGGTCCTTCTCGTCGGGCAGAGTTCCTTCTGTAGCCCAAACTGGATCTAACTTTCAAGGAGCAGGGCTCCTTCTTTCATAGGGCATTTCTTTTGTTCTCGCAGGCCAGGGGGGCCTTTGCATAGCCACTTTCAGTCCTTGAGTACTCTGGTGGGTGTACTCCGGCTTCTGCTTTCAGTGTGAGGGGCAGGCACATCAGACGCCCCACAGGAGGTGGAGCCAGCATTGTGCGGACAGGGGCCGCCAGAGTACCTTGTTGATGGGGGCTTCGCCTTTCCTGGGCCAGGTGTCGGCTGAGTCATCAGTCGCTCCCCAGGAGGGTGGAGCCGGCATCGTGGTGGTAGAGCACAGCAAGATCCAGAGTCAAGAGCCACTCCTACCTCCCACTAAGGTGTAATCTGCGCATTCACCACCTGTCATCCCCCCAGCCCTGTCACTCACACATCCCAGACAGTCAGATACACATACCAGCAGAGGCGGCTGAAATGGTTAGGCAAGCAAAGGCTAACTTTCTAAAAGTAGCATTTGCAAACCCAGGATACTAAAATAAACTTGACTACAAGAAATATTTTACCATCCTGAGTTCAGGCATACTAAACACGACTCGCTACCATGCTCCCTGAGCCTGCTGGGATTATAGGGTGTAATAATTCCAGCAGCTCAGTCTGGCCTAATGGAGCAGGTAGCCTTCAATAGTGAAATACGGTCTTGGTTGTAAGTCACTACCAGGACAGGCCACACACATCAGGGCTTGTCCTGCCTTACACCTACAACGCACCCTGCCCACAGGCCTACCGTACTAGAGACTGACAGTAAATCCAATGAACCAATCATGGATACCAATCGCATGTACAATTTACAGTAGGGAGCACTTGCACTGCGGCACGGGTCAGCCGTGGCGCAGTGCCCTGAGTATCGGAAAACTAGCAAAACATCGGAGGCACATCAGCAAAAAGTGGGAGGGAGACTCACGCCAAGGTGCCAGGTGTCCTGCAGCCATGCTATGTTGGTGGAGCTGCCCTTATGGTACAAATAGACGGCATTACATTGTGAGGGCACTTGCATTCCTCATACATACCAGGTGACTATATTAGTGTGGGTCATACTGTTGGTGAAATAGGTACACAGACATATGCCTCTTCCACATCTGAATGATGGGGGGGTGGCTCAGGCATATGGGCCAGTGAGCAAAATCATGTAAGACTGCCGGAAGTGTATGAGCAACAGTGCAGATCCTTGAGAAAATAACAATAGAGGAGGGAGAAGCTCCCGACATATGATACATTATTAGGGCAGTAGTACAAAGAGCAGCCTCCCAAACTTCTGAACAAATTGCAACAACGAATGAGTACATAGGTGAAATCTAGGGGCATTGGAATGCCCCAAGTCAGCTTGGGGCTACCTCCAATGTTCAGGTTATAGTATAAAAGCAAGCAACATACATCACACGCAAATGGTTACATAAAAAAGGGCCAAAAGAACCTCTGTCTAGGAAGCAATGGCATAGGGCTCATGCAGCAACTAGGTCCCCTTTCCTTTGAAATGCAGACATAAAGAACAAACCACTGTGCAATGCAGTAAAGGGAGATCCATAGCTGTGTCCAGGTAGAAGTTAAGATCTGTGACTAGGATGTAGTCAGTGGAGACGAGGGCATGGAGTGGGATGAATTCACAATGGTGTCAGTGGAAGCAATATGGGGCTGAGCAGCCTGCAGATGAGGGTTCCTTGGAGTGTCGTTTTTGGGTTGGTCTGGATCTGGAAGTGGAGATGTTCTATGAGGATTGTAGTGTTGTTCCAGCAGGTGTTTGTCATGCAGAGAGCGTCTTTTTGGACGATGGCGATGGCTCCACTTAAGAGGGTAGGACAGGATCTTGTATCCATTAGGAATGACGGTGATGATGTACTGCATAGGGTTGGCATTGGTCTAGGCAACATTGGGTGCATGGGTGTTGGAGAGGTCTCAGATTTCTATGGTCGGCTTCTGTAGGGAGGGCACACCGAGGAGGATGCAGTTGAGTAGTTTGTGAGCGGTGATGTCCGGTATGCTGGGGGCTGCTGCTAGGGTCCGGAGGTGGTAAAAGATGCAGCAGCAGTGTCAATAGGAGATCTCGCCTTGGGTGTTGCTCATCTTTGAAAGCTGGCAGTTGATGCTGCATCGAGGGTTGAGTGCGTATAAGGTGCTGGAGTCATAGCAGAGGTGGGTCAGAGAACCAGGGTCCCCGGTGCTGGTCACATTTGGGTCATGGACAGGAGCAGATGGGCTCGGCTTTGGCATGCCTTTAGTGTACAAGTGGGGTGTCCGCTGGTGGCTACCATTAGGTATGGGTCAGGGAGGGCAGTCAGCCGGGAGTGGGAAGGACAAACTGAAGGGGGCACTGGGGCAACAGCAGCATGGACACAAAAAAGCAGAGAAAGGAGATAGAAAAGAGAGAGAGCAGAGAGAGAAGAGGGAAAAGTGGAAAGAGGGCACAGAAATCCAAGACAGGCAGAAGAGCAGGGTACTCTCCCACAGACCATCAGGGACGAGGCAGAGGCAGGAGCCTGCAGGTGGACGATGGCCTTGAACACCCAGTAAATGGAGAGCTAAGTGGGCTCAGAGGGCAGCACTTAGTGGCAGAGATGTGCAGGGGGAGAGCAGTCACACTGACCAGGTCAGTGGTCTACATACAGTTCCTGATGGAGTAGCCTTCGGCATCTTTCACCTTATGCTCCAAGTAAAGGATAAGAGTTCAGACAGTTTAGCATAACCCACTTTATCAGCAAGCTTTGATGTCTGTCGTAGCTTTGCCACACCTGCCTTCCAGCGATGTGCAGGTCAGCACAAGTGTTGAACATATCTTCTTCACATCTTACAAGACCATGTCTAGTTCAGCTCCCTGTGACACTGAAAGGATGGGTGACTCAGTCCCTGAGTGAGTTTCAGTGGACCAGTCCACAAACAACTCAGTATGGGCAGGAGCCAGAGGACCCATGCTGGCCAGTGGGGTCAGTCCCAGGGAGGCTCACAACAGGGGAAAGGTACTGTGCAGAGAGCAAAGCGCCTCTATCCCAGCATCATAGTTCTCCTGGTTGTTGAGTCAGCAATGCTAAGGATGAGGGTACCCTTCAACATTGCTGGGGTAACAGATAGGAGAGGAAAGAAAGAGAAGATAAGTAGAGCACACGCTGCGGCCACCTCAACTCCAACAAGTGTACTCAGGAGTAGAGGGGCTTAGGCCTGACACCACTCTCATGACCCTGCTCACTCACTGGTCTGAATTCTACTCAGAGCCAGGCCCAGATATAGCTCAGCAGAACGTCAGTGACAGCCACCAGCAGGGGAGGGCATGCTCACAGCATGCCAAATACTGCCTCTTGGTCTCTGAGCCAAGTGACAGCCAGGTGGGGGTAAACACCATCTCAGACACAAGAAGGGGGAGAGGCACAACACAACCACTACTCCAGCCTCCCCAATAACAACTGTAAACAAACCAGGGGCAGTAGTGTATATGGATCTCTAGATTAGCAATGGCACATGCTCAGTGAAAGAATACTGGCCTCACTCACAAAATTGTGACATGCTTCATCATTGGGCTTGCATCAATACACCACTGCGCAGACCAACACCTAGGTTGGAGAAAAAGGGAAGGGAAGACAATACAAACACATATAAATAATAATATATGTAATGAATCCTGGGATTACCAAAAGAAAAAGTGCAGTGAGAATTAAAACTAGTTCAGTGGCTTCTTTTGTAAATAATTGTATTCCTAGATCCACCGACTAGAAATAATAATGTAAAGGATGGTGGTGATAGTAAAGTATTAGGAGTTCCTACACCCCTCCTTACTGCCAGATTGTCAACATGTTTCAGCTGCTTTGTAAGTGCCTGCAATTTCAGTCATCACAGCCTTCATCAGGACCTTTCAGATCCCAGAAATTTAAAATTTGAATCCCCTCAGAACACCCAGTTTTGGGTCTCCGAAACCAATTGTTCATAGCTCGAGGGGCCCAATGAGTAACTCACTCCAGAAAATTGAGTTTCCAAATAAGGCATGCTTAAACTGGTAAGTTAGAGGAGGACACCCCCTGTAGTCACACTCACTCCAAGGGTAGTTCTCTGCCTTCACCTCTTGTCTTCACTGAGCACGAGCCACCTTTAAACTTTAGATCTATATACAATACTCCCCCTTGTGTGTTTATAGGGGAGTAAACACGACCTCTTCCTCATCAGAAGGCCACTGCAGGCAGGATGTAAATGTTCTCTCTGCAGCTGCAGGGGGTGGTCAGGCAGTGATACATCTCAGCTCAAGAGGAGAAAACGGGGAAACCTGTGGAGGCCCTGGCTGACATAACAAATGTCTATCCAGGGGAGCCCAGTCCTGGCTCACTGATGCTGGCAGGCAGTGCATCCATCACTTGTAGGCAGACAGCTCCATCTGCTCTGTCATTGAAGGACACCCAACTCAACAGAGGGTCAGGCCCTACCAAGTTTCCACCTCTAAACCCCATGGCAGGGGAGCCAACAATGTGGCAATGGAAGGAGCTGGAAACCGGGCACTTCAGGTTAGCTCAGTTGATGAAGCCACCAGTGCAGGATCAACGGCAGATAATGGAGAGTAAATAAAACAAAATAAACTCTGCTTTATCCAATTTTTGTATCATAACAACCATCACCCTTCGATAACACATATTAATACATTATTCCCTAATTCATAAAATTCATGGAGACATCTTATAATATTTATAAAAGAAGTCTTTAACACAGACAACAATTTAAAAAACACAAATTAATAAATAGTGTTCCTTTGTCTAATAATAGTTTTTATGAACGATGACATAACCATTGTTATTTGATCATTTTCTAGGGTTTGGAGCCTTAGAAATGCTATTCTACATTGTCTAAGTCCCCATTTCTTTAAAATAAGAATTAAAAGCCTTCTCCTTGGTAAGTCATACTATTTACAGAAAAACATACAGTGTAGGGTGGATTGGAAGGAGATATGATCACACGGGCATGGAGACAGATTTCTAGACCAAATATTAGCTTCTGGAAGGGTCACCATTCTGAAAAAAGACCTGCAGCGAAATTGTGTTAATAGCATGCAGGAGAAGCAGCTCTGCACTTGTACCAGATATAATTGAGTACCCTGACATTGCAACATCAGGTGTTTCTCCATGACTGATTTCTTCACTTTCTTTTTTGCTGAGCTGTAAAGCAGGAAGGCAATCAACGAACGAAATAACCTTAAGTATTACCCGGCGATGTCGCCTCTTATCCCACAGAGTATAAATCAATGAAGAGGCAGGCGCTGGAGACTGGAAGGCAGGAAACAAAGGTTTATTCTCTCACATCAGATCAGACCAACAGGGAATCTTCTCGAGGTGCTCTGACCACATCTCTGAGGCCTGGCCTCTCATACACAGGTTTATTGCTTTATTACACGTGACACATTCTTGTTAAGACTTTGATGTACGGAAAGACATCCTTGGAATCCCCACTTCAAGCTCGTTCCCACACATATCTACAGAAAGTGATGGCTATTCCACAGCAGGATACTCTGGCGATTCCTGGAACGGGTGTATCTGGTCGGATCGCACGGGGTGGGAGGCCTTTGATTAGTCGGAGATCCTTTGAATAGGGGCAACTGTTTACAGGAGGGGGGCCAATCAATGGCAGCTGCAGGGCCAGGTGGCGGCTTGGGAGTGGGGTAGGGCAGAGGAAGGGGGTTCATCAAAGGCCGGGGAGGTGTTGGCCGGGGGGGTCGCTTCCGAGGTCGGGTCGCTCTGGGGAGGGGTGTAAGGTCAATGCACGAGAGAGCGGGGGTGGTCAGAGAGTGCGGGGGGTGTTAGCAGTGCCAGGGAGATGTGATCGGCGAGGGGCAGAGGGGCCATGGCGCTTTCGAAAATGGCTGCTGCTTACTAGAGCGTACGGGCCTGAGTGGGGACAAGGTGGTGCCGATTATGTTGACATCGCAAACCAGATTTTAACAGTCCTCCCTTTTCAACATATCTAGCCAGCTTGTCTAGCCGACATCCACCTTCGTTAAATTCTTAACCTCAACATCGTAAATGATTTCAGGCGTTCTCTCTTCACAGTACAGAGTCTTAGGACAGACAGAAATAATCTGACAGAATTGTACATAATTATATGTAGTTGATGTGATAGGCGAGGAGGTAGTGCATACATAATTACATCAGCTGCGTCATATGTCAGACCCGGAGATAGGAGGAGGGAAGCTCGCTTGAACACAAACATGATATCATAAAAACGTTCTGGCAGAACAAGGGATATTACGTACATTACTTAAGGCCTAGACTTCGTGTGGATCAAACTAGACAGCATATTCACATGCACAGCTGATGTTATACAATTGTCATTATACAAAGTTAATGTTTCTTAACCATCAGTGTACAGTTGGAAGTGACCGATGTAATATCTCGAAAACTTGATTGGAAGTTAGTCAATACGAAAGTGGTTGGGAGAGGAATTCAACTCGATATGAGTTACAGTCAGAGGGGGAGGGGAGGTAATGTCCAAAAGGGAGTTCTTCTTTCCAGTGTCCTATTACAGCGAACCACCACTGGTAGGCTCTCATTGTTCTTCTTCTTTCGTTGGCACTGTTGAGCACCGGCGGTGGAGCTAAGGTCCAGCTCGAATCTAGGTTTTCACGTTGCAGGGTGTGACCATTCTTTGCTCTCGGATCACAGTCCTGTTTTATCCGGTTCTATAACTAATCTTATCATAGGTACCCGCATTTCGTCCTTCTTTCGTCAAGTCAAGTTCAAAATCCCATATGAAAAGGGGGGGGGGATAGGGGCGTGCTTTGGGAGGCCGAGGGAAGAGGGGGTGGAGTGGGATCGGATCAAAGGCGGACCAAGGAGAGCAGAACCTTTTAGCAATGAGCCCATCAATTGGGCTCGACGGGCTGGGACTTCAGGCACGAGCTGAGCAATGAGCAGGGGGCGTCTGGATAGCCCTACTTTCTATCACTTTCCATGCTGAGAATGGTGCCTCGTCCCGCGTCTCTTTGCTCCGTGGCTCCCCCTTGGTCGAGGCCATAGATGTTCCATGATCCGCAGCCAGGCTGTGCGTCACGTCCGACCCCTCTCCTCCGATGACCGCATGTTATCTTTGAATAAGTACAAAAAAACAAATCTTAGAGAACTGGTAGGGAAGACGTTTACACACTTCATTCTCTCTCCCAACCCCAAGTAGTAGGGGAAACGTTTATCGGTCACTCTATGGTGGATGTCTATCAACTCTTACATCGGTGTATGCTACTAACTCATAAATCATTGCTGTGGTGCAGGTTTGCAAGTGTTCCTGCAAATTTCCATCATCAGGTCTGTTAGGTGTCGATTCCTGTAACTTACAAACGTGGCAAGAAGTCTGACATCTATCAACTACCTGGTCTATCAAATTCGAACCGGCTTCTCTGGTAGAGACTCGTATTTCTAACACAATGTCCTGTCTATCCATATTTTTTTCTCCAGGGTCTGCTAAGTTTATGAAAAAGTACGAGGTGCTACTGTCATGGGCTTACAAGTATCTGTTTCGGGCAGGAACACATGCTAAACATTTTTCTTGCTGGAGACAATGGCTAACCTTTATCAGGTTTAGGCGATGCATCTTTAAAAACAAGGTCATCAGCTATATTTCTTAAAATATCCAGGGGCGGGTAGTACAGAACTGGGACTATTCTGGAGGAACGGGGGTGTTTAGACGCTCTACTTTTGTGCAATGGGCGAGGTGATCTGGACGATGGAGGTGGGGTCGTTGGAGCCCTAAAGCAACAAAAACTACTGACATATAGTTCCTGTTATAAGGGCCAGATTGGGGGACATCTGTCGTCTTACCTGTCCTTTCTTTCTCAGCCAATTAAGTTCCATCATTTTACAGAAAGGAGAGGTAGTAGTGTGGCAAAATACGGTCGTTTTGCTTCTGTTAATTTGTTCGAACACTGTCGTGTTTAGGCCAATTATACATATACCGGGGAGGTACAGTGTCGTCATTTATTCAAAATAGGACAAGGGAGCATTCAGATAGGAAGAAAGAGAGAGAGAGAGAGAGAGAGAGAGAGAGAGAGAGAGAGAGAGAGAGATGTGTGCATCAAGTATGCTATTTGGTACACGTAGGACATAAAACGAGAGGGAGAGAGAGAGAGAGAGAGTGAGAGAGAGACAAACGTGTACGATAATAGGCTACTTGGTGCACACACAACATAGAGCAACACGGGTCAGGTTTACGTATAAAAACACAAGCTGAGGGAAAACATAAATTCAACGTTCACACAAATACCGTATAGGGTGTGACAGTACATACATCAAGCGCAGAAATCTAAGACGAAGACACAGAGCTATTTTGGGTAAGGGGACCTTTCTTTTCCTTTCCTTTTTCTATGCGTGCTGCGTATTTTTCAGTATTTTCCGTAATTCATTTGGGGTGGTCGGACTTTTTACTCCCCTCCCTTTCTAGGCAATTTGTTGGAGGCCTCATTTCAAAAAAATACTTACTCCTCTTTTTCCAGTTGAACATTAGTCCAGTCATGCTTATACTCACGGTGGAGCCTTCCAACCTCTGGGTAGGCGGTGATCCAAACTGAGGCAGAGGAGGGGTATCGGTCGTACGTTCAATTGTACAACTCTTATTTTCTATGTGGATGGAAGAAGAAGTGGTGAATCTAACACACACCAGCATTCCTAACTTCTGGGCTGAGGGGGGGAGTCGTTTCTTCAAACGAGGAGTTACCATATTCTGGCTTATTTTCCCATTCCCTTGATCGATAAACCAGCATTTCAGTCATACAAAGATGTTTTCTCCAACGACCCAGGCATATGCAATACATACACATTCATACCGTACAATCAGGGCACGTACGCACAGTCATACCATACAATTTTTCCCGTTCCCAGTGATGGTCTGCACTCCACGCAATATCTCACTGCGCTTGTCTATGTCTTTCCCTACATGGAGCATGGGGCGGTCCATGTCCACTCCATTCTTCAGTCGGAACTCCGATGCAACCTACAGAGAAGAAAAGAAGGGGTGGGGCAGCATTCAAAGCACATCAGTGCGCATAAACACGAAAAAGTTCGACTTACCACGTGCCAGACTAGCTGCAGGAACGTATGATACAACAGATCTTGACTATCCCTTTCGCATTATTTTCTGTGTACCATATCCTTCCCTTTTTTATTATAAAAAAATGCTTCATTTTATTTGTCCCTAAATTCGAGTTCCCTCTTCGTTTCCCAATTAGTCGTATATCATGGGACAAAATACCATACCTTACATTCGGCAGATACCTTAAGCTACGGTCGACCATTTTCTAACAATTCTGGAAAAAGACAGGAGTGACGGATACAAATTTCAATCAATCCAAAATTCAGGCAAAGGATCTGCATTATCTGTCTTCTATTGTTTGGGAATAACAGCCATTATTCAAAAACCTTACCAACCTAGACGATTGTTATGACGCTGATTCCATACTTCCTTCGAAAACCCTTTATTGTAAAAATGTCAGTATACAAATACGGGCCCACAACTGTATAGGCCGGCCACGGTGCAAGAGGCGTCGAGTATCATGAGCAACACTACTTTAACGCGACAATAAAAAATAATCAATAATAAAAAGACCAGCATCAATAAGGTTATCGCATGCCCAGTCAGTATCCCTCCCCGCCCGTCATGTGCAAAAAGACCGTACACATATCCCTTAACATCAGTGCCAAGTAACCAGAACGTCATAAGGAGTTGTGAGTCGCGCCTACATCGGCGCCATTTTGGGGCGAGGTCGGGCGGGTCCAGGGTACAGTCCAAATGTCTCCAATGACTAATGGTTGGACCAGAACCCCTTTCGGCAGTTTCAGAAATTTCATTAACGCCAACAGAAAAAACAGACAGCATGAACCGTGACTCAAAGGTGGGGAAAGCAAAGTCTTCCCTACCGGGTCACGCTGGGGTTCCACCGGAACTGATCGAGTTGGTAGTCTACAGTGTCTCCTGGTAATTCAAACAGAAGCTGGCGTCAGCATGAGGGCACCACCATCTCGCAGCAACACCGTGGTCCTTCCGGAGAGCGTGACAACAGGCGTGTCCTTCTGCCGACGCCCTGAATCAGCCTCTCTCACTGCACCAAATGGGGACAAGGTGGCTGCCGCCCGGGGAAAAGACAAGTCAATGTGGAATGATCGAGCAATAGTGGCGGTTGCCCCCACCGGAAGTCTGCGGGAGTCGAGGGCCAATGACTCCCGTAGAATCTGCAAAGCTGAGAGGACGTCTTCAAGGGTGGGGCCCATGCCCGATCAGGCAAGCTTCCGAGTTGCAAGGTATCCCAGGGCCATCTTAGTGGACCAGGCCCAAATCCGAAGAGCCGGCCGCCATTTTGAGAGTCCTGTGGCAGCAGCAGTTCTCCACCACAGCCATCGGAGTGGGTCCCCCGACCAACCAACTGCGGGGGCCCACTTGAGTGGGACGTAAATGGCAATCTTGGTGCAGCCGTCCGGCAGGTGAGACGCTAATGGCTGTCCTGCTACAGCTGGTCGGCGAGTGAAACGCTAAGGGTCGCCCCACTGCAGCTGGTCGGAGAGTGAAACGCTAAGGGGCGCCCTCTCAGCTGGTCGGCGAGTGAAACGCTAAGGGGCGCCCTACTGCAACTGAGGAGCCTCTACTTGGGGAGGCGGGGGAGGCCCGTTCGCATCGCCTTCCCCCAGGGCACCCCACGCCGTCTTTCGGCGCAGCATTGTAGGATGGCCGGACCGGGCAACCAAGGGGGGAGCCGTCATCCAAGGCATCCCCCGCACTTCTTGCTGGCCACCACCTCAGGGTAATCCGGGGACGGGCCTCAGCGCGTTGTGCTGCCTCCGGCCTATTCGCACAACGGTCTTCCACCACTGATGCCACCTCGTGGGCTGATGGGTTTTGTGGGCTTTTTATAGCCCAAAGCCGACTAAAAGTAGCCCAAAGCAGCCCAATGTTGCTACTCCGAGGAAGGAGGGACAGGGACAGTGTCAAGCGGACAGTGAATGCTTTGGGATGGATGTTGCAGCAGGCTGCCATGTAAATAGTTGTTTAAAAATGTGTTTTAACGTGTTTACTTTGTTGGAGTGTTGTATATATCTATAAGTTATTAAAGCGTTTTAATCATACTACTTTGTTGGAGTGCTATATATTTGTAATCTGGAAACGAGCACAAAGATGTTACTGCATAACCAGAAAAAGACATAGTCTAATTGTGCGTGATCTAGCCCAATCTGGTGACGCCGATAGTGGGTATCAGCAGACTTTCATTTGTATAGGGTTTGTCGTTTATTGGGCGGGGTGGGTGGTAGGGCAGACATGCTTAGGCAGCGAGGGCGGCGGAGCCGAACTACCTTGTGGCCATCTCGACTGCGAGCTTGGCTCCTCCCCCTAGTTTCATACTTTTCGCAAAGGGCTATTTCCTAGTGTTTCTTGTTTTAGCAGGGTCAAAAGGATCCTATCAGTGGCCTACTGATTTTGTTCGATTCCTTTCGTGTTGCCATAATTTGCTAGGAAGGTACAGCGGCTAATCCGTATTTTATATATATGTCCTCTTTATTAGGGGTGCCCTCCGGTGGGTCCGGACGAGCTACCTCTAATAAATGGTCTGGGTAGAACCAATTACCAATCAGTGGGGAGAAGATAGGCATGACAGATTACAAAGGGGGACAAAGGTCCGTACTACCTATCCTTCACTACCTGCAAAGACTAGACAGAATATTGCTATTCTACGTTGTTTGCAAACAGTGAATGCTTCAAGAGAACTAGATCCAAATAAACAATCAGTGGGGAGAAGATAGGCACGACAGATTACAAAGGGGGACAAAGGTCCGCGTTACCTATCCTTCACTATCTGTAAAGGGAGAGAGACTATTTCTATCCCTCACCGTTTGCAGACAGGGAATGCCTCAAAAAGGAGCTACTCTGACAATCAAAGAAAAGGGAGCTACCCTGACAATCAATCAATCAAACAAACAGTGGGGAGAAAAGATAGGCACGACCCTTCACCCACCCACCCTTCACTGTCCACAAAGGAAGATAGAGTGTTTGTACTCTTCCCCGTTTGTAAGCAGCGAATGTCTCAAAGAACCATCATCGTTTTGCAATTTGTCACTTTTACACGACCTTACCCGGACCGCATGGGCTGTTTCTCGTCTTCCGCGTCCAGCGCCCGATTGTCCTCCAATCTCCGATATTGCTGCGGCACTCCTGATGGTTCCCAGTCAGGACCGTAGATCACTCGAGAGAGGTCGGTTCGGAACCAGTGAAGTTCGGATGATCGGCTGTCAGACGAGGGTCTATCGGACAGGAGCTCTCCCGATCGCTGCAGTTGTTCACTCTGTCGTCAGGACCTCTCCCACTGGATCCACGTGTCGCTGATGGGCCCCACATTGGGCGCCAATTGTAAAGCAGGAAGGCAATCAACGAACGAAATAACCTTAAGTATTGCCCGGCGATGTCGCCTCTTATCCCACAGAGTATAAATCCATGAAGAGGCAGGCGCTGGAGACTGGAAGGCAGGAAACAAAGATTTATTCTCTCCGGAGGAGAACACATCAGAACAGACCAACAGGGAATCTTCTCGAGGTGCTCTGACCACATCTCTGAGGCCTGGCCTCTTATACACAGGTTTATTGCTTTATTACACGTGACACATTATTGTTAAGACTTTGATGTATGGAAAGACATCCTTGGAATCCCCACTTCAAGCTCGTTCCCACACATATCTACAGAAAGTGATGGCTATTCCACAGCAGGATACTCTGTTGATTCCTGGAACGGGTGTATCTGGTCGGATCGCACAGGGTGGGAGGCCTTTGATTAGTCGGAGATCCTTTGAATCGGGGCAACTGTTTACAGGAAGGGGGCCAATAAATGGCAGCTGCAGGGCCAGGTGGCGGCTTGGGAGCGGAGCAGGGCTGAGGAAGGGGGTTCATCAAAGGCCGGGGAGGTGTTGGCCGGGGGGGGTCGCTTCCGAGGTCGGGTCGCGCTGGGGAGGGGTGTAAGGTCAATGCACGAGAGAGCGGGGGTGGTCAGAGAGTGCGGGGGGTGTTCGCAGCGCCAGGGAGACGCGCCGGTGATCGGCGAGGGGCAGAGGGGCCATGGCACTTTCGAAAATGGCTGCTGCTTACTAGAGCGTATGGGCCTGAGTGGGGACCATGTGGCGCCGATTATGTTGACATCGCAAACCAGATTTTAACAGTGCCAGCACTCATTCACTAGATGGCTTAAACAGTTTGCTTTAAGAATTTTTCTCGATACCCTTTTCAGGCTATTAGGGGAATCAAAATACTCATGATGGCCAATATCATAAGATAGTTTTTTTTCATAATTAATCCATGATATACTGACAACTCAGTCTAGTTTAAGGCAATCCTCAATTACATCTCTATTAAAACTGGTTTCAACTGAAGCCCCTGAGTTGTGCCACAATAAAAGGGGATTTAGTTTGATGATATCAGATATGTAAGCCAAACCGAGTTCCCTATGACATACATACGTAGCAGTAGAACAAGGCACAGCTAAAAGATCGCAGTAGATATACATTTAGCTTTGTAAATGTCCAATAGCTCCGGGACTGGTCTACCACCCAATTTTTGGAAAAATTAAGCACTGCAGCTATTGCTCTGGGGTAAGACAATTTTCTCGCATTCACAGCCGCTGTCCATGAGCCAGACTTATCAAAAGTGATTCCCAGGTGAGAGAATCTGTCTATTGTTTTCTTTTCAATTACAATTTTACATGGTTTAATTTTCTTAACCCGACAAATCATAGTATAGGTATTACTGATATTTACTTTTAGACCACATTCATATAAGTAGTACATTTAGTAACTGCTCTTTTTTTTCATCTAATACCTATGTATCTATCTATGATAGTCGGTTCTAACATCAAGAACCAGCATTGTACCCTATGGTATTTTCTTTGTATTTATATAACAATGTCACCTACCCTGTAAAGCGCTCTGATACCCGCAAGGGTCTGGTTCACACTACATAAAACTTAAAGAAAAAAAAAATATATATATATCTGCCTCCGTGCCATAATTACTGCGTCGTCCGCATACAATAGAGTAGGAACAGGAGTGTTCTTAATGATTAGGTAATCCTGCCTATCTTCTGTCAAATAAAGTCCTACACTGTGTATGCATAGGGAAAATAAGAACAGGGCAAGTATACATCCTTGCTGTACCCCCTTTTTTATGCAGAACTTAGTTGAACATTCCCCATGCTTGTCATACTTAACTCTCGCCCCCCTCCCCTGTACAGTTCCTTGATGAATAGTAACAAATTGGGATCAACCTCCATCTCATTTAAGGTACTCCATAATTTCTCATGATTTACGCAGTTGAAAGCTGAGCTTAAGTAAACTAACGTTAAATAGAGCTTTCCCCTTTTGGCTGATGAATATTTGCCGATCATTAATGCATGGTTTAATCCCTCTTCGGTCGTCCTCAACCCTGCCCGAAACTCATATTGAAATTTGGATAGTAAGCCTTTCCCTTCTACTTAGGACGTGAAAATAAACACAGTCATACTCTGAATGTTGGAATCTGTGGTGAACTTTTCTCCATATAAAACGGACTGATGTTTTATGAATAATTGCACACACTAGGACCATTCTCTTTGCTCTGTTTGCTAGATAAACATAGAGAACAATTTAAATTTCCAACCCAAATGATACACATATCCCCCTGCAGGTGTTATTCTAGGTGTCTTAACGTTAGACATAGATCGCCTAGGACCTTAGTAATTTGGGTTTTCGGGATGTCATTATAGAAATGTATTACAACTGTGCCCTTCTTTCCCACAATACCTACTGACAATATCTAATAAAACTCGGACCCATTCTCAAACTTTACAATCAGTTCCCCCGCTGTGTTTGACACATAAGTACCTAAACCCCCTTTGTTATGCCCCATGCTACTAGAGCTGGCAGGGGTATGAAAGGAACGTAAGCCACCTATTTGTATTTCTTCAATTACCCATGTTTCTTGTAAACAAACTATGGAGTAATCCTCTATAAACACTAGCCAAAAGTGGTCTCTTACCTGCGACGCTAGCCCTGCAATATTCCATGATACTATTTTACACATTTTACCTATTTCTGGCATCTCGCCTCCTGACCCCAAATCTACTCCTATTGTACTCTCTCCTATCAATCCCCCTGTCTCTCTTAGTATTTCTTCTTCTATATTCAGTCTGTAATCTGTGGTGTATTGCCTTACAGTTACATCCTCCAATATGTCCTCCCAGCCGGCTAACTTCAGTATTCAGTATAGCTTGTCTTAAATCCACCTGAATACTATGATTTTGATCATATGCCTGTACTCCCAAAATGTTTGCCTCTGTCAAGAACCTGGTCCCCCTCCTTACACCATACACCCTCCTGTACTGTGCTTTCGGTCAGTCTAAATCTTCCATCGACCTTAGTAACTCAAATAGATTTTGGAGTGGCAAGGTCCATGGGTTTTGGAGTGGCAAGGTCCCTGGAGAGTATACATGAGCATCGTTAGATCACTCCTGACATCTTGGCTGGCTAACCATGCCCCCCCTTGAGACATTTCTCCTTCATGCTGGCAGCAGGGGCCAAGTTCTACCAGGCCTATGGCCCAGCAAATGATTAGCTATAGTTGGGGAGAGTGGAGCTCTTCATGTGCTGTCAAAACATAGTCTCCCACATCCAGCAGCAAATTAAATGTGTGATAAGTTATTGTGTTTTTGTATGCTATTGCTATGAATGTTACACAAATGCATAATATATAGGCACAGATAGAAAAATAATAATTATTTTTGAATAGACATTCAAAAGGTTTAATTTACATATATACACACACACATACACATAAATACAGAAAAAATCACCAGTTATATTTAGCACAGCTAACTATAACTTGTGCCTCAACCACACACTGCTTAATGACCTCACATGTTACATTTCTCATGCCATGTTCTGTGACTTCATATATTACATCACTGGTGACATCAAATGACATCACTGCTATTGTAAGGAATGTTAGTTACTAGGATAACCTGATTTCAAGTGTGTTACTGCTCCCATAGTTTTAAATTGTGGTCATTTTTTTAAATAGAATTTTAAATAGTGCAAACTTGACCCGAATCGGGTATCAGTGCGCTCTACATAGCACCAGTTGTGTACATGAGGACACATAAAAAAAATGGTATGGCACGGGGAGATTAAGTGATTTGCCCAGAATCACAGGATGTCTAGTGTCGTTGCCCAGATTTGAATCCAGTTCCCCAGATTCGAGGTTGACCGCCCTAGCCATTAGGCCAGCTCTTCTCCCATTTTCCTTTTCTTCAGTTCATGGGTGTAGAGACTCAGGCCCTAAATATCAACAGTTTATCTTTTTTTGTGAAGTCTTCAGATAAACATAGTGAGCTGATGGGTGCTGGATATAAGTTCCTGCTTGGCACTGTGCTACAGAATGTGTTTTGAATTAATTTTCTGTCATATGATGTTTTCCCGACGAAAGCCCATCTCATGACAGCTCAGTGCAGAGCATACAAAACAAAATCTGAATGTGCAAATAGGTGTACCAAGGTATTGAAGAAAAGATTTTAGTCCAGGATTTACTTTCCTTTAGAATGGATTCTTTTAAGGCGGCTAGCCATTATTTCAAATGTCTTACCTGCTTTGCTGTAAAAATAGTCCACTGCTTATTGTTTAAATAAAACAATGCAGCAGTTTTGCACATGCGAGCGTTTGTATCTTTTAAGTTTGAAAATGCTTCATTCATTTTAGACCAGGAGAACCAGAAGAAAAGATTTGAGGTCAAGAAATAGGGCTTATGCCTATGTGGTTGATGTGTTGAATGCCTTCTTGAGAGTCTAACGTCTGTGGGCCCTGTGGCCTCCAGAGGCCCTGCACTGGTATCAAGAGGCCAGTGGAGCTGATTGTCTCAGAGGTCAGGAATCTGATGGTCATCCGAGATTAAGGATCCGATGATCTCCAAAGGCTATGAGTCCAATGGACTATGCAGTCAAATCCACATCCGCACTGTGTACAGACATTGATCATAGTACAGACAAGATTCACCGAATGGGAAAGAGTCCCTTTAAAAAGATTTAACCATCAAGTATACATATGAAAGTACTCTAACACTAAAGTCTCATTACCAATTGTAAGTATTTTTTAGCATTAGCCGTAACACCTGTAACTAAAACATAATAATCATAAGTTTAGTGCTGTGTAGCTTATGGTGCATATTGGCCAAAAGTAAAACATTCATCCCCTACTAAATGTGTTCAAATCAAAGTTGATGGAATTAAATGGAATACAAGGGCTTAGAAAATACTATAACATGCAGTAAGCATCACAATTTTAATTAGATTTCTCATTTTAGGGGCAAACTCCATACTGGGTGCTACATATTGCACTCAAAAACGTCATCAACAAAGTATATTTTCATCAAGTGTTGTAAATATCACACCTAAAGAGGACGCCCACAATGAAGGCCTTTGATGGAAAATTACATATTTTTGGTTTTTAACTTGGGAAACTGAATCTGATTGATGGCACAACGATGCTGAAAAGACTGCAGCATAAACTACACCATGATCATTTGTAAAAATGAAACATTATATCCAATAACTTCAAAAACTACTTAAAACAATATTCTACTCTTTGATTCAGTTATTCTCTTCAGAAATGGAAAGCCAAGACCCGTACAGGAATTTTGTCCCTATAAACTGAAGTGTCTTGCATTAGACTTCTATTGCATGAATGGAGTGATGGCAAAGAGATAGAAATTCTCTTGGAAAGAAGTAGAAGAAAGAGCAGAGGCCAGTCATTCTTCTAAATAAATCTAATGATGGATTGTTTGAAGATAAAGATGGGCTAAAATGTATATGAGACCCTTTGTGCCCAATGGATGAAAGGGAGACATCCACTGTTCAAAAAATAAATATGAAAAAGAGAGTCTAGGGGATAATTTTTACAGACCCTGAAATCTCCACACCCCTAATTATATATATGAAGAAAAACACTAGGAGACAACCGGTCAATTATATGTAAACTGAGTGGGTGCACAAAAGATAAAGGACATCACACAACCACGAACTGAGTAACACCTGGCTGAGAAAGAAGTCCCATCGCCCCCCCTGCTGGCAGAGCATTATCATCTGGGAGATGGTAAACAGATCCAAGCTGCCCGTCCAAACCATCGGGCGATGGTGCGGCAATGGATATCAAAGACCAAAGGTTGACACTACCCAAGGGTTTTCTCAAAGTGCAGTGCTGATGGTGTGCAGTGCAAAGTGTAAGTGAGGTTAAAAATGACTACAAGGACAAAAAATATGTTTAATTAGGATTGTCCAGGTGTCAAGAATAAAAACGACGCTAAATAGCCTGAAATTATAGCTATCTCATGGCGCTAAGCAAGAGGTCAACATGTTTCAGCCGTAAAGGTACACTGCCCGGCTTTCGTCAGGACCTAGAAGATGGAATGCTACTGCAATTTAAATGACTTCAAGTCGGCAGTACAAGCTCTAGTTATCCCTCGTGTGGAGTACTTAAGTGCCTCTCTGTGTGGCATTCCAAAAACTACAACAGCACCCCTAAGAGCCTCAATAAATGCTGCAGCGAGACTCATCACTGGTTCTAAAAAAAGCTACCATATTTCCCCAGACTTGCTGCAGTGCAAAGTGCAGTGGTGCGGCGTGCTGTGCCCTCAAGTCAGTCAGGCAGCAGCTCGGTGACAGTCATCCAGCTGCATCGGTGAAATGGCAGTCATCTTGGTTCAAAAGAGTTCTAAAGTTCAGGGGTTAGGGCCCCACTTTTTTTAGCCCAAAATACATTTTCCTCTCAGGCAGCAGAGAATGACTCTGCCCAGCCAGAACCATTTCTGTCCTCTCTGGTGCAGCTTCCTGGCACGAGATGGAGGCAACATTGTCAGAGGCAATCCAGGATGCAAGGAAATCTCCTCCCCAACTCTAAATGCAGCCCAGGTCTAGTCAGCCCATCCCTGACCCACCCAGACTATCTGGAGCCATTGCTCGTCCCCAACCCATGTTCTCCCAAAGCTAGACAGTCAATCCACAAACCAGTGGAGGCACACTAGATGGGTGAGCAGACAAATACCTACTTTCTAAAAGTGGTATTTTTAAACACTAAAATATGCATCTTTAGATTCTGAGTTCAGGCATATTAAACTGTATTTCTCTACCTTGTTCCCAGGGCCAGTTATGTTTATAAGATGTTATAAACAAACTCCCCATTCTGTTCTATGGGAACAGGTAGCCGTCCAATAGTGAAAAACTAGAGTAATTCAGTATCAGGACATGCCACACATATTAGTGCATATCCTGCCTTTCACATACACTGCACTCTGCCGCCAGGGATACTGTGGCCTGCATACCTTAGGGGTGACTCACATGTACGAAAAAGGAAAGTTAGGGCCTGGCAAGTGGGTACACTTGCCAAGTCAACATGGCAGTTACAAACTGAACATAGACTCTGCAAAGGCAGGTCTGAGTTACCCTTACAGTGCTACTTCTTTGGGTGGCACAATCAGTGCTTCAGGCCCACTAGTAGCATTTGATTAAAATGCCCTGACACACTTAGTGCACTTTACTAGTAAATCAAATATGCCAATCAGGGAAACAAAAATCCATAACACAATTTACCCAGAGAGCATATGCACTTTAGAACTGATCAGCAGTGATAAAGTGCCTTGAGTCCTAAAACCAACAAAGACAGGTCAAGAACAAATAGGAGGAAGAAGCAAAATGTTTGGGGATAACCCTTTAAAAAAGGCCATTTCAACTTGTTGGATAATTTAAAAGCTTTCTAAGTGATTTTTGAGGAGCCCATTCTCCTAACCTGGTTCTGTGTATGCATGGAATGGATGTGAGTAGACGTCGGTAAAGAGAGAGGTGTCTGAATGGCTTGTAGAAATGTGATTTTTGGCAAAGTTTGAGTTTTACACAGGATTATGGGTAAACAAAAAAGATTCTCAGAGCCATGTAAGACACTCCATCCTGGACTCCCCCAGGTGACTAGTTTTAAAAAATTTCCTGGTTTTATAGGTTTCTCTAGGTGCCTGCTGAGCTGTGGCTCAAGATCCACAGCTGATGACAGTGCAAAAAAACTCAATTTGTTTTAGTGGAAAAATGTGATGTGTATCTGTTTCATTTGATGCCCTTTCCTCTCACAGGCACTTGGCCTATTCACACAAGGGAGGCACCATTATTTTTAGGAGACGTTGGGAAATGCTGGGTGGTAGAACATTTATTTTTCCATGCAAACTGCAGGAGTTTTCTCCACAGAGATGAAAGGAACATGTGTTTTTTAGGCAACGCTTGAGCAACCATGGGATTCTGGGAAGAAAATATATGGTGAGAGCCACGCAGGTGTATAGGTTTTTCATGGAAAATGTGATGTCTATGTTGTTTTTTGCACCCTTTCCAATCATGGGGATTTAGCTCACCTATACAAGTGAGGCCCCATTTTTGTCAGTAGACTTGTGGGAATGCTGGGTCGTAAGAACTGTGTGGGTCCATGCATATTCCAAGAGTTTTACTCACGTAAATGGCAGAAAAATGTGCCTTGCAGGCAAAGTTTGAGATGTGCAAGGGATTCTGTGTAAAACAAACATTAAGAGAGCCACAAAATTCACCCCATCATGGACTTCCACTGGTGTCTAGTTTTCAAAGATAGGATGTTTTCATAGGGTTCCTGTTGGCAAATGAAGAATTTGTTGTGTGGTTTAGTCTACATATGTTTTTCACTGGGAACCAAACACACAAATGTCCCACTTGACTATTGCAGAGCAGTCCAAGGTCTTCTGTAAGGAGCTGTTGTGGGCTAGTAATACTATCAGCTTGTGTATAATTGTAAATCAGTGTGTGGTATTGAATAGTCTGTGTGTAATAAATGTACGTTTTTAAAGAAAAATCACAAACTAGCCAATTCTTTATTGAGTGTTCTTAGTGAGTATATGTGAATAGTGATTACTAGCCCACACCACCTCCTTTCAGTAGTCTTTGGACTGCTTTGCAATGTGTGGTGAGCCCTAGAGGATCGGGTCACCACCAAATTGAAGAAACTGTGCGGGTGTCTACAGGAGCAGCACAGAGTCCCCCTAAAATATTTGGAAAGTCCCAACCTAAAGCAGTTTTATTTACAAACAATGGGTCAGGTGCTGAAAGGCATTAGGGGGCGCTCCTCTGGGAACCTTCATATCTGAGCAGCGGCTCTCCCACTGCTCCAGAGAGAGCTGCACTGGATTGTCTGGCAAGTAAGGGGTTTCTCTGAAGCATGTTCCAGGTCATCACCCAACTCTGCATAGTCTCTTCTGGGGCAGGCTATCTGTACCAAGCTCCTAGGATGTGCATGTCAAGTGTCTACCAAGCATAGTACTCACATGGTGCACATGCATGTGTACATGTGTCCCCATGTAACCTGACCCGTACCCCTTACCCTGGCTGCATCACAGTGGCCTTATCTCACAAGGCGGACACAGGTGGTAAAACACGCAGTCCATTTTACCATTAGTTTACCGTGGGTGTGCACCAGGTTATGAGGCTCTCCCACAGTAAAAGGTTAAATATCAGGTGAACAATAAAGGAAACATCTGGGTGGTCGGATGGTCAGAACCATCTTCTCACATTTCCCTATGTCCTCCCTGAGCTGCAGCCCAACATCCATAGCTAGCCATCATGTAAAAACAACAAAAAAAGATTGATGCTGCAGGGTGAAACATGTTGTTTTCTACGTAACATTTTGTGGTGTTTTTTGTTGCATGCACAAGACCCAGCCTCTTGTGAATGTGTCAGTACAGTCCTTATTACAAAAGGGGCCATTTCTGTAATAACATAGTAGACAAAGGCCACAAAAGTGGGAGCACTAGTGTAAAACAGCCACTATTTTTTTATAATTACTTACTCACAGAACCTCTTGTCTGTATTCTTCTCTAGTTGCATAGGTGTATGAATTAAAACAAATATATCATGTGGCCCATAGACAGGATCTCATTCTGGCAAATCAAAACATTGTTAGGTCTTGGTCACAGACAAAAGTAGTTGTTGCTAGGCAAAACTGACTTGCTTGATAATTTCACATCCTTAATTTGGTCTCTTTCTTCCCTATCATTTTGTTTGTCCATCTAGAGGTGCTTTGTGGATTCACCAGCTGTAGATTGGCCTTTTTATCTTTAAATAGCAGTGTTTTTATTGGGATCGATTGGCTTGCTTGCCTATTTTAACTCTTTGCCACTTATTTAACAGCGTTTATCCCTTTTCTTTCAATGTCCCACCCAAGAGATCACCTTGGATTCAACTCAGACTGTGGAATACATTTAAGAACCACATCCTCCCCTCAGCATTGGAAACAGTTCTTGATGTTTGCAATTCATAGGGAAATGCTTTTTCCTCTTTTATTCACTTTCACATGTAGTTTTTGTTTCATGCCTCATTTGTGCGTTTATGTTGTGTCATAATGTGGTTTCCTTGACCTCAATATAGCTAGATCGTAAATCGTGGGAGAACAATAAAAAAGCCACAATCTCAAAGACTTAGGGAAGCGGAGATCTTGGGGTTACTTCTTTGCCATCACATCATCCCTCGGCCATCTTGACCAGACCAGAAATGTATATTGTTTGGGGGGCTCTTACATGACGTATGTTAGGGGGATCTAGACATAAATGCTTCTTCTAATGTTTTCATGGGTTTCCCCTATTATACACTTAGAGCCACCCCACCCTTCATTCTGACACTTTTTGAAATAAATCCACATAACATGTTTTAATCCTTGTATCTTTTATTTAAAATATTGACAGTAAACATGTCATATTTTTCTGGGTGCCCTGGTCGGCTCCAGATGTGCAGATGGCTCTTCAAAAACATGGATGCAGGGGCTCAGGATCCCGGCTCTTGAGGCTTTTGTGGTGTCTGCTCCTCAGCAGGTCTGGCTGCTCCTCCATTGGTACTCCCTCTTCCATGGTACTGCCCGTGAAGAGGCTGAAGATTGAGCATCTTCAAGCTGACACAAGCTCTTTCAGGCTGACTGTGAAAACAGTGGTTACTCATGAATGGCATCTGAGAATAGGGTCTACCAAAGAGTGAGATTCTTCTGAATGCAGCAGGGGTCCAGGAAACTCCTTACATGGTAGGGTTAATTGAGCACATGTGTGCATGCTATTACATTTGTACCAGGGTGAACATTTTTTCTGTAAGTAAGCACATGCAAAATTATGACTGGTAATGTGCACCTCAATTCTGCGAAACCATACATGAGTAAAGAATGAACAGGCAATTGTACAGGTGTTTAACATGCATGCAGCTCAGCTGAGACCTATTCATCTACATCTTTAAATCAAGGGGCATATGTATCGTTATGTCATGCAGCAGAGCAAGTCACCTTGCAGAGGTGCACTGCATGATAAGGAAAGGGCTGGAATGCATTGCCTTTGTCCAGAGATGGCACATAATGTGCGGCCTAGTGCCAATATAGGCAGTCTCACAACCTGCGTTTTTATCCGGAATGTGTTTGTTCAGGAAGGGGCTTCTTTTTACACAAAAAACGTTCCCTGAGGCCTACAAGGCAACATGAACATGTTTTTCCTTGTTCGCTTCGCCTCGGGAGGCGTAGCCGTTTTGGCTCATTCCTGCTCTGCCACTTATGGTAAACGTGGGACTGGATCAAAATGCATGGGATTTGAATGGGAATATCCATAAACCACACGCAAATGCCTCAGGGAGAAGAGCAAACGAACGCAGCGATCTCTGCTGCTGTGCGAGACTCTGAATTTATCAGGACCAGGTAAGGTAGCCTTGTGTAAGTTGATAAATTGCATCTTAATGGTTGCTTCACATTTGCACCCTGTTACATGGTACAGAAGTGATGCAATCCTGTGATAAATATGGCCCTGAATGTACAACTCTGAAATATTTTGGCAATAATCAATGGGCAAAGGCCTGATGACAATATAGTACATTTGCGGATGTTTAGGAAATGATATGGCAGACAAATATTTTGATTAGATTCAGAGGGGCATATTTATCATTAAATCACGCAGCTCATTGATCCACCGTGCTGCGGTGTTCTGCATGACAAGGAAACTGCAGAAATGCACCATATTTAACATAATACAGTGCATCCCTCTTGTTTCCCGGCCGCCTGGTACCAAAGCAGGAACTCCTGCACTACAGTGCAAGGATGCCGATGTTGTTAGAAGGTTTGTTTTATGTAGGAAGGGCAGCCGTCCTCCGCAAAACAATCCCCTGAGGCATTTTGCTCTCTCGATATCCTCCGTAGAATATGGCAAATATAGGAAGAGCACAAAACAAGAAGAGGAATCGAGAGCTCCCCTCGTCACACCTCCCCCGGAGAGGCAAAGCATTTGGCGCATTCCCAGGTCTACCTCTAATGGTAAATCTGGGAATGTGCCAAACCAATGGGTGTTGTGTGGGAACACCCATGACCACCCATGACCACCCATGACCACCCTTAGAACTCCTCGCTGGGGCAGAGGATCACAACGCGGCCAGGCTGACCGAGACACCCGGCCATGCCAGGTGGCCTTGCAGAGCTTGATAAATCACACCTAAGGTTTGCATCACTTTTTCACCCCATTGCGTTGTACAAAAGTAACACTAACCTATGATAAATATGTCCCAGAGTCTGAGGGTGACGATAAGTAAAGTAGAGAAGAGAATAGCAGAATAGTAGAAATAATACAGCCCTGAAGAAGCCCCAGGCCTGTTGGCCATTTAGGGGTGAACACGTGTTGGCTGTTCACTGGATGTGCCAATAAATACGCTTTGCACAAACTAACGTGATTGATTGGAATTATTCCAAAGAAGTAACATTTACATCTTCATGCCCCAGCACAACTCTGCTATTCTCTACTCAAACAAAGGGGTGAGGGGTGTCCCCCTGCTGAGGGCAGAAGCTCAAACAGATTGGAAGCTCATTAAACTGGTTAGTAAGGGTTTGTGATCTTCTTACCCTTCCAACCCGTGCAAATGAGTAAAGTAGAACCTGTTCAAGAGCAGTCAAGGTGAAGCAAGATAAATAGCATGTTCCATTAATAAAAGTCAGCTGAGAGGCTGAGAGCAGAGTACTATTGATTTAAACTAAAATGCAGTTAACAACAGCAGAAGAGGAATATATGTCATTCAGGCCAGAAGCAAAAAACTTGTCTCTTCCATATAATGGGCATTCATGGACGATGGAACAATTATCTCTTTATGGCATGAACAATTATGAAAGCACTATAATCTGCTACATCATACAATAGATTAACTGTCCTAGGGAACACGTGCAGCTCGTCAATGTCATAACCAGTGTCACAAAGCGCTTTTCTCACAAAATCTTCATCAATGCATAAATGGGGAAACTTGTAGCTCCCAACCATGTAATATGTTTCTTCAAGGCATGCTATTATTACTAAATGCCCTCCTGGTTTTAACAGTGTTGTGACATTTTTTAGGGCAGTTATGAAAGTTTCCTTGTCTGTAACATGGGCTTCCAAACAGTGAGACAAGAGTAGACAATCAGCCTGTGGGAGTAAGGTGGGAGACAACGGGTTACTTTTGCAGACGTCATATTTAACAGGTTGTTTGATTTTCTTTTGCCACATGTTTTGCTTCTCAATCCATGATTCCCTAAAAAATAAAGAAAACATAATAATATGTGGCTTAGTAATAAAAATGCATTGTTTGCTTTCTTTCAGGATTTCACAAATCTAATTTGATTTAACAAATGGGCACGTGAACAAAAATGCATGGTTATGTATATGTATATAAGGCATTTTCATTGGTTTATGAAGAGCATTGATAAAAAAGAAAAAAACGGTTCATGCCAAACATCATGATTGGAGGAGAATATGTCATAGAGTTATCTACAGGTGCACAAAACATTACTTCTGAGAAACACAATATTACAGAAATGATATCTCTTCAATATAACAGACACATAAGCACACTTGATCAACACAGGGAAGTTTAATGCTGCCAAGTAACCCATAACCTATAGATCAAAGAGGTGTGTTTATGGAGTGCCACAGAAGAATGAGAAGCTGAGTGGACCAGCTGGGACTCACACCTGTAACAATAGTACCGAACACAGGTCTTCTAAGGGGATGTTTTAGACCACCAAGCCACCCAAGATTAAGTAGGTTTGGTTCCTAGCTCACCTGTGTCCCTGCTCCAGGGGCTTGAGGCGCCCACAATGTCCTCACCTGATGGCTCCCTCTCTCTCTCATTCTGTGCCTCTTGTTCTTTGTTCTCTTATCTGATTCCGACTCTTTTAGTTTGCTATTATCCTAACCTGATTTACTCTGTTTTGTGCTTTGTTGCTCTATTTTTGTTCTTTCTTCTTTAACCTTTCTGTATCCCTTTTTCTTTGTGTTCTGATCCTTTTCATCCTGTTTATTTTTGTTTTTTTGTTTTGGATCATCACACAGAAACATTGCTTTTAACCTGACCAACCTGTGGTCATACTTTTGCAATTTATTGACTGGACGTACAACTACTCCAAATTGCCCCTGCCTGCAGCGTTTCCTACTATTAGCTCCCTTATTCTCAACAAGGAACAATGTGCCTTATCAAAGGGCTCCTAATACACCAGGACAATATCGTCCAATGTGTTGTGTGCTTCCATCAAACTTAATGCACACACTCTGCATTACTCCTCTTCTTACCTCCTCAGATATCGTGCTACCACCCCACTCCTTGTGACCTCATGCTTTGACCCAGTTAAATTTCTTTCCCAGGTCTAAAAACCAATAATTACCTTAATTTCTCTTTTACCCTACCTCTTTGGTTCTGATTCCTTTCATCCTATGCAGCACAATCAGTACCATTGTCCTGAAGATGACTTGAACTCTACACAGGTCAAAACGCTGTTGACACTTCAGCATTTGGTGCTAGTTTTCTGATTTACTGAAAAATAAAAGTATCCCTAGCTATTGTTTAATATAAGGGAATCACTTAAAGTTCTCTGTGTACATTCACATTAGTTTTTTTCATTTCCATGCGTCATTTTATCGCTGTATATTGTATTTTGAATTGTCACCTGCGGCGTTCACTTTATCTTCCATGAGCTTTATTGTGCACAAGTCTGTATTGGTTACATGTACATTTAATGTAACTGAGTGCCACAATATTGTCCTTTTCTATTTTTTCTATTCCTGCATATATACAGATTCATCCTTGAATTTAACTGCTATAATTACAATTGTCTCCCTGTTTCCTTCCTTTTTCTAACTTTTATGTGCATGCTTTTCTGAAAGTAAAACTGTCTTCTACTAATACATGTAGAGACATTGTTGCTTGCTATAGATATTATCTACCCAGGTCTCAAAATGATTTATGGGTACTGTCATGTTGTTTGTTTTTATATACATGAGACCAACAGTAGGAACAATAAAAAGTTGTCATTTTCTTGCCCGGCAGTTGGGCAATGCAAAGGAGGTCGAAAGGAGGAAATTTGCATACAAGAACACTTAATGGAAACATGATCTGTAGTGCAGGGAGAACATCTTTGGGAAGGCAAACAACTATGCGTGGACAGGGATAAAGCTGTGGTAAAATAATCTGCCAAAAATGGGATGGGAATGGAGCAGGTTTAAATTGCTGGACTTAAAAGGGATATGAAGCCAGCCTGATACATGCAAGTGACAGTTATCTAGTGCAGATTATGGGTTTGGAGGTGTCAACAATGATAACTAAAGATTCAAAGAGGATAAGGTGTAGTGTAGTTCCTATATTCCCAACAGGCCCTGCGCATTGGAATAACATAAACAGTAGTATGGACGTAGAAGTGCGGATCTTCCAGGACTCCACTAACTATGCTAAACTTAATTGGGTTTGTTACCAACTAGCTCAGAGGTAACTGGAAACTTTTTTGACTGAATAGGAAGTGATCAGCTTCCCTGGTATAGACAAGAAGGGATTCAGTTTTCCAACAACCGCATAAACATGACAACTTTGCTCCTTACAATAAGAGTCAATCTCTAGAGTCATGTGAAACAATAGACAGTTATTTTACTCAGTCAGTTTTGTGCAGATTACTTTCACCGAAGTGCAGAGAATAGAGAGACGGGCGTCTTTCTTCTCATGCAAGAGAAATGAATTGCCACATTTGCAAGACTAGTTATTATAAAAAGTGCGTACAGTAAAATAAGGATTGCAAAATAATACTCTAAAAGCATTGATATGGTTTCTTAGCCATACAATGGTTTAAAATGAATAAAACATATATACATTCATATATACATTAGGCTAACGTACTCAACTGGTGCTTCTAACTACGCCTACCCCAGTGTACCTGACCTAAGCCTAACACTTGGAAGGGAGTAAGTAGCAGTTTAAGTTAAGTTGGTTTTGCCAAGGCTTGCTTCAGGAATTCTCTCTAAGGGTTTAGTCAACACCATTCCTCTGGAATAGAATGTTGGAGGTCTTGTATCTCCTTCCAGGAGTCGATATCCCAGTCACTCGCAAGAGTAGGCTGGAAACGCCAGAGCTGAATTTTCTCGGCAGGAGAAAAGACAGCGTCTCTCAGCGCGTCGAGGAGGAGGAGGGGAAGCGTCCGTGGGCAGCTTGCATTTGCTGGACTCTGCAAGGCACAGCTGTTCTGCTCCTGTTTTCACCACACCATCGTACGCCGATGTCGTTGAGGCAGCTGTATGTAGCATCAGCATCAGCGAGGCAACGTTTGCTTAAGGCAACGTTAGTAATATTTATACCTGAAAGGTGCCTTGATTGACGTAAGTTTTTGGACATAAGACGTCAATAAAGATGTCACTAGGAAGTGATCGTCTCTCAGTGCTCATTAGAGTTCTATTACTAATCAAAACATAGCAAGCGGGGCTTTCCCAGGTTGCTGAGTTTTATCTTGTTGAAGAACTCGGAGTGTAATCTAGGAATCTTAGATAGTGGCTTCTGCTGTGTCATCTGCACTAATGAGCTGCAGAGGAAGTGATTCTGAAATGTGGCTCTGATCGTACGAGGCCAGAGACGAGTTTCTGAAATATCACACTTGATCGTTTATGCCATTATAGGGGTACAAATGGATTATAGCCGTATAGGGGCATAAGGTCACAGTATTGATCGGGGTCCTAGATTAGAACACGACAAAGGGAGTAGTGGCTAGAGGCTTAGGCATGGCGGACCCAGATGTTGATGAGAAGGGTTTGGCGAGAACAACAAATCCAGTAGCCATCAGCATATGAAGGAAAGAAGTGAACAGGATGACAACAGGTTTAGGATTGGCAAAAGGCTTTGGTGTTAGGACACCCAGAAAAAATGTATGAGAGACTGACATTATTCAGAAAGGATGGGGTGCACTTATCACCTTTGGGTAATTAAATCTACCTACAGGTATTAAGAAGGCTTTATGGAAAAGAAAACTGCAAGACTCTGATTAATGGGGCGAGGTGGGCAAGAGCACCACCTTTAGAGTGGTGTCCCTCTAGACCAGGGTAGATTGTAGCTCAGGACATGATTTTGAGAATCAAAGAAGAATATATATTCTATTGGGAATAACTTTGGCGGTGGTGGAGGAATTTGTGTGTCATTTTCCAAAATTTAGGCCAGCTCCGCTCCGCACCAATAGAAGGCAAAGAGAAAATGAGGGAATAAACGGATTCAAGTTTAGTCCTTGGGCTGGGAATATATTTATAATATATAATATATAATATGTTTATAATATATATTTTATGAAAGTAGAGAGCAATAGAAAAAACTCTAGAGTGGTCTCATTGAGCTGTAATTATTCAAATGGTGCGGAGGAGGTGGAACAGGGGAATGCAAAGGGGGCCGGAACTGTGCAGGGAATCAGGGTGGGTTATTTGTTAATCGTTAGTTCATTGTTTTGTCCATTTTAGATTGTGCAGAAAGAAGCTGAATAAAGTGGTCTTTTACATCAAGCATATGTTTTATCCTAAGGACACATTTAGAACAATTGAGTTTTACATTGGCAGGATTTAGAAATGGCGAGATAGCTAATGTGTAATGTGCATTGCTGAGAAATAAGAAATAAAATGACTGGATGAAGTGCACAGGACATGCCCTGGACTCGCGCTGAACTGAGCATTTACCACTATCCCCACTGTGCTCCTTAGCAGGGATATGGTGGGTTCTGCAGACCCTGTGACTGCACACATCCCCATGGGGAGAGGATGCAAAGCCTTTGTACAGGGCTATCCTTTGCCATGGTGCTTTAGGTCGATGTGAAATGCCTTCACAAGTGGGGCTGCAGCTTGTGATATCAGTAGCAAAAATATTTTGTGGAAAGAATATTATGTTTAATGTATCGAGGACCAAAATATTGAGAAGGTCAGTGCAATCTATGTACATAAAGGCACATATATGTGGAGTTATATATAGTAACACTTTTCTTAGCTATAGAATTCTACCTTCACAATACTTTTGATTTTGAAATGTGTAACATAATATTTTGTTGACATATCTTTTTCTCCCAATATTTTGTCTAAACTCCACCGCACTCTGGCCTAGCATCACTGAAAGAAAAACGAAGGATGCTGCAGAATACATACCCTTTGCCCTGAACTTCGCAATGTGCCTTGGCTGCATGACTCCAATCAATGGCCCCAGGTGCATTCGTCCTCCATTTATCTAGCTCATTGATGCATTTATCATTCGGGCAGCAAATAATGATATCCTTGAAATACTCGCAGGCTGGGAAGGCCCAATTGAAGAAAGGACCAAAGCAGAGGGCAATCAGCCTCTCTCCCTTCACAGCACCTGGTCAGAAAGATATTCATAGCAAGAGTTATGGAAGAGCATATGATCAATTAATAGATTCACCATTCAATTTGCTGTTAAAGTACACACTGGCGCCACTTCAAACAATTTCTGCACACTTTTCAGAAATAAATCAATACAATTAGATGAAAGGAATGAAAAAAATAATTGAAGCAGGACAGTGGAAATCTTACAGAATGATTTAGAATGTGAGTTGAAAAGCAATATGGAATTGTAAACAAAGTATGCCTAAGATCATTCTATGATCAATATTTAAATCCTGCTAAACCTGTTCATCTCCAATACCCCACAGTCAGGAGCACTGCACCCAAAGAAAGCTCAGACAGATGGGCTTCTGGGCAGTAGGGTTGGAAGCACATTGCATTACCCATTTTTCCCACATGGTCTTGCAAGTGTGGTAACTACAGTAGGTACACTCACACCATTGGCTGCTTTCATTTAAAATCACAAACATCTCAGAGGGACAATAGTCATATGTAATTTTATAGCCATGAACATCATTTAGGGTCCCAACAGATACCAGTTGCTCTCCCTGGGATGCCCCTTCTGACCGTTGCCTCAGAGCTAAGATTTTAAGGAAAGTAGAGTCTTAATAAACCGTCGCTGCCTCTGGTACTATAAGTTTATCTGCACATACAATCTCTTCCTTGCAAAATGAAGATATTCAACATGCAATGTAACTCCTACTGCAGAAAAAAACATTGCTATTCTCTAGCTCTTAAAACAAAGAATGACAAGAGTGTTGCATCTCCGTCAGGGCAATGGAGTATTCAATTTTTCTCTACCCCCCAGATGGAGTAATTCCACTCCTAATTTGGAGATATGTGCTCCACCAACAGACATCTCTTACATTGGCAGGGATCTCCATCACAGCTGTTCCTGTCAATGCATTGAAAGCTTGCCTAAAAAAAAGTTGGAGTATCTTATTGAAAATCCCAAAATACCCCCCCAAACCCATGCCATGGGACTTTTTTCCATAGCGTGGAGGTCATTAAAATATTTTACTTCCACGTATTGACATTTTTGTGAGATAGCGGTAAGCAAGATGAAAAAAAAATCCCCTGGGCGAGGTAGGAGGGTGGGCAGGACTGGTGGACAAATTAAAAACCTCAGATGGCACTCTGTCAGAGGTGTATGTCAGCAGTGAAGGTGGAGACACCTGATTCTAATTGAGGTGGGCAGACCTTCCGTACGGTGGAAAGGGTACTCTATCACTCTGAGTTTTTTTTTTATTGTTCAATACCACTCAGTGTATTTACCAAGATTGAAAACCAATTGTATGCAACCTTTTCATTTATAATTGAATTTTACTTTTTTACTGCTACTCCACTTGATCCACAAATTCTGGATTAGTCATTTGACACATAGCTTTTAGAATATACCTCATTTTCTAAGGTGAGCCATTTCTAAGAATTCTACATTGATTTGAGAGCACCTTTACCACTGATGATGGGTTTTGACATTGACTGTTTGTTGAAAAGATACTACTTATCAGACTGAGCTAAGAACCTGCAATTTTTTAGCAAATGTTATTTGTGATTCCATTTTCATTTACAATACAAGATGAACATAAAGAATTAGGAAACTGAGTAGTTCATGTACATGCTACAACATGACTCAACCATTTCGCTGTTAAGGAGGCGCTTGCATAGCACAATATTTAAAAAGGCCCAGGCTCACCTCTGCTGTACATGGACCTCGTGATGTCTGTTTAACCAGGTTTGAAATCTATGGCCAGGCTTGCCTGCAATTGTTTCCCAATAGAGAAAACTCCAAAGTAACATCTTATCCTTTTTGCCCCCTCCCCTACATCTCCTCCATGTGCAGGAGTGATCCCTTTCCTTCCTGATCCTGGAAGCAGAGGTACTTCAGCCATTTATCATAGTATGGTTTTTCAGGGCGGTAAAAGGTTTGATGTGTGCCCACAAACATACAGGTTTGGATAACCATGTCTTGTTCCCCTCACTTACCACTCCTTACTGGCGATTTACTTATGAATATTTCTCTGTATACATGTGAAATGCCCCATAATAAGGGAACTATTTATCAAACTATCATGCAGCGCAGAAAGCCACCTTGCACTGTATTTAACGTAATTTAAAGCGTTCCTGTCCTTTCCTTGCGCTTGCAGACTCCAGCGCAAACACAAGATCCCTTGCCTGCGTTGTAAGCAGAATAGTTTTTGTGCAGGAAGGTGCCCTGACGCATGTTCCTCATTTTATTTGTGCTGCAGAAGAAGAAGTAATGAGGAAAAATAAAATTAATTCCCCTTCTTAGGCCTCACCTGGGGAGTTGCAGCGTTTTGATGAATTCCCAGGTGTACATGGCCTTACACGGCTTGATAAATCACCAAGGATGACCCAACTTCTACAGAAATATACCCTCAATCCGTTTACGCATTCTGGAACTCCTCATATAAATACTTTCCAGACATTAATGATGGCATTTTCAGTTGTAAAGCTATGTTAATGTCCAAATATGTCTTTGATTTTTGCTCTCAGATAACTTTTTTCCACAGCTGCACGTAACGGCTTCAACTTGAAAACCCTGGAACCGGATTTCAAAATGACCATATTTACCACATTTAATAAATGTCGTATTTTACAAGAAATCTATCATTTTTGATATGTGAACAATTCTGTGATCCTTTTAGTTTGCAGTCAACTGAGATCAATTCTTGCAGTCTTTTTGTAACAACCACTACCTTACGATGTCAGTGGACCTCTGGTGAGCCCTGTTTAGTCTTGAAGAAACAACCTGAGGGCTGCTGCGTTCCTTTTTAAAGGCTGTACCTCACTTCTGTGTGGCTAATTGACGGATATATGTATCTGTGGTAAGCTTTTTTTATTTGGAAGGATTTTCCACTTTTAGAAGTTTTTGCTTTATCAACAATTCCTCTAATGTTGGGATAGTTTGAAGTCAGACATCTAACAAATTACATTTTTTTTGGTTGGGGACAGCAGGAAATGCCAGGGGTCAAATCAGGATCTCTGTTGTGGCAAATAGTGTTGGGGGCAGACCATATATGCCCAACATCCCGTATCTGTTTCAAAGAAAATGCCTAAGTAGTTGATATCCAACTAGGTTTGTCAAATTTTCCATCATATATATAATCGCAGATTGATAAGTTAGAATTATACTTTCACCATGTGTCAGAATCATTTGTGATCCTTTACGTCACACTTACCTAGCATTTCCTTCAAGTCCTTCAACTTGGGTGAATGCATTAATCATGACTCAATGTAGCCACTGCTTGCAAGCTTTAGAGAAAATAGAACACATAAAATAGTCAAATGGAAACAAATATCAAATACCTGAAGCGAAGGCTTTGTTCAAAAGTGGAATGACCCTCATCACTGTGTCTGTAAGAAAGGGGGCGTCCTTTCCAGTGTATATGTCCATCAGCATCTTTGGGTCCAAGAGCTGGTCATGGCGCTCCTTCAGCTTGTAAACAGATTCCATTTCTGAGAAAACTACTGAGAACCTCGGCTTCCTCAATTCATGCAATTGTGTTTTTATAGCAATAAAATCTAAATTGTAAATTATGAACACACAGTAGGATGGTGATTGAAGATTCTAAACTGTTCCATATTTATGTTAAAAATACAGTGCGGGGTGAACGAAGAGAGAACAAAGTCACACAGGCTGGGTCATGCAAACTGACAAATCAAAACTTTATGAAGGTTACTATGTTATAGGTCTGTCACTGTAGTGGTTGGGTATTTTGTAGAGATCAGTTGGAGAAAACATGCCTCTTGCGCTCATTGTTTAGTATAAAATTAGCTTGTATTATGAATGCTTAGCTTTGAATCATTATTTCTTTGAGCAATGCAACAGCTCAGAATGTATTTTTATATTTTATTTATAAAGTGTAATACAGTACAATGTAGACCCTGGAAGGGTATCAAAGCGCTTAAAAAATGTGACAGCAAGTAGAAAGCAGGATAACCTGGAAAGATAAAGGCTGTCAGTACTCATTATAAATCAGGAGAAGGAGTGAGTTAACCATCATAAAGCAGCAGCGAGGGAAGGTCCACCCTGGTGGATCAACTGCGGCAGATCCATACCCAGATAAATGAATTGTTGGATTCAGGGTAAACATAGTTTGACTTTTTTGTTTAAGGATCGGCCACTGCTAGACAATTCCAGTTTGTCGGCTAGATACTTTGGTCTGTTCAAGAGCAGCCTGTTTAGGGCCTTCAGATCAGGAGTGATGTGGTTGTAACTTTTGGATCCAGTGATGAGCCTTGCAGCTGAGTTGAGGGACAGTTGTAGTGGAGCCATGCTAGATTTCAGCAAACCACATAGGGTTGCACTCCCATAGTATAATCTGAGGATCACTGGCTGATTCGAGATCGTCGGCGGGAAGGGAGTGTTTTAGTTTTCTTACAGTGTTCATTTGAAATTTTGATACTTTACTGGCTGCGCTGATGTGTTCCTGTATGGTGATTGTCTTGTTGAGTGTTGAGTGAATACAGTGATTTGTTGCAAGAAATTGGAATATTAGTTGAGGAGAGAGGAAGACACTCAAGTAATAACCCCAACCCTGGTCAGGAGGAACACTCAAAGTCACTGAATTAAGCTAAGCTGGTAGCTATGGCAGCGAGGCTTAACTTAAAGGCAACATGTAAAGATTTATGCATTACTCTGAGAAATTGGATTGTTGGGTGACTAGGGTTCGAGGCATGATCCCGTAAAAGCCATAGTCCAGGACTAGATGAACCACAACAAGTCACTAAATTAACCTGTAATCAACTGTGGGCAGCTTCACGCAAAAATCATGTCAGGCTTAACTTAGAGGCAATGTGTAAAATATCTATGCAGCACTCACACAGAATTCAAGTGAAAACACAGCACAGGAAAAAATCTACATTAATTTAGAAAAATAGAAAACATTTTATTATATACTTTGACACCAAAACAGCAATAAAATAATCAGTACACATATAGAGTTATAGTACTTTTAAATACTTAAGACAATGGCACCAAAACACACAAAGCATCAGTCCCTGCTATCTGTACGAGACCAAGTGAAATACACAAGTTTAGGCGAACAGCAAAGGAGCATGGCATGGATTCATGGATGAGGTTAGTCTGACAGAAAAGAGTTACCTACACAGTCCAAGAGTTTTGTTTGAGGTGAAAGGGCCTTTGATGAGTAGAGGGAGCATTGTGGATGTCTGCTGAAATTGTGTGAAGAGCAAGTTGAGCATCGCAGACAGTCATCACAGTAGCATGAAGATCAGGTCATGGATGGTCAGGGCTGGAGCTGTGCGGTTGTTTCCACCGTGAGTGTTCGATGCTAAGAGTTCATTCGATGGAACTTTGCATCGGTGATTGGCTCCTTTTAGGTTTTTTCAGGTAAGAGTTAGGTAGTGATGTCAGCGAGGCTGGAGCTGAGAGCCCCAGAGCTCATGTGCCAAGTGACTCCTGGGTGATCCATTCTTGAAATTTCCTCCAGACTGGGCAGGGAGGTTTGCACAAGGGTGGAGAGGTGATGTGGCACTTTGGGATAGGCCAAAGGTTCATACCTGCTGGAACCTCCTGCCCCCACTTTAAAAGGTCCTATACAGGGGTGAGAGGTTTCTCTTGGGTGTGATTTTCTACTGGACACTGGAACTGGAGGCAGCCACCTTGGACAATTGAAAGAAGGAACCTCCCAACATCCATCTGGACTAAGGACTCTACCTCTAATTCACCCCAGGACAAGTGGGGCACTCCCTAGGACCATGGAAGCTGGCTCCCGTACACTCTTTAGACTCAGTTGGGGGACAGACTGGACATCTGCACAAGGAAGAAGAGAATCACAGTGGAAAAGGTAAATAAAGAGACTACCTCAAGGAGCCAATGAAGCTAGCTCCACCCCTCAGTGTAAAATCCACTCCGCTCACAGAGTTTGCAGATTTTTGGCAACTCCGTAAAATGCGGAGTTACAAAAAACTCTGCGGTCTGCAGCGAAGTAGAGTTTTTTTTGTGTTTGGTTTTTTAAAATGTGTTTTCGCGTGCGCGGATGCAACTTACCGGGATGCCTGCAATCGCCAAGTGTGCTACGAGAATTGGTAGCCGGCCGCACATTCTCGCAAGAGTGTGAGATGGAGAACATGCCATTCACGCGCACTATCGGCCAACCAGCTGAAGTTTTGTGACTCTCACGATCCAGAACACAACGAATTTGCATTCTGGAGAAGAATCTCTCTTAAGTAGCAACAGAACCTTTGTGAAATGGTGATTTGGCTGCCCTGAACATGTTATATTTGAGCTCCTGATACCGCCGCAGTGGAGCACAAGATGGCGACCGTGATCTCCTGGTGAACGGAGCGGGATGATACTGCACTGAGTGTGGCGGACCAACCGCCCGCAACCAAGCTGCTGCTGTGCCTGCTCTGAAGAAGGTCCCGCTGAGGCTGTGCCGATTCCTGTCACTGGCTCTGGGCCCTGGCCCCTCAGGCGGGAAGTTGTGGCTTAGCCGACCCTGTCTAGAGAGAGAAAGAGGAGATTGTTTTATGCCACTAACCACGGGATAGATAAACACATGTATGCCCAAGCTGGAAGACCGAGATAGGCAACTTCCACACTTTAATACCTAAACTCTATATTGCCACCACAGAAGACCGCCTTAGACCCACTGCATATAACTGGAATGTACATGGCCTGGGTGACCCCCGTAAATGCCGTCACATTCTGTCCTACTTCGATCACCATAATATCCACTGCACTATGCTACAGAAGACACACCTTAGACCCACTGCCTCAACCACATTTGCATCCCGATGGGCAAATTATAGACACTTTTACTCATACTCCTCCTATGCCTGAGACATGACTATATTGGTGAAGCGCCTCCTCCACTACACCCCCATACGATCCCACGAAGACTCGCAGGGCAGTAACAGCATCCTTTAGGGCCGTCTGGCAGCTCACTCTGTAACTCTCCTGGGGGACACCATTGTAATCTGACTGTCTGCTGCTGAGGATCGAGGGCTCTCCTGGACCCCTAATTTGCTTTACAACGTCCCGCTGCGCACCTGAGTCACAGGGAAGCCTGACTGTGCTGCGTGTGCTGGACCAGGGCTGCGAGCGTGCGGGGCAGGACTTCCAAGACCAGAAGCCTCTGCACACCGCGCCTCTCGACACCTGGCCGCTCTCCCTGTCCACCACGCCCCGCCTGCAATCCTTCAAAGGTTCGACTGGAGAAACCAACGTGGGACACCATTGTAATCTGACTGTCTGCTGCTGAGGATCGAGGGCTCTCCTGGACCCTAAATTTGCTTTACAACTTGCGGAACCCGCCTCGCGGGTCCCGCTGCGCACCTGAGTCACAGGGAAGCCTGACTGTGCTGCGTGTGCTGGATCAGGGCTGCGAGCGTGCGGGGCAGGACTTCCAAGACCAGAAGCCTCTGCACACCGCGCCTCTCGACACCTGGCCGCTCTCCCTGTCCACCACGCCCCGCCTGCAATCCTTCAAAGGTTCGACTGGAGAAACCAACGTGGGACACCATTGTAATCTGACTGTCTGCTGCTGAGGATCGAGGGCTCTCCTGGACCCCTAATTTGCTTTACAACTTGCGGAACCCGCTTCGCGGGTCCCGCTGCGCACCTGAGTCACAGGGAAGCCTGACTGTGCTGCGTGTGCTGGACCAGGGCTGCGAGCGTGCGGGGCAGGACTTCCAAGACCAGAAGCCTCTGCACACCGCGCCTCTCGACACCTGGCCGCTCTCCCTGTCCACCACGCCCCGCCTGCAATCCAACGGTCTACCTATTTAAGGCAAGGCCATTACCCGCTAAGCGGGAGCGTCCCGGGAGAACCCCGGGACAAGGGCGGGACCGTCTAAGGCCGTCATAGGCCGGAGTAGGCCGGGCTGGGCCTACCTTCTTGTGTTGGCTATTTGAATCCTGCTCCTATTTGTTGTTACAGCCCCCCGCCGAGTACAATCTACCATCTATTGTTATGCCATCCCCGGCAAGGGAGAGTACCCCCTTGAAGCTGGGAGGAGTTAAAAACAAGACCTTAGAGAACTATTTCTCCCGGGCTGTGGGGGAGGGGGACAAGGAGAGTAACTTATCCCGGCTAAGGGCAGAGCGGAGACGCTCAATAGATAGCCTGAAACATACACCCCTTGTAGATCATCCGATTATGCCTAGGGAGGAGTTGACTCCAATAGATGACGTCCCACTCCTGTTGAGGGATTGTACGAACACCCCACCAGTTCCAACCATGAGTATAGCCCCAGTTATCAGCCCAAGCCCTACCAGGGTGACCATTGATTTAGTTTCCCAACTCCCTCCAGCTACTAAGGCCAGGAAAGGCAAACCTAAGCCTGCCACCACGCCAAGTGTATTTGGGCCCCCTCCTAATAAACGTAGGAGGAAATCGAAGGGAGCTCAGGGGAAGAGCAAACCCAAAATCTCTCACTCCGATTTTGGGAGGTCCTCAAAACCCCTACATTGGCAGCGAAATTACCGGACGAATCACATCCCAAACCTACTGTCCAAGATGCCCTGGCTCCCGCTCTGATAAAAGATACAGGAACTAATATTGCTAATGTTCCCCTTTCAGTGGTCCCGCTTGGTAACCTGGAATTCCTGCTAAGGTCTCTATTGCTACCAATCAGTGAGAGTATAAAAAAGGTCGAGATTAGACTTACCATTCTGGAGGCCACAATAAGTAGTATGAAAATCCCGGCTGGTCACCAGGGAAGGCATTCAGAGCCTATTTCTACCCCACTGGTCTCTCATCAGCCCTCAAATAGTGCAGCAAATCCAGCCCCTCTACAGGCCGCGAATGCGGCGGTCCCGCAACAACCCTTGAGGACCAAGTACGTGCCAACTAAGTCCCTCAATTCTAAAACGCCCATTCCTTCTGCAGTCCCTGTTCCCCCGGCACAGCCGGTAGATAGCACCTCATTGACTCCCCTAATGAAGCTTCCCCCCAGACCACGTAGGCCTAATCTACCCCCTGAGACAAATGATTTCACTGTAGTCATGGCGGGCGTCCCTCCACTTGAAGTAGGTGAAACTGAGGATTTTTGTTCCCTAAAAAGTAGGGTAATCAAGTGGTTAAACATAAACAGACCTCTCCCGGTACACCTTAATAATGAAATCATAATGGTAAGAAGGGTGCCATGTGTGGGGAGAACATACAAATCCATAATAGGGGATTGCATATTGGTGAGCTTCAGGGACGCAGGAACTGTGTCTCATATATGCCAAGGAAAGAACAGATCTAGGGAATCCACCATTCAAACCCTTCGTGTGTCTTTCTTTTTTCCCCTTATCCCTGCTCCATTACAACCGCCTCAAAATCATGATACCTGGCAGAGGGTTGGCCGGAGGGGGAGACACTATGAATCCAATCCCAGACCATTATTTGGCCGACCAGAACCACCCTTTCATACCTTTAACCGGTTCAACTGTCTGAATGGTCTGGATGGGGTAGATTGACAAACGGATAATGCCCCATTGGGTGACAAGGAAAAGGTTGCTTTGGCAGAGGAGATGGAGGAGCAAAGCCTCCAAGTCCAGCAAACCCCACCGAGTGGTGTTGGGGAGTTTGTGTATGCTGAACCGAGGGTTACAGACAAAGTATGTATAGGAGGGGGAGATGGGTTGAACACGCAAGGGCTAGAGCAGGAGAAACAATCGAGGCCCCAGGGGGGATTAGAGCAGAGGGGGGAGGCATTGAGATTGATCTCTTGGAACACAGCAGGCCTGGCAGGTACATTTAATAACAAAGAGTGGCATGACTACATCAGAAAATTTCACGTAATCTGTGTGCAGGAGACATGGGCCCCGGTGAATAATTATCATTTACAGGGGTACAAGTGTTTCTTTGTTCCCGCACGGAAATCCAGTTCAGGGAGAGCAATGGGTGGATTATCCATTTATGTAGATTTAGACGTGCCGGGTAGCTGGTCCTCCCCAGATTAGTCCTCATATGGGATTCAGGCAGTCCGGTTCCACGGGAAGGGGCTAAGATTTCCTGTTTTCAACATCTATAACAACGAGATAGCGGATAATCATATCCCACTAGTAGCTGAACTGGATTACAGGCTGGGTCAAGAAACAACATTTCAACAAAAAGGGCAGTCTTACGCGCTGCTACTAATGGGAGACTTTAACTGCCACCTCTGTTCGGCACTGGTCCAGGCTAACACAGACTGGTCACAATGCCCTATTGAGAAGGGGCCGCATTTTTCTCATACGCCCACTGGGTTGGCTCTAAGCACGCTTCGGCTTAAGTATGACCTAGAGCATACCGTTAATATGATAGGCACACAGACGGATGGCACACTACCACCCACATTCAAGGGCAGGGTTTGCGCATCTGTCATAGACTATATTCTGGCCTAGAGATCCCTGATAAATAAAATAATTAGCATAGGGATAGAATGGAGCAGTTTCAGCGACCATAACCCTCTTGTTCTTGAGCTGATGTATAGGGCGGGTGCTAGAATTAGAGTCCAGTGCACAATCACTGAGAGGGTCACAGACCAAGGCAGGAGATTAAAATGGTCCAAAATAGATGGGGAAAAGTTTTATAAAGCCCTGGTGGACATGGGCAAATCGGCCATTAATGATTGTTTAGACCTAGAAGTCCATGGACCAAGGCTATTGGAAGCATTTGATGAGATCGCCAACCTGATCGATGGCCTACTCAAAACTAGTGCGCCCACACGGAACCATGCTAATCCCCAGTGGTTTGACAAAGATTGTTCCAAAGCACTGAGGGAATTGAAATGCTGCCTTAAATTAAAACCAAGGGACCCTCAAAAAATTAGGGTGTGCAGAGAAATATACAAAAAAGAGACCAAGAGGAGGAAACTTGCTTTACAGGCAGAAGCATGGGCAGATCTAAGAGAGGCATGGGAAAGAAAGGATTCAGCGGGCTTCTGGAGAATCATTAATAAACCGACTTTCCAAGAAAATGACTCTCCGGAGATAGGGGCTAACATCCTCCCAGAGCAATGGGTCACCCATTATAGGGGTCTATATAATCATGAGCCCGATACCCCTGTAGAGTTACCGGTAACCTCAAGCCAGGTTTCACCGGTAGTATTTACCCTTAAGGAGATCACTGCTGGGATGGAGGGTCTGACTAAAAATAAAGCCCCGGGCCCGGACGGAATTCCCCCCGAGAGAAACTGTGGGAAATGATGTCAAGTATGGGGATCGAGAGTGGTTTAATTACCATATTAAGGGAATTGCACAGTGACTCCACGGCCAAGGTCCGATTTAATAGGGAGGGGGGACTGTCCGACTCCTTTCCCTGTAGGAGTGGAGTCCAACAAGGCTGCATTCTTGCCCCTTTTTTGTTTTCCCTTTATATCAATAATTTGGAGCAGTTTCTGTTGGGCTTAAAGGCAGATTCCCCAAGGGTGGGGTCGCGTCATATTCCTGTTCTGCTTTGCGCAGATGACGCGGTCCTGATTGCACGTACACCCCGGAGCTTACAAATCCTGATTGATGGCTTTGTTAAGTTCATGGGCGCCTTAGACCTTTCTGTTAACTTGGGTAGATCATATGTGCTCCTGGCCGGTAAAAGAACTTCCTCTAAATTTACTTATACAATAGGCAGCCATATTTTAGAGGAGGTTAAAACGTTTTCTTACCTCGGAGTAACTTTTGACGGCGCCTTGCAGTTTAACTCCCTGGTGGAGGAACGTTGTAGCAAGATGATTGCCTCCAACGGGGCAATAGCTAGCTATGGTAGGAGGCTAGGCAGATGGAGCCCGGAGCAGGTGATGAACTTGTACAGCTCCGTATCATGCTCCAAAGTAATCTATGGGGCAGAAGTATGGGGCTTCGTGAACACCACTAGAATCCAACAGGAAGAAAATAAATATTTGAAGTCTATGCTGAGGGCACCACCTAGCACTGCTGGAATTGTAGCACACAGGGAGTTAGAGAGGCCATACTTGGATGACCTGGTAAAACTTAGGCCAATTGTGGCCTGGTTAAAAATCTGGGTTAATCCTGATGCGTCGCTCAGCAGAGAAATTCTATCGGACTGCTTGGAGAGGGCTAAATGTATGCGCATTCCCTGGCTCAAATATGTAAAGAACACCCTAGAGGAACTAGGTTTTGGAAACCTTTTCACGAACCCTGCAACAATTTTAGCCCAGCATAAAACAAGTAGGGGAAACTTTCCTAGAGCGGAAAGGCCAGTGTAGAGCTGAGGCTGAAGGAGTAAAAAAGACAGTGAGGGCCCATAACCTGGTGAAGAGTGTGGAGGGTATGGAGCCTTATCTGTTCCTTATGCACATCGCACAGGACAGATACCTGATGTGCGTTTCAGACTGAATTTACTTCCATTCATGTTGGCTTCACCAGCAGGTTTCACCACATCAATTGATCAGAAGGGACCCTGCGGCTGCGACAACAGGTCTCCGCAGGACTCCCTTCACTTTGTTTTGCTCTGTCCCTTTTTTTCTATGCCCAGGCGCAGATTTCTTGTAAATGTTTTAAAAAAAGCCCAACAGGTACATGCCAGGGAGGCACTAGTTTTTTTACAAAAAGCCTCGGACCCTCTAACCCTGTGCTGTATAATGAATTTTATTAAGGTAGCGGTCCGTTTAAGGTTAACAAGGGGAGAGGAATGAAATGTCTTTTGATTTTCTATTTTAACATTGTTGGATTTGCCTGTCGGTATTTCTATTTTTATTAACTTTGTGTATAAGGATCTTGAACAATGTTTAATGACTTTTTTATCTATGTACATATGTGTGTGCTTTTATGGTGTTTTTTAATTCTCCTATCCTGCTATGGGCCGAACACTGATGACCCTGAATTCTTATGTGTACTCTGGTGAAAGATCCTAGATATTGGGTCCACACATCTGCTATGGGGCAGAGATTTTACCATTACTTTAGACCCTACACAGGACCGCTCGTAACAGCACCATTACTCCAATGAACATCACATCCCCAAAAACATTGTTGAAGACTATGATTTCATTGATGCCTGGCGTCATCTGCACCCGCAGCTTTGGGAGGGATCTTGCTACACCACTGCCCTTTTCTCATGGTAGAGAATAGACCGGTGGCTCCTCACTAAAGGTCTTGCCCCTTGGTTGTCACATGCCTCACACCTCTCCTGCACATATCCTGACCACTCCCCAGCACTCATCACCCTTACCCTCCCGCATGAGGACTTGCCCTTCCTGCCCTAGTGCTTGAACCCCCAAAACTTGCTAGATCCAGTGTTCAAACAAGAACAAGAACAAGAAATAACTGACTTCTTCCTGCGAAATGAGGACTCGGATGAACAGTATTCCACGATATGGGAGGCATTTAAGGTCACCTGCAGGATATCCACTCCACGCTTTGGAGACTGGAACTAGAAATCAAACAGGTAGAAAATGTGATGCAGGATTCCCCCATCCCTGAATGACAGACACGGATGAGAGGCTTGCTTAAGGATTATCAGGAGACAGCCGAGAGTGAATGTAGGTTCAGAGGAAAATACCACCAAGCACTCTAATATGGAGAGAGTGACAGACTAGGGAAGGCATTTGCATCCCTGATTCGCCCCCCTGCTTCTCCAACATGGTCCTCAAAATTGGAGACGAAGATGGCCCATTACATAGAAACACTAAAGAGATCGTAGGAGCTTTCTTAAGCATCTACAGAACCCTATACAAGATACATAGAACGTACCTGGTAGACTTTACCCCCTTCTTCAAGGATACCGCAATAGCCTGGCTGGGAAACGGCCAAAGGGAATATCTCCTAGCACACCATGAAGATGAAGAAATTGTTTCTGCCATAATTCAATTACAATCAGGCAAGACCCAAGGGACAGACAGCCTCCTGTCGAAAGTTTATAAAACTTTACGTCATTTACTCATCCCTGTGCTGCGACATGTCTTTGAAGAAGCATGTGAAAGGGGCATACTACCCCCAATCATTGCGAGAGGCGTGCATATTCTCCTTGCCCAAACCGGGTAAATCAGCCTTGTACTGTGACTCATATAGGCCCCTCTCCTTGATCAATGTCGACCCCAAAATATTAGCAAAATTGATCTCCAAAAGCATCAGCCCTCTCATGACTGCACTGGTACTTCCAGACCTTTAGGGATTTGTTCCAAACAGAGGCACGTCTCATAACCTGCACACCCTGTTTACAGTCCTCCATGATACTGATCCCGATATGAATGCTGCGCCTATATTCCTCAACGCCACTAAGGCGTTCAATTCTTTAGAGTGGTATTACCTTGTCTTTGTCCTACAATGTATGGGATTTCCTGCTCCTTTCTTGGCCTGGATAAACTTAGTATACAATGGCCTACAGGCGAGAGTCATGATCAACTGCGTCCAATCTCCCCCTTCACAATAGCCAGAGGCACTCGCCAGGGATGTCTCCTTTTGCTCCTTCTTTTTGCAATAGCAATTGAACCCCATGCAGCCAAAGTCCAATAGCATTTCTGTGATCATGATCTTATCTATCCAGAGAGGCAAATACTATTTCCCCTACACGCTGACGATCTTACGCTGTACCCGCGCAATCCAGACGAAAGCTTAAATCCCATCCTCAGGCTACTCATCTGATTTGGTCACCTCTCCGGGGTCAATATTTACTAGGGAAAATGTAAGACATACCCCCTCATGGACACTACCACGCGTTTCGAGCCTAACTTTCCACTCACATGGTGTTGGGATACGCTCAACTATCTTGGAATAGCTATTTCTCAAAACTGGCACAAATTGATGCTGGCTAATTACAGATGCACCCTTGATCTCCTAACCGTAAAAAATCAACAGGTTGATTGTGCTGCCCCTCTCCATAGCTGGCAGAGCCTCTCTGATAAAAATGGTAGTACTACCCAAATTGCTTTACCTTTTTACGAACATCCCCTACGCTCCTAGCTGCCAATTTTTTACAGAGATCAAAACGCAACTGATTCGCCTTGTTTGAGGTGGGAAACCAGCTAGGCTCAGCTGGGATATCCTCACACAACACTTTGCTGCTGGAGGATTTGAAATACCAGATCTGGAACTCTATTTCACCTACAACCAGGCTCACTTCGCTGCCTACTGGATAAATCCCCCTTATATGCCCCACCTGGCGACAGAGGACAGATACCTTACCTGGGGGAAACTTTATGTAAAAGGCACATTTTTCACTAGCAAATACTTTTTCAGAACCTCCCCCCACTCCTTTAGAATGGTTTTACTACATTAGACTTAGGCAGGACATGCAGACCCTCACCCCATGCTTCCCATAGGAACCTTCTGTCATGCCCTCCTCCATGCCCCTCTGCAGCAAGCTACTCCTACTCATGTAGTGTCACTCCTATATCGTACCACCCACACAGATTGCGAGTGTGACCTTCCCTCAGCTAAGAGTAAATGGGAAGGTAAATTGGGATCACCCCTCACTGAAGAACAATGGTCCACCTGCTATCGCCAAGCTGGGAAGGTCTAATAATTGCAGCAAACATTTTTGGAAGATTTTAACAGCGAAGTATTTGAATGATTTCACTCAAGAGGACTTAACATTAGTTTTTGTGGTAACAGACAATGGCAGTAATATAGTTAGGGCCATGTATGATGGTGGCTATCTCAGGGGCTTTCTGAAAAAAGAAGACAACTTACTGGCCACCTGCAGAATTATCCGCACACATTTCAGCCATTCTTTTAAAGATTGGAAGCAGCTGAGGATTATTTGACATGAGCATAGAATGCCAGTAAAAGCACTCATCCAGGAGGTGCCAACACGTTGGAATTCAACATATTACAGGCTTGAAGGTCTGTTTGAGCAGTACTGACCAGTCAATGAATATGACATGTAAATATGGGATGCTACTGTCAAAGGCATAACCATTGATATGGACCAATGGGGCCTAGTTAAATGCCTGACAGAGATGCTACTTCCTTTTGAGCTATCCACATGTAAAGTCAGCAAGGAGGACTGCACTATGGGTCAAGCTATCCCATTGTTGCACATGCTACAGGAACAGCTGAAGGGGGGTGTCTACAATGTCCCAGGTGTGGAGGAAAAAAGAAGCATATGAGTCAGTGGAGAGCTTAACCCCTCACTTATCTGAAAATACACGGGTGCAAAGAGACATTGTGTTATCCAACCATTACATTTCTGCCACAATTCTGGATTCACGGTACAAAGCTGTAATGAACACTAACACATTGATTCCTTTTTCAGGAGTGGTTGTGGCCAACTACAAAACTTGGATATCTATAGAAGCTAGTGGCTTAGAAAAAGAAGGGCTGGGATTTTGGAGAGCCTGTTACTCCGACCTAACACAATTACTGCAGGGCAGCCGGCGTCAAGTTCAACTTCAGAGCCTGAGGGCTGTGTGTTTTGCTCATATCAGTCCAAACCACCAACAACACCAAGAACCAAAATAGCAAGAACAGGATCATCAGCCCCAGTACAATCGGCACAGGCCTGGTATGACAAGGGCTTGTTAGGTCCAGTGCTGAGGCAAATACAAGAGCAAAGTCCGAGCACTCCTGAGCATTTAGTTGATGGTCCAGGCCTATCTGGATGAAACAACACAGATATACATTGATCAAAATCCATTGCTGTATTGGTATGGGAAAGGGGGCCAATGGCCAGTGCTCAACAGGCTGGCGATAAACTATCTGGCTTTCCCAGTGTTATCCTCTCCGTCCTCAGGATCAGCTTGTGGTACAAGCAGGCCACCTCCAGATCTATCCAAGCCCCGAATGCTGTAATAGCCGTGGGCTAAGGAAGGATCAGGTGAGGGCAAAAATAATAAACAGGAAGGAAGGGAAGGGGGCAGCTGGGAGGGAGAGCTGTGAAGACAGAAGCAAACAAGAACGTTGGTATCTGGGTTCATAAAAGTCTTTCTTAACCACGTTACCCTTTCCCCACAGTGTTACCTTCGTATACCTGTATATAAAAAGCTGACCGCCTGACCTCAGAAGATGCCTCTCTATACTGAAGTGACTTGAATCAGCCCGTAAATGCCTTCCCCTGTAGAAACAAAACTTAACGGTAAAACACACCCCTACACCCTGATAATCCGCAATATTAGAAGAGGGAAGAATGACACTACGTACCCTAATCTTTATTCTTCAGAGCCCTGAAGTAACTGTAGACTAAGTTCCAAGGAAGGTGCGGTATGCCAATAATAACTCCCAGAATGTAATAAGGGATAGGGTTACGTCACCCAATAATAAAGGAAACAAAGGTTACCTGAATTGCAAGAAGTTTCAGGTGAAGTACCCTCCTCGTTGTAGCCAGTAACCAAAACAGACCCTCTGCAATAGCCGATGCAAAAAGGCTCGCCAACGGAGGGTCTAGTAACTTGAAATAAAGTAGGTATTCAACAAATGTTTCCTCCGCAATAGCCGTTGAAAAAAGGCTCGCCAACGGAGGAAACGGTAAACAGCAATGGCGTGTAAAACGCAATAACTAGGGCACCGGTGAATACGCCAGCGGAGCCCCGCAGACCACCACCAGAAAGCGCCCTCCCTGTCCTCCGCAATAGCCGATGGTCAGGCTCACCAACAGAGGACAGAACAAAAGCAATAACTTTGACTAGGACCAAAAAACCGTCCTCCGCAATAGCCTAAGGTCAGACTCTCCAACGGAGGACGAAACGAAACACCAGAGTGCCGAAATCCACAGCACAGGACACAAGAACGCCAAAGTGAACAGCACAGGAACCACCTCTCCTCTTCGGTCGCCAGGAACGCCAAGAAACACGAACCAGAATATCCGACGCCGGATCCAGGAAGTGTTGTCTTTTTATGCTCCACCTTTCTGCCGCTAAGCTCTCTGGGTAATGTAGTTTCTTTCACTGCGGAGCTCGTTGTTTCTCGGAGGCGCGACGAAAAACCTGACAGTACATCCCCCTTCACCTAGAGCGCCGAAGGGGGCCAGGGTTCTCAGGGAAACGACGATGATAAGCAGCCACCATTCTGGGAGCATGAACCCCCGATGCAGGTTCCCACGAGTTCTCCTCGGGCCCGTACCCTTTCCAGGCCACCAGATACTGCAATCCACGACCCCTCCACCTTGAGTCCAGAATTCCCTCCACCTCATATTCCAGACCAGCAGGAACCACCAAAGGGGGAGGAAGGCGTCGCACCACCGCCGCCACAGGCTTGAGTAGCGACACGTGGAAGACAGGATGGATACGCAAATGTCTAGGCAACAGCAACTTCACCGCCACGGGATTGATGCATTTAACCACCCGAAAGGGACCAATATAGCGAGGGTTAAACACACTGTAATGCCGAAACCTAAAGTTCCGGGTCGACAGCCACACCCAATCCCCCACCTGATACAAAGGACCAGCGCGACGTCTTTTGTCCGCTGTGCTTTTATAAGCCACCTTGGTGCTTTTCAGAGAATCCTGTCCTTGCTCGAGTATCGTCTTGAGCCGAGAGATCCTTCTGGCGGCTTCAGGCACGGTCTCTTCACGGTACGGCTGCACAAAAGGGAGGAAGCGTGGATGATGCCCATAAGTGCAATAGAATGGCGATACTCTCGTGGCAGAATGCGTGGCGTTGTTGTAGGCCACCTCTGCCAGCCAAAGGTGCTCCACCCAATCGTTTTTTCCCTGTGAGACATAGCATCGCAGGAATGGCTTCAGCGTCTGGTTGAGCCGTTCCGTCTGGCCATCAGTCTGGGGATGGAAGCTCGTGGATAACGCTGTCTTGATGTGTAGAGATGAGCACCATGCCTTCCAAAATTGGGCGGTAAACTGAGAACCTCTATCCGACACTATGACCGAAGGTAGGCCGTGCAGACGAACAACATGTTTCAGAAGAAGATTTGCCAATTGACCGGCCGTCGGTAACTGAGGACAAGCAACGAAGTGTCCCATCTTCGTTAGATAATCAATGACCACCAACACCGTGGTGCAACCCTGATATTTTGGGAGACCTACCACAAAGTCCAATGAAATACGTTCCCAGGGTGTAGACGGGTAGGCATGGGTTGCAGTAATCCTGCAGGTCTACGATGATCCGATTTGGCGCGAGCACAGACATCACATTCGGCCACCCATTTCCGTACATCATCCCTAATCGAAGGCCACCAACACCTACGCTGAATGAGATCCATGGTCTTATCTATTCCGATATGTCCAGCACTTGGTGAAGTGTGACACCACTCATACATTTGTCTACGCAATGTTTCGGAGGGTATTAGCATCCTTCCCTGCTTGATTGGAAAGCCATGATGTAGTCTCCATTCGGGATGTAATTGCAGCCATCTTTTCCACTGATCAGTTCTGATCCCATTTCTTATCCCTTGCAGAAATGCATCGGGTTGGATGCTACAAATCACCTTGACAGGATTCACTATCGCAGATTCTACTCGGGTCTCCGAGACCTTTGTACATGATTGCCGAGATAAGGCGTCCGCTTTTCGGTTATCTACTCCGGGTCTAAAAGTAATCACAAAATTATATCCTGAAAAGAAAAGCATCCATCTTAACTGTCTGGGGGTCAAATGTCTGGCTGCTGACATGAACTGCAAATTGCGATGATCGGTATACACCGTCACCACGTGCTTTGCTCCCATTAAGAAATGCCTCCATTCAGTGAACGCCTGTTTGATCGCTAGAAGTTCCTTTTCGGCTATGCAGTAGTTGCGTTCTGCTCCCGTTAGTTTATGTGACATGAACGCCACTGGATGTAATTGTCCTGTAGTTTCGTGTCTTTGTGACAGTATGGCTCCGGTGGCTACCTCAGAGGCGTCTGCCTCAACTATGAAAGGGATATCCGTATTGGGGTGTGTCAATATCGGTGCGGAGACAAAAGCTTCTTTCAAGGCATCAAAAGCCTCCTGAGCACTCTTATCCCACCTGAACCCTTGATCCTTTTTCAGCAAGCGAGTTATGGGAGCCACCACTTTCGAGAATTGGTTGATAAAACGCCTGTAGAAATTGGCGAATCCCAGGAAACATTGAACGTCCTTGATGTTTCGAGGACTTGGCCAATCTCGCACTGCTTGGATCTTCCTCTCTGCCATTTCCTGTCCCTGAGGGGTAAGCATCACCCCTAGAAACTCAACGGTAGTGACGTGAAAGTCACATTTGGACAATTTGCAGTAAAGATGGTGTGTCTGCAGTATCCGGAGAACAGACTTGACATGTTGTATATGCATGTCCTCAGATTCAGAATAGATGAGGATGTCATCTATATATACAATGACGTGTCTGTCTAAGATTTCCCTCAACACATCGTTCAGAAAAAACTGGAATGCAGCAGGGGCATTGCAAAGCCCGAAGGGCATGACCAGGTATTCGAATAACCCATACCTGGTCTGGAATGCTGTCTTCCATTCATCCCCTGCCCGCATTCTAACCAGATGGTATGCCCCCTTTAAGTCTAATTTAGTGAAGACCCTGGCTTTCTTCACTTGCTCTAGTAGGACCGGTATTAACGGTAAAGGGTAGCGGTTCTTGATGGTTACTGCATTGAGGGCTCGAAAGTCTACACAAGCTCTCAGGTCCCCGTTAGCCTTCGGGATGAAAAATAAAGGGGATGCTGCTGGTGATCTGGAAGGACGTATGAACCCTATTTCCAGCAGTTTGTCCAGATAAGTTCTCAAGTACACGTTCTCTGGCTCAGTTAGTGCATACAGCCTCCCTTTAGGGATCACCGCCCCAGGAACCAACTCAATTTGACAGTCGTAGGGCCTATGTGGGGGTAATTCCTCAGCTCTAACCTCATCAAATACTCCTTCAAATTCCTGATATTCTATTGGAAGAGTTACCTCTTTTTCAGCGGCCGTGGCTATCACACCCCCACCCGTCAAGGCAAACGAGGGACATTGTGCATATTTAAAACAATGCTCTTCACAATGTGCCGAAGTCATTGAGATTAGGCCGGTTTCCCAGTTAATGTCAGGGTTGTGTCTCTTCAGCCAAGGGAGGCCTAAAATCACCCCATACTGTGGAGCCTCGATTATACTGAATGACACGTGCTCTCTATGTTCACCGAATCTCATCTCAGTTAATGCCGTTTGATAACTTATGGGTCCTGTGTCTAATTTCCTCCCATCTACCGCAAACACATCAGTCCCGTCTTCCCTGGGAATTAAAGGAATGCCTATCTTTTCTGCTTCTTTCATATCCATGAAGAAACCTGTAGCCCCGGAATCAACCATGGCCTGTGTATGTACTTCAATCATGCCTATCATCAGAATAATTTTAACGAATAGATGTTGTGCTCCTGCAACCATACTCAACATGGAAGGGACAATAATCTGACTCCAGGGAACCCCTTCTACACCCCTAGAGCTCTTCAGTTTTCCGCCGGTTTCTCAGTGGCCGCGGACACCCCCCTATTCGAGCGAAACTTGGAAAATTTGGGTTTGACCGGGCATTCGCGAACATAATGGCCTTTTTTGCCACAATAAAGGCAAAGGCCCAACTTGCGCCTCTGTTCCTTTTCAGTGGCGGTCAAAGCGGCACGGACTGCTCCGATCTCCATCGCCTCGGTGACCTGCGACGTGGAACTATCTGGTGCTTTTACCGCCACGGAAGAGGGGACCTGTCGGTTCTTTGCTCCTCCCCCCCCTTTGCGGTTCTTCATCCTATGGTCCAGCCTTAATACTAGATTTATCAAATCTTCACATGACACCGGTTGGGGGTCGATTTGAGCTATTATATCTTGCATTTCCTCGGTCAGACCCTGATGGAAAATTGACGCTTGTTTGGCTTCTGGCCACTTGGTTTCTGCAACTAACCGTCTAAAAGTATTCAAATACGTTACTAGATCCTGATTCCCTTGACGTAGACCTAATAACTCCTTATCTGCTGTATATGTATCCGCTCTTCTGTCGAATACCTTGGTAAATTCTATTTGGAATGCATCCCAATCATGTAATATTGGGTCGTTTCTCCGAACCATGGGAACCGCCCACTGTGCTGCGTCTCCGACCAAATATGAGATGACAAACGCCACCTTTGATTGATTGGTCGGAAAGGACCTGGGTTTGCATGAGAAATGCATGAGGACTTGCGTCAAAAATACTTGAACCGATCCCGCATCACCATTGAAACGTTCTGGGTGTGCTAAGGGAATACTAGGGGGGATCTCCACTACTACTGAACCGGGCGTACCAGACCCTGAAGCCCCAGCGCTAAAGGGGTTTTTCTGGATGTTATCCAACCGATTCCGTAACTCAGTGCTTTCTTGTCTAGATGCAATCAATTCTGATTGTACCACGACTAACGCTGCCATCACCTCGTCCAGAGTAGCCATACCCTAAACTGATCGGGAGGACTTAAAATCTTAGGTTCGGATATTCTGTTATCCTCTCCGTCCTCAGGATCAGCTTGTGGTACAAGCAGGCCACCTCCAGATCTATCCAAGCCCCGAATGCTGTAATAGCCGTGGGCTAAGGAAGGATCAGGTGAGGGCAAAAATAATAAACAGGAAGGAAGGGAAGGGGGCAGCTGGGAGGGAGAGCTGTGAAGACAGAAGCAAACAAGAACGTTGGTATCTGGGTTCATAAAAGTCTTTCTTAACCACGTTACCCTTTCCCCACAGTGTTACCTTCGTATACCTGTATATAAAAAGCTGACCGCCTGACCTCAGAAGATGCCTCTCTATACTGAAGTGACTTGAATCAGCCCGTAAATGCCTTCCCCTGTAGAAACAAAACTTAACGGTAAAACACACCCCTACACCCTGATAATCCGCAATATTAGAAGAGGGAAGAATGACACTACGTACCCTAATCTTTATTCTTCAGAGCCCTGAAGTAACTGTAGACTAAGTTCCAAGGAAGGTGCGGTATGCCAATAATAACTCCCAGAAAGTAATAAGGGATAGGGTTACGTCACCCAATAATAAAGGAAACAAAGGTTACCTGAATTGCAAGAAGTTTCAGGTGAAGTACCCTCCTCGTTGTAGCCAGTAACCAAAACAGACCCTCTGCAATAGCCGATGCAAAAAGGCTCGCCAACGGAGGGTCTAGTAACTTGAAATAAAGTAGGTATTCAACAAATGTTTCCTCCGCAATAGCCGTTGAAAAAAGGCTCGCCAACGGAGGAAACGGTAAACAGCAATGGCGTGTAAAACGCAATAACTAGGGCACCGGTGAATACGCCAGCGGAGCCCCGCAGACCACCACCAGAAAGCGCCCTCCCTGTCCTCCGCAATAGCCGATGGTCAGGCTCACCAACAGAGGACAGAACAAAAGCAATAACTTTGACTAGGACCAAAAAACCGTCCTCCGCAATAGCCTAAGGTCAGACTCTCCAACGGAGGACGAAACGAAACACCAGAGTGCCGAAATCCACAGCACAGGACACAAGAACGCCAAAGTGAACAGCACAGGAACCACCTCTCCTCTTCGGTCGCCAGGAACGCCAAGAAACACGAACCAGAATATCCGACGCCGGATCCAGGAAGTGTTGTCTTTTTATGCTCCACCTTTCTGCCGCTAAGCTCTCTGGGTAATGTAGTTTCTTTCACTGCGGAGCTCGTTGTTTCTCGGAGGCGCGACGAAAAACCTGACACCCAGTCACAAGTGTCTCATGTTTTCAGTGCTGCTGGTGCTGTTTTAACAGTGAAAAGGACGGTGGTGATGGATCTGTTGTGATTTAAACAAGAAAGAGTCACACACAAATAGTAAAAGTTAATATGGACGAAAGAAAAAGAAACACGTTGAAAGCCTAGTTGTCAGGGAAGTAGAGCTCATCCTCAAACTCTGGTGGTTCACCCAAAAGTAGATCATCTAACACACTACTTCCTTGAACTAAGTCGATGTCATCATCTTCCTGCTGTGCTACTTCAGGTATGGTGTAATCCGGTGGAATAAATAATAAATATAAACCCCAACTTTTCCACAGTGCCCAATTCCCACACACCGAAAAAAAGATAAAAAGGGGGCAATGCGACAGAGTTTTAGCGGTGGACTCACTTGTTTACCTCCAGGACCTTTATCTGCTCCTCTAGGCGTGCCACCCGGAGGAGAATACGGCGCTTGAATGCTTTACAATTAATTCCACAGGGGGGCAGCATTGTTGAATGAAGCACATTGGGCGGCTGCCAGATTGTGGTGCTGTACCACTGGGGGGGCCTGGCTGGGGCTCGGGGCATTGGAGGAGGCTGTCTCTTCCTCCTCCGCCAGGTTTATTTTTATTATTTATTATGGACAATGGACTCGAGCTGAGCGGACATTGCTTGGACTCTTTCTTTATCTTTGGACATTGGTTGGGGTTAGGGAGAGGTGTGGGTCAGGTGTGTGGGGTTTTTACATTAGTTTATTTTGTTAGGGGAAGACATTATTTATACTTAAAGTTTACATACAATGTCAATGTTTTGTGGGGGGGGGGTTACTCTTTAATTCACACAAATTCTTTTGCTGCTGCAGGGCCGCAGCCAGTTTTTGACTTAAATAATCTGCTGATAGTGTAACACATGAGCAGATAGATGCAATAATCTCGCTTGTGAGTGACTTGTCCTACTAGTACTGTCATTCTCTCCTCATAGTCTATATAGTCTGCAACTGGACTCAGAACGGTAGGGTTTGGGGGTATAAATTAATTGTTTAATTTCCATTCGATTAAATATGCCTTCCCCAAACTTCTTCTCTTACCTTTGATTGATGTTTATTTAAACTTAGGCAAAGCGATGGCTGCATGGTGATGATGGTTTGGTGTCCCAAGATTCCATGGTGGTGGTGGTGGTAGTACTAGACACTGGAAGTAGCATTTGCAAAAAAAGAAAATGAGACAGTCAGTCACCTGAGGGTGACTCAGTAAGGAGTAGTAGAAAGATGTACAGTACACAAGAAGACTGCCAAACAAGAAACCATGATGTTAAGCAATGCAAAAGTAAAATAAAACATAATGGTGGCGGGGAGAGCCTTGTACAAGAGACAAATTGTAGTTGACTCAACCTATGAAGTGGACAAGTGTAACCTTTAGTGCTGTAAGGATGATGAATCAATGCCAGCAATCAATTATGATGGATTATGTGGGCAAGCCGAAGAAGATCCTCGTCCTGCCTTAAGTTAGTTCTTTCACCACCTCCGCAACAGCAAGTATGTGATCAATTATTGTTGTAAATTCATTTAATTTAGTCACACCTCAATATCAATCACACTGCTCGGGGGAAGAGGGATAGAGTTTGATGAATGGTTGGGAAGGGGTATTTGAGGGAACGTTTTATAACCCAACAAATAATTAATGCAATGAATAGCCTGGGCTCTAGCCCACCTGAGTGGCTTTCATTTAAAAAGAGCAAAAGCCTACCCACCACTTTTTTAGAAATGTCACCACAGATCAATGGATTCTCAGTGGATCCATTGCAAAATGTAAAAAAAATATATGTTTTTCACCCCTGATAGTGTCCCTTAAAGCCAAGAGAGTCATGATATCACACCCCGTCACTCCTATATGTTCCTTACATTTTTATGTTAGGACGTGGGCCTGAGTAACCAAATATGAAAATAGAGTGTGGAACATCTTTGTTGATGACAACCCATCGGATCTAATCTTTTGATCCTTATAGTGTACGGATCCTCCACAGCCTTAAATATACATATATCTGGAACCTTTATTTCTAAAAATCCACACCAAATCACAAAAAACATGTTTCTGGGTAAATATCTAGGTTCCTGCCAAATTTGGCGTGACTCTGTTCACCATTTTTTTTATCTAAATTGGTGTTCAGTTTCCTATGGAAAATGCATTCTGGGACTTCCCTTTATTGTCCCCCTATTGATGGATCACCCATAACCTTCCAGGTAGGGACTGAGGTGGATGAGAATTTTTGTTTGTGGAAAGGTTAGTGAAGATTCATCAAATGACACCCAAGTTATTATCAAACAGAACATCTTTTTCCTATGGAAATGTGATCCTAACTATAACTACCCAGTAATGACAGCCACAGTGTTATATATATATATTACCTACTGGCGGTCGCCAGTAGGTAGTTATAGCTAGGAAATCTGCAACATTCTATGTAGAATAACTTTGGCGCCGGTTGACGAATCTTCGCAAAATTTTTAAAACTAATAGGGCGCTTCAGTTCGCTCCTATACTGAAAGTCTCAGGGTGATTCGTGAAGTGGGGGTTGAGAAAAAAGGGGTCCCAAAACATGTTATCCCCATGCAATGTTCCATAGGAACCGTTCAGCGCGGCTACAGCCCGAACTGCTGAACGGAAATACACCAAATTTGGCAAAGAGGTAGTCCTTGGTTTAGGCTCATGCCTTTTGCCTAAATGGTGTAAATCCGTTCAGTAGTTCCTGAGAAAATCACCATTAAAAGTACATATATATCTATGGCCGCCATGGATCAACGCATCCTGAGCGCACCCTAAGTGCATCATCACGCGCTGGATGCTAATTGGCTGTCAAGTGGTTGTCAACATTCAAAATCAGGAAGTGTTGGCAGCCATTTTGTACCTCGGTAGATGCAAGGGTGTAGAAATCATTGGAACAAGTGTTGAAAACCTATAAAGGGGCATGTTAGAAATACATTGACCCTTTAGACCTGCTTTGGGGTTCCAACAAGGACCCCTAGGGCTCCTCCAATTATTAATATTTTTTTCCAAATTGAGAAATGTGCATAGGGTGCATGGATCTGCCCTAAAAAGAAAAACAAAATTAAGCACAGGCTCCTAATGGGAGGTACAACACTGTGTTCGTTTAAAAATTAGCTACCTGGGAGCGCCTACAACATTAAATTTGATGGGGGTCCAGATGGACCCTGTAGGCTGGGGACCACGATTCCTCGGTGCTACAAAATAAACAGGTGGGGGGACTCAAATGTACTCTCCCAGTAAAATACTTTGGTGGGGGGGTTAAAGGTCGGGGACCGCTACTCTCCGGGGCTTTCAAAAAATGGGTGGGGGGGGCTCAAAGGTCCCTCTAAGCTCCGGGGATCACCACCCTCTGGGGCTTTTTAAATTGTAGGAGGGGGTCAGGTGTCCCCCATTCTGGAGCAGTCGAGGGCCCTGGGTACCACCACTCCCAAGGATCGGCTCCTGCTGTGTCTCGGGGTATCTACCCACGGGACACTGCTGTTCGGTATGGCAGGGCGGGAGTCGAGGTTCCTGCTCTGTCTTAGCAAACTTGAGGGCATATTAACAAGGGTCATTTTGCTGCATGTTAAAAAAAAGGCAGAAATGTGGTAAAAATGATATCGCCCTGTTTACTGTTTAGGCATATATACAACGTTGGGGACCATGGGTGGAGCACCAATGTCTCTATTGTCCTAGTCAGCTCCCCGCGTCCTTCTGAAGCCGCCATTACTTTTCCGCAAGGGGACCGGCTAATATGCAGCTCCCATGTGGGGAAAAGCAATATGCTTTGCATTTTGAAAGAGAGAGCAGGTTTCCGTGTTCTCTCTTTTAAAATCCAAACCAAGGGTCAGATCTACAAGCCCCTTGCGCCACATTTGCGTCACTTTTCCCATGTTAAAAGTGATGCAAAAGTGGTGCAAGGGGCTTGTAAATCTGCACACAAGTTTGCAATGGGAGGGCGGGAGCCTTGGCTCACACCCTGCCATAGGGTCCATTATCGCTGTTTTAACGGCAGGTTGCTGCCGCTAAAGCGGCGATAATTTTAACATTGTCCTTTTAAATATGCCCCTAAGTTTTGTAATGTCGACAAGCCTGTCTTCCTTTTAAATAGTCACAAAGTATTGTGTGAAGTGCAGATGTGAAACGTGAAGCAGCAGTGTCTAATTGGGATCGATAAAGAACTGTCCATTGTTGAGTTCAGAGTAGGAAAATTGTACATGGAGTTTTGTAACACCAGTGGCTATTGCTCACACTATCTGTTGAGGTTAATTTGAAGAGTTGGGTACCTCTTTTGCTCCTAATGTACACAGTGTTCTGTCGTCTCAGTTAGCTTTCTCCTGGGTCATGTAGAGGACGTTGGGTAAATATGACTGTTTCTGTACAGCCAGCACCTTGCAACCCTACTCCCAAACTGCTTATTGCCTGTTACCATAGTAACAGTTCATGGAAATTTTAATTACGCACACAGGTCACAAGTTCAGCACACAATGTTACTAAACCAAACAGCAAGTATGCTGGACTTATAAAATGTTCCATAGGGACCGTTAATCGCAGCTACAGTCTCTAGTAAAGAGCTGGTAAAGAGTTAGCCTTGGTATTACACTTCTAGTTGTAAACATCATTCTTTTCTTAGTAAAACTTTGAGCCCTGTCAGTTATTCTTTACAAATTAAGGGGTATCATTTTAACAGCTTCCTTGTAAATATGCCCCCAAGGACTGTGTTAATGTCACATGTAAATTGAGCTCGGGAGGGTACAGGGACATTTTGTAGTCTAGGAGATGGCCACCTTCACGAGATTATTTACTAATTGTTCAAGGAGTTTGGGGCGACTTAAGTCTGGTAATTGTCATACTCAGGACCTTTATTTTAATATGCGGGGTGTGACTCAGCAGTCTCTGAAGCCTCGGTGGTGCTAGGCAGTGCCTTACTTGTTTTGTAATCACACGGAGAGTACTTATGGTGTTATAAAGTGATACACTCATAGAACTATTGTAGTTGTATAATTACTCAGGATTTATGTGCGTAAGAGTTACTTACATTATTTTTTGTATGTGCACTGTAATGTTAAATAGTTTTCATTTAAAAAACTTCTCTAAGCAGATGATTATCAAACTAAATAATAGTCAAATGTTGTCAGGAAAAGAAGACGTATACATTCAGTTTTTTTTTTTATTAACTTTTATTAAAAAAAAAAAAGCAAATAGACACATAACTTTAATATAACAGTATAATAAACAAAAAGGGAGGTGGACTCCTGTGGTAGGAGCGTAGGTAACCTGCAAAACAAAAATATAACATAAGTAATAACATAAGTCCTTAAATTTAGATTGACGTGATTGAATGAGGTGAGAGATTACATCGTTACGAAAGACAAGATGGTTTTTTTCACATGCACACTCAGAATAGTGCACCCCACCCCTCCTGCAGAATCACCCTCAACAGGAATCTGTAGGGCAGCGCTGCTTGTAGGCTTAGGCCTATCTTATGGTAGAGATGGTATTTAAAATGAGACAGAGATGTGAATGAATGAGGTCAAAGATCACAGATTAACATTACACTTGGCAATATTGCTTATTCACACATGTGCAGTCTGCCTGATGCATCCCGGCCCTCTGGTAGGTCCTTGTTGAAGAGGGGTCTGTAGGGAAGTGCCCGCTGGCTCAGATCTACAGTATGGTCCAGCAGGTCTTTAAAATGATTCAGAGATGAGACAGAATGAGGTGAGAGATCACGTCATTATGCAGGACAATATCATTCGTTCTCAACATGTTTAAGTGGTGGCATTGTGTATCTAGGCCGCTCTGCTTACCTTTTGCAAACACAGCTTTTATCAGGGCTCACAACTATAATTCTGCTGTGGATCTATATTGCAGACAGTGTTAAATTCAGACTTGATTTAATTATCTGCAGGGTGGACAGCAGTGTTCATAACTTGAAAAGAGAAAGAGAAACAGTGTGAGAGAGAGGGAGAGAGAGACAGAGAGAAAGAAAGACATCGAAGTATGAGAGAGAGAAAGTAATAGATGGAGCATGAGAGGTAGTGTTGATACTGGAGAAAATCTTCGCAGCTCACCTTTTTTCCTCCGGTGTGTGTCCCACCACTTGCTGGTTCACAGTGCAACCTCAAGTTTAGTGATCTGAAAGATAGTATAGAATTAGCAATCGCAGAGTACATACAACTACACACATATATTTATGTGTTACGTCTTTGCACACCCAGGGTACTGTATTACATAAAATGCCACTGCAAGGAGGTGTCTGTGCGCTCTTTTCCTCCCAGGGTGCTATACCCCATGCACTCCCACTGCATAGTGGTGTGTTCTTATTACTGCACACCCAGACTGCCGCACCCATTGACTCCCAGTATCCAGAGGTGAGTGCCCTTTCCTGCGCACCCAGACTGTAGCAACCTATCCACTCCCACTGCCCGGAGGTGATTGTACATTCCTACGCACTCAAGTTGGTGCACATTATCCACTCTCTCTGCCCACAGGTGACTTCTCTTTGCTTTGGAAACAAGCTTCTCTGCTCACCTTGTGCCATTGGCGTGTTACAAAGAGGGTCCACCACATGTCGAAGCAACCTTCCTTCACGTTGTTACGATGGCCACGTATCATCGCAGAATCCTCAAACGTTGAGCTTTGGAGGTGTTGTGTGGACACCAATTTGTGAAACACAACCTGTTAGATAAAAAGGAAGATAAGATTGTGCGTCATTTGTTCATCAAAGAAGAGAGGAAGTGAGAGAGTGACCTAAAAGAATATTTTCAGCTCACCTTTCTGTCACCGGTGTGTCTTCCACCAAGTGCTGGGACATAGTGCACCCTGAAGCTCCACAGCTAAAAGATAGTAAAATAAAGATGTTATGATTGGTAATTGCCACTGTCTTAATGTGGAGTAGAATAACAGAACCATTTCACACACCTTCCCTCCCCCATTAAAAATACAATCAATTGTACGGTTCCAACTTGTTTAATGGGCTTCGATTTATGAACAATTAACCGAGTAGTAATGTTTTCCATCCGGTTATAGAAAACAAGTGGTGTGCAGTAATACACGTGGTTTCAATAATCACACCCGTGTCTGGGCGTGATAATTGAATCATCAAGTGCTATTGGAGTCTATTACGCGTAGGAAGTAGTACAATATACCAATAGACTGTGGACGGAGCAATGGGCCGGCGGGCCAATTGCGTGCAGTCTTTTAGAATAAGTTGCACGCAAAGGCCAATGATTTAGAACAGAAGGAAAAAGACACACACGAGCGTGTGTGATTCGTAGGTTAGGTTCTTATCCCCGTTTTTTATGTAGAAAATCTCTTGCGCTGCGTGAGCAGTGCTGTGCACTCCAACGGAGGCACGAGCAGTACTGCGCACAGCAATGGAGGCGCAAGTGCTAAATGAATTGAAAAGGGAAAGGTTGTCAAAATAAGATGGTAAATGTCAGTGTACATAGGATAAAAAATAAATACTCATCTACTTCGCTATGCATGTGGGAGCAACGGACATTTGACCGACTATAAAACTTTCCTGCTATAGGGAAAAAAATACAAATGCAATAAGATAGGGTGTAGGACTGCGTACGCCCAAATCGCAGCATCGCTTTTTTGTACCCAGTCTGCTGTATCGCATCTACTCCCTCCGGTGCGCACTCAGGTCTCACTGCTCACCTTTTTGTGGACATAGCACCTTCTACATCATGCAGTCCCGCTCTGCCACCAAGAAGTCTCACATTTGTTGTTGAGTCTTGATATCGCTATGGCAAAGGACATACTTGTGCACCCGTCGTCATCGCAGGTTCCTCAGAAGCTCAGTCCTTGCGGTACCACTAGCTCAGTGACCAAAGAGGCTGCGCACGTGGTAGCGGGCCTCACTGTTCAGATGTTCGGGCCTACATGAGGCATCCGAACCACTAGGACGGGACATCACAGCAATTGTGATGGGAGCTACTCTAAAATGGCATAGAGCATGTGCGCCCCATTTTTCTTATTGGTAGGGTCACGTGTAATGCCTGTGCTGGATGGGTGTGGAGTGGGTGTATACCAGCCATGAGGGAGTGTGTGTGTTAGCCGTTCTGACAAGTAGACCTGGAACTAAGAAATCACTACAATGGAAATCTGGGCCATGTAGCGCAGTTGTAATTTCTTGTAAGCGTAACCAGAGTGGGCTGGCCTGACGTATCCCAGTGCTGCGCAAGATTGGGAACAATGACTCTGGAGGGGGGGAAAGGCACGTCCAGGCACAGCTGTTAAAGACCGCGCCGTGAGGGGAACGGCTGAATCAATCAGTGCACTCACCCACCGCCGTGAGGGAAACGGCCGAAACACCGCAGCTTTCCCCGCATCGCCGTGAGGGCAACGGCTAAGGACTACTCTTCCCAGGTGCCCCGGGGATCACCGGCGCACCGGTGACATCACAGCCTGCGCCCGGGGGCGCTACTAAACACCGGAGCTCCGAGCGCTCTGTGAGGGGAAAGGCACGACCAGGCACAGCTGTTAAAGACCGCGCCGTGAGGGGAACGGCTGAATCAATCAGTGCACTCACCCACCGCCGTGAGGGAAATGGCCGAAACACCGCAGCTTTCCCCGCATCGCCGTGAGGGCAACGGCTAAGGAATACTCTTCCCAGGTGCCCCGGGGATCACCGGCGCACCGGTGACATCACAGCCTGCGCCCAGGGGTACTACTAAACACCGGAACGCCTCTCGTCCGCGAGGACGCGCACGGGACGTGCCGGGCGGAGCCCGGGCAGAGGACGGGCCATCTGTGGCCATCAGGGGCCAGAGGAGGCCGGGCTGGGCCACCCCCTTTGATCAAAGTAATTGGTAAGCGCAAACATTTGGGGCCCGAGGGACAGGGGGCTAAAATTTGCTGAGGGACCCCGCAAGGCAGACACCATTATTTCATATCTTACATCGGCGGTTGGCGCTATTAATCAGGAAATAGCCAACGCCCAAAAGGAATTGGAACTGGGAATAGCTGAATCATCTAACATTGATCCCTCTCAGCCCATTGAGGCAACCCCTGAGTGTCTTTTGGTTGAGGCATCTCCTGTTATTGACTCTGAGACTAATGATCCCCCAGAACTGTGTATAGAGAGTCAGGGCTTGGGTCAAAACGTGTCTCCTAATAAGTCAAAAAAGAAGTCTAAGAAAAATGGGGGGAATGGGGGAAAAGGTATTCCTGCCTCCCCTCACCAGGAACTTGTTCGTGACATTTGCTTACTTATGGGGGATAAACTGGAAGAGCTGACTAATGCCCGACTAGAAGCAATACTTGAAGAAATCGGTAAAGACATTGTTGACTGTCTGAATACCTGTCTGGCTGGGTTACTAAAAAGATGTGAGAAAATTGATTTATTCATAAATGATTTTCGCTCAAGAGAACAACTTTTTGCAAACAATAATAAGATGATTGAGACTCATAACCTGGAGCCCATGGAATGTATTGCAACACAACCTTCTCTTGCGAAGGCTCTCTCGCTACCCACACATGCCCCACCAACTCAACCATTAACTCTACATCATAAGGTGGCTAAATCTGGTATTAGCGAGGCATTGCCACTGCAGAACCCCATCCGAGCCACAAAAGTGACTACCACAGCACGTCCCAATATTCCCCATGTTCCACCTACTCTTGGTTTCCCCAGCACCGCTAGACTGCACCTACCACCCGAGGCGGCCCCCTTTGTGGCAGTAATAACGGGGGTCCCGTCCCTATACCGAAACGAGAAAGAGTCCACTAGGAATTTATTAGATAAATCTAGGGAGTGGTGTAAACAATATTCATGTGGTGAACCTGATATATCCCATTCCATCATCATGGCTAGAAGGGTTGGGTGGGTGGGACATGGGGAGAAGAATATTGTGGGAGATTGCATTGTCATTAATTTTTCAGAAATAGAAATGGCAGATAAACTTTTCTGGGATGGGTATCCCATTGCAAATAATGGAATTAGACCGCTCCCCATAAAGGCCAACTCATATTCGCAGAAGGCAGATGGGAATAGAATTACACCTACTCTAGGGCCATGCCAGTTTGCCATGCCATATAAAAGTGGAACCTCAGTCTCTGTTCCTCAGCACTCACCATCACTAATGATATCCACATCGACTCTGAATAACAAACAGTCTGAGGGCGTCTTCTTATCCAACCGTTTTGCACCATTATTATACACAGACAACTCGGATTGACTACACAAGATAGATGACACTAACCAGGTTTCCCCTTTGACTTGTAAGAAGAAGTGTAGCATTCTTAGCTGGAATATTGCAGGCTTAAGATCGAAGAGCGAAGATGAAAATTGGCTGAGTTTCATCTATTCGTTCGAGATTTTCTCATTTCAAGAAACGTGGGATATAGCTAAAAGATTTGATCTAGATGGATTTGTCCATTTTAATATTCCTGCTATATCAAGCCTGTCAGGCAGAGCAAAGGGTGGTCTATCTATATTACTTTCACTCAATCTGAAAGGGTAATTTAAACAGCTAGAGACCTCTTCTCCGTATTTTTTAGTTGTAGAACTCTCAGTGACAAATTCACTCACGATTTTACTTATTAATTTTTACAATTCCCCTGAATTTGTCAGTACAAACCAACTTATAGCATCACTTGAGGAATTTTTGGAAAGCTATAAATTAATTAAAAGTAGTTTTGAGATTACCCTTATGGGTGATTTCAACATTCAACCTTGTTGCTTGAATTGCACATCGGAAGATAAAGGGGGCCCACCTTTCCCAATGACTACGCATTTTGAGCACACCAAACATGGGGAAGCACTGGAGAATTTTTTGGCCTCATATGATCTCTATGAATCAAGTTGTTGTCCAAAAGGCCCTAGGCCATCAACGTTTAAAGGAAAAGACACGGGCTCGATCAGAGATTATATTTTTATTTCATCTTTTATTTTAGCCTCTATCTTAAGCTATAGAGTAGTAGACTCTATTTTTAGTGATCATAACCCTGTGGTATTAGAGGTTACACAGGGGGGGTTATTTGATTTTAAAAATCCTAATGATTTTGCCACGCGCTGTGTGACTTATTTGATAACTAAGGACCAGGGCCGAAGATTGAAATGGTCAAATGTGACCCGATCACCTTTTTAAAAGAGGTATTAGTAAAGGTCGAAGATGAGGTTGGCATTTGTTTAGACCCCAATGCCTCTAGTAGTAGTATAGTACAGGGTTTTACTTCAATATGCCAGCAAGTAAGTAATGACCTAACACTTAAAACCAAATCCGGGGGGCAGAGAGGCAAACGGTGGTTTGATGCCACCTGCTCAAGGGCTCACTCCGCCCTATTAAAGGGTTTTAAAGAGATACCAAGAAACAAAATAAAAGTAGCCCAGCTTAGGAAGACATACAAACAGGTCATTCATGCCCGGAAAAAGCACATCAAAGAACAAGCATGGAATGATCTTCAATCAGCAGAGGTCCTCCGGGATAGCTCTAAATTTTGGGAGGTGATAAATCACCCTTATTTCTCAGGGGCGGCGAATCACGCTACGGAATGTGTTATTCCCGATGAACAATGGCTATCTCACTTTGGTAATATTTATAGTCAGCCTATATCTGGCGACACGCAGGACTGTCTTACTCATTCTCATACTGAATTCATTAAAACATTCGAACCTGAGGATGTAGAAAAAGCGATAAACGATACACTTAAGAATAAGGCAACGGGCCCTGATGGGGTCCCTGCGGACCTATACAAAGCGGCACCCAAATTTTGGGCTAAGATCCTGACAAATGTGTTTAACTGTGCAAGAGAAAATAAGTTTCCCCAATCCTGGTCAAAATCCATAATCATACCAATTTTCAAGAAGGGCCTAAAGGGTGACCCTGCCTGCTATAGACCCATTTCCCTAATTGACTCTGCCGTTAAGATCCTGGGCAGAGTCATCCTGGGTAGGATAACATCGTGGTTAGGGGGCAGGAGAATCCTATCAAATGCACAATATGGATTTAGGCCCAAAAGAAGTACACTGGATCAGTGCCTAAATTTGCATTTGATAATCAGCAAATATACAACAGTCAAAGAAGGGGCGCTGTACATGGCATTCATGGATCTCTCCTCAGCCTTTGACCTGGTTAACAGGTCAAGGCTGTGAGGAGTCCTTTTGGAAATGGGTATGGAGAGACCGCTGGTGGGATTTTTAGCAGACCTCCACCAGGGGCTAGAGGCCTCTGTTAGAGTAACCCAGGGTGGAAGGTGCACTGGGCTCTTCAAATCACAGAGAGGGGTGAGGCAGGGATGTATGCTTGCCCCTCTCCTCTTTACCCTATATATAAACGCACTCGAGCCAGTGCTCTCCACTCTGGGGACCGACGTTCCGCATGCAGGAGAGACTAACATCCCCGCCCTCCTGTAAGCGGACAACGCAGTCCTATTGGCCCGAACGGGTGTGGCGCTAAATAAGTTATTGGCTTCTTTTGGGGATTTTATGACATCCTTAGATTTGAAAATAAACACACAAAACTGTCATGATCACAGGACTCAAGGGTAGGAAAAGGAAACCCATAACTTTCAGTTGCACAGGAAAGGAAGTACAAAGGGTCTCCTCCTTTACCTACCTGGGCGTGATCTTTGATGACAAAGGAAATTGGGGCGCCCAACACAAGTCCAAATCAAATGCAGTCACCAGATCGGCTGCAGCCCTTTTGAATTTTGCCAAAAGAATGGGGTCACGCCCAATAGAAGCTATTCTTAAAGTATATAATGCTAAATGTCTGGCAATCGCCACCTACGGAGCTTCAATATGGGGATATACTAACCCAGTTAACATTCAGAGGGCGGAAAATAGATTTTTTAGATCACTACTTTCCGTCCCCCAGTCTACTCCCACTTTTACCATCCACTCAGAGTTAGGCACTGGGTTCGTCTCAGACCACATAAAAATTGCCCCTGTTACTTCCTGGTTAAAAAACTTGGCTAAACGAGGAAATCTCTTTAAACCATCAAATCCTCAAAGATTGCTTGGCAATGGATGGAGCCCTAAAGATCCCATGGCTGACTTATGTAAAAACCATGTTATCCCAGGTGGGATGCATTGATCTTTTTGATTTCCCCAATAGCATACAAAAGGAAGACGTCAAGATGATTAAAACATCATTGATTAGTACTTTTACTGCAGAGCGGGAGGAAACAGAGCTTAAAAAATCTACTGTTAGAAGAAATTATGCCCTCATCACTGTCCCAGGCCCAAAACCCTACCTGGTCTTTGTTAACAAACCATTTCACTGTTTTCTTTTAACTAGGTTTCGTCTAAACCTGATACACTTTTTGTTAGGCCCCTAAACTAGATGGGATACACCTGATAATACAAACCCTTGTGACTGTGATCATTTTTTCACCTCAGGACATTTTACATTTTATCATGTTCTGTGATCATTACGCACAAATCAGGAGAAAATATCTTTTACCAATTCTTCGAGAGGCTGGCTTCTTACAGGTTAGGCCAGCACTCTTATATTTGCAACTTTTGCATAATGTACGAATAACTTTTCACGTTGCAAACTTTCTAGTAGCAGGTGTCCGTATAAACAAAAGACGTAATAAAGAAAGATAAGGATAAACTGAACCTCTTAAAAACATTTTAATAGATTGTAATGTTTTAAACCTTCATATGAATTGATTTTTTATTAAGGCCAATTTAGTATGATGCATACCTTATATATATATATTGTTTTAATAACTAATGAAATGTGTTGGATGTATGATGTACAATATATTATGTAGAAATATTTATTGTTGTATTTTAATGAGTTTTCTTTTTCATGATCTGTACCCTGTGTCTTTTTATTATTTTCAAAAATCGAATAAAAGTGATTGACTGACTGACTGACTCTGGAGCTATGGGCGTGGCTCCGTTATGAGCTATTTGAGAAATCAAGTGATTCAGGTGTTCGTGTTGTAGTTGAGCTGTCATCCGGATCTTAAAGTCAAATGTGTCACTTTGTCTCTGAAATCCCACAGCATGGAAAGTACGGAGTGATCACTGACCCTATATTCATTCATAGTTTCAAACATGAATGTTTGTTGTACATTCAGTGGAATGTTGTAGCTGTAGCAATACAGGGGAATAAAAGGTGTAGGATACAGTTTTTGGCACATGAAGGGCTGCTAATATATATACTTATGTGGTCATTAGGGTATACTGTCGAACTTAGTGCTGGAAATCAGTGTTCTAGTCTCGGAGTTGCATCCACATCCTGTTATTGTAGACAAATCACTTAATCTACGCGTGCCTGAAAATATACTGTAAATACGATCCTCATGTTAACCGCTGAAATAGTTTTGGGTCAACTTTGCGCTATATAAATATGCTACAAAAAAAACTCGAGCAATCACAAACTTATAAATTTACTATACACTTTACTTGCAAAATTGCAATGATCGAGTTTCTACGTATGAGAAAAATCAGCGAGAGAAAGTTATGTAATCAAAGCTTTTGTTTCTGCCAGAGGTAAGGTGGTTGTATATGCTGTTTACAGCATAATATAATGTGGTATGGCCCAGGGGCAGCATTTTAGAAACATAATGCACAAAGACAGATAGATAGGGGAAGTGGGTACGGGCACATGCGCTCGACTCCATTTTATTACATTGCTGTTGTTAACAAGTACAATAGTAATCGTCATATCATACACAGATATTCCATCATAAACGGATTATGACTTCTGCTGTACAAATGTAGGAGCACTACATGTGAAATAATACACAGAAGATTCTATCGTAAAGGGTTCATGAGTTGTGGTGCACTGAGGTAAGGGTGGTTTGTGTGGAGCCTGCGATGATGCATGGTCCAGGCAGGCCGCACTAGTAAGAATGTCTGTTTCCAACTGAATTTTGCCTTAATAAGACAACATAGCGATTATTTATGGTGTACTAAGTTAGTGGTACGTCAGGTGATCAGATTGTTCTCACCCTGCAATGGTGCGTGGTCCGAACGGGCTGCACTGGAAGCATTGTCTGTTGCCTACTAGACTGCATCATCTGTAATTATGATTCAAATAAAAAACGAAACATATATGGAATACATTGTGGAAATATGTATGTTTCAGGGACATTATACTTCAAATTGTGATCTGTGCTGTCTGCAGTGTAGACTGTTATTCAGTGTTCCTTTACACTTGCAGGGTGTATTTTGGTATTGAACTAAACTTACAACTGATATAAAAGAAGCACTTGAAGGAAAGATACTAAAAGGATATTGTGTAGGTTTGATGGACGTTATACTTAGTTTGGTACTGCACACTGCAAATAATGAATGAAGAGTCTATTCAATTGTGAGCTCTGATGACCACAGTGTAGGCATTTGGCAGCAATAAGCAAGAGCCCACAGCCATGGGCATTGAGTAGAGCTGCACAGTATTGGTAAGTTAGCGTGTCTGCAACTAGAAATGATAAGTGGTGCACTGAGTTAGTGGCACCTGAAGCATCAATGTTCTGTGGAGCCTGCGATGATGCGTACTCCGGCCAAGCCGTACTAGTAGCAATGTCTTTTGCCTACTGAATTCTGCCTTAATAAGGCTACGTGGCGCTGATTTTTGGTGCACTGAGTTAGTAGTACCTTTGGCGGTTAGCGTGTATGTACCCTGCAATGATACATGGTCGGAGGGCACAGTGCTTGGACTAATGTCTTTTTTCTATTCAATTCTGCATCAGTTTGATTTAAAAGTGATGGTATGCCTCATTGCTGACATGTTCAGTCTTGTTTGCAATGATTTATAGTGCACTGAATTAGTAGTATGTTTGGTGCTGAGCTTGTACATACCCTGCAATAATGCGTGGTCCGGGGGGGCGGCATTGGGACCAATGTCTTTTGTCTGCCTGAATACGGACACGTGTCAATTACTTTTGGTGCACTGAGTTAGTAGTACGCTTGGCACTGAACTTGTAAGTAACCTGCGAGGTTCGGGAAGGCCGCACTGGTAGCTGCTGCTGTGTTTGTCTTTTGTTTTTCTTGTATTTTATCGCCTGTCCCCCTGCTCTCGCTCCCTGGTTCCTCCCGCCCCACTCCCCGCTTCCCGCCTCCGTAGATAACCACGCCCCCTTTCTTTCTGTGCCCTCCCCGCTCCTGCCTCCCAGCTGCTCCGCCCTCCCTCGCACTTGGCCATATATGGTGACCGTGCGACGCAGGTGAGTGTGACCTAGTTTAGGACACCCCAGCGCCGCACGGCCACCAGCTGCTGCGAGTGCCTCCCGCCTCCCGCCACCCGCCTGCCTCGCTGACCCTGCCGCCGCCATCTGACCACGCCCCCTGCCACCGAGCGGCGTGGTCTTCTGCGGTCTAGTGCTGTGTTCACTGTGTTTGTAGGCTCCTGTGCCCCGTTTTTCCTTGCTCTGTGCCCCTTTGCTGCTGCTGTGTTTGTCTTTTGTTTTTCTTGTATTTTATCGCCTGTCCCCCTGCTCTCGCTCCCCGGTTCCTCCCGCTCCGCTCCTCGCTTCCCGCCTCCGTAGATAACCACGCCCCCTTTCTTTCTGTGCCCTCCCCGCTCCCGCCTCCCAGCTGCTCCGCCCTCCCTCGCACTTGGCCATATATGGCGACTGTGCGAACGCGCAGCGGGCGTTCCGAAGGCGCGCCAAAGGTTAGCCCGTCTACGCCCGTCCGCGCCTGGACCGCGCCCAGTGCCGGAACCCCTGGCCCCCGCAGACCCCTGCCCACCCGCCGGACATATGACGCCGCCACCCTCAACGCACTCAACGCCGGCTGAGTCCCGGGCTGCTACCGAGCCACCCCGAGACGCACCCACGGACCCTTCCGCTGCAACGCCTGCAAGTTCACCTGCATCCGGACCTGCACCACTCCAGCAGTACCCAAGACCTCGACGAGCAACAGCAGCAGCCACCTGAGATGCATCCTGCTGAACACCCGCTCCGTCCACAGGCACGCCATCGAAATCTGGAACCTGCTCGACACCACAGCCCCAGACGTCCCCTTCTTCATGGAAGCCTGGATGAACGCCTCCTCCGCGCCTGACATCGCCATCGCCATCCCAGACGGCTACAAGATCATCCGTAGGGACCGCATCAATCACACCAGAGGAGGCATCGCCATCGTCCACAGGAACACCATCCGCATCACGACCAACACCGATGACACCCTCTCTACCGCCGAGCACCTGCACTTCCAAGTCCACATCAACCCCAAGACCACCCTTAGAGGCACCCTCATCTACAGACCCCCTGGACAACGCACACAATTCAGCGAAGACATCGCCCGCACGCCCTCTGCTCCGCTGACTACATCCTCCTAGGGGACCTCAACTTCCACCTGGAGAACAACAATGACCGCAACACCACCACCCTGCTGGACAACCTCGCCAACCTGGGACTCAAGCAACTGGTGACCACCCCCACCCACTACGCCAGACACACACTCGACCCCGTCTTCTCATCCAGCAAGGACATCGCCTTCAGCCACGCCACCGAACTCCACTGGACGGACCACAGCTGTGTCCACTTCAGCTTCGCAAGGACCACGATCCACCACCACCAGCAACAGGCGGCACGCAGGAACTGGAACAAGATCACAGCCGACCAGCTTGCGTCCTCCCTGAGCACGAACCCTCCCACCAGCACAACGAACCCCAGCCAGGCGGCCACCAACCTCACGAAGTGGATCAACGACTGCGCAGACGAGCTCGCCCCCCTGAGGACCCCGCCCAGCAGACCCGGCAGCAAGAAAGCCCCATGGTTCACCGACGAACTGAAGAGCTCCAAGAAGACAACATGACTGCCCTTAAGCTCGCTACCCGGAAACACCACCAACTTATCCGCGCCACCAAGAAAACTGCATTCCAGGAACGACTGGACAACAACGCACACAACAGCAAAGAACTCTTCAACATCATCAAAGAGCTCTCCAACCCCAACGCCGGAAACAACGACATCACCCCTTCGCAAGACCTCTGCAACTCCCTCGCCTCCTACTTCCACAACAAGATCGCGGACATACACAACAGCTTCAGCACTCAACCGACGAGCAACACGACCGAACCACCGCCCCCCACCACCACCCTTAACGCCTGGACTCCGAACAGCACCGAAGACACCATCCGCACAATGAACTCCATCCACTCCGGATCTCCGACCGACCCCTGCCCCCACCACGTCTTCAAAAAGGCCGACGCTATCATCGTACCTCACCTGCGGGACATCATCAACACCTCATTCGACACCGCTACCTTCCCGGAGAGCTGGAAGCACGCCAAACTCAGCGCTCTACTCAAGAAGCCATCGGCTGACCCCACCGACCTCAAGAACTACCGCCCCATCTCGCTGCTCCCATTTCCTGCAAAAGTCATCGAGAAGACCGTCAACAAGCAGCTGGCCGCCTTCCTCGAGACGAACGGATCCCTCGACCCCTCACAGTCTGGCTTCTGGGCCAACCACAGCACCGAGACCGCCCTAATCGCAGTCACAGATGACATCCGAACGCTGCTCGACAACGGAGAAACAGCGGCCCTCATCCTCCTCGACCTCTCTGCGGCCTTCGACACTGTTTGCCATCGCACCCTAGCACAACGCCTCAGCAACGTCGGAGTCCAGGAGAAGGCACTGGAGTTGATCATCTCCTTCCTCGCCGGAAGAACACAGAGAGTCCGCCTCCCCCCGTTCAGATCTGAAGCCACCGAAGTCATCTGCGGCGTCCCTCAAGGCTCCTCACTCAGTCCAACCCTCTTCAACATCTACATGAGCCCCCTTGCAGACATCGCACGCCAGCACAACCTCAACATCATCTCCTACGCCGACGACACCCAGCTGATCCTCTCCCTTACCAACGACCCCGCCACCGCCAGAGCCAACCTTCACGAAGGGATGAAAGAGGTACCCGAATGGATGAGGAACAGCCGCCTGAAACTGAACTCGGACAAAACAGAAGTCCTCATCCTGGGATCCTCACCCTCCGCCTGGGACGACTCCTGTTCGCCCCCCGCCCTAGGCAGCGCACCCAAACCAACAGACCACGCATGCAACCTGGGCTTCATCCTGGACTCCTCCCTCTCCATGACCAGACAAGTCAACGCCGTCTCCTCATCATGCTTCAATATCCTGCGCATGCTACGTAAGATCTTCCGGTGGATCCCCACAGAGACCAGGAAGACGGTCACCCAGGCCCTCGTCACCAGCCGTCTGGACTACGGCAACACCCTCTATGCCGGAACCACCGCCAAACTCCAGAAGAGACTCCAGCGGATCCAGAACGCCTCAGCACGACTCATCCTGGACATCCCCCGTCGCAGCCACATCTCCGGACACCTGAGAGATCTGCATTGGCTCCCGGTCAACAAGAGAATCACCTTCCGTCTCCTCACCCACGCACACAAAGCCCTACACAGCCAAGGCCCAGGATACCTCAACAGCCGCCTCAACTTCTACGCTCCCAAATGCCAGCTCCGTTCGACCGGCCACGCCCTCGCCACCGTCCCCCGCATCCGCAGAGCCACCACAGGGGGACGGTCCTTCTCCTACCTCGCCGCCAAGACATGGAACTCCCTCCCCATTTACCTCCGCCTGACCCAGGACCACCTTGCCTTCAGGAAGCAACTCAAGACCTGGTTGTTCGAGCAGTAGCGGACCCCCCCCCCCCAGCGCCTTGAGACCCTCTGGGTAAGTAGTGCACTATATAAATACGATGATTGATTGATTGATTGAATGTTTTTAGCCTAGTGATTTCTGTCTTAATAAAGCCACGTGAAGATGACTTGTGGTGCAGTGAGTTAGTGGTACCTGATGAACTCAGCGTGTGCGCACCCTGCGATGATTTGTGGTTCGGGCTGGGCGCACTAGCACAATGTCTCTGAATTTCATGCTGTCCGTAGTGAACATCCAAAGCTGAATTCAAGTTGTGAACCCCTATGTCCGCAGTGTACATCGAAGGCAGTAGTCAACACAGACATTGAGGATTGCTTTTTGTCCCATCCTTTAACAAGATCTGAAGACATATAGTACGAATGTCTCTGCCTAAAATAAATCGAGGCTAAATTCAATGCTGTCCGTAGTGTAGATCCAAAGCTGAATTCAAGTTGTGAACCCTGCTGTCCGCAGTGTAGATCGAAGGCAGTAGTCAAGACAGACTTCGAGGAATGCTTTTTGTCACATCCTTTAACAATATCTGAGTACATAGAGTACAATTGTCTCTACCTTAAATATATCAAGGCTAAATTCATGCTGTCTGTGATGTAGATCCTAATCTGAATACAAGTTGTGAACCCTGCTGTCCGCAGTGTAGATCGAAGGCAATAGTCGATACAGACATAAGTCTGCGGTGCTGTGGCGTTGAGTTCGCAATGGGCCTCTATCGAGAAAGCACGTGCTCATGGTGGCAGCCACGTGACAGATGACGACCTTCGCTGTGGCAGAGTCTTTTCTTTTCACACAAGTGAACCACGCCCAAGGCATAACCTAATTATGTATACTCTTACGCTGGAGTTGCGTACGTTGGACCAGCCCACTCCGCTTCTGCTTCAAGGGAGGGCGGAGACAATACAGCTACATGACCAAGAAATTCTCCAGTGTATGAGATAATATTGTTGCTTCCACTGTGCAGTATACTACATGTATCAATAGTATATCTATACACGGAAACGTTTTTAGTTTGTATAGTCAGTTGTGTATAGCATATCACAGGTACTTTTGGGATTGTGTAAATTATTGTTGATTTGCGAGTTCCCTCTCTTATACATAGTTTTTTGCCACATCTCTGAACATTCAGCTAATGTGCTGTTGAGGGGATATATTATTTTGAGAAGGTTTGTTATCCTGTTTTGCGCTGCCTCTAAGATAGAAGGGGAGAGGGGTCAGGAGGGGTTGTTGTAGTGGTGGTGGCGCTGGGTGTTGTAATTTTGTTGGGTGTCGGGGGTGCATAATTAGTACCTCTATCACATATTCATCTTTAAATATCGGTGTGAGTTGGATGTAATTCATGCAGTACATAGTCGACCTCCTTACACCAGTTAAATGTTGATGTTTATTAAAAAAGGTATCCTTAATGAACATTATAATAAAACATTCGCATTTAAAAATTCTTTGAAATTCACTGCAAAATCCATATTTTTCCAGAGGTGGTATAGTTAGCTGGACATTTCACTCGTACAAAACCTTTGAAATTCCCCACTTCTAGTTAGTTATACTAACTGTAACTCGCGTGCCTGCTATCCACTGCTGATGATGTCACATGCTACTTCATTTATGACATAGTCAGTGACATCACTGATGACATCAATGATGACACAGTGCCAAAAGTTGTTTTAAACACTGGTGGCTTATTGCACTGAATTAATTGAAAGACATGTGCTAGAGTAATGACTCCCCGGATGAAAGGTTAATCCCAAAATGCATTGGGAATAATAACATTGCTAACTTCTTACTAACCATAAAATAGGAGCATTTTTTGTCATACACATGTGATGATTAACATTGTGATTTAACAAGAAGTTAATACATTCAATTGAAAAACTAACTGAATGATTGCAACCCCACCAGAGTGCATCCAGGGGAAGCTAGGTGAGAGACATATAGCATTTCTTCAACAATATTTCATACACGCCTCAAAGTCAGAGGGCGTCACCCTATTTGAGCCTTAACAAATCAATATTAGATGATGTATTTAAATTTGTACAAAATAAGAGTGTGCCTCTCCTCCTTCACATCAACACATTGATGTATTCTTACTCTATACCTCAATCATCCATGATGATGGTCTAAGGGCATGTGAGCTCTTCATGAGATCATGCTCATTAAACTTATTTGGCCACACACAAATGCTGTTAGAGATGATGTCCTTTTTCCTGAACAATAATGTTTTATCATTAACCTGTTAACCGCAGCCGTTTTTTTATGGCAGTGCGGCCCTTATAAAGAACGGGTGGGGCTGCGTCGGCTGTTGAACATGCGCAGCACCAGCCAAGTAGTGCTCTGAACGTTCAACAGCCGACGGCAGCACTTTATGGGTTAATGGCAGACTGTATAAACAAAGGCAAGGAACTGCCAGCGGCACATCTTTCGCTCCAACATACGCAAACCTAACAATGGGCTTCTGGGAGGCAGAATGTCAGAAGATAACAGAGCACATTTGGAAAATGAGATTTTATGGGTCCAGTATATCAATGGCCTCTTCCTTATATAGGATGGAGAGGAAAGTGATTTGAAAGACTTTTTATCATCACTGAATTACAATTCTTTGAACTTATGATTCACCTATACATATAGTAAATGTTCAATTGATTACTTGGATATCCGGGTCTACATTGAAAATTTAAAAATATACACCTCCTTCAACCGAAAAATCCCTGCATGTAACAGCATTCTGTTGGCCAACAGTGAACTACCCAAAGATCTGAAATGGAGCATCTCCTACAGAGAATTTCTAAGAGCCAGTAAAAATTGTTCTAAGGACAATGAATGTGCGATAGAGACTAATGGGATGTTTAACAGATTCAAGAAAGGAGGATATCCAAAAACTGTCCTGGAGGATGCACGAATGAGAGATAAGAAACAGAAGAGAGAACAAATATTTATGCCCAAGAAAATGCAAACACTGACTGGACCAGATTAAGAAGTCATTAGGTTCATCATAGACTTCAATATATCCAACAAAACTGTGAAAGGAATGATTAGCAATCATTGGAATGTACTCAAAGAGGACCAGGAGCTCAAACATCTGACATGCAGCTCCCCTTGTGCAAAAGAAATCCATTTTGTTTTTTGGATGCAAGAGCAGGTTTCCTGCTCCCGCATCCAGAAACCAAAGCAGTGTTTCCTATGACATAGGACAGGGGTGCCGCTCACGGTGGGTTGCTACTGGGGAGCACGACGTGGGATCCCTGCGCTCTGTAAGCGCTTTCTGAACTCTGCGGGCTGCCTTGAGGGGAAAGGAGACGAAGTGTACTACACGCCGAGGGACTGCGAGGACCAGCAGGCTCAGTGCTTCACAGCTGCTGCCTCTTCCCTCGGCGTTCCTGCCCCCCTGCCTCCAGCGATTTAAATTCGCTCCTATTCCCGCGACGCGGGACGCGCGCGGGACCTAGCCCGGGGCTAAGCACGGGCAAAGGGTGGGCCCTCTACGGCCCTCAAAGGCCGGATAAGGACGGGACGGGCCATTCCCTTTGGCTGTCACATTGTAGGCCTACCATTAAGAAGGTAAATACCCCCCCCAATCGTTCCGTCTCCCTACCTGTGGTCCTGTTCATATATTGCTTCCCTATATCCCTCATCTTCCATGACCTCCAAGGGGGACCAGTCTACTAGCGTAGCGGGTTTTGGGCAAATGCCCTCCCTGTTAGATGAGTTAAACCTTTTATGTAAATCCAACTATGCTTCTTTGGAAACTCCCCCTCCGCGCAAAAACGCTAATACATTACCAGACAAGCTTACACTTCTAGACGCCCCCATATTTTTTACCAAAACCTGCAGCCCCAATACCGTAAGTGTTGAACCCCCCAGGTCCCATTCGTGAAATGGAAACATAATGGTGCCGTTCAAGGTGGAAACAACCCCAAAATTCAAAAACTTTGCTTAAATACACCCTCTGCCAATTCCCTAATGATCCCTCCGATTGTTGAGAATTCAGAGGCTCTAACACCTCCTCCCCACTCCCACATACTACCCCTTATCGAACAGTTGGTAAGCTCTATGATAGCACCGCTGCTTGAAAAAATTAACATGTTAGGGGACAGGCTCTCTAGAATAGAGAAAGCCATCAAATCAAACCCGCGGGCTGATATATGCAGTGACATATTTAACTACCCTAGGTCACCTCCTACTCACCCAGTCTCTAAACCCCCTGCGCAGGATGAAAGGCGCCAAACACAACCTGCTGGCCCTAGTGCATCAGGGCAAAAAATAGCTAAATACCCCGCCAAAGCTTCCTTTCCCCAGACGACCGCACCTGGAGCAGGTCACAACAAAGTCAATTCTATTCACTTACCTCCGGAAGCGGCCCCATACGTGTGCATCCTTGCGGGTGTACCTGCTCTCCCACCTGGAAAAACTGAGAGACAATTTGACTTACTTAATAAAACCAAATTCTGGCTGTATAAAAACAGGCCACTCCCTCGTAACTTATACGGAGCAATAAGGAGTGTCAGAAGGGTGGGATGGTTGGGCTCCCTCCACAAAGATGTTGTTGGGGACTTGATACTTGTGAGATTCAGAGACAGAAATATTGTCCCTTACCTAAAAACTTGGCTGCCTCAAGTAAGAGACGGCCCAATATCCTTATGGGACTTACACGACTTCTACCCCAAATTCCCCAGCTTTCCTCCTCTTCCGAACTCACACCCCATGTGGCAGGACTCATAAAACCGCATATGAACTCAATTGATACTGCCTAATCTTGGAGTGGAAAATTCTCTCATGATATATTCCCTATTTTACTGTATTTTGGTCACTTAAAGTGTTCTTATTATAATCATGGATTGTTAATTGTATATTTTATGAACTTTTATGGTTTTGTATCACAAAAACCGAATAAAGTATATTTGATTTGATTTTGACAGGGCGGGAGCCGTGCTCCTGCCCAGCCATAGCAATCAACAATGTCCCAGTGGTAGGCTCTCCAGGACATTTCAGGAGCCAGCCCTGGTGGTCCCCAAGGCCATTAAGGGCTCCTCTAGGGGGGCCATGCAGCCCCCTTACAACCTTTGCATAGCCCTGGGGAGGTGGTGGTCACTGGGGTGGGTGTCAGTTATGGACCCCCACATTACCATAATTTGTGCCCTGGGGAGGTGGTGGTCCCCAGGACAGTGTGAGGGGTACAGAAGCCCCCCACATTTTATGTTAATTTATACCCCAAGGAGGTGAAAGTCCCAGGGGCATGGGGGGTCCGCCAGGACCCCTACCCATGTTGATAAATGCCACGGGGAGATGGCAGTCCCCATGGCAATGGGGGCAGGAGCCCCCATGAATTTTTTTATAAGCCCCAGGGAGGTGGCGGTCCCCGGGCCTGTAGGGGGCTGTGTGCCCCGCGAACATAACGAATAAAGCCCCGGGGAGGTGGCAGTCCCTGGACTGCAGGGGCCCACTTGGGCCACCACTAATTGAATGATAATTTCCCCCAGAACCTGGCCCACCCGGGGGCTCATTAAAATGAAGCGAGGAGTCCATGCTTCATTTTTTTTGCTTTTCTCAGCTGGATAACGCATCCAGCACAAATTCGGCCATTTTGTCCCACAAGGACCCCCAGGGCCAAAAAAAGCATTTTTTTAAAAATGAATCAGTGAGATTTGCTCACCCAGTGCAAACTTTTTTTTTAATGAAGCGCTTTGTTGGTAATTAGCCCTCGGGTGGCCAAGTCCCGGGGTCATGATAAAAAACAGTGTGAGTGGGCACAATCTCCCCCACACTGGCCCGGGGACCACCACCCCTGGGGCAAAGCATTAATAGGTGCAGGGGGGCACACGGCCCTCGCAGCCCCGGGGACCGCCACCTCCTGGGCTTGTAAATATAAGTATGAGGGGGTGTAACCTCTAAGGCCCCCTAGCCCTGTGGACCACCACCCCCGGGGCTCGACTTAGATTTTGATTGCCCCGCAGCCCCGGGGACTGCCACCCCCCAGGATTTTTATTTTTAAAACATACCATGTGTGGGGGGCTCAAACCCCCCAACATGCCCCAGGGACCTCCCCCCCCCTGGCCTTTGTAGATAGTGGGAGGGGAGCCATGCGGCCCCCCTCCTGGAGCCTTTTGGTGGCCCTGGGGACAGCCACCCCCCAGGGCCAGTTCCTGCAGTGTCCCAGGATGCCCACCCCAAGACACTGTAGTTTGCTATGGCAGGATGGGAGCCTTGCAGCTCCCGCCATGTCATAGCAAACTGCTTTGGTAGGAAACCTGCTCTCTCTTCCAAATAGCAAAGCACATTGCTTTTCCACAGGGGTATCTGTATCTTAGCAGCTCCCCGTGTGGGAAAGCAATGCCGGCTCCCACAGGAGACGGGGAGCCAGAGGGACCATTGTTGGATTAGGGACCCTCCCACAGTCCCCAACGGACAGGGCAGCCCCGGGGGTTGGGGTCCCCGGGGTAATAAATGGCCTAAGGAGGAGAGCAGCCCCCCTCCAGTATGAAAAATATATTTTTTTAGGACCAGGCCCCGGGGGTGGGCTAATTAGCCCCCAGGGGCCCTCAGGATTGAAGGGGAATTATTTACCCAACTTAAAATGCACCACAGGGCATGTTTTCACACGTCACCTCTGGCCCAACCCCTCCCTTCACCACTGTGTAAACGAGTCCTGTGGCCAATTTAATTTGGGAGATTAAGTCCCCTTGAATCCTGAGTGTCCCTTGGGTCCTACTAGCAAACTAGCCCACTAGGTACCTCCAGTAAGCACCACAGAGCTGTGTTTCATAGAAGGGTAAAAAGGGGCACGGCCTGGGACACCTCTCTGAAGCACAGCACAGTGGCACTTACTGGAAGCAACTGATGGGCTAGTTGGCCCCCTGGGGCTCTCAGGATTGAAGGGAAATTATTTCCCCAACATAAAACGCACCACAGGATGTGTTTTCACACGTCACCTCAGGCCCCATCCCCTCCCTTCACCACTGTGTAAGTATTCATGCAGTGAGCCAGACCTTAGCACATGCTTGAAACGCCTATCTGCTATGCATGCAGTCTTCTAATCACCTACACACTTGTCTTTCACACCTTCATTTCCCCAATCATTATTCATACAGTACCAGAAAACAGCCTGTCACTCCCCTTGCACTCCTCTAGTGACCCATTCAGCATCATGAACTAAACCATTTACTGCAGCAAAACCCAAACACTTATACATTCACTCAGGCTCTCTCTTTGCAGTACTCTAATCATTCAGTCAGTACCCAAGTATTCATGCAGTTAGCCAGGCCTTAGCACATGGACTGCTTCAAACCCATATCCACTATGCATGCAGTCCACTAGCCACCTACACACTTGTCTTTCACACCTTCAATTCTCCAGTCCGTATCAATGCATTTCCGGCAAACAACCTGTCACTCCTTTGGCACTCTTCTAGTGACCCATTCAGCACCATGTACTGATCCATTCACTGCGCCAAAAGCCAAACACTTATAAATTCACCCAGTCACTCTCCTTGCAGTACTCTAATCAATCAGTCAGTACCCAAGAACTCATGAACTGAGCCAGGCCTTAGCACATGGACTGCTTCAAACCCCTATCCACTATGCATGCAGTCCCATAACTAACCAACACACTTATAGTTCTGCACTTATACTTTCAACAAAAAAAACAATATTTCAGTTTCAATATTTTAAAAAACATTTTTATTTTCATTATAATAAAAATTTATAATGTAATTTGACAAATAAAATATGTAAAAATTAACAGTTAAAAAACTGTAGAAAATCAGCATAAAATAATACATATAACTTTTATTACATTTAAAAATTATCATTTAAAAAACCTGCGAAATTCATAGAAAAAAACATTGGTTTTAGACATTTTATAGTTAGGAATTAGCATTTAAAAAACCTTGGAAATTCACTGAAAAAGCATAGGTTTCAGGGCTGTTATAGTTAGCTGGACATTTCACTCGTACAAAACCATTGAAATTCCTCTTTTATAGTTAGTTCTGCTAACTATAACTTGTGCAACTGTAATCCACTGCTGATGACATATTACATTATTCATGACATGGTCAGTGTCATCACTGAAGACATAACAGATGACATCTCAAATTACATCACTGATGATATCACTGATGACTACATCCATGTGACAATCAGAACACCTCATCATACACTAGTATAACCTTTCATCACTCACTGTAACTATAGAGTACCAATAGAACACTATCAAATATACTTATACACCTATATCGACATTATACACCAGCACACATCCTATTCACTTATGCATTCATCCTACTCACTTATGCAAACAATGGATCATACTTATATTTACTCAGCTACACACTTACACAAACACCAATTCATTTATTCATATGGATAGTAACTCATACTTGGTGTGTTATAAAATCACTATTACAGGTATACAGTTATCCATACAGGCACTCATACTATCACTGAGTCTTATGTATACTTATTTATATACAGCAACTGTCACATACACTGCCTTTTATTTTTCTAGTTTGTTGGACATGTACCATTGAGAGATATATTTGCTCATCACCACACCCATAAAGATATTCACTCACCCAAACAACTGTTATAACATGCAGTCTTAACCTCATATACCTACTGAATCAACTATTCACACATCTTTGGGCAGTCACACACCCCCACCGAACCACATACACATTCACTCTAAGCATGGGCGAATTTTGCAAATTCGCGATCCGCGAATTTGCGGATTTGCGAATTCGCAATCTGCCAAATTCGTGAATTTGTGCGAATTTGCGGATTTTTGTTTTTTGCGTGTTCGTGGGGTTTTTTGCGTGTTCGCTGGGTTTTTTGCTTGTTCGCGGGGATTTTTGCGTCTTCGCGAGCCGCTTGCATAGCAAAGTTACCCATGCAGTCGTTTATGGGAGAGGGAGAGAGAGATAGATATATAGATAGATAGATAGATAGATAGATAGATAGATAGATAGATAGATAGATAGATAGATAGATAGATAGATAGATAGATAGATAGAAAGAGAGAGAAAGAGAGGGAAAGAGAGAGGGAGAGAGAGAACGAGAGAAAGAAAGAGAGGCCGGATCTCTGAAGGGCCAGATTCCTGAGTTGCCCCTACAGAACATACAGCTTGTTATTTTTAGCAAAATGCATATGAAAATTGTGCTGTAAAGGTCTCTGTTAGTTTAACCCCTCCTGACAACTCAAACTGGGTGTATTTGCCATCCTCTCCCTTCTTCCTGTTTTTTATATCTGTAAGTGCTTCCTGATGAGGTTTAATTCCTTGGACAGGTGCCTCGTTGCCTACTTGTAACTATTCTCTGACCCTGCTTCAAGGGTCAGAGCAGGGTCAGAGAATAGTTGCAAGTAGGCAACGAGGCGCCAGGAAGCAATTAGCAGCAGGTGTCCAAGTTGAAGTTAATTTGTTTGTAACCCTTTTGTAAAAGGTTACAAAGAAATTAGGTTCAACTTTTGCACCTGCTGCTGTAACACTTGCTTGGCTGAAAATTCGTCCCCGCTGATTGGCGGATTTAACCGCGATTTCGCGAGATTCGCGGATCGAGAAATCGCGGAAAATCCGCATATTCGCCTGCGAAACGGATTTTACGCCCACCCTTAATTCACTCTCCCATACAAATACTCATTTAAGTAATCAATAATTAATATAGATGTTCACATAGCTAGTAACCAACTGGTGCAGCAGTTTACACAACAAATGACAAAGCGATACAGATATTCACAGAGTTTAGTCACCATCAAATATATTTAGTGAGACACTATAAATTAGTCAAGTAAACAGTGAATCACACTGCTACTAAATCCTCCATCCAGATATTTATATATCCAATCATTCTTCAATGTAGATTGCTATTTATATAATACATATTTAAATAACGAACCAAACCACATTCACTGGATGATGTCATCATTGATGTCATCAGTGATGTCATTTGAGATGTCACCAGTGATATCATCAGTGATGTCACTGACCATGTCATGAATGATGTAATATGTGGCCTCATCAGCAGTGGATTGAGGGCACAAGAGTTATAGTTAGCAGAAGTAACAGAGGAATTTCAATGGTTTTGTACAAGTGAAATGTCCCGCTAACTATAACAGTCCTGAAACCTATGATTTTTTCAGTGAATTATACATACATATATATATACACCAAGGTATATTGAAGAATGAATGTGTTAATGAGTGTCTGAATGGATGATTTAGTGGGTGCAAGACTGACTGTATAAGTGAGTGATTAAACATGTCTTAGTGAATGCATGGCTCCATGACTAATCTGTGTGTATGTCTGTATCAGTCTTTCAATTGGTGTGTAAGTGGTAACATGGATGGGTGAGTAGCTCCAGGAGGGTCTATATGAGTGAATGATTGATTGTCTTAGTACCTGCATCGGTGCCTCAGTGTCAGTGTGGGTGGGTGAGTAGCTGATTCATGAGTGCATCTGCAAGGGGCTGTATGGGTGAGTGAGTATGCATATGGCTATATTGGTAAGCAAATGCATGTCTCAGTGGTATATGTGTGAGAAACTACATACATGAAAGGCAATATATGTGAGTGTTAGTGTATGTAAGTGACTATGTGTGAGAATGATTGTTGTAATAGTGGCTGCATCTGAATGTGTGTCAATGATTGTAGAAGAGAGTAAGTCTGTGTTAGTATATGTATGAATAAGTGAGACAGTGTGTGTATAACTGTATAGATGAATACATGACAGTGTGATTGATTCTTTGGGTGACTGACTAGCTATGTGAGTAACTCTGTCGGTGAGTAGGGGTGCGTGAGTGCCTGCATGGGCATGTGAGTGCATTTATCAGTGCCTGCATTGATGAGTGACTCATGTATGAGTGTCTCTATGGGTGAGTGAGTGGATATGTGTGTGTAGACCTATGAATCAGTGAGTGAGTATGTAATATGCAACATCATAAGCAGTGCATTGCGCAGGTATGATTTATAGTGAGCTCACTATAACAGTCAAATTTCTCTGGTTTTGTATGAGTAAAATGTTAACCTAACTATAACGTCTCTAAAACTTCTGTTGTTTTTCAGTGACTTTCTAAGGTTTTTTAAATGCTAATTTCCAACTTTAACCTCAATGAAACCTATTTTTTTGAATGAATATATATATATATATATATATATATATACATACATACATAGACTATTTTATTTATTCTTTCCATACAAGCCATACATAAACTACACTAACATTAGAAATTCTAATGTTCAAACTACTATAACCTGCACACCGCCATACAGTGTTTTCAACTCACTAACCACACTACATTAACTATAAATCACCATGCACAGTATTCTCACAAATTGTGGTAAATATTTGATTTACCGTCCTAATTTCTATACAGGTAAGTACTTAATCAATAATAACTCAATCGGAAAGAAAGAGACAGAGTCCGTGGTGTTAGAGTTCTTAGGGGTTTTATTCCTTAAAAAGGAATGGTTCTTGAACCGGATATCATATTCCTGCCACCACAGGGGTGCAGGAAGGGATAGAGCAATATTTTATTGACAATACATAGCTTATATACTTAAACCGTATTATAGAAACCAATACAGTAGGCGTAACAGCTGAGAGAAACAAGATAAAACACACACGTGGTCTTGATACGTAATTAGAAGGCGTGAACTAGGCGTGAACATAGAGGTGTGTGCTAGAAACGTCACATGTAGGGGTCATAAGTGGGTGGCAACAAAAGCAGAATCTTGCAATGTCAGCAGAAATCTGAGGCCTGGATGCGCGCGCAGCTGCATGACGTGTGCATGACAAGAAGCAGGAGGGTGCAGGGGACTTGCCATTTACACTAACGGAAAGAGACAGAAGTCTGGCATGTCAGATCAACTTGTACCATTATCATATCTGATATCTGATGTTTAGGAACCATATTATCTGGACGGAAAGGTCTCTGGGGCAGAAGCTATTCTATACTGACTGTGAGTGCGTGTATAAGCGTCTAAGTGTCTGCATGAGGAGCGTGGGGGCATGGGCCTTCCATGGTAACAGGGGCTATGAATTACTTGCACGGAGACAGTGAGGCCGAGCCCTTTGCTCTGCAGCTGGGGGGATGTTTACTTGAACTAGTAGGCAGGAATGCATTTTCGAGGAGCGGAACAGATAATTCGAAGGTTGAATACAGTCTTGGCAGGCAGCAGGCTGAGCTAAACGCGGTGAGCCGCGCAGGGAGTAAGGCAGAGGTCACGGGTACAGAGACAGCCTGGGCTGAGGCTTTCAGAGTCAAAAGGCAGAAAAAAGGCTTGATGGCAGAATTCGGGGCCTGCTTCGCCAGAGCTGAAAAACGTGTAAAGTATACCACAAAAAGACGTTGGCATAGCATACTTAGGAACTGAATATTGAACCCGTTCATGGCGGGTCTGAGAGAGGACATGTTAACGTTGGATGCAAATGTATTTGCGTCTTGATAACTGGCACAGGAGGGAAGTTACATGCACTTTAAACTCGTACATGGAGACGGTGGGGTACACGTTAGGGAACATAACTTGACCAAAAATGTATATTTCCTCATTCCCTCCTTGTTCCCTACGGACCCTTCATGATATATCGATCCTCATGAATCGATCAGTCTGTTCTTGTAACATCATTTGCTCTTCTTTCTTCCTTTGGCGGTTTGAGAAAAAACTGGAATGTTCAATGCACGATGTGGCACACAGTCCACAAATCGCTGGCCCACACTGTAGGCACAGGCAGCAACTGAATACTAGGACAAGGGCAATGCCTAGGAAGGATAGAATCTTCCATCCCCAAGCAGTCAACGTTGTCCAGAACCAACCGGACCAAGTCCAGGTGCCTGGATTCTGATGTATCAAACTTGCAATCTTATGAAGACGTGTAATAGCTTTGTATACAGTTGGCGCGTTTTCTGGAATGAAAACACAGCAACTTGACCCGATGACCTTACAAGCTCCACCTCTATCTGCCAAGATGACGTCAATAACAAGACGATTTTGAAGGACAACAATCCGCATAGCAGACTGCTCCTCTGTTAAGTTACCTAGAGCGGAGGCAGTTTCATTTACTACTGCTTCGAGTGTTCTGGTTAATCTTCGTATTAATTTACTGTTTTGGACGGGGCCTGTGAAGAAAAAGAATCCCTTATTGAAATCTGTGTATTGCTCCCATGCCGTTTCAGTATAGTCGACAATCGGGAGATCTCTTCTGAGTCTACTCTTTACTAGATTTGTATTTCTGTGATAATCAGGAGTGGCTAGGAAAACAGTTGGCAGAAGGAAGGCAATGTAACAGGTACCATCCCAATCTGGAGGTAAGCGTATGTATGCGGTATGGCCACAAACAAAATAGGAATGTCGAGTAGCTCTAAAGGAAGACTTGCCATGATCACTGAATTCGACCACGGTAGTGCATTTACTATGACCTAAGTGTACTGAACCCTTCTTTCTGACACATAAGTCACCTGTGACTGGTAATACTGACATAGCAGGGAGAACTGGTGCAGCTTCGGATTCAACAGTAAGAATCATGAGGTTAACTGTATAATTACCTAATCCATATACTTCATTTTCTAGATCAGTTCCTGTCCTAATGGGAAGTCCCTTCGTGTCAGGGTAGCAGACGTTGAGCAGAACTAGGTTCAGGTTTCCCCAAATCCAATTCCCCTCGAAAACAGCAATATCAGAATCTAAAGAATTAATTAATCTAAACCATGCACCACAGGAGCCATTGTGAGTGAACGGGTACGGGAAAAGAGGCAGAACTCCCTTGTATTTCTGATAGGGAGGGAGTCGGCCACATATCCAGCAGTTTGTAGCATTGTTAGTCTGATGGGAGTGATGTAACATACTAATGAATGTGTTGTTGCGCAGCGCAAGTCTGTAGGACAGTTCGTGAGGCGGTAATTCACTAAAAGAATGTTCAGCAGAAACATTGTAAGCAGATTGTTCACGCTTGAAGATAGGGTAGTATATGGGAAGCAATATACTCGCAACAATAATCAGAAGACTTAGGAAAAACATAATCAATAATGTCACTATACAGTGACTGCGGAGTGATTTACAATATGTACGTTTCTTGAGTTGTCTCTGTCTCTCTCTATCTCGATCTAGGGGATACATGTCAGAAACTATTTAACCGATTCACCTAAGGGAGGACTTAAACAATTAAACTGTCTGACTTGCTAGATCGAAGCTTTGTTCGGTATTCCTCTTGGGGAGTTTTCTCTCGCTTAGGAATTTTACAGTCACTAGATTCGAGGCAGTCCTTGGAGGGGGTGGACCAGTCTGTTTCTGGCATCAGTTCGTTGCATTTTTTAATATGACTCGTGTGGATCCACCCCTTTCGGCCTTCCACCTTGATCGCGGTCCTCGTTGTAAGAAGGACGGTCTTCGGCTCTTTCCAGCGGGGCTCCAGCGGGCTTTTCCTGTCGAAGTTCCTAATTAGGACTGTATCCCCAGGGCGGACATCGTGTGGCTTTACATCAGTGTTGTCAGGGAAGGCTGCGGCAACCTGTGAACGACATGATTGGAGTGCAGACATCAAGGAGGCAAGATAATCTGTCAGCATATTACAATCAACATCTGTAATTTTCTTAGGCATGGGCGTCCCCCACATATTCGGTGGTCTGCCAAAGACCACTTCATACGGGGCTAGCCCTGATCTCGAATGAGGAACCATCCTCATATAGAACAATGCAACTGGTAGGGCGACTATCCAGGCGACCCCTTTCTCTTTACAGATCTTTGCAAGGCGTGTTTTCAATGTCTGGTTGTGCCTTTCTACAAGGCCAGCTGCTTCGGGATGTCGGACACAATGGAATCTCCACTGGTATCCTAGCAGAAGGGAAACCTGTTTCATGAGTTCGGATGAGAATGGCTGTCCGTTATCTGAGTACACGACACGAGGCAAGCCGTACTGTGGGAAGAATTCTTGAACCAGCTGCCTGGCAGTGGTCGGGGCAGTGTAATCTGGGACTGGATATGCTTCGGTCCAACGGGAAAGTGCACAAACAACTACGAGGACATATTTGAATCCTCGACAACGGTCCATCTGGATATAATCCATCTGGAGGACTTCAAAAGGGTGATCGGGAGGATGAAATCCACCTTGCTCTACAGGGACGCTTTTACCTGGATTGAACTGACAACAGATCATGCAAGTACGCACTTTCTGTTTTGCTGCTGCTCGTAAGTGTTTGTTATACCAGAGATTCTGTAAACTGTCTAACATAGCTTTCTCTCCTAGATGGGCCGGACTATGTGCTGTATTTATCATGATTTGAACCATTGAGTTAGGGAGAAACCATGTAGATTTTCCCTTCGTCATCCATCCTTGATCTGTCTGAATCCCTCCTAGTTCAGTCCATTTCTTGATTTCATCTGGAGTGGCATGCGTCTGGATATCGATTACATCTAGGGTGGGATCCCTAACTGACATACACTGTGTCGGTACTATTGTCTTTGTCACATCAGTAGTCTGGGTGTGAGTCAATGCTGTATGTTTTGCTGTCTGGTCTGCCAGGTCATTACCCTGGGAAACAGAATCCGTAACTTTAGTATGTGCTTTACACTTCATGACGGATATGCCCGAGGGCAGATGTATTGCTTCTAACAGTGCTTGAATGAGAGGACCGTGTTGGATCTTGGCACCATGAGAGGTCAAAAAACCTCGTTCTTGCCATAACATTCCGAAGTCATGTACGACTCCGAACGCATAGCGGGAATCTGTGTATATGTTAACATTTCTGTTCTTGGCTAGTATACAGGCTCGGGTCAGAGCGATGAGCTCCGCCGCTTGAGCAGACAGTGTGTCAATACGATGTGTTTCTTTGACTTCAGTTTCAGTGGTCACTGCATATGCGGCCACTAATTCTCCTGTACTTGTTCTCATACATGAACCGTCCACGTAAAGTGTCAGGTCTGGATTTGCCAATGGAACATCTGTTAAGTCTCGTCGGGGCTTTGTTACTGCATTAATGATCTCTATACAATCATGTGGGGCTGGATCTGTCATACTCGAAGGTAACAATGTTGCGGGGTTTAGGATGCTACAGCGTCTGATTTCTATGTGCGGCTGGAATAGTGTCAATTCATAACCTGTCAATCGTGCTATAGTCAAGTGTTGAGTCTGGGTTCGGTTTAAAACCTCTACAGAATGTGGAACTTGAACTGTTAATGGATGTCCTAATACAATTGAATCGCTCTGTCTGATCGCTAAGGCTGTGGCTGCAACTGACTTTAAGCACGCAGGGAGTGCCTGGGCTACTGAATCCAATGTACTTGAAAAATAAGCGCAAGGCTTATGTGAACCTGCTTGGTCTTGAGTGAGGACAGACAATGCTGTACCATCACGTTCTGTAACAAAAAGTGTAAACGGTTTGCTGTAACATGGTGTCGCTAGAACTGGTGCTTGACATAAAGCTTTCTTTAATTCCTCAAAAGCCTGTGTATGTTCCTGAGTCCAAGGGAGGGCAGTCGAAGTCGCTGCCTCCTGTGTTGTTAACTGAATCAGTGGTTTAGCTAGAAATGCATACTGGGGAATCCATTGTCTGCAGTACGAGGTGAGGCCTATAAAGGCCCGCACTTCCTTTTGTGTCTGGGGTTGTGACATATTTACAATTAACTGGATGCGATCAGGAGTGAGCTGTCTCCCCACTTTGGACAGCAAGTGACCCAAGTACACAACTTGCTGAACACAGAATTGTAGCTTCGAAGGAGACACCTTGTGTCCCTTGTCGGCCAGAAAATGTAGAACCGTCAGTGATGCTTGCTCACATTCGGGCTCACTTCGTGCGGTGATCAGCAGATCATCGACGTATTGCAGTAAAGCAGTGTTAACTGGCATTTGAATACAATCAAGTTGTCTTTTCAGTGCTTGGCTATAGATGCTGGGGCTTTCTGTGAATCCTTGAGGTGCGCGTGAAAATTTGAAACTTCGTCCATTTAAACTGAATCCGAAGAGATATTGGCTCTCTGGATCAATGGGCACACTGAAGAAGGCGTTCTTGAGGTCAATTACAGTAAAGAATGTTGCTTCTGAATCAATGGCAGTCAATAAGGATGAGATATCGGGAACCACAGGGTACTGTGGAACAATGCATTTATTCAGCTCTCGTAAATCAATCACCAGCCGATATACTGGTGGTGCATTGGGATCAGTACGTTTAAGAATTGGAATGATAGGGGAATTACAGATATTGGAGTCGGTCTCTATGACCACTCCTTGGGTAATGAGCTCTTCAATGATTTCCAGTAAAGCCACTACAGCATCGGGTGGTAACTTGTATTGTCTGATTCGAGGTAAAACAACACCTGGCTTGAGTGTAACACGGTATGGTGTAATATGCATGCAGCCTACATCAGTTGGGCCTTGTGCCCACAGGTGTTCTGGTACATTTTTCAATCTGACATCAAACTCTCGTAATACATAGTGACCCTTGAAGTCTCGCAGGAAGAGTCTAACTCCTTCCGGAGAGCAGCATATTACGACTCCTAGAGCCTTTAATGTTTTGATACCCAACAAGTTTTCTGGACATGATTTCGTGAGTAACAAGTCTGTAACACGTGATAATGGACCTACTGCTAAGGGGACAGGTTTCGATACTTCATTTACAATAGGCTGTCCTGAAAAACCAAGGGAAACATTCTGTGAGCCTGAGAGGGGTGCCCCTGGGACTTCATTATGACTGATTGTTGTGCGGCTTGCCCCTGTGTCAATTAAAAACTTTCTGTCTTTTCCCAATACTTGACTGTGTACATAAGGACCCTCTTGATCTACAGGAATCTCGATAAGAGGCAAACCAAACTCCCTCTCTTGGCTGTTTCATGTGTAACGTGGATATTCGGGGTAATCAGATTGGGCATACTGGTACATCTGCTGTGACACTTGCTGAGTCGCGGCAATAGGCTGTGGCTGTGACTGTGGTACTGCTACGGTCTGTATTGAATGTGGTGATGCATGCATAGGCTGTGTATTCTGCATGGGCTGTATATTCTGTGAAGTCTGTTGCTGGACATGGTCTTGTCTAGGCGGACGCGGTCTTTCTTTAGTTTTACCTGTTGATATATTATGTTTCAGGACTGGGCATTCATGTACGTAGTGACCTGGCTGCTTGCAATAGTTGCATGTCCCTTTAACGGGAGCTGCTGAATTCTGGGTCTGGGTCGTACCCTTTCTCTGGCCGTTGGCTGGAACCGACTGGGCCACTAACATTTTCATTTTCGTGTCTTTCATGCGTTTCTGTTCATGATCCTGTTCTTCTCTGATTCTGTTCTGATGGTATTGTAACATTTGCAGCATCTGGGATGGCGTATTTGCTTGCCATGTACTCTCCACTTTGTATACGCGGTTCTTAACTAGTGGCAGGGAATTCTCGACTAATTTTGATACAAAAAGATGCGGGTACGACTCGCTACTTGGTTTAAGGCCACTATTAATAATAAAACATTTCTCGAATCTTGAATAGAAGTCACTAGTATCTTCATCGTGTTTCTGTTTACAGGCTGAGATTGCATCCCAGTCTTCCTTTCTAGTTGTCAGTAATCTTGGCAGAACCTGCACTATTAAACCTGGTAATGCTTTAGTTTTCTCACCAAGGCCTAGCCCTGGAGTACAAAGTTTCTCCTCGTCTTCTATTCCTGCCCATACAATCTTTTTGTCTCCCACCTCCCACTCTCTTTCCTTCAGTTTCTCGTAGATGCCGGTGGGCAACAATACTTTTAACATTTTCATGATATCTGCATATGTGTAATCTCCCATCAGTAACATGTCTTTAAGTTCTCTGTGAAAACCTGCAGGGTCTTTATCGTGACAGGGTACTAGTTTCTTAATTTCCAATAGTTCTAACTTGGTCAGAGGTGTGTGTACATACACACGTTTCAGGGTATGGTCGGCACCCATGACTGGGTGTACTTCTCGTAATGGGTTCTGACTTTCAATGCCATGAAGACGCTCCATATGATACATTTTTCTTTCTGGGGGCGGAGCGGGAACGTATTGTGAGCTTAAGAAAGTGTTATATCTGTGCCGTTGTTCTAGAATTATTTGAATTAACTTGGTACTTAGGCCTCTCCATCTATCCATGAGTAGTGCTTCTAATGTATCGTGTAAGGGACCTGGATCAGAATGTTGATTTCTGTATAACGTGAGGAGGTGCTGAATCATGTATACACCTGCTAATTTCTGCTCGTCTGGGGAAAGGTTCAGAAATGTCTGTGCTACTGTGTCATCATTGTATATATTAGGATTGTCAGCCCACAGTACTGCTGACCGGGCTAGTTCTTGTTCATCCATAGAATTGAGTACATGGTACCCCATTCGTTCTCGAAGCATTTTATCAGTGTCTTGGAACTGATGTTCAGGAGAATTCGGTTTTGATATGCCAGAGAGAAAAACTCTCTTGCTTTCTGGACGAATGCCTTTTCTAAGGTAAGTTCCCTTACCTACATACGCTATTGTGTCTGTAGTCTTTTCTGGTTCTTCAGATCCTTCCTCCTCCTCAGAGGAAGCTTTTTCTTTCTCTTTTTCGTGTATTTCTATTACTGTTTTTCTTATTTTCTTGTACATACTGGCTATACAATTCTGTTTATCATGCTTTCCTTTGGATATATTTTGACCCCACTTGGTTAGGGCATCCATTTCATCCTGTTCTGTCTCAGGCCTGTCTCGTTCTCTTATTAAGCAATTTATGAAAAAACGTAGTATATATGCTTGAGTGTCAACTTTCTGATGTGCCATGGCCTCCTTAATACTTTCAGGGTCTTCCCCAGTCTGGACAAAATGATATATCCTATCTAGGTGCTCTTTCATTCCTGAGAATAACACTAGGTAATCTGTAGCTTGTCGTAAACGTAGTGATGCTATCAACATCCTATCGTCTTTACCGGGTACGGGATCGTATCTGCAAACTTGAAGCGGTTCTTTGAGTATGTCGAGACGGGGTGATTGGAGCATAGGGTGCTTCTGCATGTCCCTAAGGTGTAATCTGTGTGTTGCTGGCGGGGTCTGGTAACCCCCGGTCGCACCTCCTGAGGCTGAGGTTTGAGCATTATCTTTCTGTGGAGTCTGTATCTGTATTTGAACTTGTCTCTTAGTAGGATCAGGCGCAAACGGATTTGGTATCTTAACCTTAGGTGAGGGAAGTGGTGGAGGTGGAGGAACGACAGGCTGTCGGACGGGGGAAACTTGTTGCGGTAATGGCGGGGTATGGTCTGGAGGCGGGTTGCCATCTCCGTCACCGTCAGTAGGCGGGACGTGGGCACGTGGATTGGTGTAAGCGGGTGCTACATCGTTTAGATAGGAATTCAGGAATATGTCTTTAGTAGTCCTGTGGTTTACTTTAATTGGAACCAATGGTGGTGGTAGATTTTTCGGTATTTCTGAATGGGCTTCAGGCGAACCATCGGCCACTAAGTACATACCATTTACAAGATTGTTTCGTGCACGGTCTACCTGTTCGGCTTTTACTCGGATCCCTTCATTAACTAATTCGTTTTCTCGGACTCTATCCGGCGCTTCTCTAAGTCTATCTTCTCTTCGGAGTTCTTTTTCGGCTCGTTTATGCGATTCTTTACGCCATAGTTCTATAGCATCTTTCTGTGATTGTCTGGCTTTCTTTCTCCATAGTGCTTCTTCTACCTTAAGGATGCACTCGGCATCCCACGTTCCTGTAGCGGGCCATCTGTGTATTTCTTCTAGGTGCTTAGTATAATCGGCCCATAAATCTAGATACAGTATGGCGTCTATGCCATGCTTGTGGTACATGTAATTTCCAGGCGTGTCCCTAGGGGGGATAGGAATTTCTTCCTCTAGTATCCCTTTCCTAGTTCCTATCTGCTTTAACTTATTGAAAAAAGGCATCTTGTCTACTTAATACTGGATACTTGATCCTTTCTACCTGAACTCTGAACACAATTAGTTACACAAAAACACAATAATGCACATTAAACAATCACTCATACCACGACATTGATCATATGAGAGAACATTTAGAAACATATATCTCTACCTTTGGAACCAGATGTACTGCTAAACAGCACAGATACACTGTCAAAGACAGTGCAAGAACTTGAGTAACGGATATACTGCTAAACAGTACAGATACACTGTCTAAAACAGTGCAGACCGCGTTTGTGTACCCAAACCCGTCTTTACCGGATACATAATAATGTACCCGTCTAGATACGTCCCAGCAATGGTACTCACCGGGAAGCACGGAAACAGAAGGCCTCGGAAAACTCGACTGGACTGGACCGGACTCGACTCGACTCGACACGTGGATACTTCGGAAAACTGGTGGGCCTCTTCACACCTCGGACCTAGGCTCTGGTCGGGATCCTCCGCACTCCTCACCGCCTCGTCTGGGTGCTGATCGCAGTCTTCGTCACCTCCGTGGGCCAGAGGGAGATACAGGAAATCCTGCCAGTACGCGTAGTTCCGTCTAACTGATGGCAGGGGACAGAGCTTGCAACGCACCAACCGGCGCGTGAGGTGGGGGAGGGGTCCCTGTTCGGGCGCCAAATTATTGTGGTAAATATTTGATTTACCGTCCTAATTTCTATACATGTAAGTACTTAATCAATAATAACTCAATCGGAAAGAAAGAGACAGAGTCCGTGGTGTTAGAGTTCTTAGGGGTTTTATTCCTTAAAAAGGAATGGTTCTTGAACCGGATATCATATTCCTGCTACCACAGGGGTGCAGGAAGGGATAGAGCAATATTTTATTGACAATACATAGCTTATATACTTAAACCGTATTATAGAAACCAATACAGTAGGCGTAACAGCTGAGAGAAACAAGATAAAACACACACGTGGTCTTGATACGTAATTAGAAGGCGTGAACTAGGCGTGAACATAGAGGTGTGTGCTAGAAACGTCACATGTAGGGGTCATAAGTGGGTGGCAACAAAAGCAGAATCTTGCAATGTCAGCAGAAATCTGAGGCCTGGATGCGCGCGCAGCTGCATGACCTGTGCATGACGTGAAGCAGGAGGGTGCAGGGGACTTGACATTTACACTAACGGAAAGAGACAGAAGTCTGGCATGTCAGATCAACTTGTACCATTATCATATCTGATATCTGATGTTTAGGAACCATATTATCTGGACGGAAAGGTCTCTGGGGCAGAAGCTATTCTATACTGACTGTGAGTGCGTGTATAAGCGTCTAAGTGTCTGCATGAGGAGCGTGGGGGCATGGGCCTTCCATGGTAACAGGGGCTATGAATTACTTGCACGGAGACAGTGAGGCCGAGCCCTTTGCTCTGCAGGAGCGGAACAGATAATTCGAAGGTTGAATACAGTCTTGGCAGGCAGCAGGCTGAGCTAAACGTGGTGAGCCGCGCAGGGAGTAAGGCAGAGGTCACGGGTACAGAGACAGCCTAGGCTGAGGCTTTCAGAGTCAAAAGGCAGAAAAAAGGCTCGATGGCAGAATTCGGGGCCTGCTTCGCCAGAGCTGAAAAACGTGTAAAGTATACCACAAAAAGACGTTGGCATAGCATACTTAGGAACTGAATATTGAACCCGTTCATGGCGGGTCTGAGAGAGGACATGTTAACGTTGGACGCAAATGTATTTGCGTCTTGATAACTGGCACAGGAGGGAAGTTACATGCACTTTAAACTCGTACATGGAGACGGTGGGGTACACGTTAGGGAACATAACTTGACCAAAAATTTATATTTCCTCAAAATGATGCCATTTAATATGCTGTTATGTATGCTATAATTTCACATATTATAAGTGATGTTATATTAAAGGACATAAGCAGTGCATCGTACAGATTGACTTTATGATTATCTTTGACAATGTACAGTACTCTGCTGCCTTTTGTCTAGGTTTAGTTATAAAAACACCATATGCATACATACATATACTCATGCCGTTGCCATCCACCAAATAGTAGTATGCAGGAAGCCTAATTTGCAGCACTCTGCAGCAAAACGATTTCATTGAAATTCTAAGGGGAGCTTATCTAATCGTTTCACATTTCAAAGTCTCACTCTGCTCCTTCCTGCTTCATGAAAGTAGGAATGCACTTCTACTGTGTAAGAAAGCACCTTCATCTTGTGCATATGTGCAGGCTCAAAAATGGAACCCGCACATACATACACACATGCAGCTGGGTATTCAGTGCAGGGAAGGGGATTCACCTTTAGTAGTAGACCTTCAGATGACTAGGTCAGTAGGCCATCACTCACATGAGACATATAAAAATTCTGATCATGCTAGAATCACCGCTGTATTCCACACTTGACATTACAACAAGGACAGTAGTCTTCTGTCACTGTGAAGAATGCATTTGGCACATAGCTTCAGGTACAAGACATGTCCAGAACCACACTCATATCAAGAGAAAGGCATGGGCCTTTGCTCACATTCTAGAGTAGTGTGAGGCTGGTGCAAAAATGTAAAACTCAGGATATCACATGCTCATAGTTGGGAACTCAGGACAAAGATACAGCTGTATACAAGACAGAGGACATTTTCATAATAATAACTCTCCACTGAAAGATTTTCATGATGAATATGAATATTTTCCTTTGACTCTAAGATGGAAGGAGCTGTGTAAACCTTGCCTAGGGCATAGTCAATGCTTGCGATCACCTCCACTTGAGATATTTTAACAAAGATTAAAAGGCAGGTATTTCAAAATAAGCTCTACTTTGTGGGTTAGAATATTTGCATATCATTGTTGTGCAAAATATGCTTCACTTTGCACCTAGATTCAACACTTATTTTTTACATAGGATTGAAAACAATTGACTTGATAAGGCAAGTTGTCCTAATTTCTATCAAAGTACCTCATATGTGTGCACCCATGTTGTGAACTGCAGGGGATATTTTAGGGCTAAGGGCTGGGCCAGAAGGATCAACATGTCCTCTAAGTCACTGGAGACCATGACATTTGTGGTCAAGACCAAGAAAGGGGACAAAGGAGATTATGTGCTCCTTACAGAAGAGAAGCTCAATGACTTGGTGGGGAGCAGAAGGGAGAGTGGTGATTGCACTAGGCAGACAAGGATGGTTTCTACACATGTCCTGGAGGGTCCACCCTGACCAGAGAGCTCCCGCTGGAGGTCCAAGATAAAGATGATGAGCTAGAATCTTGCTCCTCCAAGGCATGGTCCTTACCATATGGGCCACTGCCTCCGCTGGTATCAATCTGCTGACCGGTGGCGTTGTGGCCAACTGCCCACATTGATGCTGAATAGACAGTAGAACCAGCTGTAAGCCATCTGCATGAACTCAATGTAAGCACAGATATCAACAATAACATCATCAAATGAGCACAGATCATTCCACCGGCTAGGTCTCCTAATACTATTATATTAATAATATTAGCGCTGGGATACTCAAGGGTGACTACGCGCTCTATAAAAACCAAAAATAAATAAAATAAATACTTGCATGGCTACAAGGTAGCCCTAAGTTTACCTTCAGCAGCAGCAGAGATATCCATGGTACCAGACCCCATCAACAGCATGGAACATCTCCAATCCACATTGGTTGTGGTGGGAAACCCTTCCTAAGATTGCATGTCAAGAACTCCATTGAACAGTGAAAGGGGTAAGAGGTTCAGGTAAGCTCCAGTCCATGAAAACGATGTGTCACCTGTGGTCATAATTGAAGGCACACAACACAACGCATAATGTACAGTCACACACAAATTCCAAAGAAGCACAGTGTGCAAACACCTACATATAATCAAACCAAGTCTGTATATCACCCCTAATGCATGACTTAAGTCAGTGAATTAAAATAAGGGTCGCTGACCGAATAGACCCTTGCGAGCTTGGGCTATAATGTGTTTTATGAAAAAATGCTTGCAAGGGGATTACTTTCAATTCTTAAACAGGAGGTTGGTTTGCATACATCCAATACCAGCTAAGTTATTTCTAAACCTGTTTTTATCTGAATAGAAACTTGCAATATGTACAAAAGAATAATCACTCACAGTAGTAATAATAAATATAGAAACTGGTGATCACTCAAAATAGAACAAGCTACACGGGAAGTAGAGTTAATAGAATGTCTCTTTATATCAAAAAAATAATTTCAAAAAGGGTACAATTTCATAAAAACTGTGCAATTGCATCAAAGGAAAACAAGTGAACAAGACATAGATTAGTTGATTCTTGAGAGCCACTTGCATTGCAGACCACTCTTTTCTAATTCAGTACAGCTAATCTTGCTATGTATACAATGATGTTGCTGTAGCGATATGATCAACAGAAAGATATGTGGTCTCCTATGTCGACGTTTCAGCTTTATACTGGAAGAATCCTCAAAGCCATCCTCAGGACTTACAATCTTATAAAAAGTTACCCCTTCCTTAGTATACACTTGATCGTCGCTGACCACGTGGGTGGTGAGGAACCTTTAATTCAAAGTTTATTCCTGCAATGTTAGAATGATTCCTTTGGCAGGATTGTGGTGGCGTTAAATGTCCGCATCCAAAGTCAAAACTTTCTGATTCAGCCGTGGCTTCAACAGAATGTCGGTCGTCGTGTTGTAGTCTCACGAAATCGTATGAGTCAGTGAAAGCACCTTCATCAGAGTAAATGTGTAGTCCACATTACTTGGAAAACATAAGAGGGTCCCTGGTTTTGAGCATAATAAGAAGAAGAAGGCAGGGAAAACACAATAAATAAGAACGCTTTTCCTTAATGAATACTTCAAAATAAGGTGATGCATCCAAGAATACACATATCCATTAGACCAGTAATTTTAATTTCAAAAATAATTTTTATAAATACATTTTTGATATCATGTATATACATAAGAGTATCTTAAAAAAATCAACATTGCACATCAATTGTTAAGGAGCCCTGTTAACATGATGAGGAATCGTGAACGTAATGTACACATCAAAAGAAAAAAAAAACAACCATTAGAAAAGACAACACAAATTTATCACTGCAAATAAACCAAAAAGACAAGTACTGTGGAGGCACACAATTACATACATACACAAGATTTAGAATACAACATTCTCAAAAGAAATACATATGAAAAAGAAATGCACTGATGCATGTTTCGGAAGTGAGATGTACAAAACCATTTCCTTCATCAGAGCGCTGAGAGAACAAATAAGAAATATATGAAGAAAATATATTGAATGGCTATGTTATGTATTGTGTTTCTTTTTCCCCTTTTCTCTTGTCAAGCTAGGAATTGTAAACTCATTATATACACGATGTACATGAAAAATAATTGTTTTTAGTATTGTTATGTATTGTGAAGTGCTGGTTGTGACTGGGCTTTTTCTATCTCTTATTTTTTAATATTTATTATTTTATATCTTGTATTGATTGTGTATTTTGAATTCTTTCAGCCCTGACGAAGTTCTTTGTGAACGAAACGTGTTGGCTGAGGAGTTTGTTTTAATTGGAATTGAATAAAGAAATTTTGGAATACGAATTGGAGCTTTTGAGTACTCCCTTTTGGTGCACCGTCCTTTTGTATATAAACTTTGGGATCCACTTTTCAGGAGAGTATTGGTGAGGCATACTCTGGACGTACTGTGCACATCATATGGACTTACATATCATACTTTGAAATTTCTTGTGCATAACCTTGGTCAGCCGCCCTTTTTCTTCTATAACCAAACCCCTTTGAATGTTAGATTGGATACATGTATTCTGCAGCACATCATACCAAATTGTGCTGCACACCGTGAATGATCTAAACATCTGAATCTTGGTTCTCAAATTCCAAATGTCCATTCAAAAATATTATGAAAATAATTTTTCAAAGATGTGCTACTTGTCTTCTGCCTGGAGTTTCTTTCTTTTCTTAAATACATTTATTGACATTTTTCATGGTTAAAATCAACTATCATTTGAGATCTTGGATCTTAACTTATCTACTGCCTCTGCATTGACTCCCTCCCTGTGAAGAACTAATTGTGTGCAAGGCATTGGTTTTGATCCATAGTGCCTTTCACCATATAAGCCCTAGCTATCTAGCTACTGGAATTCACATGCACATCTCTTCAAGGAATCTATTGAGCAAGGGCCGGAGGGTTTCTTTCTCATTCCTTGCTCCCGCTGAGTGAAATAAACTGCCGGTAGAACTTTGCCTTTCTCACTCAGTCCTAATTTATACCTTGGATCAGGAGCATTGGGGCACACCTCAGAGCAGCTGTGTGCTTTATACATCTTATTCATCATCATCAGCATCATAAGATCTCCTGGCTTTGAGTTTCTTTCTGCTACACAGATAACACTCAGGTGTTGTTCCACTTTCATCTTTTTGATACAAATGGCTTTTAAAACCTCATCTCTCTATTTTATATTTTATTATAACCTGAAATTAAACTCTGAATAAACTAATCATTATACTTTAGGTGCTTCTCATTACATATGTCCTGAATCGTGGTAGCTGTCTTCTAGCGGCCCTCTTCAGCATCTAAAACACTGGCCCGAGAAGACTTCAGACAGCATCTATAACACTGTGGCCTAAACTTGTTGTTTATTTGATTATTAACTGTTAAACCTCAGATTTATATATATGTGTCAGCCTGTGTTTTGGCCCGTAGAACCGCCAGATCAATGTTCTCTCTGCAACATGTGACTTGTGAGAAAACCGTCACCAATATCCAGGTATTTTCAAGATTAAATTGTGGATGCACTTCTCTGATCCTTGTCAAATACCCTATCTACATGATAAAAGTCATTTAGAATATAATGTTTGCCTCACGCCTGGGCTAACTCGTAAGGATACCATTTCTGGCAATCTTAGGACTTTATACATGCTCCTTGTTCACAAGTAAATTTTATTTGAACCATAACACTTCCCTCATTGCACCTGTCCAATATTAGAGACTGCTTTTTAAGGGATCACTGTCATGATATCAATGCATACAATATTGAAACACAAAAATATCAGAAGACAAATATCTATAACAAAAGTATAGGCTTCATACTACAAATATTGAGAACACAAATATTGTTGTTAAGAACACAATTTTTTACTTATATTAAAAACAATATATATATTTATATTTACTATATTGTTTTGTAACCTATGAAATTGCCTATCTTTGAACTCCAATAAAAAATATGACACAAAAAACAAACATATCAGAAACAAAAGTACTGTTAGCATTATATAAACATATATGTCAAAATACCAATTCAGACAACACCGCCTACAATATTAACATACAAATAATTAAGTAATTAATAATAAATCTCTTAAAAAATTACATTAAACAATTACTTAAAGTAAAACAAATATATTTATACACATATTTAAATTAAATATGTAACATTTAGCCCAATGAATTGTTTAACTGATATATTAAGAATACAACCCTCCCAAAAACTGGCATTAACTATAAACAATCAGGCACCAACTAAATAAATGTATATTCAAAACTATCAAACTATATGTTATACATCAAAAATAGAACCAACATTAATATGTATTACAGTAGGGCTCAACTGGTAACAACAATTAAAACTAATACTAAACATACCAATAAAATACAACTGTGAATAACTTTATCCATTAAAATCAACCAAACAATTACATCCACAATATAAAAAGGCATACTAATGTAAACAACTAAATACCTCAAAATGACAAATGCTATAAGAAGAGGAAAATCTGCCTGATTCTCTCACCAGACAATTATACCAGAAATAACAACCACATTGTAAAATCATGCAATGTAATGCAGCGCAATGTAATGAGCCATATTCAGCACAGCCCCACTTGCAACTGAATAGCTGAATAGCCTTCACGCAAAGGTCCTAGAGATCAACCAGTCAAACTCATTCTATCCCCCAAACCCAATCTTCACCCACCCCTCCTACCCTTACTCCTCAGGAGAAGTTTGCAGATTGGATGTCGTTAACACATGAGAAACCCAAACCAACCCCATCCTTAGAATGATCTCTGAAGTGTCTGATCTCTGCCCGCTAGATGAATGTTTCTTAGGAGGTTCTCCCTTGACATTCTGGTTGGGAGACAAATTTAGGGGAAAGAACAATAGTCAATAGATTTGCTCAATAATATTTTATCATTTTTTATGTTTTGTAAGTAAAGATTTTATTATATGAGAGATTACATTAATTAAAAATGTCACATTTTACAAGTTTGTCCTGACATTATTATTAATTTCAAATTAATTGTTTATTAACAGTGTTAATGATGAAAATGTGGGATGCATATTCTTAATGAGTTTTATGACAATAAATATTAAAGCTTATTTAAATAACATAGTTGTACACTGCAAACATTACCAATAAAAAATGCAATGAACATAGAAATGTTGGTGCACACATTCATCATTATATATTATATTTAAACAAAAAATAGACATTTGTTTTTTATGTGTTAATACAAGTGTGTTTATGTTAATTTGATACATGTTCAAAATAGACATAGATGCCTTACACCTTTAAATAATTAGGAACAAGTTTAATTGGTATATTTATGGAAAATGTACTTAATAAGGGGAAATGTGACAATGGCAAATATATAAGATGGTTTAAGTTATAACTAACATTGATTTTACATGTAGTACAAAATAGATGTGTTGCCTTCTCTTGTGCTATTTCTACAGTATATGAAATGCATAGGTTTATAATTTGGTAGTTTACAAAAATCAATTAAACTCACCTGTATGGAAACTTTTATAAAATGTTGAATGGTGTCTATTTTTGTAACCGTATCCATTTTCATGAAGTCACCTTGCAATAATATTTTTTTTTAAATAATGCTATTAAACAGGTGTGCTTTTTTAAATTTCTTAAACTACCACATTACATACATACGCATTACACATCTGTATATTATTGCTTGTAAGAGTGATATGAAAATGCACAAGTCCAGAGCTAATGTCAACAGATTAACCATAAGGTGACACGTAGCATCACGATAGGTTTCAATATGGGAAAGTAAGTGGGAAACATGAAGAAGGTAAGTGTATTGTTCTAATACGCCAACTCAGGTGTGGAGCTTTCCCCACCACAGTTGCATTGGTGGTAAGGCACATCAAGACTACCTAGGTGAACAAACTGGCTGTACTCCCTCCAACAGCCACTTTTGCACATGGCATCCTTGACACATGTAGAGGCAGTACCACTCTGATGGTCTTTCATCCATTAACCCGCCAGCATCTAAATAGTGTAGGAAAACTACCTTGTAGGCGGAAAGAGAATTCAATGGAAAAATAATGGCGGGACCAAATCCACCACGATTCAAATCAGGCCCTGAGGTTCAATCAATGATAGAGTGGAAATACAGGAAGTGTCAGCAGATATCAGCGTTCAGAAATCAATAAAGACTAGGGTGGTCATTACGATGGCAGAATTACTGCCACCGCCAGCTGTGCTGTGACAATTCCTTTGCAATTAAACAACAATTTTCCCCTGTCACATTATGATGGCGGGGGAACAGGACCATGTCCGTGGTGGGCAAAAACACCGTCCACTGCGGATCCACCACAGGATATTATTACGATTGCCTGGAGGACGATCCAGCTAGGGTAAAATTGTCCACCACATTTTATGCAGCCTGAAGCCAGCCTTTCCATGGCGGTGGAACTGCCAGAGAAAGTCTGGATGAATTGGTATTGGGGCCTGCTGGGGGTATGTTGTTGTGCCAGGGGGTTCCATGGTACCCTCCCTACATTTCACTGCACTAAGTGGCAGGCACTGTGTGGTGGCTGCCACATAGTGCATTAAAATGCACAACATGCATTTTTGACATTGCTGCATGTGCTGCAGTCAGCAGCACCCGCAGCAGTGTTAGATTCCAAAATACGACCGCCATGGGTGCGGCACATCCTAATTTGGAGTGCGCAAACCGGTGCATGCATGGCGCATGGTCCCATTCCCCACCTCGATGGCGGGCAAACTCCAGTCCGACTGCCATCATAATTGCCCCCTAGGTCCAGCTGTGTGCTCCCAAATAGTGGAATGATATCTAGGCTCCCTTTTTCTCTTGTTCTATTTCCACAGTCCAAAATTATGATACTGTGAAGTTAGCTGTGAGTTGTGATCTGGATTGCCAGGTTTGTCTTTATGAAAGACATTTTTTGCCAACTGAAGACCAGATATTTGACAGTTTATCAAGGCCATCTGAATTTGTGCATAAGAACCAAAATGGCCCTCTCAAAGATTGATGACACTCTAAGGCACAGGTGGTTGTGTCTGGACATGAGCTCTTAGAGCCAGATGGGAGTCTCAGAGGATGAATCAATGACCTTTTGAGTGCCTGCTGGAGGTGTCTGATATCTGATGACACACTGAGGGTCGCCAAGGCCTGACCGGTCAAATATTGGACCCAGTTAGGGACAACTATAGACAGGCTTCAGGTACTTTGAGGGTGTGCTGGGAATATCAAAGGGCATGTAATTGGTCTTTGATTATTGATTAGCAGTGGTTAAGAGGCAGCTGTCGGAAGAGGATTTGCAAGGCTCCATGACAGAAATCTAGTATATTCTAATGACATGCTTGGATGTCAAACCAAGAATTGCTGAAGGTGTACCTCTGCCTGGTAGCTGGTTTGGGTCTCTGAAGACCTTCTCTGAGTATCTGGGGCAGACCAAGTATCTCTTGCCACCGTCCCCCACTTCTAAAGAGCGACCACCGGTGGCAGATCGCTCTCCTACCTCACCGTCAAAACCTGGAACACCCTTCCCATCCTCCTACGACAGACCCAAGACCTACTTACCTTCAGGGGGCTACTCAAGACTTGGCAATTCCAGCAGTAGCATCACCCCCCCCAGTGCCTTGAGAACCTCATGGGTGAGTACTGTGCTTTACAAATGTTTTGATTGATTGATCAATAGAAATATCTGAAAGGAAGCTCGGTGTTCCTGAGGACCTGATAACAGTGCCTGAAAGTATGCTAAGTGTTTCTGAGGCACATCTGGTAGTATCTAATGACTTGCTGCAGTGGTTGAATGTTGAATGAGGGCTGACTGAGGTATCAAATGAAGAAGTGAAAGCTGCTGAGCCTTAAGGTCATTTAGGTTACATGAGGATCTCTAAAATTTGATCTGCAGTGCCAGAGGTGTTTGAGAATTGATGTAGACTGTCTAATGCAGACAAAAAGTTGCTAGAACATGACTGAGGCATTATTAAAGTCTTCTGACATTATGTAAATGTATTTATGCGTATGTGAAATGGTATGTTGAAGGATTAGCTTGTTATGCCTCTCATAGTTAGATAATGGTCACTGAGGGCAATTGAGAGTGAGTTAGATTCTCTGAACATCTGTTTGCATGGAACGTCAGTTTCTCCAAGGGTGCTGATAAGGAATACTCCATTAAATAACATGTATTTTGAACATTGTATTTCCTGAGATGGAATCCACTGAAGTCATGGTTTTTTTACATTTCACTATTCGCACATAAAAGTTTTGGGGAGCTTTGCTTCAAAGGTTCTCATTTGAGTTGTATTTCAGAATTGACCTCATGCTCTGAATTCTCTGAGTCCTTTTTATAACACACAATGCATTTTTAGCTGAATACAATTTCAATAACATCACAGAGATGAATCTTTAAATGATAGGGATATTTCAAATCAGTGTCAAAACCAGCAAAATGCTCACACCAGTTGCACACTGTAGGAAATTGGCTCTATATGTACTACACGAAAATCAGGTATAGAGTGTATAGAGTCCAGATGACCCAAGAGGCAAGCAGAGGTTACAGTTAGATAGAAACTTACTCTCTATTTGTGGTAGTGTGGTCAAAAAGTAAGGCAGTATCAGAGGACAGTGTTAAGCATTTGATGTACACACTCAGCAAATTAATTCACCCACTCAAGTACTGAACTCTAGACCAATTGTTTTTGTATACAGAATATACTGTTTATTCATTTTTAGAACCAAGCAAGCCTGGCACAGGTAAGCATTAAATACTTTGCAGTAATAAAAGTTGCTGATTGTAGAAAAGTTTGAAAATGCGATTGGAAGTGTACTTTGTTTGATTTACAGGAGATGCAGTAGGTTGCAATACTTAGCAAATACAGTACATTGAAATTAATAGGCTTTTTTCAGTAAATAACAGGTAAGTTACTATTTACGTTACTTTTCTAACTCAGTGCCGAAAACCTGGAATCAGAACTGGGACATTTCCTGCAAATAGGTAAGTAAATATGTTTTGGTTATTCTTGCGATTTTTTAAGAATATTTTTAAATTTCAAAACTCCACACTTAGGAACTTTTTGGAAGAAAATTTTCAATGTTATCCATGGAGGAAAAACAGGTTATCGGTTCATAGGTAAGTTATTGACTTTAGGAGTTAAGGTCCTGGGGTTAGACTCAGGGGTCCCCCAGGGTCAGTGGTGCACTCTTGTTGCACCCTCATCTGCACTAGGGCGGCCGGTTGCTCGGTGTTTGGGCCCAATGTTATCCAATGGGGGATAGGAGGCATCCGGTTGGTGGCTGCGGGCAAACAGGCCACTGGGTTGTGGGAGCAAAGCTTCTAGGGTTTAGGTCATGGCAAATGGAGAAACAAAGTAGCACAAAATATGCACCCTCAGTGGCACTGAGGCGGACGGTTGCAGAGTGCTGTTTCGACATCAGGCGCCCTGTTGTTTTCTATAGAGAACCTCTGGTTTGCAAAAGCACCGCAGGCAGGGATACAAAGGACTTCTGGGTGCGAACACCACTTCGAGAGGTAAGTTGGAAAGTTAAGGGTTGGTTAGGCACTGTTATTTTCGGCACCCAAGGCCTTGGGGGTTGGGTGCAGGGGTGTCTTTTGGAGTCAGATCTTCTTACCAGCCCAGGGTCGAGGTTAGGGGGGCCTTCTGGATTTAAGCTGCAGGCATCAGCTGGAGGCTTGAAGAAGGCCAGGGATTGCCAGATATTGGGTCAGGATCACCAGGGTGACCTCCTTGTGTTGTTTTTCCACTTGAGCTTGGGCCGGATTCGCTGTCTCTGGCTGCTGCCAGAGGTTACAATTAAACAAATCTGGTGTTCACAGGAGAAGCAGTCTTTGGAAGGGAAGGCAGGCAGGTTCTCCAGGGTTTTTGAGGTTGCTTGATGCATGACACACCAGGATTTCAATGGAGCAGGTTTGAGGTGAGACAGGCCTCTAGGTCTGGGGCCAAGTCAGTGGGCGTCTTCCTCTTGTTAGCTGGCTGCACAGCTATTCGGTCCTTCTTCTTGTTTTCTACTTGTCATGTCTGGATCTGAGGAAGTAAGGTTCAGGGTGCCCCTAAATACTAGATTAAGGGGTGTTACAGGTAGGTAAAGGGCAGGGACCAATGGGTCCCTTCACGTTGGTGGTATACCCCCTATTGTGCCCCCATTCAGTGGGGGGGGCGGAGGCTGTCCCTGGTTGGTTGGGCCCCCCGTCTTCAAGATGGCAGGGACTCTGAGTTGTGCTTCACCTCAGCTCCCCACCTGAGGGTGGAGTCGGCAGAGGTTGGCACACCTCTCTGCCTCTACCTCTCATTTCAGAAATGTTCTTACCACCTCCTTCTACAGGTGGCCATCAGAATCCATGAGCCATTATGCCACCACAGAAAACCTCATCCATCATATACCCTTTGACCACAATCTAGAAATTCTGAGATCATTCAAACTTTATCTAAAGGTATCTACTTGAACTTTTTCCACTGGCACTTAGACCAATAACTAGTCTCTCTCCAACTGTTACTAAGCAACTTTGGACCCCTGGATTGACCCTCAGTTTCCCCACAACACCTATTCTGGTGTTCACAATTCCACTACCAACATAACCTCTTTGACTCATTCCATAAACCACTCGAGCTTAAACCCTGCACGACTGGCTGTTGTTAGCCTCTCCCAGGTCTTTATTCTCCAGAACACCCCCTTTGCCAACTTCCAGTTCCATTGTGTCCTAACCCCACAGCATTTATTAGCATTGTGAACTCCTGCTTTAGAGGCTCAAACAGGAATGGTGTTGACACTAGAAACACTGATAATTTGTGATCAAAATGGATCCCCAAATGCCACCTCTTCAAGCATCTATCCCAAGGTATCCCTAATTAAGTGCCCCCTCTGTCATTGTTCTAGATACTCCAGTGTTTTGACGGTCCTTGATAACTGATGTACCACAATTGCAGTTAAACAGAGGACGAGAACAAGTACACATCTTGCCATTAGATTCACAAAATGAGCTAAGCCCTCACAACTCATGTAAAAGCATTGAAGCAGAAAAATTGGCAGAAGACATGTCTATAAACATTAATAAACAACATATTGCTACTGGCCAAGCAAATATTTTTTAACATATATTAAAAACATGCTCTTTATACTTTGCTCATCTTTATTTAGTGATATGAAGAGATTCAAAATGTCAATGTTCTAGACTGGCATTCCTGATTCAACAGGTTTCAGTCACTGTTTTTTGCAATTCTCCTGAATCAGCAGCTTGCACTTTGCAACAACTATTTTTTTATGTCTAATTTTTTAATTGTATATTAATGTAAATGTTCCTTGACCAAAAGAGTTTTGCCTGTGCTTAAAATTTATAGCGCCAAAATTTGTACGGCCATACTTTACGGGGCTGACATCTGGGGGAGTGTGGATTTGGCTGTTCTAGATAGGATCCAGAACAAATTCTTTTGCAACTTAGTCAGTCTTCCTCCTTCCACGCCAGCATTACCACTCATGCTGGATATGGGCTTTTATTCCATTAAACATCAAGCCCAATATAGGATGGTGGCGTTATGGAGACGCATATGGTTTACCCCGGAACTTGCCATGTTTGCCCAGGAGATTCAGGATGTAAGAGCACAACAAGGGGCAGGGGATATACCCTGGTTTAAATCTATCAAAAATACTCTCACTAGAATGGGTCTTTATTCACTCTGGTCCGAGCCGGGTATTCACATCTTCCCGTCAAAGAAAGATTTTAAACTTCTCTTCTGGTCCATGGTTAAAGAAGAACATGTTGCGCTCTCGGAGAAACCTAACTTGACAGGCTTGTTTCTGATCCACAAAGTAGTTCCACATACAGAGACCTATTGGGACATTATCCTAAAAAGTTTAGATAGGAAACTTTATCATCAGTTTCGTATAGGTACTTTGCCACTAAGGGATTTCACTAATGGATGGCAGAACTCAGAGTCCACATCTTGTCCCTGTTGTTTTGATAGCAAAGAAACTATAGGTCATTTTCTATTTGTATGTACTGCTTACCATGAACCTCGCCATAAGTGACACCCGGGCAAGTAGAGAAGCACTGATCATCCTGAGATACAACACAGCCGAATGGCTATCCATAGGGCTGGCAAAATTCCTCGGGTGGGCCTGGCTAATTAGAACTAGGTATGCTTGTAGCACTTTAAGCTGAAAAATTAAAATAGCTGGCCATAGCCTATCTATCTTACTTGGGCAGTACTAATGTAATGTTTGTTTTTTACATACTTGTTTTAATCTATTTATGGACATCTTCTCATGTACATTTAATTGAGTTTTTTAAACTAATTCTTTGTCTGTTTAAAATTTGTATATGTATATTCTTTTTGTATGTTTTGTATTATTATGCTTGTCTTTTATGAAGAAAATTCGAAATAAAGACGTTAAAAACTGAAACTGTAAATGTATTTTTTTTATTTCACATGTTTATTGCTATGTTTTATTTGTGAATAGCTTGTTCTGGTTCATGGAATTGCTTATTGACATATTGTAGTATGTGGTACTTGTTTTTCTGAACCTCACATGGACACCACTAACACGTTGCCTCAAGATGTTTTTTTTTCTGTTGATGATGTTCATGCCCATCCAGGTTAATGACAACCGTCTACTCACTATTTATCTGGTCAGCAATCTAATAATAAATACACTCTATTAAATATGCAGTGGAGGGATAGCATTTTCAGTTGTTTTCCAGTCACCAGCAAACTAGGGGAGAATATGTGCTATTGGCCAGCAGCAGGAAACTATTTGACCTGACTCGAGATAAATGACCTCTATCAGATTGAGCCATGGAAATATCAGATGCTCTGGAGGCTCATGAGATAAGATAGCAGTGTTAGCATCTTTGGTCTCTCACCATCCTCCTATGTTTTTAGCTCATAGCCGGTGCTGGCTACAGTAGCAGAGCCGACTTCTCTAGAGTAAGTCAAACAGTTCTGAGGGAGCAACAAGGGCTGGGATTAGAAATGCAGGGCCAGCAACTGAGACAGATGTGATGTGGGTCTGGCATAACCGCAGGAGATGCAACCACTATAGACATAACCCATTGCCACATGAGTACTGACAAACCAAGCAAGACTCCCTGTCTCCCTGTCACCATCACACAATTTGAATCAGACCCTATGACAGTGCTACAGTGAAGATGGATGGTTATTGACCAGCCAAGAGACTAGCGTTGCTTACTCTGGCCCAGGTAAAACAACAAGATGTCAGTGTCTCCTCATTTATTCTTGGGTCAAGGTGAGCATGAAGGCACTTGGCAGGAATCAAAATACTTTATTTACTGTGTGTTAGAAATGGCTTCCTGTGGGACATGCCATCAAGGGTCCATGTCCTATTCAATAACTACTGTTGAAAGGGGGTTTATTAGTAGGTGCAGGTAGGTAGTGATAGTTATTGATAATAGGTGCAGTCAAGTGCAAACATAAATCAATCCTTGCTTAACCCTTGATAGCAGTCAGGCCTTACTTAGGATACAGGTGTGTAAAGAATTGAATAGCAACAAAACAGTAAATAAGTAAATGGCACATCACAATTAATATCCAATACCAATTTATAAATAATTGAAAGTATTTGTTAACTTTAAAATGACACCAAAATTACAGAAATCCAATGTAGGGAACCAGAGATATACATTTTAAAGGTTTAAAAAATAAACATGCACTCTAGGGTCCTAAAAGGAAAAACACCAACTGTGGCTATCTGGTCAAACTCGATGGAATCAAAGTGAAAGTTTATGGCTGACTGCGATGGAGCACTGGTGGTGTATGATGAGCAGTAAGGTCTGGTCACTTTTTTGGAATTTTTTCTCTTGATGTTAAGCAATTTGGTCCTCGCATTTGAATTTTGGTTCAGCAAGGCCAGCCTGCTACAGTGGAATACCTCAGTGAGTCCTGGATGTCTTTGTCTTTGTTGTTGATGCTGAAGAGCTGTGGAGCTTTCCGTCTGGCAAACCTTCTCAGTCACACCAAGTTGTAGTTCAATGTCATTTGCTTTACTCTCATCATTGATGCCTGTCTTTTTTTTTCTCAAAGGTTGGCAAAAAGTTCCCAAATTTTCAGATCTTCTTCTGAAAGGGTCATTGACTGTCAGAAAGGGTCCACAGCACCAGTTAAGAGTTCATACACTCTGGTTTGTTTCTTGGGGTCTGGGATATCCACTCCTGCAATGCACTTCCATACACGCCCATTACAGTCCCTTTTCGACTCTAATTAAAGGGGCTCCCATCTGTCTGGGGATCAAGGAAGTGGGAGTAGGCCTGGTTCCAGTTCAATCTGAGGGTTTCACTTTGAAGACCAGTTGAAGACCAGCCCTCTTTGTGTCCCAGACAGATCATTCTACTGTATTAGCCCCAGGAGTAGTTTGGCTCAGGCAGTCAAAGACAGGCTGTTGTAACCGATTTGTTGGGTTAATGCACCCCCCCCCCCCATTGTTGTTCTCTGCCTTGCTGCTCAGCCAGTATCGAGGTCATTAGAATGCTCGAGTTTTGGCTCTTGAAGTATAAGAGTCAGTTGGATTGTATGGGCTGAGCTGCAAGGAGGCTACTCTCAGTGGGGCATTACATGGATCTTACCATCTTCCTATATCCTGTAATTGAATCTGTAACCCGAAGAATAATCCATAACCTTTATCTACATGACCTGTCTACGTGACATCCTTCATTTTAACAGTGGCCTATGAGAAGAAATGGCTGTTTTAGTTAACTTCAGGAAACCAAGTTTTAAAACTACTTTCCCGAAATAGTTATAATAAATGCAACCTTTGCAAGTTGTTAGATTGATTATTACTTGCATTTTGATACTCTTAATTAAGTTGCTTACTCTCTTCTGTCAAATGTTAGAACTTATAAAAGTTCAATAATTCCTTCCTACGTCAGCCTATAGTGCTAGCAGCCCTACAATGGGAAAAACCACTCTGGCTTTTTGTGGCTGTTTTTCAGTCACCAGGGCTTTTTGATTTTTTAACACAATGTTGTTGATTTGTGTAAGCATGCATGCTCTAAATATTGCTGCAATGTTGAAATAACAATGAGGCCCTGGGAGGATGAATATACGAAGTACAAAAAATGATAATAATCATGTAAGCTTTGTTGTGGTTACTAATTTATTGAATGGGCTTGGAACGGATGTTGGTGGTTGCACAGTTTTTGAGTGGGTACACTTGGATCCTTACATTTCCACACCCTTTTTGTCATTTTGTATGATCATATTAAGTATTTAAACCCTCAGTTTGATTATTATACAGCATGACCTCTGTATTATGACAACTGTATTCTATGTTGTGGGTGGCTGTAGTTAATATGTTTGTAATGTGTACAGGGAATTTAAAAATACAATCATTCTGTGTGACTATTAAGGATAAAAGAAAATGGATGCCTTGGCAGGCAACTTGAAGATGACTACACCTCACCTCAAAATGACCTGCTAAATCTGAGCACACCCTTATGAAGGCGAATCCCAGCGGTGAAGCAGCATATACATTTTTTGGAGCATTAGTAAGTATCAGCAGCTCACCATTTCCTTGTCATCACTCTCAGAGCTGGCTCTGACCTGACTGTGGCCTGGATACCAGTTCTTGCTTTGAGCAATGCAATCTCTCACTGTAGTGATTTTGTCTAATTTATAATGTTTACAGAGTTTTCATCAGACCGAAGGAGCATCACATGAAACTTAGGACAGAGACAGAACAGTTAACACAAATCTGATTTAACAAATAGTTGTAGCTAAAATTCTAATTTTAAATTTCAGAAACCAGTCTTTGTTGGTAAGATTAAAGCGTTTGAATATACAATCTTAGGGTGCAGCATAACTTGCAAGACTGCATTTCAATATTTAGAAGTGTAGAATATTTTAATTATTGTTGGTGAAAAACACATTGATATGCCACGTATCTTCATACACTACGTAGATAATGTTTGATGAAGCTTTGTAAAGTTTCAGACAAAAAATGTGGTTGTTCTTGTGATTAGAACACATGTAATCTGATGCAAACACAGAAGAGACGACGGTCGAACAGATGTTCTGTTTAGCCTAAATTGATTGACCACATCCCGAACTGCAGCACTAGCATTGTTGTGTAATGCTGCTATTGTGTTATAACAATAGTACATGATCAATAATCTACAGCATCCTAGTTTGAGGCAATAATGAGGCATACGTACATGTAAGGCTAGAATGACTAAGGGCCACATCCCCGTTCATTGTTCTTTAGCCCACCACGGCAGAGTGACACAGGTATAGGTTTTGTCAGACCCATCATACATAAGGATTTACACTGGGGAATACCAAGTTCAAGTTCAAGTTTAACATTTATATAGCACACTACTCTCCCAGGGGGTCTCAAGGCGCTTGAGGGAGGGAGGGGTACTTTTCTTATCGAATATCCAAGTTTTTAATTGCTTTCTGAAGGAGAGGTGGTTCTGTGTGAGGCGGAGGTGGGTGGGGAGAGAGTTTCAGGGTTTGGCCGCTAAGTAGAAGAAGGATCTTCCCCCCATGGTGGTTCTATGGATGCGCAGAATTGCGGCGAGGGCTTGATTAGACGATTGTAGTTGGCGGGTGGCGGTGTAAAAGGACAGGCGCGTGTTGAGGCATTCGGGTCCTAGATCATAGAGGGCTTTGTGTGCGTGGGTGAGGAGACGGAACGTTATTCTCTTGTTGACGGGAGCCAGTGGAGGTCTTTCAGGTGACCGGAAATGTGAGCTTGGCGGGGGATGTCTAGTATGAGTCTGGCTGAGGTGTTTTGGATGCGTTGGAGTTTTTTCTGTAGTTTGGCTGTAGTTCCGGCGTAAAGGGTGTTTCCGTAATCCAGTCGGCTTGTGACCAGTGCGTGGGTGACTGTTTTTCTTGTTTCGGCGGGGATCCAACTGAAGATTTTTTTGAACATGCGTAGGATGTTGAAGCATGATGAAAAGACGGCGTTGACTTGTCTGGTCATCGAGAGGGAGGAGTCTAGGATGAAGCCCAGGTTGCGCGCATGGTCCATATGTATGGGTGCGGTTCCCAGGGCCGGTGGCAACCATGAGTCGTCCCAAGCAGAGGGGGATGAGCCTAAGATCAGGAATTCTGTTTTGTCCGAGTTCAGTTTTAAACGGCTGTTCTTCATCCACTCAGCTACATCTTTCATTCCTTTGTGTAAGTTGGTTTTGGCGGAGTTTGGGTCTTTGGTGAGGGAGAGGATCAGCTGGGTGTCGTCTGCGTAGGAGATGATGTTGCGGTTGTGTTGGCGCGAGATGGATGCGAGGGGACTCATGTATACGTTGAAGAGGGTGGAACTGAGTGATGATCCTTGTGGTACGCCGCAGATGACTTCGGTGGCCTCTGATCTAAAAGGGGGGAGGCGGACTCTCTGGGTTCTTCCGGCGAGGAACGAGATGATCCAGTCCAGTGCTTTTCCTTGTATTACGATGTTGCTGAGGCGTTGTATGAGGGTGCTATGACAGACTGTGTCGAAGGCTGCGCAGAGGTCAAGTAGGATGAGGGCAACTGTTTCTCCATTATCCAGTAGTGTTCGAATGTCATCTGTTGCTGCGATGAGGGCGGTCTCGGTGCTGTGTTTTCCTCGGAAGCCGGACTGTGAGGGGTCGAGGGATTTGTTGGATTCGAGGAAGGCGGCGAGCTGATTGTTGACGGCTTTCTCAATGACTTTGGCAAGGAATGGGAGGAGCGAGATGGGGTGGTAGTTCTTAAGTTCAGTGGGGTCTGCTGTGGGTTTCTTCAGAAGGGCGCTGAGTTCTGCATGTTTCCAGCTTTCTGGGAAGGTAGCGGAGTTGAGGGAGCAGTTGATGATGTATCGGAGATGGGGAGCGATGATGGAGTCTGCTTTGTTGAAAATGTGGTGGGGACATGGGTCGGTTGGCAATCCTGAGTGGATGGAGTTCATCAGGCAGATGGTGTCTTCAGTGGTGATTGGGTTCCAGGCGCAAAGGATGTTAGAGGGGGGTTTTGGTTCGGAGGTGGATGGGGTGGACTGGTCTTCGGACTGGTTTTCAAAGCTGTTATGTGTGTCGGCGATTTTGTTGTGGAAGAATGAGGCTAGGGAGTTGCAGAGGTCTTGGAAGGGAGTGATATCGTTGGTGCCGGCGGTGGGGTTGGTAAATTCTTTGACGATGTTGAATAGTTCCTTGCTGTTGTGGGCGTTGTTGTCAAGTCGATCCTTGAGTGCTGATTTCTTGGTAGATCGGATCAGTTGGTGGTGTTTGCGGGTGGCGTTCTTGAAGGTGGTCAGGTTGTCAGTGGTTGGGTTTTTTCGCCAGGCTTTCTCGAGGGTGCAACAGAACTTCTTGGATTTCTTAAGGTCATCGTTGAACCAGGGGGCTTTTTTGCTACCTTGCATGATTTGATGGTTTTTCAAGGGTGCTAGTTCGTTGGCGCTGTGGGTGATCCATTGTGTGAGGTTGGTGGCTGCTTGGTTTGGGTCCGATGAATTGGCAGGAGGGTTTTGGTGGAGCGATGTGAAGAGTTGGTCGGTGGTGATTTTGTTCCAGTTTCTTCGGGGAATTAGTTGTGGGAGGTTGTGGGTCGAGGTCTTTTTGTAGTTGAAGTGAACGCAGCTATGGTCCGTCCAATGGAGAGCTGTGGTGTGGTTGAAGGAGATGTTTTGCTCATTGTGATGTCCTAAACATGATGGGTATGCCAAGACATGTGTTCCATGCTCACTGTGGCAAGGTAATCGAAAGAGGTTTATATTGGCCAAAAACAGTCTGGCAAGAACAGACCAGTTCATACTGCTATAGACTGTAATGTGGACCTGAGTAATTCAAGTGACTGAGATCAGTTAAAAAACATCGATCCATCACTTATTCATTTTGCTCTGTATGACGCGCTAATAGCCCATCTGCTAATCTGTGAATATCTAGTCCACGTCTTTTGAGATCAGAGCTCATACAACATTTCAGTTGGCCATTAGATATCTTCCTTTTTCTGCACTCAGGGGTCCCATACTAGTGCAAAGACCACTTTCTACATTAAAATATCTTTAAATCTCCTGGTCATTACTTCTGGCACTTCAATCCCCTTGGTTCTCTCTCCAGACCAATTCGTTGGCTCACTTCAGAGCATACTTTCCTAGCACTCAATATTTTGTAGATGCCACTGAACAAGCCCTTTATCTCTGTGCAGTCAGGGGCATTCGGAAACTCCCTCCAGCAAGCAACCCTGGCAGCCTTGACAGGGCACTACAGTTACCAAGTATTGATCTTTCCCAGTTTTCGTTCCGATGTATCCCATGGTCACACGTTTGAGTAGTGTTGTAAAACCCCTGCTTTAACAGCTTCAACAGAAGTGGAGTTGGCACTAGAAAGGCTGTTAATTGATTACATCTTTCCTGCTGCAGCTCTGCAAAAAACTCTTAAAACCAACCCAGGGATTCCCAGATTGAGAAATTAAGAGAAAAAGAGGAAAAGAGAGATATAACCTGAACTAGATCTTCAAATGTAACCTATCCAAGCATTTAGCACCAATGCTCCTATTTAGGACCTGCATCCCTCACTGACCCAGGTACTCCTGTGTTTTTTTGTTCCATGTTTGCAGATATACCACAATTTCAGTTAAAAAGAAGTCGAGAACAATCACACCTCTTGCAATCAGATGCACAAAATTACCCTAGACCTGACAAATCATGAAAAAGCATCAAAGTGGAACAGACGGCTATAAACATTAATAAACAACATATTGTCACTAGTCAAGATAATATTTTTTAGGATTCATTGAGAACATACTCAATATTTTTTGGTTATCTTTATTGAGGGATATGAAGAGATTCAATATACGCAGACTGTGGGACAAAACATGAGCATGCTATCCAGACTCAACTAGTTTAAGTCGCTAATGTTTGCATACCTCCTGAATTAGCATTTTGCGCTTTGTAGCTACTATTCTTTATTTCATCTTTTAATTGTATACACATGTAAATTAATTTTATTCTAAATGTGTCTTGCTATGTTGTATCTGTTACAGCTTTCTTAGGTTCATGGTTCATGGTTACTTTTAGTTCCCTTTCTTTCATCCCTAGCCTAACATTAACACCACTAACACATTACCTCAAGCCTATTTTTTCTATAAGCAATTTTCATGGCGAATGCCCTTCAAAGATAATGACAACCATCTTCATACTATTTATTGAGATGCCAGTCTAATATTAACCCCTTCTGTGTTCATGACGGAATGGTTCCGTCATGAGCACAAGTGCAAGTGCGCTTGGGAGGTGAGAAAGAGCTTCCCCAACCTCCCAAGGCATATTTGTTGTTTTCCTTGGAATGATGATTGCGCACATGGTGCACTGTCATCATTACAATGAAAACTAAACTGAACTTATTTTCAGTTTCACATTTTCTGTGGTTGTGGGGCTATCTCAGCCCCCAAGCACCCAAACTCATGGGAGAGGTGTCGTTGGAAAGGGGAGCCTATCACTAGATTCTGTTACCGAGAATCCCTTGCAAACCTCAAACTTTGTAAAAAAACAACAACCTTTTCCTCACATTTCTGTGATTGAAAGGTCTGCAATCAAGAGTTAAAGAGAAGAGTTCTCCCAGATATAATTTGAGGTCCAGAGGAGGGAGGAAAAAGAACAAAGCAAAGAAGTACCTCTGATCAGACCTATACCTATAGAAAATTGCACTGTGGAGAATTCAAAATTACCTATCATGAAACAACCTGGTTTTGAAAGTTGGGCACCTGGGATTTTGACCACAAGCTTGCAACCATCCAGGGAAACCTATCAAACTCATTTTTTCTGCAGACTAGACACCCTGGTGAGTCTACTGAGGTATGGCTTTTAAGGATCCCCAACATTTTCTTAGCCAGAATCCCCTGCAAACATAAAATGTGGCTGACAAATCACTTTTTCCACACATGTATGTGTGGGATCACCCTGCCGGCACAAATGTCCTACCACCAAGCATTCCCCTTGGTCTCTCGAGTAAAATTATTCGTCACATGTGTTGGTGTACAATGCAGAATCATCTAAAAATGTATTTATTTTCAAAATGTAGCACTTAGTAATAGCTAACTTAGCTATACCCTTAATCCTAATGTTGGCATGCCTCCTGAATCAGCTGTTTGTACTTTGTAGCTACTATTTCTTTATTTCTTATTTCAATGTTATCAAACAACGAGAGAGAGATGGATTTTTTGTGTATAAGGAGCATTCTTGGTCCCCCTGAGAAAGTGTTCAAAACAACAGAAGATTGTGCCTTCTTAGGAGAAAAGTGAGCAAAAAAGAATCAGATAGTTGGTGACATGCTTCATCATCAGGCCCCACATCTTATTTTTGTTTTGAGTTATTTTAATTGTATACACATTTAGAGCTATGTTATTCTAAATGTGTATTACTATGTTTTTTCTGTTAACAGCTTTGTTGGGTTAATGGAATTGTAACTTTTGGTTCACTTTCCTGCACCCTTAGCCTAACATGGACCCCACTAACACATTACCTCAAGACTGTTTTTTATATTGGTAATTGCCGTTCCAAGATAGGGTGTGAGATAGAGCTCGAGTGATTGGTGATGGAGGAGATAAAACAATGCATTTATTATTGGTGTTGGATTGAATAAACAAGAAAAATATGTTTACTCAACAAACATTTTTAAATATAGGATTTAAAACACTGCATATGCGTGTGGCCATCCTAATTACCTGTCCTGGAGAAAGACAAAGCTCATATATGTGAAAGAAATGTGAGCTTTGAAACAAAGGTGTTTTTGGCTTGATTACCCCTCACTTTTTGCCTGGTATTAGATGTGATTTCAACAGGAAGTGCACTGGGTTCCTGCTATGCAGACCCCCAGTGCCACGGCAATAGCTTTGCACCCTCTATAAGTCTGTAGTAAAAAGAACATTGGGCCTGAGCCCCTTGCCAAGCTCATGCAAACTGTCACTGCAGGCTGCATGTCTGCATGGTGCAGACAAGAGTGAAAATACAACTTTCCTGTGTGCCATGTCTCCTAACACTGCAGGTAATATTTGTAAGTCACCCCTATAGAAGGCCTTACAGCCCTATATCAGGGTGCCATATATTACATGTGAGCAGATTACTGCATGCGCTGGTCAGTTCAAGTACAAGTAAACAGGGAAGCCATTTTAAAACATGTGCTTGACCCTGGTGAAAATGAGTCCCCCATCTACATGATGGCTTCACTGGCTTCACACTGTCGGAGTTAGTATTACATGCACCCAGAATGCACCTTAGAGATGCTCCTTGAAAACCTACGATCCCATCATCATAATGCCACTAGTGTTTGACGCCCAAGGGTGAGGGTTTTTTTTCCCTTGGGAGGCCAGAATCCAGGCCTGCTTGGGCAGAGGTTTGACCTCAGGTTGACCTCCAGATTATTAGTCCAAAGTAGGGGAGCTTCAAATCTCATATGCAAATCTTGCTTCACTCACAGGAGAAGATGCTGACCTCCTCTTTCCAGAGCCAATTGGCACCTGGACAGGTGGGAGAATTATCTATTTAGATAGGTGTGTCCACCCTCAGGCTAGTATATAATGGAAAAAAAAGTTCCCAGGTAATCTTAGATGTGAGCAATGTTGTTAATGAGTTCAGAGAAAAACAAATATTAAAAAATGATAAGTTTACGTTTTTCAAATGAATACATTTATTCTTTAAAATCATCACCAATGGGGTTTTGGTACATGTCATCAAAACCTTGGAGAAAAAATAAACAGGGTACACAGTTATAAGTGGTGGAGATGGTGTCTTCGACGTGCGTTTTGGGTTTTTTGTACAATTTTGTACTTCTGATATGGAATGAGATAGCAGAAGCACGCTACTGACCAACAGCACCTTGGTTTTGTCTTATCCATCTCCTCCAGTTACTGCTTCAAACTTCTTGGGGTTTTCCCACATGTTCGTCTTTGCTTTTCTTTCTGATGTGTATCTTTTTCACCTTTGGGTGGGAGAGTGGAGCTTGAGATAAGTATGAGCTTTCACAATAGCCCTGGGTACAGAAAAACCTGCAGGTCTTAGCACCATCAGAGTATATGCAAAAACATGGAGTCACTGGTGTTTTTAATGTTCGTTACTCCCCAGTTATAGCTTTGGATATCCACAGGGATGGGCACCTCCTAGGTTCGGACATTAGACAATTAGGTTGCACATCTAGGGCTGACAACTGCTTCCACTCTACATAAATGCTTGCAGGCCAGGTCGCCCCCCTACTGCCAACAGCTCCACCTGTCTGCCTGCTACTGCTCCACGCCCCTGGGAGCGCGAGTTCGAACCTTCTGTGCCCGGACTGCCCTGACCGCTGCTGCGCCTTGTGCTCTTCCCTGGTGTCTTCTTCCCTGTATTTTTTGGGTGTTTTTTCCCTTTTTCTCTGACCCAGCCTTTCTATTGTCCTCCCACCCCCTTATGCTCCTGCACCCCCGTGTTCCCGCCACTGACCCCTGCGGCCCTGCCCCCTTGCCTCCCCACTCCCGCCTCCCAGCTTCTCCTCCCTCCCTCCCCGCTGCCCATCTGCTCCCGTCCACGCCTGGACCGCGCCCAGCGCCAGGACCCCTGGACCCCGCGAACGCCACAACACCAGAACGCACTACGATGCCAGCAGCCTCCACAGACTCAACGCCGGGCAAAAACACACCTGCTGCCAGGCAGCCCCAAAGCAGACCCACAGACCCTTCTCCTGTCACACCTGCAGCTTCACCTGCGACAGAACCACCAAACCTCCTAGGACTGGACCCAATCACGTCCGCTGCATACTCCACAACACCCGCTCCACACGCAAACACGCCATTTAGCTCTGGAATCTGCTCGACACCTCCACCCCAGATGTGGCCTTCCTGACCGAGACCTGGTGGAACAACTCCTCAGCACCCGACATCGCCATAGCCATCCCGGACGGCTACAAGATCACCCGCAGGGACCGCACCAATGGAATCAGAGGAGGAATAGCCATCGCCCAAAAATCCACCCTCAAGTTCTCCATACACGCAGATGACACTCTCTACACCGGCAAACACCTGCACTTCCGGATCCAAACCGACCCCAACACCACCCTTTAGAGGAACACTCATCTACAGACCCCCCGGACCACAGGCCCAATTCAGCGACACCATTGCCGACCTCACCAGTACACACGCACTCAACTCAATGGACTACATCCTCCTCGGGGACCTCAACTTCCACCTCGAGAACAACAACAACACAAATTCCTCAACCCTCATCGACAACCTAGCCAACCTCGGCCTCAGACAACTCGTCACCGCACCCACCCACGCCGTGGGCCACACGCTGGACCCCGTCTTCTCCACAGGCTCCCACGTCACCTTCCACCACACCACCGAACTCCACTGGACCAACCACCGCTGCATTCATTTCACCTTCAAGAAACCAACCATACATCACCGCACCCAAAAGCCACCTCACCACTGCTGGAGCAAAGTCACCGACGACCAGCTGAACACCACCCTCGCCCAGAACCCCCCACGACCCTACCAACACAGACACCACAGCACTTAACCTCAGATAGTGGATCGAAGACTGTGCAAACACCCTCGCCCCGCTCAAGAAACCACCCAACAACCACACCGGAAAAAGAGCCCCCTTTTTGACCGACGATCTCCAGACCTCCAAACGCTCATGCCGGAAACTGGAGAAGACATGGCTACACGACCGCACAACGAGCAACTACACAGCCCACAAGGACGCCACCCGCAGACATCACCACCTCATCAGACTAGCAAAGAGATCCTCCTTCAAAAACCGCCTAGACAACAATACACACGACAGCAAAGAGCTCTTCAGCATTGTAAACAAACTCTCCAACCCGTAGCACCAAGACCAACGACATCCCGCCCTCACAAGAACTGTGTGACTCACTAGCCATCTTCCTCCACCGCAAGATTGCTGACATCCACAAAAGCTTCAACACCACGACCGCCCCACCACGCCAGTCACCACCTCCACTGCGAACACCACCAGCGCCAACTGCCTGACCTCCTGGACCAACATCAATGACAACGAGACACACAAGGTCATAAACTCCATCCACTCAGCGTCCACGTCAGACCCTTGCCCACACCACCTGTTCAACAAAGCAGATGCAGCAATCACACCCCAACTACGGAAGGTCATCAACATCTCCTTCAAAACAGTGACATTCCCGGAAAGCTGGAAGCACGCCAAAATCAACGCCCTCCTCAAGAAGCCCAAAGCGGACCCCAAGGACCTCAGAACTTCGGGCCCATCTCCCTGCTCCCGTTCCCGGCAAAGGTCATCGAGAAAATCATCAACATGCACTCTAAATACACGCCTCCTAGAAGCCGGAATCCAAGAGAAAGCCCTGGAATGGACCACGTCCTTCCTCTCCGGCAGATCCCAGAGAGTCCGCCTACCACCCTTCTACTCTGAAGCCACCAGCATCATCTGCGACGTCCCCCAGGGCTCATCCCTCAGCCAGACGCTGTTTAACATCTACATGGCCCCCCTCGCACAAGTGGCCCGCCATCACAACCTCAACATCATCTCCTACGCTGAAGACACCAAACTCATCCTCTCCCTCACCAAGGACCCACTCACCGCCAAAATCAACCTCCACAACAGAATGAAGGCTGTTGTCGACTGGATGAGGAACAGCTGGCTGAAGCTGAACTCGGACAAGACGGAGGTCTTCATCCTCGGACCCACCCCCTCACCCTGGGACGATTCCTGGTGGCCGACCACAATAGGAACATCACCAACACCCACCGACCATGCACGCAACCTAGGCTTCATCCTTGACTCCTCCCTCTCCATGTCAAAACAGGTCAATGCCGTCTCCTCCTTCTACTACAACACCCTCCGCATGCTCTGCAGGATCTACAAGTGGATCCTGACCGAAACAAGAAGAACGGTTACACATGCCCTCATCAGCAGCAGACTGGACTACGGGAACACACTCTACGCAGGAATCCCAGCCAAACATCTACGCCGACTACAACGCATCCAAAACGCCTCCAACCGACTGATCGTCAATGTCTCCCACCGCAAACACATCACCCCCACCTGAGAATCCTGCACTGGCTCCCCGTTGACAAGAGGATCACCTTCAAGCTCCCCACAAACAAAGCACTCCACAACGCCGGACCAGCCTACTGGAACAGCAGACTCAGCTTCCTCACCCCCACCCGCCAGCTCAGATCCTCCAGCCTCACCCTCACCGCCATCCCCCATATCCATCGCACTATCTCCGGAGGCAGATCCTTCTCCTACCTCACCGCAAAGACCTGAAACACCCTCCCTACCCACATACGACAGACCCAAGACCTACTCGCATTCAGAAGACTCCTCAAGACATGGCTCTTCGAACAGTAGCAGCTCCCCCCCAGCACCTTGAGACCCTCACGGGTAATTAGCACACTTTACAAGTGCTCTGATTGATTGATTTATTTGATGTATTTACACAGGCAGGAACATCTACTTGGTGGGCACTTATGCTGCCCTTGGGTTACATAACAATTTGGGTTTGTTTTGCAGAATCTGACTGTCAGACATCACTGGAGTATGATTAATGGAGGAGATCTGGTCAGTGTATACCAAGCTCCTTTACTTACAAATACAAGTCTCCAAAAGTGTTGTAAAACAATCTAAACAAGACTACTAGCTCAATCAGAACTTTAGTGATCTTCTTTCTCTCTGCTGAGTATCATGTGACCCTCCTTCATGATGTGACTGCCAAAGAGCACATTCATAAATTAGGTGTTTGCACCATGTGAAACAGGAAATTACAGTCAAACCTTAGGTAGCTCAGGAAGCAAATTTGCTACTCCTGGTTAGAGAATGGCAAGCCATTGACACCTAACTAGTGCATGCACATACCCTTGTAATAAACCATTTTATGGAAACAATATATAGAGGGCGGACATTTATATTATAATTTTTAATATATTCATTATTTTCATTTATTATGTGTCTAATGGTATGTCTTTCATATCTTCATGCAAATCTGACTTATTGATTCAAAGGGGGTTCCATGTTCTTTTTATACTGTGATTACTTTAATGATGAACTTATGTGATGTGATGTTATTAGTTTTATATATTCAAATGATGAAACTTGCTTTTGATCTGCCTGCATTTCATAAAAGATTGCTGTATTGGAGCATCACACTCTATGTAATGGCATATATTTAATCTTCAATGAGGCCATCATTGCTTACAAAACTAATACATGTTGTATCAATTTCTGCAGTCACCCATAAAGCATGTTCAAAAAGGATCACTATTATATTTGTTTTACTTTCCATTTTAGCGTCCTACTAAAATAGATAACCATATCCTATGGGCCGCAATAGCACTGGCAAACAATACATGAGAGATCTAGCATGGAGTGGATATATTTGGATCTTTATCTTTCTTCACATAAAATGTTGTCCGATGTTAAAGACTACAGCTAAGCGAGATGTGTGTGTCCATTAATCATTCCATTTATATTATTAGATACAACTTTTACCACCTCCCATTTATAAAATAAAAATTCTTGCAAACTTGAAAACTTCCAGCCAACAACTGGAAGCTGCCCATATTTTTATAATATTACCTCTAATGCCCTTCCTGCTCCCCCTTACCCTCCACCCCCTATATACAACATTAGATCAGGGCAGGATCTTGCTGTTGCCCCTAAGCTGCTGAAGCCTCACTGGTTTATAAGTGACATGAGATTGCACGCAGAGCTACAGCTTATGTGATTAGGAGCCTCCCTCATTTCCCCAAATCACCTACACAAAAGATTTTCAGGGTTTGTTTCCAAAAGCATACTAAATCTAATCCTTGCGTCTACAAGAAGATTGGTGCCATTTTGAAGATTCTAGAGCCAGAAACAAATACCCATAGCTCTGTAGAACAAATAATTTTTTTTGTTCCAAACTGTAATCATTCTTGCTGTAACTAGCCATAGTATGGCTTCCCCCAGGATTATACTCAATGAGAAGCGATGGGATTTGATCCCCCTGCTATCCCTCTTCCAGTGTCTTACCTGTAGGATATCAACTTAGGTTTCCAAAATCTGGGATACCAACCTACAAGCATTTAGCTCAAACCTATAGGAACACAATTTATAGGAGATATTGTATTAAAAACCTGGGGCCCAATTCAAAAAGGTAATTCAAGATAAAATCCTAACTTTAGTATTCACAAAGGGCATTTAGGAGTAGTAAAGTTAGGATTTTGTCTCAGTTAAACTTAAGTTTTACTTAAGTTAAACTTAAGACCAAAGTTGATCGGAGCTCTCAGACAACATGGACTCCAATAATGCGTTGCTGAACAATTGATAGATGTTTGGGACTGACTGGGCATCCTTACATTCTGCACCAGCACACAATAACAGAATCCACCAATTGGGCCGCCCAATGGCACAAAAGCAGCCCTGCAAACTAAGCAGGTCCTTACACCCATATTTTAATAAATACCCACCATAAATAAAGGTCACCAGGAAAGTCCCTGGCTGAGGAGGGATGGCTTTCTGATAAACTTCTCACCTCCTGCATACTGCAGATGTTCGCGAGCAAGGCACAGTGATCTCCTAGTGGTCGCTGGTGCAAGGATAGCTACTCTGTTCGACACATCCTTCTGCCCTGGGCAGATATTGGGCTGACTCAGTCGTCATAAGGAGAGGAGAGGGAGTGTCCCAGAGTCCTGAAGAATGAGGCAGTCTTTCTGCTTGCACTGCCTCACAGCCGATGTAACAGTATCAAAACATGAGTATGAGCAGCTTGAGAAATAGTAGTAGTGTCTTAACTCTGCACATGGTGAGTCAGATGTCAAAGATGTATGCATGCATGCTTTATAAGGAATGAGCAGTAAGTGCCAGTAAACTCTGCTTCACTTGCGTAAGTGGAATTTGTGCTGAACTTCATGCTCCAAGTGGAGTTCGTAATGGCAAAAATTCTGCAAACTCCCCCAACAGAGTGGAGTATACTGCCCACCCCTCAAAAAACATACTTATTATACACAATTTATTATTTTATTCAAAACAACTGTAAATCTTCAAAAGTTATGATTTCTGCTATTTTGTTGTCATCTTCACTGGGAGTTATTTTAATATTATTTTTTCTCTTAGCACCTGCCCCAGTTCCAGTTTTATGTCGCCCATTCTTAGATAGGCTCGCGGAGGTAACGCCTTTGTGGGTAACTGGCTTTGCTGGTAGTTCTTGAGGTGAAGGTGGAAGGGACTCTATTGGCCCGCATTAGATTATTCTACCCTAGATGCAGACCTAGGGGTAGTAGCTTGGGAGGTAGATGGCTCGGGCACCTGACAGAAGATATCTGGGGTTAGAGACAGGTGCCTTTCCGTCAACTCTATTTCAGTTGTTACCACCCATTTAGCCTTCAGGAGAATCCTATCAATTGAGGTTTAGGCCAGAGGAGATGGAATGGGCGCATGGAGTTTTTTTTTTACTGCACAAGCACGCTTTCCCATGTTCAAATCAAGAAAGGCTATGATACCACCCCGACCCCAGTGTATGCCAAATAGGGATATAGTAGACTTGGGCACAAACTAAAAATGCAACTGGTGAAAAAAAAAGATCAAATGGACAATAATTAAAAATAGGGAGTCAATAGGCACGGCAAAAATATCTCAACTAGTGCCCCGGGTAATACAAAGGTTAGATGGATTTCACAAATTGTACTTGTGGATCACTGAGTTACAGTTTTCTGGCTCCACCACCAGCTCCCAATGGTAGAAAAAGAGAGAATGTTGGCAACTATACAAAAGCATAGGTAAATGCAGGATATGAGGAGTTAGAGGGTCCAGAAAATTTCTACCAGGATGAACCCGCTGAGAAATTAGAACCAAGGGGGGTAGGCCTGCCCTGCCTCTTCCTGGCAATGACAGGCAAATACAGGCCCGCCCTTGGCCCGGGCTTTGCCTACACGCATCCTGCGCTGTGGGAACCCGTGTCTGTTTTTAACTTGCACCTCCTGGCACTGTGGATGATGCTTTGTGTGCATGGTGGATGTGGTAAAGCCTGTGGCTTTGAGTCCTAGCCCCCTGGTCGTGAGAAAGAGTGGACCGGCAAAGTGCAACCAGGCATCTTGTGCTGTGGGAGCTCGCTTCTGTTTTTAACTTGCTCCTCCCGGTACTATGGATGACACTGTGTCTGCATGGTGGGTGTGGTGCAGCATGGGGCATTGAGTCCTGGCCCCCTGGTCCTGGGAGAAAGGCTGGAGCGGTGAAGTGCAACTTAGTGTCCTGCACTGCGGGACCCCGTGTCTGCTTTTAACTCATACCTCCTGGCACAGTGGATGATGCTGTGTGTGTGCAGTGGTCACGGTGCAGGCTTGGGCATTGAGACCTGTCCCCCTGGTCCTGGGAGAAAGGCTGAATTAGCGAAGTGACACTGGTGATGATCCCCCACTGCAGGAGCCCGCGTCTGTTTTTCAATGGCACCTTCTGTGTGTGTGCAGTGGGTGTGGTGCAGCCTGGGGCGTTGAGTCCTGGCCCCATGGTCCCAGGGGAAGGGCTGGAGTGGCAAATTGCAACCAGGTGTCCCACGCTGCAGGAGCCCATGTCTGTTTTTCACTGGTACCTTCTGGTGCTTTGGATGATGCTGTGTGTGTGCAGTGGGTGTGGTGCAGCCTGGGCCATTGAGTCCTGTTCCCCTGGTCCCGGGAGAAAGGCTGGAGTGGCGAAGTGAAAATGGGCGTCATAAATAGAAATGATGATGTTTTGGGATAAGAGTCCAGTGCTGGTGTTGCCAAGTTTCTTCAGATGTAATTTGGCAGAGAAATGTGGAGTTACAAAATAGAAATTACACATGATACATCAGGGCAGGACTATGTAGTTTTGTAAGAATGTTTAGCCGACTAATGCACTCTCGTAAAAGAGTATGACAGGTCATGACTGACCCCGTGTGGGGGGTGGCCTACCTCCTAGAATAGAAAACAGAGGTGCTTGGTGAAGCTTATATTATCTCTAAAACTGGAAACTAGTTATATACTTTACCATGCATGCCCTTGCCACATATCATTTATCATCATCCCTTGACCACACATCATCACAGTGCATGTTTTTACCAGGCATACACATAGGCTAATATGTAAAGTACCTTCACCACGCATACATTAACAATGCATAAAACTACCACATACATCATTGGAATGCTGAATGTAAATATTATTGTTTTAATAATAAAAATGCAAAAAGTGTAACAATAATCAATCAATCAATCTATCAATCAATCAATCAATACATTTGTTGAGCGCGCTACTCACCAGTGAGGGTCTCAAGATGCTGTAGGGAGGGGGGGCGCTATTGCTCGAATAACCAGGTCTTGAGGTGTTTCCTGAAGGTGAGATTGTCCTGGGTCAGTCGTAGGTGGGCGGGGAGGGAGTTCCATGTCTTGGCTGCCAGATAGGAGAACAATCTTCCTCTGGTGGTGGTTCTGCAAATCCGTGGGATGGTGGCAAGGGCGAGGCTGGTGGAGCGGAGCTGGCGGGTGGGGGTGTACAACGAGAGGCGGTAGTTGAGGTATTCGGGGCCCATGTTGTGGAGCGCTTTGTGTGCGTGGGTGTGCAGTCTGAACATGATCCTCTTACCGATGGGGAGCCCATGCAGGTTTCTCAGGTAGGAGGATATGTGGCAGTGGCGAGGGATGTCAAGGATGAGTCGCGTGGAGGCGTTCTGTATGCGCTGAAGGAGTTTTTGAAGTTTGGCTGTTGTTCCTGCGTACAGGGCGTTCCCGTAGCCCAGTCGGCTGGTGACGAGGGCCTGGGTGACCGTCTTTCTGGTTTCGGTGGGGAGCCACCGGAAGATCTTTTGGAGCATGTGCAGGGTGTTGAAACATGAGGATGAGACTGCGTTGACTTGCTTGGTCATCATGAGGGAGGAGTCCAGGATGAATCCCAGGTTGCGTGCATGGTCCGTGGGTGTCGGTGCGGTGCCCAGCGTCGTGGGCCACCAGGAGTCGTCCCAGGCGGATGGGGATTGTCCGAGAATGAGAACTTCCATCTTGTCCGAGTTGAGCTTCAGATGGCTGTGCTTAATCCATTCTGCAACATCTTTCATTCCGTCCTGGAAGTTGGTTTTGGCGGTGAATGGGTCTTTGGTGAGGGAGAGTATCATTTGGGTGTCGTCGGCGTAGGAGATGATGTTGATGTTGTGTTTGCGTGCGATGGTGGCAAGGGGGCACATGTAGATATTGAAGAGGGTTGGGTTGAGTGAGGAGCCTTGGGGTACGCCGCAGATGATCTTTGTGGCCTCAGAGCGGAAGGGAGGGAGGCGGACTCTCTGGGTTCTGTCAGAGAGGAACGATGGGATCCAGTCCAGGGCCTTTCTTTGGATCCCAGTGTTGTAGAGGCGGGTTGTTAGGGTGCGGTGGCAGATGGTATCAAAGGCTGCCGAGAGGTCCAGGAGGATGAGAGCGGCTGTATCTCCGTTGTCCATCAGGGTCCTGATGTCATCGGTGGCCGCGATGAGGGCGCTCTCGGTGCTGTGGTTGGCTCGAAATCCGGACTGGGATGGGTCGAGCAAGTTGTTTGCTTCGAGGAATGCAGTCAGCTGTTTATTGACGGTCTTCTTGATGACTTTAGCAGGGAAGGGGAGAAGAGAGATGGGGCGGAAGTTCTTGAGGTCTTTAGGGTCAGCTGTTGGTTTCTTCAGAAGGGCGTTGATTTCTGCATGTTTTCAGCTTTCAGGGAAAGTGGCTGACGTGAAGGAGCTTTTGATGAGGTTCCGGAGGTGGGGTACGATGATGGTGTCGACTTTGTTGAAGATATGATGAGGGCATGGGTCGGAGGGAGAGCCAGAGTGGATGGCGTTCATGATATGTGTGGTGTCTTCAGTGCTGATGGGGGTCCATGAACTGAGGCTGGTGGTGCTTGTCGTTGGTTTGGTAGCTTAAGGCGGAGCCTGGGGTCCAAAGCTGTCGTGTATATCTGCGATCTTGCTGTGGAAGAATGTGGCGAGGGAGTTGCAGAGGTCTTGCGACGGTGTGAAGTCGTTGTTGCTGGCGCTGGGGTTGTAGAGCTCTTTGACAATGCTTGCTGTTGTGGGTGTTGTTGTCCAGTCGCTCTTTGAACGATGTCCTTTTGGTGGTGCGGATCATCTGGTGGTATTCGCGGGTGGCGCTCTTGAGGTGCCAATCATAAGTACACCCTGTATTACTAATGTGCCTAATACTGTATACATAAGATGAACTTTACAGATGTTATTGAATAGTGCAAGTACCAAATAATTTTCAATTTTGTCTCAGAACACAATGCAGGAAAACGCAAGGCAAAGCACATTTTAGAATACAATCTATAAAGCCATGCAAAGGGTCAAAATGTGGAGCTTTGCATGACTTTTAAAATACACCTTATAAAAACAGTGCCTTTGTCCCAAGCTAAGATGATGGTCATACACAATGATGATGATCAATTTCACCCAAAAAAAAAACATTCACAGTAATAACACATTTGTAAAAGTTATATATAAATACCCCTATCAAGGTGGCAGAACACTAGAGAAAAGGTCACCAAAAATGTATATTTTAAAAATAATGTATCACTTAAATTTCATGTTAATGTCATATTTTTATAAATACAAAAATAAGCTTTAACATGCAAACTTTCAAATAAATGTAAGGTGTCTCTGTACTGTTTATGACCTCACATATTACATCACTGATGCCATGGTCAGTGACATTACTGATAAAATCACTGATAACATCTCAAATGACATCACCAATTACATCACTGATGACATCACCGGGTGACGGTGAGAGTTTCTAAAATTTGTATGAGTGTTAAATATGTATACACCAAGGTGTATTGATGAATCAATGGTTGTATTAGTGCATGTACGTATGATTTAGTGAATGCATGACTGACTGTATGAGTGAGTGGTTAGGTGTCTCAGTGAATGTGTGGGTGAGTGACTTGTTTTGTGAATCTGTGTATCAGTCTGTCACTTGGTGTCTAAGTGGTTGTATAGGTGTGTGAGTGGGTATGTGAGTTTCTGTTTGCGTGAATAATTGTTAACCGAGTACATGTAGGGGTGTCTCAATCCCTGTGTGGGTGGGTGAAGTTGTGTGTACCTGCCTGTATTGATGAATCCGTGGCTCTATTGGTTACTGAGTGTGTGTGCTAGGTGCTATATAGGTGAGTGAGTGTGTGTGTGTGCATTGCTGTGTCAGTAAGTGAATATATGTGTTGGTGGTAATTGAGTGAGTAACTTCATGTGTGAAAGACAATGTAGGTGAGTGTTCCAGTATATGATTGAGTGTATGTGTGACTGAGGGATTGCAAAAGTGGTTGTATGGGTGAGTGTGTGCTTGTGTCAGTGACCGTATAGGTGAGTGGAAATGTTTCAGTATATATATATGTATAAATACGCTTCTGTAATTATAACCATATAGGTGTGTACATGACTGTGTGATTGACCCTATAGGTGAAGGAGTAGGAGTGTCATTAGCTCTATAAATGACTGATTGTGCTTGAGTGGCTGTATTGGTGTATGGGTTAATATATCAGTAGCTGTATTAGTGAGTGAATTAGTGTATGTGTAGCTATAGCAGAAGCAGACATCTGTCACCTATGTAGGCATCGGAGAAGTCCTTGAATAGAGAGTTTAATACCCATAAGTCTTCTATAATAGGGAGAAATTTACTCAAAATGAAAGGCCAACTAATATTATGGCACTTGTCTTGGTGTATGCACTTTTGCAGAAAGCAAGTGTGATACTGCTCCTCAGAAATAGGATGATACTTTTTAAATAGTCAAATAGATTACTTTTTATGGAAACAAATAACATATAAAGCTGTTTTAAACATTTCTGCAGTTTATCATGCATACTTTATTATGTACTCTTACCTTTCCAGTAATTTAGATACATCATGCAGTAAGCCTATTTCTGAGTACTATTATCCTAAATAGCATTCAAAATGTTGTCAATCTTGAACAGTACCTACTATAAACAAGAAACAAAACTATGGTTATTTAATGATAATATTTCAGAGACACTATCATATGTTATTTTTGTGAACACAAGATTATTTTATTTTACTATTACATAACATTCTCAGTTTCCCTTTTTGCTTTTCTCAGATTCAACATAACATCACCATACAGAGTGATTCAAATGTAAAATCATCATTGAACAGCTGGGAAAAAACAAATATGTTGATTGTACAAAATAAAAAAATCAGCATAGTCTCATTATTAATGTGTGTACCTGTGCATTTTTCCTATATACACTTTGGTAATCACTTCTCCCAGCTACATTAACTCTCCTATTTATCACAAATAAATATTACAAAATGGACAATCTCATTTAATTCTGGCACAGTATTGTTAACAAACATGTTGAAATAATAATCAAAACACTAATTATGAACAGTAATAAATTGCAGTGCTTTAGAATTTCCGTTGAACTCTTACCCAAGAGGACAAATAATGAACTCAAAACTTTGGCTGGAGAAATAACATATAAGAATGTGCTAATTGAAAAGGCAATCTAGCTTTGAATTCCAGGTAGGCATAATTGCAATGTGTCCATCCTTTGTTACACTTTAAATAAACAGTATAGTGCCCAGATGTTGTAGTAGTTGCATCATGGACAATAATAACTACTGTTAAATAAGTTCTTCCTGAAATAGATATTTGACTTCCTTTAAAATCTGTTATTTTTGTTTCCAGTTTTCTTACATTTGGTCAGCAACGTTGTAACATTAAAGTAACATTTTTTCAAATCTTTCAATACGTAATGTAGACAACATCTCCGATCTACAATGTAACATATCATATCCTGATTTGCTATTTTAATCAATATATTAAAATGTACTAATTTGCAGTTTGGTATTTTAAGTAAAGGAATAGTTCTGATTGTTTTTGATTGGTAGAACTAAATGAACACCCTTCACAGTTATGGTACCATTTGTAACTTAGTCCAACTATGTTATCACTGTGTATTCATTTGTGTACTAATACCCCAAGCATGAGCATTTGAAATTCTTGTGCATCTTGTATATGTTACTGAACCAGTACAAATATTTAAAAGATGTCAAATGCCAGAAGCAGTATGAATTTTGCTTCTGTCACTTACCAACTGTTGAAATAAATGATGTAGTGCAGAACCAAATTGTTTTTCATAATTTGCCATGATTTCATGATGAAGATGCTGTAAACGGAATCAGAATCATATTAGCATAGCAGTTGATTTTTGAACTGGTTTCCAACTGACATTCGCAAATCTCTTCATCAGTTTAAACTTTTCTTTTCTTTACACCTCCAACTTTGTCTAGCATTGTTTTCTTATTTTCATGTATTTTTGGTTTTAACACAGTATACATCTCTTATATATTGGATATTCATCTGAGTGCGGAGCATAAAGTCTTCTTAAATTATTGTACTCTATTACACAATTTGCATCAGCACTAATCTTTTTCTCATTAAAATCTATCACATTCAAACCAGATAATTTTCCTAGTCGAAACAATGCAACGCATGTCATTCCCCTTTTGAATACTGTACTTCCAATATTTAAAAAAGATCCATCTATACTTAATCCTTGAGATTTACGAATAGTTACTGCATATGCTAGAGACTGAAGAAACTTTTGTCTATGAACATACAAGCCTTTTTACCAGCAAAAAAGTACAACACAACGCTCAATCAGTTTTACCTCATAAATCTGGTCAAATTTGATATTCACAAATTCTATTCCATTTCTTTCTGTAAAGGGCACCTACGCCATAAATCACACTCCTTATACATTTATAACTTACCTGTGATATTCCACTGTAGATTCTGAAATCATCAGAAACTTTTAGATTCTTTTCTTTTGCACACAATAAATTTGATGCACCACTCTCGGGAAAGAAGAACCAGTGAACCCTTACAGGAGTTAAAAAAGCCATTTCCAATAATACTACTATAATTTATTAACAGCATATTACTCTAAAAAATACTAATGAATTAGAAAAAATCACTTTCCAAACCTATAAGATATATACAATTCTACATTTATTATTTTAAAAGCACGCTGTACTTTAAACACTCCCCCTCACTGCTTAACCTCAGTTTCCACAGCAACATGGAGACATGAAACATTCAAATATACCAGCAAATCAAACAATCAACATATTTTAACTGCAGCACACCACCTTCCAATTCAACAATAACAGGTGTGGTTAATTACTTCAAAATATTAGCACAGCGACTACATTGTACCTTTCAATATTCTCTCCACAACCAATCAGAAAAGTCAGATTTGTAGGCATGTAATGTCTATGAACACTCAATGACTTATCTCCTTTACTGAAACCAAATTATTTCCTCCATTTTAGAAGCCATTCAGTGTACCACCTGCACATTCAGCTTCAGACTTCATCCAATTACTACTGTTCCTTCTTTTAAAAAGCTTACAGTATGGACTTTGGGTCACTGCTATGTTTTTCAAGGCAAAACATTTGCTAGAGACAGAGGTATTAACAAAGACTTGGGGTTGCATAATGTGGATATTGCACAGAGAAAATGAAAGTGGCACCATCTCCTGCCTTTGATTAAAAGAATTTTGAATTCTCAACTCCCTGACCTCATAAATATGCACTGTAGTGGTACTGACACATTCACTCGGGTAGGAGGACGGATACGTTTGCACAACTGATGTTGCTTTTCCCTCACACTGTCTTTGTGTATTCTAACATATGCCAAAAGATAAACAAGGAAGTGCTCAAATCAATTCTGTCCACAGATTAACAAAGCGAGGAAATATGTGACTTAAACTGTTTCTGCTTACCTCGTAGACCATAACATGAGGTCTATCTAAAACAACAACCTGCACTTTCACATGGAATCTATAGAAGAGATGGAGTTCACTCCACAAATGAAGGCAACAGGTAACTGTGCATCCGCTTATATACATAGCTCCACCAAACTCATAATAAACACAATATCGCTTCTAAGAGCCACTCAATATTAAAAAGTGTATATTTTTTAAACAATATTCCTCAAAAATATTTTCCTGGATTCACGAGCACATAGCAGCTTCGCATAACAAAAGCACTAACTCAACGCACAACAATAACGTTTGGATTTGTTACTATAATTTTCACTCTACACATATTAAAATGTTTTTCTAACTGAATTAATCTAAATATGAGGGTATGCTTTACTCTGTGTACTCTATGATAGGCTTCACAAGTAAGAGTATGTCTGTGACAGAATACAACAAAGTCTAAGTTAGTTTTTGTATGGATGTATTAGTCTCTCATTGGAGTAGCAAATAGATGTATAATTTTCTGTATTGGTATGTCACTAGCTATGACAGTGTCTCAGTGGATATGTCAGTGTCTGAGTGGATTCAACACTGAGAATGTCAATGAGTGCATGAGTGTCTAAGTAGGTCTCACACTGACTTCATCAGCATCTGAGTACGTCTGTGAAAGGGTTCATCCTTGTTTGAAAGTGTCTGGCAGTCAGTACATCAATGTCTAAGTGGGTTGCTTAGGATCTGAGTGGGTATTTCATTGTCTAAGCAGGTGGGTGATTATATGTGTTACAGTCTGAGAGAGTCTTGAACTGCCAACACCATCAACTCACTAGGGTCTCTGAAAGAAATTTGAGTGAATTTGTGAGTGGGTGTATTAGTATAAGAATATATTTGTTAGTGGGTTTTTCGGTGTCTAATTGGATTAGTGAGTAGATGTATTACTGTCTGTGTGGGTTACTGTCTGGACATATGAATATGTCAGTGGGTTTATAAGTGGATGTGTCAGTGTCTCATGAGTTCTGTGATTATTAATTAGTTTGTAAGTACAAGTCTCACTATTTGTAAAATTGTGTGAGGCAATACAATATTGAGTCAATTAATATATCAATACCTTTTTTTATTTATTATTTCTAAGTATGCGACTCCACATCAAAGTTACACTGGGGTCGTTGCTCCGGGCATGTGGGAAAACTATATATATTAAGATTATTTGTGAAAGAGGACCATGTAGCCCCCTCCTTCCCTGGGCCAATTTCTGCCTTGCGTACTCTATCCTTCGGGGTCAAGCAAGCTAAGAATGGAAAGGGAGGCTACATGGTCCCCCTTCGCACAGTTGATTTTGGTCCTGGGGACCCAATCCCTCCGGGCCCAGCCTGTACTGTGGGTACCCTGCCCTCATCTGAGACACTCACAATTTCAATGTTTGGGACTGCAGTGGGAGCCTGAAGACTGCACAGTCCCCACTGGCTCACTGCCTTCTGCAGGATCAAGCATTGCTTTTAGTCCCATAGACCTGTGACATGCAGCAATGTGTCTGTTTCACTGGATGATATCATTAGTGATGTCATTTGAGATGTCAACAGTGATGTCATCAGTGATGTCACTGACCATGTCATGAATGATGTAATATGTTATGTCATCAGCAGTGCATTGCGGGGGCATGAGTAATAGTTAGCTCAACTAACTATAACATCAGACGTTCTATCGTTTTGTATGAGTGAAATGTCCAACTAACTATAACGTCTATAAAACCTATGTTTTTTCTGTGAATTTCTAAGGTTTTTTAAATGCTAATTTCTAACTATAACGTACCTGAAACCAATGGTTTTTTCAGTGAATTTCAAAGGTTTTTTAAATGCTAATCACTAATATAATGTTCATTAGACACATATTTTTTTCTGTGTTTTTTTATTATCATCCCATTCTCAACCTGGTGAAAACTGCAAATCTCACCACTCTTCCATCGATTCCTTCTGCCAACAAAATCGCCACAAACGAGAACCACAACTAACGCTAATGATATGCAAAGTAGGCATTCCAGTACAAAAAAAAACACAAAAACACCACTGTCCCATATTTTCAACAACCAATACAATCCAAAAAGCAGACAATAATTCAACTTACCAGTAAAAAATTAACATGAACCTTTAACTGGTGTGAGGAGGTCGACTATCTACTGCGTGAATTAGACCCAACTCACAGCCACATCTAAAGACCAACACAAGATAGAGCTACTGATCATTCAGCTCCAACACCCAACAAGGCCACAACACCCAGCGCCACCACCAGAACCTCCCCATCTCCCAGTGCAGCCTGCCAGGACCACGTATAATCGCAGGGTGCGCACACATCGAATACTCCAGGTACCACTAACTGTGAAACTCAACTCATCGCCACGTGGCTGTGCACCCATCCTGATTACTGCCTGTGCCCTACACTGGGGTACACTGTTCACAATTCAAGATTAGTAGCAACGCAAATTGTGTAAGAGACTATAATGGGTTAAGAAGACCAAACAAATGCTCCTAATCTGTGCAGCTCAAGTCAACGTCACCTGCCTTGGGCCTCTGCTGACCGCTGCATCCAGCCTACACTGTGGAAGACCGGCGACACGTGGTGCCAACTAACCCTGTTCAACACAAGCCAATCCCACATGTGTAACTGGTTCCTGAGTCCTGAATGGCAGTGACCCCAACTTTGTGGCAGCAACCACAGCACCAGACTCCCTTCGATCAGTGAAGGATATTTGCATATGGAAGGCCAGCAACATGTGGTGCCACTGAACCTGTACTACACAGGCCGGTGGGGCCACCAACGTATGCACATAGCTAATGCCCCTTGCTCACCGCTACCTCTGACCTACAGTGTGGAATACCGTTAACACATGGTACCACTAACCATCTTCAACATAAGCTGATCCCACATATGTAACTGTGTCCTGAGTCCTTAATGGCAGTGACCTGAACTTCATGGCAGCAACCACAGCACCTCACTCCCTTCGATTAGTAAGGAGTATTTAGATTGAAGTCTGCCAACAAGTGGTGCCACTGAACCTGCACTTTGCAGGCCGGTGGGGCCAACAATGTATGCACATGGCTGTGGGCCCTTCCCCATCGCTACCTCTGGCCTACACTATGGTCAGCTGGCCTCACAATTCAGATACAGCCTCAATTTGACATGAAGAAAGACACATTGCTCCCAATCCGACCCGTCAACATAAAGCATCATTACAGCATCATTACAGGCTCATACAGTCTCAATGCCTCTGGTACCACTAACCCTATTTTACACAAACCAATCCCACATGTGTAACTGTGTCCTGAGTCCTGAACGGCAGTGACCCCAACTTCGTGCCAGCAACCAAAGGACCAGACTCCCTTCTTATTGGTTGTTCCTTTCTTTAAATGCAATTTTATATATGTAATCTATACATGACTAAGATTCTTCTTTGTCCAACCGCACAGGGACACTTCCTGGCCCAAGAAGGTTGTTGGGGATATGTTGGTAATGTGGGAAGAGGGTACATTACCTGCTAACGTGGGGAGAGGGAGCGTCAAATGAGTATCACTCACAGAAAGAACTCTAATATGTTTTCACAAATGCATCGGACAGATGCCAGCTGACGGACTGAATCACAAAATGTTTTTTCAATACTTATGTAGTGTGAGTTATGAACAGCTCGGACCCAGGCTCGCAGAGGGACAGCTGCGGCCCATCCGCTCGACTCCCAGTGCAGCCCTCTGCGTTATTGTGTCTATCCCTGCCCTGTTCCTTCACATGCCATGCCACGCCACTCCGATTATGTTCCAATGTTGGCCCAACATAGCTACCTGTCGCAGGCATACTCGCCGTTGGTGTGCAGGTCATTGTTCTAGTTCTCAACCTCTCACGGCCACTCCCCGAGGGCAGGTTTGCACGCACACCACACCCATTCGGCACATGTGGCACAGGCCATGTAACCACGCAAATATAATAGATCGACAACGTCACATCCTTTATTGCCAGTGCAGACTAGCTGGTGAACGCTTCACGGGTCTCAACCATAAAGAGTCCATGTTGTGCATAAGGTTAGTCGCACCTTCAGCTCTATGGCCGTCAGCTGCCTACCATCACCTTGGCATGGACTTCATATGCATAGAGTTAATGCCACCCCTAACTCATGTGGCTATCAGGAGCCTACTACCACATGGCATGAACTTGAGTTCCACAGGCTTAGTGGCACCAAACCCTGAGGTGGTTCCCGCCTTTGACGACTCAGGTCTCAGCAACATGCGTGAGATCTGTTGGGCCGTGGAGAAGCTGAAGTGGTCTCCACCATTCAGGTCTCAGCGATATCTGTCAGATCCGCGAAGAAGCTGATGTGGTCTCCGCCATTCAGGACTCAGGACTCAGCGACATCAGTAAGATCCGCTCAGAATCTGATGTGGTCTGCGCGTTCACATCTGAGATTAGTGGGGTTTTGACGGGCATGTGGAGTCCACCCACTGCTGCACACTCCGCTGGCACCCGGTAATTATTTTCTCATGGATGGGCAGAGGCGACAGTTTCTCTCTCTCTCTCTCTCTCTCTCTCTCTCTCTCTCACTTCCCTCTCTTCTCTCTCTCACTCTATTCATTCCTTTCCTTGTATCTCTCTCCCTTCTCCCTTTCTCACTCCCTTTCTTTCGTTCCCTTGTTTTTTTCTCTCTGGCTTGTTTTTCCTTCTCTGTTTCTCTCTCTCAGTTCTTTGATATGTGCATTACACACATCCTTATTTTGTGCTTTATTTTCCAGGCTCTGTCATTGACATCCAAAAGAGTCCACAGGAGTCTTCCACCTTGTTGTTTTCCATTATGTTTGTTACATTTTGTTTATTGGTTTATTTTTTATATTACCTACTGGCGGTCGCCAGTAGGTATATATAGTTAGGATTTTTTTCCTATGGGATTTCTGAAAATTCTATGTCGAATAACTTTGGCGTTTGTGGACTGAATTGGCAGAAATTTTCAGGAAAATTGCACATTTTGTTTCTGAGCAGCCCCTGAACATTTGGGGGGGTTTCGTCAAGGGGGGGCGAGAAAAAAGGGGGGTCCCAAAACGCTTTTTTCCCATTCATTTTTCCATAGGGCGGTTGGACTCACTTTTAGCTCCAACGGCTGAATGGATTTACACGAAACTTGCCAAATTGTAGATATGGTTTGCCCGACGTGCCTTTGCTATGTCTCAATATATGTGCTCCAGTGGATTTTGAGAAATTAACGTTTTAAAAAATCTGTGACAGCGCTCCGGTTATCGCCCCGGTTCGCGTACCTGACACGTAACGGAACTTCGCGAAGTGAAGCTGATTGGCTCTCCGGTGTCTGTCAACATTCTAAACAGTCTGGAACGGCCGCCATCTTGTCTCTCGGTAGGATCGAGAGACAAGAGGTGGAGAAAAACGAAGGGGGAAATTAATGTAAGGGGGCAAGGTAGACCCCTCCTGACCCCCTAGGAATGATGTGGGGGCTATTTAAGGGCCACGTGGGGCAAAAAATAAAAAAAATATAAAAATTGATTTTTCGCGGTAGATGCGCTACCCGGTACGCGAACCGGGTAGCTCACAGGTAGCATAACAGGAGTTCGCCAATTTTTGTTTCAGTCGAATTTAATCACAAGATGGAGGAAAAACAATGTGGGAAATGGGTGTAAGGGGGCACGGGAGACGTATCCTGACCCCCTAGGTTTTCTAAGGGTGGCTGAGTAGGCTCATATATGTCGAAAAAAGAAAAATAAATTAGTTTTCACGCGGTTAGCTGCCGGTACGCGAACCGGGAAGCGAACCTTAGAGAAAATGAGTGAAAAAAGGTATATTCGAAATTTTTAAAGTGTAATTATAGTTAAGGTAGCTCTGAAAAGAGCTTTTGGGTTCTGTGTAAGTTCTAGGTACTTATAAGTAGGTACCAATACACAGTCTTAAATTTTGTATGAAACCTCTGTTTTCCTCATCTGAGAAGTGCACACCATCTTCTCTGTAGATATCTTGCATTTAGTAACGCAAGTTATTGTTGTAGATGGAACCCATTCCATGGTCTCTCATGTAAGCTGAAACAGACATATTTACATGCTTCCTCGCTTTCTCAATTTGTGGACAAAATTGATTGGACCACCTCCATTTCTGTCTTTGGCATATATTTGAATACACCAAGGCAGTTTGAGGAAAACGTGCCATCAATTGCTCAAAGGTGTCCTTTAAAAGCATTTCCAGACCTACCAGGAAGATACCAGGAAGTGCCTAGGGAGCATTGGCAACGTTAACATATGGTTAAACTTCAATTATGCTGAGCTGCGTGAAAATATGCGTCAGGCGAAGGATGAAGATTACAAGAATATTCTACAAGATGTTAGAATCGGTAAAGTGACAGAGGGTGGGAAAGAAGCTTTACATGCACGATTACTGTCAAATTTGTTTCCAGAAGAAGACGTGTTGCCAGAGAATATTTTTCAGAAAATTACTGAGAAGAAATCTGGAATATGTTTGATGCCAACTCTTGCAGAATGTTCCATCTTCAACAACAAAATGTTGAATTTAGAAAACCAAGAGATTGTGAAACTGGAAGCTATTGACAGAATAGAGCATATGGGTGCAACAATTGTTTTGTCTGAGAATTTGAAATCTAAATTGGATTCATTAGAGAAGACTATATCTAAAACTGCTGGTTTTGAAAAGACTCTGAATGTGTGCTTAAATTGCCGTATCATTTTGAGAAGGAATTTACATGTTGAAAGAGGTCTGGTAAATGGATCAATGGGTAATGTTGTTGATTTTGAGAAATACAGAAATAGAGATGGAATTGAATTTTTTAAAAATTAAATTTGATGGCATTGAGGAAGTACAGCTAATTGGTCGTTGCACAGCTAGGTTTTTGCTTGTAAAAGACTTATATGTTCGCCGTAAGCAATTTCCTGTTTGCTTGGCATATGCGGTGACAATCCATAAATCACAAGGTTTAAGTGTAGACAGTGCTTTGGTGAATATTGGCAGTTCTGTGTTCAAAGAGGATATGGCTTATGTAGCATTGTCACGAGTCAGAACTTTATCGGGATTGTACTTGATTGAGTGTGATGTCACAAACATTTGTGCGGATATAGATTGTGTTAAGGAATACAATAGCTTAAGAAGAGAGTATGTGCCACATTTGCCTCAATATCCTTTGTTTGAGAAACGTGTGGTAGGCCGGAAATGAAGAAATGTCACCAATAGTAGGGAGGTTGTAGCAAAAAGACCAAAAGTCGATGAACCCAAAATTGTGAGCAGAAAGAGAATGAATTCTGTTGAAGATGTTGTTGGTTTTCAATTTGAAAATAGTTCTGGTGTCAACTGCTATGCTAATGTAGTGGTTAATGTTGTCTTTTCTCTAGAAACTTTAAAAGAACAGATTGTGATCAATTCGGATCAAAGTTTTTGCTGTTTGTTGAATTCTGTGTTAGAGAAATGTAGCGCTGATAGAACAAGAGTAGAAAGTGTGTCTGAAATTCGAAATCTGTTAGACAAATGTTCAGGTCAAACACAATTCTCTCAAAATATTCAGCAAGATTGTCAGGAGTTTTTAATGTATATGCTTAATGTATTGCAAGATGAAGGTGTAGATGTAGATCATCCGTTTGGCCTTTTTTATCAATGGCAGCATGACTGTGATAACTGTAGGCTATCAAGTACTACTAGTGTAGACTCGGAAAGATTTATATATTTAACTTTGCCAGACAGTAAATCAGTATCCTTTACTAAGCTAGTAAAAGCAGCCGATCAAAACATGGAGTGTAGCCAATGTAAGTCTGCAATGCTGTCCACATTATTAATACAAAGATATGGCCAGTATATCATTTTAATGTTCCAACGATGTTGGCCTGATGGAACAAAATTCACAACTTTAATTAAAGATTTTGTGGCTTCTCAGTTGTCAATATCAGGAAGGACTTTTCTAACTGCAGCAATTATATATCATGAGGGTCCTTCAACAACATCAGGACATTAGACAACTTATTTGAAGTCTGGAAACGGCTGGTCATTCTGCAATGATTCTGTTTTAACTTTCAAAAAAAGATTGCCTTTTCACCTTAAAAATTCTTACCTGGTGTTCTTACAACCAAAATTTTAGGGAAGGAATCTCGGTATTTGCTCTGAGGAATTTCAAGAGGTTCTAATGGCTCCTACACTATATAGCCTTGTGGATAAGTGTAGTACAGTGCGAAAACTGTTTGTTTTAATAAGCTACTTCAAGCAGCAGATCAAAACAAGGAGTAGAGGTAATGTAAGTCTGCAATGCTGTCCACATTATTTAAGAAACTTATGGGTGAAATGTCATTTTACAATTCCAACTATATAAACCAGATGAACATAAGTTGTCAAGTCTAATTAAAAATGTTTTGGCTGCACAATCGTCGATTTCAGGAAGAACATTTGTAACTGCAGCTATTATATGACATGATGGTCCTTTGACAATATCAGGATATTACACAGCTTATTTGAAATGTAAAAAAGGCTGGTCTTTCGGCAATGATTACCATTTGACTATGAAGCAATGTTGCCTTTTGACTTGTTTTCAGAAGTGAGAATTTAGGGTAGGTAACTGGACTATAATGATTCTAGGTGTTGATATAATTCAGTGTGCTGTTTTAAATTGCTTTGTATGTCACATTTTTGTTAAAACGATGGAGCTTATCTTTCAGAAAGTGGTGGGCAGAAAATAATAAACACACAGCACAACAGAGTATAAGCTGTTCATAGGACAACCTTTGACGTCATGGAAAGTAAGTTACTTTTGAGGAGTTCTGATTTCTGATTAGTTATATTATATGGGTTTTTTAAACACAATCATTTTGATTGTGTTTTTTTTCCCCGCTGTTATATGATGAATACCTTCAATTCACTGTTTTTAGTGAAATTTGATATATTCTGAGAACAGCAAAAATAAACCATTTAATATGTATAATTAATTTTATACTTTGAATTGTGATTTTTAATATGTATTTATCTTGTCTCATGCTCACTCATCTTTTAATACCTTCTATCAATTTTAAAATTTTTGTTCTTTCTTTCACAGATTGAAAGTATAAAAATAACAAGTGACTAAGTTAACGACAATTATAAGGTAAGTGTTTAGTACTCTTTCCTTTACATCTCTATCACTCTGACAAGGTTGAGCATTGCTGTTGCAGGGCTTCGCGCTTCCACCGCTGTAATTGTTTTTTAACATCTCCCGTTCTTCTATCTATTTAAGGCGAGTCCCAGCATTGCTCGGCCTGACAAGGTTGCGCATTGCTGTTGCAGCGCTTCGCGCTTCCACCGCTGTAATTGTTTTTTAACATCTCCTGTTCTTCTATTTGTTTTGATTTTCGTTATTTTTCCCATGTTTTTAATTGGCCCTATACTTGCACTATAATAGGTGGAACACCGCTATTTGAGCGGGTCCGGTACCTGGGGCGGGTTGCTTCTTTTCGCCGCCATATTGTAGTGGTGTGGGTGCTTGGCAGGCGATAGGATCGGCGTGCCCTCTACTGCGCAGGAGCCAACGAGAGACAGCTATTTAAGGCGAGTCCCAGCATTGCTCGGCCTGACAAGGTTGCGCATTGCTGTTGCAGCGCTTCGCGCTTCCACCGCTGTAATTGTTTTTTAACATCTCCTGTTCTTCTATTTGTTTTGCTTTTCGTTATTTTTCCCATGTTTTTAATTGGCCCTATACTTGCACTATAATAGGTGGAACATTGCTATTTGAGCGGGTCCGGTACCTGGGGCGGGTCGCTTCTTTTCGCCGCCATATTGTAGTGGTTTGGGTGCTTGGCAGGCGATAGGATCAGCGTGCGCTCTACTGCGCAGGAGCCAGCGAGAGACAGCTATTTAAAGCTCCTCCCCTAGCGCAGCGGGATCGCGCAGCGGGGGCGTCGTTGCTTAGCCGGAGTCGTGCCAGAGTCCTGCCCTTCTGCGCCCGTCCGCGCTAAGGCCGTGCGGGGCGCTGCGGGTAGGTGGACCGCATCCGGTAGGTCTTCACTAGTGAGTCGCTATGGTCACCTACTCTAGAGAGAGTCTATGGTCTATTGGTCTGGCAGCTCATAGATGTCAGTTACCGTCTGTATATCCTCTCTGTGGTCCTTATCGTTGTCCCTGTAATAGGTGGATGCTAGATCCCCCGGTGTCCATCCGTCAGAAGGACACCTCATCCGCCCGTGGGGCCACTGGCTCAGTCCCCACTCTGCGGGTGTTGAACCTGAATGCCAGATCGGTGGCTAAACATTATCAAGCCATCTGTGACCTCATTGAGGATGAGTCTCCGGACGTTTTTGCCATTACTGAAACTTGGATTCAGGATGCGGACGCGGCTATCATCAACTTAGCCTGCCCCCCTCAGTACTCTATGTACACATTGAATCGACCTACGAGAGGTGGTGGCATAGCCCTCATAGTCAGGTCCTGTTTTAACTGTAAGTGGAGTGGCCTTAACATCGCTGGCTGCGAAAGCGCCTCCTTTAAGATCTTAATCAGCCCTCAGTTTACGCTCTCGGGGATGGTTGTCTACCGTCCTCCAGGTAGCGATGTAGTGTTCAGAAACGCTTTCCCAGACGCTGTTAGTACACTAATCATGGGATGTGCTAACTTTTCCATCTTGGGTGACCTGAACCTGCATTTTGATACCCAGACCAACCCGACGGTGAGCAGTATTCTAGCTGATTTAGAGGCTCTGCAGCTCTCCCAACAGGTATCTCAGCCCACCCATGTAGGGGGCCACATCTTGGACCCCCTCTTTACCAACCTGGGCGAGGCTAGGGTTATGTCCATCTCCCCTTTAGACTGGACAGATCATTTTCTGGTGACCTGTCGGTTCCCTTTACCTGAGACCCCTCCCACTCCATTGGTAAGAAGGGTACCCAGGCAGCACTGGAATAAACTTAAGCTGGACGATCTGCATCGTCTCCTAGCGGAAGAGCCGATGGGCCCACGGAATAATGTGGAAACAGGCTATGACCAGTTTTGCACGTGGATTTCTAGGGCATTGGACTCCCTGATTCCCATTGTGTCTAGTAAAGTGAGTGCTAGAGAGTCGAGCCCCTGGTGCGTGCCTTGAAGGGTACTTGTAGACGGGCGGAAAGAGCGTGGCGTAAGACGTATGGAGCTGATTTGAAAGCTGCTTATTTTGCTTCCGTCAAGACTTACCATCGTGCTATCTGTAGAGCTCATGCAGCATTTTATGCCTTGGAGTTCCGCAACAGCTCGAACCCGTCCAAGACCATATTCAAGGCCGTCAAAGATCTTTTGGCGACAAGGACTTCCTCTGTGGCAGTGGGGTCCATTTCCCACTGCGAGGCCTTGGCTTCCTTTTTCTTGGAGAAGGTCCAGGCTATCTACCGGGCCTTCCCCAGTTCGGGGACCGTCCTGGAAGTTCGAGATGGGGTTCAAAGCCTTTCTATCTTGCACTCCTTCCCCCCACTACTTTTGGAGGGGTTTAATAAACTTGCCTCGCAGATTAAATCGGGCTCTCCGTCGGATCCAGTTAGACCCGCTCTTTTTAGAGAACAGTCTTTTCTGGGGCGCTCTGCAGTATGTACCCTAGTTAATCTTTCACTGGACTCAGGGGTGGTTCCAACTAAATTGAAGCAGGCGGTGGTTTCCCCAATCATTAAGAAGCCTACACTGGACCCCTCGAAACCTGAAAGCTATCGCCCCATATCACTCCTACCCTGGCCGGCAAAGATTGTGGAGGCTCATGTCAATCTGGCCTTGTCAGAACATCTGGCCCGGACCAACGCCTTAGATCCTACGCAGAACGGCTTTTGTGCTGGGCACAGCACGGAAACGGCCCTTCTTGCCATGGTAGAGCACCTACGAGCGGTGCTGGATGCTGGTCAGACGGCGGCGCTGATGCTATTAGATTTCAGCGCCGCCTTCGACACTGTCTCCCATAGCATCCTGTTACACCGGCTAGAGGAGATTGGTGCTGGGGGACAGGCCTTACGGTGGTTCCGCTCCTTCCTTGACAATCGCTCATTCTGTGTGGCTATCCCCCCCTTAAAGTCCAAATTCCACCCTCTGGCCATGGGGGTTCCGCAGGGATCCTCGCTGAGCCCCACGTTATTCAACCTGTACGTGAGACCGCTGGCTGAGGTCGCCAGGCAGTGGGGCCTGACTCTGGTCTCATATGCCGATGACACTCAGCTGGCGGTTACTCTCAGCGGGGATGCGGAGCAAGACACCACCAGATTTCAGAAGGGACTGAAGGCGGTGGCCAACTGGTTGACGGAGAATTGTCTCCAGCTTAATGCTACTAAGACAGAGATCATGATTGTCTGGAAGAGAGTGGAGCTTTGGGGTGATAGGTGGTGGCCCACAGAACTGGGTCCAGTTCCGACTCCGGTTTCGGAATTAAGAAACCTGGGAGTCTGGCTGGATGCTGGCTTTACTTTTGTCGGCCATACCAAGAAAACAGCAGCCTGTTGTTTTGGCGTTCTTCGAGGTTTAAGACCCGTGCTTAAATGTTTTGATGCCCCAACTAGGCAGCTGGTAATTCAGGCTACGGTTATCTCTCGCCTGGACTACACCAGCTCTCTCCTGGTGGGAGCCAATCAGGCAGAGATTACCGCTTACAGCGGGTACAAAATGCCGCAGCCAGGGCGATAGTTGGTCTGCCCAGATTTTGTCCTGTCTCCAATGTCCTTCGCTCCTTGCATTGGCTACCTGTGAGGAAGAGAATTGATTTTAAGGTCCTTTGCTTGACTTTTAAAATTCTGAAGGGCATAGGGCCCTAGATCTTGTCAAACTTTTTGTCCCTCTATGTTCCGACACGCGCTCTGCGTTCTTCTGGCCAGGCTCTTGCTGTGGTCCCTTGTTTCAGGCTCTGTCGTGCTGGTGGACGCTCCATTTGTGTTAAAGCCGCAACTATTTGGAACTCCCTCCTGGTGGAAATTCGTCTGCTGGAGGATCTCATGCTTTTTCAGAAAGCTATTAAAACATTTTTGTTTAAGTCTCCTCTTTTAGCTGTCCTATTCTGTTTCCGGCTGCATGTTGTGTTGTGTTTTACCTTGTTGGTGGCACCAGGAAGCTCCTATGCTGGAGCAGCTGTGCGCACAATAAATACCTATAACATAACATAACTTTTATTAGTTCCACTGCTTCATTTCTTTAACCCTCAGTTTCCTGCCTTTGCTACTTCCCTCATTCCTTTTCTCTCTGTTTCCTTCCCTTATACTCACTCTTCCTTTTTTTGTATTTTTTTTTTGTTTCGCTTCCGGTTCGCGTACCGGCGCGCGAACCGGTAAGCGAATCAAAAGAAAAAGAGGTTGCCAGAGTGCTAAACATTCTAGCAATTTTTTATAAATGGGAGGTAGTTCTGAAAAGAACTTTTTTTTATTGTTTTTGTTGTTTTACATTTTTTTTTATTTTTATGAACATTTTTGTACTTTTTTTGTATTTTAAGAAAGGTTTTATATTTTTTGGGTTTTTTTGGGGGGGGGAACGAAAATCAGTCATTATAAAGGGCTCAACAGGAGCAACAAAAAAAAGATAATTTACTTTCTGGGCCGTTTTGTACATTTATGATTTTCATAAGCTGTGTTGATGAGAGTTATACTTTTCTCCCCATAGGAAATTAATTTGCCGCAAAAAATACAGGTATGCTTCATGTCCCCGAAGTTCATCTTTATGTTTGGGACCGTCTCCCTCGCCTCTGGTCCCGTCACTGCCTGTTCAGCTGATGCACTGGCCACAGGAGGGGGGTTTTCCTGTAGGTCACGTACCTCTGCAGCACTGTAATTAATAGGGTGCCACCTCTCCATGTGGCGATGCATGGTGTAATTCCCATAGCTGTACTTTTTATCTGTTCCTCGGGATAGTTCTTTGTCACAGATCAAACATGTGACATAACGGGCATTTACTTTTTTTTGTCCCAGGGGATATGTGAAGAATTGCCAGATGTAATTTACTTTCACATGGGACCTCCTTGGTACTTCCGGCAAAAACAGCCTGCTCACTTGCTCCTCTTCCTCTTCTTCTTCTTCTTCCTCCTCTTGATTAAGGAGGACCTGAGGAGGTGGTCCATCCTTTTTTGGTGGTGGTGGTGGTGGTGGAGTGGCTCCAGCAGCTGCAGCTACAACACTTGCCATTTTTCTAAATTTTGAAAGTAGGTCTTTCTCTCATAAAAATGAAAGTCAGAGTGAGGAAAAAAGGTGGGGTTTTCATCATTTGTGAAAAGAAAATGTAATAAACCAATGAAAAGTGTTATTTTCGGGTCACATGACCTAGCCTTACATCATTAGGAAACCAAAAGTAAAATGAACCAATGAAAAGTTTTATGAACAAGTCACATGACCTGTTATGCTTACGTTACGTGTCCCGCTTCGCACCCGGAGCACTTCCGGGTGTGCTAACGCGGCGCGTCATAAAACGCATTACGCGGTAACGCGATACGTCGCGTTTACGCGACGCGTCACAATGTTGTTTTCTTGCGCGGCAGTTGCGCTAACGGAACGTTTCCCGGTTCGCGGACCGGGTCGCGGCACCAAATTGAGCTAACGGGAAGCTACCCGGTGCGCGGACCGGTAGCGAAACAAAAAAAAATATATACATAAAAAAATTATATTAAAAACATATAAAATATATTTTTCCCTTAAAATAAGAATACATTTTACAGCTTTTGATATTTGCTATTAAAAAAACATTGAAATTCACTGAAAAAACCATAGGTTATAGACCATATATAGTTAGGAATTAGCATTTACAAAACCTTGAAAATTCACTGAAAAAACCATAGGTTATAGACCATATATAGTTAGGGATTCGCATTTACAAAACCTTATTTTACTCACACAAAACCATTGAAATTCGCATATATAGTTAGTTGCACTAACTATATATCGCACACCCGCAATCCACTGACTCCAGTGACTGTATGTTTCTGTAAAGTTAAAATATGTCTTACATATTGAAGAATGAGTGGATGTAGTGGAGAAGTGTGGCTCACTGGTTAGAGCAGGCAGACCCTGAAGCAGAGGTCAGACCCGGGACCAGGGTTCGATTCCCTACGCGGCAGGGTGTTGAGCTCAAATGTCCACAGACTCGATAATTCATGCTTCGGTGCCTGACCTAATCATGGGTTCACACTCTGCATCTCTGGGCATTAAGCTTGCTTAATCTCCACAACGCCCCCCCCCCCCCGCGGCGGGATGCCTGGCTTTCACCTTGGGGATGCCCTGTAGGGGCTATCTCACAGGGAAAAACCAGGACGGGTTCCCAAGGCAAGCGCAGAGATACCCCTTCGGGGGTCGATTCTGGCGCTATATAAGAAATGTAACAATAATAATAATAATAATAATGTATAAGTGTCTGGATGAAGGATTTAGCAGGTGCATGACTGACTGTATGAGAGAGTGATTAAATGTGTCTCACTGAGTGCATGGGTTAGTAACTAAACTGTCTTAATTTGTGCATCATTATATCTGTTGTTCTGTAAACTGCTGCATGTGTTGATCAGTAGCTATATGAGTAACTATATGGGTTATTGATTGGTTGCCCAAGTATTTGTATGGGAGAGTGAGTGTGTGTGTGGGTGTCTGGGAGGTGTGTGACTCTGTGCATAGATGTGTGAACAGTTGATTCACAAGATGTATGGGTTCAAAACTGCATGTGGAAACAGCTGTATGGGCGGTTGACTGTGTGCATAAGTGTGTTGGTGAGTGAATGGATATCTCAGTGCTATATTTCAAAGTAAGTACATATATAAAACACAGTACATGTGAGAGTTGACATATATAAATTACTGTGTATAAGATCCAGTGAATGTGTGAGTGGCTGCATGGATCATTGAAAACGTGTATCAGCGATTGTATAAGAGAGTAAATATGTGTTAGTATATGTTTGAATAAGTAAGGTGTGTATAACTGTATAGTTGAGGAAATGGAGGTGTGATTGATTCGTTGCATGACTGACTAGGTGTATGAATAACTCCATGGATGAGTGACAGTCTGTGAGTGTCTGTTTACACTGATTGTATCTAAGGTTATATTAGAATCTGAAGAGGTTAATCGTATTATCACATGAATAATGTCATCAGTGATGTTGTCAGTGATGTCATTTGAGATGTCAACAGTGATGTCACTGACCATGTCATGAATGATGTAATATGTGACATCATCAGCAGTGGATTGCGGGTGCATGATATATAGTTAGTGCAACTAACTATATATGCGAATTTCAATGGTTTTGTGGTTTTGTGTGAGTAAAATAAGGTTTTGTAAATGCTAATCCCTAACTATATATGGTTTATAACCTATGGTGAATATATATATTAATAGAAAAATAAAATGTGAAAATAGTTTATGGTTTAAATATGTTTATAAAAAAATAAAGTTTGATAAAAAAAACTATAAAAACTATATTAACCTTTTCGGTTGTTTTCTTAACTGCTGTGTGACTCTATCTTGTTCTTATTACTGTTATTTGCTGGTATCCATCATGGTGTTAAATTTACCACTTACAGCGGGAATACTGGTGATCTCTGCAGTTTTCCACCAACTTCTGAATACTGTGTTAGATTTATCTCAACTTTAGTTGTATTAAATTGCTGATAATAAAATGCATAGTAGCCTTGCCCGTGCAAAAAGACACAAGGTGCACCTTTGCGATTTATTCTAAATACTAAAATCCTGTAGTACCTGCACTTACAGTGTACACACACAATCAATGAAGAAATCTCAGTGTATTTATATTAATTAGGAATAGTGCGTCAGGTGCTGGATCTGGATCCGATACACTGCCCAGTTTGTATATTTTTCTGCACACGAAAAAATGACATCACAACTTTCACAACTGCAATGCGAACTTAATTCCGGCGATAACCCACGTTACCACCAGGAATTTTACACCTGCTTTCTGCTGGTGTTAAGCAGGACGACTACCTGCAACATGAATGGAAACACACCCAATATCCACACCAGAACACCCACAGGTGACATAGAGTCAAGGAGCATGACACAGGGATACCCATCAGGGCCACAAGGCTCATCAAAAAACCCCAGGACCACCAACGCCCCCCAAACCCGCATCTGAGAAAGTGGGTCCATGTGGTCATTGTGTTAGCATGATCGGCACGGGCCCTGCAACATCACAGTGTGCTTTCTTCAGCAGTTATAACCATGTTACCTCAGGGTTGGCACTGACCCTGGACATGTAGCTATGCATGCATCCTACAAGACACACACATTTACATTCCTCCTGCAAGCACAACACACATGTGCTGGTCCGGTGTACATAGGTCAGCGCTGGTGTGTGCCTATCCGACAAGAGAAACACGGTGTCTCAGACACGTCTGTATGCAGGAAGTACGGTAAGTGTGTCTCTGTGTTCTGGTGAGGCCTGCCACAAGGACCGGAGCAGACGATGTTGTAAAGTGGCATACACCAGCACCAAACGGCACTCTAATGATGTAGTTGGAATGTCGCAGGACATGCCGGAATAGCCATTACAATGCTGTGCCATACGAGTGCACGGGATACCACAGCGCACTGTACAAAAGTGTGGGGGCTCATGGGGAGGAGCAGCTGTTTGGCAATGTAACACAGAGTGAACCCGCCCATGTGCCACGTGCTGGGCATCTCATCCATGATGACCACGGTCGCAGACATCCCATAACACCCATGACCGGCCTTTGTACACATCCTGTATGAATGCAACATGGATTTCACTTCTATGCTCGTTCAATGGTGTGATGTTGCCGGGTTGTGTGACTTATGCTCCTCGTTGGCGTTTTTAATTTTGGCCATTCTTTATCTATACTTGTTTGTACATGTGTGCCATTGAGCCCATCTCTCCCCATCCCCCCACTCCCTGCTTCTTCCTTTTCCTGGTGCTGTTGTTTCTATAATTATGTTCCTCCACATATAAATAACAAATTAGAATTCTTCCTTCATTCTTTAATGTTTCAAAACTTCTCTCTATTAGTTTCTTTTTAATTTTCCATTTAAACACTTTTTTTCATATTCAACAACACATCGAAGTAAGCAACGTATTCTATCAACACACTTTCTAGAACATTCTACAAAACACATGCAGGTTAAAAGTCAATCTATTTTTTTAAACTTAACACTTTTTTTTGCAACATTTTCTTGAACATTTAACGGCACGTGCAAGTTCACAATTGTTTTAAATTCGAACAGCACCTTCCAAATGCAAGTAGCATGTGTGGTTGAGTTGAGTGAATTTTATCCTATAATATGTACTCCACGATCAAACTGCTTTTTCTTACCCAATCACAAAGATGCTTTTTCAAAAAAAGGAATGTGCACCCTACTTTTAAAAAACAATGCTTTTCATCTCCCTATCAGGTATTGTTTTGTATGTGAAAAAAACTAGTTACCCATCTTTAACCCCTTCCCTGCGCATGACGAGCTCGTCATGCGGCACAGTGGAGCTGTGCTTATGACGAGCTGACCTTGTCATGAACAATGATAAATCTTACTCTCCAGCACAGGAGGGGAAAACCTCTAGCAGCCAAGGTGTTAAACATATCTCTTCTTCTACTAAGGAACTGCATGAGCTACAGATATCTTCCCATACATTCCAGCCATACCTTCAAAATGCTAGTGTGGATCGTAGGACATAGCTATGTTTTCTGGTGCAAAAGGTATACAGAACAACAATGTATTGACCTAGGTTTACAAAATGTGGACATTAAATTGTTTGCACAGAGAGGATTGAAGTGGCACCAATTGTTGCCTTTGGTTAAAACGTGTTTGTATCTCCAACACCCTGAGGCGCCTTGACGCCCGTTGGGCTAAGTAGCGCTATATAAATCTAGGTTCATTCATTCATTCATTCATCTCATGATTGTGCACTATGGTGGAAACGACCTAGGAACATTGACTGGGGTAGGTTTGGAAATGTTTATGAAGGACACCTTTGGACAATTGATGTTACTTTTGTCTCAAAATGTCATTGTATATTCAAATATATGCCAAAGACAGAAGTGGAGATGGTCAAAACAATTGTGTCCTCAGATTGAACAATCTAGGAAGAAAGTCAACAAAGCTGTGTCTGCATACCTCAGAGACCACAAAATGTGGTCCATATACAACAAATCTTTGATATGGCTGATATCTACAGAAGTAATGGAGTACACTTCACAGATCAGGGAAACAGAGTTTTCCTGAATAACTACAGCTGTGCATCTACACTTATATGTAGCTCCAACTAATGAACACAAGTGCTTTTTTTAGAGTCGCCCTATAGTTGACAACTTAGGCCCCTACTTGAGGGTCAGGTAACGGCAACTTCCAGACCCTCGCCAAAATGTATTCTCCACACATCTGTGGTACAGCTGCCACACCATCTCACTTTACAGCACAGAGCTCTCGCTTTGATCACTGCCTCTACTCACCCATAGGGGTGAGTAGTTTGCGCTTTACAAATACCGTATTGATTTAACTTTGCACTCCCTATACAACACCACCTAAGCACCATATACACGTTGGACAGAACCGGGGCTCAAGAAACCCAACACAAGCGCTGCAAAATGCCAAAAGGGGGCAGGGTAGACACAACCTGACCCCCTAGGCCTGCTCAGCGGGTCCCACAAGGACCCCACGGCCCCAAATCTTTTTTTTAAAAACATGGTCTCCCATGGTAAATATGGTAAATTGCCCCCAGTGGGGCAAAATCCGGGGGCATTATTAAAAAAATAGTGTGGGGGGTCACAATCCCCCTCACACTGCCCTAGGAACTGACGCCCCATCGGACTCTACCTTAATATATGCGGGGGTCTCACAGCCCCCCCCCAGCAGCACCGGGGACCGCCACCCCCTGGGGCTTGTTTTAAATGGGTGGGGGGCTCTCAGGCCCCCTAAGCCCCAGGGACCGCCACCCCGGGGCTTCAAAACATTAATTGAGTGGGGGCTCTGAGGCCCCCAGCCCTGGGGACCGGCACCTCCAGGGCATCTTGAAAGTATGGGAGGGGGGCCGTGTGGCCCCCCTCCTGGAGACTATGATGGCACTGGGGACCTCAAACCCCAGGGCCGGCTACTGCAGTGTCCCGAAGGGCTCACCCTTGGGACACTGCTGTTTGCAATGACAGGGCGGGAGCCTCGGGGCTCCTACCCTGTCATTGCAAACTGTTTTCCTATTTGGAAGAGAGCAGGAAACCTGCTCTCTCTTCCAAATAGGAAAGCAGATTGCTTTTCCACAGGGGGAGCTACATGTTGTCCGCTCCCCTTGTGGAAAAGCAATTCCGGATCTAGCAGGATGTAGGGAGCCGGCTGGGACCGTGGGGTATTGGGGCTCCCCCACGGTCCCCAACGTTTTATATAAGCCACGAGGGATGGGGTCACTTGGGATAATACAAATTAGTGATAGGGGCTATTTTACGGTAAAATTAGGAGTTGTGCACCCAACGCGGTGCTCAGTGAGGCCCCTGGTGTGCACACATTGGATGCACAGCTTCTAACCCGTAGGGTGTGCGACTCCAGCACGTGTGGTGCACGACTTGTACCCGTTAGCTGCACGACTTTGGCGCGTTGGGTGCGGGACTCCAAGCCAAAGAACAAATAATATTTTTCAGATATACATCAAGCTTATGTGTTTAGTTCTTAGGTGGCTTTAAAAAGAGCCCTTGTGTTTATTGAGAGATGTTAGTACCTACAAGTAAGTACTGATGCAGAGTCTAAAGTATAAGAGGAAGACTCTGTTCCCCACATCTGTAAAATGTACACCATCTCTCCTATAGATGCCATTCATATTGAATCACAGATTGTTGTGGTAAATGGACCCCATTCTATAGTCTCGGAGAACAGCAGAAACAGATGTATTCACATGTTTCCTAGCTTTCTCAATCTGTGGACAAAATTGATTGGACCAGTTCCATTTCTGCCTTTGGCATATGTTAGAAAAGACAAAGGCAGTTTGGGGGAAAAGTGACATCATTCTCCAAAGGTGTCATTCATAAGCATTTCCAGACCTACCCCTGTCAAAGTGCCTAGGTCATTGCCACCACAGTGCACAATTGTGAGGTCAGGGTGTTGGAGGTGCAAAAAGGATTTAACCAATGGCATTAGCTGGTGCCACTTTAAACCTCTTTGTGCAATCCATGTATTGTCTACATTTGGTAAACCTAGGTTTTTTTAAATTCTTTTCTGTTCTGCGTACCTTTGGCTCCCGAAAATATAGCTGTGCCCCACAATCCAAACTCTAAGCATCTTGAAGGGAGTGATGGATGCACTCAGATGGTCTCTGTAAATGAAATTGCAGTTTGAAAACTAAGATTTTTCTAAAATGGTGGATAAGATGCAGTTTTGAAAAAAGATAAGAAATGATTAGTAGGTTGACAACATTCTACACTGAAAACTAGGGTGTATGTTTCTGTTTTTTAAAAGCATGTTTCTTATTGTTTAACAAAAAATGATTGAACGGAACATTACATAGGATAAGCTGATATATTGAAAAGTCAATCACACTTTCTGTTTTGATTAGCAACATTGTGTGATGAACTTTTGACCTGTGTGCTCAGTTAAGTGTTCCATTAACTGTTTCTATGGTAATGGGCAGAAGGCAGATTGGGGGTTGAAATTAATGTCACTTGGAAAGGATTGAAATGTGTAACCAATAGAATTGTGTGTTTGCTTTTGAATTAATGTGGGAAGCAATGTGATTTGATGTGAATGTGTATATGTGTTCAAAATTAAAGGGAAACTGTGCCATTCTTTGTTTCTGGTGAAAGGTGTAGAAACAGAGATTCTGCATAAGAAAATCTGCTGTGTGACTGACATACTTCTTATTCTACAAAACAATCGGAAAGGTGAGTTATTAAATTGTGAGGAGATGTATGTGGTTCATTTCGATTTTAATCAAACTAATTTGTTTCTTTTGCTTAAGTTTAGGGAATTCTTTTTTTCCTAGAATTTTATTGTAAGTGTGTGTGCATTTAGAAACTATTCTTAGATAAACATTTATGTATTGTATGTGTTTGCAGACAGATAACTTTGCTGTTCTCATGTTTTGGTAGAAAAAGAAACCAGTTAATGTTTATGTATTTGCAAAATGACTCAAGTTTCTACATTAAAATGCAGTACTCCTTCTAGATTAAGAAACGTGTTTTGGTAAAATGCAACAGTTTGTGTTGTTTGTCTAGCATCACACAGTGAGACTTGTGTGCATTCAGGAATCCTTCTGATAGAAGCACTCTATACTAATGTGTAGTAGAAAATGTTATGCAATGTGTAGAGTCACATAAAGTCTTGTAGCCTAGTAAATGTGTTTTGGTAAAATGCAAGGGATAGAGTTGCTTGTGTAGTATCACACAGTGAGTCTGTGTGCATTTAGGAAGCAGTTTGGTATTTCATGTGTTTCCTGATATGTAATTGATTAAAAACGTATTGTGTTCTCACATTTTGGTAGAATTAGAAAATAGTAATTGGTTATGGGTTTCCAAAATGAGTTTAGCTTTAATAGTAAAGTGCAGTTCTGAAATATAATGGTGCTTGATGTGTTTGCAGACAAATAAGTACATGTACTCTTGCAGTGACACTACCCCAATATGATTCCCTACACTACACAAACATCACTGCACCACGGTAAACCCTTAATCTACCTCCAGCACGACTACCTACACTAACCATTCACCACTTTACTACCCTAAATCCTAAAACACTACCCCGGCATGACCCCCTACACTACTCAAAAAACATTGTACTACCCTAAACCTAAACTAACCCAGTAGGATCACCTACACTACCCAATCATCAGTGCAGTACCCTAAGCTCTAAAACACTACCCCAGCATGACCCTCTATACTACTCAAACACCATTGCACTACCCTAAACCTTAAATCTACCCCAGCAGGACCTCCCACACTATCCAAACACCACTGTACTTTCCTAGAACACTACCGTAGCATAATCCCCTACACTACCCACACACCACTGCACTACCTTTAACCCAAAACACTGTCCCTAGCATGAACCCATACACTACATAAATACCACTGCACTATGCTAAAACACTACCCCAGCATGAACGCCTACAGTACCCAAACACCACTGTACTACCCTACTGCTCCATTTATAAGAAATGTTGCTATTTGTTAGAATCACACTGTGAGTCAGTGTCCATTTAGGAAAATTGAGAGAGAATTATTTGGTTGGTTGATGTATTTGCAGACTTATAAATACATGTACTCTTTCAGTGACAATACCTCCAGCACGACCCCTACACTACTTAAACACCACTGTAATTACCCAAAAGCCTAAAACACTACCTCATCATGACCCCCAATACTACTTAAAGGGAGAGGAGTTGGCCTAACGGCTAGGGCGCGTGACCTCGGACAAGGGGATCTTGGTTCGAGTCTCGGTAACAATGCCAAAACCTCCTGTGGTTCTGGGCAAATCACTTAATCTCCCCGTGCCTAAAATGAATGTGTGTCCTCATGTAACATAACTGGTGCTATGTAAAGGGCTCTGATATTCGGTTCGGGTCTAGTTCACGCTATATAAAACTCTGCAAAAAAAAACACCACTGCACAACCGTAAACACTAATTCTACCACCAGCACGAGCCCCTGCATTACCCATTCACTAATGCACCAACCTAATTGCTACAACACTACCCCAGCACAACCCCCTACACTATCTAAACAGTATTGCACTACTCTAAACTTTAAGTCTACTGTTGCATGACCTCCTACACTATACAAACACCACTGGAATACTCTAAATGCTAAATCTACCCCCAGCATGACTCCATACACTATACATTCACCACTGCACTACCCTAAACTCTAAAACACTATACTAGCACGACCCACTGCACTACCCAAACAACATTGTACTACCCTAAACCTTAAATCTGTCTCAGCATGACCACCTATACTACCCAAGCACTACTGCAGTACCCTAAAACACAACTTTAAGTACAACTCACTTGTTGGGCCACTTAATTCTATTGGCGCCAACAAACGGAGAATAGTTCGGAATGACCTGTTAACGCAGCAAGTAAGTTCTCTCCATGGTCTATATATTCCAGCGTGGCTATGCGTTGTCGTATTCGCTACTGCGGTTGAGTACATGAGCATAATTTTTTCCTGACAGCTTCATGCTGCAGCGTGCTATTAATAAGTTTAGACTTTATAAATACGCGCGCATAGTGGATTAAAATTATTGAATACACCGATGTCGTCGGGTGGAGTATTACCATGGTTGCGTTGAACCCTGTTTTTGCAATATATTTAAACTTTATAATTACGTGCATATTTCAGAATGTAGCATTTCATAGCAGCTTATCGTTGATAAATATATTGGCGATGTCCGCTAGAGTATTACTCCGGCTGTATTAATTTAAACAGCCTCTGTTGCCCTTATAGTAGAGGTTTCGTCCATTTTAAATCTCTACTGGTTAATTAATTCCGGTAACATACGCACGCAGTATTTTAGAGGCTATTGTTACTTTCGTAGAATACATAATACGCATTGTAATGCACTTTAACACCGATAAACATGTGTCTCTTCATGCATTATCCATCTCTTAGAGTACTGGAGATCATATTAAAAGGAACCGTTTTTGCAGAACATGTATACCATCATGACGCATGAGTACTTCACCAGGACAAAAGGTACATTTTTTGATATATAACATTAGTCACTTAAAATTCGAGTTTATCATGAGGTTTGACAGTAATGATATTTTATTTTACACGTTTAGAGCTAAATAATTAAATCACTACCGAAAAGGTTACCCCATCCGCAGAGAAGTAATATTGGATAGAAAGTGTAATCTTAGAGAGAGGTAAGACCACAATCATTGGCACTAATTAGTAGGTCTTTACGCTTAGTCCGAACTAGGCTAACAGAAGCACGTGTATTATTCAATTCTTAGATACTTTCATGGAGAACATAATTGGATACCCAGAAGTGTCACTCTGGATCAAATCAATATAACGCAACCCTTGTTATCAGCATTCACCAATTTAAACAGGTACCTTTTGTTGGATTATACCATTGTGGAGAGTATAAGAGATCACTATGTTCCAATCATGGAGATCAGTGCAAGGTAATCAGGTCCTATGTCTCCATGGTTCTAACATAGAGTGTTTGATGTGGCCCCTATCCCTCATCATAGCCCAGAGTTCATGTACTTAGTCATGTGGAATGACAGATTAATTAGTTAGTTCGTCTGTCAGCCAACAAGCATTAATTGGGCTTTTTGGATCAACCACTATGTTTAAACTATCTCTATTATTCCCTTCTTAATAATATGAATAGACAGTTTCATAATTTAAGTGGTAATTCAAGGCCAAAAGGGGAAATGTAAAGTATATTAGTACTCAGATGTAAATGTATAGGATTGTGCTTATAAAAATGTATAAATTATTGTATTAACTGCACACATGTATATAGATTATGTAAATACACTTGTTTTGTATAAATATTGTATAGGTAGCTAATTATGTATAGCTCTTAGGTGGCACACTTACCTTTACTTCTCACTTGTGGTTATGGTGTCTCGAAGGAAAATGGAAAATAAGCTTGTGATAGCATAATAAAATGTTTAAACTATGACTGTTGACTCATAAAAAATATATATATGAATTAAATGTTTTTCTTATTTTCATAGTTATCAAACTGAAATTATATAGAATTTCCTGAGGAAGGCAATGCCGAAACGCGTTGATTTGGAAAATACTTGGTTCTGTATATTAATATGTCTAATTGCTAGCTTTGCACATTGTATCTTATTTTTGGTGTGGAATAGATAATTGTATGTAAAGAGAGTTGTATAAATATTATCATGAGGAGTGTCTATATTAATGACTTGACTGTCTAAACAAATTCAGATGTACAATTTTTCACTGGTTTGAAAATGATAAAATAAGAAAGAATATTGACCATACATTCAAAAAAGCCAAATGAATAAAGAAATCTATATTTTTATTATGAAATATTGTTAGGTGATTTATTAAATAGGGGTCAACTGTCATCTTTGTAATTATAATACGCACATAACCCGGTGCTAAGATTTTCTTTTCCAAAAACTACCCTAAAACAGTATCACAGCACGACCCTCTACACTACACAAACACCAGTGCATTACCCTAAACCCGTAACATACCTCCTGCACGACCACCTACACTACCCTAGCACAGCCCCCTATACTACTCAAACACTATTGCACTATCATATACCATAAATCTACCCCCGCAAAACCTCCCACACTACCCAAACACCACTGTACTTTCGTAGACCACTACCCCAGCACGACCCCCACACTACACAAACACAACTGCACTACCTTAAACCCTAAAACACTATCCCTAGCATGACTATGTACACTAAGTAAACACCACGCAATACCCTAGAACACTACCCCAGCATGATCCCCTACACTACCCAAACAGCATTCCACTACCATAAACCTTAAATCTACCACAGCATGACCTCTTACACTATCAAATACCACTTTACCACCTTAGAACACTATCCCAGTACGACCTCCTATACTAGACAAACACCATTGCACTACCCTAAACCTTAAACCTACCCCAGCACGACCCCTTACTTTACCCAAACACCACTATACTACCCTACTACTCCCATTTATAAGAAATATTGTTATTTGTCTAGAATCGCACTGTGGGTGAGTGTCATTTGGGAAAATTGAGAGACAATGATGTGGTTGGTTTATGTGTTTGAAGACACATAAATACATGTAGGGCCCGATTCACAGAATGAACTTAAGACTCAATCCTAAACTTACTACTATTTTGGTATTCACAGAATGCACTTACTACTTTTGGCATTCACAGAATGAACTTACTACTTTTGGTATTCACAGAAGTTAGGATTTTGTCTTAAGTCTGTCTTAAGTCTGTCTTAAGTCTGTCTTAAGTTTGTCTTAAGTCAAACTTAAGACAAAATACTAACTTCTGTGAATTCCAAAAGTAGTAAGTTCATTCTGTGAATGCCAAAAGTAGTAAGTGCATTCTGTGAATACCAAAATAGTAGTAAGTTTAGGATTGAGTCTTAAGTTTATTCTGTGAATCGGGCCCGTACTCTTTAAGTGATACTATCCCCAGCATGATTTCCTATACTATACAAAGACCAGTACACTACCCTAAACCCTTAATCTAACTCCAGCATGACCAACTACACTACTCATTCACCACTGCAGTACCCTAAACCCTAAAACACTACTCCTGCGTGACCGCCTACACTACTCAAGCACCATTGCAGTATCCTAAACCTTGAATCTACCCCAGCAAAACCTCCTACACTACCCAAACACCACTGAACTTTTCTTGAACACTACCCCAGCATGACCCCCTACACTACACGAACCCTGCTGCACTACCCTAAAGCTTAAAACACTATCCCTAGCTTCACCGAGTACACTACATAAACAGCACTGTACTACCCTAGACGACTCACTACACTACACAAACACCATTGCACTACCCTAAACCTTAAATCTATCACAGCACAACCCCTTACAATATCCAAACACTACTGTACTACACTACTACTCCATTTATAAGAAATATTGTTATTTGTCTAGAATAAAACTGTGAGTCAGTGTCCATTTAGGAAAATTGAGAGAGAATGATTTGGTTGGTTGATGTGTTTGCAGACATATAAATACATGTACTCTTGCAGTGACACTACCCCAGCACGATCCCCTACACTACTTAAACACCACTGCACTGCCCTAACCCCTAAAGCACTACCTCATCATGACCCCCTACACTACTCAAACAGTATTGCACTACTCTAAAATATAAATCTACCCCAGTATGACCCTCTACACTACCAATTCACCACTGCACTACCCTAAACTCTACAAAACTATACCACCACGACCCAGTACACTACTCAAACACAATTTCCGTACTCTAAACTTTAAATATACTCCAACACGACCTCCTACACTACACAAACTCCACTATACTATCCTAAAATGTAAATCTACTATTAGCACAAGCTCCTACACTACCCCTCCACCACTGCACTACCCTAAACCCTAAAACACTACCATAGCACAATCCCTACACTACCCAAACACTATTGCACTACCATACACCTTAAATCTACCCCAGCATGACACCCTACACTACTCAAACACTACTGCACATACCCTAAAACATTATCACAGCACAACCCCCTACACAACACAATCACCACTGCACTACCCTAAACTCTAAAACACTAACATAGCACAACACCCTACACTACCCATACACCACTTCACTACTCTAAACCCTAAAACACTACCCCAGCATGATCCCGTACACTACCCAAACACCATTGCACTACCCTAAACCTTAAATCTACCCCAGCATGACCCCTTACACTACCCAAATACCACTGTACCTCCCTGCTACTCCATTTATAATAAATATTGTTATTTGTCTAGAATCACACAGTGAGTCAGTGTCCATTTGCGACAATTTAGAGAGAATGATTTAGTGGGTTGATGTGTTTGTAGATATATAAGTGCATGTACTGTTGCAGTGAGCCAGGCTTTAGGGCAGGCAGTGCTTGGAAATCCTATGCACTATGCAAGCAGTAGTGTAATCACCTTCACACTTGTGTTTAGGCCTACATTTCCCCAGTCAGTATCTATACACACTCCATTTATAAGAAATACTGTTTTTTGTCTAGAAACACAGCGTGAGTCAGTGTCCATCTGGGAAAAATGAGATAGATTGAATTGGTTGTTTGATGTGTTTGCAGATATATAAGTACATCTATTGTTGCAGTGAGCCAGGCTTTAGGGAAGGCAGTTGTTGAAAGTGTTATGCACTATGCAAGTAGTAGTGTAATCACTTTCACACTTGTGATTCAGGCCTACATTTCCCCAGTCAGTATCTATACTCTTCATTTATAAGAAATACTGTTATTTATGTAAAATCATACTGTGAGTCAGTGTCCATTTGGGAAAACTGAGAGAGAATTATTTGGTCGGTTGAAGTGTTTGCAGACATATATATATATATACATGTACTCTTGCAGTGACACTACCCCAGCACGATTCCCTACACTTCACAAATAAGCATGGACGAATTTTGCGAATCTGGCATTCACGAATTTGCGTATTCGCGAATTTGCAATCCGCAAAATCCGCGAACTCTTGCGAATTTGCAGAATTTTTTTGTGTGTTCGCAAGGGTTTCTGCCAGTTCGCAAGGGTTTTGTACCAGTGCACAGTTGCAAACTTACTTGTCGGCTCACAACGGTTGCGGCTATGTTGTTTCTACGTCTGGTTCATCATCACAGGTTCCATGCACCCTCTGTTTAACCACTGCCACCCTCTGGTTCACCCATGCCACCCTCTGGTACATCACTGCCACCCTCTGGTTCATCACTGTAGATTATGGGGGGGAAAAGCAAGCACACCTGCCCTGCTTCAACTGACATGAATTAATTTGGGGTTGATTTATTAATGTGTCACTAACTTTAAACTTCCAGTCTGGCACCTGCTTCCTTATCTGTAATTTGTTTTCTGTTGCAGTACAATTTTTTTTCCCAGGACCTTTGTGGCCTACTTGTAGCTATTCTATGAGCTTGTTGTGAGGGTCAGAGCAGGGTCATAGAATAGTTGCAAGTAGGCAACTGAACTCTGGAGAGGCCCCTCAGGAAGCACTACAGGGAATGGTTACTAATGATGAGTTTCAACTTTTGCACCTGCTGATTGCTTTCAGTTTTGCAAAACTTGTTTTTCTGCAATTTCGTGGGATTCGCGGGGCGCAAATTTGCGCGAGATCGAATTCGGAAGCCGCGAATTCATGCGAATATGCGATTTGTTTTTTTGCGGCGTGTTAGTTCGCAAGGTTTTGCACGTATTAGCGAGCCGCTTGTAGCGCAATGGCGCAAAGTTACCCTCAGGGTCGTTCACGGGCGCGGCCATCTTGTTTGCATGACGTATTTCCGTTTCCGGGCGCGATGTGTAATCTCGCAAAGTGTACGGCTCGCTAGTGTAATTGTGCGTGTGATCGCGAGGAAAATCTCGCCCGAACTTACCCACGCGGTCGTGAACGGGCGCGGCCATCTTGTTTCTCATTCATTGTTATGGTTCTGGGCATGCTTTCTGTATCCTCTCTGAATCTCTGCCATCCTTTGCTTGTTTGAAGTTTTTTTTAATCTATTTTACTTATTATCTATCCCTCTATTTTTCTAGCTCTATATTTTTGTGTTTTCTACTACTTTTGGTTAATTTTAAACTACTTTTTGAAACTATTTTCTTTTCTTCTTCCCTATTCTATTTCTTCTTTAATATTTAGCTTCCTTTGTGCCCAGACCATGGTAAAGGGAGCCGGGAAGCATCCTGAGAAGGGGAAGGGTCCCGCACCCCGTGCCCGGCTCCCGTGCGGGCGTTTGAGGGGGGAGAAGGTCACAGCGGGGGAGATCTTCAGCGCGGAGGAGGTGGCCGCACTATTTTTTTATGTCCAGCGCCGCCTCCGCAGGACCATCATGGCAGGCGGCAAGATCGCTAGCGGGTATGGGATCCAGGAGCGCCAGAAGCGTTGGGAGAAGCTGTGTCGGGCCATGTACCAACACTCTCGGGTCCGGCGCACCTACAACCAGGCCACCCACCATTGGACGGATCTGCTGGACCGGGAACGCGATCTGCTCGACCTGCTCGGCCTTGAGATCCCCGGGCTTGGTGAGTAGTAGCTATTTCTTTACTACTCTGTTTTCTCCTGCCCTGTGTGTTACTATATTGCAAATTTTTGTTTTTTACCAAGAGCAATAATGCTGCTGATTACATTGTAGGTAAATTACATTTCAAAATCTTGTGTGCATTTCAGGTGCACTGCTCTCCTTCTCAGTAGTGTTGCTACTATGCTTATTTGTTTTCGATTTTGTGTTCATTTCATTGGCCTGTGAAATTATGTATGAGTGTAGTTTAAAGAACTGCGTAATGCTAGACACTAAGGGTCAGATTTTTAATTACCGGCGCATCCCTGCAAAGTAGCAGGGTTGCGCCAGTAATTGTGCGCCACTCCACCACCACCCATGGTGCGCCGTATTTACAATGCGGCACACCATGGGCCCAAAACGCCACCGAAGCATTACGCATCTGTGCCGTAAAGGAGGCGCATTGCTGGAGTTGCGTCGCAACAATGGCGCAGCTCCAGCAATGCTCTAGGGTGCCCTATCGCCCCAATGCTGCGTCAAGCCGTACGTCTGCTTCAAGCAGGCGCAGGGTTTGAGTCACGCATCATTGTCCTCAAAGTGACTGATTGAAATCTTGTAGATTTCCCTCAGCCACTTTTAGGATGCGTTCCTGCGCAGGAACGCCATCCCTTGCGCCGGAACGCCCCCTGATGGCGCAGGGCTTTACAACGTGATGCATCTCCCATATGCGTCACGTTGTTAATATACGCCGCACAATGGCGCCTCTTTTGTTCTGCCGCTGCGTCACAAAAGTCACACAACAATGGAGCAAAAGAGCCGCAAGGGGCTTCTAAATCAGCCCCTACAGACTCAAGTCCAGTCCTTCCTTTGTACACCTGGCAATAAGAAGAAATAGTGGTGGTGGATTGATAGTTTGAGTATTTTAATGACTGGTTAATGTAGTAGGAAACTTTTTAGTGTTGTCGCTGATCTGCAATCACGATGGCCTTTGTCCGTCACTTCGCGTGCTGCGGACTGTTGCCTGCCAGTCCTAGACAAACCTTTTTAGTAGTTTGTTTAGTGAGTTACATAACTTTCCAAGTCGACGGTCCGCAAATCAAGCAATACTAATATCGTAGTAGACCACATGAGATAGGTCAATATATCCTGTGGAATACTTGTCTATTTACTATTTCGCCAAAATATTTTGTTATTGTTCTTTTGAAATGTTTGATTTGGTTGACAAATATCATCCATGTTTTCTGGTCTTTCTTTCTTTCATGTTGTACATCAGCTCCCCCCAGGGGCAAGAGGGCATTGGAGGAGGCTGCTGCTGCTGCTGAACAAGGCCAGGATCGGTCAGGCGAGGGCTCCTTTGCTGGCCCCGGTAAGTTTTAATTGTAATATAGAGTACCTATTTTTTCCTAGCGTTACTCATTCGATTTTTTCTAAATCGTCTTTGATCTTCTTGTAGACTAGTTCAAGTTCAAGTTCAAGTTCGAGCATTTATATAGCGCGCTACTCACCTAGGGGGTCTCAAGGCGCTTGGGGAAGGGGTTCAATATTTGTCGAATAGCCAGGTTTTGAGTTCTTTTCTGAAGGAGATGTGGTTTTGAGTAAGGGGGAGGTGAGTGGGGAGTGAGTTCCAGGTCTTGGCAGCGAGGAAGGAGAAGGATCTGTCATATGGTTACTACGTTTCTATATATTGTGTTAAGTTAGCATGTGCTTATTAAATGTTTAAACGCCATATTTTCTTTCTGCTTCGGTTTGCACACGACACCTAGTTGTTATTACAGCTTTTAACCTAGACGAAAGATGTGATTTATTTGAGAATAATATGTTATTGCACTGGTATCAGTCGTGCCTGGAACACTTGGTACAACTGTCTGTACACTGAGAACTGCACGCTCTCCGAATAACCTAACACAAGGTTGCTGCAGGCCTGATCCTCGCACCACGTTAGTCATAACACAAATAATGTTTGAGTTTAAGATACAATTACAGGGAATGAATCAACACACTTGATGCTTCGCATGCTGAGAGCTGGTAGCGGTTGATGTGATCTCCTCCTACTGAGAATTAGAGGTATGGGTCCGCCCTGCTAAGAGCCCAGACGAGACCATCTTAGATATAATATAATATGCTAATTAGGGTGCGCGAAATATAGATGATACAGAATTCTATAGATTTTGCATCATAACATGTTATCACCTTTTGCTTACTATGGATTAGTGACTATGCTGCTGACTCTGATTTTTATAATATGTATGTTGATATTATGCAAGATACTGCGTTTGAGAATGCTGCATTGAAAAATAAACATTTCAAACTTGCACGTGTTTTCATTGCCTCCCAGTTTCGGTTTGGAATGATAATATAACGAAAGAGTGTTCATGTGTTCCACGATACCTGAGGTACTCTAAGTTCATGTTCTGGATTGTCTAAGACATTGGGAAGTATTTACTGCCGATGCGATACTGTAGCTAGCTTGGTAAGGGGATTTCTGAAACAAAGGTGAGTTGTGGGTCATCCTAACTCACCTAGGTTCTAGGTCTCTGTGCACAGTTCTGTGAGAGAACGGAAACCCTGCGACATGGCGCCCATACGTTGGTTGGCCTTATAACATGACACTCGAGTATTATATCATTCAAACCTTAACGCCTACATTCCCGTTTCCGGAAAACGGCGGTGTCGGAAAAACCTACCTATTTTTGAAATTTGTCCTTTTCGAGCTTGAATCAATCTAAAACGGTTTCTTTGAATTACTACCCAGTTGTGCTACAAAGTATACTTTGTTTTTTCTATTTCCTGTGCTAACATGGCTCAAGCCGTGGACATCCCGCAGCATAGTCGCATTGCGGTGCGTGACCATTTGCGGATGTATGATGTTCCTTTGGAAGGCTTGGCTGTGGTTCTGGTGGTGAGCGCGGAACATGCTTACCCGTACGAACTGTTTTATTCGTGGGTGACATTTCCAGCGGTGGACGCTAATTCTGGTGTGTTCCACTCATACACTGCTTCGGATGTACCGGCTGCGTACGTTCCGTACAGAGCACTGGAAGTTCCTATTGACGCTTGGCAGCATGGAGTTTGGTTTGGTGGTGCCCTACCGCACGCTTTAACCGCTCCGAGGTTAGGCCCATTGTCCATTCCGGGCACTCCTTGGCCCGCTTTGGCTGGCTTTACTCCTCACCCCCGACATACCACTTGTAACGTGGGAGAACTGCGGCGGCTTCATGAAGTCGCGGCGGAAGTGATTAAATCGCTTGTTCATTTCACTAGCCGTAATGTTCAGGACGCGGCCCCTAGAGGCGCACAGCTTCGAGCAGAACATGCTGGTCTGAAAATCAACCCGGTCATGGTTAATTCCGTGATGGGTAAGAAGCCCCAGGAAAAGGACGATTTTCCATTCTGGCTTGCTGAGAAATTCGGCCAGCTGGAAGCTGTGTTTCCCAATACGAGTCCTGGTGATAAACACCGGATTCTCACACTGAGTTTGCCGAAAGATCTGGCTCCTGACCTTGCTGACTTTGAGACCTGGGGAAAAACTTTTGCAGCGGTCTATTCGAGGTGCTACGGCTCCCCGTCTGTGACCAATCTAGGTGGGGTTCTTAAGCGTGTTCAAGACGAACACGGACCGGAGGCGGCTGTTGAATTGGGCATGCGCCTGTGTGGCTCCTTTGATGTGGTTTGCGATCTGATCCTTGCGAATGTCAAGGGGGATGCAGTGAACTTTCAAGTTGCTAACGCATTGGCGTTGGTTCCCGAGGCCGACCGACCCCGACAGTTGGCAAAGATTATTGTGACTGCTTACAAAATGGTGGGTCGCAATGCGAAGGGGGTTAAATCTTTTCCTGAAAAGGAGAAGAAACAGCCCCAGGGTCAGACATCGGAAACTAGTGGTCAACAAAAGTGCAAAAAGCAAAATTGGCCTAAAAAACAGAATCAGGGTAAGCAACAACAACAGCAAACACAGGTTTCTGCTCCTGCGTCTCCGTTGCCTGCGCAGTCGGATCGTGTTTATGATTTGCGCGACCGCGCGATGATTAAATCGCCTGAAAGATTTCAGGTTTCTGACCAACGCTCTCCTCGTTCCTTTCAGGACTCATCGGCTCCGTCAACCGGTGGTGGAGGGGGCGGCAGGGGCCGGGGTGGCCAGCAAGGACGTGGTCAGCCCCGCCCGCGTGCCAGTGGAGATCAGCAGGAGGGCTCTACGCCCAAGAGACCACAGTTTACTACGAAGAAAGTCGCTGCACTGACCGCGCATCGTTATGCCGAAGATAGTGAGAACGCGGCTTCGGAATCTGACGTGGGCTCTGACCTTGCTAGACAGCGCAGCAGAGATTACCATAGTGAGAGAGGCCCTCCGTCCACTGTTGAAGGTGACAGCGACTGATTCTTATGTTGTGATTGAAACAGCTGATACGCATGTTGCTCCCCCTGAACGATTTTTTGAAATTGTCCTGTTAATTGAAGGTGACATGCAGCGAACTGTAAAAGGGGTATTTTGGGAAAATCTCTCGTCTACGTATGACATTTTGCTTTCGGAGGCTGACTGGCCCCCACCTTTTGTTCTCGCAGCTCCGCGAGGGGAGGAGGTAATCCTACCCAGCTTCGCGCACTCAGTGCCGAGGGTGGAGGCGCTGCATTTTGCAGAAGAGTGGGCTCTGGCGCTTGCGCCGGCTGTGTACCGCAATCAATGTGGCTGGGATAAATTGTCACCAAGCCATGAGATTCCTTTACGGTCACAGCCACAGCCTCATCCTCAATATCCCATACGGCGTGAAGCGAAGGCTTCAGTCGCAGCTATCCTTGAACAATTGGAATATCAAGGTGTAATTGAAACGTGTGTGTCACCGATGAATAACCCCCTTTTTACTGTGAACAAGCCGGACGGCTCATATCGTTTGGTTTTGGATTATAGGCATTTGAACTCGCATTGCCGTAACTGTGCAGTACAGAATACGCACTGCTCTGCGTTAGTGAATAGTCTTGAGCGTAAACGGTTCAAAACCACGCTTGACATTTCCAATTGTTTTTATGCCCATAGATTAGACGGTCTTAGTTCCCAATGGACCAGTTTTACATGCGCCGGTGTGCAAAAAATGTTTAAACGACTCCCAATGGGCTACAAGAACAGTCCTGGAGTTTTTTCCGCACGCATTGTCTCTCTTTTGGAGAGCTTCGACCCAGTTGCTTGTTCGTATGTGGATGACATTTATCTCACAGACGACGATCTTTGGGAGCATCTGTGTCGAGTAAATAGCATAATTTGTAACTTTGCTGATATGGGTTACAAGTTTAACTTTGCAAAATCGCACATTGCAGAGTACACGGTGTTGTTTCTAGGTTACGAGCTTAACCATGAAGGGAAGGGTTTAGCACCCCATTTCCTGGAGAAATGCGCACATTTGTGCTCTCCGACAACACTGAAAAAATTACAATCTCTTCTGGGCTTTCTGAATTTCAGGAGGACATACATTCCGGAATATGCCCAGCGTATCAAGCCTTTGTATGCTTTGATACAACCATCTTTTTCCAAATCATGCTGGCTGCGTGAGCATTCGGCCATTCTGCAGTCTTTGCAGGCTGATTTGCTCGCTTCTGAATACTTACAGACTCGTGATAACCAGACCAACCTGGTGATAAGAATTATCCCTGGGGCGGTGGGTTTCACGTACCTGACTTTTAATGAGGGTGATACAGTACCTATTGCTTACAAGTCACACTTGTACACTTCGGCTGAATTGCGTTTTTCCACTGTGGAGAAAGTTTTAACGGCTGTGCAGATGGCAATTCTTAAGGAACGTGCCCTGTCACAAGGAAAGCGCATGTTGGTTGTTACCCCGTGTCCTGCCTTAGAGGCGGTTACGAAAGCCAGTGTACCTAATTCCAAAGCTTTGCACCCTCGGTGGATTCAATGGGCTGCGTCCTTGACGTCCCAGGATGTCACGTTTATTTTTGATGCCACTTTACGGTCACAGGAGTATTTACAGTATGAATTTGTTCATCCTGCTCCATTAGCAATGCGGCCGTTGGAGGATTTCCATTGCATCATTTACACTGATGGTTCGGCGCAGGTTGCGCATGGCTCTAAACATGCCTACGTTTCCGCTTGCGCCATTGTGGTCGGGGCCATGTTGAACGATGAGTTCAAGTCCAGTGTCGTGCATACGCAGACGCTTGGAGACTGCACCGCACAATTAGCAGAACTTCGCGCTCTGATGCTTGCATTAGAGTACGCAGATCCTAGTGTGACGACTTTGATCGTAAGCGATTCTTACTACTGTGTCCAGTCTTACAATGAAAACTTGTTCTTTTGGATTCAGAATGATTTTCGTGACTCCAAAGGTAGCACAATAAAACATAAAACGATCTGGGTCCGAGTGGCGGAACTTAAAGAGAAGCTGCCACTCGTGTTTGTAATTCATACTCTCGGTCATCAGCGCGTGGGGGTCCACGCTGTTGGCAACTCGCTTGCTGATGAAGCAGCGAAGTAAGCGGTATCAAAATACTTAGTTGCAGCAGTCACGAGGTCCAAGAGCAAAATAGATGATGACATCTTGGCAGCTATTGCTGCAACGGAGAAGGGAATTAAATATCCTGCGGGATTCCCTTCTAAATACACATACCACTTAAGTCCCGATAAGGTTCCTTATGTGAAAATCCCTGAAGTTGGCGAGCGTCTAGTTCCCAACTCGGATCGCAGAGCTGCTTTGATTACAGCGGCACTTGAAGGTGTGGCATCTGCGCATGCGGGCGTCTCGGCCACTGTAACACAGCTACAACAGAGATTCTGGTGGCGGGGACTGTACAAACAGACGCGTGAATATGTTCTTCAATGTGACATTTGCCAGCAGATTAAGCCTTCGACTGCTGCGCGTCCGCCTCAGACACAGTTGTACATCTCGAATAAACCACTTGGATGTGTTTATTTGGATCACTGCGGTCCATTTTCTTCTGATTCTGCGTATAAGTACATCTTAGTCGCAGTTGATTCATGCACACGCTTTGTGTGGGTATGGCCGCATCGGAGCGCTGATTCACGTACTGTCATTAAGGATTTGCGAGTCTTTGTGGGAATTTTTGCCTGTGGTACCTTCCATTCGGATCAGGGTCCGGCATTTGCCTCTAAGGCGTATAAGGATGCTATGGTTTCGATGGGGGTCCAGGTCAAATTTTCGAGTCCCTACAGACCTGAGGGTAATAGTGTAGTTGAACGAATGAACCGCGACTTAAAGCAATCTTTGACAGCTCGAGTTATAGGCACTGGCAGAAACTGGTTAGCCCACCTCATAGGCGTGCAGCGTGCGCTTAATAATCTCCCTAGAAGGTCTCTGGGTGGGCGGACCCCATACGAAATGCTCTTTGGAATCAAGATGTATGTACCTGACCTTGATGGGCTGGACTACAAGGCCCAGGCCAGGGCCTTTGACATAGATGAACATTGCAATGTTTTACAGAATCTACAAAAGACCAGAGACAGTCTTGCAAAGGAACATTTGCCCTCCACATCGGATGATGCGCTGCTGATCCCGGTAGTTGGCTGGCTACCCCAAGTTGGAGAACTGGTTCGAGAGAAGATCGATAACAAGAAAGAGTTTGGTCCCTCGTATCGAGCACCGGTTCGAGTTCTTGGAGTGAAGGGCACAAGAACAGTCATTTTACCACCACTTCCAGGTCGTAAGGAAAACAGATTTATTTCTATTGACAATGTCAAGACACACAGGGTGGCCGATTCTTCATAGCATGACACCGGCTGTATCCTGTCCTTCCATGGTGAGGCACTCTGTGCTGGCTATTACATCTGGTGCAGAACAGGAGGTGTCCCTTGAGATGCCTGCCATATCCAGTCCTTTATTAAATACAGTTCCTGATACTAACATTGATGAGCTAAACTACACTTATCCTGCTGATTTGTCGATGCCTGATTTACAGACCCGTTTGGCAGGCCAGTCCAGATTCTCTTTTGACTCTGTTTCGGAAACTTCAAAGAAACCCACAAACATTGCAAGATATGCCACGTTGTTTAAAAAACATTTTTTAATTCCGCCTTGGACATACATTTGGTTGATCCTATTTTCATTCTATCTTTTTATGTCAATTGGTTTTGTGTTTTATTTTTTCCGCCTGATTGATGGTCACTACGTTAAAGAAAGAACAGGAATTCGGTACCTTAATGGAACATTGGCCCCTCTTTCCTCTTCACATTCTGCGCACAGACTGAAACGAAACTTAAATACAGTTAACATTACTGCTTGGCCTGTCCTTGATGGGATTGTGTGGGATGCGGTTAGGTTTCAGATACATGGGCCTACTGAAGTTATTAATGTTCCAAATGTGCTTAGAGTAAACATGGGAGATGTGATTAAACAAAATATACGTTCTGATGATTGGGATATTCAGGCCGTAGAAGCATTATTCTCGGATTTGAAGTATTATGCTGCCTTCGATGCTGAGGATCTGTATACAGATTCTATTAATTATGGTGATTTGTTTTGTTTTCAACACTATGGTAATCATTTTTTACATAAGACAAATTCCAGGAGGGTTGCTGTAAATTATACACAATGGGAACATTGCCCTGCTCCATTCAGTGGCAGTTCCAATACATTTCTGAAAAAATATACCTATTTTACAGACTTTGATCAGTCTAATCCCGAGTCATTTTATTTTAAAATGACACAAAAGCCCATTTCCAAAGTTAGACTTACCGATACAAAATTGCTGTATTCGAAGTCCTTTTTAGACAGGTTGGCTGTAGATGGCTACGAGTTCTGGAAAGGAACAATTGACCTTAAATCGATTTGGGGTACCAAAGATTGGCAGGTACAAGGCACTGAGGCTTTGCACCGTGCATGTCTCATCCCGAATCACATGTTGTTTTTAAATTCAACCATTTTCCAGACAACATGCTTTGGATTGGCTACTTCTAAAAAATTAAATACACCGACCATCCCAGATTTAGATGAATATACAGGTTGGGGTAATTTCACTGATTCCGCCATTCAGGAGTTGCAAACTCTTTTACACAATTCATCCTTTAACATTTCCAGTTTGGATTCCAAGGGTTGGCTGGTATGGCAAAAGAGTGCTGATTCTTGCCAACGCCGTTTTTTGGGTTTGGCTGAGGGGTTCACAAAACTCAGGCCCGATCCACGTTTTGAAGACGACTATACTGTCACGACTTATTCTGTGGGGAAGCTGTGTCAGAATTGGTTACAACATTCCACTTTGGCTGCAGTTAAACTACATCTGTCTCTATTAAATGATGATGTGGATTTGAACGATTTTATAAAAGGCCCAGCTAAAGGTAGATCTAAAAGATGGCTGTATGCGATTTACAATGAAATTTGGAAAGTTACCCAGGTTGAGGATGCTAAACGCCTGAGAGCTATTGATCAAGTTAATTTAGAGAAAGTGCTTGCAGTTGTTGATAACAGCATTAACATGCTTTCTTCCCGAATTTACACGTTAAATAATATTGTGTCTTCTGTTGTTGACATTGTACATGATGAAGTGTCCGTGTTATATCATGGTCAAAATCAATTGCGTTCTGTGATGCAGTTTGAGTGGACACTACAGACTCTTAAGTCTGGTCGAGTGCCATGGACTTTTATGAACGTCTCATCATTATTTGCCCCATTTAATCTGACTGAAAAACAGCGCATGTTGTCAATGAAAAATTAGAATCCCTACCATTTTCGGTGGCTGAAGTGACTGCAGCGACATGGCTTATTCATGGTGTTATAACATTACCTTTTGCTTTGTATAAATTTACAAATTGTATGAAATATATAGCCATTGGGCGATATGAACCATTAGGCAGCGCTTTCCTCCATGAGACATGGTCTTTACCATACACTTACAGATGCCTTAAGGAGGGAAATGAAGTGAATCTGAATGGTGAAGAATGTACACAGTCGCCTGACCGCTCACTAATTTGCAGACACATCCAGTTGCATGGTTCTTGTAATCAGGACAAACCTAATTTGGCCTGTGTTTTGAAAGGGACACCAGTTCCTGCAATAGTTCCCACGTTCACATTGTTGTCCAACGGTAGTTATTTACTTTTGAATAACGAGTTTTGTTGTGGGTTAGAGGCCGGTATCGCATATGTGGTTACCGTGTCAGAAAGGGTGGTTTGCTGCAAGAATGTGTTGTATCCTCCCGCGCATGGGAATTCAGAAGTTTTAATTTGGCCAAGAATACCAACCTTGAAAGCTGAGTTCAATGGTTTAGGCCGTATAAGAGCCCTTTTGTCTCAAAAACAGGTGGCCCTGAGCTCTGCCAGCGAAACTTATGTCCTTCACATAGCAAACACACGCACAGAAGTACAAGCCCTTTTAAGTACTGATTTGCCGTTTCATTTTTGCGAGCTGGTTCATCAAATCTTCAATGCCTCCTCCACGACGAGCCTGGCTCATTTTTTTAAAATGGTTAGCAGTGGTCTCGTGACTACATTTGAAAAAGTATTTAGTATTATCCCTGCGTTCTTTCATTCTATATTCGCTAGCCTATTTGGCGGATTTCCTGTTTTGCTGGCTTTGGCTGCAGGCGTTCTGGTGCTATTTTATTTTATAAAACATGGATGCCCATCCTGCGCAAGGAAACGCACAGCCCCTACTGATGCAGTTTCGCAACCGGATGCTTGATTATTATGGATCCCTGACGCTTGCGACCTTAAGCACGGCTTTTGGATTATCCTTCAGATTTTCCTATTTCACCTGTGTCCAGCCTGTGTTTCATTGCCTGAGCTGTGATTTCGACTGGGCCATTGATTTGTGTCTCTGTTTACCGACTTCTCCTGACGTCAACTTTGATCAGCTGATGTACCCCGTAGTGGCTCACAAGTTGGTCTGTTCTGGCGAAAGGGTTATGGCTGTGGCAGCGATGCATGGACTAATGGGTCAGTGGGACATATTCACAGCGGCGCATGACTTTCTGGCACAGAGCGTTCTCGAGAACCCACTGAGTTGTCCTTTGATGTTGCTAGAGGATTCGGTGTTAGAAGAGCACGTATGTTCTTTCCTATTGCTTAATTGGATGGCTGAACTGTTTTCGGATGATGGCAGTGATTTCATGTTGGAAGCTGTTGCTACCTATTTTGCATATTCATTCAACGAGGAATGACTCTGAATACTTCCATCATTATGGCACGTGACTTTTTAGTAATTCTGAATGGTGCCAGTTTCAATACGAACATTCGATTTTTTTCATATGTTCTAGGCCTGTTAATTATAGTTAGGCCTCAAGTTCGACTTTTTATATTTTGTGTGGCCACTATAGGCATTCATACATATTTTTTTGTGTGTTTTTGAATTTTACATACATTTACATACATTTAGCTTGGCTCAATATCATTGAACTCTGCTTTCATGTCTTGCCTCTCATAGAGTATTGGCTTATATTTTTGTCTTTTGACCGTCCTCGGATAATTGGGGGGTGTCATATGGTTACTACGTTTCTATATATTGTGTTAAGTTAGCATGTGCTTATTAAATGTTTAAACCCCATATTTTCTTTCTGCTTCGGTTTGCACACGACACCTAGTTGTTATTACAGCTTTTAACCTAGACGAAAGATGTGATTTATTTGAGAATAATATGTTATTGCACTGGTATCAGTCGTGCCTGGAACACTTGGTACAACTGTCTGCACACTGAGAACTGCACACTCTCCGAATAACCTAACACAAGGTTGCTGCAGGCCTGATCCTCGCACCACGTTAGTCATAACCCAAATAATGTTTGTGCCAACATTTGGCTCTACGTGAGTTTAAGATACAATTACAGGGAATGAATCAACACACTTGATGCTTCGCATGCTGAGAGCTGGTAGCGGTTGATGTGATCTCCTCCTACTGAGAATTAGAGGTATGGGTCCGCCCTGCTAAGAGCCCAGACGAGACCTTCTTAGATATAATATAATATGCTAATTAGGGTGCGCGAAATATAGATGATACAGAATTCTATAGATTTTGCATCATAACATGTTATCACCTTTTGCTTACTATGGATTAGTGACTATGCTGCTGACTCTGATTTTTATAATATGTATGTTGATATTATGCAAGATACTGCATTTGAGAATGCTACATTGAAAAATAAACATTTCAAACTTGCACGTGTTTTCATTGCCTCCCAGTTTCGGTTTGGAATGATAATATAACGAAAGAGTGTTCATGTGTTCCACGATACCTGAGGTACTCTAAGTTCATGTTCTGGATTGTCTAAGACATTGGGAAGTATTTACTGCCGATGCGATACTGTAGCTAGCTTGGTAAGGGGATTTCTGAAACAAAGGTGAGTTGTGGGTCATCCTAACTCACCTAGGTTCTAGGTCTCTGTGCACAGTTCTGTGAGAGAACGGAAACCCTGCGACAGATCTGCCACCCATGGTGGATTTTCAGATGCGCGGGACTGCGGCGAGGGCTTGATTGAACGATCTTAGTTGGCGGGTTGGTTTGTAGAAGGACAGTCGTGTGTTGAGGCATTCGGGTCCTTGATTGTAGAGGGCCTTGTGTGCGTGGGTGAGAAGGCGGAATGTAATTCTTTTGTTGACGGAAGCCAGTGGAGGTCTTTTAGGTGTCCGGTGATGTGATCTTGGCGAGGGATGTCTAATATGAGTCTCGCTGATGCGTTTTGGATGCGTTGGAGTTTTTTCTGTAATTTTGCTGTGATTCAGGGGTATAGTGTGTTACCATAATCCAGTCGACTCATGACCAGTGCATGGGTGACAGTCTTTCTTGTCTCGAGGGGGATCCAGCGGAAGATCTTTTTGAGAATGCGGAGTACATTGAAGCAGGAGGATGAGACTGCGTTGACTTGTCTGGACATCGAGAGAGAGGAGTCTAGGATGAAGCCAAGGTTCCGAGCATGGTCTGTGGGTGTGGGTGCTGTGCTCAGAGCGGAAGGCCACCAAGAGTCGTCCCAAGCAGCGGGGGAAGATCCTAGGATGAGCACCTCTGTTTTGTCTGAGTTGAGTTTTAGACGGCTATGTTTCATCCATTCGGCTACTTCTTTCATGCCTTCGTGAAGGTTGGTTTTGGCGGTGTTAGGGTCTTTGGTGAGGGAAAGGATTAACTGGGTGTCGTCGGCGTAAGAGATGATGTTAAGGTTGTGTTGACGCCCGATGGAGGCAAGTGGACTCTTGTAGACATTGAAGAGGGTAGGACTGAGTGAAGATCCTTGTGGTTCGCCACAGATGACTTCGGTGTCCTCTGAGTTGAAAGGGGGAAGTCGGACTCTTTGAGTTCTCCCAGCGAGGAATGAGGTGATCCAGTCTAAGGCTTTTCCATGTATGCCGATGTTACTGAGGCGTTGTATGAGGCTGCTGTGGCAGACTGTGTCGAAAGCGGCGGAGAGGTCAAGTAGAATGAGGGCCACTGTTTCTCCGTGGTCCAGTAGTGTTCGGATGTCGTCAGTCGCTGCAATGAGGGCAGTTTCGGTGCTGTGTTTGGCTCGAAACCCGGATTGAGATGGATCGAGGGAGTTGTTGGATTCAAGGAAGGCGGCAAGCTGGCTGTTGACGGCTTTCTCAATGACTTTGGCCGGGAATGGGAGGAGGGATATGCGTCGGTAGTTTTTAAGATCAGAGGGGTCTGCTGTGGGTTTCTTCAGAAGGGCGATGAGTTTGGCGTGTTTCCAGCTTTCTGGAAAGGTGGCAGAGTTGAACGAGCAGTTGATGACATCACGGAGGTGAGGTGCGATGATGGAGTCCGCTTTGTTGAAGATGTGGTGGGGGCAGGGGTCGGTTGGCGAGCCAGAGTGGATTGAGTTCATTAGGCTGGTGATGTTTTCAGTGGTGATTGGGTTCCAAGCGCTAAGGTGGTTAGTTGGTGGAGTAGTATCTGAGGGGGGTGGGGAGAGTTGGTCGCTGGGAGTATTCTCGAAGCTGTTGTGGATGTCGGCAATTTTGTTGTAGAAGAAGGAGGATAAAGCATCGCAGAGGTCTTGGGAGGGAGTGATGTCGTTAGATGCTGCGGTGGGGTTGGTGAATTCTTTGACGATGTTGAAAAGTTCCTTGCTGTTGTGAGTGTTGTTGTCGAGACGATCCTTGAATGCTGATTTCTTGGCGGATCAAATCAGTTGGTGGTGTTTGCGGGTGGCTGCCTTGAGGGTGGCCATGTTGTCGGTGGTTGGGTTTTTTTCTCCAGGGTACGGCATAGCTTCTTGGATGTTTTAAGGTCATCATTAAACCAGGGAGCCTTTTTGCTGGCTGATTTGATCTGGTGCTTTTTCAGGGGTGCTAATTCGTTAGCACTGTGGGTGATCCATTGTTTGAGGTTGGTGGCAGCTTGGTTTGGGTCCGATGAGAGGGCGGGTGGGTTTTGGTTGAGCGATGTGAGGAGTTGGTCGTGGTGATCTTGTTCCAGTTTCTCCGAGGAATAGGTTGAGGGCGGCTGTGGGTAGGGGTGGTTTTGTAGCTGAAGTGAACACAGCTGTGGTCCATCCAGTGGAGAGCTGTGGTGCGATCGAAGGAGATGTGCTTGCTGGAGGTGAAGATAGGGTCGAGCGTGTGTCTGGCTTCATGGGAGGGGGTGTCGACAAGTTGTTTGAGTCCGAGATTGGCCAGGTTGTCCAGCAGGGTAGTGGTGTTGCTGTCTTGCTTGTTTTCAAGGTGGTAGTTGAGGTCTCCTAAAAGAATGTAGTTCTCGGAGGCGAGGACATGTGGGCTGACGAAGTCCATGATGTCATCGTTGAATTGAGTGCGGGTACCTGGAGGTCTGTAGATGAGGGTGCCTCTAAGTGTGGTCCTAGGGTCGGTGTGGATCTGAAAGTGGAGATGTTCGGTGGTTGCGAGATTATCGTCGGAGCTGGTCGTGATTTTGATGGTGTTCCTGTCGATGATGGCGATGCCTCCTCCTGTTTGATTGGTGCGGTCTTTTCGGATGATCTTGTAAGCGTCAGGTATGGCTATCGCGATGTCGGGTGCTGATGATGTGTTCATCCACGTTTCTGTAAGAAAGGCGATGTCCGGTGACGCAGTGTCGAGTAGGTCCCAGATTTCAGTTGCGTGTCTGTGGACCGAGCGGGTGTTAAGCAGGATGCACTTCAGGTGGTTAGAGTCAGAGCTGTGTATGGAGGAAGTGGATTTGGTGAAGGTCCTGAAGCAGTTGAACTTGCAGGAAAGGCAGGCGAATGGGCCGTGGGTACGTCCTGGGGTTGCATCGCAGCATTGTGGTGTGCATCCGGGGTTGAGGGCGAGGAGAGTTGCGGCATCATATGTGATTTTAGAGGGTTGGGGGCGGCGGGGACCAGGGGGACAGGCGCTGGGCGCGGTCCAGGCGCGGACGGGCTTACCTTTGGCGCACCTTCAGCGTGCATGGGGCGCGACCGCTGCGCGTGAACGTTGCGCGGGAAAGCTTCTGTCACATATGGATGGTGGAGGGGGCGGGGGCGAGGGAGGATCAATCTGGGAGGCGGGGGCGGGGTGGGGAGGCTGGCTGCAGGCACAACAAACAAAATGGCAATGATATCCTGAGTGAAACTGGCCGAGATTGGGGCACAGAGGTGGAATATGCTATGGTCTCGGTGCAATCAGGCCAAATTAATGAAGTTACGTTCCCACATTCCCAAAAGCAAACACACACAAAACACGCAAGTTGCCCAATGCAAGCGCGGAACAAAATACAAAGCGCTATGATTTCTTGGCACAAAGCAGACAATGGGGAGAGCGCTACGATACCAGAAGGCAGTCTGAAAGCAGGCAGGCAGTGTGAGCAGCAATGCGGGGCGAGCAGGGAGCGACCGCTTCTCACGGAGCAGCGAGAGAGGTCAAAGCGCTATTTACGGCGAGGCAGGGCTTTAAAGTCCGTGGGAGGGAGGATCAATCTGGGAGGCGGGGGCGGGGTATGGAGGCTGGCTGCAGGCACAACAAACAAAATGGTAATGATACCCCGAGTGAAATTGGCCGAGATTGGGGCACAGAGGTGGAATATGCTATGGTCTTGGTGCAATCAGGCCAAATTAATGAAGTTATGTTCCAACGTTCCCAAAAGCAAACACACACAAAACACGCAAGTTGCACAATGCGAGCGCGGAACAAAATACAAAGCGCTATGATTTCTTGGCAAAAAGCAGACAATGGGGAGAGCGCTACGATACCAGAAGGCAGTCTGAAAGCAGGTAGGCAGTGTGAGCAGCAATGCGGGGCGAGCAGGGAGCGACCGCTTCTCACGGAGCAGCGAGAGAGGTCACAGCGCTATTTCTGGCGAGGCAGGGCTTTAAAGTCCGTGGGAGGGAGGATCAATCTGGGAGGCGGGGGCGGGGTGGGGAGGCTGGCTGCAGGCACAAAAAACAAAATGGCAACGATACCCCGAGTGAAACTGGCCGAGATTGGGGCACAGAGGTGGAATATGCTATGGTCTCGGTGCAATCAGGCCAAATTAATGAAGTTATGTTCCAACGTTCCCAAAAGCAAACACACACAAAAAACACAAGTTGCACAATGCGAGCGTGGAACAAAATACAAAGCGCTATGATTTCTTGGCACAAAGCAGACAATGGGGAGAGCGCTACGATACCAGAAGGCAGTCTGAAAGCAGGCAGGCAGTGTGAGCAGCAATGCGGGGCGAGCAGGGAGCGACCACTTCTCACGGAGCAGCGAGAGAGGTCACAGTGCTATTTCCGGCGAGGCAGGGCTTTAAAGTCCGTGGGAGGGAGGATCAATCTGGGAGGCAGGGGCGGGGCGGGGTGGGGAGGCTGGCTGCAGGCACAACAAACAAAATGGCAATGATACCCCGAGTGAAACTGGCCGAGATTGGGGCACAGAGATGGAATATGCTATGGTCTCGGTGCAATCAGGCCAAATTAATGAAGTAACGTTCCCACGTTCCCAAAAGCAAACACACACAAAACACGCACGTTGCACAATGCGAGCGCGGAACAAAATACAAAGCGCTATGATTTCTTGGCACAAAGCAGACAATGGGGAGAGCGCTATGATACCAGAAGGCAGTCTGAAAGCAGGCAGGCAGTGTGAGCAGCAATGTGGGGTGAGCAGGGAGTGACCGCTTCTCACGGAGCAGCGAGAGAGGTCTGTATCTAAATTCTTATCCTGCCTCGACTATGACTCCCTGTGGTATTACTAGATTATTCTTATTAGTCTGTCTGTGTAGCTAACTAAGATTGCACATTTGGCAAAAGGTGTAAAACAAAACTCCCATTCTAGTCAGCAATAGCTCTATGCACTGAGTGCAGTCCTCTGGGATTGTCCATAATGTCTTTTCAAGTCTTCTAAATGTTTATGCTTTGACAATTACCAACAATAAAAAGGTGAATGACCACCAAGAAAGAATAAGATACTGCTTTACTTTTGGTTTGGATAGGAGGACAATCAATTCTACTACTGCTGCAGGGACAAATCTGCACAAACAGAACTATGGACACTAAATAGTGCATTGTTTATCAATTATAATAGGCGCAGGTAGACTTTCTTTCCACATACCTCAGTGATATCAGACTTTGAAGAACCCCCATCTCCTTACTGACTAGATAGTGTGGCAGAGTCATTTAGCTCCCGAATTCATCGATGATTGATCCCCAATGATGATTATCCAACGCAGGACAAGAGTACAGAGTCAGAGTCCAGAAGTGTCCGAGACACGGACTCATTCACTCTTGACCAAAAACCACAGAGTCTATTTAAGTTTTAAAGCTTTATTAAAAGTAAAAATATGTATGGAAAAGTGCTTAGTCATTTTTTATTTCACACATTTATTGTGGGCGAGCCGAGCCCTCACCTGGTTTAAACTTTCATTTTTCTTTTTGGTGTTGAATCATTGGTCCCTTCGTCCTAATGATTTGTTCTTAGAAGTGAAGCTTCTGTCTGTTATGAGGAAAATGGTGCGTGTTAAAAAGCAAGCATTCATCAGTTGTGCCAAAAAGGGCAGCAAGACAACACCCTTCCCTGGAAAAAGGGACATTTTTACTTTAGAGTAGACAGTCACAAATTATTAGATTGGTTTCTGTATTCACATTTCTTCATTCCTAGACAAAATACTAGTGAGTGGTGTATGTCTATGACATCTAACATTCTTAAATGTACTTTGTAGGTGCTGGGCCCAGCGCGGAGGTGGAGGAGGAAAGCTCTGGGGAGGAGGCGGTGCAAGTGCCGGACCAAACTGCTGTGCAGGTTGCCAGGGTAGTGGCGGGCAGTGGTAAGCTCTTATATTCCTTACTTATTGAGATTTCAGACTGCATAGTGTGCTGCTCCCCGTGAGAAAACGTAAGGTTTGTCCAGATGAGAGACATGAAGAAGAATGATTGACATTTAGGGGCCTATTATGATGGCGGACGGACCTGAGTCCGTCTACCACCATAGAGTAGGAGGGACCGTCAGCAGGGGTAGCGGCGGTCCCTCCATGGTTATTAGGATGTGACCGCCACCCTGGCGGTCACATCCTGTATTTTTATCATTGCGGCGGGTGCTGCTTGAAGCAGCACCCGCCGCAATGATACAAAATGTAAGTTGTGCATTTGCATGCACAAAGCGGCAGGCACAGTGCGGTGCCTGCCGCTTTGTGCAGGCAAATGCAGGGGGGTACCATAGGTACCCCCCATGTGCACCCCCACCCACCTTCACCTCTGGGGGCCCGCAACAGGCCCCCAAACAAAAATCCGTATGCCTTTGCACGACGGAAATGCCGCCGTGTAAAGGCATGTTCTGCCAGACATCCTAATATGGCTGGCAGTGTCTGATAGACACCGCCAGCCATGTTAGTGCTTTTCCGCCGCGGACGGGAGGCGACCGCGGCAGAAAAGCTGCGGACTGAAAAACGATCCCCCAGCCATCCTAATCTGGCAGAGGGTCTTTTTCATTCTGCTGCGGATTTCCCGCACCCTCCGGGCCGGCGGTGGATTCTGCCAGCCCGGAGGATGCGGGAAATCCGCAATCCTAATCTGCCCCATAGTTTGAATGGATGGATGCCTGGATCATGGTACTACCTGCTCTTAGATAGCATATGTGTATCTAGAGAGAGTTGACGGTCACTGGATGAACTAAGTGTTACTTTGAAGAGCATGTAACACCGCACCCGCATGTCCGTCCCAGTGTAGGAAAGGCAAGGAAAAGAAGTTCTAATTTTGTCCGAATACTACCATGAATAGTAGCAGTAGTTTGTATTGCAAGCACAGCATATATCCGGCTATTACAATGGCCACTCACTACCTCTGTTAATAAGTTTAGTAGAACCTGGTCATTCTTGTTTGGATGTAGGACTGTTTACTCAATAAAAAGCAAAACACCTAAAGTCATCCCATATGTAAGCAAATACATTGGCTGCACGGCAAATGGCGATTAAGGTTGGCTATCCTGGGCGGATGAAATGTCATCATTGCGTTGGTACTAGTGGTGTTACACAGTGTCTGTTGCAGCATCTAAAAAAAAGAAAATGAAACCTTGTTTGTCCTTACCGTAGCATTAGAACGGTACGATAGAGAATATAGCAGGTGACAGTACACTAGAACAGTGCCACAATGTAGCCTAACAAATGGTAAAGTATTGAAAGTATAACTAGTACTTGCGTTGAATTTCTTTGACATTGGCTACTACTACAAGAAATAGTACCGAAGGTGAAGGACACAGCAGCGTAATAATTTGCCACGTCTAGGAGGAGGATGTTCTAATCTTGATGACCTATCAAGTTAATGGCGCACATGAAAATCTGCTTTCCTTTGCCAATAGTGACTGAGTGTCAAGCTGAGTAAGAATAGAATATATCCTCGGATTCCTTCACCAGCCTGTTGCTATTACCTTATCCTCCCAAGCAAGTGTGTGGATTTATTGCTGTCATTTAGTCACACATCAATCAAAACCACACAGCCCGGGGGAAGATAGTTAGGGTTTTGAAAATGGATGGGAATGGGTTTTTTTTTGGGAAAGTTTTGTTGAGAGAAGAAAAAAAAAGCACAGCATGGACAAACAATAATTGAAGATAAAGAAATCTTTGGGTACCTAGCTAACCATAAATCTTTTAAGTGACATAAAGGAAGTGCATGCACTACTGAATGCATGGTTACTGAAAAGTAAGTAGTACTTTCGACAACCGTGAATGACAGAATGTGACAGTACAGGGCTGCGGCGTTTTCACTTGCCTATCTCTGCACTCAGAGAAACACTTCTTAATTAAATTAGGTTTAAAAGAAGTAAAACCTATAGAATGGTGTAGGGATTAATTTAAAAGCAAAGATCCAAGAAATGCAGACTCACACTCATACAAGTTCACAGCAATAACACATTACTTTAAAGATAATTAGAAAAGAACGGATAATGTATCTGTATGTTGCTGTAGTTGTCCTGTTGAATTTGGTAAGTTGCATGCATCAAACCATTCCTCTTATTAGCGGGACTCCTCCATTCCAGCTAACGCTCCGTCCATCAATGTTGGTGACCAGAAGACACCCTGTCCACTGCCTGCCTGGCGGATGCTGAATTGCGGCTCGCCAATGAGAAGCCTGACTTCATCCTTTTTTTCCCATTGCCCAGACTGAAACCCGGCCTCTAATTATTGATGGAAAAACAGGAAGTGATATTAGAACATCACTGACAAATAAATATAAGGTATGTACCCTGTGTAGTGCAAAAAGTCACACTTTGAGTTTCCTAATAGACAGTACAATATTTTTGAAAGTGCGTAATTTTTCCCCTCAAGCCAGGTGTACTGTAAACTGTGTTTTAGAACAAAATTAGACCTTCCAAGCAGTGCTCCCACCAAGACCCTTACTAAAACCAGTCGCAAAAATGTAGAAGACCCCCAATCAGATCTCAAAAAACGAGGCCTAGTAGAAAACTGGTGACAAAACGTACTTTGAAAGTAAAAGTAGGCCCAAAACCCCTAACCCACCGTGGATTGTATTCAAACCACTTCCAAGCAAGCAAAAGTTTCCATACCCAGCATCGCTCCAAGACTCACAAACCCCCCCACAAACAGCCACCCGCCCAAACACATGCAATACAAATACTGCTAACCCTAACGAGCCCTAAGTTAAGAATAGTGGCACACGCTTTCTTTAACTATGCCAAATGCCCTCTTTCCCACCATGGCCTTCTGTCCAAACGCGCTGTGCAGCTAGGTCATGACTACACTATTCCACCATGGATGTCCTAGAAAACAAATGCAATCAAAATTAGACTGTGCCAGCAGTGCTCCCAGACCCCAAAACCCACCCACAAACACCCGGAACCCCCCCAAAGAGCACCTCAAAGACAAGCAAGTCAGCAAAAACGCAAAAAACATTTTGCGTCCGATTTGGTGCAAAGTGGTTTTATCCGGTATTAGACCTTCCTAGCAATGCCCCAAGACCCGCCAACCTACCCGCAAAAAAGCACAACACCCCCAAAAAGCCAAAAAGCAAAAAATGGGAAATGTCATACTTACAATATTTTTCGGCCTTCTGTCCAAACGCGCTGTGCAGCTAGGTCATGACTCCACTTTTCCACCATAGATGTCCTAGAAAACAAATGCAATCAACATTAGACTGTGCCAGCAGTGCTCCCAGACCCCGAAACCCACCCACAAAAACCAGGAAGCCCCCCAAACAGGCCCCAGAAAACATGATAGTGAGCAAAAAGGCAAAAACGTTTTCAAGCCTGATTTTGTCCAAACCAGTTTTATCCGGTATTAGACCTTCCCAGCAATGCACCAAGACCCGCCAACTCACCCTCAAAGAAGTAGAACACCCCCACAAGTGCAGAGTCTTTCTTCAATGGGCGTAATGCAGCCCTCTGCTTTGAGGGAAATAGGAGTCTGGAGGAGGAGGATAGAGGAGCATGTTCTTGTGAACTTGTGAACCTGAGGAATGCAGACTGCGGCACCTTCAAATCAATAAGCAAATAAGTGAAGACAGTTCTGCTGATGGGCTTGTTTTTGTGATTAGGTTAATTAAAGTTTTAATTATATTAACTGTGCAAAACAATGAAAGACAGACACACAGGAATAAAAGTGAATAAGGACGAAAAAGAAAGTTATTGATTCATTGGCTCATTTTCAGGGCTCGGTGTCAGGGAATAAGAGTTTGTCCTCATAGTCTGCAAATTCAGGCGGGAGTAGGTCACCTAACAGAGAAGAAATTCTCTCATCTAAGTTGCTGTCCTCCTCGTCTTCTTCCTGCGTGTATTCTCGTACTTTGTAATCTGTTGGTATGAGGTGCTGATTCATCTTGATCATTATTAACCTCTCCACATTTTTGGGCGAGAGGCGGGTCCTTTTGCAAGTTGCAATGCCACCAGCAGCACTGAAAACACGTTCAGAAGACACGCTTGCGAGTGGGCAAGACAAGTAGTTTATAGCCAGGTTGGAGATCTCTGGCCACAATTCTTTTTTCCCATGCCAATACGCCAATGGGTCAGCATTAACATAGACCTCTGTTGAGTCATTCAGATAGTCCTGCACCATCGACTCAAGGTTCTTCACGGTTCCTCCACTTTGCTTAATTTTTGCTGGGACCTTTTGAGTAGCAAACCCAAGCTGAGTTAGCCAATCCTCTTCTTCACCCAATGTTACTGTTGTGTCTGGTGCAGATGCTCCAGTTGCCGGTGTCTTTAACGGCTGAGAGGTCACTTCTGCCACAGCCACAGGTGCAGAAGTGGATTCTTTTGACTGGGGATGGCCTGCTGATGCTGATGTACTGCCTTTTCCTTCAATTTTCTGCCGTTCTCTTTCAAACTTCATGGCTGACACAGCTAGCCAATGTTTGTACTTTTTAACATCTGTGTCACCAAAAGCAAAGAATGCTTTGCCTGCCAGTGCCTTTTTGTAGCGTGGATCCAGAATAGTAGCACAAATGTAATGCTGTTCTGAGTGGATCATTTGAAGACGTTCAACGCCAAGTAGGCGCTGTAATAATTTCTCCGCAAAAACAAAAGCTTCTTGCTTTTCTTCATCTTTTTGAAACATAGAAGACACCACCTTCAGTTGGTGCTCCAGCATGCGCAACAATGGGATAGCTTTTCCCACATTACAGTCCTCCCTGCTGACTGCATGCGTGAAGACCTCAAAAGGACGAAGCATGTCTGTCAGGCTTTTAAGTAGCTCCCATTGTGCCGCATCTAACCTCAGGTCCTTCTGAGCTGTACCCAGTGTTAAGAAATACTGATCGAGTACCATAAACTGCTCATACAGACGCTCAAGCATGTAGAAGATTGAGTTCCAACGTGTTCGCACCTCCTGGATGAGTGCTTTCACTGGCATTCAACGTTCATGTAGCAGGCCCCTTAGATGCTTCCGGGCCTTAAAAGAATGGCTGAAATGGTTGCACATTCTTCGGCAGGTGGTCACTAACTCGCACACTGGACTTTCTTCACTCAAGAATTTTTTAACAACCAGGTTTATACAGTGCGCCAAACACGGCACTCTGAAATATTTACCCAGCTCCATGGCCTTAACTACATTGGCGCCATTATCCGTGGAAACATAACCAATTGTGCGTTTTTTTGGGGACAGCCATTGAAATACCTTTGTGTTAAACTCCTTCAAAATATTTTCTCCTGTATGACTTGTCTCCATGCCAAACATGGCTAGTGTTGCATGTTTCCGAGCAGCTTTAAAAACGTTGTCTGGGTCAACACCTGCGTTTAGCTCTGTTTTAACCACTGAAAAAGAGACCCAGTGTGCAGTGATGCACATGTAATCAGTGCCTGCGCCACTGGTCCACATGTCTGTTGTCAGATGTATAGTGTGAACAGCACTCTTCTGCAAAGCTGCCCCAATCACCTCCTGCACATCTTCATGTAGTGCTGGAACCGCAACTCGGGCAAAATAGAACCGGCTAGGAACCTTCCATTTAGGGCTGAGCGGTGCCACTAATTCTGGAAAACCAACCCCTTCCACAAAAGAAAAAGGGAGAAGGTCCAGAGCTAGCATTTTAGCCAGCTTAGTTTTATACAGACGCGTCAGTGGGTGGTTGCGTTCAAATCTGAAAACAGCATTGTTCTAATGTTGGCCTGGACCATTTTACGGGATGATAATGATGACTTCTTCGACCCAGTTACGCTCGATGATGAACTTTTGCGCATTGGTGTCTCACTCTCTCCCACACTCTTAGTGTGGCTCACAGGGGGTGTGCTCCTGACAGGGGTACTGGGTGTAAGTGAAGTGTTTGACGCTTCCTCCTCCTCGTCATCATCAGATGAAACATCAACGTTTATAGTTTGTTGACTTCCAATCCGGGCTTCCTTAATCTCCTTTAGGTGCGCAAACCATTGGACAGTGTGCTGTCTCTCAAGATGACCTCTCTGGCCTCCGGTACCATAGTTGGTACCTAACTTACCACGACTAACTGCAAGCTTACAAATGCTACAAATGGCTATGTTTTCCTTTTTTGGGAAAACACTAAAGAAGTCCCAAATTGCCGACTTGAAATGTCTGTGGGGGCCGGAGGAGGCGATACTGGTGGTGGTCATGCTGCTAATGCCAGATGAAGTGGAGGATGTGTATTGCCGAACTTTACTACGTTGTGCACTTGCACCACCACTAATTGAGGTCGAGGTGGATGGAGGTCCCTTCTGGTGAGAAAGAAATATGGAAGCGGTAGGTGGTGTACTAGTTAACTCCAATGATGGTGGTGTTCCCATTGCCTCCTCGTCTACAACATCATCATCACGCTCAGCAGCTTTTCGGGCTAGGGTAAAAATGTCTGTTTGCTGCATGCCCGCTGAGGCTGGAGTGACGTGTATGATGACTGCGTTGTCGTCGTGAGAGTTTTCATCAGCAGGAGTATATGCCACTTCTTGTTGAGCGTCATCACACTCCATAACTTTGAGACTTTCGGGGACCTTCCTTTTACGCTTAACTAACTTTGTCAGATCATGGTGTGCCTCACTCTCAGACGGCAGTGGGGGTTCCCAAGTTTGATCCATATCATCAGAAGGAGGTGGGCTTGAAGAAGATGTAGACACCATCCTTGATCTTTTCCTTGCTAGGGATGTGGAAGACAATGAATGATCAGGAGTGGCTTCCTCAAATGATACCTCGGCTTGAATGTCGATTTCCTGATTTGCTCCTACTTCGGGAGGAACAACTATTGTGGGCACTTGTGCCCCTCCATGCACCTCTGCTTGCGCATCTCCTTGCGCTGTCTCTCCTTCCACATGTACTTGGGCTTGTACTTGCACATGTGGTTGTTGTTGCGGCTGTGGTTGTTCAACACTCGTCAGATGAGTTACAACAACCTGTGTCGATTGAGGGACATTGCTGCTACTTTCTTGCGATGAGCCAACATCACTGGTCGATGGTGATTGAAGAAGTAGACTGTCTGCCTCTGCAGCACTCAAGGGCTTGGACTTAAGTTGGCGTGGTGGTGGTGGCACTGAGCCCAATGGAGCGGGGGTGCTGCTCCCAACTTGGTCCCCAGCAGATCCCGCTGCTGCAGGCGAACTTTTTTTGTATTCCCCAAAAATGTGGCGGGCGGCACACCAGTCTCCTTGGTAACTTGTTTCTTCTGCTCCTTACTGGCAACTTTCTTGCTAGAGGAGCTACGGGGAACTTTTTTTGGGGCCATCTTCTTCGGAGGTCAGAACAGCAGGCCGCAGTTGCACGAGTTGCAGGACTTCTTCCTGGCACTGGTGGTTCTCTTATGTCTTGTGCACCTAAAAGCAATGGAAGACAGAGGAACATCAGTACAGTTATACACCCCAAAAAGTCGAAAAACACATAAAAATCAGCACAATCCCATGCCATCCATGCCCTACATGATGTTTAAATTCAAGACACCCCACAGAAAGACTAGGCCCATGCACCACTCACTACCCCTGGGCATAATGGATGAAAGCTAGGCAAAATGGGTGCAGGCCTGAGAACACTGCCTGCATTCAAAATGGCCCCTTGCCTCCCAGCACATGGCCAGGGCCTGCCTGTACCAGCACTCAAAATGGCCCCCACCCACGTGGCCAGTCCCCATGAACACCCCAAAAAATCGAAAAACACACAAAAATCAGCACAATCCCATGCCATCCATGCCCTTCATGATGTTTAAATTCAAGACACCCCACAGAAAGACTACGCCCATGCACCACTCACTACCCCTGGGCATAATGGATGAAAGCTAGGCAAAATGGGTGCAGGCCTGAGAACACTGCCTGCATTCAAAATGGCCCCTTGCCTCCCAGCACATGGCCAGGGCCTGCCTGTACCAGCACTCAAAATGGCCCTCACCCACATGGCCTGTCCCCATGAACACCCCAAAAAATCAAAAAACACACAAAAATCAGCACAATCCCATGCCATCCATGCCCTCCATGATGTTTACATTAAAGAGACCCCACAGAAAGACTCAGTCCATGCATCACTCACTACCCCTGGGCAAAAGGCCCCAACAACAGCCCAAAAATCGAAAATTTCAAAATTGTAGTTGCAGCAACTGTAATGGCGCAAACAAACTTACTTGTGAAATTTCTAATCCAAAAGTGCACCAAAGAAATTCAAAAATGCCTCAAATCCAAATATCCAGCAGCATCCACAAAAAGTAATCCTTCCAGGTCAAAACCCAAACGAAAGTGACCAGCACATGAAGAAGGCATTTTCAGAAGGTTTATGCCGCTTGCTGGTGGATTTCTTGTGCAGAATTGCAAATTTTGTAATTTCGCGAGTGCGAGATTGTTGCTGCCTGCCGCATCTACGTGTTCGCAATTGCGACCTCCCGCGATACGTGATCACGGCGTACTCGCATTGACAAACTCTCGCTGTGCACGTTGGCAAGCCGCGATGACGTAATCGCGGTCGCCAAACTCCCACGGGATCCCGCAGCAAGATCCAAAATGGCGCAGCACTCGCAAAATATAGAGAAAAACAACTCGGCAAACGCTGAATGACAGTAAGTGAACGCCACGCACAGCAATATTGTATCACCAAGCCAAGTTCGTGGATTGCGAATTTACCGAAAATCCGCGAAATCGAGCAGAACGGATTTTACGCCCATTATTCACAAACACCAGTGCACTACCCTAAACCCTTAATCTACCTTCAGCATGACCACGTACACTACCCATCCACCACTGCGCTACTCTAAACCCTAAAATACTACCCCAGCATGACACCATACACTTCTCAAACTCCATTGTACTACCATAAACTCTAAAACACTATCCCTAGCATGACCCCGTACACTACATAAACGCCACTGCACTACTCTAGATCATTACCCCATCACGACTCCACACTCTACCCAAACACTATTGCACTACCCTAAACCTTAAATCTACCACAGCATGACTTCTTACACTACCCAAACACCATTGTACTACCTTAGAACACTATCCCAGCATGACCTCCTATACTACCAAAACACCATTGCAATACACTAAACCTTAAACCTACCCCAGCATGCCCCCTTATACTACCCAAACACCACTACACTACCCTATTACTCCATTTATAAGAAATATTATTTGTATAGAATCACACTGTGAGTCAGTGTCCATTTGGGAAAATTGAGAGAGAATGGTTTAGTTGGCTGATGTGTTTACAGACATATAAGTACATGTACTGTTGCAGTGAGCCAGGCTTTAGGGCAGGCAGTGCTTGAAACTCCTATGCACTATGCAAGTAGTAGTGTAATCACCTTCACACTTCTGTTTCAGGCCCACATTTCCCCAGTCCGTATCTATACACTGCATTTATAAGAAATAATGTTATTTGTCTAGAATCACACTGTGAGTCAGTGTCCATTTGGGAAAATTGAGAGCAAATGAAGTGGTTGGTTGATGTGTTTGCAGACATATAGGTACATGTACTCTTGCAGTGACACTACCTCTAACACGACCCCCTACACTACCCAAACACTACTGTACTACCATAACACACTATGACAGCACGACCCCCTACACTACTCAAAAACCATTACTCTACCCTAAACCTTAAATCTACCCCAGCATGACTTCCTACACTACCCAAATACCACTGCACTGCCCTAAACCCTAAAACACTACCACAGCACGACCCCCTACACTACTCAAAAACCATTACTCTACCCTAAACCTTACATCTACCCCAGCATGACTTCCTACACTACCCAAATACCACTGCATTACCCTAGAACACTACCCCAGCATGACTCCCTACACTAGACAAACAACACTGCACTACTCTAAATTCTAAATCTGTACTTTTGCAAAACCATAGTGACTGTTTATGTACCATGAATTAGTCAATTTACTAAAGTAAAAGTGAGACCAATTATGAATTCACTCAGTGTCTTTCCTTATAGTATTGTGATTATTTAGTAAATATGCATATACTCATATAGTGCTTCAGGTTTTAGTGTAATGGAGTGCTTCAAACTGCTATGCACCATGTATGTAGTGCTCTTACCACCTTTACAGTTGTGCTTCAGGCCTACCATTTTTTATTTATAGGAAATGTGTTTGTATAGTAATAAAAATGTATATATTTTTTAAGTCATTAATAAATACTTATTTATGTTTATTTTTTACAGATACTCTTTATGATCATTAAAATAGAGTTTTCATGCCGGAGAAAGAAAGAAGAAGGAAAGGTCAGAAAAAGGATACTTACTTAAAAAAAAAACTCAACCACAAGTATTGGAAGACCAACATAATGTGGCTACAAAGAGAAACATTTCTGGTAAGACCACAAAGGACTTCATAAAAAATATTATTAGATCCAGAAAAAAAATGCAAATGTGCAAAGCACTGTAAATGTTCCAAGCACAAAAAAGTGCAAAAAATAGGAAAGGAAAAAAAGGCAATGTAAAAACAAAGGATACAGCTTATAGTAAAAGAACACAAAATCAATATAAAGAAATGCCCAAAAAAGTATTTTTACAACAAAGTAGTTCATAATTTATTGAAACATACAAAGAAATATAGAAAGAGAACACCATTTTATAAAAAGAAGAAGCATATTGAATCCATTGTTGAAAAGGATTTTGAAGTAAAGAGTAATTAACAGAAGTCATTTTTGTGATATTTTTTTAAGGGAATGGAAACACACTTCAAGTTCCAAGCCATTTTTTAATGAAGAGAGTTATTTTTGCGACAATGATTTGTTGCATGCATTTGACACCAGTTGTCGAGCTTATGAGGTTAAAAATGGTTGTCCAATTGAGAAAGAGCAAATGGTTCCTATAAATGCAGAAGAAGTGATAGCTGATGAAGTTCTAGGCAGACGTCCTAAAGCCCCAGTGTACACTTGGGATTGTAGTAATATTTTTAGTGTACGACAAGAATCTAATGATAAATTACACAATTTCTTACAAGCATATTGCAAAATAAGTGTTAAACAAAAGATGAAGGTGTTGCAAGGACTAGACCCTTACAGAGTGAGAAATCATACTGGTTTGCATAGTCATTCTCTGGCTTGTCATCTAGGAAAGTATGTCAAAGTGTTTTTTACCATTTCAGGATGTTGGCACTACATCATACACAAATGCGGAAGTTAGTGGGAAGATTGGATTATGCAAAAAGTCCAGCACTCGGGTTGAACAGTGCTCTTTTGCGTGGGTGAGTATCAGATGTGAAGAAGGTTTGAGATGACATTGAGTTTTGTTACTTTGGTCCTGAACAAGAGAGTGAAGAAACTCAGACATTAATAGAAGAAAATGTTGTAGAGAATGTTGAATATAGTTGTACAAAGAATTTTGAAAATGGAATTACAAAGTTTAAAGTGATTTCAGGTGAAAGGCCACAGTTTTCTTGTATTTGTTGTCGCCAAACTCCCTACAAAAATCAGACTAGGAGTATTGATCTGTATTTAAAAAGTGAAAAAGAAAATATTGATAAATGGAAAGAATTTGCAACTTATTTGTAGATAATTGTTTTGATTTAGGTTCTGATCAGCGTATTTGTGAATATTGTTATAACAAATTAGTTGAGACTAAAATGCCTGCTAGATCTGTTCATAATAATCTAGAGTTGGTTGCTATTCCTCCAGAACTGATAGAATTAAACACCTATGAGTCTATTCTCATTCATTGTGTGCACCAGTTTCAGGCTATTGTTCGTATGGAGCCTAAAACAGGTAAATTGCCTCCTTCAGATTTACAAAGAGGATTAAAAGGAAGAGTTGTGTATTTACTGTTAGATTTAAAGAAAAATATTAAAACTATTGGTGTAGAGAGTGTAGAAATTAAATCACTAGTTATTCTTGTTAATGGTGTGCCGACTAAGAACAAGAAATTCTGGCAGGAGTTAGTGGATGTTAGGAAAGTGCAAAAGGCAACGTTGTATTGATGAACGAATGGAAATTTGATTAATCACAGGAAGCTGAGTTGCAACACTGCTGATAAAAGGGAATTTTACTACTTAGCCATTTTAACACTACTCAAACCATGGCGTTCAGAACTGGAATTACTTGGAGATTTCCAGAGCTATGACGATTCCTTGAATGCTTGTAAAGATAACATACAATGCAGTGCTTCAGGCAAGGGATGGGCACCTCAACCAATCTGGCCACCCTAGCACTCTTAACTGAAAAAGCGTCAAGAAAGAAATCCCGACTCTTTGCATGTTTTGTCGACATCAAAGCCGCATTCGACCGAGTAAGCAGGAGTCTTCTCTGGAACAAACTCAAGGGCTGGGGCTTGCCAGCAGAAATGCTTAACGCCATAACTGCCCTTTACACGGAAACCTGGGCTAGAGTAAAGCTGGACGACGGGTGTAGCACAACCCCGAGCATTTTTACCCAGCGAGGATTGAAACAAGGATGCGTGCTAGCTCCCAGCCTCTTTAATTTGTTTCTTTCAGATATCGCACAGCACTTTGAAAAAGCCGATTGTCACCCTCCAAACTTGGCCAATGAGTCAGTCGCCATCCTACAATATGCAGACGACATTGTCTTGCTGAGCCAGACTCCCATTGGCTTACAGAGAGCAATAAATCATTTAGCATCCTACTTGGATCAGGTGCAACTGGAGCTAAACAAAGAAAAAAACAAAAATTGTTCGCTTAGTGGATTCTAAAAAGACAAAGTTTAAATGGTCGGTAAAAGGGGCAACCGTGGAAGAGCAGCGTTCATATAAATATCTTGGCATAATAATTGAGCAGGGCATATCTCACAAGGAACAAAAATTGGCTTTAAAAGCTAAAGCCCAATCACTAATCTATGCTTACAGACTTCTATGTAAAAAACTAGACTGCCCGAACTACACTCATCTGCTGAAAGTCATGGCCGCACAAATCCAGCCCAGCCTATCGTACGGCTTAGTCACCTGGTGTAGAAAAGAAGCAAATCTACTGAACGAGCTCCAGACCAGGATCTACAAGGCCGTTTTTGAGCTGCCAAAATCTGCCTCTCCTTCTCAGGTTCGACTGGAATTCGGCTTACAGCACCAGAAATTCCGGGTAATGAGTAGCTTTGTCAAATTTTGTCATAAATTCCGCTGTTCTAACCCGGACACCCTGAACAAATTATGCTGGGATTACATTAAGCACCAGATGAACTTAGAAATACCGAGCTCATGGGGAAGCTTTTTGAGAACAGCTTTGACCGAGCTGGAACTACAAACAGCGTGGGAAAACGGGGAAGACAGAGTAAGCTTCGGCAAAGTCGTAAACGCCGGAGCTAAAAAGAAATCCTTGCTGGCTGACAAAAAATCAATCTCTAAGCGCCGGCATGGGTGGACAGTCATCAACTCATACAGAACCCTAAAGCCCCAAAATTATCTATCCGCTCACTTCAGCTTGCAATTAAAAAAGAGCTTTACAAACTTCCGCATGGGCTTGCACGACTCAAAAGACCTGTATCCAACTTGGAAAAAGCCCTATCAATCCGCAAACTGTCAATTATGTGGTTTTAAATCAGAATCTGTAACTCACTTATTATGTGCTTGTCCAGCAGTCCTGGAACAGAGGAGACAGTATTTAAAATTAATTTTCAATGAGTTGAACATCCGTTCATGCAGACAAGCAGTGATAAGCTGGCTGGAAGGCGCATCCATTATCTTGGTCTGTAGGGGCGTCAAATTCATGACAACGGTCAGAAACCTCCTACGGCAAGCAGACGGAGAGTAAACAAAATAAGCAGGATCAAAGTCACCTTCAATAGCCGACCAACAACATTAATGAATGGACAGCATGCTTACTAGCGACTAGCTGCAGGTCGCAAATAGTGGTGTATGAACATTAAAATTTGGAACACTGGGGTATACACTATGCAATTATCTTTTCCAAAAGGTCCCCAAATTTTTAAAAAGAAATATATATCCTTTTATATAATTATGGAACCATGTCAAAATCAGGTGTATTTATAAATGTAATGACATTTTTACTACGTTTTTATGGACATCGGGGGGGGTTTGTAATGAGTTTAATTAATCAAACAATAAACTTATACTGGTTAATGCAGTGCTTTTCCAAATTATGTGAAAATGTTGAACTATGAAATTGATCAAGAAGCTACAATTGCAGCTGTGATTGCTAGATACAGTTCTCAAGACAGTGAAAGTTCTGCCGCGCTGAGTCAAGATCCACTAGGTCAATCAATTGTTGGAAATGAATCAGCAATCTCCATGAATGAGGGGAAACAGCAATGCATCAAGCTCAAGAAGATGCAACAAACTTAGGAAATTTGGATGAACAACTAAATGTTGAGCAAAAACAAATATATGAGCAATGAGACAACAGATTGACCACGGATTACTTCAGGAAAAGAAAGAGTGCTCATGCACGTCATTTGAACCTATCAGAATGTATGTGAGTGGAGAAGCTGGAACAGGAAAACCTTTTTTTAATTAAAGTAATTACAATTTATCTACAGAAAATAACTGAGTTGCATTTGTCTTGTGTTGCCACTGGTTCAACTGGGTTGGCAGCACACAACATTAAAGTAATTACTTTACATCGTTTATTAATGCTACCTGTAGAGCATGAAAACAAATTGGAACACCACAAGCTATCTGAGGAAGCTTGTTGTGAAGTTTCAAGAGTCTTGAAGAAAATTAAACTTCTCATTATTGATGAGGTAAGCATGGTATCAAACTTCATGCTTGCCTTTGTGCATTTAAGAATGCAGCAAAGTCTTAAAACTGAGTACGACGTGTTATTTGGAGGAAAACATGTCATCGTTTTTGGAGATCTACTGCAAATGACTCCTGTAAAAGGACAACCACCAGAAAGGTCTCTGTGTAGTGTTGGAAACGTGAATATTTGTCATATTATGAATACAAAGAACTTGTTACAAATATGTCACAGGCAAATTATGTTGATTATGGAACTACTCTCCAAGATATAAGAATTGGACTACTGACTGAACATGGCAAGCAAGCTTTGCAGACTCGATTACTTTCCAATTTGTTTCCAAATAAAAAAGTAGTTCCTTAGAAAATATACATGGACATTGAAGAAAACAAATCTGTAATCTGCCTAATGCCAACACTGCGTGAGTGTTCTATATTCTTTTGAAACAGGAAAATGAAGAAATAATAAAAATGGAAGCCATCAATAAAATAAATCAATAACTGCTGGTTTAGAAAAGAATCTATATGCATGTAGAAACTGTCAGATAATTTTACGGTGTAATGTGAAATGAGTGAAATGTCCAGCTAACTATAACCCCTGAATCCTATGTTTTTTTTCAGTGAATTTCTAAGGTTTTTTAAATGCTAATTCCTAACTATAACATACCTGAAATCTATGTTTTTTTCAGTGAATTTCAAAGGTTTTTTAAATGCTAATTTTCTTATTATAATGTTCATTAGGCATATTGTTTTTTTTCTATCTTTTTCAAATATCATCCCATTCTCAACCTAGTAAAAACTGCAAATATCACCACTCTTCAGTTGATTCCTTCTACCAACAAAATTGTCACAAACAGAACCACAACTAACGTTACTGATATACAAACTAAGCATTCCCGAAGAAAAAAAACACAAAAACACCACTTGCCCAAATTTTCAATAACCAGCCAAATCTGCAAGGCTACCTAAAAAAACTGGTGATTGCTCCACTTACCACTAACAAATTAACATCAAAATGTCACTGGTGTAAGGAGTTTGACTATGTACTGCGTGAATTACATCTAACTCTCACCCATATTTAAAGATGAATATGTGATAGAGGAACTCATTATGCACCTCCGACACCCAACAAAATCACAACACTACAACCACCTTTCCTAACCCCTCTCCCCCTACTACTTCAGAGGCAGCGCAAAACAGGAGAACAGACCTTCCCGAAGTAATTCATCCCCTCAACAGCACACTGGCTGAATGTTCCGAGATGTATAAGGGAGGGAACTCACACATTAAGAATAATTTACACAACCCCAAGACTACTGGTGATATCCCATACAGAACTCACTATACAACCAAAAACGTTTCCGTGTGTAGATATAGTATTTATACGTGTAGTGTACTGCACAGTGGACGCAACCAAATTATCTCAGACACTGGGGGATATCTCGGTACTGTAACTGTGTTGTCCCCCCGAGGAGCAGAAGCAGAGTGGGCTGGTCTAATGTACGCAACTTCAGCGTAAGAGTATAAATACATAGGCTACGCCTTGTTTGTGGTTCACTTGTGGGAAGACAAAAGACTCTGCCACAGCGAAGGACCTCATCCTGCCTTGTGGCTGCCGCCATGAGCACAAGCATCCTCGTTATAAGCCCATTACTAACTCAGCCCCACAGCACCGCAGACAATTGTACTCTACGTCCTCAGATTTTGTTAAAGGATGTGACAAAAAGTATTTTCGATGTCCATGCTGATTACTGCCTTTGATCTATACTGCGGACAGCAGGGTTCACAAGTTGAATTCAGCTACACTACAGACAGCATTACATTCAGCCTTGTTTTATTTATTGCAGAGACAATTGTACTCTATGTACTCAGATTTTGTTAAAGAATGTGACAAAAAACATTCCTCGATGTCTGTGCTAACTACTGCCTTTAATCTACACTGCAGACAGTAGGGTTCACGACTTGAATTCAGCTTTGGATCTACACTACGGACAACATTAAATTCAGCCTTGTTTTATTTAATGCAGAGACAATTGTACTCTATGTCCTCGGATTTCATTAAAGGAAGTGACAAAAAGCATTCCTCGATGTCTGTGAAGTTCAGTAGCCAAGACACATTGTACCAGTGCTGCCCACACGGACCATACATCATCGCAGGGTGCGCACATGCTGAGTTCTTCAGGTACCACTAACTCATTGCATCACAAGTCATCGCGAGGTGGCCTTATTAAGGCACAAATATTTAGACAGAAGACATTGTTCCCAGTGTGTCCCGTCTGGACGACACATCATCGAAAGGTGTGCACATGCTGAGTGCCAGAGGTACCATTACCTCTGTGCACCATAAATCATCGCAAAGAACAGTGAACAGTTTTATGTCAGCAATGAGTCATACTACCACTCAAAAATCGAATTGATACAGAATTCAATAGACAAAAGACATTGGTCCGAGTACGCCCCCCCTGGGTCACCCATCATTGCAGGGTATGTACATGTTAAGCGCCAAAGGCACTACTAACTCAGTGCACCTGAAATCATCGCCACATGGCTTTATTAAGGCAGAATTCATGAGGCCAAAAACATTGCAACCAGTGCAGCCTGTCTGGACCACGCATCATCGCAGGCTCCACAGAACCTTGCTTTAAGTGCCACTTACTCAGTGTTATCATCGCTGGCTGCACACACGGTAAATTACCAATACTGTGCAGCTCTCCTCAAAGCCACGTGATTGTGGATCCTTGCTAACCGCTACATTGTGCCTACACTGCTGTCATCAGAGCTCACAATTAAATTCATTATTTGCAGAGTGTAGTACCAAATTAAGTATAACGTCCCTCAAACCTACACAATATCCCTTTAGTATCCTTCTTTCAAGAACTTCTTTTATATCAGTTATATGTTTACTACAGGAACACTGAATGGCAGTCTACGCTGTGGACAGCAGGGTTCACCACTTTAATTCAGCTTTGAATCTACACTACGATCAGCATTGAATTTAGCCTTGATTATTTTAATACAGAGACAATTGCACTGTATGTCCTCAAATTTTGTAAACAAATGTGACAAAAATCATTCCTCGATGTCTGTGTTGACTACTGCCTTTGATCTACACTGCGTACAGCGGGGTTCACAACTTGAATTCAACTTTGAATCTACATTACGAACAGGATTGAATTTAGCCTTGATTTATTTAATGCAGAGACAATTGTACTGTATTTCTTCAGTTTTTGTTAAAAGAAGTGACAAAAAGCATGTGTTGATATCTGTGCTGACTACAGCCTTCGATGTACACTGTGGACAGCAGGGTTCACAACTTGAATTCAGCTTTGGATCTACACTACAGACAACATTGAATTCAGGCTCGATTTACTTAATGCAGAGACAGTTTTACTCTTTGTCCTCAGATTTTGTTAAAGGATGTAACAAAAAGCATTCCTCAAAAGATCTGCTGACTAGTGCCTTTGATCTACGTTGTGAGGGCTCACTATTCAGGTGGAATGGCGATTGCACATGGCGCAATCCAGTAGGCAAGAGACATTGTACCAGTGCAACCCGCCCGAACCACAAATCATCGCAGGGTGCGCACACGCTGAGTTCTTCAGGTACCACTAACTCACTGTACCACAAGTTATCTCCAGGTGACCTTATTAAGACAGAATTCACTAGGCAAACAAAAATGCTACCAGTGCGGCCTGCTCGGACCACGCATCATCGCAGGTTATGTACATGCTAAGCGCCAAAGGTACTACTAACTCAGTGCAGCATAAGTCATCACCATGTAGCCTTATTAATACAGAAGTAAATAGAGTCCTGATTCATTATTTGCAGAGTGCAGCACCAAACTAAGTATAATGTCCTTCAAACCTACTCAATATCCCTTTAGTATCCTTCATTCAACACTTATTTTATATCAGTTATAGGTTTAGTTCAATAACCAAATTTACCCTGCAAGTCCAAAGGAACACTGAATGGCAGTCTACACTGCGGACAGCACAGGTCACAATTTGAACTATAATATCCCTGAAACCTACATATTTTTACAATGTATTCCATATATGTTTCGTCTTTTATTTGAATCATGATTCCAGATAATGCAGTCCAGTGGGCAAATGACAGTGCTTCCACTGCAGCCCGTTCGGACCACGCATCATCGCAAGGAGAGCACACGCAGAGCATCAGACGTACCACTAACTCAGTGCACCATAAATAATTGCCACATGGCATTATTAAGGCTAAATTCAGTAGGCAAAAGACATTGTTACCAGTGCGCCCTGCCTGGACCATGCATAATCGCAGGCTCCACACAAACCGCCAATACCTCGGTGCACCACAAATCATGAACCCTTTACGAAAGAATCTTCTGTTTATTATTTCACATGTAGTGCTCCTACCTTTTTACAGCAGAAGTCATACACTGTTTATGATGGAATATCTGTGTATGCTATGATGATTACTATTGTAATCGTTACCAACAGCAACAAATTTTGGACGTACTTCAACTATCTGTGTCTGTGTATTCATTATGACTGTAAAATGCTGCCCCTGGGCCATACCATATTACATTGTGCTGTAAACAGCATATGCAACCATTTTACCTCTGGAAGTAGGAACAACAGAAACTGGAAGAAACTTAATCTGGCCCAACTGAATTCAGCGTTAGACTCTGTCCCTGAGGATCTTCTGAGTGACGAAATTAACATGGAGGCTATAGCTGCTTCAACGGACAGGTGGCTCCTGGGAGCCATTGACATCTGCTGCCGCTTACTAATAAGAGAATTAAACCTCACAACACTCCAGCGTCATGGTTTAACAACGCACTCAAGGCAGCTAAATCCAAATGTAAACGCTACGAGCGTCTCTGGAGGAAAGACTATTCTCATATTTCTGGGGAAACCTACAAAAAGGACCTCAAGCAATACCATAGGGAGTGTGCTGCAGCTCGTGCAGCCTATGTCACCCAGACTATCTCAGCTGCATCTAACAAATCGAGGACATTATTTAACTTAGTTAAAGAATTGTCAGGACCAAAGTCTACTGCTGATCCCCCCTCTTTGAATAATGCTCAATGTGACGAACTGGCTCAGTGTTTTACAAACAAAATTGAAAGAATCTATGATGATATTTCTAAGCAGCAACCGAAAGAAACAAATAACAATACTGCCAATAATAATCAGCAAACACAATCTGCGCTAACATATCACCCTCTAATTTGCTGGCCTGAGATTACTATCCAAAATCTACAAGAAATTGTTAGAAAACTAAAATCGGGCTCCCCGGTAGATCCTCTCCCTGTGTCAATACTCAAGAAACTTGACACCAGGCATTTGTCATTGATCTGTAAAATCTTAAACCAGTCCCTCGTCTCTGCCACTGTTCCTTTACCATGGAAACATGCTAAGGTCACACCATTGTTAAAGAAACCTACGGCTGACCCCAAAGTTCTGGCTAACTTTCGCCCGATCTCCCTGTTACCCGCATTTTCCAAACGTTTGGAAAAACACGTTCAGAATCATCTGGCCCACTACTTAGAGATAAATGACATCTTCCACTCCACTCAGTCTGGCTTCCGACCCGGTTACTCAACCGAGACTACCCTTCTGGGGGTCGTAGAACATCTGCGGAGCCTAGCTGACAAGGGACACTCTGCTCCACTGATATTACTTGATCTCAGTGCAGCATTCAACACCATCTCTCACAGTATCCTGCTCGACTCCCTTTCTGATGTTGACATAAGGGGAATTGCTCTTGACTGGCTAACCTCTTTCTTGGATCAGCGCTCTTTCCAAATTAATTCCAACACAGGCACCTGCTTTTTACTTATACGTGGCCCCTCTTGCCCGTATCGCGGAAAAAGAAGGCCTAACCATGTTTAGTTACGCTGACGATTCTCAAATAATCTTCTCACTGTCTAGTACAGACAAGAACTCACCTTAGCCCTGAAATCTGGCCTTGCCAAAATCGCAACTTGGATGCGGACCAATCTGTTGAAACTTAACAGAGAAAAAACAGAGGTTCTAATCTTTGGTCCCAGCCCTAAACTATGGAATGCCTCCCACTGGCCATCCATCATGGGCCCTCTTCCCATCCCATGTGACCAAGTCCGTAACCTAGGTATAACTATCGACAAAGGACTTACGATGCAGCCTCAAGTCGGGAAACTCACTGCCATGTGTTTTATAATCCTGAGATGGCTCCGTAAGATAATATGGATGCTCCCGGAAGACACCAAGAAATCTGTAGTCAATGCCCTAATCACCTCAAGGCTTGACTACGGGAATGTCCTTTACCTAGGGTCAACCCAAGCTGTAATGAAAAGACTGCAGCGTGTACCTTATGCTGCGGCCCTTCTGTTGCGCAAGTGCCACAGAAGAGAACATATGTCGAAACATCTAAACATTTTGCATTGGCTTAAAATTGAGAGCAGAGTAAAATTTAAGACTCTTTGCTTTATGCATAAGATCAAATTTGGCTCTGCCCCAAGATACCTAAAATCCCTGGCTCATGCCTATCTTCCCACTCGGCATCATAGATCCTTTTCCCAGGGCCTTTTTAGTGTGCCAAAAGTCCGGCTTTCCAGAATGGGAGGCAGGTCCTTTTCCTACCTAGGTCCTAAGTTATGGAATTCCCTCCCCCTAAAAATGCGCACTGAAACCAATCTCGTCACTTTCCGTAGATCCCTGAAAACCTGGCTGTTCAACCAGTAGACCTGGCCTGGCTAACATTTCCCTCCCTTCCTTTCCCGCACTCAATCTTTCTACCAGCGCCGGGATACCCTTTTTGGGTAGCTGTAGCGCTTCACAAATCAAATAAATAAATACATAAATAAATAAACTTAGGTTATGTAATTTTCTCTTGCTCATTCTACAAATATGGACGTGGAAACTGGATCATTACACTACTGCAAGCAAAGTATATAGTAAATGTATAAGTGTGTGCGATTGCTCGATTTCTTTTTTGTAGCATATTTATATAGTGAAAGTCAACCCAAAACTCTTTCAGCGGTTTACATGACAACCGTATTAACAGTACATTTTCAGGCACGCGTAGATTATGTGATTTGTCTACAATAACATGATGTGGACGAGACTCCGAGGCTCGAACACTGATTTCCAGCACCAAGTTCGACAGTATACCTGAATTAACACATAAGTATATATATTAGCTGCCCTTCATGTGCCAAAAACTGCAACATAAAGCTTTCATAGCCCTGTATTGCTACAGCTACAACACTGCACTGAATGTACAACAAACATTCATATTCACAGAAATCTGTCATGTCCACCATCTGTTATGTGTGAAACTATCGGTGAATATAGAGTCAGTGATACCCCGTACCTTCCATGTTGTGGGACTTCACGGACATAGGGACACCTTTGCGTCTAAGATCCTGGTGACAGCATAAATACAACACCGATACCTGAATCAGTTGATTTCTCAAATAGCTCACAATGGAGTTACGCCCATAGCTCCAGAGTCATTATCCACAGCCTCGCGCAGCACTGGTATACAATCAATCAATCAATCAATGACATTTATAGAGCGCGCTACATACCCGTAGGGTCTCAAGGCGCTGGGGGTGGGGGGGGGGTGCCGCTACTGCTCGAACAGCCAGATCTTCAGCTTCTTCCTGAAGGAGAGGTGGTCTTGGGTCAGGCGCAGGTCGGTCGGGAGGGAGTTCCAGGTCTTGGCGGCCAGGTAGGAGAAGGACCTTCCTCCTGTAGTCGCTCTTCGGATGCGGGGGACGGCGGCGAGGGCGTGGTTGGCTGATCGGAGGTGGCGTTTGGGAGCGTAGAAGTTGACTCGGCTGTTGAGGTAGCTCGGGCCTTGGTCGTGTAGGGCTTTGTGTGCGTGGGTGAGGAGGCGGAAGGTGATTCTTTTGTTGACGGGGAGCCAGTGAAGGTCTCTCAGATGTCCGGAGATGTGGCTGGTTCGTGGGATGTCGAGGATGAGTCTGGCTGAGGCGTTCTGGATTCGCTGGAGTCTCTTCTGGAGCTTGGCGGTGGTACCGGCGTAGAGGGCGTTGCCGTAGTCCAGTCGGCTGGTGACGAGGGCCTGGGTGACGGTCTTCCTGGTCTCTGTGGGGATCCACCAGAAGATCTTCTGTAGCATGCGTAGGATGTTGAAGCACGCCGAGGAGACGTTGTTGACTTGCCTGGTCATGGAGAGGGAGGAGTCCAGGATGAAGCCCAGGTTGCGTGCATGGTCTGTCGGTTTGGGTGCGGTGCCCAGGGCGGGTGGCCACCAGGAGTCGTCCCAGGCGGAGGGTGAGGAGCCCAGGATGAGGACCTCCGTCTTGTCCGAGTTCAGTTTCAGGCGGCTGGTCGTCATCCACTCGGCTACCTCTTTCATCCCTTCGTGCAGGTTGGCTCTGGCGGCGGCGGGGTCATTGGTCAGGGAGAGGATCAGCTGGGTGTCGTCAGCGTAGGAGATTATGTTGAGGTTGTGCTGGCGTGCGATGGCCGCGAGGGGGCTCATGTAGACGTTGAAGAGGGTCAGGCCAGCCCACTCCACTTACACTTACAGGAAAACACAAAAACGCTACTTGGCCCAGATTTTCATTGTAGTGATCTGCTAGTTACAGGTCTGGTTATCAGAACAGCACACACACTCCCTCATGGCTGGTATACACACACACCACACCCATTCAGCGCAGTTGTCACAAGACACATGACCCTACCAATAAAAAAGACAGAGCACACATGCTCTACGCCATTTTAGAATTGCTCCCATCGCAAGCGCTGTGATGGCCCGTCCTGGTGGTTCAGACGCCTCATGTAAGCCTGAACCAACGAGCACAGGGTCCCACCACTTTGTGCATGGCCTCTTTGGTCACTGAGTTAGGGGTACCTCAAGGACTGAGCGGGTGAGCAACCTGTGATGATGATGGGTACACAAGTATGTCCTTAGCCATAGCGATAACAAGACTCAGAACCATATGAGAGACTTCTTGGTGGTAGAGCGGGACTGCATGATGTATAGGGTGCACTGTCCTCAAAAAGGTGAGCAGTGAGCCTGGGTGTGCAGCGGCGTAGATGGGATGCAGCAGACTGGATACAAAAAGGCAATGCAGCGTTTTAGGCATGCGCAGTTCTGTATACCCTGTCTTATTGCATTTGGATTTCTTTTTCCATTAGCAGGAATGTTTTTATCGTCGGTCAAATGTCCATCGCTCCCACATGTGTAGCAAAGTAGATGAGCATTTATTTTTTTATACTATGTTACCTTAAATTTACCATATTATTTTGACAGCTTTTCATTTCTCAATTCATTTAGGAGTCGCGCCTCCGTTGCTGTGCGCAGTACGGCTCTTGCCTTCGTTGTAGTGCACACCACTGTTCACGCAGTGCAACACATTTCCTACATGAAAAAAAGGGAATATGAATCTAACCTACGAATCATAGACGCTCGTGCGTGTCAGTTTCCTTCCCTGCTACCCCATTGGCCTTTGCGTGTGACTTATTCTGAAAGACTGCACGCAATTAGCCAAAGGCGGGGGCAATGCTCCCCCCATGGCCTATTGGTGACTGTTACGTGCCTTAATTTTTAAAGGAATAACTGACGTGGCTCAAAGCTTTACTAAGAAAAGAATGGTGTTTATAACTGGAAGTGTAATATCCGGCTGACTCTTTACCAGGTCTTCTATATTTTCAATAGGAGGCTGTAGCTGCGATTAACGGTTCCTATGGAAAATTTTGAAAAGTCAAGCTCACTTGCTGTTTGGATTAGCAACATTGTGTGCTGAACTTGTGACCTGTGTGCTCAGTTGAGTGTTCCATGAACTGTTACTATGGTAACAAGTAGTAAGCAGTTTGGGGGTAGGGTACACAGGTGCTGGCTGTACAGAAGCTGTTATATTTACCCAGCATCCTCTACATGACAAACGGGAAAGCAAACAGAGATGACGGAACACTGTGTACATTAGGAGCAAAAGAAGTACACAACTCTTCGAATTAACCTCAAGAGAGGGCGCGAGCAATAGCCACTGGCGTTACAAAACCCCATGTACAATTTGACTACTCTGTACTCAACAATGGGCAATTCTTTATCGATCCCAATCAGACACTGCTGCTTCACGTTTCACAGTGTGCACTTCACTAAATACTTTGTGGCTATTTAAATGGGAGACAGGATTGTCGACATTCCGAAACTTAGGGGCATATTTACAAGGATGACGTTAAAATTATGTCCGCTTTAGCGGCAGCAAACTGCAGCTAAAACAGCGATAGTGGACTTAAAAATCCTTTGTTGTCTAACCGTAAGATTTTTTCCACACTTCTGTTGTCTATGGCAGGATGCAAGCTGAGGCTCCGGCCGTGCCATAGCAAACTTGGTTTGTATTTTCAAACAGAGAACACGAAAAACTGCTCTATCTTTCAAAATGCAAAGCTCATTGCTTTTCCCCATGGGTAGTTGCATATTAGCAGATCCCCATGTGGAAAAGCAATGCCGGCTCCCACAGGACGCAGGGAGATGGCTGGGCCCTTAGGGACATTGGAGCTCCACCCACGGTCCCCAACGTTGTATATACGCACATTGGAGGGAATCCCGGGGAAGAATACAAATTAGTAGTAGGTGATAATTTATTTTAAGGTAAAATTAGGAGTCTGTAACGGACATATTTACAAGGATACTGTTAAAATGTTCTGGTGTAAACCTGGTCTTCCATTGGGATTCTCAGGAATTCTCAAGAGCCTATTACTAAGCCTATTATCGCCACTTTAGGGGCACTTTCCTGACGCTAAAGAGACGATATTTTAACGCTGTCCTTGTAAATATGCCCCCAATATTGCAAGAAATACAGTGATAATTCATGTTCGCAACTGAAAAGCGTGTTAATATAAGACTGTGGACTTAACATATCAATCCACCTTGCATATTAAACATGCTTAAGTCTACTTTGGATCAGATGTTAGGATCCGGCATAAACCGCAATTAGTGAGAGTTTTGCTATCAGTTCTCAAATCCAGAGCCACCTTGTAAATACAACACTGTTGTCGTACCTCCCTCTTCCATGTTCTATTGTCATAGAAACACCTACCTTGCCTCTGGGAACGCCTACATTGCAACTCATTGGAGATGCCAGGCGAGCCATTAGCAAACAGTCTGCTAACATGCGTTGCCTAGTAAACAGGGCAATATAATTTTCACAGCATTTTTGGCTTTTTAAAAAAAAATGGGGTGAAATTCCCCTAATTAATATGCCCTCAAGTTTGCTATGACAGAGCAGGAACCTCTACTCCCGCCCTGCCATAGCAAACAGCAGTGTCCCGGGGGTAGGCACCCGAGGCACAGCAGGAGCTGGTCCTGGGGGGGTGGTCTTCCCCAGGGGCCTCGACTGCTCCAGAATAGGGGCCACACGGCCCCCCTCCCACAATATAAAAAGCCCCAGAGTGTGTTGATCCCTGGGGATTAGAGGGACCTTTGAGCCCCCCATCCATTTTTTTTAAAGCCCCGGAGAGTAGCAGTCCCTTGGGCTGGAGGGGCCTAAGCCCCCAGTACCCAAGTATTTTACTGGGAGAAAAGCCTTTGAGCCCCCCACCCATTTATTTTGTTGCAACGAGGGATGGTAGTCCACGGGCTACGGGGCCCCTCTGGATCCCCATCAAATTTAATATTTTAGTCCCCAGGATTTGGCCTCCCTGGGGGCTACTTTTTAAACAAGCCCAGGAGGCCGCGCTTCGTTTTCATGTTTGTTTCTTTATGGTGGATCCGTGCAGACTGTGCACATTGTTCAGTTTTTTCCCAAATTTCTTTTTTTTGGGCCCGAGGGGTCTTTGTGAGAACCCATAAGCAGGTCTAGAGGGTCATGATCTTTCTACACTGCCCCCTAAATATGTTTTGCACACTTGTTCCACTGATTTCTTGAGCCTCGCTTCTACCGAGGCACAACATGGCTGCCAATACTCCCTGGTTTGGAATGATGACAAACAGTTGACAACCAATTAACATGCAGCTCGTGATCGTAAGAGTGCACTCAGGGTGTGCTCAGGATGCGCGGATCCACCTCGGCCATAGATATATCTATGATTTTACTTTTGATTTTCTCAGCAACTACTGAACGACTTTACACCATTTATTTAAAAGGCACAAGTCTGAATCAAGCTCTACCTCTTTGTAAAATTTGGTGTAATTCCGTTCAGCAGTTCGGGCTGTAGCCACAATTAACGTTTCCTTGGGAAAATTGCATGGGGTTAACACGTTTTGGGACCCCCTTTTTTCTCAGCCCCTGCTTTATAAATCACCCCAAGACTTTCAGGATAGGAGCGGACCAGGGTGGGCCACCAGTTTTGGAAATTTCGCAAAGATTCGTCAACCAGCGCCAAAGTTATTCCAAATTGAATTTTGTTATCATTGCTGTTATGATGTGCTAATGTACATCTTTTTTTACATTTAGAGTCTGTTGAAAAGTATTGTGGTGTCTGCAACCAAGATACTTCATCAATTTATATGCAAAACTTAATGGTAAGTACCCTCAATGACTGTAGATGCTAAAGATCAAAATTAAGTGATATAAGTCCTTGGGGTGTTTTGGTGGCATTAAGTCTTCAGTTCACATTCGTCTGATGCAGGGTGTATGTTAGTATGACTTAGATAACTGAGGCATTTGCAAGGGTCTTTTCAGAGTTACGTCCGCCATGTTGCTTAGCTGGCTATGCACCCTTCTTAGTTATGGATTCATTACAAATTTCCCACTGAGTGTTGAGAGGTCACTATGTTTACTATGTAAATACATATAAAGTTTTCATTTCAAAAAGCTATTGACCTTTAAACAATGCAATGTTAATAACCAGTTACTTTCAACAGGCCCAAAGTTTTGGATGCCGCAGATGGTGCCACCTTGAATGTATCAAAGCGAATGTAACATCCTGGTTACCTTTTACTAGTTACAAATGTACACAATGTATGTTTTATTGTAAAAATGTGATCGCATGCAAAATGTCTAATTTGATGTTTTGCCTACTCCTGCCATTTAGTGTTGTGTCCGGATTATCATAAGAAGTAAAGTTGAGACACACTTCCTTCAGCTGTCATGACTTGCACAATCCTTTTAGAATTGGGAAGACTTCTTCTAACATTCCTACGTAATTTTCTTTTTGAAATCGAGCAACTATTTTGCTAAGGTGTTGAAATATAAATTTAAATCTTACTCCTCTTTGAAGGTCAACAAGCAATACCGCTTATCCACACATTATCGTTCAATGGTAGTCAAAGAAGTAGTGGTAATTCCACTATCACTAAGGTAGACGTCTGACAGTAGAATCTATAATATAGTTACACCACTTTCGCTGAAGGGCAAAAAAAGGTGCTCCATTAGTAACCTGTAAAATTTGAAAAACAACTCTTACAAGGGCTGATAAATCAAAAAAATACTCCTTTGGCACAGCAAATATGGTGCGACACGTAAACAACTTGCACCCCAACAACTTTGCTCAAGCTGGAACACAGAGGTTGCATGACAACCCACCTGCTGCTGCCCCAAGCACATCAACTGCTGCAGCAGCATCTTCAGCAACAGTCCATACTCACATATTGATCCTGATTTTGGTAAACTTAAAATTCTATGCATTTATTGTGATGAACTTTTGTGTTACGTGGAACAGTCTATCGACCGGATAAAACACAGGAAGCAGGAGCATCGCTGTCCTCAACATTAGTCATTAGACATTTATCTAGCTTATTGTTGTAACAACTACCACGGCCGAAGGCAATAAGAAATGTGCACACTTGCTGCCTTTCTTGGCTGGGGTTATCAATTATTCTTGAATTTCATATTCTGATTCAAAATCATCAAGGCCCTTTATCAAGACTTTTTGGTGTAGCTACTACCCCGGTCGAAGGCAGTGGGAAATTTGTACACTTGCTGCCTTTCTTGGCTGGGGTTATCCATTATTCTTCAAATAATTCAAATTCAAAGTCCAGGCCCTTTATTTAGCCTTCTTGGTAACTACTACCCGTGAATGTCAGTCGGGAATTTGCACACTTACGTCCTTTCTTGCGTCTTTTCTACCGCACAGTGTATGTACTTAGTGCACTTGCATTACTTGCTTAGATGTGCTAGCTGTTTCTCAGCATCCCACTGCGAAATCTGACGCACAGTCTGTTTAATGAGCTGTGTATCCAATGATCCACTTCCCTTACAAGGCAGTGGGTACTTTGCGTGTCTGCAGCCTTTCTTATTTTTCACCATTTTTATCTTCCACTCAATCAACACATATACACACATGCACACACCAACTTGCTGCCTTTATTGGGTGGGATTATCAATTATTTTTCAATTTCATATTCTGATTCAAAGTCAAGGCCCTTTATAAAACCTTTTTCTTGTAACTACTTCCCCGGCTGAAGGCAGTGAGTAATTTACACACTTACAGCCTTTTTTAATTTTTCACCTTATTCATCTAATTCTCTATCAACACATCATCCACACGTACACACACCTACTTGCTTCCTTTCTTGGCAGTGGTTATCAACTATTCTTCTATTTCATATTCCTATTCAAAGTGCAGGCCCTTTATCAAGACTTTTTGTTGTAACAACTACCCCAGCCGAAGGCAGTGGGAAATTTTCACACTTGCTGCCATTCTTGGCTGGGGTTACCAATTATTCTGGAATTTCATATTCTGATTCAAAGTCAAGACCCTTTATCGAGCCTTTTTGTTGTAGCTACTACCCCGGCCGAACACAACATGACTATGGAAAGCATCTAAATCTACAGCACTACATGCCAAAAAGAAATGCTTACTGTGTAAGTGACATTTTCCATCTGTAAGATATACGATCTGTCAATAGTAAAGAAACATGTTCACATTGAACTGAAATCAGTTATTGTGATACATTGAAACTATTTTCAAAACTTGTTTACTGTTGCTTGTTGTTAGTGTTTGTGCTCCTCACATTCAATATTTTAAGATACGCTGCAACTATTTTCACAATTTCTTTACTGAAATATCGAGGGTTGTGGTGCTCACATCAAATATTTTGTGATACCTTAAAACTATTTTTGAAACTTGTTTACTGTAATATCAGTGTTTGAGGTGCTTTCATAAAACATTTTTAGATACATTGCAACTATTTAAAAAAAATATTTACTGTAATATCAGTGTTTGAGGTGGTAACAGAAAATAAATGTGATACATTGAAATAATTTTTACAACTTTGTTACTGTAATATCGGCATATGTGGTGATTCATATGAAATGTATTAAATATTTATCTTGGAAATGAAGCAACAATATTTTGTACTTGAGTGTATATTATTTTGAAAATATTCTAAAAATAAATACAATAAATACAGTGTCACTATGCATTGTGTCAAGTGCTTTATTTAGGATATACAGGAATATGTTACCTTTGATTGTCATGACAAACAAACCAAGACAAGATAGAACACCGCAACTCAAGCGCATTACTTAATGGTACAAAGCATGTCATTGGAATGTTGGGTATTAGAATGGCATACAGAGCTCACATATAAAGTTATTTCAAAAATCTTACCAAGAAAATTTGAATATTTATAAGGGGAAAGTAGGAAGTGAACAACCGAGGTAGGAGGATAGTTCTCAGGATGCAAGAATGGATGAAAAGAGTGGTCCAAGGTCTGCATGTACAATGGCTAGTGGAGACGTTTTGAGGGCAGATACACTCAAGGTGTTCTATACTGCGCAATATGTGGTGGAGGTACCACCACACAGAGTGGACAAGGGCAGATAAAATGATGGATGGTATATGCTTGGACTATTAGAGAATACACTGTAGGAGGACCACAGTCAAGTGCAGAGATGTAGTACTTAAGACAAGAGAGGTGGAGACTGGGTTTCTTAACCCGTGTCCTACCTACTATGTTGCAAGCTTAAAACAGTGACGACAGGAGTACCTTACTTTCACTCCCCCCATTACGTTGTCAATTAGGGCGGAGGGAGGTAATGGAAAGGAGTAAACTACATGTCTACAGTTCAAAACACTGGATCAAACACTGAATAACCAAAGTCAGATACAAAACAAAATACACAAAAGAAGTCTGCTTAAAAGATACACAAAGGAAAGCTGCACAAATAGGACGCGGATCTTGTACACAAAATGGTAAGTCAGCAAAAGAACAACAAGGCTAAGAACACTGCAACGGATGCTACGCTGTGGAACTCATGGTAATAAGAAGTAGAAAGATACTGTAAATAAAGCGGAGTTCAAAAAAAGAAAAAGTGAAAAAGATACATGGATGACAAAATCACTGGGGTAACACTTTTTTGCCCAACACAGAAAAGACTTTGCAGAAATTAAATGTTCAAATGTTTAAGGAGCTGCAAATGGGGTACACAAACACCATCAACCTAGTCAGCACACTGCGTCCTTCAGGAGCCGGCCCTGGGAGGTGGCAGACCCCAGGACCATCAAAGGCTCCAGGAGGGGGGCTGCGTGGGGTGGAGGTACTAAGGACTGGGGGGTCCGTAATGAACCCCTCTATTTTAAATATTACTGCCCTGGGGAGGTGGTGGTCCCTGGGGCGTATGGGGGCTTGAGATCCCCACACATACTTTGAAAAAAATAAATAAAAAAAAAGCCCCAGGGGGGCTGGCAGTCCCCGGGGCTATGGGAGGGTGGCGTAAGCCCCCTTGCATACTTCAAAATGAAGACCCAGGGGGTGGCGGTCCCCGGGGCTCGGGGGCCTTATAGGACCCCCATTATGAAAAAAAATTGCCCCCGGAATCTGCCCCCCCCCCCAGAGGCTAATTAAGAATTAAGCAGACTTCGAGGTTTTTTCTTTTTCACCAACTACGCGTACCATACGTGTACCCCGTGATTTTTTTTTCCCCAAAAAAAATTGGGGGGGGGACTAAGGATCCATGTGGGACCCCCTGAGCAGGCCTAGGGGGTCACAATGTTTCTACCCTGCCCCCTTTCCTTATTTTTCAACTTTGATTTACTGTTTTCTTGTGCCTCGGTTCTACCGAGGCACAAGATGGCTGCCAACACTTCCTGTTTTGGAGTGTTGACAGAAAGTAGACATCCATTCAGCATGCAGCTCGTGCTCGTAATTGTACGGTTTTCGGTACGCTTTCCATACGCATACGGTACTTGGTCTATAGATATATCTATGATTTTACTTTTGATTTTCTAAGGAACTACTGAACGGATTTACACCATTTAATAAAAAGCGTGATCGGCGAACCAAATCTCTACCTTTTTGCCAAATTTGGTGTAAATCCTTTCAGCCGTTCCGGCTGTAGCCCTGGCTAAAGGTCCAAAAGAAAATTGCATGGGGAAAACAGGTTTTGGGACCCCCCTTTTTTCTCATCCCCCACTTCACGAATCACCCCCAAGGAGCAGAGCGGAGCAGGCCATTTTCTTGGAGAATTTCACAAAGATTCATTGACCGGTGCCAAAGTTATTCCAAATAGAATGTTGTGGATTTCCTATGGAAACTAGGTAATAACTATAACTACCTACTGGCGACCGCCAGTAGGTAATATAAGTCAGTCAATCCAGGAGTTACGCGTTTCGACTGCAAACAGTCTTGATCAATACTGTTCCCAGTTAAAACGTATAACTACTGCATTGAATAAACCTGCACTGCATGGAGAGTGTGGGATTATGTTGGACTTCTTGTGCTACATTTCAACCTGCAGGCTCCGCCGGCACAGTGCACCACCTTTTAACGTGTCCAGGGTTTCGAAAGGGGCATTTGTCATTTTGGATAAATACATATAAAGTGTATGTGTGTGTATTCACATAAAAACAATCAGCCATCTTAAAACATTGTCAGAAGTAAATACTTTCAATATTATACAGGCAAAAGTGGCTTGAAAGTAGCGAATTACGACAGGTTACTAAAATACAATTATAATGTAGGAGTTTGTAACGAGGTGGGGGCGCCTACCTCACCTGACTGGTGGAACCCTCGCACTGCTGACCACCCATCGACTCCTTCTTTCCAGTCAGGTCGGTGGGACGAAGGACGGAGCGATCCGGAAGACGACTACATCAGCGGCTCCTTTAACTGGGCATATTCAGCGGATAAGGCGGACCCTCCCCCGAGTGACGTCAGAGCGACGGGATTGGAGAAAAGCAGGGAAGTCCTGTTTGTCGAGTGTGCGAGCACCCCGGAGGAGGAGGAGAGACAGGCGGAAGCAAGAGGAACGGAGGACGGAGGCGACAAGGAGAAGAGCGTGGATAAAACTAACCCTGAGGAACATCACGGAGGAGACGGAGAGACGGAAGGCGGAGAGAAGCCAGGAGGCCAACGACCCTGTGGCCCGCCGTGCCACGCTCCTGAGGGAGGAGTGTGGCTGTCACAGGTACGGCGGCGTTGGGCGGCTTGGCTGGGGAGGCGAAGCGAAAGCGTGTAGATTGTGTAAATAGACCCTGTTCGTGCCTACCCTGTGTTGTGCTCCCTTCCCATCCGCTCTCCCATTCCCACCCCTATTCCTTCCTAGTCTTCCCCACCTCACACGCACGCCGAGCACTGTAGAAAAAGAGGCACGATACACTGGGTTTCCCTCACATACCCCCTGGTGCAACCCCATTGAGGACTGAACCCTAACGGCTCCCTTTCTGTTGGTTTCCTTGCATGCACCGGAGCCTGGGCAGCGGAGAGCACACCTGCTACCGGAGATACTGGGAAGACCTATCCTCCACAACCCCTTCCACAACCGAGGAAAGGAAAAAGCAGACCATCGCCACGGACCCCAGCGTGTTCGCCCGTGAGAGACTGACTCTTAGGAACAGAAAGACGTTGATGTCTAAACCTGCCAGGGTTATAAAAATAAAGCCTTCTTCAACCCCACTACATGGTGTCTCGGTCGTCCCTACTCCCACGCCCACAGAGGTCTAAAACAAGTAAATGTTACCCAAATACAAATTAGCGGGAGAAAAGAAATGCACATACAATAAGCTTCATGTCTTAACAAATAACAATGATAAAATGCTCATTTGAGAACAGTCATTGCATGTTTCAAAAAATAAATGGTTCAAGTTCAAGTTTCAAATACTTTATGAAGGCAATCAAGGCAATTAAAGTCCCGAATGCTGTTAACAAAGATTTAAAAGAAGAATCATTACATAAATGTATCAGTATTATGTTTTAAAAAGAGATCGGCAAGTATGAGCTTCTCAATCATAGAGATTTGTGAGGAAGAGATGGTTTAAAGACGCAATTTTTGATAAAAAACATTGTATTTAAAATATACTTGTCGATAAGATCTGCACGTTTTAACTCTCAACAGTAGATTACAGCGCTTCTTAAGGTGAGCATAACTTGATAGTCAATTCACTTTCCATGATGTAGGGGTGTAATTTAAGCTCATCATTAATAACTCAAGAATATAATCTGCAGCATCAAGAACGTATGACTCAAATAATTGTGTTTATTTCCTCTGTGTTTTTTAATGTCAGCTGCACAGAAGAAAAGAGCCTGAGGTCTGAGTGAAGCAAACTATCTGCAACAGGCTTCATGTTTGCATAATTATGACTCAGAACTCCCTGAAGCTCTTAAGCATTTAAATCAATAATATTTTATCTGCTGCATCAAGAAATGTTATAAGCTTGGAAATCACCTGCTGCGGAGCGTTTTCCACTGGAATTGGATGTCATGCTGCTTAATCAGGAATTGCCAGGGAAATCTTCTACGTTCCACAATGCAGATGCAAATCAAGTGTGATGAAGATCCTTGGAGTAAGCCACACAAGTAGCATGTTTTAGTGCTAGGTTGACATGCATATGGAGGTAGAAAAGGCAATGATGAAAAACAGCTGATCTGAAGTTGACAACATTTCACTTTATGATGAGATGAAAAGGTTCCATGACATATTTTTGAAGCCCACTTCTGGCTTAAGTGGTGAGAACTAAGGAAGCATGTTCTCTTCTAGTAAAAGTGCCCAAAAGGGCCTGAGCCCAAGTATTTGATTGACACAAGCTATGGGTGAGTGAGACTTCCAGAAAAATTAGATTTTTTCAGTGCACCCTATTCTGCTGCAGGGGTTGAGTGCATGAACTTTAATATGCAAGCCTTCTAAATAAGGTATTGATCACTCAATGCAAATTCCATCCCGATCTGGGATGGAGACATGTTGTACAGCAGTTCAAACAGTGATATACATACTGCACTCTGTGAGCAGTTAAGGAAGCTGTCCAAATACCTTGTGAATGTCACTTCCCCTTATGCAAGCATTGGGTTGAGTTTGGTAGTGACTATTTTAAGCAATGTCTCAAAACAGCACTGCTTTGTACTTTTAAAGATCATTCAGAAGGCATATTGTAATGATGCCAGTTTTGTGCTTTTTAGTGTAGGTGTAATGAGTGACCCCCTATGTTGTCCAGCCGGTCGAAAATAAAGAGGTTACGTACATTATAATGACAACACATAAAGCTTGAGTGTAGCACCTGATCAGAATTAAAGGCACTATTGTACTTTGTACCTACTACATATTTGTTGCATATTATGAAATACCCTGACCAAATGAGTTAAGTTTGACTCACAACTACTTCATTCTTGGGCTTAGCTTCTAAGTCCTGATGAAAGCTCTGCACCCGTTGGCAATCTTGATGTAGGGCTGAAACATGTTGATACTTACAGATATGCTGTGTGACCATTACCTCTGTGGACCCCCTCCCTTTTGTTAATTTTAATCATTCTAGTAACACCTTGAATACAAGCGATACGTTAGTGTTCAGAGGTAATTTTATTCTAAGACTCCAGCATGCAAACTATCCAAAGTGCTCTCTGGAATATGGTCAAGCCCATTTCTGTTTTTTAGTGATCATGATGAGACTAGACGATGAAGCATGATACCAATACGATGTGTGGGGGTCTACCTAACAGCACAATTTGATGTCCAGTTTACAGGTAAAGCTTCAATTTACATACATTATTAATCCTTCATGATCCACAGGAGAATCATTTAAACAGTATAGGATACCGTTTTGTGTATTAGGGAGGGAGTATCCTCTACGTTCTGCCTCTAATCCCCTCCAACACTCCTTCTCAGAAACGGGGCATCTTCGGTTTGTGTATTACCATCTACTACTGGTGCCACAGTCAACACAAATTCAGCAACGTGGGGAATCATGATTCTTGGGAGCTGAAATGAAGATTTGTGGCGACATGATGGGGAACACCATTATTGGGGGCACTGATCTATTGTGGTACTACAGATGTTATACTGTGGCTTTCCTAGGGTTTGCTAGAGCTGTGGTGCTCACATAAAAAGAAATCAGGAGTTGGAAACCCACTCTGGTGCCCTCCCAGCAATGAGAGCAGTGGAACAGCATTTAATGAGGATGCACTATTTGCTAGGTGTGGGGTCTTGGCTGTAAATGGAAGGCGATGGTGCAGTCTATGACTGGGGATCCTCTGTGCTGCAAAGAAGCATAATAGGGATACTGCCTTATGACCCTTGGGATACAGGCACTATCTAAGCAACCAAGACTAGATGATTGGGGAAGATAAAACAACCCTAGCAAAGGTTCTCATATAAGCCCACTTCTTGTGCATATATTCTCTCTCTCTTCTTCTCAATTCTCTTTCTTCCCTTCCCAAAAATATGTCTCTCTTTTTACCTGCCCTCCCTTTCTTTCTCACTCTCTTCACATCTCCCCATAACTACTGTAATTAACCTTGGGGAACTAAGGAAACTGACAGAGGCACCAAGATCATGAAATCAATCTACTCAGATACTCCCACCAAGCCCTACCCCATATGCTCTTCAACCTCAGAAAAAAGTAGAAAAACATAGTTCAAGAATAAATAAAGAATGGCACAATGGCCGCAAAGCAGCGAATAAAGAAAATTAATTAATAAATTAAGCAAGACACGGTGACCAGGTTGGTTTTATTCTCAAGCAAAGACACTAGCACCACTTTACAGGTGATATTCGATGGGCAGAACAAAATATCCGCGAGCACGCAAACATTTGCGTGCTCGCGGAAATTTCTTGCCGTTTTGCAGAATTATGCGAAAGACAACTTCGCAAATTCTACCCATCCCTAGTTTTCTCCTTTGCTATGTTGTGTGACCATTACCTCCGTTGAACCGATCCCTATTTTAAATTTCAATCATTCTAGTAACACCTTGAATAAAAGTGATATATTAGTGATCAGATGTAATTTTATTTTAAGACCGCCGCATGCAAAGTGCTCTCTGGAATATGGACAAGCCCATTTCATTTTTTTAGAGACCATGATGAGACCAGACGATGAAGCATGACACCAATAGGGTGTGTGAGGCTCCACCTAACAACACAATTGATATCCAGTCTATTTTTTCAAAGCTAATCAGAATGAAGAAAGGTTCAAAGGAGCAGGCTCACACTGAGAAGCATCACACTGAGAAGCACCATGGAGCAATTTGCAGGGTCAGAAGGACATTTTATACCTCTGGGCATTGATCTATGGTGGTACTGCAAATGTTATACTGTGGCTTTCCTAGGGTTGCTTTAGGTGTGGTGCTCACATAAACAGAAATCAGTAGGTGGCAACCCACTCCGATGCCCTCCCAGCAATGAGAGCAGTGGGTCAGCAATTTTTGAGGATGTAGTATTTGCTGGTTGTGGGGTCTTGGCTGTAAATGTAAAGCGATGGTGCAGTCTATGACTGGGGATCCTCTGTGCTGCAATAAAGCATAATAGGGATAATGCTTTATTACCCCTTGGGATACAGACACTATCTAAGACTAGATTGGGGAAGCTAAATACACCCTAGCAAAAATGCTCACACAGGCCCACTCCTTCTGTCTTATTGTGCAAGCCCTCTCTTTCTACCATTTCTCCCTTCCTTCTACCTTTTCTTTCTTCTCCCTCCCAGATAGCTTTTTCACTTCTTCAAAGCCCTCCCTTTCTTTCTCTGTCACTTGAAAAATCCTGATGGCTGCTCTAATTAACCTGGGAAGCTTGAAAATCAGGCGTGCCGCATCGTTCATAACAACCTGCAATCTCTTGATCAGACTATTTGGCAAGCCTAAATAAAGGACGTTGCCGTAGTCCAATCGTGATATAATTGTGGCTGATACTACCGTGCGAAGCATCGACTGAGAAAGAAAAGGAACAAGCTTGCGTAGTTGCCTGATTAGACCAATACATACGCCAACTACCGTAGAAATCTGGGCAGACATTGACAGATCGCAGTCAATTTTTATGCCACGGCTTTTTACATTTGCTGCTGGTATTGGAGTAGGACCAAGTTCTTGTGGCCAGTACACATCACCCCAGGGGAATGTTCCAGTAGATACCACCAGGACTTCTGTCTCAAATTGTGGTAAGCGGCCCACAAAGATTACTTCTTTGATGTTGGCACTAGGATGTGGTGCTTTATAGGTAGCCATCCTACTTTAGTCTGTAGTTTTTTACTCTATGCTCGGTTTCATCGTATTTGCCCCTTTATACACACTTTGAGTAATTATGGAAGGACCATTATAAGATCCTCATCACACTTTCCTATATGTTAGACAAAACCTAAGGTCTTTTGTTGTCATATTACAGCTAGTGGGCTTTATGATTTACACTCCCCAAGTATGGACATGGGTAGGGGCACCATATAAGTGGCGCATGGGGTTAACACTCTACACAGTTAGTTTTTCACAAACTGATCTTGAGCAACCGTGTCCCTTGTTCTCTTTTAGGCAACCTGTGGCATATCTTCCTGCTGTTCTACTGTACCCGACCCCTAATAAAGATAGAAGTAAGATCACAGCACATATGGAAAAGCATATGGTGCCTGCTGACCGCTAGATCAGTGGTGTCATGCATATTTTTAGATTTGCTGATTATGCATACTGAGGAAACATGTTAGAACAGATTAAAGGGTTGAATCGGACTTTCTCTTTGGAACAGAACTTATATTGAGCTCAAAGATGATCGCTTTATCAAACTGATGACTTGTCAAAGACTGACGACTGCCATTTATCGTTTTGAATGTATTGAATACCATGCATTTGTATCTAGCTCACAGTATACTGTAGATCACCATGGCATTACATCAATTACTGACTAGCTATATGGTAGATAGCCTGATGCAGTCTGACGTGCCAAATTATAAGAGTGCCCACACTGCTTGAGATCTGAGCTATGGCAGGGTACTTTATATCGGGTAGCTAAAACTGTGGGCTGTCTGATACACTCTGTTGGGACTTAGATAATGGTTTAGAAACGTGATTGCAGATCAGTTTGTGACTTCAATCAACAGTAGACAACTGTATTGACAGACCCCTATTTTTAGCGTGTAACCGCTTTTGAACTGTTGTGCCCCATACATGAATAAACTGTTGAAATCACCACTCATATATAAGTAAGTGGGAGCTATGAAGCCTTGTATCTTTCATCCTGTACATACTTTGCTCTTGGTAAAAGTGGGAGATTAATGGAATACATCTAATGTTATCTGTTTCCTAGTTCACGTCGGAGGAGAGATAGCACTTTTTATTGATGATACTTTCTGACAGAGACCCCATAGATATTGGAATGAATGGTAGGTACAATGTTGAAAAGGGTTCAGCAGTGGTTTAAAAATACTGTTAGAATATGGCTAAAGATATGAGCCAGAATTTGGCGTGAATGGTGTAGTGTACTCCCCTCTATCTTTGGTCCCCCCTATTTTCCGCTCTGGGACCCCGTATTCTGACTGTAAGACTCGACTCCCTTGAAAATGAAGTCTCTCTCTTAGCCAATGGTCACTTCCTGCCCCCTTTCTCACTTTCACTCCTCTCATTCCTATTTCTGTAGTCACAAAGCTTTGGAGCCTCTGACCATAAGAAACATCAATGTTGACTTTATATATAAATAAAAACTGAATTAATGTATAACAATGGTGATAAGTGGGATACCACCATTGTCACACTTTACCACTTTAGGACATCTTGGACAACTGGCCCTTTAAAAAGTCAAAGCTGCCTGTCTGTCTTTCTGGATGGTATTGTCATGTACAAAGCTCTTTTAATGTTTTAAAAAAAATTCTGTATGTGAGTTTGTAATCAGTGTCGTACATTTGTTGCATATATTTATTCATGTACATATATATGTATGTGTTTGTTAAACAGCCCTGAATAAGTCCTATAGTAGGACGAAACGTGTCGGCTGTATTGTTTTTTCTACACAACGAGAAAATGGAATCAAGAAATCAAATTGAAGAACTTTGCCTATGTTATCTATTGGTATTGAACCCAATAATCAGTCCTATTTGAACTATTGATTAAGTGGTGCACCTGTGCTTTTTTATTTTAAATTGTTAAATTCCTGAGGGAATTGGCATTGTGACAGTGGGTGCCGTTCGGTGTGCACACTGACCCCCATAAGAATAGAAGAAGTAAGTCTTTGGGAGCCATAGTAGGTTAGGTGCTGGCAGTGAGAAGGCTCCACTGTCCTCCAAAAATGTTATCGCTATGCAGAAAAGCTTTTGCCACACTGAAACTACTTCATATGCTATTTTTCTGGATCCATCTGCACTGCAGAAAGACTGCCCTCTTTTCGAGCAGAATGGATTATGGGAATGCTCTATGAGTGGGCATGCCTGAGTATTTTTTCTCTTGCCTGCAGTTGGTCCAAAACGCAGACACCAGATTGGTCTGCAACAACAGCAGGTATAGCTCAGCATCAGACAGCATGAAGGTTTTGCACTGGATGCCAGTGCATCAGAGGGCAAAGTTCAAATTCCTCTACCAGGCACATAAAGCTCTACATAAGAAAGACCCACACATCTTGCAAGACAAGATAGAATTCTACGCTCTCCCATGAAACCTGAGGTCCCACTTCCAGGCCCTGGAGCAGATCAAACATACCAACAGATTTAGAATAGGCAATTTTCTAAACTGGCTGCTGTCCAGAGGAATGATCTTCCACATGATCTACGACCAATAGTCAAATATGTGCTCTTCTGAAAGAAATTCAAAACCGTCTTGTTTCCCAGATGCAAATTAGGACAGCGTTTACCTAAGAATACCCCACTCTGAGACTGGAGACTTTCACCCCCGCTCCACAAGAGTATGCTCAAAAAGACAAAGGGATTCATTCAGGGAGAGAATGTGGCCTAACGGCTAGGGCAGTTGACCTCAGAGCTGTGAATCCACGTTTGACTCAGCAAGGATGCTCAACAGTCTCTGATTATGGGGGCATCACTTAAAATGAATGTGTCTTTCAATAAAGTAAGTGGTGCTCATGTAAAGTGCTCTGATACTTTTGAGTCTTGTTTGCACTATATAACATCCCCCAGAAAAGCTGTACAGCACTTGTAGGAAAGTAGAATCTGCTTCTTATGGTTACCACCTCTTTTTGCTAAATGTGATATCGTTTTTGACTGGTCTGACTGGGATTGTGATAATCAGGACCCTAATCTATCTGCTTTATCCCGAAGCTGTTATGTTATATACTAAGGCACATTCCAGATTGGATACTGGGTTACCCTTGTCAGTCCCTAGTATATGGTACCCTGCACCCAGGGCATATGTACCCCAGAGGCATCACATGGGCGGATGCATGTATTATGCCACCCATGAGAAGCCATGAAAAATGTAATTACAGGTCTGCCATTGCAGCCTGTAAAAGTTGGTGCATGTACCACCTTAAGATATAGGTTTACTATATCTAAGCGTGTCTGCACTTAAAACCTATAAGTCAGCCCTCTAGCAGGCCTTTCTATCCTATGGGCAGGGTGCTTGGTTCTAAGTGAGAGGGTGCCACTGCATGAGCAGAAAAACCCTGCCAACTAAGGAGTCCATTAACCCAGGTTGTCAGTGAGGCAGCCATTTATGACATATAAAGTGGCATTGTGCAACCATATAATGACCAACTCTAAAGTGTCTGAAACCAATCCTATTGTGTTTGGTGTCAATCATGTTGGATTCATGCCCCCACACTGATAATTGGTGTTAGAAGAATGATTCCACCCCTCAAAAGTGAACTTCATAGGGTCCCTTCTATTCCTTGTACCAGCCTTCTAGTCCTGAGGAAGCACAAAATGGTTGCTACCTACCAGAGACATATTTCTGCCCTCCTGCTGCTGAGCCAAGCTCGAGCTGGGGAAGGGAGAACAATAGGCATCGTATCACAGGAAGGTGTGAGCACCTCCCAGACAGGATTTAGTGTATGAGGGTTTGATGGGTGCATTTGCATGTGAGTGAAAGTCTGCATGAGGATCATCTTTGGTGTCCTTGTTCATAGTCCAGTTCAAACAAGTCCTGGGAGCTGTTGGCTCCCATTCTGGGGCACAATTGGACCAATGACAAGGGAGTAACCTCCCCACTGTCCAGACCCTCCCCTGGGAGGGTACCCTGTATCTTGTTAACCCTCTTCCATGGGGACATAAGGCTAACCTATGGGTGGGACCTTAGATTTGGCGTGGACCAGATTCTGAAAATGAAACCACTGAATTTAGACCGTCTGGACACTTTGGCTTCGCTGGACTTTGATCAGGCCCAACTTCAGTCTGAAGCATTGTCTGTGCACCATACAGGATGCATGCAGGACCTGTAGAGCATCAGGGACAACTGATGATATCTCCCTTGGAGTGAAACAGTCATTCCCCTGCATTTTCAGGCATCACAACACTGATGTCCGGTCTGCTAACCCTGAGCTCCTACAGGCTCAGAAGGGTTCAGCAACACAGGAGGTAGGTTTCTACATTCCACAGTGTCCTAGCTGCCCTCTCACGAAGTTTAATGTCAGAATCCCTCATTGGGGTAGCAATATCTGAACCACCATGCCCTGCGTACATTTGCAAGTCCATATACTTGTTGGCATTTCCCAAATAAGTGCATTGGGCTCCGAGTAGCCCCAACCTCTGGCACCATTTCTGACCAAGAACTTCAGCCTCTTCAGACCGAGTGCTCTGTGGGCTACTGTTCGCTAAAATAATTTTTAGCCCTCTCGCGACTCATGTACCTCCAGTCTTTGGGTCCACTTGAGAGTTTATTTTGCTTTTCCTTGCCTTTCTTGGTTGGTCCCAGCCTGCCCTGTCTCTCCTTGCTGTGGTGAGTCTCTTGGACCTTGCTGGTCTGAACAGTACAAGTCCTTGACCTTCTGCAGGGATTCCCTTTGCCAAGGCTCGTTAGTGCTAACATCGGACATCAACCCCTCAGTAATTGACATCCTACATGGAATAGTTCATATCTGGCTCCTGGTCCCCATAGCTGCAGAGTCAAGAACTCCATAAATGCACTTGAATCACCTAACATTGATGGCATTCATCTACCGATCACCTGGTCACTCCTGAGTGACCCCGACTCTGTCCCCTCTGCTTTCAGGTACTCTTTGACAAGAATACACCTTTGGATTCCAACTGACACTTTTCTTGCTCTCAGCAGCAGCTCTCCTTCAAAGTCCTCCATTGGGTTAGACTGTGGTGTCTGATGCCACTTCAGACCTGTGCACCCAGCTTCCCTGGGATAGGTAACTTGGGTACATTGGTATCCACAGGTGGGGAGGCTCTTTACCCTCCTATCGTCCACAGGGTTTCTTTGAAGTTCACTGGGAAGGGTCCTTAAACTCTGAAACTTCAAAAGCGACTTTCCCATAGAATTGTATGCAGCACGTGGTTTTGTTCCCACAATGCACCCATCCTCCGCGTGGTCCCTATTTACTCACCTTGGGTGGTTCCTTTGGGTCCCAGCGATTCTACTTCCTCTCGACACTGGCTTGACTCGAGTCGTGGTTCTTTTGTCACTTTCCTAGTATATGGTTTGGTCCCTCCCTAGGGCCAATGTGTATTAGTGCTATTTTCTGACATTTCTGTGCTTAAGAATTGTGTGCTTTGTCGTTATCTCTGTGTAGGAGATAATGTGTAGTACTAGATAGTGTTATATTAATAAATACATAATTGTATAACTAGTGTGTGATTCTTCTTCCAATTAACCCATACTATAAGGTTGCATTCTGGTATAACAAGCTGCTTAACATTCCTTCAAGACAAAGTCTGAAATCTGCTCTTCACAGCTACCACATGGATAGCTTTCTAAGGTTATATTTGACCTCTTAAATCACCATAATGGTTGTTTTGACTGGAGCAAGGAACCCATTTTAAGTAACTTCTCACCTCACCTCACCCGCTGCTTTGAAGAAATTAGCCAATTCTATAGTCAAGAAAATACCACTTTTCAATGATAAAGAGATAAAGAGAAGTTAGGCAGAGAGGGCCCGATTCACAGAACTAACTTAATCCTAAACGTACTACTTTTGGTATTCACAGAATGCACTAACTACTTTTGATATTCACAGAATGCACTTACTACTTTTGGTATTCACAGAATGGATTTACGACTACTAACTTTATGTCTGCACTCGGCCCGGAGCTTGTGGCCCGGAGGCGGAGCGTCTGACCTGGAGGCAGAGCTTCCGGACCAGAGGTTGAGATTTCAGCCATGGCTAAACTCCTCCACCGGCCGGAATCCCCGGATTAGATAAATCCTAGAAAAAAAAAATCATAACATCAAAAAACACAACAGAACTTGTCTCTGAGCTCCATAAAGATATTCATAGCACAACTAGCCTTCAACACTTGGAATATATGCAGATGACCCATGGAGACCTTCCAATTTATTTGTGCTGTACGAGCAATTTACATAGTGGGTTGGATTTGGACGGCCCCCGGCCATTGTGAGCAAGGGTTAATAACATATGTTATTGTTTTTCTCCCTGACAAATAAAATCGTTGTCCATTTCCTCTTGCTCTCCTATACAGCTTTAGTTACAGAGAAAATGATAAAATGTCCCTCCTGATATCCAGTGACTCCCCCTCCAACGAGCAGTCACCTATTAATGCTGCAGGGATTCTGATCAGGAACAGAACTATGCTTGGTACTATATTTTTTTTAAACATTTTTATTGGCATTTATTTAATAATACATCCAACACATTTTCAATGCAGGTGATATTGTCTTTACAAGCAAAGAGGCAATGGTCATTCCTTTGCTAAAGAAGCCTGGCCTCGATCCCAAGGCTCCGGTTAACTATAGGCCTATTTCCTTACTGCCTGCTCTCACGAAAGTCTTGGAGAAGCATGTACATACGGTGCTTTCCAATTTTCTGGAAACACATAAGATTCTGTGCGCCACTCAATCTGGCTTGCGCCCAAATCTCAGTACAGAGACCATGCTCCTAGAGGTCTCACAAACCATTAAAGGGGTTCTGGACGCTGGGGGCAAAGCCATGCTGGTTATGTTGGACTTGTCGGCGGCCTTCGACACCGTCCCCCATGATGGCCTTCTCGCAAGACTCTATGAGATTGGCCTACGGGGGACGGTGCACAGCTGGTTTTCATCTTTTTTAGCTGGCCGCCGGCAAACGGTCTGGGCCTCCCCAGACTCCGCCGTGATGCCGCCACTGGGAGTCGGGGTTCCGCAGAGCTCTATATTGAGCCCGACCCTTTTTAACATCTTTTTGACCCCTTTAGCGGCGCTGGCGGAGTCGTTCGGGGCCCAGATCGTATCCTACGCCGACGACACCCAGCTCCTCTTCTCTTGTAAGAGGGGAGGAGACTTCGATGGAGAGAGTATCCGGGATTGCCTTGGGGCTGTTTTTAAATGGTTCCAGCTGAACAGCCTCAAGTGCAATTCTGATAAGTCCGAGGTACTCTTCTTCGGGTGTGCTGCGGAGCCAGACTGGCATGCTTGGTGGCCTAGTAACATCTTCCCTCCGTCTTGTTCATCCCAAGTAGCTAAAAACCTGGGGGTCAAGATGGACAAGGGTTTGACGTTGAGATCCCAGATCCTTGGTGTGACGGGCACATGTTTTGGCCTCCTTAAGATGCTGCAGAGGTTTCTGCTTCTTCTGTCTGAGGAACACAGGAAGCTGACTGTGCAGGCTATGATAGGCTCCAGATTGGACTATTCCAACGTCCTCTATCTGGGCCTGCCAGAGTATCTGCTGCAGCGGCTTCAAGTTGTGCAGAACGCGGCCGCGAGGGCCATTTTTGTCCTAAACAGGCGAGCCAGTGCTGTTGGCCTTTTGCAGACCTTACATTGGCTGCCTATCCGTAAACGGATTGCTTTTAAGGCATTAACTTTGGCTTACAAAGCTCTTCATGCTGTGGGAGCTCAGTATCTCCAAAGGAGACTCGCCTTCTACCAACCGGCTCGCTCCCTCAGATCAGAATCTCTGTTTCTGGCGGTTGTGCCGCGTGTAAAGAGAGCTCGCATTGGAGGCCGCTCCTTTGGACTGCTGGCGCCACAGCTGTGGAACACCTTGCCGTTGGCACTCCGGGGAGCTACTAGTCTACTCGCTTTTAGGAAAAGCCTAAAAACCTGGCTGTTTGCCCTCTAGGTTTTTTTCTGTTTTTTTCTGTTCTCTGCTTTCCACTTTGTTTTTATTACTGTGTTGTGTTATCCCGCTGCAGGTCTCATTATTAAAAGCGCCGGGACACTCTTTTTGAGTAGCCGTGCGCCATATAAAAATAAATATAACATAACATAGCATAACATCGCGTAATCGTGCTCAACGTTGACATTAGGGTGTATAGACCTAGAGTGTAAAGGCACCCACTCAGTCTTTTAGCTGGCAACAGACCCAAGAGGTCTGTGTCTAATTATTGCTAATAAGCTGGCAGGGTGGTCACTGCGCCTTGCTGAGGTTGTGGGGTGTGTCTGTTCCCCCCTTGCACATAGTCATAGGGGTTATGGGATGTCAGCCGTGTGTTAACCTTGAACAAACTGGGGATATACAACACTGGGGTGCACAGTGTCGTATATAATGGTTCCGTGTAGTAATTCCCCTGAGGTGTACTATTGCGGGGTATCCTGCTGGAAATGCGCAGGTGCGGGGGAGAGGGGGAGATGGGATCAGTGATTGCATCGCTTGGCCAGGAGAAGTACCAGGGAGGCGAATAGCCTCTCTACTTTCATGTGTTTGTGTCGCTTATGGATACCCAGGGCACTGGCCTCCCATGTGGATCCCGTAGCCCCGTGAAATCTCAAAGGTCTCTGTGGATTGTGTGCCAATAACTATGAAGCGATGGACAATCCCATAACATGTGTAAAAAGGAGCCATTGGGCTCCAGGCATCTAAGGCAGGCAAAGGAATTGTCCGGGAAGTACTTTATACGTTTTTCGGGAGTAAGGTAAGCCCTATGCAGAATGTGTAATTGCATGTTTTTGAATCGGTAGTTGCGGGATACTGTTTTGGTATGTTCAAGTGCCCTAATCCATTCCCTGTCATGCAGTGGCCTGCGAAAGTCGGTTTCCCATTGTTCTCTGAGAGGGGCCAATGTGGGTTGTTTGAGGGTTTGTATGGCTTTATATATCTAGGTGACTAAGTGTCACCCTGGACCCATCTGCAGGATCGCATGGATTACCTAATGCGTGGGGGGCTCTGTGTCAATTGTGTGCCATTGCTTGCAGCAGTCTTCTAGGAGCTGTCTATGCATTAGAAACTGTCCCCTGGGAAGTTCTAAGTCATTCACAAGCGCCTCAAATGTCTGTAATTGTCCATTAAAATACAGCGTTCCTACATCCGTCAAGGCATAGTCAGTCCATATGCGTAGCATACTCTCTGTGTGCCAGGCCTTTGGGGAACCCTACTAGCGGCAGAAGCGGGGAGTATGGAGGAGCAGCCCAATGCACTTTATGAATGCTCATTAGACAAGTGCGCCATCATCACCTTGAGCGGCTTAGTCGGCGGTGGCGCAGCCCAAGGTAACAGCATGCGATGGATAGTAGGGGTTTGAATGTGCCCGGTCGAAGTGATCAGTTCCCTTTGCGCCCAGCCTGCCATACAACGGGACACCCATTGTAGCTGGGCAGCCAAGGAGTACACCTCAAAGAATGGGGTCGCTAGTTGAGGATCCCCAGTAGGGTGTCAAGCTCGTGAAAAAAGGATTGTGGGGGAACCACCGGAAGATTGGAAAAATGTATAGCAGTCACGGAACAAGGATCATTTTTGGGACCGCTATCCTCCCTGTGACCGCCAGCGGGAGATCTTTCCAAAAGTGGATGGAGGACCTAATGCCAGTCATCAGTTTGTGGTAGTTGCCCTCATATATGTCCTGTTGTATATGACAGAGCTGGACTCCTAGGTATCTGACTACTTGGGGGCTCCATGAGATGTCCACATTACCCAATCATAACTGACATTAGGGCAGGGCCTGCACCAAGGGATATACAGTGGATTTGGATCAGTGACTTTGAGTCCTGCCACTTCCTCGTAGCCTTGTAAAATGCGTAGTATAGGGGTTAGGTCTGCTGTAATATCCTTGACATAAATGAGCACACCATCAGCGTATAGTGACACTGCATGAGTGGAGTTGGCAATTGGGATGCCCCACTCCTCGCCCATGGCACAGAGGTGGATTGCGGAAGGCTCCATTGCCATGGCGAAGAGTAGGGGGAGAGAGAACAGCCTTGCCTGGTGCCCCGGCGGACTGAAAAGGAGGCAGATATAAGGGGGTCTGGTATCGCTCTAGAGTTGGGCGCAGAGTAAATGAGCTTAGTGTAGGGTAGTAGATGGGGTCCTATGCCCATGCACTGCAGGACCTAAAATAAAAAAGCCCACGAGAGGGTGTTGAAAGCTTTCTCGAGGTCCAACACCAGACATGCTGCCCAGGGGAATCGGTCACATATCTAGTCCTGCACATGAACAGGCGCTGGATGTTGTATGATATATTTCTGCCCTGAACAAATCCATTCTGATCTGGGTTGATCAGCTGTGGAAAGACCGTGGCGTGTCGATCCGCCAGGATCATTCTGTAAATTTTATAGTCCGCAGGCAGTAGGGCTATAGGCTGATAGGAGTGCAGCTGATGGGGTCCCTATCTGGCTTAAGAGGGACACTATGACTGATTCGCACATGGATTGGGGAAGAGCACCCCCATCTAGGGCCGCCTGGAATTGCAACTATAGCTCGGGGACCAATTGGGACACGAAGGCGTGGTAAAACTCTAGCGGAAGGCCGTTAAATCTTGGGTCATTGCAGGTAGCTAACGCCTTCATTGCGTGTCTGATCTCCGTCACCTTGATGGGCCCGTCGAGGTCCCAGCAGGTGTCGCGGTCTATGTGAGCTAAATGGAATCGGTTTAGAAAATAGGAGAGAGTTTCCTCAGGTGTCTGGGTGGGACTGGCATATAATAGTGTGTGGTGCTCTTGAAAGGCTTTCAGGATCAGGTCCTGTGAGTATAAGATAGTGTCTTGAGCATTACAGATGACCGTGATAAGCGGAAGGGTCGAGTCCTGCTTAAACGAGCCATGTCAATGAAGTGCCCGCCCTGTCTCCCTCTTTATGGACACGTTGAAATCATGTGAGGCAAAATTATATCGGCACATGCTCGCCAGCGCCTCCTCATAGGCAGTTTTGGTGCTAGCAATCCAAGCCGACATGGCGTTATCTGGTTTGGCCTCTTTGGTACGGTCGGCCAGCGCTTGTTCTGCCCTTTGGATGTTGCGCTCCAAGACCTGTCGGACTCCCGTGATGTGACGACTGCAGGTACCACACATTAAAACTTTAAAGGCATCCCACTCTGCTCATGTGTAGTGGCCGTGCTTGTGTTTTCTTGGTAATAATGGCGTTTGTGGTCCGCTTGAGTCTGTTTAAAAACCGGGTTGTCAAGACAGTCCCTAGGGAGGTATCAAGTAGGGACAGGTGGTGTGGCAGGTGCCAACAGATTGTTAGTGTGTGGATGTTGTGATCTGAAATGGTTCTGCCTAGATAGTCCGTGTGAGAAATAAGAGGTAGGATAGCGGGAGAGCAGAGGAAACACCCTAAGGTTGTGAGGCCTCGAATGGAAAAAGTAGAGTCTCGTAATGGGATTCCGGGTTCGCAAGGCGTCTACGAGGGAGCAGTGTTGTGTCCATGTCACAAATCGTTTTGCCTGCACTGCAATGGGGGACACAGGATGGGGAGGATTGGACCTATCCAGTGTTTTGTTTTGCATGCAATTGTATTCCCCACCCAGGATCCAGGGAACTTGAGTGTATGTGCTTAAGGGGGTGGACAGCGTGTCCCAGAATGTATGTTGGTCTACAGTGGGCCCATAGATACTCCCCAGCAACAGTGCTTGGCCATCCAATCGTCCCTGCAATAACACGTATCGGCCGGACAGATCAATGTTTGAGAGTGTTCCTGAAATGGAACACCGGGACATACCGATATGAGGGTGCCCCGATCGAAGGCCGAGAATGTAGTGGCACATATGATACCCCTCCATCGCCTGTACAGTTTTGCAACCTCCCCTGCCGTAAGAAGCGTCTCTTGTAGGAACGTAATTTGTGAATAGTGGCGTTTGATGTAAGCATATACTGAGTATCAGTGTAAGAATGGTGATGCCGCCAGTGTGTGCCATCGGTGCATGCGTAGGGTGTATGGTACAGGGTAGGCGAGTGGACCCCTCCTGAAGTCCTGAGCTGTAACCCATTCCCCCGATGCCCGCAGTTGTGGGTCGTCACCGCAGCTGCTCAGCGGCATATGAGTGGGGACACAGTGTGAAGTTGGTATGTTTGGGAGGGGGGAAATGAGGTGGGGTAAACGGAACCCACCCCAACACGGGGGATCAATGGTCAAGGGCGATACGTACAAACTAGCTATCAACTGGCGCGAGAGCTTCAGCATATTGTAGGGGTGACGGCCTACGTCTGCGAGGGATCTCGACATGTGGGCTATGCGCACAATCTATAGGCGTCTGCTGGACTGCCTGTATGTGCATGGGCAGCTTAAACCCAAGGGGGCGGGAAGGCACATGTATTGCGAGGGCTGCCTGTATCAATATACAAAGGATATACAAAGGATATCACCCCTGCCCTAAATTCTCGGCATGGGGCCAGGGTCCAATTATATCAAGTTGTCTGCTGTTTGGGGGGTAACCAAGGGCAATTATATCAAGTTGTCTCCTGATTTGCGTGTGCTGCGCCATTTTGGATCTTGCTGCGTGATTGCGCAATAGTTTTTCAACCGCGATTATATCATCGCGGCCCGCCATCTTGCACAGAGAGAGTTTGACAACGTGAGTACGTCATAAGGGCCCGCGATCACGCATCGCGGGAACAAACAATGCCGAACACGTAGCTGACTTCCGGCCAGAGATTTGAACATCTCGCTTTCCCGAACTTGCAAAAAATGCAATTCTGCACATGAAATCCACCGCAGGCAGCATAAACCTTCTGAAAATGATGATTTTGATCAGAATAACTCCTCAGATTGACATTTGGCTGCACTTTTTGGTGCAAGGAGTCCATTTTTTTGGGGGGGTGGGAGGAAGGAAGTGCCCCAGAGTCTCCAACTTCCTGTTCCTGTCCAGCAGGCTCCTCTCAGTGCTTTGCCCATCTCCTGGTCACTTTTCATTTGGATCTGGAGCTGGAAGGATTACTTTTTCTGGCTGCTGCTGGATATTTGTATTTGAGGACTTTTTGGACTTTGGAGTTTTTGGATTTGAGATTTTACAAGTAAGTTGGTGTTGTTTGTTTGGGGCATTGCAGTTGCTGCAACTACAATTGTAAAACTTTTTTCACAACTTAAAAAAAATATAAATTGTGGGTAGCCACAGTATCCAGTAGGCCAAAGGGTTAGTCATGGGTGCATGATACAACTGTTTCTGTGATTTTTTCAACTTAAATCTCATTTATGTCATGGAATTTTAGCTCACTGTTATATGTTGATTTTATTTTTTTTATTTTGGGGTGCCTGTAAAGCCTCACTAGCCAGTAGGCCCAGGGGTAGTGAGTGGTGCATGGACCAAGTCTTTCTGTGGGGTGTCTTGAATTTAACCATCATTGAGGGCATAGATGGCATTGGATTGTGGTGATTTTGGTGTGTTTTTTTTACTTTTTGGGTGCTGTTGGGGCCTGACCATGTGAGTGGGGGCCATTTTGAGGCCTGGTCCAGGCAGGGCCTGGCCATGTGGTGGGGGTCAAGGGGCCATTTTGAAGCCAGTCAGTGTGCTCAGGCCTGCACCCAGTTTGCCTTGCTTTCAACCATTATGCCCTGGGGTACTCAGTGGTGCATGGACCTAGTCTTTCTGTGGGTGTCTTGAATTTAAACATCATTGAGGGCATGGATGGCATTGGATTGTGGTGATTTTTGTGTGTTTCTTTGACTTTTTGGGGTGTTTAACTGATGTTCCTCTGGTTTCCTTTGCTTTTAGGTGCACAAGAGAACCACCAGTGCCAGGAAGAAGTCCAGCAGCGGTGTGTGCAGCACAATGTCACACAACGTCACGTGTGGCCACAGACAACTCTGCAACTCGTGCAATTGCGGCCTGCTGTTCTGTCATCTGAAGAAGATGGGCCCAAAGAAAGGTGGCCATAGCGCCTCTACGAAAAAAGTTGCCAGTGCCACTGCCATTAAGAAGGAGCAGAAGAAGCAAGTGGCACCACCTACCAAGGAGACTGATGTGCCTACAGACAACTTTTTGGGGAAAAAAAAACTACGCCTGCAGCAGCAGAGGTGTCCGCCAGGGACCAAGCTGGGAGCAGCACCTCCGCTTCATTGGGCTCAGTGCCGCCACGACGAGTTAGGTCCAAACCCATGAGTGTTGCAGAGGCAGCCACTTTAATTGCTCAATCACCATCGACCAGAAAGTAGCACCCAATCAACGCAGGGTGTAACTCAGCTGACGAGTGTTCAACAACCACAGCCGCAACGACAACCACAGCTGCAACTAGTACAAGCGCAAGTACATGCGCAAGGAGAGGCGCAAGTAGAGGCGCAAGTAGAGGGGCAAGTAGATGTGCAAGGAGAGGCGCAAGGAGAGGTGCAAGTAGAGGCGCAAGGAGAGGCGGAAGGAGAGGCGCATGGAGACTCACAACTAGAGGTGCATGGAGTGGCACAACTGCCCACAATGCTTGTTCCTCCAGAAATAGCGGCACATCAGGAAATCTAGATTGAAGCGGATGTATCATCCGAGGAAGCCACTCCTCCTGATGATGATCCATTGTCTTCCAGATCCCCAGCAAGAAAAAGGTCAAGGAGGGCTACTACTAATACAAGTTCTTCTTCAATCCTGCTTCCTTCTCATGACCTTGATGTTGATTGGAACCCCCCACTGCAGTCTGAGAGTGAGGCACGCCATGAGCTGAGAAAGGTAGCTAAGCCTAAAAGGAAGGTTCCCGCAAGGCTTTCACTTATGGCAGATGATGACGACGAGCAAGAAGTGGTGTATGCTGCTGATGAACAGTCTGACGATGACCCAGTCATCACAGACGTCACTCCAGCCCCAGCAGGCATGCAGTAGACAGACATTTTGACCCTATCCCGAATGGCTGCTGAGTGGGATGTGGGCGGTGTGGCACTGGTACGACCACCAACGCAGTTAACTACAACACCAAAACGACTTACAGCTTCCATATTTTCTCATCAGAAGGGCCGGCAGGGACCTCCATCCAGCTCGACCTCCATTACCTCAAGTAAAGATGCTGTAAGTGAACAGCAGAGTCAAATTCAGCCACGCCCATCCTCCACTTCATCTGGCATTGAAACTGAAACCAGCACCTCCACCACCAGCAGACATCTCCATTCCCCAGTTTGGGACTTTTTTACTGTTAGCCGAAAGACGGAAAACATGGTTGTTTGTTCTATTTGTAAAACATAAGTTAGTCGGGGTAAGCTTGGTACCAAATATGGTACCGGAGGCCAGAGAGGTCATATCAAAAAACACCACACTATCGAGTGGGAGGTGCACCTAAGTAAGATCCAGGAAGCCAAAAGAAAAAAAATCCAAATGTATCCATTGACATTGCATCTGATGATGACGAGGGGCTTATCTTGCAGGGGGGACGTGAAGAAGCGACAGACATTTTTCTGGTACACCCAGTACCCCTGGCAGCAGCACTGCAGTGGTAGCGCCCACCCCCTCTAACCCTGCAACATGTATGAGGCACACTAAGAGTCTGTGAGAGACACCAATGTGAAAAAGTACATCAATGAGCCTAACTGGTTTGAAGAAGTCTGCATCATCACGTAAAACGGTGCAGACCACCATTAGCAGAATGTTTTGGTTGTGTGCGCCATTTGAACGCAACCACCCAATGGCACATCTTATAATGCAAAGCTGGCTAAAAAGCTAGCACTGGACCTTCTCCCTTTTTCTGTCGTGGAAGGGGTGGGTTTTATGAATTTGTGGCAACAGTCTGCCCTAAATGAAAGTTTCATAGCTGGTCCAATTTTGCCAGAGTTGCTGTTTCAGCACTACATCAAGATGTGCTTGAGGTGATTCGCGCAGCTGTTCAGAAGAGTGCTGTTCACACTATCCACCTGACAACAGACATGTGGACCAGTTGCCAAGCCCTTGATTACATGTGCATCACTGCACACTGGGTCTCTTTTGCAGGGGTTAAAGACAAGTTAAAAGCTGGTGTTGACATGGACACAGTTTTTCAAGCTACTCCGAAACATACAACAGTAGCCATGTTTGCCATGGAAAAATCTCATACTGCACCTAACCTTTTGGAGGAGTTTGACATGAAGGTCTATGAATGGCTGCATCCAAGAAATCACATGATTGGTTATTTTTCCACGGATAATGGCAGTAATATAGTTAAGGGCATGCATCAAGGTGTCTATTTCAGAGTGCCATGTTTGGTGCACAGTATTAACATTGTTGTGCACGATTTCTTGAAATTGAAATCACAGTCAGCAAGTTACTGACCACCTGCCGAAGAATCTGCACTCATTTCAGCCATTCTTTTAAGGCCCGGAAGAAGCTGAGAAGCATGCAACATGAACGTAGACTGACAGTCAAAGGACTCATCCAGGAGGTGGCAATACGTTGGAACTCAACCTTTTACATGCTTGAGCGTCTGTCTGAGCAGTAGGGGTAATCAATGAGTATGTCTATGAACTGGGTTCTACTATGAAAGACATGAGGCTAGAGTTGGAGGAATGGAAGCTAGTTGCAATCCTGACAGACATGCTTTGTCCTTTTGAGGTCTTTACGCGTGAAGTCAGCAGGGAGGGCTGTACTTTGGGCAAAGTTATCCCATTGTTGCGCATGCTAGAGCACCAACTGAAGGCAGTATCTTCAACGTTCCGAGATGATGCTGAAAAGGCTTTTGAAAGGCTTTAAAACATACATACAGAACAACATTACATTTGTGCCACTATTCTGGCTCCACAGTACAAAATGGCCGTGGCCAGCAAAGCATTCATTCCTTTTGATGAAGCAGATGTTTCAAAGTACAAACATTGGCTAGCTCTGTCAGCCACTCGGTTCGAAAAAGAGCAGCAGAAAATTGAAGGAGCCAGCAGAAGTACTACTGAATCAGCAGGCCATCGGGCGTCAAGTTCCACTTCTGAATCTGTGGCCGAAGGGAGTCACTTTCCCTCACAGCCGTTAACGACACCAGCAACCGTATCATCATCCTCACCTGCACCAGGCCCAGCCATGATATTGTCAGAAGCGCATTGGCTAACTCATCAAGGGTTTGCTCGTTCCAGTGATGCAAAGGCTACAGATGGTACGTAAAGTGGAGCAACCCTGGAGGCCCTTGAGTCGATGGTGCAGGCCTATATGGATGACCCAACATAGGTCTTTGTTAATCAGAACCGATTGCTGTATTAGTATAGGAAAAGGCCTCTATGGCGAGTGATCACCAACCTGGCTCTGAATTATTTGTCTTGCCCACTCACAAGGGTGTCTTCTGAACGTGTTTTCAGTGCTGCTGGTGCCATTGTAACTTCAAAAAGGACCCGCCTCTCACCCAAAAATGTGGAGAGGTTAACACTGATCAAAATGAATCAGCACTTCATACCACCAGATTACAAAATACGTGAATGCACGCAGGAAGAAGAGGACACCGACTTAGGTGACGGAAGTTCTTCTCTGTTAGCTGACCTACTCCTGTCTCAATTCACAGAGTTTGAGGACGAGCTCTACTTCCCTGACACAGAGGCCTGAAAATGACTTCCTTTTTTCGTCCTTATTCACTTTTATTCCTGTGTGTCTTTCTTTGTTTTGCAACTTTTACCAGAACAAAAAAACTCTAATCACCTAATCACAACAAGTCCATCAGCAGCACTGTCTTCATCTTATTTCCTTATTGATTTGAAGGTGCCGCAGTCTGCATTCCTGAGGTTCACAAGTTCACAACTCAATCATGCTCCTCTATCCTCCTCCTCCAGACTCCCCCTGTCCATTTCCCTCAAGGCAGATGGATGGATTACGCAGAATAAAGAAACTTTGTCTTCGTAGATGAGTCCCCTCAAGTGGGACTGGAATTACTGACTACATGCTTGCTGATTGCTGACAGTTACTTCTGAAATTGCCAGGAGAGGCTGCCCTGTGGGCCCTCACTTTCAGAAGAAGATGCGGACAAAAAGTGGAACAGGTAATGAATAATGAGAAGAAGATGGCATGCAGTGGACAGCAATGGCTGTCTGGCTCTGATGAAAGTAATTGCTGTTTGTTTGTTGTGCTTGAAATGAATCACATGTCTTCTGTTATTATTTAATCTTTTACACACTAAATGTAACTCAAGACTACTCTGCTGTTTTTTTACCTTGTTTAATTCAAATTGTACTTCAACTGCAGGGGCCACTACGTTGCATTTTCCAATATGCAAAATGTCCTTGGACTTACTGTTTGCCAATATACCATGATGATTGTCTTGATTAAATAATATATCTTTTCTCTTTTCAGTCACTCACTGGGATGGATGGATCATCAGCGTCGGTTTACGGAAGAACTATGGCCAATTCGTGAGTGGCAAACAGGTAAATCAGTCTACAACAACTACTACAGCAGAACTACATGTCTGTCTAGTCGTGGTATGGAGTGGTCTAGGCAGTGTAGTGTTGTTATGCCAGGCAGAGACCAGACAGCAGTTCATGTAAAATTGGGGCTATGTGGCTTGCTGCATACAATGTGATATGCTTTGTCTGTCTGTGACAAAGAGCCTAGGTATGCTACATCAGGTTGCTTCACTCAGAGGTGCCTGTCTTGACCGTCTGCATGGCCCTGCCGCAAGCATGTGCCAAAAATCCGTTCCGCTCGCAAAATTTGCTGTTTTTCGGCATGAAATTGCCGTAAATTAGCAAATTCTTGAGCGTAACGGATTTTTGGCCCATGCTTGCGGCAGGGCCATGCAGACGGTGAAGGCAGGCACCACTTAGTGAAGCAACCTGATGTAGCACACCTAGGCTCTTTGACACAGACAGACAAAGCATATCTAGGGTTTAGGGTTCAGTGCGGTTTACATGGGTTTTTGGGTTTAATTCGGTAGGGTTTCCACGGAGTTTAGGGCTCATGGCCTGATGCAGGCTCATTCATAATGATGTTGGCAATGTTTTAGGGGAGTTTGGCTTTTTTTGATGCAGAATTGGCCGAATTTTGGCCTTTTTTGGTGTTTTGTGGGCGCGTGTGTTTGGGTAAAAAGTAGTCGTACACCTTCCAGTGGATCAATTTTGTTCTGCCTTGCTGAGATTCTTGGAAATCGCTGGAACAAGTGTCCTGGTAAGTTTCAAGAGGATCGAAGTAGTGGAAGTGCTGAAAACAGCAATTTTTTGTCAAGGCGCGATTTGCCATGTTTTGGGGATAACAGTATTGCATGTTTTTGGGGGGCTGTTTGGGGGTGTTCTAGATGTTTGGGGGTGGGTTTATGGGTCTTGGAGCACTGCTGGGAAGGTCTAATTTTGATTGCAAGTGGTATGAAGAAAATCCATGGTGGAAAAGGGTGGTTTGGGCCTAGTTGCAGAGATCGTTTTGGCACGATTTAAGTTAGGCCTAGCAGTATTGCATGTTTTTGGGGGGATGTTTGGGGGGGTGCTAGATATTTGGAAGTGCATTTAGGGATCTGGGAGCACTGCTGGGAAGGTCTAATTTTGTTCTAAAATAGCAGTTTGCACCTAGCTTGAGGGGAAAGTTCGGCAAATTCGCCCATACTTACTAATTACTATTTTTGAAAAGAAGACTCTGAGAACGCACTTTCAAAATGATGCTTGTATGTAATACTGTCAACTCTGAAACTGAAAGTGTTATTTTTGCACTACACAGCATACCTTATATTTGTTTCGCCATGGTGTGTCTGGTCACCAAGATTGATCGACAGAGCGTCAGATGTAATGGAGGAGTACAGCGAATAAGAGGAATGGCTGGATGCACGCAACTTCCTAAATTCAACAGGACAACTACAACATACAGTTGCAGTATCCTCTACACTTCTCCTTATCTTGTAAACAATGTTATTGTTGTGAACTTCTATGAGTGTAACTCTGTGCATTTGTTTGCTCTCTGCTTCAAATTCATCCCTCCAGTCATTGTATACGTTTTTATTTGCTATTTTTAAAACTAATTTCATGTACTAAGTGTTGTTTATTCTCTCTGAGGGCAGATAGGTAAGTGAAATTGTGTAATTACTGCATCTGTGTACTGTCACATTGTTTCTTCATAGTTAGTAAGTTGTAGAATGTACTACTTAGTTTAAGTAACCTAACCATCCATGTAGCAATCAACTTCATGCAAATTCAAACTTGTCTCAGGCCTTTCATTGCAGCCTGAATGCAGTAGCACACTATCATGTTGACTATCATTTAAATCCGCAAGCCAAGCCTTAAAGGCAAAGATGTTTACTGTGGCTTCTCTTCACAGCCATCCGACAATGGTGGTCCCTTCTTAGGCACTCCAGTAGCATTGCCCATTTAACTTTGACTTTCTCCAAGTCCAAAGGAAAGCACTGACTGGACCCAATCAACTTCTTGTATCTGAATCACACTTCTAAGTGCATCAGCCTTCATTTTTAACTTTGACACAGTCACAACTAGATGTCTGGGATTGCCGTTTTGATCGTTTTGATGCTAAATTTCACTAAAAAATTAAAAAATTAATTACTCTGGTTTTACTGAAAATATGTTTGTCATTTGAGGGAAAAATAATTTATTTAAATGTATTTTATTTTTCTAAATGAGCTTACAATTTTTCTTGTCTTGTGTTTTCACTTGATTGCTGTTTGTGTGCTGTATAAAGGCTTTATACTGTGCCTCTAAGCTTAGCCTGACTGCTTGTTGTGCCAAGCTACCTAGGGTTATCCCCAGGTTAATTTAGTGAATTTTCTGGATCACCCTGCAAAGGATTGTGGTTGTTGCTTGATCATGGCACAAAACACAGTTAACCAATATTGGTGTGGATCAGAACTTGTATTTGTGCAGGAGAATAAAATGATTTGTGTCACACAAAAGTCCCAGGTCAGTAATTTGAGTACACCTTTTCTTAAATTTTTCCTTAGGTTTTCAATTGGCTATTTTCCCTATTTTCTAAATGCAGGTTTCTTAACTTACTTTTTGCATTTTTGGGATAAGTTACTGCAACTTTGACACCCTCAGGATGGCTGAGCTGCTTCAACTCTACAAATAGAAGGAGTGAACACCGACAATAAGGCGACCAATCTCGAACTCAAGTTAGCCCTCAGGGCCTTTGAAGAGGTGCACAGATGACATGCAACCTAAGGGGAGGATGAGATGGATGACACAGAGCAGGATGGAGCATGGAGGAGGAGGAAAGGGAGGACCCAGCTCGGGGCCCTGAGAAGACAGGAGATCCCAAATCAGCCCCAGCAGATGACCTGAATGACCCGAATGCCCAGTTTAGTGTAGGGAGCATTGTGTCTGCCAAGTCCCAGGCCACAAAGGAGTTGATGTAAAGGAGAGAGAAGAGGAAACTCAAACTGGAGCTAGAGAAGGAGAAAGGTGAAGATGAACGGGGCTTGGAGGAATAGAGACTGGGCAGAGAGGAAAGGAGGATGACTCATGAGCTCAGTCTCAGAGAGCTAGACGTAAGAGTCAAGCAGAATAGGTCTTGCAGTAATGGTTTTGTTGTCCATTTATAATGCTCACGAGTCACCCTGTGATGTGTATCTCAGTGCAACAGAGCACAATGAGTGAAGCAGTAGATTGATTAGGCCTCAAACAATGCAGTTTTGAAAAATGTCCAACATTTCTAAAATGTAAATGATCTGCATCTGAACTGAAATATTCCATCAATGGTGAGCCAGGTAAGAGAAGGGTCCGCCTCCTGAGTGAGATGTTGTGATATGTGGAACTGCCAGAAGAGCTCAGAATTCTGCCCTGACAATAGCGAACGAGCTTTGCAGAAAGGTAGCTTGGTGCATTGCCCAGCAAGGACTTGTGAGTCAGGCAGAATGCTTTGAAGATGATTGTCTTGCGAATTAGTAGCCAATGAAGTGAGCGCAAAAGAGAGAAGACTAAAAGTGAGATATTCTGCTGAGTTTGCAGTTTGCTTAAGCAGTCTAATTTATAGAAGCCAATAGTGCATTTCAATAGTCCAAGCAACTGTGCTTGGACACGTGTTTTTCTCACTAAATGTGGCGGAAGGGAGAAGACTCTCCATAGCAGATGAAAAACGTGAAAACAAGTGCTAGTAGTGGCTGTGAATGGTCAAATTTCTTATAACCAATTTGGAGTAGGAGCTGGACCAAGTTCAGAAGGTCACCATTTGGGTGCCCAAAGCTGCTTGGCCTTGCCAAACAGCATGATTTCAGTTTTTTTGGCATTCAGTTGGAGACAATTTGCAATAAAATTGGATGAGAAACGAGCTTTCACATGATTTAGGTCTTGATCCAGAATAAACATCAGCTGCGTGCTGTCAGCATATGACAGAGGAAGAAAGGTAATCTTTTTGTCAAGTTTGGAACAGGAGCCACAGACAGGTGCACTAAGGCGCCCCTTTATCCACTTTCATAGTGAACAATTTATAATCTCTAAAGGAAATAGTTTGAATGTGATCAGTTAAAAAGTCCTTGAGCCATGGAATGCTGCACATGGATTCCTACCCTTTGTAATCTATGCAACATTCTAGAATGAGCACAAGCACTGATGGGTGTTGTTGGCAAGAGAATGTTTAATGCGGTTGGTCACTGCAATCAAAGTGGTCTTGGTGCTGTACAAGTATCTAAAACACGATTGGGAGGATTCTAGCAGAAAATTAGTTCGAAGGTACTCCATAGGTTGGATGTTAACCGGTTTCCCAATAACAGAAGAAGAGAAATGGGCCTGTAGTTGGTACGATCCATGGGAGGTACATTAGGATTTTTTCGAATTGGGGCAACTAGTGCTGCTTTCCAAAAAGTTAAATTTGCCAGTAGAGGTTAACGGAATAACTATGAGCAAATGGCGGGGTCAAGCTGAAAGGAGAGTGAAGCGGTTATTTAAGTTGGATAGATATCTAAAGGGGACCCTGCTTTAGCCACTGATAATTCTTTCTGAATAGACTCTTGCAGCAATGGCTTAAATTTGTTTAAATTGGGACTATTGGTAAAGAATAAAGAACAAGTCTTGAGCTCCTTATTGTCTTGCTGGGTTATATTAGAGAAATTCGGATAAATGTCATTGATTTTACCTTCAAAATGATTTGTTAAGGAATCTCCGAGGGATTGTGATTGCACAACTTCATAAGAACAGACTTGTGGGTTCGAAAAGGAATTAAGAACTCTAACTCATTTTTATGCTCCAATGATACTTTGTTAAGGCTTGTTTATATGCCCCTTTATCATCAAGAGTATTGCAGGGGTGCCAATAACTTTTTACACAATGTTTTTTGTCATTGTGCTGTTCTGAAGACAACCAGGGGGCATATGTTTCATGGTTAGGCTTGGAGCAAGATAGTATAGTGCCAGTCTTGTTGAAAGTCGCATTGACAGCTGAGTGATAATCAGACAAGGTTTTATCTATATCAGAGTTTATGAGTGTAAAGTCAAATACCGAGGAGAATGCTGCTGGAGTAGTTCTACAACAGTGTGTAGTACATTTCATCACAGGATTTTGTTTCTCTTCAGGCACCTAAGTTTAGGGATCTGAAGACATTTTAAGGAGTGACCTTTCCAGGTAAGGGGTTGGGGGCAGCAAATCATCAGATATCAATAGGAAGGAGACTCAGTGACCTGGTGCCCAGTTATGTGGTAGGTGTTGACATACACAAATGATTTTCAGCTCAAGACACTACATCAATGAGGAGTACTAGGTGGAGATTTTGGAGGTACATGATCATGGTGGGGAAGGACACACTCCTAACACAAAAGGACCAGCCCCAATATTCCCCAATGATCAAAATTCTAAATAAGCCCTGGACGGACTTGCTAGACTACTCAAACAAGTGACTATTCTTGAAATCTGAGTATAAATGTGTTCCAAAAGTGTAAGTGAAACTCAAGAGTGTAAGTTACATTAGAGAGTCGCTCACAGTTACATAGGTGAAGAAGATCAAGTATCTCCTTTTTCAAAAATTGGAATTGCAATCACCCTCTCCCAAGAGTCTGAGATAGACCCAGATTTCATGAATGCCTGGTTGAGAAAAAAGAGGTTTTTGCTACTTTGTGAGAAATTACATCTAAATGGGACCCAGATGATGTCAAGGTTAAAGCAACCCTGATTCCAACCTGATATACCTCATCCAAGGAGGTCCATTTTAAAATTGTGTTGGGATAATGCCAAACCAAAATCTAGGGGGGTGTGGTGATTGATCAATCATATTGTTATTTGTTTGGTAAAAACACCTGAAAGAATAGTACTGAACATCATGGAAGGGAGATATGATGTACTCCCCCATGAGAAAGAAATCGACCAAGAACTAAAAACTATTTTGTCTCAGCACTGAGAATCATGAGATGTTCCTACAGCTGGCAAACATCAGGTGATAGAAAATACATTCAAAACACATTCTATTGCACCTTGCCAAGCAGGAACTGTTATCCTGCATCATTAGGATCTGTATGCAGATCTAAATACTTATGACACAAAAATAGGCAAACTGTTGATAATTTGGGCCTAATTCTCACTGAAGTAAAAACCTGTTACTACCCCAAGCACTACCTATCCATGAACCCTAAAAAACTAGTATAACTCCCTAATAAGTGACACACCCGTAAGCCCTTAAAAATCCATTCAAATCAAATATTATCCACCACTGAATCCTAATGCATGATTTATATTTAATTATAACATTACATTTATTAACATATATATATATTCACTTAAAAAAACATAGGTGTGAGAAGTTGGCCTGATATATGATGTTTCCAATTCTGGAACCACCTTGTATCAGTCCAAACAATCCCTTATGGGGTCTGGTTGTAAGTCAACCTTATTAGACAAGCTATCTTAAGGGTAGCATAGACTAAGCAGCCTTAAAGGCTTAACTCAAGAGGTCGTGTTAAGCGAGCTGTTTTACCAATAACAGTCCTGTAATATCAAATGAAAGGACACCACACAAGTATATATTATAAAAATATATGTATGTATTTCTAAATTAATCCCCAGTACTCTTTATGAGCAAAGGGGCACAAGCGTTAAATCAAAAGCACTGTATAACATACAAAGTTGCACAATTATGGATGAGGGCGGGTGGCCACTCAAACCATATATTAAAAAAGTGGTATAAGAGATACCAATCGAACAGGGGTTAGGCCTAGGGCCTAGGGAATCGCTGGGAGCAGTCAGGACTAGCAATGCTGAAGTCGGGAAAAGCCCGCGGGATTCGGGTGCAGCGCTTAAAGCGCGGCTTGCACCAATGCAATGTCAATGGTCCCTAAAAGTTACACAAATAGAGTTTAAGGATACTTCCGCTGTGTGGGAACACTGGCGTTGCAATGTTACCTCACCCACAGGAAGCGAGTGCATAGGGTCGAAGTGGCGTCGGGTTTTGTCACGCAGGTTATTGGTGCTTCAAGCTGAAGATGCTGCAGGCGATGTGAAGGAGAAGTGTCTGGTGTGATCCAAGGGTGGATCAGAGTAGAAATGTACCTGAAAGCAGAGGGGACAGAGTCTGGGTCACTCAGCAGTGACCAGGGTGGAACCAGGATGGAACCAGGCAATGTCGGGCGCAATCAGGTGGTTGTCTAGGGAGCTTCTATCTGCTGTCACGTGGGCTCTGGGGCATCTGCGATGTCCAGGAGCAGGTCATGATCTGTCCCAGGCAGGCTCTCACCGTCGGCGCAGTCGGCTTCAAGATTGGAGCAAACAACACTTGGCAAGAGCAATCCACGCAGGACCGGAAGATTGCTTCTCACTCGAACCAGGAGGGTCAGAGTGGGTGCTCCTTTTCAGAGGAGCTGGTGCAAGTCTGTAGCAACCAGAATCGCAAGTCAGTTTTAGGTTTTCGTTGGCACAGGGGCCACAAGCCAGCTGGCAAATGACCGGGCTAATGCGTCGAGCCAAAGCAAGCAGAAGGGCCCCACGCAGCACTCGTCAAGTGTAAAGGGGTGAGCTTTGGTGCAAGTGTGGCTCAGGGTTGGGGCTTCTCAAACCCCAGTGTACAGCTTCGAGGGTCACTCGTGGGCTGCACGGTCAGCGTCTCGTGGTCTTTTCAAGATGGCGTGCCCCACATTTCCGGTCGCCTCCACGGGTCTCAGCTCTGAAGGGACTGTGGATCGGGCTGTAAGAAGGCAGGCAAGCTTGATCTCGTCGATCTCTGTCACTCAAGTTTCGGTGGGAACTGCAACAAAGCAGACATCGTGGTGCTGGATGGTGCCTGTTTGCACAGGGTGGTCACTCCTTGACCACAAGGGAGATTCTTCAGTCTTCTACGTTGAGTAGGATGTCAAAGGGTCCAGAGTTTTGTTTCAAATGTTTCATCAGGATAATCGGAGTGCGTTGGGACTGCTCCCATTCTTATACCAATCTAGGGGGCTGGATCCCATTTTACAGAGAGAGCAGATAGCTTGGGGCCCTGATTAGCAGGGAACCAGGCCAACTAAGTCGAAAACCAGCTAATGGTGCAGATCTAATTATGTAAATGAATGATATTTTGATTTATTGACAATCTAAAAACTAATAAGTAAGACACAAGTAAGCAGTCATAAATCTCACATGAAGTAACTCCTTTTTTTATTACCAAACATTGACATTTTTTTTTGTTATTGTCGCTTAATGAATGTCTAGAAGCTCATAAATAATACGACAACCTTGCTAGCCTAGTATCAATTAAGAAAGTTGCAATATTTTGGGGCTATGCTAACCGGGAGCTTTCTTTTGTAGGGGTTTGATCTATCGTAACTTCCATCACAACTTTGCCTTCATGTGGTCTTCAGTTGCTGCACAGGCTTCTCACCAAGTCTTTTCACTGGTGCTCCACTTCTAGTTCATCTGGTCCTAGAGCATGTTTCCTATGCCACAGTGATTGTTTATATCTTCGATTGTCATCATAAATACTTTATTTCGGCCTCTTGGGTCATTAAAACAATAAAACAAATAATATACACATCTAGTTTAAAAACAGTGAATACTGACAAAGATCTTCACGTACAATAGTCAATCCGCAAATCAAAGGCACAAAGCGCACAATACGAGTGTACAGGAGGGATGTGGAAATAGACATAAACCAATTAAAAACAACCGTCTGTATAAAAAATAGAAGAGTTATGAAAATGTGTGCTAAAATAAAACTATTCGAGGGGTAAGGCAAGAGTACAGACTTTCTTGCCCTACACAGGTTTGTACAATTCTTCAACCCCATAGGATCTACTTTCGGTAGGCCCGACAAGTGTGCCACATACAATTTAAGAAACACTATACAGCAAAGACAATTGGTGAGTGAGTATCGTACTTTAGGACTCTGTAAGCCTCTGTGGAGCGCACAAAACATAGATTTTTACATAGTTGGATTAACCCTTGCTTGTGCGACAGCCGAAAGGCAGGGCAGAAGAGCAAAACATGTAATTCAGACTCCGCCTTGTATTTACATGCAGGACATTCACCCGTTTGGTCTCTCACCCATTTGCTGGTGTATGCTGCTCATGGGAGGGTCCCCAGTCTCAGTTGCAGGTACAGCTTCCTAGCCAATGGGCGTTGAACAAAATTTAAAAAGGTTTCTCTGTTATATACATACTTTACTAATAGACATTCTGACGTTAAATGACCACTTGAGGTACTTTCTCGGATGGACATTAGGTTAGCTACTCTATAGGAATTAACTAAGTCCAAACTGGAAAGCTTGGCACACGATATATTGGGCATTCTCCAGATATCCGGCTTGCCCAGCTTGAAGGCGAGCTCCCTTATGTGGCACAGCCATGGGATTTTCTTTGTGGTGCAAATGGATAGGAGCTCAGATAGCTCAGCCCTATGGACGGACAACTCTGAAGTCACCCACATCCTCCGCCAAAAAGTTAAAAGTTTCAGGGCAATTTCTTCTTCAAGCAGCCTCCGAGGTCCATGCAAATGTAATGTAATGTAAAGGACATTTCTACTGCGCGGCTTTCACACCAAGGAGTATCTTGGAGGGGTAAGCCTAACAGCTGGTGCATGAAGTTATTCTCCACCTTCATCAGATTGCTAGTAGGACAATGCCCCAACATCTCCACCCCGTAAAGCACTTGGGCTTTATAGATTTCCACCACAGGGGCAGCTGGTTTAAAAAGCTGACGTGCTATACAGTTTCATTACACCACCCACTGTCTGTGTTAATCCAAGCCTTGCTTTGTCTTGCTGTGGACCCCATTCAAAGTTCTCTGCCAAGGTAACTCCCAGGTAATCAAATATCTTGACCCTTTCGAAAGGAATACAGTGTAGGGAAGGGTTTGGCTGGGTCGTGTGGGGAGGGTCGAAGACCATATATTTTGTTTTTGCTAGATTGATCTTCAGCCCTCGTAATGTCAAAACCATCTAAAATGCGCTGGATGCCCATAGGCGATTTTGATAGTAGCAGAGTATCGTCTGCGAACATCAGCGCAGGGACCTTCCCTGAAGCTAACTTAGGAGCCTCATTGTCCTCAATTGTTTTAAGACGGTCGATAAGACCATTAATAAAAAGGCAAAATAAAGTAGGGGCTAAAACACATCCCTGCTGTACTCACTTTTGAACAGGGAAATGTGAAGTGAGTTACCCATGCGTTCCACAGCGTACTTGCGTGAAATTGTTGAGGTGTAACCTCTCATTGACATTTAGGAGGTATGGAGGAATCCCAAGGTCACTCTGCACCGTCCAAAGCTTGTCTCTGGGTGTAAGGTCGAAGCCCTCCAAACCTTTTCTCTTGGTACAAGGTTGAACAATCTATGATTGTTGTTCCACCTTAGCATAACAAGATTCAGTTGCACCTTTCTACTTCTGGACATTCCCTGGTAGACGTAAATGACAATGTGATTGAATATGAGCTCTGAAGGCAGCATGCACATAATGTGGGCATACTTAGTGTTGCGGCACACACTGAATGTCTGGAATAACATGACCTGAAGTCTTATATGTGAATACATTTCCTAACCTTCAGCATTATTATTGTGGATTTTTACTGAAGATGTCCTGTCACATTTGTAGATTGTATATAAACATAAAAGTGCAGAACAGAAAACTCTATTTCTCAAACACCTGTCTTTAGGTGTGTGTCAGGACCAGCTCATACCATCAAGGATGGTTTATGCTGATGTAGTCGAAAACATTGTACTAAGGTGGAATTGTGGGAATCAATTGATATTTTCTTGCAAGCAACACTTGAGTTCCTATGAAGGAACATCTATAAACCTATGACATTGACAAACATTGACATGGGTATTCAACCAGAAACATGATCAAACAAAATATTTTGGTTTCTTTGAACCTTGTCTCACTGCCTTGAAACAATCTTTCAATTTATTTCATACATGAATTGCCACATTGTTGGGGCTCTGCCAGCATGTTGGTGATTATGTACCATTGGTTCAAATGACACTGTAGCTCATTGTCAAACCCTAGTGTTTCCCTACAGACACTATGTCTAATTGAGGATAACAGTTTGTGTTAGTTTTCAGTTGATATTCCTTATTCAGGATTTATTATCACATTTTGTCTATTTAGCACCCACAAACTGATGGGCAGACTGAAATATCAAATATCAAACCAATCAGTTCGTACAAGTGCACTTTAGTTGGAATTGTCATGTAGAAATATAAATCCAGATAACATCCCAATAACATTCACAATATGTTTTCTAGTATCTATCATCGTCAAACACATAGGCAAGTGAACAGAATGAATTTTAGCTCAAATTAAGGCAGCCTTAAAACGTGTTGCATTTAGGAAAGGAAAAGGCACGGACATGTAATACCTTGTAATGCAAGCCTGGCCAGCAATAAATAGTAGAATTAATGGGGTCCCCTAGAGCTCGCCCACAATACATAGGACTTCCAATTAACAATGTTCTAAGCCTATTCGGTTACTAGCTACATGAATAATGATAAACTGAGGTAGTCAGCATGGCAACACTATATTCTATTTTCTCATGAGTCATCAGGGCTTAATATCAAATATACAAAAATAAATTGTTGCCTTGTTGACTATACAAGTTTGCTTTATTTTAGGGACCATTAACTCTGTAGGTAGATGATAATTCCCATCTGCTACATTACTGCTAATCCCCTCCATTATTGCTTTAGAATCCTGCTTTATTTGTTGTGTGTAGTCACAGCGAGTCTGTTGCTGATGTATAACAGTTTTCATTAGGGGACCGACACCTTGGCCATCTATTACTGATCTCTCTCAGTGATAGCTGTGTTGCTTAGGATAAACTTCAAAGGGTACCAGAGCCTTCAGGGATTAAGAAAGAAGCGGACCTAGAACCTTTCCATAGTCCTCATGTACAACTGATATTAACAGATTCTTAAGCAGCCATGTGCAGTCTTAAATCTGGGTCTTGATAGATCATTGCCCCCCCCAGAGCTGTAAGCTATTGGTGTTGAGGTGTTTAATCCTGTGGCAAATAGAGTACTAAATTACACTTAAGACACTTAAGAGGCAGCAGTAATCCCTTCCGTCTGGAAGAAGGCTAAACTACTACCTTCATTGTAGAAGTCTTCTGTAGATCTCAAAAAACAAGCCAACTACAGGAAGATCTCCACCTTCATCCTAGGCAATCCGGTTTCAGATCTAAGCACTGAAACAGCTGTTCTTGAGATCTCTGGGCATATAAAAGGCACTCCGGATAGCATTGCATCTGTCGTGCATGGTCGCTCTTACGATCCTTTGATGTAGACTGCATGAAATCGGGCTGCAATGTATGGCTTTCAGCTGGCTAGGTTCGTTCGTAGGGGAAAGAAGACAAGAGGTCTGGACCACTCCTTTGGCATCAGGCAATATGGCCATGACATTTGGGGTCCCACCATGTTCGGCCATGAGTCCCATCTTGTTTAACATCTACCTTACCCTTTTTAACTATGTGGTTCAATCATTGTGAGCAAAGATTTTATCGGATGTGAATGACAAGCAAATTCGCTTTTCCATTGAGAAAGGAAAAGACTTTTCTCTGAACTCAATCAGACATGTCTGTCTGTTGTGTTCTTCTGGATGCTTCAGCATTGATTAATTTCCAATGAGGATTAGGGGAAATCTTCTTTTTCAGCAAGGATGGACCTTCTAACTGGGCAGCCTCTTGGCCAGATTGAGCACCTCTCTCCTGTTGCCTCAAACAAGTGTAGCTGGGAATTTAGGGGTCAAATTAGACAACCAGTTATCATTTCAGCCTCATGTCAGAGTTGTGGTAGGAACCTGTTTTGGTTTACTCTGTTCCTTAAAACACTTTTTGGTATATTCTGTCTAGTCTGGCCAGGACAAGAGTTGTCCAAGCCTTCATTGCATTTAGGCTGTACTGTGCTAATGTTCTCTATCTTGGTCTTCCTGACTATGTTAATAAGAATCTTTAGCGGCAGTGCAACGCTTCCTCAAACTGCCTTTGAGATCTCCGATCTTGACTTACCTTCATACTCTCCATTGACTCTGTGTGAAGAAATTAATTGTGTTCAAGGTACTGGTTTTGATCCATATAGCCTTTCAACAGATAATCCCTAGCTATTTGGCTACCAGAATTCACATGACCTTCCCTACAAGGAAGCAGTGATCCTCCAATAAATCCCTTGCTTTTGTCCCAAGAATCTTGTCCATGCTGGGAGAAATAACTGCCTGTAGAACTTCATCTTGCTCACTCAGCCTTAATTTGAACATTGAATCAGAAGCATTGGGACACACCACAAAGCAGCTGTGTGCTTTATAAATCATATTAATTAGCATCATAATATCTCCTGGCTTTGAGTTTTTTCTGGCACACAGATGACATATCATTTTCATACAAATGGTTTTTAAAACTTATTTTATGTTTTATAATCACCTGAAAAGAAACTCTGATAAAACAAATCTTTATACTTTTGGTACTTCTCTTTACATATGGTCTGAATCTTGGTAACTATGCACTTCCAACCGTCTTCAGCCTCTATAATATTGACCCCCTACTGGCTGTCTCCCAGCATATATAACATTGGGCCCTAATCTTGATATTTGATTTGAAAATGATCTGTTAAACCTCAGATTTGTAAATGTGTGTCACCCTGTGATTTGGATCGTAGAATCAAGGTTCTCTCAGCAACCTCTGACTTGTAAGAAAAGCATCTTCAAGTACGCTATCCACATGATACAAGTTATTTAGAATATTACGGTTTGTCTCATGCCTGGACTAACTCAAAAATATTCAATTTCTGACAATCTCAGGACTTTAAGAATCACACATCTGCCATTGCACTCTGCCCAATATTAGGGAGAGCTTTTTAAGGGTTCACTGGCATGATATCAATGCATGCAATATTGGCATATTTAATTTACGTGTAAGCCCCTGGTAGTTAGGTTTACCATATGATTAGGGCCTGTACATTAAATGTTACCAGTGGGCCTGCAGCACATATGGTACCACACACTTACCAGGCACCTTAAACATGTCCCAGGTGTGCCACTGCAGCCTGAGTGCAATGTAAAACTGCCACATCAACCTGGAAAAATACATATTTTTCCTTGTCCAAAACTTCCCTGTTAATACATATGACACTGCTGGGTAGGCCCATGGCAGAACAGAAGCCTGGGTACTGTGGATTTAAAAAGTAGGACATCTACTTTTAAATGTATGTGCCCTCATAGTAGAAAACTCTTACTTTCATTTTTCACTACTGCAAGGCCTATATTTCCCCATCAGATAAAATCGGGTATTCTTTATTATATGTAATAAGATATAATTCCCATTTGGGAGCTGGCAGGCATGTTTTGTCTGGAGCATTTGTAATTATACAGAAAATGCTATTCAATGGCAAAGTCTGCATTTTGATTAACATTTTGAAAATGACACTTTTAGAAAGTTGGTATTTTTCTGCCTTTAGCCATTTTATGCCTGCAGACTGTCTTGGGTCAAATGACTAAGTGTAATTGACAGTTAGGCTTTGTGAAATGCTCCAAGACAGTCACACAAAAGAGGGATTAGGTGTGCCTGAATTGGCCATCTGCTTGAATGATGGGTGAAGAGATGAGCATGGCCCCATTTGCAACTGAATAGGGAGCGTTGTACCCTCACTCAATAGACCAAACCTCTCTGCATTGTCACTGCTGCCAGCTTGAAGTAAACTCAGGGGAGTGAGTAAAATTCAATGCACTTCAAAGTCCTGTCTAGAAGGAGGGCTGCAGGGTATAAAAAGGGGACCTCAGACATTCACACTCTTGATTTCACTATACAACTTTGGAAGGACTCTCAGAGGAGTGCCTTCTGCTGTGACCTTCTGTGCATTCTGCCAGACTTCTGCTATATATGAAATGACTGATATGCTGCCTGGAGACTGCCTTGAACTCTCAGAGGCCAGCCCTGATGTTGAACCCTACATCTTTACCTGCACCAAGGACTACCTGAGGAATTCCAAGGGTTAGTTCGATATCCTTCTGTTCAAAGCCACAGGGGCATAACAGACTCCCAAGATGTTGAACCTGGACTTGGACCTGGACCCAGCCTAAGTGAGTCCTGAACCCCCAAGAGGTGTCCCACCAGTCATGGGTTTTGCTACAGTTGTTCATATGTTCAAATCTCAAAGCTGAGGATTTATTAACATTGTGGCTAAAAAATGATCTGACAATCAGGCTAGACCAGGAGCAGTCTTCCCACCTATCTGCCAGAGGTGCATTTCCAGTCGGATTGACTTTACAGCTTCTCCGCAGCAGCAAAATTTTTTCAGTGGTCCTTCGCTGACATGAGGTCTAGGTTTATCTTTTTAAAGTGGACCCTTAAACTTCAGGTCTAAATGTTTACTTCATGTCTATGTTTACCTATGTGATTTGGGCCATTAGACTTCGAAGTTAAACCTAGACTTCAGGTGATAAATTTACCTTTATGAATTGGACCCTGAGAGTCCCAAGCTTCACTCTTTACTGTTGATATCACTAAGAAACTATTGGTGAAAACCATCCACAGTATTAATTTTACCCTTCGTCGTCCTACAATATTAACATGATTCTATATGTTCACTGAGATAAAATAGAAATATATTTTTAAAGTAGAGGACAACCTATTCTGAGATTTCTGAAACTCACACAAAACCCTGCTCAAGCTCTTTAGTTTAGTGCAGTGCCGCTTAATATCATACAGTTCTCTGACAAAGACCTTATAATTCTTTTAATTATGATTGACTTTATGACACCAACAAAGTTTGAAAGCAATATGATACAAACATTATCAATTCTTGGTTGTGTTTGAACTACTATTAAAGTGGAAGCGATGTAAAGGCCCATGGATATGTGTGATTCTTATGGTACTTGTCTACATCCCCCTACGTCCACATTTACATAAAGTTTGTGAGTTGTCTGGTGCTAAGTTAGAAGAAATAGTACATTTCAAAGGATATCTCTTTGTAACATGTTTTAAGCTTTCACAGATGATATTCTACAACACAGGGGTGTAGTTTTACAATGATGAGACACTAGATTATCAAAGAGGGTCAATGCGAGCCCTTGACTAAACCTGAATATAGATCTAATAAAGCAAATCGTTTCTAAGGCCTCTTTTCCTTGATTTGACAGGAAGTGTTTAATGAGCTTTACTAGACATAGTTAGCCCCATTGAACAAATAGTGCACCTAAACCAGTTTCTCAACATAGAGGCATTTCACAGGGTCACATGGTTCAGAAACTCTTATTAACATGACCTACAACTTGTCAAGAGAATTTCTGTCTCATCTCCATCACTCCTTTCAAGCAATAGTAGTCTCATTCAAGACACACATGTTTCTATGTGCAAATTCCAGTACGGGTTCTACCTTTCTACTTCTGAAGAGACTAATTTAATAAATCAGTAGAATATGTGTTTTAAGTAGATACTTATGCAGTGTGGTAGTTTGGAAGCTCTTGTATCTATTCTTTACTTTTTTCAATAATCTTGGTGTAGGTTCTGATGCGTTCTTTACAGCATTGTTTTGCCATCAATCAGATTCAGTTTGTCAACTTGGAATCCAAAAAGATGTAATTTTCTCCCTTAGGCCTTTGTCTTGAGCTGCTCAATTAGGTTTAATACTTATCACACCTATTAAATAAGAATACTGTGTTGATTCATTATCTTTTAGTGTAATATGTAGCATCAATTGTGAGTATTACTACATCATCATCTGCATATCCCAGTATTTTCCATTCCCTTTGACTCCCTTTAAATTCCATCAGCTTTGATTTGAAAACCTTTAGGGATCAATTACAATGGGGGTTGGACTAGCATCAAACCAACATTTTTCCAGAGCAGGAACCATCCGAAAATGAGTAGGCAGTTCTGCACTTCCTATTACGATAAGACTGCCATGCAGGCAGTAACATAATGCATTTTTCTAGTGCAGCTTGTGCTGTGTTACAGGAAAAGTGTCCAAACATAAGCCAGACTTGAAAAAAGCATTCTGTTCACATCCATGAACTGTGTCCCATGCACCATGTGGTGCCTGGCATATGGTGCATGGATGTTTGGGATGACACTATTTGCCCTGGAGCCTCATGGCGGAGGTTCATTGGGTCCCTGCTAAGGGGCACAAAAGTCCCTTTTCGACAGCCTATCAATGGCAGTCATACTGCCCTGCAAAGGATGTCAGAGAGGGACATCATAATCCCTGCCCCCATTGTAGGGATTATGGTATGACTAACACTCCAACGGGCTTCTTGAGCCTGTTGGAAGCGTCGCGGTCCATCTGCAGTCCGTCCGACCACATCATAATGCAGCAGTCAAACTGCTATGCTGGATGTCAGTGGGACCATCAGAGATGGCTGGTCGGTGGCAGCCCACTGATATTATGATCAGGCGCTTAGTATGTAATGAATGTTTTAATTGTACCCAGTAAGTACCAGAAGATACAAAAACCAACACAATAAATTGTTATGTATGTAGTAGCTGGTGTTACTGTTTATGTTAAAAAATTATAGACCATTCACAATGAGTGTTAGAGTTGTTTAATATATTCATTTGCTAGGGGCCATCTTGTGGGACTCTTTCCCATGCACTGAATCATTACATACTATAACCACTATAACCACTATAACCACTGTCTGTACCTAGTACCCCTGTGGTTTGGAGTCATGGACTTTGGAGATCATCCGATCCTTGGTCTCTGGACGCCATCAAAGGCTCCGTCTCGGAGACTATCAAACTCACAGCCCCATAAGGCCTCTAAGACCTATGGAGACCACAGCCTGTGGAGACCCTAAGTCAAGTCAGTCAAGTCAAAGAATTTATATAGCGCGCTACAAACCCAGAGGGTCTCAAGGCGCTAGAGGAGGGGTGGGGAATTACTTGTCAAATATCCATGTTTTAAGTTGCTTTCTGAATGCTAGGTGGTTCTGGGTAAGGTGAAGGTAAGTGGGAAGTGAGTTCCAGGTTTTAGCTGCCAGGTAGGAGAAAGATCTGCCTCCCATGGTGGTTTTGTTGATGCGGGGTACAGTGGCAAGGGCTTGGTTGGATGATCGTAGCTGGCGGGAGGGCGTGTAGAAGGACAGTCGTGTGTTGAGGCATTCTGGTCCGATTTCGTAGAGTGCTTTGTGTGCGTGGGTTAGGAGCCGGAAAGTGATCCTCTTATTGACGGGAAGCCAGTGGAGGTTTTTCAGGTGACCAGAGATATGTTCTTTACGTGGGATGTCTAATATGAGCCTGGCTGAGGCGTTTTGGATTCGTTGGAGTTTTTTCTGAAGTTTAGCGGTGGTACCGGCGTAGAGGGTGTTTCCATAGTCCATTCGGCTCGTGACCAGAGCGTGGGTGACCGTTTTCCTAGTTTCGGTGGGGATCCAACGAAATGTTTTTTTGAGCATGCGAAGAATGTTGAAGCAGGATGAAGAGACGGCGTTGACTTGTCTGTTCATCGAAAGTGAGGAATCCAGGATGACGCCCAGGTTCCGTGCGTGGTCTGTCGGGATGGGTGCTTTTCCAAAGGCTTCTGGCCACCAAGAGTCGTCCCATGTAGAGGGGGAGGTACCTAAGATGAGGACTTCTGTTTTATCTGAGTTCAGTTTCAGACGGCTGTGGTTCATCCATTCGGCTACTTCTTTCATTCCTTCGTGTAGGTTAGTTTTGGCGGTGCTAGGGTCATTGGTGAGTGATAGGATCAGTTGAGTGTCATCCGCGTAGGAGAGGATGTTGAGGTTGTGTTGGCGTGCGATGGCCGCGAGGGGGCTCATGTATACGTTGAAAAGGGTGGGGCTGAGTGAAGATCCTTGTGGTACGCCGCAGATGACTTCAGTGGCCTCTGACTTGAATGGTGGTAGGCGGACTCTCTGGGTTCTTCCGGTGAGGAACGAGGTGATCAATTCTAGTGCTTTTCCTTGGATTCCGATGTTTCTGAGGCGCTGTAGAAGGGTGCTATGGCAGACTGTGTCGAAGGCTGCGGAGAGGTCGAGGAGGATGAGGGCGACTGTGTCTCCATTGTCCAGTAGAGTTCGAATGTCATCTGTTGCTGCGATGAGGGCGGTCTCCGTGCTGTGTTTTGCTCGGAAGCCGGATTGTGAGGAGTCGAGGGATTTGTTGGCTTCAAGGAAGGCGGCGAGCTGGTTGTTGACAGCTTTCTCGATGACTTTGGCCGGGAATGGAAGGAGCGAGATGGGACGGTAGTTTTTGAGTTCGGTGCGGTCCGCTGTGGGTTTTTTCAGAAGGGCGCTGAGTTCAGCGTGTTTCCAGCTTTCCGGGAAGGTGGCGGAGTTGAGGGAGCAGTTGATGACGTCTCGGAGGTGCGGTGCTATGATGGAGTCTGCTTTGTTGAAGATGTGGTGAGGGCATGGGTCTGTGGGGGATCCTGAGTGTATGGAATTCATCAGGCGGATGGTGTCCTCAGTGGAGATTGGGTTCCAGTCATTAAGGATGTTCGAGGGGGGTGAAGGTCCATCAGATGGTTGGGTGGGTTGGTCTCCGGGTTTGTTGTCGAAGCTGTTGTGGATGTCTGCAATTTTGTTGTGGAAGAATGAGGCTAGGGAGTCGCAGAGTGCTTGAGAGGAGGTGATGTCGTTAGAGTTGGCCGAGGGGTTGGTAAATTCCTTGACGATGTTGAAAAGTTCCTTGCTGTTGTGGGCGTTGCTATCTAGTCGGTCCTTGAAGGCGGTTTTCTTGGCCTTTCGGATCAGTTGGTGGTGTATGCGGGTGGCGTTTTTGAAGGCGTCCTTGGTACTGGTGGTTGGGTTTTTTTTCCAGGCCTTCTCAAGGGAGCGGCAGAGTTTCTTGGATTTCTTAAGATCATCGTTGAACCAGGAGGCCTTCTTGCTGCCAAGTTTGATTTGTCGTTTTTTCAGTGGTGCTAGGATGTCGGCGCTGTTGGATAACCATAGGGTGAGGTTGGTGGCGGCTTGGTCGGGGTTTGAGGAGTGGGCTGGGGGGTTTAGGAGAAGCGATGGGGAGATCTGGTCGATGGTGATTTTGTTCCAGTTTCTTTGCAGAGTTGGTTGGGGGTGGTTGTTGGGTTTGGGCTTGTTGTAGGTAAAGTGAACGCAGCTGTGGTCAGTCCAGAGGAGAGCTGTAGTGTGGCTGAAGGAGACATGATTGCTGGAGGTGAAGATAGGGTCGAGTGTGTGGCCTGCGATGTGGGTGGGGGAAGTGACCAATTGTTTAAGTCCGAGGTTGGCGAGGTTGTCCAAAAGGGTGGTGGAGTTGTGGTCGTTGTTCTCTTCAAGGTGAAAATTGAGGTCTCCCAGAAGGATGTAATCTTTGGAGGGGAGCGCGTGTGGAGTGATGAAGTCCGTGATGTCCTCACTAAATTGTGCGCGGGGTCCTGGGGGTCTGTAAAGGAGGGTGCCTCTGAGTGTGGTCTTGGGGTCGATGTGGATCTGGAAGTGAAGGTGTTAAGAGTTGGCGAGATTGACGTCAGAGCTGGTTGAGATGTGGATGGATTTCTTATGGACGATAGCGATTCCTCCTCCTGTGTGGCCGGTACGGTCCTTGCGTATGATCTTATAATCTTCTGGGATGGCGATGGTGATGTCTGGGGCGGAAGAGGCGTTCATCCATGTTTCTGTTAGGAAGGCGACGTCCGGAGAGATGGTGTCTAGTAGATTCCATAGGTCAATGGTGTGCCTGTGGACCGATCGGGTGTTGAGCAAGATGCATTGTAGGTTGTTGGGGTCGTGAATCTGTGGTGTGATCGTAGCGGAGTTGTTGTCGGTGCCGATGAATTTGCAGGAGTTGCATGAGAAAGGTCCATGGGTGTGTCCAGGAGCGGCTTGGACGCAGTTGGGGGAGCGGCCGGGGTTAAGGGCTAGGAGGGTGGTGGCATTGTAGGAAATGCGGGAGGGCTGGGCAATGCGAGGGCCAGGGGGTCTGGCGCTGGGCGCGGTCCAGGCGCGGACGGGCGTAGACGGGCTTACCTTTGGCGCACCTTCGGCACGACTGGGGCGCGATCACTGCGCGTAAACGCTGCGCGCGGGAGCAACTGTCATATATGGAAAGTGGAGGGGGAGGGGCGAGGGCGGCTCAGCTGGGAGGCGGGCGGGCTACAGAGGACGACAACAACAAACAAAATGGAGGCGGAGGGGTGAGCAGAGCAGAGCGGTTGGGGGAAAACGCGCAATCAGCGTGAAAGTAACACAGGCAATTCAAAAGTGCATACAATCAAAGCGGCAACCAAGGCAGACAGTAGGCAATATATATGAGGCAGTTTTAGATAGCAAAGCGCTGCAGAACGATACCAAGCTGGGGAGCGACCACTCAGCCCAAAAGCGAAGACACAGTGCCAAGACACCTCCGGGTATACGTGCGCTTTACAAATCCATGTAACATAACATAACATAACAGGGCCTTTGGACTCGCAGGGAGACTATTTAGCACATCAACCACTTAGGGCTTAAGGGCTTAAGCCATATTTCTTGACCTCAAGTTCTTTCTTCTGGTTCTCTGGGGCAAATATGTTAACTTCCTCATACGCAAAACAAATGTTTTGTATTGGTAGTGCAGTTCAATTATTGAAAGCCCCCTGAACTAATCCATCCTCAAGGATTATCAACCCTAAACTCAAAATTTTTTCAAGACCATGGTACACCTGTTTGCACATTCAGAGTTTGTTTTGTATGCTCCTTGCTGAGTGTCATGAGATGGCTCTTTAGAAGGAAAACATCAGGTGCTAGAAAATAAATTAAAAACACCTTCTGTAGCCGACTGCCTAGCCAGAAATGATAACAAGTCCTGCGTGCTCTGTTTGCTGATCTTAAGACTTTTCACACAAAGTAGATAATCTGTTGACATTTAGGGCATCAATCTGACACATTTAAATTCTTCAGACTACCCCTAATCACTACCCATCCATGAACTGGACCAAACTATTTCAACCAACTAATAAACAGAACACCCATTAACCCTGCAAATACATTAATAATCAAATAACACTCACCCAAAACCCTTTAAAACAAATTATATATAAATATATTCACTGAAAAAAACATAGGTTTCAGGGACGTTATAGTTAGTTAGTTAGTTGAACATTTGATTCATATAAAACCAGAGAAATGTGCGTGTTATAGTTAGTTGAGCAAACAATAACTCGCGCTCCTGTAATGCACTGCTGATGATGTCACATATTACATCACTCATGACATCACTGATGACATCTCAGATGACATCATTCATTACATAACTGATGACATCATCCAGTGAATGTGTTTTTCAAAAAATTAAAATATGTTTTATATATGTATATCTCAAGGTTGATGGACGAATAAATGGGTATATAAGTGTCTAAGTGGATGATTTTTTGGGAAAAATTGATTGAATAACTGAATGATTAAGTGTATCTTAGTGAATACATGGGTTAGTGAGTAATGTTTAAATATGTAAATATCTGTATCAGTCTCTCACTTTGTGTATACGTGGCTGCATTGGTTGGTGAGTAGCTACATGAATGTCTATATGGGTTATTAGTTGTTTTTTGAGTATCAGTATGAGTGTCTGTGTGGTTCGTTGGGGGGTATTACGTAGTGCATAGATGCATGAATGAGTGGCTCACTGCTTGCATGTGTTGAAGACAGCATGTGTGCAGGACTGTATAGGTGGATGAGTTTATGTATGGGTGTGTTAGTGAGTGAATTACTGTCTCAATAGTGTCTTTATGAGAAACGGCATATGTTTTAAACTAGTATATGTTTTAATACTAATATATTTGTGTATATAAGTGAGTATATGTGACACTGAGAGATTGGAAAAGTTCCTGTATAAATTAGTATGTGTTTCTATAAGTGATTGCTTAAGAGAGTAAGTATGTGTAAGTTTCTGTAGCAGTAAGTGTGGTGGTGTGTATATAAATGTATATGCAATATAATGTATGTTTGATACTCTGTTTGCATGTGTGACTATGTGCGTGAGTAACTCTATGGATGAATGTCAGTGTGTAACAGGATATATAGGTGTTTGAGTACCTATGATGAGTGAGTACATGTCTGAGTGACTGTATAGGACGGTTGGTGAATGAGTGGATGTGTTTGTAGATCTTGGAATTACTGATTAGTTGTGTTGTAAGTAGTATTGGTATGTCCATTGTTTTGAAAATGTTAGTTACTATTTTTGAGTGTGTGAATCAAAGGTTATATTAGGGTGAGATGAGGTATTTCACTCTATCACAAGGATGATGTCATCAGTGATGTCATCAGTGAAGTCATTTGAGATGTCATCAGTGATGTCATGAGTGATGTCACTGACCATGTCATTAGTGATGTAATATGTGACGTCATCAGCAGTGCATTGCAGGCATGTGAGTTATAGTTAGCTGAACTAACTATAACAGGAGAATGTCACTGGTTTTGTATGAGTGAAATATCCAGCTTACTATAATAGCCCTGAAACCTATGTTTTTTTCAGTGAATTGCAAAGGTTTATTAAATGCTAATTTGTACCTATAACATGCCTGAAACCTATGGTTCAATCAGTTAATTTCAAAGGCTTTTTGAATGCTATTTTCTAACTATTCCTACAAAGTTAGGACATGTGAAAAATAAAAAAAAACACACAGAAAGAAGAAAAAGAAATGCAGAAAGAAGCAACAGAAGTACTCAAAGACAAAGAAAAGTGCACGGAGAAGGAAGACATGCAGAAAGAACAAACAGAGGAGCAGAAAGAAGCCTTGTTGCAAAATAATCCTGTACCCTCAATTTTTTCAGAAGGGTACTGGTGGTAACTTACTCTGACTAACCAGTCCTACAGCCAGTGCTATGCTAAAAGACACTTAGAATACAGTGAAAACACCTACATACACTAGGGAACACAATGCGTTGGGTACCCCTTTGATTAGCATGACCTCCTCTGTAAGCCCCTTGTACATAATAGGGAAGGGTAAATAAAACTACCTCTTAACACGTGCCACAGGGTGCGTTTGCACACTGGGGAAGGGAGGGAGGCCTGAGGTGACACGTGGGCAAACACGCCCTGTGGGCGTTTTAAGTTGGGGGATAAAGTCCCCTTGAATCCTGAGGGTCCCTGGGGGCCAACTAACTCACCAGGTATGTCCAGTAAGTGCCATAGTGTTGCATTGCAGAAAGGTGTAAAATGGGGCATGGCCTCCTACCATCTCTCTGCAATGCAACTCTGTGGTGCTTACTGGAAGTACATGGTGTGCTAGTTAGACCCAGGGACTCTCAGGATTAAAGGGGACTTAATTCCCCAACTTAAAATGCACAACAGGGCATGTTCACACACGTCAGGCCCCGTCCCCTCCCTTCACCACTGTGTAAACACACCCTGTGGCCATTTTAATTTGGGAGATTAAGTACCCTTGAATTGTGAGGGTCCCTAGAGTCCAACTAGCCCCCTAGGTACCTCCAGTAAGCGTAAGTGGTGTAAAAAGGGCCATGGCCTGGACCACCTCTCTGCAACGCAGCAAAGTGGTGCTTACTCAAGGCACATGGTGGGCTAGTTGCCTTCCAGGGCCCCTCAGGACCCATGCACTGCAGCTCCCCTTTACTTTTGTGGACATTTAGGCCATGGGGGTGGGTTCTCTGGGCCCTCTAATGATTCGAGAAAGGAGCACATGGATCCCCTCACCCTAATTAAACTATGGGGTATCGGGCATCCATTGCTTTTTGCTTTGATCCTGTGGGAGTTTTGACTGATTGCAGCGAAATTCCCTATGGGTTGCCTTCACAGGTTCAAATGGGCTGGTTATTATGTTATTTTTATGTTCACACTTCAGGTCAGGGGGCTTCCGGCAAAATGTTTCTAATGTTTCTTATGGCCAGTCAGAGAGCTCACTCCAGTGTGATTCTGACAGACTGGCACACGGGTAAAAATCTTCCTGACCCAATCAGTATGCTCCATTTTTAAATTGAAACTCCCAAGATACTCTCAAGAGCCTCTTTCAGATGCAACCATCCATATATACACATATTTTCAAATCTACTGACATACTTTAACCTAAAGGACAGATTTATCAAGCTATTTTACATTATAACATTTTGTGAATCACAAAAATAGGACATTTGCACACACAAAATGGCCTGTTCCAATCTCCATCGCAAATATGGAGATTGGAACAGGCCATTTCGCAATTTGAGAGTCTCAAATTGCGAATTCACAAAATTTTAATCTCACAAATTGCGAATTTGCCAACCAATTTATGAAACATTCACAAATTTCAATTGAGTCAAATTTCACAATGTTGCACTTTACATTTACCACCAATTCAGGCCAGGTAGTAACCAGGTGAAAACTAATTAAACAGGCCCAGAGTGCCTCAGTTTCTTTCACAATGGCAGCGCTGTATGTCATAGCGAGGAGGATGCAGATTCAATCAGAAGCACAGAGAAGGAGGAGGAGACAGGAATGTGTTTACAGAGTGCACTTTACCCTATTTTAGCAGACAGAGGAGGAAATCCATGACAAATATAGACTAAACTAGACCCAATAGCTGACCTACAGCCTACTAGCATCAGATTCAGAGCCAGATAAAGAGGAGGATCCTGGTTTCATGCTTCTTGAATGTTTTCTTAGATACAATGGTACAGAGGATGCACCATTACATCAGATTCCCCACTACACAACAGGTATTGCAGCAGACAAAATTGGATTTAATTGGGTGCATTGATGGGACACATGTAGACATCTGCCAACCCTCAGACAATGAGTATGTGTTTAGGAACAGCAAATCCTTCATTCGCTCAACATCCTGTAGTGTAGTTCCTAGTTTCCCACTAGGCCCTGCGCATTGGAATAACATAAACAGTAGTATCGACGTGGAACTGCTTATATTCCAGGCCTCCACTGACTATGCTAAACTTAATTGGGTTGTGTTACCAACTAGCTCAGAGGTCACTGGAAACTTTCTTCTCTGCATAAGAAGTGATCAGCTTCCTTGGCACAGACAAGAAGGGATTCAGTTTTCCAACAACCGTGCAACATGACAACTTTGCTCCTCAGATCAAGAGTCGATCTCTAGGGTCGTGTGAAACAATAGACATGCATTTCACTCAGTCAGTCTAGTGCAGTTTACTTTCATGAGATGTAGAGAATAGAGAGACGGGCGTGTATCAATAAAGGTTAACATTTATTGAACAGTCTTTCTTCTCGTACAAGAGAAATGTATTGCCACAATTGCAATAACTGTTATCATAAAAAGTACGTACAGTAAGATAAGTATTGCGAAATAGAACTGTAAAAGCATTGATATGGTTTCTTAGCCATACAATGGTTTAAAAGTAATAAAACATATATACAGTCATATATACATTAGGCTAACATACTCAACTGGTGCTTCTAACTAAGCCTACCCCAGTGTGCCTGACCTAAGCCTAACACGTGAAAAGGGGAGCAAGTAAGTAGCTTAAGTTAAGTTGGTTTTGCCAAGGTTTGTTTCAAGAATTCTCGTCTAAGGGTTTAGTCAACACCATACCTCTGAATAGAATGATGGAGGATTGGTATCTCCTTCAGGCGTCTCTCTCGATATCCCAGTCACCCGCGAGGGTAAACCGGAAGCGCCGGGACTGGATTTCTCTGCACGAGAAAGGCAGCGGCTCTCTTCAGCGCGTCGAGGAAGGAGGGGGGACAGCGTCCGTGGGCAGCTGGAATTGCTGGATGTCTTCGCAGAGGACGGCTGTTCAGCTCCTTAAGCGTACTACACCATAGTTTGCGCTGTAGCGGCGATAATGGTAATCAGCAGCTTCACCACCACAGGATAGCAGGCTGCAGCGACAGAGTGCTAGATTTACCAACACAGGGTCATGCAGGCAGCTGGCATCAGCAACAGGCAACGAACAACGAGCATTGCTTAAGGCAACGTTGGTAATATTTATACCTGACAGGTGCCGGGTTTGACGCAAGTTTGCTGGACATAAGACGTCAATTAAAGATGTCACTAGGAAGTGACAGTTATCAGTTGCTCATTAGAGTTCCATTACTAATCAAAACATAGCAAGCGGGGATTTCCAGGTTTGCTAAGTTTTTATCTTGTTGAAGAACTCGGAGTGTTATCTAGGAATATCAGATAGTGACTGCTGCTCTGTCATTGCACTAATTGGTCGCAAAGGAAGTAGCAGAGAGTCATGCTGGAATGTGGCTCTGTTCGTGTGAGGCTAGAGATGACTTTTCAGAAAATCGCACTTGAACGGTTATGCCAATATAGGGAATAAAGGGATTTATAGCCGAATAGGGGCATAAGGTCACAGTATCGATCAGGAACCTGGATTAACACGCAACACCCACTTCACGGGTTAATGTCCATCAAAATTACTAAAACTAAGCAATTAGATGCATGTGTAACATTGCCCACCCCAAAATACATAAATGCATTCGAAATAGGCGTACTTGTAATACATGTAATTTAGGTACTGTACGTTTTTTAAAGCATAGTAATCATTCAAAAAATTATTGCATATGGAATCAATGAACGATTATGCATAAAGAATTACACATGAAGTATCTCTGACAGAAGAAAAGCGAGATAAATCATCACATAAAAATGCATTGTAATAACATGTGTGCTAGAGGCTGGTGTTATGTTGTTATGTCTCTAGATGTGTTTAGAAATAGAAGTGTGAAGCTTCTGTTCTCTAAGAATAGTTTTTACGTTAAGCAAAGAATTATTCGTGCCAAAAAAGGTCAATATTAGAAAAATTGTCCAATTCAAAGAAAATAGATTTCCAAAGCTCCTGGCAGTTTTTGTTGATCAAAACTGAAGGCCGAATTCAGAGTTCATGGGAACACTGTGTGTCGGAAAGCTTCTCAAAAAGTTATTGTTTCTCTGTGGGTGAGAACATCGTATCAGACAGGCTCTCAAAGAATTGGTCTACAAATTCAGTTGATAGTTCAACCAAATTAGATAGCGCTGTAACTTGGCAGGTGTGAGAATGATTGCTGTCATCATATTCGGGAGCAGCAATGCTCACAGCTCGCTGTACCTGGGTGATGTTGCTTTTGTCACTCGCTCCACTGTTACCACTTGGCTGTAGTACAGGAGTCTCCACAAATGCCGTCATCAGGATTGGTAGCCGCTGGGGACAACACAATGCGTGAGCCGTTATTGGACTGAGCAAAGTATCAACGTCCATTGGTACTGCTGATGGAAGTGAAAGACAGATGTCCAACACGCATTCATCGCCGCAAAGCATACACCGTAGCACAGGTAAAATGCAATTTTGCCATATCGGTCTGAATGAAAGGAACCAGGTCATGTTTTGATCTCTCAGCCTGGCCAATCCGAGGACGTCAGTTATCCTGTCCCTGTAGCGCATTGCTAGGATTGTCTCTTCTATTCCCATGGGAGCTATGTCTGAGCCGAGTCTTGCCATAACGTAGCAGGAGGGTCAAAAATAGAATCCCTGCAACGAGTCCCAAAAATAGTGGTATGCCGCCAAAAATGGAGTGCACAAAATTAGGAAAGATTCCCAAAATTGCCTGGAAGGGTGTTAGCAGTCCCGTAAAGACTGTCTTAAATATGCCTGGGATGCTTGTTGCACTAGACATGTTAAGGAGTTGGCTGAACATTTCTACGAAATGCACGGGGCAATTTGTTGATAAAAGGTCATGAACTTCAGTAGCCGTCCTTGCGACTAGAAGATCATACGTCTCTTTAGATGACGTTATAGGCACTGTTGTCTGTAAAAGTACAGATTTCATTTTGCTTAAAGTATCAATTTGTATAGAAAAGAGATTCAGACGAGGCCAGAGGGGAGTCACTATGTCTGGAGGTCCGCTCGGGAACAATGCTTGCATACAACATTTGACCATGGACGTTACTTCTATTAGATAACTTTTCCCTGGCGTCAGGCCACAACATCTGTGATCCGTTCTAAGAATGTAACTCCCGTTCGAAAGTTGCATAAAGAAGGGCTCTATCTGAGTTGCAGGTGTGACTAGCTGGTGGCATGAAAGGTTGTTTGAATTTCCATCACATGCTCCGTGTAAATTAATACCTTGACACAAAAGTATACCGCTTAGTGAGTGTTTACAGTTATCACCACTAAGAAATACATTTTTGTCGCTGTCACTATAGCAAGAATGAGTGTATGGTAATTTCCATTCGGATTTTACATATCCTTTACCCAATTGTTCATACTGGCCAGCAGGTATGTACTCAAGGCACTTTTTAAATCGGAAAGTTGTTATCGGAATTGTGATAATTCCGTGTATTATCCATTCAATGACAGGACTCTCTGACATTGTCAATGGTAATCTCTCGAGTTTTTCGATGCTCAGGATTGTATAGTCTGCTCCTTTCTGTGCCAAACTGATCTGTTTATCAGTAAGGTTAAAACTGGAAAATAATGACGTTGTGTTGATTAAACGCCAAGGCACATAGCCTGAACGAAGATTTTGCAGCGTCCAGCCTAATTCTATAATAGAGCGTAATTGAGACTGGCCATGTTGTAACATTAGCAAATCTCTGTCTATCACATCAAAGGCAGAGGATACAATATTGTCCAACGAATATATTCTGGAAGACAGAGTCGTTAACCCATTGTCTACCACAGAAAGTGATTTCTCCAAATTAATACGATCAATTTCTCGTATTTTCTCAGCAGTTTCAATTTGCTTTACTTTCCAAGCCTCGTTGTAAGCAGCATAGATACTGGTCGCTATGAAACGCTTTTGACGCTGTTTGCGTGGTCCAAGAATGAAATCGCGCAAATCAGCACCATCTTTTAGTAAAGACAAGTGTTGCTTAATTTCAGCCAGTGTGGATGAAGTTAGCCATTCTAGGCAGAGTTTCCCTACACTGTATGTGGTTATAATCCCTGGATGTTGTCTCTGGGAATATCTTGAGTCTAATCTGGTCATTTTTAAACCCTGTGTTTTATTCAGGAATCTATCTTGACAGCTATTTGTGTCTGTAGGCCAGATTAACCACTTTTTCCAATCAGGATGTGTTCTGTTGAAATGTAAAATTTGAGACACGTCTAACTCAATATCTATGGTTGTATTCTCAGGTATTGGCTTTGGAATAGACGGTGTTTTAAGGTCTTTGATCTTAGCTAGGCCAAGACAAGATGTTTGGTGTATAGTGTCATTTAAAAACAACATTTGTTCTGGTATCATGCAGGTTCTAAATAGTGCTTCTATGCCTTGCACCTGCCAATCTTTTGTACCCCAAATTGTTTTCGTTTCAATATTATTTTTCCAATAATCAAACCCAAATGTCATCATTTTGTCATAAAATGCTTCTGAATATATCAATTTAGAATTTGTCAGCATTGTTTTCATTCCTGTTTTATCTAACAGTTTATAATAAAACGTTTCTGCATCACTGGTGTTAAACCCTGAGAAGTATTTGAATTTCTCAAAAAATGCTTTAGAACTGCTTTTAGGTGGTGTAGAACAATGTTCCCATTGATTATACATAAAAACATTTCTAGGCTGTGCAGATTTATGCAAGTAATGATCCCCATAGTGGGTGTAACAGAATAATTGCTCATAACTAGATGAACCTTGTAAATAATCATGATCAGTGAATCTAGCTGACATTACTAAATCAGACATCATGTCATTAATACTGTTAAAGTCCCAATCATCAGAGAATGTACTTGGTGTCACAAAGTCACTTAAGGAAACCTTTAGTTGATGAGGATACTTCAGAATTTCGACCGGACCATATATCTCATAGTCTGTTTTCTCCCATACTACCCCACCAGGTATTGGAATTGCTGTGACATTTACTGTTGACAGTTCTTTTTTCTTCACGTGGGATGATCTGTGTGGTTTCAGGACTAGGTTGATGTTCTGACTTGCTGTGTCCATTGTAATATATTTTCCTTCAATGAATTTTCCCAAACATAGTACCATGATGAGCCAAAGCAGGAGGAAAAATACACCTAGACCGAACCAGAACTCTAGCCAAGGGGAAACAAGGTAGATTTCCTTCAGTTGATGAAAGAGTTCTGTTGCTTTTTCTTTAAAAGACTTTTTTGTTTCTGGCATCACTTCGGGGTCATTTAAATCTTCAGAGAAGTTGTCGAAGTTGATGAAATAACCAGAGGCAGTTCTGTCAATTGATGGGATTGTTCTTTCAATCTGTCTCTCGGTAGCACTTTCTGATGCCACATCATTGTAGACTGGTGTTGTTTCTTGACAAACTGTTTCAATCTGTGTTTCAAGAGGCACGAGTTCCATGGCATTATTGCATAGTCCTTCATTGTGCACTGCAGGCTGATCGAATGTGATTAGTCTTTCAGTTTGAACCTCTTGGATTGTTGCAAGTTTGGGTATTCTGTTGTTTCTTGGGAGTCCACTGGGCCTACTGTTGATTATAGGCCACATGCTTGTGGTTTTACCAGATCGATAGACACGACTCTGTTCTCCTTTTTACCAGCAAGGGGCGGTAGCACAACTGATCTTGTTCCGGTGACTGCTAAGACAGGTACTGCTTTTCTGTAAGAAGGCCCAAATTCCTTCTTAACCGCGATCTTTTCTCTGACTAGATCCCCAATCTTTGGAATCCAGACAGGCCTTGCTGGGGCTGTTGCGGGTGGTGCCTCGTCAGTGGTACTTGGCTGTTGCTTTAACTTTATGTTGCTTAATGATTTTCTTGTTTCATTCAGTTCCTGTAAAACAGCCAAACGATCCTTTACATCAAAGTGCTTTGTTTTTTCTTGTACCACTGACATCTGACTATCGAGGTCCTGAACGCGCATTCTAATTCCGAACAATAGTTCGTATGGGCTGAAACCTTTTAGAGAATTTCTTGGCATGTTGTTAAGACTAGTCTGGACACTTATTAAATGTTTGACCCACCCAGCGCCTGAACCTAATACCTTCGCTGTTATAGATTGCTTTATGTCCCGTTTTTTTCTTTCTATCCCACTATTCCCTTCCGGGGTATGACGGACAAGAATACCGCAACCCAATTCCCATGCCGGCCATGGCCTCCTTATAGGCTCGAGAGCTGAAAGCAGGACCCTGGTCAGAATGGAACGTGGTAATTGCGTATGTGCCGATATGGACTCGCAAATCTTTTATAACCGTTCTAGCGTCAGCCGAGCGTTGGGGGCCTCATTTTTTAGGTGCTTTTCGTCTTAACTATTTAATAGGACGCAGGTTGGGGTGCAGGCAGCGTTACGCTCTTTCTGACTGGTAGCCGGTAGCAAGGTTCGCTACTGCGATCCCTATTATAGTTTTCACAGTTGTTTGCATATATTTGGTGTTCTACACTCATTCCCGGCCACCAGTATACTGATTGTAATTCAGTCAGAGAAACCTTAATTGTTTGGTGTCTAAGACCCAAACCCATATGTGCGTCTGCTATTAAAAATATTCTCCTGTTCGTGTTTGGAATGACTCTATCCCCCACTCCAGGGATTCGAGCAAAAGGAACGGAGTTTGCATTGATTATGTATGCATAATTGAGTGGATAGTTTACAGGTAGTGCTGCACAGTCGCCTTTTACGGTTGTTTTTACTGCCAGCATGGTTTCCCCGTCTATGTATTTATCTGTACGCTTTTTTGTGGCTACGGAAGCCGGGTTAGTTGCTTCCGCGGTGGCTGTATTAGCCAATGAATTCCCTGCAACGTGAACGCCATCACGTCGAAGACTCTGTGCGTGAATCACGTGAGTCTTTTGTAGTTCTTTACTTAAAAGAGCTACCTCGTTCCAGAGCTTTTTATGCTTTATTGTGGCACCAGTGTCATCTTTGTAGTCGTTCTCGATCCAACTCTGCAGTTTGTTATTGTAAGAATTGACGCAAAAATGAGAATCGCACACTATAAGTGTGGGGAATTCGCGTTCTGCATTTTCGAGCGCCATCTTTAAACATCTGATTTCAGTTCTTTGAGCCGAACAGTACTTTACTGATTCAGTTTTTGTTATTTTCGGTTTGATTTTACCGCACAGCCAACGACATTTAATGATCGCACATGCTGCATCGTAGGATTTTCTCTCTACGTTGAAATGCTGTACAGAGCTATCTGTATAGATTATACAGGCATATAGTGGGAGAGGCAGAATTTCGATTGGCAGAGGATATTCTTCTAATAATCAAAAGAGAACGGACACTGGTATCTGCAAAAAACCATTAGTTTTTATCGAAAACCCTCATAGACATCCTGGAGTTGTTATAGCGGTATATCTTTTCATCCGCCCCATCAGGAGTCTTGGCATCGTCATAGGGTCAACGATTAACGTGCAGTATGCCTGCCTCACCCGAGGCTACTTCTGGTGAAATGCAGAAGTGTCCAGAAATGAAAAAAGGGAATCTAAAATATAATGACTCAGCCAGAGGAACTTCGCTTTTAATGTAAAAAATTGACTGGTCACTACAATTAAAACAGGGTTAGGACATTAAGGTAGTTGAGTTACTAAACTACCATATCATTATTGGAAAAAGTCGACATGTTTCAGCTCGTCATGCCCACAGAGGGTCAGTGGAGCTTTCGTCAGGACATAAACAAAAATACACACAGACAAAAATAGATATGTATAACACATACACCCTTTATGTGTATGGTGAAGATCACACAATGGAATTTCCAAGCTGTGAAAGAAATCAATGAAATCATTGTCACAATAGTATGTTCAATGGGTTAAGGCAGACATCTTTTGATAATTGCATTATTGTATGCAGGGACGGGGGTTGACCGAATTACAGCGCAACCCTCGTTGGGTGAGTATGTAGGAGAAGGTGAATGGGTTTTAGAGTAGTTGGTAAATACTCATGTGCTTTATACGGCTGTGTTTACAGGGCTAAGGTGAGTGTCAGATACAGCGCGGTCACGAACTGTGCATTTGTAAAAGTGATTGTGAGCTCAAGTAACAAATCCGGCTGGATTTAGATGGTGACATCGAAGCAGGGCGCTCAAAATACATCATAGCTATAGCGTCTATGCATTGTGTAAATAACGGTTCGCGTGTTGGTAAAACGCGGGTGATGGGAAATCAAGGGTTATACAGACAGCGGTTCGCGTATTGGTGAAACGCGGGTGTTGGGAAACCGTGGGTTTTACAACAGGGGTTTACAACATATGTGGTTATGTGCTACCAACTTCATGCACACCCCATACAAAACCCGTAAGGTACCTGGTGTTTTCTGAAGTTAGGTATCCAACAGGGTATCAGAGTCGCTTCTGGATTTAATCTATATACGGAATAATATATATTCATACAAGTTAGTTTGAGTCGTCATCTTACCTCATTTCTTCGGAGAGAGCTAGGAGAACGCCATTCTTACCCATGCGGCTTCAATCTGTGAGCCTTGTGCTGACTCTGCCCCCGGATGTGGGCGGGTCAGAAGTTGATAGTCTTTTATACTAGCCACTAACAGAAAGGTAGGACCATTTGTTTACAAAATCGCTATAGCTGGCTGATATATTGAATCAAGAGAGCCCTGTTCCTGGCACAATTATCAGCATGATTCAGTGTTGATCGGATTAGCCTACATGTTTTATTTTATGTATATTTTGCATGGCTTAATGATCCTTTTAACTACATATGGGTGTTAGGGTTCAATTATATCGAATGTAATATATATGTAGAGACAGGTAGTCTTCATTTTTCTGGATAGGATCAGTATAGTTGGGTCCAAGGAATGTGATCATTCATTCCTATTTCATCATTCTTTAGGCGATCCACCCATCTCTGTTCTTTATTGAAAAGGGCTTGTTCTGCATTTTGATCTTTAGTTTGAAGCATTTCTAGTACTGTCCACTTGAGCTCGTCACATGTGTGGCCGGCTTCTATGAAGTGGGTGCATAATTTGGTCGTACTCTTTTTTAGCCTGACATTGCTCCGGTGTTCCCCTATGCGGAGTTTGACCTTCCGGCATGTCATGCCCACATACTGCTTTTGGCATGGGCAAGTGATCAGATATATCACGTATGTGGAGTTACAATTTGTATGGCTCCTTTGAGTCCATTTTAGATTGTCATTCAGCTGTAAGGTCTTTGTACTCGACGTGAATTTGCATACTCCACAGGTGCCACAGGGATAATGTCCGGTGACTGGTACCATATGTACATCTCTAATAGTTGACTTTAGAGGTGTTTTTCTTGGCCTTGTGTGTACAAGGAAATCTTTTAAATTTTTGGTTCTTCTGTTAGCAAAGCGGGGCTTTGGCCAGTTCAATTTTCCGGAGGTTAATATCTGCCAGTTTTTCTTTATGAGTCTTTGCACCTCATAGGTCGCCGGACAAAACGTAGTCACACAAGTAACGAGATCTTTGACTGGTTCTTTTTGTGTACTTTGTAGCAGGCAGTCTCTAGGTTGATTAGAGGCTCTTTTCTTGCATTTTGATATTATTGATGGTGTGTAGTTCCTTTTTTTGAGTTTTTTACTCAATTCTTCTGCTTGTTTTTTGTAGTCCTCTTTTTTACTACAATTCCGCTTGTGCCTCAGGAATTGGCTAAAGGGGAGATTGTCTCGCAACGGGCGGGGGTGGTAACTGTAATAGGACAGTAAGCAATTTTTGGCAGTAGGTTTGGTGAATGTTTTGGTCTCTAGTTTCCCATTTTCCGCAAATATGGTGAGGTCTAGGAAATCAATTGTCTGATTGTGAGCTGTAGAGGTAAATTTTAGCCAGCGATCTCTACTGTTAAGCCATTCTAGAAAAGTTGTTAGGTCAATTTTGGTATCCCAGATCAAGAGGACATCATCAATATATCGTTTCCAGTATTTAATACTGGAAACGAATGGGTTGGTATCGTGAAGAATGCTCTCTTCCTCAAGGCGGCTCACGTAGAGTCCGGCCACCGAAGGCGCAAATGCACTCCCCATGGAGGTTCCATGGCATTGTAAAAATAATTGGCCATTATACTCGAAGTAATTTTCTTGCAGAGCAAGTCTGCAACATTCGAGTATGAAATGGCGCGGAGTTTTGTATGTCCAATCTAGCTTGAAGAGCAGGTCCTCCAACATTTTGAGGGTGTCTTCTTGGGGTAGGCTGGTGTAGAGGGATTCAACATCCAGCCCTACCAGAAGCATGGTTTTCTGATCAAAGTTTATATCTCCAATCTGGTTCAACAGGTCTCTCGTATCTTTAAGATATGTTGGCGTTTTTTGTACCATTGGCTTTAAAAACTCATCAGCAAATTTCGACAAGGGTTCAAGCAAGGAACCGATACCCGAAACTATCGGGCGTCCAGGGGGAGGTGTTTTGTTTTTGTGGGTTTTTGGTAAGGAATAGAAGAAAGGTATTTTGGGTGCCTTAGGTGTTAAAAATTCGGCCTCTTTCTTCGAAATCCATCGATTAACTTCTGCTTCGTGTACCATAATTGCGATCGTGTTGGTCAATCTCTCAGTGGGATCCGCATCTAGTTGTTTGTAAAAGGTTTCGTTGGACAGTAAAGTTAGGCACTGTTCATTGTATCCTTCTTTTGTGAGGATTACCACCCCGCCCCCCTTATCAGCGGGTTTAATTATGATCTTCTCGTTGTCTCTTAATTCGAGCAAAGCTTGTTTTTCTTTGTTGCTCATATTGTGGTAAACCTTTTTGTTTTTGTCCATTTTGTCAATACCTTTCATTATGGCTTGTTCGAATGTTTGAACTTCGATGGGCACTGCGGCAGGGGGAGGACAGAATTTAGATTTCCTCCTTAGATTAGTATCTCCCTCCATCACTGGGTTATCGGAATCACCAAAGAAAGCCTTGAGTTTTAGGGTTCTGCAGAACTCTGCTGCTTCACATTTTAGTTTAAAGCGATCAGTTGTAGGTGTTGGCACGAATCCAAGTCCTTTATTAAGGACATTTTTTTGGTCTTCGGTTAAAGTAATTGTCGTCAAATTCACTATAAGTGAATCTACTTGCTCGGTCCCGGTTGTGCAGAGGCCATGCTTCTCGTTTGTACATTGGGCTGTTGGTCTTGCCACCTGAGATTTTTCTTCTTGCCTCTCGCGGTGCTTTGGCCTCTCCCTAAAAAAGGCTGTGTTTGATGTTGAGTAACATTATTAGGCATATGTTGCCCTTCCATTTGATGTTGTTGGTTAGCGTTTGGATGGTAAGGATTCATCCATCCTGCAAAAGGAGGCATATATGAAGGGTAGTAGGGCATGGGATTTCCATGAAAAAATGGTTGTCTTTGCCATCTATTGGCTCTTCGGGGACGTGAAAACCGAAAATTGTTCCGGCCTCTTCTTGGGGCTGAACCGTCGAAGCTCGCTTCCGACCCCTCTGAGGAATTCCCACCAGATGAGTCTCCATCCGAGCCGTTGTTGGTAAAGGTAAAATCTTCCTTAGAATACGGGTGCATTTTCTCCTGACTGAACTTTTTTAGTTCTTTCGATAATTTCTGGAGTTTGTTCTGTGTGAGATATTCTTGCATATCATCCATTTCTTTGGTAATTTCGTCCAGGCGTTTCTTATATACCTGCGGATTTATGCTTTTTTTAAGTTCGTTCTCGCACTCTTCTATCTCTTTCAAGAGAGCATCCGATAGTCTTTTGGCTGTTTTGACTATTAGTACAAGGTAGTCCAGTGTACATTTCCACGAGATGGAGGACCAATCGCGTCGGAAGACCAAATCATGCAAAAAGATTCTCGGTGCATTAGTGACCCATAAGCCCTTTGGGGCGGATTTGGATCTTAAATATTCGGTCATAATTATCCCGTGTATTGCAGTCCGGATTTGTTCCCGTTTCTTGGTAGTCAGAGTGTCCCACTCATCTGTTTGTGCGATTGCCTCGATGAGTTCTTGGTTCTGTAGTAAGGAATGGCTTGCTAAGATTTCGTCAATGTCGCTGCCTGTAAAGCTTAAACCCATATTGTTCTCCATGGTTCCTCAATTTTAAAGATCCAGAGTCTAGTATGAAATATAACTAGGTCTCTAGGGAATCCCTGCAGCTGTGCGCTGCTTAAAGACTGATATCAAACAAAAAGGAGGGAAGAGGATAAATAGTCCATTCGTTTCCCCTTTACTGGTAACTAATAATCAAAAGAGAACGGACACTGGTATCTGCAAAAAACCATTAGTTTTTATCGAAAACCCTCATAGACATCCTGGAGTTGATATAGCGGTATATCTTTTCATCCGCCCCATCAGGAGTCTTGGCATCGTCATAGGGTCAACGATTAACGTGCAGTATGCCTGCCTCACCCGAGGCTACTTCTGGTGAAATGCAGAAGTGTCCAGAAATGAAAAAAGGGAATCTAAAATAATATGACTCAGCCAGAGGAACTTCGCTTTTAATGTAAAAAATTGACTGGTCACTACAATTAAAACAGGGTTAGGACATTAAGGTAGTTGAGTTACTAAACTACCATATCATTATTGGAAAAAGTCGACATGTTTCAGCTCGTCATGCCCACAGAGGGTCAGTGGAGCTTTCGTCAGGACATAAACAAAAATACACACAGACAAAAATAGATATGTATAACACATACACCCTTTATGTGTATGGTGAAGATCACACAATGGAATTTCCAAGCTGTGAAAGAAATCAATGAAATCATTGTCACAATAGTATGTTCAATGGGTTAAGGCAGACAGCTTTTGATAATTGCATTATTGTATGCAGGGACGGGGGTTGACCGAATTACAGCGCAACCCTCGTTGGGTGAGTATGTAGGAGAAGGTGAATGGGTTTTAGAGTAGTTGGTAAATACTCATGTGCTTTATACGGCTGTGTTTACAGGGCTAAGGTGAGTGTCAGATACAGCGCGGTCACGAACTGTGCATTTGTAAAAGTGATTGTGAGCTCAAGTAACAAATCCGGCTGGATTTAGATGGTGACATCGAAGCAGGGCGCTCAAAATACATCATAGCTATAGCGTCTATGCATTGTGTAAATAACGGTTCGCGTGTTGGTAAAACGCGGGTGATGGGAAATCAAGGGTTATACAGACAGCGGTTCGCGTATTGGTGAAACGCGGGTGTTGGGAAACCGTGGGTTTTACAACAGGGGTTTACAACATATGTGGTTATGTGCTACCAACTTCATGCACACCCCATACAAAACCCGTAAGGTACCTGGTGTTTTCTGAAGTTAGGTATCCAACAGGGAACCATGGAGAACAATATGGGTTTAAGCTTTACAGGCAGCGACATTGACAAAATCTTAGCAAGCCATTCCTTACTACAGAACCAAGAACTCATCGAGGCAATCGCACAAACAGATGAGTGGGACACTCTGACTACCAAGAAACGGGAACAAATCCGGACTGCAATACACGGGATAATTATGACCGAATATTTAAGATCCAAATCCGCCCCAAAGGGCTTATGGGTCACTAATGCACCGAGAATCTTTTTGCATGATTTGGTCTTCCGACGCGATTGGTCCTCCATCTCGTGGAAATGTACACTGGACTACCTTGTACTAATAGTCAAAACAGCCAAAAGACTATCGGATGCTCTCTTGAAAGAGATAGAAGAGTGCGAGAACGAACTTAAAAAAAGCATAAATCCGCAGGTATATAAGAAACGCCTGGACGAAATTACCAAAGAAATGGATGATATGCAAGAATATCTCACACAGAACAAACTCCAGAAATTATCGAAATAACTAAAAAAGTTCAGTCAGGAGAAAATGCACCCGTATTCTAAGGAAGATTTTACCTTTACCAACAACGGCTCGGATGGAGACTCATCTGGTGGGAATTCCTCAGAGGGGTCGGAAGCGAGCTTCGACGGTTCAGCCCCAAGAAGAGGCCGGAACAATTTTCGGTTTTCACGTCCCCGAAGAGCCAATAGATGGCAAAGACCACCATTTTTTCATGGAAATCCCATGCCCTACTACCCTTCATATATGCCTCCTTTTGCAGGATGGATGAATCCTTACCATCCAAACGCTAACCAACAACATCAAATGGAAGGGCAACATATGCCTAATAATGTTACTCAACATCAAACACAGCCTTTTTTAGGGAGAGGCCAAAGCACCGCGAGAGGCAAGAAGAAAAATCTCAGGTGGCAAGACCAACAGCCCAATGTACAAACGAGAAGCATGGCCTCTGCACAACCGGGACCGAGCAAGTAGATTCACTTATAGTGAATTTGACGACAATTACTTTAACCGAAGACCAAAAAAATGTCCTTAATAAAGGACTTGGATTCGTGCCAACACCTACAACTGATCGCTTTAAACTAAAATGTAAAGCAGTAGAGTTCTGCAGAACCCTAAAACTCAAGGCTTTCTTTGGTGATTCCGATAACCCAGTGATGGAGGGAGATACTAATCTAAGGAGGAAATCTAAATTCTGTCCTCCCCCTGCCGCAGTGCCCATCGAAGTTCAAACATTCGAACAAGCCATAATGAAAGGTATTGACAAAATGGACAAAAACAAAAAGGTTTACCACAATATGAGCAACAAAGAAAAACAAGCTTTGCTCGAATTAAGAGACAACGAGAAGATCATAATTAAACCCGCTGATAAGGGGGGCGGGGTGGTAATCCTCACAAAAGAAGGATACAATGAACAGTGCCTAACTTTACTGTCCAACGAAACCTTTTACAAACAACTAGATGCGGATCCCACTGAGAGATTGACCAACACGATCGCAATTATGGTACACGAAGCGGAGGTTAATCGATGGATTTCGAAGAAAGAGGCCGAATTTTTAACACCTAAGGCACCCAAAATACCTTTCTTCTATTCCTTACCAAAAACCCCCAAAAACAAAACACCTCCCCCTGGACGCCCGATAGTTTCGGGTATCGGTTCCTTGCTTGAACCCTTGTCGAAATTTGCTGATGAGTTTTTAAAGCCAATGGTACAAAAAACGCTAACATATCTTAAAGATACGAGAGACCTGACGAACCAGATTGGAGATATAAACTTTGATCAGAAAACCATGCTTCTGGTAGGGCTGGATGTTGAATCCCTCTACACCAGCCTACCCCAAGAAGACACCCTCAAAATGTTGGAGGACCTGCTCTTCAAGCTAGATTGGACATACAAAACTCCGCGCCATTTCATACTCGAATGTTGCAGACTTGCTCTGCAAGAAAATTACTTCGAGTATGATGGCCAATTATTTTTACAATGCCATGGAACCTCCATGGGGAGTGCATTTGCGCCTTCGGTGGCCGGACTCTACGTGAGCCGCCTTGAGGAAGAGAGCATTCTTCACGATACCAACCCATTCGTTTCCAGTATTAAATACTGGAAACGATATATTGATGATGTCCTCTTGATCTGGGATACCAAAATTGACCTAACAACTTTTCTAGAATGGCTTAACAGTAGAGATCGCTGGCTAAAATTTACCTCTACAGCTCACAATCAGACAATTGATTTCCTAGACCTCACCATATTTGCGGAAAATGGGAAACTAGAGACCAAAACATTCACCAAACCTACTGCCAAAAATTGCTTACTGTCCTATTACAGTTACCACCCCCGCCCGTTGCGAGACAATCTCCCCTTTAGCCAATTCCTGAGGCACAAGCGGAATTGTAGTAAAAAAGAGGACTACAAAAAACAAGAAGAAGAATTGAGTAAAAAACTCAAAAAAAGGAACTACACACCATCAATAATATCAAAATGCAAGAAAAGAGCCTCTAATCAACCTAGAGACTGCCTGCTACAAAGTACACAAAAAGAACCAGTCAAAGATCTCGTTACTTGTGTGACTACGTTTTGTCCGGCGACCTATGAGGTGCAAAAACTCATAAAGAAAAACTGGCAGATATTAACCTCCGGAAAATTGAACTGGCCAAAGCCCCGCTTTGCTAACAGAAGAACCAAAAATTTAAAAGATTTCCTTGTACACACAAGGCCAAGAAAAACACCTCTAAAGTCAACTATTAGAGATGTACATATGGTACCAGTCACCGGACATTATCCCTGTGGCACCTGTGGAGTATGCAAATTCACGTCGAGTACAAAGACCTTACAGCTGAATGACAATCTAAAATGGACTCAAAGGAGCCATACAAATTGTAACTCCACATACGTGATATATCTGATCACTTGCCCATGCCAAAAGCAGTATGTGGGCATGACATGCCGGAAGGTCAAACTCCGCATAGGGGAACACCGGAGCAATGTCAGGCTAAAAAAGAGTACGACCAAATTATGCACCCACTTCATAGAAGCCGGCCACACATGTGACGAGCTCAAGTGGACAGTACTAGAAATGCTTCAAACTAAAGATCAAAATGCAGAACAAGCCCTTTTCAATAAAGAACAGAGATGGGTGGATCGCCTAAAGAATGATGAAATAGGAATGAATGATCACATTCCTTGGACCCAACTATACTGATCCTATCCAGAAAAATGAAGACTACCTGTCTCTACATATATATTACATTCGATATAATTGAACCCTAACACCCATATGTAGTTAAAAGGATCATTAAGCCATGCAAAATATACATAAAATAAAACATGTAGGCTAATCCGATCAACACTGAATCATGCTGATAATTGTGCCAGGAACAGGGCTCTCTTGATTCAATATATCAGCCAGCTATAGCGATTTTGTAAACAAATGGTCCTACCTTTCTGTTAGTGGCTAGTATAAAAGACTATCAACTTCTGACCCGCCCACATCCGGGGGCAGAGTCAGCACAAGGCTCACAGATTGAAGCCGCATGGGTAAGAATGGCGTTCTCCTAGCTCTCTCCGAAGAAATGAGGTAAGATGACGACTCAAACTAACTTGTATGAATATATATTATTCCGTATATAGATTAAATCCAGAAGCGACTCTGATACCCTGTTGGATACCTAACTTCAGAAAACACCAGGTACCTTACGGGTTTTGTATGGGGTGTGCATGAAGTTGGTAGCACATAACCACATATGTTGTAAACCCCTGTTGTAAAACCCACGGTTTCCCAACACCCGCGTTTCACCAATACGCGAACCGCTGTCTGTATAACCCTTGATTTCCCATCACCCGCGTTTTACCAACACGCGAACCGTTATTTACACAATGCATAGACGCTATAGCTATGATGTATTTTGAGCGCCCTGCTTCGATGTCACCATCTAAATCCAGCCGGATTTGTTACTTGAGCTCACAATCACTTTTACAAATGCACAGTTTGTGACCGCGCTGTATCTGACACTCACCTTAGCCCTGTAAACACAGCCGTATAAAGCACATGAGTATTTACCAACTACTCTAAAACCCATTCACCTTCTCCTACATACTCACCCAACGAGGGTTGCGCTGTAATTCGGTCAACCCCCGTCCCTGCATACAATAATGCAATTATCAAAAGATGTCTGCCTTAACCCATTGAACATACTATTGTGACAATGATTTCATTGATTTCTTTCACAGCTTGGAAATTCCATTGTGTGATCTTCACCATACACATAAAGGGTGTATGTGTTATACATATCTATTTTTGTCTGTGTGTATTTTTGTTTATGTCCTGACGAAAGCTCCACTGACCCTCTGTGGGCATGACGAGCTGAAACATGTCGACTTTTTCCAATAATGATATGGTAGTTTAGTAACTCAACTACCTTAATGTCCTAACCCTGTTTTAATTGTAGTGACCAGTCAATTTTTTACATTAAAAGCGAAGTTCCTCTGGCTGAGTCATTATATTTTAGATTCCCTTTTTTCATTTCTGGACACTTCTGCATTTCACCAGAAGTAGCCTCGGGTGAGGCAGGCATACTGCACGTTAATCGTTGACCCTATGACGATGCCAAGACTCCTGATGGGGCGGATGAAAAGATATACCGCTATAACAACTCCAGGATGTCTATGAGGGTTTTCGATAAAAACTAATGGTTTTTTGCAGATACCAGTGTCCGTTCTCTTTTGATTATTAGTTACCAGTAAAGGGGAAACGAATGGACTATTTATCCTCTTCCCTCCTTTTTGTTTGATATCAGTCTTTAAGCAGCGCACAGCTGCAGGGATTCCCTAGAGACCTAGTTATATTTCATACTAGACTCTGGATCTTTAAAATTGAGGAACCATGGAGAACAATATGGGTTTAAGCTTTACAGGCAGCGACATTGACGAAATCTTAGCAAGCCATTCCTTACTACAGAACCAAGAACTCATCGAGGCAATCGCACAAACAGATGAGTGGGACACTCTGACTACCAAGAAACGGGAACAAATCCGGACTGCAATACACGGGATAATTATGACCGAATATTTAAGATCCAAATCCGCCCCAAAGGGCTTATGGGTCACTAATGCACCGAGAATCTTTTTGCATGATTTGGTCTTCCGACGCGATTGGTCCTCCATCTCGTGGAAATGTACACTGGACTACCTTGTACTAATAGTCAAAACAGCCAAAAGACTATCGGATGCTCTCTTGAAAGAGATAGAAGAGTGCGAGAACGAACTTAAAAAAAGCATAAATCCGCAGGTATATAAGAAACGCCTGGACGAAATTACCAAAGAAATGGATGATATGCAAGAATATCTCACACAGAACAAACTCCAGAAATTATCGAAATAACTAAAAAAGTTCAGTCAGGAGAAAATGCACCCGTATTCTAAGGAAGATTTTACCTTTACCAACAACGGCTCGGATGGAGACTCATCTGGTGGGAATTCCTCAGAGGGGTCGGAAGCGAGCTTCGACGGTTCAGCCCCAAGAAGAGGCCGGAACAATTTTCGGTTTTCACGTCCCCGAAGAGCCAATAGATGGCAAAGACCACCATTTTTTCATGGAAATCCCATGCCCTACTACCCTTCATATATGCCTCCTTTTGCAGGATGGATGAATCCTTACCATCCAAACGCTAACCAACAACATCAAATGGAAGGGCAACATATGCCTAATAATGTTACTCAACATCAAACACACCCTTTTTTAGGGAGAGGCCAAAGCACCGCGAGAGGCAAGAAGAAAAATCTCAGGTGGCAAGACCAACAGCCCAATGTACAAACGAGAAGCATGGCCTCTGCACAACCGGGACCGAGCAAGTAGATTCACTTATAGTGAATTTGACGACAATTACTTTAACCGAAGACCAAAAAAATGTCCTTAATAAAGGACTTGGATTCGTGCCAACACCTACAACTGATCGCTTTAAACTAAAATGTAAAGCAGTAGAGTTCTGCAGAACCCTAAAACTCAAGGCTTTCTTTGGTGATTCCGATAACCCAGTGATGGAGGGAGATACTAATCTAAGGAGGAAATCTAAATTCTGTCCTCCCCCTGCCGCAGTGCCCATCGAAGTTCAAACATTCGAACAAGCCATAATGAAAGGTATTGACAAAATGGACAAAAACAAAAAGGTTTACCACAATATGAGCAACAAAGAAAAACAAGCTTTGCTCGAATTAAGAGACAACGAGAAGATCATAATTAAACCCGCTGATAAGGGGGGCGGGGTGGTAATCCTCACAAAAGAAGGATACAATGAACAGTGCCTAACTTTACTGTCCAACGAAACCTTTTACAAAAAACTAGATGCGGATCACACTGAGAGATTGACCAACACGATCGCAATTATGGTACACGAAGCGGAGGTTAATCGATGGATTTCGAAGAAAGAGGCCGAATTTTTAACACCTAAGGCACCCAAAATACCTTTCTTCTATTCCTTACCAAAAACCCACAAAAACAAAACACCTCCCCCTGGACGCCCGATAGTTTCGGGTATCGGTTCCTTGCTTGAACCCTTGTCGAAATTTGCTGATGAGTTTTTAAAGCCAATGGTACAAAAAACGCCAACATATCTTAAAGATACGAGAGACCTGTTGAACCAGATTGGAGATATAAACTTTGATCAGAAAACCATGCTTCTGGTAGGGCTGGATGTTGAATCCCTCTACACCAGCCTACCCCAAGAAGACACCCTCAAAATGTTGGAGGACCTGCTCTTCAAGCTAGATTGGACATACAAAACTCCGCGCCATTTCATACTCGAATGTTGCAGACTTGCTCTGCAAGAAAATTACTTCGAGTATGATGGCCAATTATTTTTACAATGCCATGGAACCTCCATGGGGAGTGCATTTGCGCCTTCGGTGGCCGGACTCTACGTGAGCCGCCTTGAGGAAGAGAGCATTCTTCACGATACCAACCCATTCGTTTCCAGTATTAAATACTGGAAACGATATATTGATGATGTCCTCTTGATCTGGGATACCAAAATTGACCTAACAACTTTTCTAGAATGGCTTAACAGTAGAGATCGCTGGCTAAAATTTACCTCTACAGCTCACAATCAGACAATTGATTTCCTAGACCTCACCATATTTGCGGAAAATGGGAAACTAGAGACCAAAACATTCACCAAACCTACTGCCAAAAATTGCTTACTGTCCTATTACAGTTACCACCCCCGCCCGTTGCGAGACAATCTCCCCTTTAGCCAATTCCTGAGGCACAAGCGGAATTGTAGTAAAAAAGAGGACTACAAAAAACAAGAAGAAGAATTGAGTAAAAAACTCAAAAAAAGGAACTACACACCATCAATAATATCAAAATGCAAGAAAAGAGCCTCTAATCAACCTAGAGACTGCCTGCTACAAAGTACACAAAAAGAACCAGTCAAAGATCTCGTTACTTGTGTGACTACGTTTTGTCCGGCGACCTATGAGGTGCAAAAACTCATAAAGAAAAACTGGCAGATATTAACCTCCGGAAAATTGAACTGGCCAAAGCCCCGCTTTGCTAACAGAAGAACCAAACATTTAAAAGATTTCCTTGTACACACAAGGCCAAGAAAAACACCTCTAAAGTCAACTATTAGAGATGTACATATGGTACCAGTCACCGGACATTATCCCTGTGGCACCTGTGGAGTATGCAAATTCACGTCGAGTACAAAGACCTTACAGCTGAATGACAATCTAAAATGGACTCAAAGGAGCCATACAAATTGTAACTCCACATACGTGATATATCTGATCACTTGCCCATGCCAAAAGCAGTATGTGGGCATGACATGCCGGAAGGTCAAACTCCGCATAGGGGAACACCGGAGCAATGTCAGGCTAAAAAAGAGTACGACCAAATTATGCACCCACTTCATAGAAGCCGGCCACACATGTGACGAGCTCAAGTGGACAGTACTAGAAATGCTTCAAACTAAAGATCAAAATGCAGAACAAGCCCTTTTCAATAAAGAACAGAGATGGGTGGATCGCCTAAAGACTGATGAAATAGGAATGAATGATCACATTCCTTGGACCCAACTATACTGATCCTATCCAGAAAAATGAAGACTACCTGTCTCTACATATATATTACATTCGATATAATTGAACCCTAACACCCATATGTAGTTAAAAGGATCATTAAGCCATGCAAAATATACATAAAATAAAACATGTAGGCTAATCCGATCAACACTGAATCATGCTGATAATTGTGCCAGGAACAGGGCTCTCTTGATTCAATATATCAGCCAGCTATAGCGATTTTGTAAACAAATGGTCCTACCTTTCTGTTAGTGGCTAGTATAAAAGACTATCAACTTCTGACCCGCCATCATCCGGGGGCAGAGTCAGCACAAGGCTCACAGATTGAAGCCGCATGGGTAAGAATGGCGTTCTCCTAGCTCTCTCCGAAGAAATGAGGTAAGATGACGACTCAAACTAACTTGTATGAATATATATTATTCCGTATATAGAGTAAATCCAGAAGCGACTCTGATACCCTGTTGGATACCTAACTTCAGAAAACACCAGGTACCTTACGGGTTTTGTATGGGGTGTGCATGAAGTTGGTAGCACATAACCACATATGTTGTAAACCCCTGTTGTAAAACCCACGGTTTCCCAACACCCGCGTTTCACCAATACACGAACCGCTGTCTGTATAACCCTTGATTTCCCATCACCCGCGTTTTACCAACACGCGAACCGTTATTTACACAATGCATAGACGCTATAGCTATGATGTATTTTGAGCGCCCTGCTTCGATGTCACCATCTAAATCCAGCCGGATTTGTTACTTGAGCTCACAATCACTTTTACAAATGCACAGTTCGTGACCGCGCTGTATCTGACACTCACCTTAGCCCTGTAAACACAGCCGTATAAAGCACATGAGTATTTACCAACTACTCTAAAACCCATTCACCTTCTCCTACATACTCACCCAACGAGGGTTGCGCTGTAATTCGGTCAACCCCCGTCCCTGCATACAATAATGCAATTATCAAAAGATGTCTGCCTTAACCCATTGAACATACTATTGTGACAATGATTTCATTGATTTCTTTCACAGCTTGGAAATTCCATTGTGTGATCTTCACCATACACATAAAGGGTGTATGTGTTATACATATCTATTTTTGTCTGTGTGTATTTTTGTTTATGTCCTGACGAAAGCTCCACTGACCCTCTGTGGGCATGACGAGCTGAAACATGTCGACTTTTTCCAATAATGATATGGTAGTTTAGTAACTCAACTACCTTAATGTCCTAACCCTGTTTTAATTGTAGTGACCAGTCAATTTTTTACATTAAAAGCGAAGTTCCTCTGGCTGAGTCATTATATTTTAGATTCCCTTTTTTCATTCCTGGACACTTCTGCATTTCACCAGAAGTAGCCTCGGGTGAGGCAGGCATACTGCACGTTAATCGTTGACCCTATGACGATGCCAAGACTCCTGATGGGGCGGATGAAAAGATATACCGCTATAACAACTCCAGGATGTCTATGAGGGTTTTCGATAAAAACTAATGGTTTTTTGCAGATACCAGTGTCCGTTCTCTTTTGATTATTAGTTACCAGTAAAGGGGAAACGAATGGACTATTTATCCTCTTCCCTCCTTTTTGTTTGATATCAGAGGATATTCTTCTTCATACTCTAAATCATTCAGTTCTTCGTATTGCGGGGCGAAATAGTATTTCACGTCTTGCGCTCCTAGAGAATCTATGCACTGTATCCATTTCGGATCCAGTGACACTGTAGGCAGGTTTACTTGGCTGAATAGCGCTTCGAAGGCGGATTCCGCTGTGAGGATGTTAATCCTTTTGCCGTGTGCTAGTTCTCTTTCATTTGCTAATGCGATTTGCACTGCGTTCACAGTTCTGTCTGTGTGACTGAATGTTTTTTCTGCTTGTGTGTACAAGTGAGATTTAATTGAAATTGGTACCTTTTCTCCCTCATTAGAGGTTAGGTATGTGAATCTGCATCTTCCTGGGATGACTCGGATTACAAGATCGATCGTGTTGTCACGTGTGTCTAATTTTGTTTTTGCTAACATGTCTGTTTGCAGTGATCTCAAAATTTCTGTGTGTTTTTGAGTCCAATTGATTTGTTTAAAATCAGGTTTCATTAGTTCGTAGAGTGGTTTAACCCTCTCTGCGTAATTTAGGATGTAAGTTCTTCCGAAATTCAGAAAACCTAGTATGGATTGTAAATTCTTCAGCGTTTTTGGAGCTTGGAGTACAGCGCACTTCTCTAAGAAGTTGTCCGCTAGGCTTTTCCCTTCACTTGATAATTCGTACCCTAAGAATAGTACTGTCAGATGGGCAATTCAAGACTTTTTAAAGTTGAATTTGTAACCCTCTGCTGCGAACCCAAGTATAATGGTGTTCACTCTCTTCAAGTGAGTATCCAAGTCATCGTCTGTGAGATAAATATCATCTACGTAAGATAATGCTTCATCATCATAGATTTGTAGTAACTCTGTTACCCTAGCTGAGAATAGTCCTGGGCTGTTCTTGAACCCCTGTGGGAGTCGACAGAATTTTTTCTGCGACCCAAATGCGGAGAAAGCGGTCAAATATCTGCTTTCTGGTGCAATGTTTTGACAAAAGAAACCATTAGAAATGTCTAATGTCGTTTTATATTTTTTCCTAACTATGTTATTCATTAGGGCTGCACTATGCGAGTTTTGTACTGCAAAGGTTTTGCAACATGTATTAAGGTGTCTGTAGTCCAAAACAAGACGATATGAATTGTCTGGCTTGGAGACAGGAAACAAAGGATTGTTCATTTGAGAGGTGCATGTTTCAATCACCTCCTGGTATTCAAGTTGATCTAAGATCTCCCTGACCTGTTTTTAGCTTCTTGCTATATGGGATACTGCCTTTGGGCAGTTGGTTCACTTTTTAGTTGGATTTTGTGAGGAGGAGAGTCCTCATCCCATCCTACATGATTTTTATACAATGCAGGTGCCTGGGCTACTGCCCATTTCCTTGCATATGTATATTTTTTGTGAATCAGTATGTGATTCGAGAAGGCAGGCATAATCACTTCTTCGCCACGTGGGCACTCCCTGACAAACTCTGGGGGTCAATCTTTTTCAGCTAACAGAATATCATAGCCTTTTGAGAGCTTATCCCAAAATAGACCCTTAATTTTCCTAGTCTTATCACCCTCCATACGCAATGTTATTTCGTATATTTTATGGGGCTCGCTAAGTCTGGTGTCGGCAGTTTCAACCTGAATGTACTCATTCGTGTCCACTGTCTCCAGATGACTCATCAAGATCTTGCGCGCTATACTGATTTCTGCTGCACTGTCCAACATTGTCAATGCCCACTCCCCGTTTTTCAACTGTGTCCTCAGTATTCTCGGCATGGTTGATTACTCTAATACTGGCTACCTTCTTTTTAGGAAATTGAGATTTCTTATTTTGAGCAGGTTCCTTGTCTTTGGACTTGGTGTGCTCTCCTGGGTCTGACCGTCCTCTTCTTTCCGAATTCTGTGGAAGAGATCGAGAGGGACGTGTATCAATACTTTGATATCTATCAGGTTTTTTTATATTATCCCTATTTCTAAGGTTATATCTTTTCTCAGAGGGCTCCCTCTGGGGAGACTGGCGTTCTCGAGTCGGAGTTCTTTCCCTCCGTCGAGGAGACCTTCCTCTGGACTGGAAAACTTTTTCCTTGGGAGTGGATTGTTTATTTCCATCCCAGCTCTTTTTAGGAGTGTTTAAATTATTTTTAATAAATAATTTTTCAGGGCTTTCGAGCAGTTGGGGCTTTACTGGTTTTCCACCCAAGCTGTCTCTACCTAATTCTTCATAGCATTTTTCTATGATTTTTGCAAGCTCAACAGGATCTTTTATATCTGTTTCCCTCAACTTCTGGCGGATCGCCACAGATGCTGCTTCCCCTCTAATGTTGGCTAATAATATAGCCGAGACCTGCTTGAAGTCTTTCAGTAATTTCATACCTAGATTTAAAGCGGGCTCTGGACCGAATTCATTTTGAATCTGTTTTAGCACTTCTGGTATAACCGCCATAGACGGAACACCGTGTGTTTTTGTATAAATGGAAGCAAAGACTGTACCCCAAGTGTCACAGTCCTCCACGTGTGGTGCGATTCCCATAGGAAGGCAGATGGTCAAGATTCTGTGTTTCTCAATAGGGGTAGTATCAGGAAATACTGCCTCTATTTGAGTGATTTTCTGTGCTAACCAGAAAGGAATTTGTTCCCGTCTTACGGGTGTTTTACCAAGACATGACTGTATGTTCTGTGGTGTAATTTTATTTGTGTTCCCCTGATGAGGGGTCAGCTGGTGTGAATTAACAGCTGGCTGGACTGTTGCAGTCCGCATTACATATTGGACTAATTGTCTATGTATTTTTATTAATGTGTTTAGCTGTACTAACAGCTCTTCTCTTGACATTCTTGCAATGTCAGGATGTGGTGTGTAGCTGGCTAGAACCGGCCACGTGGCTCCTGGTCTACCTAGAGGACCGAGCCTAGTTATGTGATTATTGTGTTTTAGGGCGCCATTAAACCAGAGCAGGTGCTCTTGAAATTTAAGTGGGATTTCAATCTCCTCGAAAGGAGCGTACTCTCCCGGAGGTTCCTCTATTTTGTAATAGTGAAACTCTTGTGTTGCAGCATTTGCCGCTGGAAAGTTTATCCATGAATAGAATACCTCTGTCTGCCGATACTCGTGAGCCTCTATCACGAAAATTACTGTACCACCTTGAGGTGTCAGTCCGTTTTCTATAAGTTTAAACGTTATAGATCTTCTTAAGTGAACCGGGATGATAATAGTATCCGGGTCTGCTTGTTCGGGACCTTGCTGAGTCGCGTCTACTGCGGCCTCAGAGGTTCCGTTGGTTTCCACTGACATTTTAAAAATACAGGTTTGCAGAGTAGGTCTCCATGGAGACAAAGATTAGGTGCACAATATTTTGGAACACTGTATCCTTCAACGTTGAATAAACCGGAGCTTTACATAGGAATCTCTTCCTACTAAGGTCGGGCGGATTTTAACCTTTTACCCACTCCAGACGTCTATTGGAGTTTTTACAGGAGAAAGGGGTCTGTGAAATATGCACGACTGAGTTACTCTATAAGTCTTACGTTAGTTTATCGCCTTACCAAACGTTGGGCGCCATGTAGTGTAGTTCCTAGTTTCCCACTAGGCCCTGCGCATTGGAATAACATAAACAGTAGTATCGACGTGGAACTGCTTATATTCCAGGCCTCCACTGACTATGCTAAACTTAATTGGGTTGTGTTACCAACTAGCTCAGAGGTCACTGGAAACTTTCTTCTCTGCATAGGAAGTGATCAGCTTCCTTGGCACAGACAAGAAGGGATTCAGTTTTCCAACAACCGTGCAACATGACAACTTTGCTCCTCAGATCAAGAGTCGATCTCTAGGGTTGTGTGAAACAATAGACATGCATTTCACTCAGTCAATCTAGTGCAGTTTACTTTCACGAGATGTAGAGAATAGAGAGACGGGCGTGTATCAATAAAGGTTAACATTTATTGAACAGTCTTTCTTCTCGTACAAGAGAAATGTATTGCCACAATTGCAATAACTGTTATTATAAAAAGTACGTACAGTAAGATAAGTATTGCGAAATAGAACTGTAAAAGCATTGATATGGTTTCTTAGCCATACAATGGTTTAAAAGTAATAAAACATATATACAGTCATATATACATTAGGCTAACATACTCAACTGGTGCTTCTAACTAAGCCTACCCCAGTGTGCCTGACCTAAGCCTAACACGTGAAAAGGGGAGCAAGTAAGTAGCTTAAGTTAAGTTGGTTTTGCCAAGGTTTGTTTCAAGAATTCTCGTCTAAGGGTTTAGTCAACACCATACCTCTGAATAGAATGATGGAGGATTGGTATCTCCTTCAGGGGTCTCTCTCGATATCCCAGTCACCCGCGAGGGTAAACCGGAAGCGCCGGGACTGGATTTCTCTGCACGAGAAAGGCAGCGGCTCTCTTCAGCGCGTCGAGGAAGGAGGGGGGACAGCTGGAATCTGCTGGATGTCTTCGCAGAGGACGGCTGTTCAGCTCCTTAAGCGTACTGCACCATAGTTCGCGCTGTAGCGGCGATAATGGTAATCAGCAGCTTCACCACCACAGGATAGCAGGCTGCAGCGACAGAGTGCTAGATTTACCAACACAGGGTCATGCAGGCAGCTGGCATCAGCAACAGGCAACGAACAACGAGCATTGCTTAAGGCAACGTTGGTAATATTTATACCTGACAGGTGCCGGGTTTGACGCAAGTTTGCTGGACATAAGACGTCAATTAAAGATGTCACTAGGAAGTGACAGTTATCAGTTGCTCATTAGAGTTCCATTACTAATCAAAACATAGCAAGCGGGGATTTCCAGGTTTGCTAAGTTTTTATCTTGTTGAAGAACTCGGAGTGTTATCTAGGAATATCAGATAGTGACTGCTGCTCTGTCATTGCACTAATTGGTCGCAAAGGAAGTAGCAGAGAGTCATGCTGGAATGTGGCTCTGTTCGTGTGAGGCCAGAGATGACTTTTCAGAAAATCGCACTTGAACGGTTATGCCAATATAGGGAATAAAGGGATTTATAGCCGAATAGGGGCATAAGGTCACAGTATCGATCAGGAACCAGGATTAACACGCAACATATCCAGCTCATATGTAACACCTCACACATAATAACTGACATAGTGGCCAAATATCCTGGCGTTGCACATGATTCCTTCATATTCAGAAACAGTGGAATATACACATATCTAACTGTGGGTGAATTTGGAGAAGGATACCTGCTAGTTTAATGCATGATACTCACTCTGATAGACTCATTGGATCTGTAGAAATAGGATAGTGATTAACCATATGCCTTTCATCCTATAATTGACAGTGCATAGGATGTATACTCCTTCATACTCATACCATACCTCAGTCTTGTAACTCAGAGTGAAAGGAAATACAATGCTGCACACAAGTTAATGCACAATGTCATAGAGCGGACATTCGGCCCACTGAAGAGTAAGTTCCGCTGTCTACACATAACAGGAGAATCACTGCAGTATAGGTTAGAGATCTGTTGTAAAATTGTGGCCACTTGTGCCATGCATTAACAATAGAAACAGAGAGAGCGTCACCCTTACTCAACCACAAGGGAACAGGGTGAAAAGTCCAATGCAAAAAGAGGGTGAGTTCCCTTGGTTGTATCACCTTAACTCGACAAAATTGCACCTTCCTTACTCAGGTCTATTACTCTGGACCTGTGGAATTTATTCTGACACTCAAATCATACATTCACCTGATCAAGATCCTTCTTAAAAGTGAAACCACAAAAAAGCACTTACAGTCTACAGAAGATAATTATGTAGTCAAAAGAAAAGTCTCATTATTTTATCACAGATGGTACTGAATTTTTTAGTCAATTCATTTAAACAGTTGTACAGATTTCATCAGATTAAATGCAGTGCATACATTAAGTAAACATACTGTATTCAACAAATATACATATTGTATTCGACTGTATGAAAAAAGAGAGCATATTATAATAAAACTTCACAAATAAAAAATGCATAAAAGTGTGTCGACGCGTTTCGGTGGATCTTGCTGTGCGCACCACCTTCCTCAGGACAATTTAAAAACAATCTTTTGAAGTGAATTAAAACATAAAACATAGTCACTAATCACTCTTGGCATTATGTATTACATAAAATTTCTTCTGCGGTCTGAACACTCTAAATTGTATAGGTCTAGAAGAGTGTCACTCCTTGGCATCATATCCAAATCTAGATCTTTCTTGGAGGCTTACATGTCCATACCTGTGCATCAATTTTGTGGATCCCACTTTTAACAATGATTCAATTCTCACATTCATCCCTATTTCCGCGTTTTCATCTCATCTCACATGTAGGATTTGCAGCAGTAAAACCCGGAATCCGCGGAAATGAAAGGATTCCGGGTTTTACTGCTGCGAATCCTACGCGTGAGATGAGATGAAAACGCAAGGTAAGGGTTGTACGAAACTGGGCGCATTGTAAGAAATTAAGGGGATAAGGGAAGGACTTTGCAGTATCGGGTCAAACATGGACGAAGGAGGGGGTGCCTAGATTAACGGGGTCAAGAAAAGAGGCAGCCGTACCTGGAAAAATAGATTGATTAAATAAATAGGGGCAGGGGGGCAATAATGATGGACTGGTTAAACCGATAGAACTTACGAGAAGATCTCTCTACTTGAAGCTAGTTAAGCTTAGTATTAATAGGTAAAACTTAGGACATGGAAACTGTAACTACTCATAATCTGCACATTCTGTTTTCTGTTCTGCACCCCTTTTTTTCTTTTTTCACCCTATCTTGTGTTTGATCTGTAATTATTGTTATTTTTGCTCACTTGAAATTTGTATACAAGTGCATGTTGTCTCATCTGTTCTATTTTTGTACACTGGCCTAGTCATTATTGTTGGGCAACCAGGAGGTCATTATCTCCTTAGTCATTAATTATTTGATATAAATGTGCCCCGAACCCTTGTAAGGATGCTTTCTGAAACCATGTTTTTTAATATGAATAGGACCTGGTGTTGACATACAAAAATCATTTTCAGCTCAAGACACTAAATCAATGAGGAGTACTAGGTGGAGATTTTGGAGGTACATGATCATGGTGGGGAAGGACACACTCCTAACACAAAAGGACCAGCCCCAATATTCCCCAATGATCAAAATTCTAAATAAGCCCTGGACGGACTTGCTAGACTACTCAAACAAGTGACTATTCTTGAAATCTGAGTATAAATGTGTTTCAAAATTGTAAGTGAAACTCAAGAGTGTAAGTTACATTAGAGAGTCGCTCACAGTTACATAGGTGAAGAAGATCAAGTATCTCCTTTTTCAAAAATTGGAATTGCAATCACCCTCTCCCAAGAGTCTGAGATAGATCCAGATTTCATGAATGCCTGGTTGAGAAAAAATAGGTTTTTGCTACTTTGTGAGAAATTACATCTAAATGGGACCCAGAGGATGTCAAGGTTAAAGCAACCCTGATTCCAACCTGATATACCTCATCTAAGGAGGTCCATTTTAAAATTGTGTTGTAATAATGCCAAACCAAAATCTAGGGGGGTGTGGTGATTGATCAATCATATTGTTATTTGTTTGGTAAAAACACCTGAAAGAATAGTACTGAACATCATGGAAGGGAGATATGATGTACTCCCCCATGAGAACTAAATCGACCAAGAACTAAAAACTATTTTGTCTCAGCACTGAGAATAATGAGATGTTCCTACAGCTGGCACATTCTATTGCACCTTGCCAAGCAGGAACTGTTATCCTGCATCATTAGGATCTGTATGCAGATCTAAATACTTATGACACAAAAATAGGCAAACTGTTGATAATTTGGGCCTAATTCTCACTGAAGTAAAAACCTGTTACTACCCCAAGCACTACCTATCCATGAACCCTAAAAAACTAGTATAACTCCCTAATAAGTGACACACCCGTAAGCCCTTAAAAATCCATTCAAATCAAATATTATCCACCACTGAATCCTAATGCATGATTTATATTTAATTATAACATTACATTTATTAACATATATATATATTCACTTAAAAAAACATAGGTGTGAGAAGTTGGCCTGAAATATGATGTTTCCAATTCTGGAACCACCTTGTATCAGTCCAAACAATCCCTTATGGGGTCTGGTTGTAAGTCAACCTTATTAGACAAGCTATCTTAAGGGTAGCATAGACTAAGCAGCCTTAAAGGCTTAACTCAAGAGGTCGTGTTAAGCGAGCTGTTTTACCAATAACAGTCCTGTAATATCAAATGAAAGGACACCACACAAGTATATATTATAAAAATATATGTATTTATTTCTAAATTAATCCCCAGTACTCTTTATGAGCAAAGGGGCACAAGCGTTAAATCAAAAGCACTGTATAACATACAAAGTTACACAATTATGGATGAGGGCGGGTGGCCACTCAAACCATATATTAAAATAGTGGTATAAGAGATACCAATCGAACAGTGGTTAGGCCTAGGGCCTAGGGAATCGCTGGGAGCAGTCAGGACTAGCAATGCTGAAGTCAGGAAAAGCCCACGGGATTCGGGTGCAGCGCTTAAAGCGCGGCTTGCACCAATGCAATGTCAATGGTCCGTAAAAGTTACACAAATAGAGTTTAAGGATACTTCCGCTGTGTAGGAACACCGGCGTTGCAATGTTACCTCACCCACAGGAAGCGAGTGCATAGGGTCGAAGTGGCGTCGGGTTTTGTCACGCAGGTTATTGGTGCTTCAAGCTGTAGATGCTGCAGGCGATGTGAAGGAGAAGTGTCCGGTGTGATCCAAGAGTGGATCAGAGTAGAAATGTACCTTAAAGCAGAGGGGACAGAGTCTGGGTCACTCAGCAGTGACCAGGGTGGAACCAGGATGGAACCAGGCAATGTCGGGCGCAATCAGGTGGTTGTCAGGGAGCTTCTCTCCGCTGTCACGTGGGATCTGGGGCATCTGCGACGTCCAGGAGCAGGTCACGATCTGTCCCAGGCAGGCTCTCACCGTCGGCGCAGTCGGCTTCAAGATTGGAGCAAACAACACTTGGCAAGAGCAATCCAGGCAGGACCGGAAGATTGCTTCTCACTCGGACCAGGAGGGTCAGAGTGGGTGCTCCTTTTCAGAGGAGCTGGTGCAAATCTAGAGCAACCAGAATCGCAAGTCGGTTTTAGGTTTTCGTTGGCACAGGGGCCACAAGCCAGCTGGCAAATGACCGGGCTAACGCATCAAACCAAAGCAAGCAGAAGGGCCCCACGCTGCACTCGTCAAGTGTAGAGGGGTGAGCTTTGGTGCAAGTGTGGCTCAGGGTTGGGGCTTCTCAAACCCCAGTGTACAGCTTCGAGGGTCACTTATGGGCTGCACGGTCAGCGTCTTGTGGTCTTTTCAAGTTGGCGTGCCCCACGTTTCCCGTCGCCTCCACGGGTCTCAGCTCTGAAGGGACTGTGGATTGGGCTGTAAGAAGGCAGGCAAGCTTGATCTCGTTGATCTCTGTCGCTCAAGTTTCGGTGGTAACTGCAACAAAGCAGACGTCGTGGTGCTGGATGGTGCCTGTTTGCACAGGGTGGTCACTCCTTGACCACAAGGGAGATTCTTCAGTCTTCTACGTTGAGTAGGATGTCGAAGGGTCCAGAGTTTCATTTCAAATGTTTCATCAGGATAATCTCAGTGCGTTGGGACTGCTCCCATTCTTATACCAATCTAGGGGGCTGGATCCCATTTTACAGAGAGAGCAGATAGCTTGGGGCCCTGATTAGCAGGGAACCAGGCCAACTAAGTCGAAAACCAGCTAATGGTGCAGATCTAATTATGTATAAGAATGATATTTTGATTTATTGACAATCTAAAAACTAATAAGTAAGACACGAGTAAGCAGTCATAAATCTCACATGAAGTAACTCCTTTTTTATTGCCAAACATTGACATTTTTTTTTGTTATTGTCGCTTAATGAATGTCTAGAAGCTCATAAATAATACGACAACCTTGCTAGCTATCAATTAAGAAAGTTGCAATCTTTTGGGGCTATGCTAACCGGGAGCTTTCTTTTGTAGGGGTTTGATCTATCGTAACTTCCATCACAACTTTGCCTTCAAGTGGTCTTAAGTTGCTGCACAGGCTTCTCACCAACGCAAAAGTCTTTTCACTGGTGCTCCACTTCTAGTTCATCTGGTCCTAGAGCATGTTTCCTATGCCACAGTGATTGTTTATATCTTCGATTGTCATCATAAATACTTTATTTCGGCCTCTTGGGTCATTAAAACAATAAAACAAATAATATACACATCTAGTTTAAAAACAGTGAATACTGACAAAGATCTTCACGTACAATAGTCAATCCGCAAATCAAAGGCACAAAGCGCACAATACGTGTGTACAGGAGGGATGTGGAAATAGACATAAACCAATTAAAAACAACCGTCTGTATAAAAAATAGAAGAGTTATGAAAATGTGTGGTAAAATAAAACTATTCGAGGGGTAAGGCAAGAGTACAGACTTTCTTGCCCTACACAGGTTCGTACAATTCTTCAACCCCATAGGATCTACTTTTGGTAGGCCCGACAAGTGTGCCACATACAATTTAAGAAACACTATACAGCAAAGGCAATTGGTGAGTGAGTATCGTACTTAAGGACTCTGTAAGCCTTTGTGGAGCGCACAAAACATAGATTTTTACATAGTTGGATTAACCAATGCTTGTGCGACAGCCAAAAGAAAGGGCAGAAGAGCAAAACATGTAATTCAGACTCCGCCTTGTATTTACATGCAGGACATTCACCCGTTTGGTCTCTCACCCATTTGCTGGTGTATGCTGCTCATGGGAGGGTCCCCAGTCTCAGTTGCAGGTACAGCTTCCTAGCCAATGGGGGTTGAACAAAATTTAAAAAGGATTCTCTGTTATATACATACTTTACTAATAGACATTCTGACGTTAAATGACCACTTGAGGACCTTTCTCGGATGGACATTAGGTTAGCTACTCCATAGGAATTAACTAAGTCCAAACTGGAAAGCTTGGCACACGATATATTGGGCATTCTCCAGATATCCGGCTTGCCCAGCTTGAAGGTGAGCTCCCTTATGTGGCACAGCCATAGGATTTTCTTTGTGGTGCAAATGGATAGGAGCTCAGATAGCTCAGCCCTATGGACGGACAACTCTGAAGTCACCCACATCCTCCGCCAAAAAGTTAAAAGTTTCAGGGCAATTTCTTCTTCAAGCAGCCTCCGAGGTCCATGCAAATGTAATGTAATGTAAAGGACATTTCTACCGCGCGGCTTTCACTCCAAGGAGTATCTTGGCGGGGTAAGCCTAACAGCTGGTGCATGAAGTTATTCTCCACCTTCGTCAGATTGCTGGTAGGACAATGCCCCAACAACTCCACCCCGTAAAGCACTTGGGCTTTATAGATTTCCACCACAGGGGCAGCTGGTTTAAAAAGCTGACGTGCTATACAGTTTCATTACACCACCCACTGTCTGTGTTAATCCAAGCCTTGCTTTGTCTTGCTGTGGACCCCATTCAAAGTTCTCTGCCAAGGTAACTCCCAGGTAATCAAATATCTTGACCCTTTCGAAAGGAATACAGTGTAGGGAAGGGTTTGACTGGGTCGTGTGGGGAGGGTCGAAGACCATATATTTTGTTTTTGCTAGATTGATCTTCAGCCCTCGTAATGTCAAAACCATCTAAAATGTGCTGGATGCCCATAGGCAATTTTGATAGTAGCAGAGTATCGTCTGCGAACATCAGCGCAGGGACCTTCCCTGAAGCTAACTTAGGAGCCTCATTGTCCTCAATTGTTTTAAGACGGTCGATAAGACCATTAATAAAAAGGCAAAATAAAGTAGGGGCTAAAACACATCCCTGCTGTACTCCCTTTTGAACAGGGAAATGTGAAGTGAGTTACCCATGCCTTCCACAGCGTACTTGCGTGAAATTGTTGAGGTGTAACCTCTCATTGACATTTAGGAGGTATGGAGGAATCCCAAGGTCACTCTACACCGTCCAAAGCTTGTCTCTGGGTGTAAGGTCGAAGCCCTCCAAACCTTTTCTCTTGGTACAAGGTTGAACAATCTATGATTGTTGTTCCACCTTAGCATAACAAGATTCAGTTGCACCTTTCTACTTCTGGACATTCCCTGGCAGACGTAAATGACAATGTGATTGAATATGAGCTCTGAAGGCAGCATGCACATAATGTGGGCATACTTAGTGTTGCGACACACACTGAATGTCTGGAATAACATGACCTGAAGTCTTATATGTGAATACATCTCCTAACCTTCAGCATTATTATTGTGGCTTTTTACTGAAGATGTCCTGTCACATTTGTAGATTGTATATAAACATAAAAGTGCAGAACAGAAAACTCTATTTCTCAAACACCTGTCTTTAGGTGTGTGTCAGGACCAGCTCATACCATCAAGGATGGTTTATGCTGATGTAGTCGAAAACATTGTACTAAGGTGGAATTGTGGGAATCAATTGATATTTTCTTGCAAGCAACACTTGAGTTCCTATGAAGGAACATCTATAAACCTATGACATTGACAAACATTGACATGGATATTCGACCAGAAACATGATCAAACAAAATATTTTGGTTTCTTGGAACCTTGCCTCACTGCCTTGAAACAATCTTTCAATGTATTTCATACATGAATTGCCACATTGTTGGGGCTATGCCAGCATGTTGGTGATTATGTACCATTGGTTCAAATGACACTGTAGCTCATTGTCAAACCCTAGTGTTTCCCTACAGACACTATGTCTAATTGAGGATAACAGTTTGTGTTAGTTTTCAGTTGATATTCCGTATTCAGGATTTATTATCACATTTTGTCTATTTAGCACCCACAAACTGATGGGCAGACTGAAATATCAAATATCAAACCAATCAGTTCGTACAAGTGCACTTTAGTTGGAATTGTCATGTAGAAATATAAATCCAGATAACATCCCAATAACATTCACAATATGTTTTCTAGTATCTATCATCGTCAAACACATAGGCCAGTGAACAGAATGAATTTTAGCTCAAATTAAGGCAGCCTTAAAACATGTTGCATTTAGGAAAGGAAAAGGCACGGACATGTAATACCTTGTAATGCAAGCCTGGCCAGCAATAAATAGTAGAATTAATGGGGTCCCCTAGAGCTCGCCCACAATACATAGGACTTCCAGTTAACAATGTTCTAAGCCTATTCGGTTACTAGCTACATGAATAATGATAAACTGAGGTAGTCAGCATGGCAACACTATATTCTATTTTCTCATGAGTCATCAGGGCTTAATATCAAATATACAAAAATAAATTGTTGCCTTGTTGACTATACAAGTTTGCTTTATTTTAGGGACCATTAACTCTGTAGGTAGATGATATTTCCCATCTGCTACATTACTGCTAATCCCGTCCATTATTGCTTTAGAATCCTGCTTTATTGGTTGTGTGTAGTCACGGCGAGTCTGTTGCTGATGTATAACAGTTTTCATTAGGGGACAGACACCTTGCGCATCTATTACTGATCTCTCTCAGTGATAGCTGTGTTGCTTAGGATAAACTTCAAAGGGTACCAGAGCCTTCAGGGATTAAGAAAGAAGCGGACCTAGAACCTTTCCATAGTCCTCATGTACAACTGATATTAACAGATTCTTAAGCAGCCATGTGCAGTCTTAAATCTGGGTCTTGATAGATCATTGCCCCCCCAGAGCTGTAAGCTATTGGTGTTGAGGTGTTTAATCCTGTGGCAAATAGAGTACTAAATTACACTTAGGACACTTAAGAGGCAGCAGTAATCCCTTCCGTCTGGAAGAAGGCTAAACTACTACCTTCATTGTAGAAGTCTTCTGTAGATCTCAAAAAACAAGCCAACTACAGGAAGATCTCCACCTTCATCCTAGGCAATCCGGTTTCAGATCTAAGCACTGAAACAGCTGTTCTTGAGATCTCTGGGCATATAAAAGGCACTCTGGATAGCATTGCATCTGTCGTGCATGGTCGCTCTTACGATCCTTTGATGTAGACTGCATGAAATCGGGCTGCAATGTATGGCTTTCAGCTGGCTAGGTTCATTCGTAGGGGAAAGAAGACAAGAGGTCTGGACCACTCCTTTGGCATCAGGCAATATGGCCATGACATTTGGGGTCCCACCATGTTCGGCCATGAGTCCCATCTTGTTTAACATCTACCTTACCCTTTTTAACTATGTGGTTCAATCATTGTGAGCAAAGATTTTATCGGATGTGAATGACAAGCAAATTCGCTTTTCCATTGAGAAAGGCAAGGACTTTTCTCTGAACTCAATCAAGACATGTCTGTCTGTTGTGTTCTTCTGGATGCTTCAGCATTGATTAATTTCCAATGACGATAAGGGGAAATCTTCTTTTTCAGCAAGGATGGACCTTCTAACTGGGCAGCCTCTTGGCCAGATTGAGCACCTCTCTCATGTTGCCTCAAACAAGTGTAGCTGGGAATTTATGGGTCAAATTAGACAACCAGTTATCATTTCAGCCCCATGTCAGAGTTGTGGTAGGAACCTGTTTTGGTTTACTCTGTTCCTTAAAACACTTTTTGGTATATTCTGTCTAGTCTGGCCAGGACAAGAGTTGTCCAAGCCTTCATTGCATTTTGGCTGTACTGTGCTAATGTTCTCTATCTTGGTCTTCCTGACTATGTTAATAAGAAACTTTAGCGGCAGTGCAACGCTTCCTCAAACTGCACTTGAGATCTCCGATCTTGACTATTCTCTCATTCTCTACATTCTCTGTATTTGCTCTGTGTGAAGAAACTAATTGTGTTCAAGGTACTGGTTTTGATCCATATAGCTTTTCAACAGATAATCCCTAGCTATTTGGCTACCAGAATTCACATGACCTTCCCTACAAGGAAGCAGTGATCCTCCAATAAATCCCTTGCTTTTGTCCCAAGAATCTTGTCCATGCTGGAAGAAATAACTGCCTGTAGAACTTTGTCTTGCTCACTCAGTCTTAATTTGAACATTGAATCAGAAGCATTGGGACACACCACAAAGCAGCTGTGTGCTTTATAAATCATATTAATTAGCATCATAATATCTCCTGGCTTTGAGTTTTTTCTGGCACACAGATGACATATCATTTTCATACAAATGGTTTTTAAAACTTATTTTATGTTTTATAATCACCTGAAAAGAAACTCTGATAAAACAAATCTTTATACTTTTGGTACTTCTCTTTACATATGGTCTGAATCTTGGTAACTATGCACTTCCAACCATCTTCAGCCTCTATAATATTGACCCCCTAATGGCTCTCTCCCAGCATATATAACATTGGGCCCTAATCTTGATATTTGATTTGAAAATTATCTGTTAAATCTCAGATTTGTAAATGTGTGTCACCCTGTGATTTGGATCGTAGAATCAAGGTTCTCTCAGCAACCTCTGACTTGTAAGAAAAGCATCTTCAAGTACGCTATCCACATGATACAAGTTATTTAGAATATTACAGTTTGTCTCATGCCTGGACTAACTCAAAAATATTCAATTTCTGACAATCTCAGGACTTTAAGAATCACGCATCTGCCATTGCACTCTGCCCAATATTAGGGAGAGCTTTTTAAGGGTTCACTGGCATGATATCAATGCATGCAATATTGGCATATTTAATTTACGTGTAAGCCCCTGGTAGTTAGGTTTACCATATGATTAGGGCCTGTACATTAAATGTTACCAGTGGGCCTGCAGCACATATGGTACCACACACTTACCAGGCACCTTAAACATGTCCCAGGTGTGCCACTGCAGCCTGAGTGCAATGTAAAACTAAACTGCCACATCAACCTGGAAAAATACATATTTTTCCTTGTCCGAAACTTCCCTGTTAATACATATGTCACTGCTGGGTAGGCCCATGGCAGAACAGAAGCCTGGGTACTGTGGATTTAAAAAGTAGGACATCAACTTTTAAATGTATGTGCCCTCATAGTAGAAAACTCTTACTTTCATTTTTCACTACTGCAAGGCCTATATTTCCCCATCAGATAAAATTGGGTATTCTTTATTATATGTAATAAGATATAATTCCCATTTGGGAGATGGTAGGCATGTTTTGTCTGGAGCATTTGTAATTATACAGAAAATGCTATTCATTGGCAAAGTCTGCATTTTGAATAACATTTTGAAAATGCCACTTTTAGAAAGTTGGTATTTTTCTGCCTTTAGCCATTTTATGCCTGCAGACTGTCTTGGGTCAAATGACTAAGTGTAATTGACAGTTAGGCTTTGTGAAATGCTCCAAGACAGTCACACAAAAGAGGGATTAGGTGTGCCTGAATTGGCCATCTGCTTAAATGATGGGTGAAGAGATGAGCATGGCCCCATTTGCAACTGAATAGGGAGCATTGTACCCTCACTCAATAGACCAAACCTCTCTGCATTGTCACTGCTGCCAGCTTGAAGTAAACTCAGGGGAGTGAGTAAAATTCAATGCACTTCAAAGTCCTGTCTAGAAGGAGGGCTCCAGGGTATAAAAAGGGGACCTCAGACATTCACACTCTTGATTTCACTATACAACTTTGGAAGGACTCTCAGAGGAGTGCCTTCTGCTGTGACCTGCTGTGCATTCTGCTGGACTTCTGCTATATATGAAATGACTGATATGCTGCCTGGAGACTGCCTTGAACTCTCAGAGGCCAGCCCTGATGTTGAACCCTACATCTTTACCTGCACCAAGGACTACCTGAGGAATTCCAAGGGTTAGTTTGATATCCTTCTGTTCAGAGCCACAGGGGCATAACAGACTCCCAACATGTTGAACCTGGACTTGGACCTGGACCCAGCCTAAGTGAGTCCTGAACCCCCAAGAGGTGTCCCACCAGTCATGGGTTTTGCTACAGTTGTTCAGATGTTCAAATCTCAAAGCTGAGGATTTATTAACATTGTGGCTAAAAAATGATCTGACAATCAGGCTAGTCCAGTAGCAGTCTTCCCACCTATCTGCCAGAGGTGCATTTCCACTCGGATTGACTTTACAGCTTCTCCGCAGCAGCAACATTTTTTCAGTGGTCCTTCACTGACATGAGGTCCAGGTTTACCTTTTTAAAGTGGACCCTTAAACTTCAGGTCTAAATGTTTACTTCATGTCTATGTTTACCTATGTGATTTGGGCCATTAGATTTCGAAGTTAAACCTAGACTTCAGGTGATAAATGTACCTTTATGAATTGGACCCTGAGAGTCCCAAGCTTCACTCTTTACTGTTGATATCACTAAGAAACTGTTGGTGAAAACCATCCACAGTATTACTTTTACCCTTCGTAGTCCTACAATATTAATATGATTCTATATGTTCACTGAGATAAAATAGAAATATATTTTTAAAGTATAGGACAACCTATTCTGAGATTTCTGAAACTCACACAAAACCCTGCTCAAGCTCTTTAGTTTAGTGCAGTGCCGCTTAATATCATACAATTCACTGACAAAGACCTTATAATTCTTTTCATTATAATTGATTTTATGACACCAACAAAGTTTCAAAGCAATATGATACAAACATTATCAATTCTTGGTTGTGTTTGAACTACTATTAAAGTGGAAGCGATGTAAAGGCCCATGGATATGTGTGATTCTTATGGTACTTGTCTACATCCCCCTACGTCCACATTTCCATAAAGTTTGTTAGTTGTCTGGTGCTAAGTTAGAAGAAATAGTGCATTTCAAAGGATATCTCTTTGTAACATGTTTTAAGCTTTCACAGATGATATTCTACAACACAGGGGTGTAGTTTTACAATGATGAGACACTAGATTATCAAAGAGGGTCAATGCGAGCCCTTGACTAAACCTGAATATAGATCTAATAAAGCAAATCGTTTCTAAGGCCTCTTTTCCTTGATTTGACAGGAAGTGTTTAATGAGCTTTACTAGACATAGTTAGCCCCATTGAACAAGTAGTGCACCTAAACCAGTTTCTCAACATAGAGGCATTTCACAGGGTCACGTGGTTCAGAAACTCTTATTAACATGACCTACAACTTGTCAAGAGAATTTCTGTCTCATCTCCATCACTCCTTTCAAGCAATAGTAGTCTCATTCAAGACACACATGTTTCTATGTGCAAATTCCAGTACGGGTTCTACCTTTCTACTTCTGAAGAGACTAATTTAATAAATCAGTAGAATATGTGTTTTAAGTAGTTAATTATGCAGTGTGGTGGTTTGGAAGCTCTTGTATCTATTCTTTACTTTTTTCAATAATCTTGGTGTAGGTTCTGATGCGTTCTTTACAGCATTGTTTTGCCATCAATCAGATTCAGTTTGTCAACTTGGAATCCAAAAAGATGTAATTTTCTCCCTTAGGCCTTTGTCTTGAGCTGCTCAATTAGGTTTAATACTTATCACACCTATTAAATAAGAATACTGTGTTGATTCATTATCTTTTAGTGTAATATGTAGCATCAATTGTGAGTATTACTACATCATCATCTGCACATCCCAGTAATTTCCATTCCCTTTGACTCCCTTTAAATTCCATCAGCTTTGATTTGAAAACCTTTAGGGATCAATTACAATGGGGGTTGGACTAGCATCCAACCACATTTTTCTCAGGGCAGGAACCATCCGAAAATGAGTTGGCAGTTCTGCACTCCCTATTATGATAAGACTGCCATGCAGGCAGTCACAAAATTCATTTTTCTAGTGCAGCTTGTGATGTGTTATAGGAAAAGTGCCCCAGCACAAGCCACACTTGAAAGAAGCATTTTGTGCACATCCATGAACTGTGTGCCATGCACCATGTGGTGCCTGGGATATGGTGCATGGATGTTTGGGATGACACTATTTGCCCTGGAGCCTCATGGCAGAGGTTCATGGGGCCCACTAGGGGCCACCAAAGTCCCTTTCCGACAGCCTATCAATGGCAGTCAGTCAGTCCTGCAAAGTCTGTCAGAAAGGGACATCATAACCCCTGCCTCATTGTAGGGATTATGATATAACTAACACTCCAACTGACTCCTTGAGCCTGTTGGAAGCGTTGCGGTACCTCTGCAGTCCGTCCGACCACATCATAATGCAGCGGTCAAACTGTTATGCTGGATGTCAGTGGGACCATCACAGATGGCTGGTCGGTGGCAGCCCACTGATATTATGATCTGGCGCTTAGTATGTAATGAATGTTTTAATTGTACCCAGTAAGTACCAGAAGATACAAAAACCAACACAATAAATTGTTATGTATGTAGTAGCTGGAGTTACTGTTTATGTTAAAAAATTATAGACGATTCACAATGAGACTTAAGTGTTAGAGTAGTTTAATATATTCATTTGCTAGGGGCCATCTTGTGGGACTCTTTCCCATGCACTGAATCATTACATACTATAACCACTGTCTGTACCTAGTACCCCTGTGGTTTGGAGTCATGGACTTTGGAGATCATCCGATCCTTGGTCTCTGGACGCCATTAAAGGCTCCGTCTCGGAGACTATCAAACTCACAGCCCCCTAAGGCCTCTAAGACCTATGGAGACCACAGCCTGTGGAGACCCTAAGACACAGTGCCAAGACACCTCTGGGTATACGTGCGCTTTACAAATCCATGTAACATAACATAACATAACAGGGCCTTTGGACTCGCAGGGAGACTATTCAGCACATCAACCACTTAGGGCTTAAGGGCTTAAGCCATATTTCTTGACCTCAAGTTCTTTCTTCTGGTTCTCTGGGGCAAACATATTAACTTACTCATACGCAAAACAAATGTTTTGTATTGGTAGTGCAGTTCAATTATTGAAAGCCCCCTGAACTAATCCATCCTCAAGGATTATCAACCCTAAACTCAAAATCTTTTTTCAAGACCATGGTACAGCTGTTTGCACATTCAGAGTTTGTTTTGTATGCTCCTTGCTGAGTGTCATGAGATGGCTCTTTAGAAGGAAAACATCAGGTGCTAGAAAATAAATTAAAAACACCTTCTGTAGCCGACTGCCTAGCCAGAAATGATAACAAGTCCTGCGTGCTCCGTTTGCTGATCTTAAGACTTTTCACACAAAATTAGATAATCTGTTGACATTTAGGGCATCAATCTGACACATTTAAATTCTTCAGACTACCCCTAATCACTACCCATCCATGAACTGGACCAAACTATTTCAACCAACTAATAAACAGAACACCCATTAACCCTGCAAATACATTAACAATCAAATAACACTCACCCAAAACCCTTTAAAACAAATTATATATAAATATATTCACTGAAAAAAACATAGGTTTCAGGGACGTTATAGTTAGTTAGTTGAACATTTGATTCATATAAAACCAGAGAAATGTGCGTGTATAGTTAGTTGAGCAAACAATAACCCGCGCTCCTGTAATGCACTGCTGATGATGTCACATATTACATCACTCATGACATCACTGATGACATCTCAGATGACATCATTCATGACATAACTGATGACATCATCCAGTGAATGTGTTTTTCAAAAAATCAAAATATGTTTTATATATGTATATCTCAAGGTCGATGGACGAATAAATGGGTATATAAGTGTCTAAGTGGATGATTTTTTGGGAAAAATTGATTGAATAACTGAATGATTAAGTGTATCTTAGTGAATACATGGGTTAGTGAGTAATGTTTAAATATGTAAATATCTGTATCAGTCTCTCACTTTGTGTATACGTGGCTGCATTGGTTGGTGAGTAGCTACATGAGTGTCTATATGGGTTATTAGTTGTTTTTTGGGTATCAGTATGAGTGTCTGTGTGGTTCGTTGGGGGGTATTAGTGTATTAGGGGGAGAAGTGTGGCTCAGTGGTTAGAGGCGGCAGACCCGGAAGCTGAGATCGGCCCTGGACCAGGGTTCAATTCCCCGCCTCGACAGGGCTTGGGCTCAATAATTCCACGGACTCGATAATTCTCGCTCCGGTGCCTACTCGACTCTCGGGTTCACACTCTGCGACTCTGGGCAATAGCTTTCTTAATCTCCACAACGGCCCCTCGCGGCGGGATGCCTGGCTTTCACCTTGTGGATACCCTGCCGAGGTTATCTCACAGGGGAATACCAGGACGGGTTCCCTAAGCAAGCGCTTAGATGCCTGCGATGTGGGTGATTTGCGCTATATAAATACATGTACATTTACATTTACATTATTTACATTACGTAGTGCATAGATGCATGAATGAGTGGCTCACTGCTTGCATGTGTTGAAGACAGCATGTGTGCAGGACTGTATAGGTGGATGAGTTTATGTATGGGTTTGTTAGTGAGTGAATTACTGTCTCAATAGTGTCTTTATGAGAAACTGCATATGTTTTAAACTAGTATATGTTTTAATACTAATATATTTGTGTATATAAGTGAGTATATGTGACACTGAGAGATTGGAAAAGTTCCTGTATAAATTAGTATGTGTTTCTATAAGTGATTGCTGAAGAGAGTAAGTATGTGTAAGTTTTTGTAGCAGTAAGTGTGGTGGTGTGTATATAAATGTATATGCAATATAATGTATGTTTGATACTCTGTTTGCATGTGTGACTATGTGCATGAGTAACTCTATGGATGAGTGTCAGTGTGTAACAGGATATATAGGTGTTTGAGTACCTATGATGAGTGAGTACATGTCTGAGTGACTGTATAGGACGGTTTGTGAATGAGTGGATGTGTGTGTAGATCTTGGAATTACTGATTAGTTGTGTTGTAAGTAGTATTGGTATGTCCATTGTTTTGAAAATGTTAGTTACTATTTTTGAGTGTGTGAATCAAAGGTTATATTAGGGTGAGATGAGGTATTTCACTCTATCACAAGGATGATGCCAGCAGTGATGTCATCAGTGAAGTCATTTGAGATGTCATCAGTGATGTCATGAGTGATGTCACTGACCATGTCATTAGTGATGTAATATGTGACGTCATCAGCAGTGCATTGCAGGCATGTGAGTTATAGTTAGCTGAACTAACTATAACAGGAGAATGTCACTGGTTTTGTATGAGTGAAATATCCAGCTTACTATAATAGCCCTGAAACCTATGTTTTTTTCAGTGAATTGCAAAGGTTTTTTAAATGCTAATTTGTACCTATAACATGCCTGAAACCTATGGTTCAATCAGTTAATTTCAAAGGCTTTTTGAATGCTATTTTCTAACTATTCCTACAAAGTTAGGACATGTGAAAAATAAAAAAAACACACAGAAAGAAGAAAAAGAAATGCAGAAAGAAGCAACAGAAGTACTCAAAGACAAAGAAAAGTGCACGGAGAAGGAAGACATGCAGAAAGAACAAACAGAGGAGCAGAAAGAAGCCTTGTTGCAAAATAATCCTGTACCCTCAATTTTTTCAGAAGGGTACTGGTGGTAACTCACTCTGACTAACCAGTCCTACAGCCAGTGCTATGCTAAAAGACACTTAGAATACAGTGAAAACAACTACATACACTAGGGAACACTATGCGTTGGGTACCCCTATGATTAGCATGACCTCCTCTGTAAGCCCCTCGTACATAATAGGGAAGGGTAAATAAAACTACCTCTTAACACGTGCCACAGGGTGCGTTTGCACACTGGGGAAGGGAGGGAGGCCTGGGGTGACACGTGTGCAAACACGCCCTGTGGGCGTTTTAAGTTGGGGGATAAAGTCCCCTTGAAGCCTGAGGGTCCCTGGGGGCCAACTAACTCACCAGGTATGTCCAGTAAGTGCCATAGTGTTGCATTGCAGAAAGGTGTAAAATGGGGCATGGCCTCCTACCACCTCTCTGCAATGCAACTCTGTGATGCTTACTGGAAGTACATGGTGTGCTAGTTAGACCCAGGGACTCTCAGGATTAAAGGGGACTTAATTCCCCAACTTAAAATGCACAACAGGGCATGTTCACACACGTCAGGCCCGGTCCCCTCCCTTCACCACTGTGTAAACACACCCTGTGGCCATTTTAATTTGGGAGATTAAGTACCCTTGAATTGTGAGGGTCCCTAGAGTCCAACTAGCCCCCTAGGTACCTCCAGTAAGCGCCACTGTGCTGCATTGCAGAGTGGTGTAAAAAGGGCCATGGCCTGGACCACCTCTCTGCAACGCAGCGAAGTGGTGCTTACGCAAGGCACATGGTGGGCTAGTTGCCTTCCAGGGCCCCTCAGGACCCCTGCACTGCAGCTTCCCTTTACTTTTGTGGACATTTAGGCCATGGGGGAGGGTTCTCCGGGGCCACTAATGATTCGAGAAAGGAGCACATGGATCCCCTCACCCTAATTAAACTATGGGGTATCGGGGATCCATTGCTTTTTGCTTTGATCCTGTGGGAGTTTCGACTGATTGCAGCAAAATTCCCTATGGGTTGCCTTCACAGGTTCAAATGGGCGGGTTATTATGTTATTTTTATGTTCACACTTCAGGTCAGGGGGCTTCCGGCAAAATGTTTCTAATGTTTCTCATGGCCAGTCAGAGAGCTCACTCCAGTGTGATTCTGACAGACTGGCACACGGGTAAAAATCTTCCTGACCCAATCAGTATGCTCCATTTTTAAATTGAAACTCCCAAGATACTCTCAAGAGCCTCTTTCAGATGCAACCATCCATATATACACATATTTTCAAATCTACTGACTTAATTTAACCTAAAGGACAGATTTATCAAGCTATTTTACATTAGAACATTTTGTGAATCACAAAAATAGGACGTTTGCACACACAAAATGGCCTGTTCCAATCTCCATCGCAAATATGGAGATTGGAACAGGCCATTTCGCAATTTGAGAGTCTCAAATTGCGAATTCACAAAATTTTAATCTCACAAATTGCGAATTTGCCAACCAATTTATGAAACATTCACAAATTTCAATTGAGTCAAATTTCACAATGTTGCACTTTAAATTTACCACCAATTCAGGCCAGGTAGTAACCAGGTGAAAACTAATTAAACAGGCCCAGAGTGCCTCCGTTTCTTTCACAATGGCAGCGCGGTATGTCATAGCGAGGAGGATGCAGATTCAAGCAGAAGCACAGAGAAGGAGGAGGAGACAGGAATGCGTTTACAGAGTGCACTTTACCCTATTTTAGCAGACAGAGGAGGAAATCCATGACAATTATAGACTAAACTAGACCCAATAGCTGACCTACAGCCTACTAGCATCAGATTCAGAGTCAGATAAAGAGGAGGAACCTGGTTTCATGCTTCTTGAATGTTTTCTTAGATACAATGGTACAGAGGATGCACCATTACATCAGATTCCCCACTACACAACATGTATTGCAGCAGACAAAATTGGATTTAATTGGGTGCATTGATGGGACACATGTAGACATCTGCCAACCCTCAGACAATGAGTATGTGTTTAGGAACAGGAAATCCTTCATTCGCTCAACATCCAGCTCATATGTAACACCTCACACATAATAACTGACATAGTGGCCAAATATCCTGGCGTTGCACATGATTCCTTCATATTCAGACACAGTGGAATATACACATATCTAACTGTGGGTGAATTTGGAGAAGGATACTTGCTAGTTTAATGCATGATACTCACTCTGATAGACTCATTGGATCTGTAGAAATAGGATAGTGATTAACCATATGCCTTTCATCCTATAAGTGACAGTGCATATGATGTATACTCCTTCATACTCATACCATACCTCGTCTTGTAACTCAGAGTGAAAGGAAATACAATGCTGCACACAAGTTAATGCACAATGTCATAGAGCGGACATTCAGCCTACTGAAGAGTAGGTTCCGCTGTCTACACATAACAGGAGAATCACTGCAGTATAGGTTATAGATCTGTTGTAAAATTGTGGCCACTTGTGCCATGCATTAACAATAGAAACAGAGAGAGTGTCACCCTTACTCAACCACAAGGGAACAGGGTGAAAAGTCCAATACAAAAAGAGGGTGAGTTCCCTTGGTTGTATCACCTTAACTCGACAAAATTGCACCTTCCTTACTCAGGTCTATTACTCTGGACCTGTGGAATTTATTCTGACACTCAAATCATACATTCTCCTGATCAAGATCCTTCTTAAAAGTGAAACCACAAAAAAGCACATTCAGTCTACAGAAGATAATTACGTAGTCAAAAGAAAAGTCATTATTTTATCACAGATGGTTCTGAATTTTTTAGTCAATTCATTTAAACAGTTGTACAGATTTCATCAGATTAAATGCATTGCATACATTAGGTAAACATACTGTATTCAACAAATATACATATTGTATTCGACTGTATGAAAAAAGAGGGCATATTATAATAAAACTTCACAAATAAAAAATGCATAAAAGTGTGTCGACGCGTTTCGGTGGATCTTGCTGTGCGCACCACCTTCCTCAGGACAATTTAAAAACAATCTTTTGAAGTGAATTAAAACATAAAACATAGTCACTAATCACTCTTGGCATTATGTATTACATAAAATTTCTTCTGCAGTCTGAACACTCTAAATTGTATAGGTCTAGAAGAGTGTCACTCCTTGGCATCATATCCAAATCTAGATCTTTCTTGGAGGCCTACATATCCATACCTGTGCATCAATTTTGTGGATCCCACTTTTAACAATGATTCAATTCTCACATTCATCCCTATTTCCGCGTTTTCATCTCATCTCACATGTAGGATTCGCAACAGTAAAACCCGGAATCCGCGGAAATGAAAGGATTCCGGGTTTTACTGCTGCGAATCCTACGCGTGAGATGAGATGAAAACGCAAGGTAAGGGTTGTACGATCTGGGCGCATTGTAAGAAATTAAGGGGATAAGGGAAGGACTTTGCAGTATCGGGTCAAACATGGATGAAGGAGGGGGTGCCTAGATTAACGGGGTCAAGAAAAGAGGCAGGCGTACCTGGAAAAATAGATTGATTAAATAAATAGGGGCAGGGGGGCAATAATGATGGACTGGTTAAACCGATAGAACTTACGAGAAGATCTCTCTACTTGAAGCTAGTTAAGCTTAGTATTAATAGGTAAAACTTAGGACATGGAAACTGTAACTACTCATAATCTGCACATTCTGTTTTCTGTTCTGCACCCCTTTTTTTCTTTTTTCACCCTATCTTGTGTTTCATCTGTAATTATTGTTATTTTTGCTCACTTGAAATTTGTATACATGTGCATGTTGTCTCATCTGTTCTATTTTTGTACACTGGCCTAGTCATTATTGTTGGGCAACCAGGATGTCATTATCTCCTTAGTCATTAATTATTTGATATAAATGTGCCCCAAACCCTTGTAAGGATGCTTTCTGAAACCATGTTTTTTAATATGAATAGGAAGGTGACTCAAGGACCTGGTGCCCAGTTATGTGGTAGGTGTTGACATACACAAATCATTTTCAGCTCAAGACACTAAATCAATGAGGAGTACTAGGTGGAGATTTTGGAGGTACATGATCATGGTGGGGAAGGACACACTCCTAACACAAAAGGACCAGCCCCAATATTCCCCAATGATCAAAATTCTAAATAAGCCCTGGACGGACTTGCTAGACTACTCAAACAAGTGACTATTCTTGAAATCTGAGTATAAATGTGTTTCAAAATTGTAAGTGAAACTCAAGAGTGTAAGTTACATTAGAGAGTCGCTCACAGTTACATAGGTGAAGAAGATCAAGTATCTCCTTTTTCAAAAATTGGAATTGCAATCACCCTCTCCCAAGAGTCTGAGATAGATCCAGATTTCATGAATGCCTGGTTGAGAAAAAAGAGGTTTTTGCTACTTTGTGAGAAATTACATCTAAATGGGACCCAGAGGATGTCAAGGTTAAAGCAACCCTGATTCCAACCTGATATACCTCATCTAAGGAGGTCCATTTTAAAATTGTGTTGGGATAATGCCAAACCAAAATCTAGGGGGGTGTGGTGATTGATCAATCATATTGTTATTTGTTTGGTAAAAACACCTGAAAGAATAGTACTGAACATCAGGGAAGGGAGATATGATGTACTCCCCCATGAGAAAGAAATCGACCAAGAACTAAAAACTACTTTGTCTCAGCACTGAGAATAATGAGATGTTCCTACAGCTGGCAAACATCAGGTGATAGAAAATACATTCAAAACACATTCTATTGCACCTTGACAAGCAGGAACTGTTATCCTGCATCATTAGGATCTGTATGCAGATCTAAATACTTATGACACAAAAATAGGCAAACTGTTGATAATTTGGGCCTAATTCTCACTGAAGTAAAAACCTGTTACTACCCCAAGCACTACCTATCCATGAACCCTAAAAAACTAGTATAACTCCCTAATAAGTGACACACCCGTAAGCCCTTAAAAATCCATTCAAATCAAATATTATCCACCACTGAATCCTAATGCATGATTTATATTTAATTATAACATTACATTTATTAACATATATATATATTCACTTAAAAAAACATAGGTGTGAGAAGTTGGCCTGAAATATGATGTTTCCAATTCTGGAACCACCTTGTATCAGTCCAAACAATCCCTTATGGGGTCTGGTTGTAAGTCAACCTTATTAGACAAGCTATCTTAAGGGTAGCATAGACTAAGCAGCCTTAAAGGCTTAACTCAAGAGGTCGTGTTAAGCGAGCTGTTTTACCAATAACAGTCCTGTAATATCAAATGAAAGGACACCACACAAGTATATATTATACAAATATATGTATTTATTTCTAAATTAATCCCCAGTACTCTTTATGAGCAAAGGGGCACAAGCGTTAAATCAAAAGCACTGTATAACATACAAAGTTACACAATTATGGATGAGGGCGGGTGGCCACTCAAACCATATATTAAAAAAGTGGTATAAGAGATACCAATCGAACAGTGGTTAGGCCTAGGGCCTAGGGAATCGCTGGGAGCAGTCAGGACTAGCAATGCTGAAGTCGGGAAAAGTCCGCGGCTTGCACCAATGCAATGTCAATGGTCCGTAAAAGTTACACAAATAGAGTTTAAGGATACTTCCGCTGTGTGGGAACACCGGCGTTGCAATGTGGGTGAGGTACCCACAGGAAGCGAGTGCATAGGGTCGAAGTGGCGTCGGGTTTTGTCACGCAGGTTATTGGTGCTTCAAGCTGAAGATGCTGCAGGCGATGTGAAGGAGAAGTGTCCGGTGTGATCCAAGGGTGGATCAGAGTAGAAATGTACCTGAAAGCAAAGGGGACAGAGTCTGGGTCACTCAGCAGTGACCAGGGTGGAACCAGGATGGAACCAGGCAATGTCGGGCGCAATCAGGTGGTTGTCAGGGAGCTTCTCTCCGCTGTCACGTGGGATCTGGGGCATCTGCGACGTCCAGGAGCAGGTCACGATCTGTCCCAGGCAGGCTCTCACCGTCGGCGCAGTCGGCTTCAAGATTGGAGCAAACAACACTTGGCAAGAGCAATCCACGCAGGACCGGAAGATTGCTTCTCACTCGGACCAGGAGGGTCAGAGTGGGTGCTCCTTTTCAGAGGAGCTGGTGCAAGTCTGGAGCAACCAGAATCGCAAGTCGGTTTTAGGTTTTCATTGGCACAGGGGCCACAAGCCAGCTGGCAAATGACCAGGCTAACGCATCGAACCAAAGCAAGCAGAAGAGCCCCACGCTGCACTCGTCAAGTGTAGAGGGGTGAGCTTTGGTGCAAGTGTGGCTCAGGGTTGGGGCTTCTCAAACCCCAGTGTACAGCTTTGAGGGTCACTCATGGGCTGCACGGTCAGCGTCTCGTGGTCTTTTCAAGATGGCGTGCCCCACGTTTCCGGTCGCCTCCACGGGTCTCAGCTCTGAAGGGACTGTGGATTGGGCTGTAAGAAGGCAGGCAAGCTTGATCTCGTTGATCTCTGTCGCTCAAGTTTTGGTGGGAACTGCAACAAAGCAGACGTCGTGGTGCTGGATGGTGCCTGTTTGCACAGGGTGGTCACTCCTTGACCACAAGGGAGATTCTTCAGTCTTCTACGTTGAGTAGGATGTCGAAGGGTCCAGAGTTTCATTTCAAATGTTTCATCAGGATAATCTGAGTGCGTTGGGACTGCTCCCATTCTTATACCAATCTAGGGGGCTGGATCCCATTTTACAGAGAGAGCAGATAGCTTGGGGCCCTGATTAGCAGGGAACCAGGCCAACTAAGTCGAAAACCAGCTAATGGTGCAGATCTAATTATGTATAAGAATGATATTTTGATTTATTGACAATCTAAAAACTAATAAGTAAGACACGAGTAAGCAGTCATAAATCTCACATGAAGTAACTCCTTTTTTTATTACCAAACATTGACATTTTTTTTGTTATTGTCGCTTAATGAATGTCTAGAAGCTCATAAATAATACGACAACCTTGCTAGCTATCAATTAAGAAAGTTGCAATCTTTTGGGGCTATGCTAACCGGGAGCTTTCTTTTGTAGGGGTTTGATCTATCGTAACTTCCATCACAACTTTGCCTTCAAGTGGTCTTCAGTTGCTGCACAGGCTTCTCACCAACGCAAAAGTCTTTTCACTGGTGCTCCACTTCTAGTTCATCTGGTCCTAGAGCATGTTTCCTATGCCACAGTGATTGTTTATATCTTCGATTGTCATCATAAATACTTTATTTCGGCCTCTTGGGTCATTAAAACAATAAAACAAATAATATACACATCTAGTTTAAAAACAGTGAATACTGACAAAGATCTTCACGTACAATAGTCAATCCGCAAATCAAAGGCACAAAGCGCACAATACGTGTGTACAGGAGGGATGTGGAAATAGACATAAACCAATTAAAAACAACCGTCTGTATAAAAAATAGAAGAGTTATGAAAATGTGTGCTAAAATAAAACTATTCGAGGGGTAAGGCAAGAGTACAGACTTTCTTGCCCTACACCGGTTCGTACAATTCTTCAACCCCATAGGATCTACTTTTGGTAGGCCCGACAAGTGTGCCACATACAATTTAAGAAACACTATACAGCAAAGGCAATTGGTGAGTGAGTATCGTACTTTAGGACTCTGTAAGCCTTTGTGGAGCGCACAAAACATAGATTTTTACATAGTTGGATTAACCAATGCTTGTGCGACAGCCGAAAGGCAGGGCAGAAGAGCAAAACATGTAATTCAGACTCCGCCTTGTATTTACATGCAGGACATTCACCCGTTTGGTCTCTCACCCATTTGCTGGTGTATGCTGCTCATTGGAGGGTCCCCAGTCTCAGTTGCAGGTACAGCTTCCTAGCCAATGGGGGTTGAACAAAATTTAAAAAGGTTTCTCTGTTATATACATACTTTACTAATAGACATTCTGACGTTAAATGACCACTTGAGGTACTTTCTCGGATGGACATTAGGTTAGCTACTCTATAGGAATTAACTAAGTCCAAACTGGAAAGCTTGGCACACGATATATTGGGCATTCTCCAGATATCCGGCTTGCCCAGCTTGAAGGCGAGCTCCCTTATGTGGCACAGCCATGGGATTTTCTTTGTGGTGCAAATGGATAGGAGCTCAGATAGCTCAGCCCTATGGACGGACAACTCTGAAGTCACCCACATCCTCCGCCAAAAAGTTAAAAGTTTCAGGGCAATTTCTTCTTCAAGCAGCCTCCGAGGTCCATGCAAATGTGATGTAATGTAAAGGACATTTCTACCGCGCGGCTTTCACTCCAAGGAGTATCTTGGAGGGGTAAGCCTAACAGCTGGTGCATGAAGTTATTCTCCACCTTCATCAGATTGCTAGTAGGACAATGCCCCAACAACTCCACCCCGTAAAGCACTTGGGCTTTATAGATTTCCACCACAGGGGCAGCTGGTTTAAAAAGCTGACGTGCTATACAGTTTCATTACACCACCCACTGTCTGTGTTAATCCAAGCCTTGCTTTGTCTTGCTGTGGACCCCATTCAAAGTTCTCTGCCAAGGTAACTCCCAGGTAATCAAATATCTTGACCCTTTCGAAAGGAATACAGTGTAGGGAAGGGTTTGGCTGGGTCGTGTGGGGAGGGTCGAAGACCATATATTTAGTTTTTGCTAGATTGATCTTCAGCCCTCGTAATGTCAAAACCATCTAAAATGCGCTGGATGCCCATAGGCGATTTTGATAGTAGCAGAGTATCGCCTGCGAACATCAGCGCAGGGACCTTCCCTGAAGCTAACTTAGGAGCCTCATTGTCCTCAATTGTTTTAAGACGGTCGATAAGACCATTAATAAAAAGGCAAAATAAAGTAGGGGCTAAAACACATCCCTGCTGTACTCCCTTTTGAACAGGGAAATGTGAAGTGAGTTACCCATGCCTTCCACAGCGTACTTGCGTGAAATTGTTGAGGTGTAACCTCTCATTGACATTTAGGAGGTATGGAGGAATCCCAAGGTCACTCTGCACCGTCCAAAGCTTGTCTCTGGGTGTAAGGTCGAAGCCCTCCAAACCTTTTCTCTTGGTACAAGGTTGAACAATCTATGATTGTTGTTCCACCTTAGCATAACAAGATTCAGTTGCACCTTTCTACTTCTGGACATTCCCAGGCAGACGTAAATGACAATGTGATTGAATATGAGCTCTGAAGGCAGCATGCACATAATGTGGGCATACTTAGTGTTGCGGCACACACTGAATGTCTGGAATAACATGACCTGAAGTCTTATATGTGAATACATTTCCTAACCTTCATCATTATTATTGTGGCTTTTTACTCAAGATGTCCTGTCACATTTGTAGATTGTATATAAACATAAAAGTGCAGAACAGAAAACTCTATTTCTCAAACACCTGTCTTTAGGTGTGTGTCAGGACCAGCTCATACCATCAAGGATGGTTTATGCTGATGTAGTCGAAAACATTGTACTAAGGTGGAATTGTGGGAATCAATTGATATTTTCTTGCAAGCAACACTTGAGTTCCTATGAAGGAACATCTATAAACCTATGACATTGACAAACATTGACATGGGTATTCGACCAGAAACATGATCAAACAAAATATTTTGGTTTCTTGGAACCATGTCTCACTGCCTTGAAACAATCTTTCAATTTATTTCATACATGAATTGCCACATTGTTGGGGCTATGCCAGCATGTTGGTGATTATGTACCATTGGTTCAAATGACACTGTAGCTCATTGTCAAACCCTAGTGTTTCCCTACAGACACTATGTCTAATTGAGGATAACAGTTTGTGTTAGTTTTCAGTTGATATTCCGTATTCAGGATTTATTATCACATTTTGTCTATTTAGCACCCACAAACTGATGGGCAGACTGAAATATCAAATATCAAACCAATCAGTTCGTACAAGTGCACTTTAGTTGGAATTGTCATGTAGAAATATAAATCCAGATAACATCCCAATAACATTCACAATATGTTTTCTAGTATCAATCATCGTCAAACACATAGGCCAGTGACCAGAATGAATTTTAGCTCAAATTAAGGCAGCCTTAAAACATGTTGCATTTAGGAAAGGAAAAGGCACGGACATGTAATACCTTGTAATGCAAGCCTGGCCAGCAATAAATAGTAGAATTAATGGGGTCTCCTAGAGCTCGCCCACAATACATAGGACTTCCAATTAACAATGTTCTAAGCCTATTCGGTTACTAGCTACATGAATAATGATAAACTGAGGTAGTCAGCATGGCAACACTATATTCTATTTTCTCATGAGTCATCAGGGCTTAATATCAAATATACAAAAATAAATTGTTGCCTTGTTGACTATACAAGTTTGCTTTATTTTAGGGACCATTAACTCTGTAGGTAGATGATATTTCCCATCTGCTACATTAATGCTAATCCCGTCCATTATTGCTTTAGAATCCTGCTTTATTGGTTGTGTGTAGTCACGGCGGGTCTGTTGCTGATGTATAACAGTTTTCATTAGGGGACAGACACCTTGGGCATCTATTACTGATCTCTCTCAGTGATAGCTGTGTTGCTTAGGATAAACTTCAAAGGGTACCAGAGCCTTCAGGGATTAAGAAAGAAGCGGACCTAGAACCTTTCCATAGTCCTCATGTACAACTGATATTAACAGATTCTTAAGCAGCCATGTGCAGTCTTAAATCTGGGTCTTGATAGATCATTGCCCCCCCAGAGCTGTAAGCTATTGGTGTTGAGGTGTTTAATCCTGTGGCAAATAGAGTACTAAATTACACTTAAGACACTTAAGAGGCAGCAGTAATCCCTTCCGTCTGGAAGAAGGCTAAACTACTACCTTCATTGTAGAAGTCTTCTGTAGATCTCAAAAAACAAGCCAACTACAGGAAGATCTCCATCTTCATCCTAGGCAATCCGGTTTCAGATCTAAGCACTGAAACAGCTGTTCTTGAGATCTCTGGGCATATAAAAGGCACTCTGGATAGCATTGCATCTGTCGTGCATGGTCGCTCTTACGATCCTTTGATGTAGACTGCATGAAATCGGGCTGCAATGTATGGCTTTCAGCTGGCTAGGTTCGTTCGTAGGGGAAAGAAGACAAGAGGTCTGGACCACTCCTTTGGCATCAGGCAATATGGCCATGACATTTGGGGTCCCACCATGTTCGGCCATGAGTCCCATCTTGTTTAACATCTACCTTACCCTTTTTAACTATGTGGTTCAATCATTGTGAGCAAAGATTTTATCGGATGTGAATGACAAGCAAATTCGCTTTTCCATTGAGAAAGGAAAAGACTTTTCTCTGAACTCAATCAGACATGTCTGTCTGTTGTGTTCTTCTGGATGCTTCAGCATTGATTAATTTCCAATGAGGATTAGGGGAAATCTTCTTTTTCAGCAAGGATGGACCTTCTAACTGGGCAGCCTTTTGGCCAGATTGAGCACCTCTCTCATGTTGCCTCAAACAAGTGTAGCTGGGAATTTAGGGTTCAAATTAGACAATCAGTTATCATTTCAGCCTCATGTCAGAGTTGTGGTAGGAACCTGTTTTGGTTTACTCTGTTCCTTAAAAAACCTTTTGGTATATTCCGTCTAGTCTGGCCAGGAAAACAGTTGTCCAAGCCTTCATTGCATTTAGGCTGTAATGTGCTAATGTTCTCTATCTTGGTCTTCCTGACTATGTTAATAAGAAACTTTAGCGGCAGTGCAACGCTTCCTCAAACTGCCTTTGAGATCTCCGATCTTGACTTACCTTCGTACTCTCCATTGGCTCTGTGTGAAGAAACTAATTGTGTTCAAGGTACTGGTTTTGATCCATATAGCCTTTCAACAGATAATCCCTAGCTATTTGGCACCCAGAATTCACATGACCTTCCCTACAAGGAAGCAGTGATCCTCCAATAAATCCCTTGCTTTTGTCCCAAGAATCTTGTCCATGCTGGGAGAAATAACTGCCTGTAGAACTTTGTCTTGCTCACTCAGTCTTAATTTGAACATTGAATCAGAAGCATTGGGACACACCACAAAGCAGCTGTGTGCTTTATAAATCATATTAATTAGCATCATAATATCTCCTGGCTTTGAGTTTTTTCTGGCACACAGATGACATATCATTTTCATACAAATGGTTTTTAAAACTTATTTTATGTTTTATAATCACCTGAAAAGAAACTCTGATAAAACAAATCTTTATACTTTTGGTACTTCTCTTTACATATGGTCTGAATCTTGGTAACTATGCACTTCCAACCATCTTCAGCCTCTATAATATTGACCCCCTACTGGCTCTCTCCCAGCATATATAACATTGGGCCCTAATCTTGATATTTGATTTGAAAATTATCTGTTAAATCTCAGATTTGTAAATGTGTGTCACCCTGTGATTTGGATCGTAGAATCAAGGTTCTCTCAGCAACCTCTGACTTGTAAGAAAAGCATCTTCAAGTACGCTATCCACATGATACAAGGTATTTAGAATATTAAGGTTTGTCTCATGCATGGACTAACTCAAAAATATTCAATTTCTGACAATCTCAGGACTTTAAGAATCACACATCTGCTATTGCACTCTGCCCAATATTAGGGAGAGCTTTTTAAGGGTTCACTGGCATGATATCAATGCATGCAATATTGGCATATTTAATTTACGTGTAAGCCCCTGGTAGTTAGGTTTACCATATGATTAGGGCCTGTACATTAAATGTTACCAGTGGGCCTGCAGCACATATGGTACCACACACTTACCAGGCACCTTAAACATGTCCCAGGTGTGCCACTGCAGCCTGAGTGCAAAGTAAAACTGCCACATCAACCTGGAAAAAGACATATTTTTCCTTGTCCAAAACTTCCCTGTTAATACATATGTCACTGCTGGGTAGGCCCATGGCAGAACAGAAGCCTGGGTACTGTGGATTTAAAAAGTAGAACATCTACTTTTAAATGTATGTGCCCTCATAGTAGAAAACTCTTACTTTAATTTTTCACTACTGCAAGGCCTATATTTCCCCATCAGATAAAATTGGGTATTCTTTATTATATGTAATAAGATATAATTCCCATTTGGGAGCTGGTAGGCATATTTTGTCTGGAGCATTTGTAATTATACAGAAAATGCTATTCAATGGCAAAGTCTGCATTTTGATTACCATTTTGAAAATGACACTTTTAGAAAGTTGGTATTTTTCTGCCTTTAGCCATGTTATGCCTGCAGACTGTCTTGGGTCAAATGACTAAGTGTAATTGACAGTTAGGCTTTGTGAAATGCTCCAAGACAGTCACACAAAAGAGGGATTAGGTGTGCCTGAATTGGCCATCTGCTTGAATGATGGGTGAAGAGATGAGCATGGCCCCATTTGCAACTGAATAGGGAGCGTTGTACCCTCACTCAATAGACCAAACCTCTCTGCATTGTCACTGCTGCCAGCTTGAAGTAAACTCAGGGGAGTGAGTAAAATTCAATGCACTTCAAAGTCCTGTCTAGAAGGAGGGCTCTAGGGTATAAAAAGGGGACCTCAGACATTCACACTCTTGATTTCACTATACAACTTTGGAAGGACTCTCAGAGGAGTGCCTTCTGCTGTGACCTGCTGTGCATTCTGCCAGACTTCTGCTATATATGAAATGACTGATATGCTGCCTGGAGACTGCCTTGAACTCTCAGAGGCCAGCCCTGATGTTGAACCCTACATCTTTACCTGCACCAAGGACTACCTGAGGAATTCCAAGGGTTAGTTTGATATCCTTCTGTTCAGAGCCACAGGGGCATAACAGACTCCCAACATGTTGAACCTGGACTTGGACCTGGACCCAGCCTAAGTGAGTCCTGAACCCCCAAGAGGTGTCCCACCAGTCATGGGTTTTGCTACAGTTGTTCAGATTTTCAAATCTCAAAGCTGAGGATTTTTTAACATTGTGGCTAAAAAATGATCTGACAATCAGGCTAGACCAGGAGCAGTCTTCCCACCTATCTGCCAGAGGTGCATTTCCAGTCGGATTGACTTTACAGCTTCTCCGCAGCAGCAACATTTTTTCAGTGGTCCTTCGCTGACATGAGGTCTAGGTTTACCTTTTTAAAGTGGACCCTTAAACTTCAGGTCTAAATGTTTACTTCATGTCTATGTTTACCTATGTGATTTGGGCCATTAGACTTCGAAGTTAAACCTAGACTTCAGGTGATAAATTTACCTTTATGAATTGGACCCTGAGAGTCCCAAGCTTCCCTCTTTACTGTTGATATCACTAAGAAACCGTTGGTGAAAACAATCCACAGTATTACTTTTACCCTTCGTAGTCCTACAATATTAATATGATTCTATATGTTCACTGAGATAAAATAGAAATATATTTTTAAAGTAGAGGACAACCTATTCTGAGATTTCTGAAACTCACACAAAACCCTGCTCAAGCTCTTTAGTTTAGTGCAGTGCCGCTTAATATCATACAGTTCACTGACAAAGACCTTATAATTCTTTTAATTATAATTGACTTTATGACACCAACAAAGTTTGAAAGCAATATGATACAAACATTATCAATTCTTGGTTGTGTTTGAACTACTATTAAAGTGGAAGCGATGTAAAGGCCCATGGATATGTGTGATTCTTATGGTACTTGTCTACATCCCCCTACGTCCACATTTCCATAAAGTTTGTGAGTTGTCTGGTGCTAAGTTAGAAGAAATAGTACGTTTCAAAGGATATCTCTTTGTAACATGTTTTAAGCTTTCACAGATGATATTCTACAACACAGGGGTGTAGTTTTACAATGATGAGACACTAGATTATCAAAGAGGGTCAATGCGAGCCCTTGACTAAACCTGAATATAGATCTAATAAAGCAAATCGTTTCTAAGGCCTCTTTTCCTTGATTTGACAGGAAGTGTTTAATGAGCTTTACTAGACATAGTTAGCCCCATTGAACAAGTAGTGCACCTAAACCAGTTTCTCAACATAGAGGCATTTCACAGGGTCACATGGTTCAGAAACTCTTATTAACATGACCTACAACTTGTCAAGAGAATTTCTGTCTCATCTCCATCACTCCTTTCAAGCAATAGTAGTCTCATTCAAGACACACATGTTTCTATGTGCAAATTCCAGTACGGGTTTTACCTTTCTACTTCTGAAGAGACTAATTTAATAAATCAGTAGAATATGTGTTTTAAGTAGTTAATTATGCAGTGTGTTGGTTTGGAAGCTCTTGTATCTATTCTTTACTTTTTTCAATAATCTTGGTGTAGGTTCGGATGCGTTCTTTACAGCATTGTTTTGCCATCAATCAGATTCAGTTTGTCAACTTGGAACCCAAAAAGATGTAATTTTCTCCCTTAGGCCTTTGTCTTGAGCTGCTCAATTATGTTTAATACTTATCACACCTAATAAATAAGAATACTGTGTTGATTCATTATCTTTTAGTGTAATATGTAGCATCAATTGTGAGTATTACTACATCATCATCTGCACATCCCAGTAATTTCCATTCCCTTTGACTCCCTTTAAATTCCATCAGCTTTGATTTGAAAACCTTTAGGGATCAATTACAATGGGGGTTGGACTAGCATCCAACCACGTTTTTCTCAGGGCAGGAACCATACGAAAATGAGTTGGCAGTTCTGCACTCCCTATTATGATAAGACTGCCATGCAGGCAGTCACAAAATTCATTTTTTTAGTGCAGCCTGTGATGTGTTACAGGAAAAGTGCCCCAGCACAAGCCACACTTGAAAGAAGCATTTGTGCACATCCATGAACTGTGTGCCATGCACCATGTGGTGCCTGGGATATGGTGCATGGATGTTTGGGATGACACTATTTGCCCTGGAGCCTCATGGCAGAGGTTCATGGGGCCCACTAGGGGCCACCAAAGTCCCTTTCCGACAGCCTATCAATGGCAGTCGTTCAGTCCTGCAAAGTCTGTCAGACAGGGACATCATAACCCCTGCCTCATTGTAGGGATTATGATATAACTAACACTCCAACTGACTCCTTGAGCCTGTTGGAAGCGTTGCGGTACCTCTGCAGTCCGTCCGACCACATCATAATGCAGTGGTCAAACTGTTATGCTAGATGTCAGTGGGACCATCACAGATGGCTGGTCGGTGGCAGCCCACTGATATTATGATCAGGTGCTTAGTATGTAATGAATGTTTTAATTGTACCCAGTAAGTACCAGAAGATACAAAAACGAACACAATAAATTGTTATGTATGTAGTAGCTGGAGTTACTGTTTATGTTAAAAAATGATAGACCATTCACAATGAGACTTAAGTGTTAGAGTAGTTTAATATATTCATTTGCTAGGGGCCATCTTGTGGGACTCTTTCCCATGCACTGAATCATTACATACTATAACCACTGTCTGTACCTAGTACCCCTGTGGTTTGGAGTCATGGACTTTGGAGATCATCCGATCTTTGGTCTCTGGACGCCATCAAAGGCTCCGTCTCGGAGACTATCAAACTCACAGCCCGCTAAGGCCTCTAAGACCTATGGAGACCACAGCCTGTGGAGACCCTAAGACACAGTGCCAAGACACCTCCGGGTATACGTGCGCTTTACAAATCCATGTAACATAACATAACATAACAGGGCCTTTGGACTCGCAGGGAGACTATTCAGCACATCAACCAATTAGGGCTTAAGGGCTTAAGCCATATTTCTTGACCTCAAGTTCTTTCTTCTGGTTCTCTGGGGCAAACATGTTAACTTCCTCATACGCAAAACAAATGTTTTGTATTGGTAGGGCAGTTCAATTATTGAAAGCCCCCTGAACTAATCCATCCTCAAGGATTATCAACCCTAAACTCAAAATCTTTTTTCAAGACCATGGTACACCTGTTTGCACATTAAGAGTTTGTTTTGTATGCTCCTTGCTGAGTGTCATGAGATGGCTCTTTAGAAGGAAAACATCAGGTGCTAGAAAATAAATTAAAAACACCTTCTGTAGCCGACTGCCTAGCCAGAAATGATAACAAGTCCTGCGTGCTCCGTTTGCTGATCTTAAGACTTTTCACACAAAATTAGATAATCTGTTGACATTTAGGGCATCAATCTGACACATTTAAATTCTTCAGACTACCCCTAATCACTACCCATCCATGAACTGGACCAAACTATTTCAACCAACTAATAAACAGAACACCCATTAACCCTGCAAATACATTAACAATCAAATAACACTCACCCAAAACCCTTTAAAACAAATTATATATAAATATATTCACTGAAAAAAACATAGGTTTCAGGGACGTTATAGTTAGTTAGTTAGTTGAACATTTGATTCATATAAAACCAGAGAAATGTGCGTGTATAGTTAGTTGAGCAAACAATAACTCGCGCTCCTGTAATGCACTGCTGATGATGTCACATATTACATCACTCATGACATCACTGATGACATCTCAGATGACATCATTCATGACATAACTGATGACATCATCCAGTGAATGTGTTTTTCAAAAAATTAAAATATGTTTTATATATGTATATCTCAAGGTCGATGGACGAATAAATGGGTATATACGCGTCTAAGTGGATGATTTTTTGGGAAAAATTGATTGAATAACTGAATGATTAAGTGTATCTTAGTAAATACATGGGTTAGTGAGTAATGTTTAAATATGTAAATATCTGTATCAGTCTCTCACTTTGTGTATACGTGGCTGCATTGGTTGGTGAGTAGCTACATGAGTGTCTATATGGGTTATTAGTTGTTTTTTGAGTATCAGTATGAGTGTCTGTGTGGTTCGTTGGGGGGTATTACGTAGTGCATAGATGCATGAATAAGTGGCTCACTGCTTGCATGTGTTGAAGACAGCATGTGTGCAGGACTGTATAGGTGGATGAGTTTGTGTATGGGTGTGTTAGTGAGTGAATTACTGTCTCAATAGTGTCTTTATGAGAAACGGCATATGTTTTAAACTAGTATATGTTTTAATACTAATATATTTGTGTATATAAGTGAGTATATGTGACACTGAGAGATTGGAAAAGTTCCTGTATAAATTAGTATGTGTGGTGAATGAGTGGATGTGTGTGTAGATCTTGGAATTACTGATTAGTTGCGTTGTAAGTAGTATTGGTATGTCCATTGTTTTGAAAATGTTAGTTACTATTTTTGAGTGTGTGAATCAAAGGTTATATTAGGGTGAGATGAGGTATTTCACTCTATCGCAAGGATGATGTCATCAGTGATGTCATCAGTGAAGTCATTTGAGATGTCATCAGTGATGTCATGAGTGATGTCACTGACCATGTCATTAGTGATGTAATATGTGACGTCATCAGCAGTGCATTGCAGGCATGTGAGTTATAGTTAGCTGAACTAACTATAACAGGAGAATGTCACTGGTTTTGTATGAGTGAAATATCCAGCTTACTATAATAGCCCTGAAACCTATGTTTTTTTCAGTGAATTGCAAAGGTTTTTTAAATGCTAATTTGTACCTATAACATGCCTGAAACCTATGGTTCAATCAGTTAATTTCAAAGGCTTTTTGAATGCTATTTTCTAACTATTCCTACAAAGTTAGGACATGTGAAAAATAAAAAAAAACACACAGAAAGAAGAAAAAGAAATGCAGAAAGAAGCAACAGAAGTACTCAAAGACAAAAAAAAGTGCACGGAGAAGGAAGACAACGCGTAGCTCTGCAACCATGCGGAGTTGCTTGCTGGGCCCGTTCGCGCGCCGTTTTTCGTCTTCGGGAGCGCGGTGCGCGTGTTCGGGGCGTTGCCGGCATGCTCGGGATGGCTAGTGTGATAAATTACCCCAGAGGTTTGTCCCGCCTGCTTGTGTTCCCTTATTTCCTGTTCCGGGTCACAATTAACGTGGTCGCGTTGTGCAAGACATGTTCGGGAACTCATCTTCTCGTTCGCACTACAAAAGTGCGTGATCGCGCTAAATATCGCGCGAACCTACCCATGGTGAAGGTGCGCCGGGCAGTCTTCCACTGCTCCGGTATCCGGCGTACCCACCATCAGCTGACCCACCGTTGGGCAGACATTTTGGACCGGGAGCAGGACCTGTTGGACCTGCTTGGCGTCGAGGTCGTGGGTCTTGGTGAGTGGCTACCCAAAAAAAAAAGTGTGTGTATAATATATCTCTATAGTAGAATAATTATTGTTATTGTATCTTTGTAAATCTTGGCTGAATAAGTAACGCGATGACTGGTGCTCCTAGTTACATTTCCAATGTATTCCGTTATTATATCTACTGTAATTATATGACACTGGTCTGTGCTGCGCTTCTTCATCTTCACTGACTCTTGCGTGTTCAATTTGGCGCTAGCTTTTGCTGTTTATTGGTGTGATATTTTCTTTATTGTAGAGAACTGAAGTTAGTTAATGCTATTAATAGAGTCTTGTCCTTCCTTTGTCCGTCAGTGAAATAGCCGTTGATGGATAATTGTATGTGTTTGCAATGCATATTGTATCATTTTTTTTTCACGGCCTTCTCTTCTGCATGAATACTCCTCTGGCAATGAATGCAAAAGTTACTTTGTTCTTCTTACCTCAGCCAGGGCCGGATTTAGGCATGTTCAAGCTGTGCAACTGCACAGGGCCACCAAACGCCAGGGGCCACCCCACCAATATATATCCTTAATTTAATAATCCTCAGAGGATGGATACATATTTGCGTGGCGGCCCCTGGCAGGGATTTGGTGCCTCCGGCTCTGTTCCACTTCCAAACACCCTGACTCCCCCCTCTTCACTGGCCTCCGTGCTCCGCCCCGACCTCCTCTTCCGGGCCCCCCACCTACGCTCCCTGGCCAGGAGTCCAGGACCACCATGAGCCTAGAGCCGCCCCTGCCTCAGCCCTCCATAGAACTGATGTAGTTTGTTTATTGAGTGGGTAGGGCAGCAGTAGCATTCAGTCAGTAGCAAAACAAAATATGATGCCATGAACGTACAATTTCGTGTTAGTTAGTATGCACAAAGTTAAGCATGTCTCCTCCTTGTGATCTATGCATTTTGCTGGCAAAAAATGAAAAAGAAATGGCTACTTACAGATAATTGATTGATTACCCCATTCTTGAATCTGTGGTGTTGTTCAGGTCTTACTGCCTCTGTGTTACTTAGTAATCTGCAATCAGAATGTTTATGGAACATTTGATTTGTTTTCTCCAAGTACACTAGTCAGTGAATCATGCAAGGCAGTAGTCATTTGGTAGACCAATGTTTGTTTCTTTTAATGTTGTAGCAGTGGTTTTTGAAATGCTGTCTATGTTTCACAGCACTCAATGTTTTCCTCTTTCTTTATTATTATTTCTTACATGAACCACAGAACCCAGGGGCAAGCAGAAGACTGGGACCGAGTCGGCGGGTGAACGCGAAGAACCACAGGCACAGAGCTCCTCTACTGAGGATCCTGCTGCTGTCCCCAGTAAGTCCAACAGTTTTTTCTTTTGGAACAATGATATTTCCCTAACTTTCTAACGGAGCTTTTTTTCCAACCGATTAATGACATTTCACCTAACTAAATTTTGACAAATGCTTGTTTTTGTTTTATGTTTTCAAAATTTTGGGTATTACTATCTGTACCTGCCTTTCTGTTCCTTGAAAGAGCCTCTCTTATGACTCTCTGTGCTACTACTAGACTGTCTGTAGGTAAGCTTGCCCTGTTGCCCACTCTTTAGTTAAGGTATCAATCTTTTCAAAAAGTCTGTGATCGAATAGCGGAAGGCACAGGGTCCACTCCTGTCTTATGCTTTTTCCTCTGTAATGTCTCTTCTTTGCCAATTGACACCAACCAAGTATGCATCCAGATGTTGGTCTACTATTTTGTAAGCGTTAGTAATGAATACCACTACTACTCTTGCGGGTATTCTTCTATGCAGTCACATACATAACTAAGTATGCACCCCAAAATTGGATGTTGTTGTTGATAGGCAGGTTGGACCTTACTTACTTACAGTCTTACACCTCAGTCACAGAACTCAGAGGAACCCACAATTCAATGAACGACAACCTATATGGGCTCAGTCATTGGTCAATTATTCAATTACCCCTTTCCTGAACCCCAATATGAAGATGCCAAATGCTTTTATTACACAATCCATAACCTAAGTAACCCCCTTTTGCTCACTCTCTCGTGTAAGTCTACAAGACAACAGACACTGAAAATATACTTCCGAGTCAATGTGGTACTTCAAAACCTTTATTTTGTTAGAAGTAACTAAGTAAGTAACATCAATGTTTTTAAGTTGTTCTGTGAAATACGTCAAGGGCAGGGCCACCAGAAAAAATCCAGAGTTAAAAAAGGCTGAATAAAAAGTAATCTACATTTGTACAGCTACCAGTGCACGATAGGGAAATGTGGGAAATGTCGGAGACCCCTCACCATTGAACGTATACTGGTTGCATATGCCTCTTTTTGGTAAGCTCTGGAAATCTTTGCTTCGTAGAAGGAAATCTTCTCATCTGCCGAAAGATAATGACAAAAGTGGTGCACGTTAGACAGTATGAAAACATTACATACATTTATTCAACTTTTTAGCTGTCATGCTAAAAAAAAGGTGTAACCTGAGGCTGTAAGGAAACTCGATTCCACAATCCACATTCAAAAAGTAAATACAGGCCTTTCTATTTTCCAAACTCTTCAGGTGTATGCTTTGAACTATCATGTGGCCTCAAAGGCGTCTTCTCGTACTGCGCAACAAGCTGTGAGGTAGCATGCGCAAAACTGTAGACATGTCATTGATGTACAAACTGGTTAGGTTACATGGTTCAGTCTAACTTTCCAAGGACTAGAGTAGCAGTATAGATGAGATGAGCTTGGGTACCATACCATACCAAATAAATGCTAATGCGTAGTGTGTTACTTACTCTGCTGTTCTAGGCAATGTGGACTACTACTGATTACGTTGTACTTAACTGTTTTGCAGAACTCCGTTCTTGGTGAACAAGTACAATGGGGGCTGTGCATCCATCTAAAAAGGTGTACTTAATTACTTATTTTTATTTTTGCAGAACCGGTACCATCCACCAGTGCCGACGGGGGCAGCGGCGCTGCAACGGCGTCAGCAGAGGCGATCCCGGAGGGGAATGGAGGACCACCAGAGGCACCTACAGCAGCACCGGCAGCAGCGGGGGAGGAGACAACAACGGTGGGCGATGGTAAGTTACATTCAGTAGTGATCCACATTACTTGGTGGGTGGGGAAAACTTCCTTACTGTACTCTGATATTTATAATGAACTTGAAGTTCTACTGGACAATATATGACGCCATTGTTGTCATTACCAAGCTTAGCAAAAGCATTACCACCGGCGAGAATTGATAAAATAAGTTATACAGGCCTCTTCTATGTGACTACAACTCAGCTGTGAAAGGTTGGTGGCAGACTAAAAAAGTCTTATCCACAACATTACATGACCGCGATGGATTAACATGAGATTGATTTTAAGTATGATGAAAGGAGCAAGGAAAAAGCTCCAATCATATAATATAGAAGGATACTTTGGAATCAGCAATGCAGGTGTTTGAGAGCAGTTGGATGCGTGGGTTGTTGTGGAAGCATAGAAAGGGGAAAACACACCTGCCTGCGTGGGTGGGAGACACATCCAATATCGGTGGTTAGTGGATAGTGGATACTAGTGTTGGCAGCGGTGTTTTGGTTAAACCCAAAGGCAAGGGAAGGAGGGGACGACTGGATGCATTCCGGGTCGTTGCTGGCGAAACACAAACCACCTAACGTTTGTTGGCGATATAAAGAATGATAGTCTCTAGAGTAGACATTTACTAGTACTAGCTGGCCACTGTTAATTAATGTTAGTTTGAGACTGTCACTTTTCCCGGAAGCACAGAGTATATGATATAAAAAAACGAGATATGAAAAAGACAGGTGTTCGTATGTGACCGTTGAAGTACACCCATGCTATGTTACTAGGGCAGGCATAATGCCGTGCCAAAAAGTCAGACAAATGAAGTATATAAGGCGTAGAATGTTCAAGATAGATAAAACAAAATTTTAGGTACTCAACTTGCTTGCTATTGCTACTGTACTGTGCCGCCCACTATGTGTTGGATACATTTTGTGTTCTTGATTTGCTGGGATTTTTGATTACAACAATTCTGTCTCTTTCTTTATAGTTACTCCTTCTAAACCAACGAGGAAGGAGCTGGCAGTCCGGGCCCGTCAGCGGAAACTGCAGGCCATCGTTGAGGCCTACCGCCGGCTGGTGGCTCAGGCCGAGGAGGAGGAGGAGGAGGCGGCGGCAGCAGCTGCTGCCTCTTCCAATGCCCCGGCCCCCAAGCCTGCAGGAGTACGTCGGCGTGGTCAGGCAGCCGCCCGCCACCAGATTTTCCCCGCATCGTCCACCCCCCCACAACAACATGGCTGCCAATGTAGGTGCCGCCAGTTCCAGAGAAAAATTCTCCTCCGGGTAGCCAGGCTGGAGGCTCAAAGTAGTCAGACTAAAAGACAAATAGAGGAGCGTGTAAAGATCCTGGTGGATCAACACTTAAAAGCCCGCCGGCTATGAGATGGACCCTGTTTACCCCTTTTTCAATCCTTTTGTTGGTGGGTGGGAATTGGGTGTTGGGTTTTTACTTTTTTTTTACATTACATTGAGCGTGGGAATTTGGTTGGGGTTAGGGGAGGCGGGTAGGGACAGCTGTGGTGTAGGATTTATATATATTTTATTTTTGTATCATCTTTAGTTATATATTACATTATGTTAAAAATAAACGGGACACAAAGTTATGTTCAAAAGAAAACATTTGAAGTTCATTTGCGTTTCTTGTGGGGTTGGAGGGGGGAGTGTTTCACCAAATAATGTACGTTGTGCAACCTCGCAAGGTTTAATTTGGCCATGCAGGTCGGCGGACAGTGCTTTTTAATAATAAAATATATTGCCCACATCTTTAACATGCAAACAGATAGATGCGGTAAACCCTCACCGAGTTATATTTGTAGTATTAGAAGAACGACCAGTCTGTCTTGCGTTATACCTCACTGCAAACTTACCTTACCTGTGATTGCTGATGAGATGATGATGATTTATCATTTATCATGAAGTGTGGCACTGCAAGGGCTGCATTTGATTTCCAAGACAATGGCGAAGAATCTGTGGTTCAGAATCAGAACTTCTGTGATAGTAGTAGACAGACCCTGCCAGTAGCATTTAGAGACAAAAAGAAAGAGGCAGTCATTTGCGTGACAGACAATGTGGGGGTAGTATAAGTAAGTACAGTACATTGCATGGGTGACCCAATATTGCAACTGCTAAACTGAAACAAAACAATGGTTTTGGGGACTGGAAACTAAGTGCAAGAGAAGATAAGAAGAAGTTCAACTTTACTTGTAGTACTCACGGCAACGTCAAACTTTTCTAAATCATAATGCTTTAAACTTTAAACCCAAAAAATTACGCCAATTCATTAGATGCATTCGTTGTTTGATGTTAATGGTAAATTATTTGGCGTTATACACAGAGCTTGAGTTGGGAAGCCGCAGAAGATCCTGGCCATGCCTTGTTGACATTTCACTATTGTTGCTTTCACCACATCTGCCCCAGCAAGCGCGTGATCAAATTGTTGGTGTATATTTAATGTAAGAAACATCACACCTCAATGTAACCACGCAGCCCGGGGGAAGAGGGTTAGGGTTTGTTTAATGGATGGGTATGGGGGTTTTGGGAAAGGTTTGAGAAAGAAAAACAGTACGCATGGAGATTGGAGACAACAAAAGCAAAACAATGAAGACGATGATTTATGATGTTGATGCGCTAGCCAATGATTGTAAGCAATGAACGTAAGAAAAGGACACGCTGAATATCATTCTTGGTTTCCCGCAATCCAATTGCTTGATGATGAGGATTTGTGGTAAGGGTGAGAGTTGATGCTCATACTATAAAGCAGTGGGTGAAAGACGTCCAGCCTGAAAAAGAAAAGGCAAATACAAAAGAATGTGAATGACCTAAACAAATTGTAATACAGTGAAGATAAAAAAAAACAATACAAGAGGAGTAGTCGTATGAGAGGACTTTCAGACTGAGGCGGCTTGGATACAATTTGTATAAGTCTACTAGTTGCATATCATTTTTAATCTAGAAGTACAAAAAAAGACAGGAGCCAGCACACAACAACAGGCCCACGACGACACAGGTTTGCCCGTTATACAAACTGCATTTCCCTAAAAATTTCAAAACCACAGAAAGGTGAATGAAATTGAAAAAGCAACCTAGCATTTACAAAATTAATCAACAAAATCAATGCGTCATTCTCAGTCATCAATCATACCACTATTGTACTCTACCACAGCACAGTGCACAAACATGTAGTAGCCTGGGTCTACTGTGCTGTGCCTCTTATTTGTATTTATTTATTACTTTGTATTCCACTCCAAGAAACATCGTGCATCAATCAGCTCAGATCCAACTGCCTGACAGCAAAGATATCATTATCATCAGCAACTCAGTCTGTAGTGAGTGACTACGATAAATTAAGTCCTGACTGCATCTGTAGTAGTAGGAACACAAGTGCGTAAATAATTTCTATTATTAGTAAATAACATGGAAAAATTGGCTATCACGTGAGTCTGAACTGAAGTTACTAGTATACTTCAACTCCATGCACATTAGCTCAGAGTCAGCAAAAAAATACATCCAATGCAATGCATGACATCATTCATTTTTATACCTGTTTTGCTCTTCTCTTTCACTGTCAGCAGATTGATCACAGATGCTGCCGAGCCTTTGTAATGCGAGTCATCACAACAAGTTGACTTCAGTTGTGGATGCCTGCTCAAGTTTCTTTTGACACAGAAGTGTCGTCTCTGAATGCCTGCAGACAGAGGTGGTAGCCTTAAGAGTAAGACTCAGCAAGGCAGTTATTATGAGTTGCAGATTTCAAATGAAATAGATGATGGCTGTAGTCATGTACGGTTCACTTGTTATGGAGGGACTGTTAGAGGCTACATTATTGTTATTGTACTATACTCCATCTACAACATCAAATGTATGGCTGCCAAGATGGAATTGTATTGACTTGAGTGGGAGTCAAGAAGATGGAGCAAGACTCTGAGGAGTGCAGTCAACATGGAACATAAATGCACAGGCGTGCAACTCCAGGAGGTAACTAAAAAAGATACAGCGAAAATAAATGCACAGCTGTGCAACTCCAGTAGGTACATTAAAAGAATGAGTGGTGGGGATGGATTTGGTTGAGCTTTTTATTTTAAGATTAGCAGTTTTGCACCAGAAAGTCATTTTTAATAAGAAAATAAATAACACAAATAAAAGAAGGGAAAAAGTCACAATTTAACAGCCTATTGGTCAGGGAAGAGGTGCTCATCCTCAAACTCTGTGGGTCCGGACAGCAGTAGGTCATGTAACCCAGCAGTGATGAATTCTTCGGGCTCGCTTTCTTCATCCTGCTCTGATTCACGTACAGTATAGTCTGGTGGTATGAAGTGTTGATTCATTTTTATCATTGTCAGCCTCTCGACGCTTTTGGGGGAGAGACTGTTCCTTTTCGATGTCACAATGGCACCAGCAGCACTGAAAACCCGCTCAGAGGTGACACTGGCTACAGGACAAGCCAAATACTTTATCGCCAGCCTGCTCAGCACTGGCCACTGTCTCCTTCTTTCATACCAATAGACCAATTGGCTTTGCTCCATGAACACCTCTGTTGTGTCATCCAGATAGGCCTGAACCATCCGCTCAGTGTTCATTGGTGCTCGGCTTTGCTGCTCCTCTTTCCCCTTTGCAACAGCAACGGACTTACCCATCCCCTTCTGTAGAAAAAAAGCAGTTATGCTTTTGGTTGTGTCTGCTGAATCAGATCGTGTAGGTGCTGCTTTTGGTACTGTTGGTGCCTGCTGGGAAGCGGACGCACCGCTCTCATGCTCTGATGAACTTGCCTCAGGAGGATGGCCTGGAGTACTTTGACTGTCCTGGGCTGGCACTGGCAGGCCTTTAAGTAACAGCCGTTCAGTTTCGAAATCATTAGCTTCCACAGCTATGGAACTTTTGTAATTGGCAACATCCCAATCTGAAAAAGGAATGACTGCGCTACTGCTGACAAACAATTTGTACCGTGGATCCAAGATTGTTGCAGTTATGTAATTTGGATCTGACACAATCATTTTAAGCCTTGCATTTACAGATAAGCGGTTGCGTAAGGCCTTGGCCAAGGTACATGCATCAACTTTTTCTTCGTCACCTTCGTATGTTTCACAGACCTCCTTCAGCTGTTGCTCGAGCATGTACATCAATGGGATGGCTTGGCCCATAGTACAGTCCTCCCTGCTAACTGCACGTGTGAACACCTCAAAATGTTGTAGCATGTCTGTCAAGCATTTAATGATGTCCCACTGCCACATCTCAACGGTCAGGCTTTTAAGATTAACAGTAGGATCCACTAATCTTCTTGACATTACATAAGCATTCAGTGGTATGTACTGCTCAAAGAGACGCTCAAGCATGAAATAAGTAGAGTTCCAACGTGTTGGGACCTCCTGGATCAGTGCTTTGACTGGCAAATTATGCTCCCGCTGAATGACGCGTAGCAGCTTCCGCGCTTTGAAAGAATGGTTAAAATGCGTGCATATTCTTCTGCAGATGGTCAGTATCGTGCTGACTTGGAGTTCATTTTTCAGAAAGTCTTGCACGACTAAGTTAATGCAGTGTGCCAAACAGGGTACCCTGAAATACTGTCCATCTTTCATTGCCCTCACTACATTACTGCCATTGTCGGTGGTAACAAAACCAATCTTAAGGCCTCTTGGTTTCAGCCATTCAAAGACCTTGCTGTTAAAGTCAGACAACATGTTGTCAGCAGTATGATTTTTCTCCATACCAAACATGGCTACAGTTGCATGTTTGCGAGTGTCATTGAAAATCCCAGCAACGTCAAGAAGGCCTGAAGTTAACTTGTCTTTCACACCTGCAAAAGAGATCCAGTGTGCGGTGATGAACATGTAATCTGCTGTGGCTTCGCGACTGCTCCACATGTCGGTTGTCAGGTGGATACAATGGACAACACTCTGTTGTAAGGCTTTCCCAATCAATCCCAGCACGTCGTGGTGTAGTGCTGGAATAGCAACTCTTGCAAAATAGTAGCGACTGGGAACGTCCCATTTTGGGGCGAGTGTTGCCACTAATTGCCGAAATCCCACTGCCTCAACAAATGAAAATGGGAGAAGGTCGAGTGCCAACATTTTTGCAAGTTTCGCATTGTACAAACGTGCTGTTGGGTGGTTCCGCTCGTACTTTCCCTCCTGCCTAAACATGCCAGTAATGGTAAGCTGCTTGGTAATTCTTTCTGTTCTGCTAGACGGACCACCTTTCAACGCAGACTTTTCACTCCTTGTCCTTGGTGTCTCCGGCTGACTCTGGTGCCACTGAGAAGTTGCTGATGCTGAGGATTTGGACTGCACCACTCCAGTGCTGGCGACAGGGCTCATTTGTGTAGCACTCCCAGATAGAAGGTCATCGTCTCCCTCTTCTTCCATGAGTGGACCTTGTAGTACTGTATCCTCCCCACCAACACCAGTGCTTACATCTTTTAAGCTTGCAAGGTGGTTCTCCCATTGAATTGTGTGTTTTTTTCATATGGGTCGTTGGGCATCCAGTACCATAGTTTGTACCAATCTTACCACGACTAACATTGGTATGACAAATGGAGCATATAGCAATGTTCTCCTGATGTGGGTGAACCGTAAAAAAATCCCAGACTGGGGAGCTAAACTTTTGTCTCCTGCCATACGAAGAGGAGGACCCACTTCCAATGCCGGATGAACTGGAGCCTTTTTGTTGGATTTCCCTATGTGACAGTTCAGTACTAGTACTGCCACTACCTACTTCTGTTGAGGTGGTGCTTGCGCTGGATGTCGCACGCTGCCGGGCCTTCGCTGATGCAAAAATGGGAGCTGGTGTTACTTTGGGTGCTGAGTGTGTAGGAGTTACACGTGCTACCTGCTCATCACTAATCGCAGCCCTTCTGGATAGGGAGAAAATGCTGGTCTCTACATCCTCTGCACCAGGAATAACGCTTGTGATGATGACATTGTCAGTGTCAGACCCGTCTTTATCACCATCAGTATCCTGCTCACCTACATCGAACTCCGGAAGTTCAAGCCTTGACGGATCCTTCCTTTTTCCAAGCCTGGTCTTAGGATGTCTCTCCTTTGAATGCTCAGTTCTTCGTCGTGGATGCCATGCCTTATCAAGGTCATCTGAAGGGATGCTATGCGAAGAACTCGATGCACTGCCACTAACCCTCCTTTCCTTTTGTAAATTTAAAGACAGTAGATCACCTCCAGAAGTGGGATCCTCTTCTTCTTGCTCGGAATGAGGCTCTACTTCCTGAACTGCCCCGACAACGGGAGGAACAACTTCTACTATTGCTTGCGGAGACGGTGGTTGTTGTTCTTGAGGAAGTACTATAGTGTGCTGTGGTTCTTCAACAACTACTATTGTGGGATTTGGTTGTTGTTGTTGAACAACTATTGCGGGCGGTGGTTGTGGTTTTTCAACAACTATTGCGGGAAGTGGTTGTGGTTGTTGAACATCTACTGCTGGCGGCGGTTGTTGAGCACTTTCATCTTGCGTGGATTGTGTGCTACTTTGAGACAGCGATAAGTTAAGTTCAGGCTCAGTATCACTGCTTTGTAACACTAGGCTGGCTACCTCTTCGACCCTCATGTGCTTGGCCCTGGGTTGGTGGCTTGCCCCCGCTAATGCGGATGTGCTGGCCCCAGCTTGCACCACGGACACCGCTGCTGCAGGCGTACGTTTTGGGGGCCCAAAAAAGGTTTGGGGGTCCATACCAGCCTTAAGTGACACTTCCTTCTTCTGTACCTTCTTCTCAGCAACTTTCTTGGTGGTGGAGGACCTGGTACCTGCTCTCTTAGGGCCCATCTTCTTCTGATGTCAGCACACAGCAGCACTCAGTAGCACAAATTGCAGAGATGTGTGGTCAGATGAGTCACACACCACACGTGGCGTACAATTGAAGGACGTCCGTCTGGCAGTTGAACGGGCGATGGATGAAAACAACCCGCACCTCCTCAGTCTTTTTCTGTGCACCTACAAGCAAAGAAGACAGAACACGTCAGTAAAAACAAGCAGCAAGCCAGCACATGAACAATTGAAAGACACACAGGCCAATGTATAAAACACAAAAAAGAAGACTAATACTACCAGCACCACAGCTCCCAGCCACATGAAGTCCAGAAAGAACCAATAATAAAGTCAAGCAGGCCTATCATATACCAATATGGATAGAAAAAGGAGGATGCCTGCTACACATGAGACATGACAGGTTAATGCAAGGAAAATCAAAATACCCCATGGCTAAGAGTTTGTAAAACTTCACTGCAAAAACACATACAAGCCATAAAATTATTACACACACAAAAAAGTTACCTACCCCCCTGCCCAGACAACAAACTTGGAAATGCAATGGCATACACACATGCCGTAATGATGGTAATTAAATAGACCAAATAGAAACAGCTACATAAAGCAGCCCCGCTAACTAGTAACTACCACCTCTGGGACTCTGGCCTACTATCAGATCAGACCAAAAGCAGGGAGGCCAATGATAAATGCACAAAGGAAGTACCTACAAAATGGCCGCCACCACATGGCCTGTCCAGGAAGACAAAACTACAACCAAATAACACATAAATGAGGACTTTTTTGTAGCACAGGGGACACATTAAACATTTTCGAGGAACTTTTATGTAACTCGGGACATATTGTTCGCGAGAATGCAAAATCGGCATGTTCGGCAACACGAATCGAGTGAAAAGTCGTTATCGCGTTCCCGAGCCAGTACATTGAGCGCGCGAACAAGACAAAAAAGGTAAGGTCGCGTTCTCACACGGTGCGACGTTACCAAAAGTACGCGAGCAGTATTCCTAGGGTTACCTACTGGCAGGGAGTGCCATATTAGCTACACACAAGCAACCAAAAGCTGAAAGTACCACCATTACAAAAAATGTGAAGCAATCCAAAGCCATACACGGTGTATTTAAAGTTACACCACAAAAATAGTTGATTAACTTGAATGCACCTATGGCTGTGAGTAGTAGTACCTACAAAAGCCTTGGATGGCTATGGCAAAAGAAGAAAACCAGGGAAGGACACAGAAAATGGCCGCCTCCATAGGGCCAGGAGGACAGGGACACCCAAAAACAACATGGAAAAAGGATGCACCCAAAATGGCCTCCACCACATGGCATGGCCACCAACAACATGGCAAAATCAGTCACAAAGGAAGCATACACAAAATGGCCGCCACCACATGGCCTGCCCACCAACAACAACATAGCAGAAGCATCACAAAGGAAGTAAGTACACACAAAATGGCCCTCACCACTACATGAAAAGAAAGAGAAGACAGACAACAAATGCCTATGCCAAAGGGACAATGCTTAGCTTCACAAAATGGACACACCGCCGCCCAAATTGGTCACCCCAACCATAAACAAGAAATCATTACATAGAGGACAGAAAGGAACTGGGAGTGGCCCATGCTCCAGGAAGACAAAACTACAACCAAATAACACATAAATGAGGACTTTTTTGTAGCACAGGGGACACATTAAACATTTTCGAGGAACTTTTATGCAACTCGGGACATATTGTTCGCGAGAATGCAAAATCGGCGTGTTCGGCAACGCGAATCGAGTGAAAAGTCGTTATCGCGTTCCCGAGCCAGTACATTGAGCGCGCGAACAAGACAAAAAAGGTAAGGTCGCGTTCTCACATGGTGCGACGTTACCAAAAGTACGCGAGCAGTATTCCTAGGGTTACCTACTGGCAGGGAGTGCCATATTAGCTACACACAAGCAACCAAAATCTGAAAGTACCACCATTACAAAAAATGTGAAGCAATCCAAAGCCATACACGGTGTAATTAAAGTTACACCACAAAAATAGTTGATTAACTTGAATGCACCTATGGCTGTGAGTAGTAGTACCTACAAAAGCCTTGGATGGCTATGGCAAAAGAAGAGAACCAGGGAAGGACACAGAAAATGGCCGCCTCCATAGGGCCAGGAGAACAGGGACAACCAAAAACAACATGGAAAAAGGATGCACCCAAAATGGCCTCCACCACATGGCATGGCCACCAACAACATGGCAAAATCAGTCACAAAGGAAGCATACACAAAATGGCCACTACCACATGGCCTGCCCACCAACAACAACATAGCAGAAGCATCACAAAGGAAGTAAGTACACACAAAATGGCCCTCACCACTACATGAAAAGAAAGAGAAGACAGACAATAAATGCCTATGCCAAAGGGACAATGCTTAGCTTCACAAAATGGACACACCACCCCCCAAATTGGTCACCCCAACCATAAACAAGAAATCATTACATAGAGGACAGAAAGGAACTGGGAGTGGCCCATGCTCCAGGAAGACAAAACTACAACCAAATAACACATAAATGAGGACTTTTTGTAGCACAGGGGACACATTAAACATTTTCGAGGCACTTTTATGCAACTCGGGACATATTGTTTGCGAGAATGCAAAATCGGCGTGCTCGGCAACGCGAATCGAGTGAAAAGTCGTTATCGCGTTCCCGAGCCAGTACATTGAGCGCGCGAACAAGACAAAAAAGGTAAGGTCGCGTTCTCACACGGTGCGACGTTACCAAAAGTACGCGAGCAGTATTCCTAGGGTTACCTACTGGCAGGGAGTGCCATATTAGCTACACACAAGCAACCAAAAGCTGAAAGTACCACCATTACAAAAAATGTGAAGCAATCCAAAGCCATACACGATGTAATTAAAGTTACACCAAAAAAATAGTTGATTAACTTGAATGCACCTATGGCTGTGAGTAGTAGTACCTACAAAAGCCTTGGATGGCTATGGCAAAAGAAGAGAACCAGGGAAGGACACAGAAAATGGCCGCCTCCATAGGGCCAGGAGGACAGGGACACCCAAAAACAACATGGAAAAAGGATGCACCCAAAATGGCCTCCACCACATGGCATGGCCACCAACAACATGGCAAAATCAGTCACAAAGGAAGCATACACAAAATGGCCGCCACCACATGGCCTGCCCACCAACAACAACTTAGCAGAAGCATCACAAAGGAAGTAAGTACACACAAAATGGCCCTCACCACTACATGAAAAGAAAGAGAAGACAGACAATAAATGCCTATGCCAAAGGGACAATGCTTAGCTTCACAAAATGGACACACCACCCCCCAAATTGGTCACCCCAACCATAAACAAGAAATCATTACATAGAGGACAGAAAGGAACTGGGAGTGGCCCATGCTCCAGGAAGACAAAACTACAACCAAATAAATGAGGACTTTTTGTAGCACAGGGGACACATTAAACATTTTCGAGGAACTTTTATGCAACTCGGGACATATTGTTCGCGAGAATGCAAAATCGGCGTGTTCGGCAACGCGAATCGAGTGAAAAGTCGTTATCGCGTTCCCGAGCCAGTACATTGAGCGCGCGAACAAGACAAAAAAGGTAAGGTCGCGTTCTCACACGGTGCGACGTTACCAAAACTACCCGAGCTGTATTGCTAGGGTTACCTAATGGCAGAAATTGACAGACACCCAAAACCTGACATACCCCACACATAAACATAAGATTTTCTAAATCAAACCAGTCCATCCATGATTTTCTAATTAGAGGTACACCAGAAAAACAGTTGATTACCTTTCATGACCCTATGACTAGTACCTCTGGCCTACTGGCAGAGTAGGCCACAAGTTTGGAGGCCTATGGCAAGAGCAAAGTGGCTGGGAAACATAAAATGGCCGCCAACAACACATGGCCAGGCCAACCACAGAAAGTTATTACAATGAACTCAAACATGCCTACACACTAACTACATGGAGTACTAGGGTCAGCTATTGGCTTAAAAAAATAAAAAACGTTTAAATTACACAAACAGAAATTCCACAGCAGACATTGCTATTGCATAATGATGACCATAATCCAATGCCAGCCATGATGTTTGTTTACAAACTTGAATAAAAATTTAAACACAGAATTATGATTTTACCCATGGGTACCTCTCTATGTAGCCTGGATGAAATTTAAAAAGAAATACAAGTTGGGACCTCATAAAAGTATAGGCACCCATCAATAATTTAAATCAATGAATGAATACTGTAGTTAAAAAATTTAAAATCAAACAAACACAAGTCTACAACATCATACTCACTCATACATTACTGAACTTACTTGAAAAAGAGAATTCAAAATCCAAAAGTCCTCAGTAAAATCCAAAAAAAGCAGTAATGCAGCCAACACACACAGAAAGTGATCCTGCCAGCTCAAAATCCAAATGAAAGTGACCACCTCATGGACAAAGCACTGGGAGGAGCCTGGTGGACAGGAACAGGAAGTTGTAAACTCCAGAGCCCTTCCTCCTTAATATTCAAAAATAGAGTAGAAACAGAAAGAGGACTCCTTCCCCCCCAAAAATACATCCAAAGGTACAACTTTGAGGGGTTTTTCACTTGTTTGCTAACCAAAATGGTAATTTATTATTATGGTTTAACTTTTAACATGCTCGCGAGTTATTCTGTGCAAGATTGCAGGTTCTGCGTGTTCGGCAACTCGATCTTACCAACAAACATACTCGCGCGTCCTTATGGCTTTATCACGCTTCCAATGACGTTATCGCGTTCGCACAGTCGCACGGGAGGGTTTACAAACATGGTGGCAGACGCGACCGGGAAAAATCGAACGCAGAACCAAGGTAAGCCATTGCCGCGCACGCGATAATGTTATTTAGCGCGCGACAACTACGCTCCGCACCGGATAGCGGAGTTATCGGCAGCTACGCGAACTCCGCGGAACGCGGAGTTGCCAAAACTCCGCAAACTCCCCAAACGGAGCGTAGTTCTTCGCCCAGGGTTAATTTAAATTCTTCAGACTACCTCTAATCACTACCCATCCATGAACTGGACCAAACTATTTCAACCAACTAATAAACAGAACACCCATTAACCCTGCAAATACATTAACAATCAAATAACACTCACCCAAAACCCTTTAAAACAAATTATATATAAATATATTCACTGAAAAAAACATAGGTTTCAGGGACGTTATAGTTAGTTAGTTAGTTGAGCATTTGATTCATATAAAACCAGAGAAATGTGCGTGTATAGTTAGTTGAGCAAACAATAACTCGCACTCCTGTAATGCACTGCTGATGATGTCACATATTACATCACTCATGACATCACTGATGACATCTCAGATGACATCATTCATGACATAACTGATGACATCATCCAGTGAATGTGTTTTTCAAAAAATTAAAATATGTTTTATATATGTATATCTCAAGGTCGATGGACGAATAAATGGGTATATAAGTGTTTAAGTGGATGATTTTTTGGGAAAAATTGATTGAATAACTGAATGATTAAGTGTATCTTAGTGAATACATGGGTTAGTGAGTAATGTTTAAATATGTAAATATCTGTATCAGTCTCTCACTTTGTGTATACGTGGCTGCATTGGTTGGTGAGTAGCTACATGAGTGTCTATATGGGTTATTAGTTGTTTTTTGAGTATCAGTATGAGTGTCTGTGTGGTTCGTTGGGGGGTATTACGTAGTGCATAGATGCATGAATGAGTGGCTCACTGCTTGCATGTGTTGAAGACAGCATGTGTGCAGGACTGTATCGGTGGATGAGTTTATGTATGGGTGTGTTAGTGAGTGAATTACTGTCTCAATAGTGTCTTTATGAGAAACGGCATATGTTTTAAACTAGTATATGTTTTAATACTAATATATTTGTGTATATAAGTGAGTATATGTGACACTGAGAGATTGGAAAAAGTTCCTGTATAAATTAGTATGTGTTTCTATAAGTGATTGCTTAAGAGAGTAAGTATGTGTAAGTTTCTGTAGCAGTAAGTGTGGTGGTGTGTATATAAATGTATATGCAATATAATGTATGTTTGATACTCTGTTTGCATGTGTGACTATGTGCGTGAATAACTCTATGGATGAATGTCAGTGTGTAACAGGATATATAGGTGTTTGAGTACCTATGATGAGTGAGTACATGTCTGAGTGACTGTATAGGACGGTTGGTGAATGAGTGGATGTGTGTGTAGATCTTGGAATTACTGATTAGTTGTGTTGTAAGTAGTATTGGTATGTCCATTGTTTTGAAAATGTTAGTTACTATTTTTGAGTGTGTGAATCAAAGGTTATATTAGGGTGAGATGAGGTATTTCACTCTATCACAAGGATGATGTCATCAGTGATGTCATCAGTGAAGTCATTTGAGATGTCATCAGTGATGTCATGAGTGATGTCACTGACCATGTCATTAGTGATGTAATATGTGACGTCATCAGCAGTGCATTGCAGGCATGTGAGTTATAGTTAGCTGAACTAACTATAACAGGAGAATGTCACTGGTTTTGTATGAGTGAAATATCCAGCTTACTATAATAGCCCTGAAACCTATGTTTTTTTCAGTGAATTGCAAAGGTTTTTTAAATGCTAATTTGTACCTATAACATGCCTGAAACCTATGTTTCAATCAGTTAATTTCAAAGGCTTTTTGAATGCTATTTTCTAACTATTCCTACAAAGTTAGGGCATCTGAAAAATAAAAAAAAACACACAGAAAGAAGAAAACGAAATGCAGAAAGAAGCAACAGAAGTACTCAAAGACAAATAAAAGTGCACGGAGAAGGAAGACATGCAGAAAGAACAAACAGAGGAGCAGAAAGAAGCCTTGTTGCAAAATAATCCTGTACCCTCAATTTTTTCAGAAGGGTACTGGTGGTAACTTACTCTGACTAACCAGTCCTACAGCCAGTGCTATGCTAAAAGACACTTAGAATACAGTGAAAACACCTACATACACTAGGGAACACTATGCGTTGGGTACCCCTATGATTAGCATGACCTCCTCTGTAAGCCCCTCATACATAATAGGGAAGGGTAAATAAAACTACCTCTTAACACGTGCCACAGGGTGCGTTTGCACACTGGGGAAGGGAGGGAGGCCTGAGATGACACGTGTGCAAACACGCCCTGTGGGCGTTTTAAGTTGGGGGATAAAGTCCCCTTGAAGCCTGAGGGTCCCTGGGGGCCAACTAACTCACCAGGTATGTCCAGTAAGTGCCATAGTGTTGCATTGCAAAAAGGTGTAAAATGGGGCATGGCCTCCTACCACCTCTCTGCAATGCAACTCTGTGGTGCTTACTGGAAGTACATGGTGTGCTAGTTAGACCCAGGGACTCCCAGGATTAAAGGGGACTTAATTCCCCAACTTAAAATGCACAACAGGGCATGTTCACACACGTCAGGCCCCGTCCCCTCCCTTCACCACTGTGTAAACACACCCTGTGGCCATTTTAATTTGGGAGATTAAGTACCCTTGAATTGTGAGGGTCCCTAGAGTCCAACTAGTCCCCTAGGTACCTCCAGTAAGCGCCACTGCGCTGCATTGCAGAGTGGTGTAAAAAGGGCCATGGCCTGGACCACCTCTCTGCAACGCAGCAAAGTGGTGCTTACTCAAGGCACATGGTGGGCTAGTTGCCTTCCAGGGCCCCTCAGGACCTATGCACTGCAGCTCCCCTTTACTTTTGTGGACATTTAGGCCATGGGGGTGGGTTCTCCGGGGCCTCTAATGATTCGAGAAAGGAGCTCATGGATCCCCTCACCCTAAATAAACTATGGGGTATCGGGCATCCATTGCTTTTTGCTTTGATCCTGTGGGAGTTTCGACTGATTGCAGCAAAATTCCCTATGGGTTGCCTTCACAGGTTCAAATGGGCGGGTTATTATGTTATTTTTATGTTCACACTTCAGGTCAGGGGGCTTCCGGCAAAATGTTTCTAATGTATCTTATGGCCAGTCAGAGAGCTCACTCCAGTGTGATTCTGACAGACTGGCACACGGGTAAAAATCTTCCTGACCCAATCAGTATGCTCCATTTTTAAATTGAAACTCCCAAGATACTCTCAAGAGCCTCTTCCAGATGCAACCATCCATATATACACATATTTTCAAATCTACTGACTTAATTTAACCTAAAGGACAGATTTATCAAGCTATTTTACATTAGAACATTTTGTGAATCACAAAAATAGGACGTTTGCACACACAACATGGCCTGTTCCAATCTCCATCGCAAATATGGAGATTGGAACAGGCCATTTCGCAATTTGAGAGTCTCAAATTGCGAATTCACAAAAATTAAATCTCACAAATTGCGAATTTGCCAACCAATTTATGAAACATTCACAAATTTCAATTGAGTCAAATTTCACAATGTTGCACTTTAAATTTACCACCAATTCAGGCCAGGTAGTAACCAGGTGAAAACTAATTAAACAGGCCCAGAGTGCCTCAGTTTCTTTCACAATGGCAGCGCTGTATGTCATAGCGAGGAGGATGCAGATTCAAGCAGAAGCACAGAGAAGGAGGAGGAGACAGGAATGCGTTTACAGAGTGCACTTTACCCTATTTTAGCAGACAGAGGAGGAAATCCATGACAAATATAGACTAAACTAGACCCAATAGCTGACCTACAGCCTACTAGCATCAGATTCAGAGTCAGATAAAGAGGAGGAACCTGGTTTCATGCTTCTTGAATGTTTTCTTAGATACAATGGTACAGAGGATGCACCATTACATCAGATTCCCCACTACACAACAGGTATTGCAGCAGACAAAATTGGATTTAATTGGGTGCATTGATGGGACACATGTAGACATCTGCCAACCCTCAGACAATGAGTATGTGTTTAGGAACAGGAAATCCTTCATTCGCTCAACATCCAGCTCATATGTAACACCTCACACATAATAACTGACATAGTGGCCAAATATCCTGGCGTTGCACATGATTCCTTCATATTCAGACACAGTGGAATATACACATATCTAACTGTGGGTGAATTTGGAGAAGGATACCTGCTAGTTTAATGCATGATACTCACTCTGATAGACTCATTGGATCTGTAGAAATAGGATAGTGATTAACCATATGCCTTTCATCCTATAAGTGACAGTGCATATGATGTATACTCCTTCATACTCATACCATACCTCAGTCTTGTAACTCAGAGTGAAAGGAAATACAATGCTGTACACAAGTTAATGCACAATGTCATAGAGTGGACATTCGGCCTACTGAAGAGTAGGTTCCGCTGTCTACACATAACAGGAGAATCACTGCAGTATAGGTTAGAGATCTGTTGTAAAATTGTGGCCACTTGTGCCATGCATTAACAATAGAAACAAAGAGAGCGTCACCCTTACTCAACCACAAGGGAACAGGGTGAAAAGTCCAATACAAAAAGAGGGTGAGTTCCCTTGGTTGTATCACCTTAACTCGACAAAATTGCACCTTCCTTACTCAGGTCTATTACTCTGGACCTGTGGAATTTATTCTGACACTCAAATCATACATTCACCTGATCAAGATCCTTCTTAAAAGTGAAACCACAAAAAAGCATTTACAGTCTACAGAAGATAATTACGTAGTCAAAAGAAAAGTCTCATTATTTTATCACAGATGGTTCTGAATTTTTTAGTCAATTCATTTAAACAGTTGTACAGATTTCATCAGATTAAATGCAGTGCATACATTAAGTAAACATACTGTATTCAACAAATATACATATTGTATTCGACTGTATGAAAAAAGAGAGCATATTATAATAAAACTTCACAAATAAAAAATGCATAAAAGTGTGTTGACGCGTTTCGGTGGATCTTGCTGTGCGCACCACCTTCCTCAGGACAATTTAAAAACAATCTTTTGAAGTGAATTAAAACATAAAACATAGTCACTAATCACTCTTGGCATTATGTATTACATAAAATTTCTTCTGCAGTCTGAACACTCTAAATTGTATAGGTCTAGAAGAGTGTCACTCGCTCCTCTCTTTCGGGCTGAGTGGTCGCTCCCCAGTGTCCCTGGCGACATTTGGTATCGTTGTGCTGCGTTTGCTGATTAAAACTGCCTATTAATTATTGCCTGCTGTCTGCCTGATTGCCGCTTTGCTTTGTATGCACTTTTTGATTTAAAATTGAAACTTTCACTCTGTTTGCGCGTTTGCCCCAAGCGCTCTGCTGTGCTCACCCCCACGCTGCCATTTTGTTTGTTGTTGTCGTCCTCTGTAGCCCGCCCCGCCTCCCAGCTGAGCCGCCCTCCCACTAACTACAAACAGCGCTCCCTTACCTGAAAGCGCCGTGACTCGCTCCTCTCTCTCGGGCTGAGTGGTCGCTCCCCAGTGTCCCTGGCGACATTTGGTATCGTGGTGCTGCGTTTGCTGATTAAAACTGCCTATTAATTATTGCCTGCTGTCTGCCTGATTGCCGCTTTGCTTTGTATGCACTTTTTGATTTAAAATTGAAACTTTCACTCTGTTTGCGCATTTGCCCCAAGCGCTCTGCTGTGCTCATCCCCATGCTGCCATTTTGTTTGTTGTTGTCGTCCTCTGTAGCCCGCCCCGCCTCCCAGCTGAGCCGCCCTCGCCCCTCCCCTCCACCATCCATATATGACCGCTGCATTAACGCGCAGCGACCGCGCCCCAGCCGCGCCGAAGGTGCGCCAAAGTTAAGCCCGTCTACGCCCATCCGCGCCTGGACCGCGCCCAGTGCCAGAGCCCCTGGTCCTCGTAATGCCCACCCCTCCCGCATTACTTACGATGCCACCACCCTCCTAGCCCTCAACCCCGGCCATTCCCCCAACTGCGTCCAAGCCGCTCCTGGACACACCCATGGACCCTTTTCCTGCTACTCCTGCAAGTTCGACGGCACCAAGAACAACTCCCCATCCACGAACACACAACAGATATCCGATCCCAACCACCTACAATGCATCCTGCTCAACACCCGCTCGGTCCACAGACACGCCATTGACCTCTGGAATCTACTCAATACCATCTCTCCGGACGTCGCCTTCCTAACAGAAACATGGATGAATACCTCTTCAGCCCCAGACATCACCATTGCCATCCCAGAAGGCTATAAGATCATTCGCAAGGACCGCACCGGCCACACAGGAGGAGGCATCGCTATCGTCCATAAGAAATCCATCCGTATCTCAACCAGCTCAGACGTCAATCTCGCCAACTCTGAACACCTTCACTTCCAGATCCACATCGACCCCAAGACCACACTCAGAGGCACCCTCCTTTACAGGCCACCAGGACCCCGCGCACAATTTTGTGAAGACATCACGGACTTCATCACTCCACACGCGCTCCCCTCCGAGGACTACATCCTTTTGGGAGACCTCAACTTTCACATTGAAAAGAACAACGACCGCAACACCACCACCCTTTTGGACAACCTCACAAACCTCGGACTTAAACAACTTGTCACTACCCCCACCCACATCGCAGGTCACACACTCGACCCCATCTTCACTTCCAGCAAGCATGTTTCCTTCAGCCACACCACAGCTCTCCTTTGGACTGACCACAGCTGCGTTCACTTCACCTACAACAAGCCTACATCCAACAACCACCCCCGACCCACATTGCAAAGAAACTGGAACAAAATCACCATCGACCAGATCTCCTCATCGCTTCTTCAAAAGCCCCCCTCCCAATCCTCTAACCCCGACCAAGCAGCCACCAACCTCTCCCAATGGCTATCCAACAGCGCCGACATCCTAGCACCACTGAAAAAACGACAAATCAAACTAGGCAGCAAGAAGGCTTCCTGGTTCAACGATGACCTTAAGAAATCCAAGAAATTCTGTCGCTCCCTCGAGAAGGCCTGGAAAAAAGACCCAACCACCAGCACCAAGGACGCCTTCAAAAATGCCACCCGCATACACCACCAACTAATCCGAAATGCCAAGAAAGCAGCCTTCAAGGACCGTCTAGATAACAACGCCCACAACAGCAAGGAATTATTCAACATAGTCAAGGAATTTACCAACCCATCAGCCAACTCCAAAGACATCACCCCCTCTCAAGCCCTCTGCGACTCCCTAGCCTCATTCTTCTACAACAAAATTGCAGACATCCACAACAGCTTCGACAACCAACCAGGAGATCAACCCACCCATTCCCCTGCAGGACCCCTTCCCCCCTGAACATCCTCAATGACTGGAAGCCAATCTCTACTGAGGACACCATCCGTCTGATGAACTCTATCCACTCAGGATCCCCCACAGACCCTTGCCCTCACTACATCTTTAACAAAGCAGACTCCATTATTGCACCGCACCTCCGAGACGTCATCAACTGCTCCCTCAACTCCGCAACCTTCCCGGAAAGTTGGAAACATGCCGAACTCAGCGCCCTCCTGAAGAAACCCACAGCTGACCCCACTGAACTCAAAAACTATCGCCCTATCTCACTCCTTCCATTCCCGGCCAAAGTCATCGAGAAAGCTGTCAACAACCAGCTCGCCGCCTTCCTCGAAACCAACAAATCCCTCGACTCCTCACAATCCGGCTTCCGAGCCAAGCACAGCACCGAAACCGCCCTCATCGCAGCAACAGACGACATTCGGACTCTACTGGACAATGGAGACACAGTCGCCCTCATCCTCCTCGACCTCTCCGCAGCCTTCGACAAAGTCTGTCATAGCACCCTTTTACAGCGCCTCAGAAACGTCGGAATCCAAGGAAAAGCACTGGAATGGATCACCTCGTTCCTCACCGGAAGAACACAGAAAGTCCGCCTTCCACCATTCAAGTCAGAGGCTACTGAAGTCATCTGCGGCGTACCTCAAGGGTCCTCACTCAGTCCCACCCTCTTCAACGTCTACATGAGCCCCCTAGCGACCATCGCACGCCAACATAACCTCAACTTCATCTCCTATGCCGACGACACTCAACTGATCCTATCACTCACCAGAGACCCTAACACAGCCAAAACCAACCTACACGAAGGAATGAAAGAAGTAGCCGAATGGATGAAGCACAGCCGTCTGAAACTGAACTCGGACAAAACAGAAGTCCTCATCTTAGGTACCTCCCCCTCCGCCTGGGACGACTCTTGGTGGCCAGAGGCCCTTGGAAAAGCACCCATCCCGACGGACCACGCACGGAACCTGGGCGTCATCCTGGATTCCTCACTCTCGATGAACAGACAAGTCAACGCCGTCTCTTCATCTTGCTTCAACATTCTTCGCATGCTCAAAAAAACATTTCACTGGATCCCTACCGAAACTAGAAAAACAGTCACCCACGCTCTGGTCACGAGCCGACTGGACTACGGAAACACCCTCTACGCCGGCACCACCGCAAAACTCCAGAAAAAACTACAACGCATCCAGAACGCCTCAGCCAGGCTCATATTAGACATCCCGCGTAAAGAACACATCTCTGATCACCTGAAAAACCTCCACTGGCTCCCCGTCAATAAGAGAATCACTTTCCGGCTCCTAACCCATGCACACAAAGCACTCTACGAAATCGGACCCGAATGCCTCAACACACGACTATCCTTCTACACCCCCTCCCGCCAGCTACGATCCTCCAACCAAGCCCTTGCCACTGTACCTCGCATCAACAAAACCACCATGGGAGGTAGATCCTTTTCCTACCTAGCAGCTAAAACTTGGAACTCACTTCCCACTCACCTTCGCCTTACTCAGAACCACCTAGCATTCAGAAAGCAACTCAAAACATGGATATTCGACAAGTAACTCCCCACCCTTCTTCAAGCGCCTTGAGACCCTCTGGGTATGTAGCGCGCTATACAAATCTTTTGACTTGACTTGACTTGACTCACTCCTTGGCATCATATCCAAATCTAGATCTTTCTTGGAGGTCTACATATCCATACCTGTGCATCAATTTTGTGGATCCCACTTTTAACAATGATTCAATTCTCACATTCATCCCTATTTCTGCGTTTTCATCTCATCTCACATGTAGGATTCGCAGCAGTAAAACCCGGAATCCGCGGAAATGAAAGGATTCCGGGTTTTACTGCTGCGAATCCTACGCGTGAGATGAGATGAAAACGCAAGGTAAGGGTTGTACGAAACTGGGCGCATTGTAAGAAATTAAGGGGATAAGGGAAGGACTTTGCAGTATCGGGTCAAACATGGACGAAGGAGGGGGTGCCTAGATTAACGGGGTCAAGAAAAGAGGCAGCCGTACCTGGAAAAATAGATTGATTAAATAAATAGGGGCAGGGGGGCAATAATGATGGACTGGTTAAACCGATAGAACTTACGAGAAGATCTCTCTACTTGAAGCTAGTTAAGCTTAGTATTAATAGGTAAAACTTAGGACATGGAAACTGTAACTACTCATAATCTGCACATTCTGTTTTCTGTTCTGCACCCCTTTTTTTCTTTTTTCACCCTATCTTGTGTTTCATCTGTAATTATTGTTATTTTTGCTCACTTGAAATTTGTATACATGTGCATGTTGTCTCATCTGTTCTATTTTTGTACACTGGCCGAGTCATTATTGTTGGGCAACCAGGATGTCATTATCTCCTTAGTCATTAATTATTTGATATAAATGTGCCCCGAACCCTTGTAAGGATGCTTTCTGAAACCATGTTTTTTAATATGAATAGGAAGGTGACTCAAGGACCTGGTGCCCAGTTATGTGGTAGGTGTTGACATACACAAATCATTTTCAGCTCAAGACACTAAATCAATGAGGAGTACTAGGTGGAGATTTTGGAGGTACATGATCATGGTGGGGAAGGACACACTCCTAACACAAAAGGACCAGCCCCAATATTCCCCAATGATCAAAATTCTAAATAAGCCCTGTACGGACTTGCTAGACTACTCAAACAAGTGACTATTCTTGAAATCTGAGTATAAATGTGTTCCAAAAGTGTAAGTGAAACTCAAGAGTGTAAGTTACATTAGAGAGTCGCTAACAGTTACATAGGTGAAGAAGATCAAGTATATCCTTTTTCAAAAATTGGAATTGCAATCACCCTCTCCCAAGAGTCTGAGATAGACCCAGATTTCATGAATGCCTGGTTAAGAAAAAAGAGGTTTTTGCTACTTTGTGAGAAAATACATCTAAATGGGACCCAGATGATGTCAAGGATAAAGCAACCCTGATTCCAACCTGATATACCTCATCCAAGGAGGTCCATTTTAAAATTGTGTTGGGATAATGCCAAACCAAAATCTAGGGGGGTGTGGTGATTGATCAATCATATTGTTATTTGTTTGGTAAAAACACCTGAAAGAATAGTACTGAACATCATGGAAGGGAGATATGATGTACTCCCCCATGAGAAAGAAATCGACCAAGAACTAAAAACTATTTTGTCTCAGCACTGAGAATAATGAGATGTTCCTACAGCTGGCAAACATCAGGTGATAGAAAATACATTCAAAACACATTCTATTGCACCTTGCCAAGCAGGAACTGTTATCCTGCATCATTAGGATCTGTATGCAGATCTAAATACTTATGACACAAAAATAGGCAAACTGTTGATAATTTGGGCCTAATTCTCACTGAAGTAAAAACCTGTTACTACCCCAAGCACTACCTATCCATGAACCCTAAAAAACTAGTATAACTCCCTAATAAGTGACACACCCGTAAGCCCTTAAAAATCCATTCAAATCCAATATTATCCACCACTGAATCCTAATGCATGATTTATATTTAATTATAACATTACATTTATTAACCTATATATATATTCACTTAAAAAAACATAGGTGTGAGAGGTTGGCCTGAAATATGATGTTTCCAATTCTGGAACCACCTTGTATCAGTCCAAACAATCCCTTATGGGGTCTGGTTGTAAGTCAACCTTATTAGACAAGCTATCTTAAGAGTAGCATAGACTAAGCAGCCTTAAAGGCTTAACTCAAGAGGTCGTGTTAAGCGAGCTGTTTTACCAATAACAGTCATGTAATATCAAATGAAAGGACACCACACAAGTATATATTATAAAAATATATGTATTTATTTCTAAATTAATCCCCACTACTCTTTATGAGCAAAGGGGCACAAGCGTTAAATCAAAAGCACTGTAAAACATACAAAGTTGCACAATTATGGATGAGGGCGGGTGGCCACTCAAACCATATATTAAAAAAGTGGTATAAGAGATACCAATCGAACAGTGGTTAGGCCTAGGGCCTAGGGAATCGCTGGGAGCAGTCAGGACTAGCAATGCTGAAGTCGGGAAAAGCCCGCGGGATTCGGGTGCAGCGCTTAAAGCGCGGCTTGCACCAAAGCAATGTCAATGGTCCGTAAAAGTTACACAAATAGAGTTTAAGGATACTTCCGCTGTGTGGGAACACCGGCGTTGCAATGTTACCTCACCCACAGGAAGCAAGTGCATAGGGTCGAAGTGGCGTCGGGTTTTGTCACGCAGGTTATTGGTGCTTCAAGCTGAAGATGCTGCAGGCGATGTGAAGGAGAAGTGTCCGGTGTGATCCAAGGGTCGATCAGAGTAGAAATGTACCTGAAAGCAGAGGGGACAGAGTCTGGGTCACTCAGCAGTGACCTGGGTGGAACCAGGATGGAACCAGGCAATGTCGGGCGCAATCAGGTGGTTGTCAGGGAGCTTCTCTCCGCTGTCACGTGGGCTCTGGGGCATCTGCGACGTCCAGGAGCAGGTCACGATATGGCCCAGGCAGGCTCTCATCGTCGGCGCAGTCGGCTTCAAGATTGGAGCAAACAACACTTGGCAAGAGCAATCCACGCAGGACCGGAAGATTGCTTCTCACTCGGACCAGGAGGGTCAGAGTGGGTGCTCCTTTTCAGAGGAGCTGGTGCAAGTCGGGAGCAACCAGAATCGCAAGTCGGTTTTAGGTTTTCGTTGGCACAGGGGCCACAAGCCAGCTGGCAAATGACCGGGCTAACGCATCTAGCCAAAGCAGGCAGAAGGGTCCCACGCTGCACTCGTCAAGTGTAGAGGGGTGAGCTTTGGTGCAAGTGTGGCTCAGGGTTGGGGCTTCTCAAACCCCAGTGTACAGCTTCGAGGGTCACTCATGGGCTGCACGGTCAGCGTCTCGTGGTCTTTTCAAGATGGCGTGCCCCACATTTCCGGTCACCTCCACGGGTCTCAGCTCTGAAGGGACTGTGGATCGGGCTGTAAGAAGGCAGGCAATCTTGATCTCGTCGAACTCTGTCGCTCAAGTTTCGGTGGGAACTGCAACAAAGCAGACGTCGTGGTGCTGGATGGTGCCTGTTTGCACAGGGTGGTCACTCCTTGTCCACAAGGGAGATTCTTCAGTCTTCTACGTTGAGTAGGATGTCAAAGGGTCCAGAGTTTCATTTCAAATGTTTCATCAGGATAATCTGAGTGCGTTGGGACTGCTCCCATTCTTATACCAATCTAGGGGGCTGGATCCCATTTTACAGAGAGAGCAGATAGCTTGGGGCCCTGATTAGCAGGGAACCAGGCCTACTAAGTCGAAAACCAGCTAATGGTGCAGATCTAATTATGTATATGAATGATATTTTGATTTATTGACAATCTAAAAACTAATAAGTAAGACACGAGTAAGCAGTCATAAATCTCACATGAAGTAACTCCTTTTTTTATTACCAAACATTGACATTTTTTTTTGTTATTGTCGCTTAATGAATGTCTAGAAGCTCATAAATAATACGACAACCTTGCTAGCCTAGTATCAATTAAGAAAGTTGCAATATTTTGGGGCTATGCTAACCGGGAGTTTTTTTTTGTAGGGGTTTGATCTATCCTAACTTCCATCACAACTTTGCCTTCATGTGGTCTTCAGTTGCTGCACAGGCTTCTCACCAACGCAAAAGTCTTTTAACTGGTGCTCCACTTCTAGTTCATCTGGTCCTAGAGCATGTTTCCTATGCCACAGTGATTGTTTATATCTTCGATTGTCATCATAAATACTTTATTTCGGCCTCTTGGGTCATTAAAACAATAAAACAAATAATATACACATCTAGTTTAAAAACAGTGAATACTGACAAAGATCTTCACGTACAATAGTCAATCCGCAAATCAAAGGCACAAAGCGCACAATACGAGTGTACAGGAGGGATGTGGAAATAGACATAAACCAATTAAAAACAACCGTCTGTATAAAAAATAGAAGAGTTATGAAAATGTGTGCTAAAATAAAACTATTCGAGGGGTAAGGCAAGAGTACAGACTTTCTTGCCCTACACAGGTTCGTACAATTCTTCAACCCCATAGGATCTACTTTTGGTAGGCCCGACAAGTGTGCCACATACAATTTAAGAAACACTATACAGCAAAGACAATTGGTGAGTGAGTATCGTACTTTAGGACTCTGTAAGCCTCTGTGGAGCGCACAAAACATAGATTTTTACATAGTTGGATTAACCAATGCTTGTGCGACAGCCGAAAGGCAGGGCAGAAGAGCAAAACATGTAATTCAGACTCCGCCTTGTATTTACATGCAGGACATTCACCCGTTTGGTCTCTCACCCATTTGCTGGTGTATGCTGCTCATGGGAGGGTCCCCAGTCTCAGTTGCAGGTACAGCTTCCTAGCCAATGGGCGTTGAACAAAATTTAAAAAGGTTTCTCTGTTATATAAATACTTTACTAATAGACATTCTGACGTTAAATGACCACTTGAGGTACTTTCTCGGATGGACATTAGGTTAGCTACTCTATAGGAATTAACTAAGTCCAAACTGGAAAGCTTGGCACACGATATATTGGGCATTCTCCAGATATCCGGCTTGCCCAGCTTGAAGGCGAGCTCCCTTATGTGGCACAGCCATGGGATTTTCTTTGTGGTGCAAATGGATAGGAGCTCAGATAGCTCAGCCCTATGGACGGACAACTCTGAAGTCACCCACATCCTCCGCCAAAAAGTTAAAAGTTTCAGGGCAATTTCTTCTTCAAGCAGCCTCCGAGGTCCATGCAAATGTAATGTAATGTAAAGGACATTTCTACCGCGCGGCTTTCACTCCAAGGAGTATCTTGGAGGGGTAAGCCTAACAGCTGGTGCATGAAGTTATTCTCCACCTTCATCAGATTGCTAGTAGGACAATGCCCCAACAACTCCACCCCGTAAAGCACTTGGGCTTTATAGATTTCCACCACAGGGGCAGCTGGTTTAAAAAGCTGACGTGCTATACAGTTTCATTACACCACCCACTGTCTGTGTTAATCCAAGCCTTGCTTTGTCTTGCTGTGGACCCCATTCAAAGTTCTCTGCCAAGGTAACTCCCAGGTAATCAAATATCTTGACCCTTTCGAAAGGAATACAGTGTAGGGAAGGGTTTGGCTGGGTAGTGTGGGGAGGGTCGAAGACCATATATTTTGTTTTTGCTAGATTGATCTTCAGCCCTCGTAATGTCAAAACCATCTAAAATGCGCTGGATGCCCATAGGCGATTTTGATAGTAGCAGAGTATCGTCTGCGAACATCAGTGCAGGGACCTTCCCTGAAGCTAACTTAGGAGCCTCATTGTCCTCAATTGTTTTAAGATGGTCGATAAGACCATTAATAAAAAGGCAAAATAAAGTAGGGGCTAAAACACATCCCTGCTGTACTCCCTTTTGAACAGGGAAATGTGAAGTGAGTTACCCATGCCTTCCACAGCGTACTTGCGTGAAATTGTTGAGGTGTAACCTCTCATTGACATTTAGGAGGTATGGAGGAATCCCAAGGTCACTCTGCACCGTCCAAAGCTTGTCTCTGGGTGTAAGGTCGAAGCCCTCCAAACCTTTTCTCTTGGTACAAGGTTGAACAATCTATGATTGTTGTTCCACCTTAGCATAACAAGATTCAGTTGCACCTTTCTACTTCTGGACATTCCCTGGCAGACGTAAATGACAATGTGATTGAATATGAGCTCTGAAGGCAGCATGCACATAATGTGGGCATACTTAGTGTTGCGGCACACACTGAATGTCTGGAATAACACGACCTGAAGTCTTATATGTGAATACATTTCCTAACCTTCAGCATTATTATTGTGGCTTTTTACTGAAGATTTCCTGTCACATTTGTAGATTGTATATAAACATAAAAGTGCAGAACAGAAAACTCTATTTCTCAAACACCTGTCTTTAGGTGTGTGTCAGGACCAGCTCATACCATCAAGGATGGTTTATGCTGATGTAGTCGAAAACATTGTACTAAGGTGGAATTGTGGGAATCAATTGATATTTTCTTGCAAGCAACACTTGAGTTCCTATGAAGGAACATCTATAAACCTATGACATTGACAAACATTGACATGGGTATTCGACCAGAAACATGATCAAACAAAATATTTTGGTTTCTTGGAACCTTGCCTCACTGCCTTGAAACAATCTTTCAATTTATTTCATACATGAATTGCCACATTGTTAGGGCTCTGCCAGCATGTTGGTGATAATGTACCATTGGTTCAAATGACACTGTAGCTCATTGTCAAACCCTAGTGTTTCCCTACAGACACTATGTCTAATTGAGGATAACAGTTTGTGTTAGTTTTCAGTTGATATTCCGTATTCAGGATTTATTATCACATTTTGTCTATTTAGCACCCACAAACTGATGGGCAGACTGAAATATCAAATATCAAACCAATCAGTTCGTACAAGTGCACTTTAGTTGGAATTGTCATGTAGAAATATAAATCCAGATAACATCCCAATAACATTCACAATATGTTTTCTAGTATCTATCATCGTCAAACACATAGGCCAGTGAACAGAATGAATTTTAGCTCAAATGAAGGCAGCCTTAAAACATGTTGCATTTAGGAAAGGAAAAGGCACGGACATGTAATACCTTGTAATGCAAGCCTGGCCAGCAATAAATAGTAGAATTAATGGGGTCCCCTAGAGCTCGTCCACAATACATAGGACTTCCAATTAACAATGTTCTAAGCCTATTCGGTTACTAGCTACATGAATAATGATAAACTGAGGTAGTCAGCATGGCAACACTATATTCTATTTTCTCATGAGTCATCAGGGCTTAATATCAAATATACAAAAATAAATTGTTGCCTTGTTGACTATACAAGTTTGCTTTATTTTAGGGACCATTAACTCTGTAGGTAGATGATATTTCCCATCTGCTACATTAATGCTAATCCCGTCCATTATTGCTTTAGAATCCTGCTTTATTGGTTGTGTGTAGTCACGGCGGGTCTGTTGCTGATGTATAACAGTTTTCATTAGGGGACAGACACCTTGGGCATCTATTACTGATCTCTCTCAGTGATAGCTGTGTTGCTTAGGATAAACTTCAAAGGGTACCAGAGCCTTCAGGGATTAAGAAAGAAGCGGACCTAGAACCTTTCCATAGTTCTCATGTAGAACTGATATTAACAGATTCTTAAGCAGCCATGTGCAGTCTTAAATCTGGGTCTTGATAGATCATTGCCCCCCCAGAGCTGTAAGCTATTGGTGTTGAGGTGTTTAATCCTGTGGCAAATAGAGTACTAAATTACACTTAAGACACTTAAGAGGCAGCAGTAATCCCTTCCGTCTGGAAGAAGGCTAAACTACTACCTTCATTGTAGAAGTCTTCTGTAGATCTCAAAAAACAAGCCAACTACAGGAAGATCTCCACCTTCATCCTAGGCAATCCGGTTTCAGATCTAAGCACTGAAACAGCTGTTCTTGAGATCTCTGGGCATATAAAAGGCACTCCGGATAGCATTGCATCTGTCGTGCATGGTCGCTCTTACGATCCTTTGATGTAGACTGCATCAAATCGGGCTGCAATGTATGGCTTTCAGCTGGCTAGGTTCGTTCGTAGGGGAAAGAAGACAAGAGGTCTGGACCACTCCTTTGGCATCAGGCAATATGGCCATGACATTTGGGGTCCCACCATGTTCGGCCATGAGTCCCATCTTGTTTAACATCTACCTTACCCTTTTTAACTATGTGGTTCAATCATTGTGAGCAAAGATTTTATCGGATGTGAATGACAAGCAAATTCGCTTTTCCATTGAGAAAGGAAAAGACTTTTCTCTGAACTCAATCAGACATGTCTGTCTGTTGTGTTCTTCTGGATGCTTCAGCATTGATTAATTTCCAATGAGGATTAGGGGAAATCTTCTTTTTCAGCAAGGATGGACCTTCTAACTGGGCAGCCTCTTGGCCAGATTGAGCACCTCTCTCCTGTTGCCTCAAACAAGTGTAGCTGGGAATTTAGGGGTCAAATTAGACAACCAGTTATCATTTCAGCCTCATGTCAGAGTTGTGGTAGGAACCTGTTTTGGTTTACTCTGTTCCTTAAAACACTTTTTGGTATATTCTGTCTAGTCTGGCCAGGACAAGAGTTGTCCAAGCCTTCATTGCATTTAGGCTGTACTGTGCTAATGTTCTCTATCTTGGTCTTCCTGACTATGTTAATGAGAATCTTTAGCGGCAGTGCAACACTTCCTCAAACTGCCTTTGAGATCTCCGATCTTGACTTACCTTCATACTCTCCATTGACTCTGTGTGAAGAAATTAATTGTGTTCAAGGTACTGGTTTTGATCCATATAGCCTTTCAACAGATAATCCCTAGCTATTTGGCTACCAGAATTCACATGACCTTCCCTACAAGGAAGCAGTGATCCTCCAATAAATCCCTTGCTTTTGTCCCAAGAATCTTGTCCATGCTGGGAGAAATAACTGCCTGTAGAACTTTGTCTTGCTCACTCAGTCTTAATTTGAACATTGAATCAGAAGCATTGGGACACACCACAAAGCAGCTGTGTGCTTTATAAATCATATTAATTAGCATCATAATATCTCCTGGCTTTGATTTTTTTCTGGCACACAGATGACATATCATTTTCATACAAATGGTTTTTAAAACTTATTTTATGTTTTATAATCACCTGAAAAGAAACTCTGATAAAAACAAATCTTTATACTTTTGGTACTTCTCTTTACATATGGTCTGAATCTTGGTAACTATGCACTTCCAACCATCTTCAGCCACTATAATATTGACCCCCTACTGGCTGTCTCCCAGCATATATAACATTGGGCCCTAATCTTGATATTTGATTTGAAAATGATCTGTTAAACCTGAGATTTGTAAATGTGTGTCACCCTGTGATTTGGATCGTAGAATCAAGGTTCTCTCAGCAACCTCTGACTTGTAAGAAAAGCATCTTCAAGTACGCTATCCACATGATACAAGTTATTTAGAATATTACGGTTTGTCTCATGCCTGGACTAACTCAAAAATATTCAATTTCTGACAATCTCAGGACTTTAAGAATCACACATCTGCCATTGCACTCTGCCCAATATTAGGGAGAGCTTTTTAAGGGTTCACTGGCATGATATCAATGCATGCAATATTGGCATATTTAATTTACGTGTAAGCCCCTGGTAGTTAGGTTTACCATATGATTAGGGCCTGTACATTAAATGTTACCAGTGGGCCTGCAGCACATATGGTACCACACACTTACCAGGCACCTTAAACATGTCCCAGGTGTGCCACTGCAGCCTGAGTGCAATGTAAAACTGCCACATCAACCTGGAAAAATACATATTTTTCCTTGTCCAAAACTTCCCTGTTAATACATATGACACTGCTGGGTAGGCCCATGGCAGAACAGAAGCCTGGGTACTGTGGATTTAAAAAGTAGGACATCTACTTTTAAATGTATGTGCCCTCATAGTAGAAAACTCTTACTTTCATTTTTCACTACTGCAAGGCCTATATTTCCCCATCAGATAAAATTGGGTATTCTTTATTATATGTAATAAGATATAATTCCCATTTGGGAGCTGGCAGGCATGTTTTGTCTGAAGCATTTGTAATTATACAGAAAATGCTATTCAATGGCAAAGTCTGCATTTTGATTAACATTTTGAAAATGACACTTTTAGAAAGATGGTATTTTTCTGCCTTTAGCCATTTTATGCCTGCAGACTGTCTTCGGTCAAATGACTAAGTGTAATTGACAGTTAGGCTTTGTGAAATGCTCCAAGACAGTCACACAAAAGAGGGATTAGGTGTGCCTGAATTGGCCATCTGCTTGAATGATGGGTGAAGAGATGAGCATGGCCCCATTTGCAACTGAATAGGGAGCGTTGTACCCTCACTCAATAGACCAAACCTCTCTGCATTGTCACTGCTGCCAGCTTGAAGTAAACTCAGGGGAGTGAGTAAAATTCAATGCACATCAAAGTCCTGTCTAGAAGGAGGGCTGCAGCGTATAAAAAGGGGACCTCAGACATTCACACTCTTGATTTCACTATACAACTTTGGAAGGACTCTCAGAGGAGTGCCTTCTGCTGTGACCTTCTGTGCATTCTGCCAGACTTCTGCTATATATGAAATGACTGATATGCTGCCTGGAGACTGCCTTGAACTCTCAGAGGCCAGCCCTGATGTTGAACCCTACATCTTTACCTGCACCAAGGACTACCTGAGGAATTCCAAGGGTTAGTTCGATATCCTTCTGTTCAGAGCCACAGGGGCATAACAGACTCCCAACATGTTGAACCTGGACTTGGACCTGGACCCAGCCTAAGTGAGTCCTGAACCCCCAAGAGGTGTCCCACCAGTCATGGGTTTTGCTACAGTTGTTCAGATGTTCAAATCTCAAAGCTGAGGATTTATTAACATTGTGGCTAAAAAATGATCTGACAATCAGGCTAGACCAGGAGCAGTCTTCCCACCTATCTGCCAGAGGTGTATTTCCAGTCGGATTGACTTTACAGCTTCTCCGCAGCAGCAACATTTTTTCAGTGGTCCTTCGCTGACATGAGGTCTAGGTTTATCTTTTTAAAGTGGACCCTTAAACTTCAGGTCTAAATGTTTACTTCATGTCTATGTTTACCTATGTGATTTGGGCCATTAGACTTCGAAGTTAAACCTAGACTTCAGGTGATAAATTTACCTTTATGAATTGGACCCTGAGCGTCCCAAGCTTCACTCTTTACTGTTGATATCACTAAGAAACTGTTGGTGAAAACCATCCACAGTATTACTTTTACCCTTCGTCGTCCTACAATATTAACATGATTCTATATGTTCACTGAGATAAAATAGAAATATATTTTTAAAGTAGAGGACAACCTATTCTGAGATTTCTGAAACTCACACAAAACCCTGCTCAAGCTCTTTAGTTTAGTGCAGTGCCGCTTAATATCATACAGTTCTCTGACAAAGACCTTATAATTCTTTTAATTATAATTGACTTTATGACACCAACAAAGTTTGAAAGCAATATGATACAAACATTATCAATTCTTGGTTGTGTTTGAACTACTATTAAAGTGGAAGCGATGTAAAGGCCCATGGATATGTGTGATTCTTATGGTACTTGTCTACATCCCCCTACGTCCACATTTACATAAAGTTTGTGAGTTGTCTGGTGCTAAGTTAGAAGAAATAGTACATTTCAAAGGATATCTCTTTGTAACATGTTTTAAGCTTTCACAGATGGTATTCTACAACACAGGGGTGTAGTTTTACAATGATGAGACACTAGATTATCAAAGAGGGTCAATGCGAGCCCTTGACTAAACCTGAATATAGATCTAATAAAGCAAATCGTTTCTAAGGCCTCTTTTCCTTGATTTGACAGGAAGTGTTTAATGAGCTTTACTAGACATAGTTAGCCCCATTGAACAAGTAGTGCACCTAAACCAGTTTCTCAACATAGAGGCATTTCACAGGGTCACATGGTTCAGAAACTCTTATTAACATGACCTACAACTTGTCAAGAGAATTTCTGTCTCATCTCCATCACTCCTTTCAAGCAATAGTAGTCTCATTCAAGACACACATGTTCCTATGTGCAAATTCCAGTACGGGTTCTACCTTTCTACTTCTGAAGAGACTAATTTAATAAATCAGTAGAATATGTGTTTTAAGTAGTTAATTATGCAGTGTGGTGGTTTGGAAGCTCTTGTATCTATTCTTTACTTTTTTCAATAATCTTGGTGTAGGTTCTGATGCGTTCTTTACAGCATTGTTTTGCCATCAATCAGATTCAGTTTGTCAACTTGGAATCCAAAAAGATGTAATTTTCTCCCTTAGGCCTTTGTCTTGAGCTGCTCAATTAGGCTTAATACTTATCACACCTAATAAATAGGAATACTGCGTTGATTCATTATCTTTTAGTGTAATATGTAGCATCAATTGTGAGTATTACTACATCATCATCTGCATATCCCAGTATTTTCCATACCCTTTGACTCCCTTTAAATTCCATCAGCTTTGATTTGAAAACCTTTAGGGATCAATTACAATGGGGGTTGGACTAGCATCAAACCAACATTTTTCCACAGCAGGAACTATCCGAAAATGAGTAGGCAGTTCTGCACTCCCTATTACGATAAGACTGCCATGCAGGCAGTAACATAATGCATTTTTCTAGTGCAGCCTGTGATGTGTTACAGGAAAAGTGCCCCAGCACAAGCCACACTTGAAAGAAGCATTTGTGCACATCCATGAACTGTGTGCCATGCACCATGTGGTGCCTGGGATATGGTGCATGGATGTTTGGGATGACACTATTTGCCCTGGAGCCTCATGGCAAAGGTTCATGGGGCCCACTAGGGGCCACCAAAGTCCCTTTCCGACAGCCTATCAATGGCAGTCATTCAGTCCTGCAAAGTCTGTCAGAGAGGGACATCATAACCCCTGCCTCATTGTAGGGATTATGATATAACTAACACTCCAACTGACTCCTTGAGCCTGTTGGAAGCGTTGCGGTACCTCTGCTGTCCGTCCGACCACATCATAATGCAGTGGTCAAACTGTTATGCTAGATGTCAGTGGGACCATCACAGGTGGCTGGTCGGTGGCAGCCCACTGATATTATGATCAGGCGCTTAGTATGTAATGAATGTTTTAATTGTACCCAGTAAGTACCAGAAGAAACAAAAACCAACACAATAAATTGTTATGTATGTAGTAGCTGGAGTTACTGTTTATGTTAAAAAATTATAGACCATTCACAATGAGTGTTAGAGTTGTTTAATATATTCATTTGCTAGGGGCCATCTTGTGGGACTCTTTCCCATGCACTGAATCATTACATACTATAACCACTATAACCACTATAACCACTGTCTGTACCTAGTACCCCTGTGGTTTGGAGTCATGGACTTTGGAGATCATCTGATCCTTGGTCTCTGGACGCCATCAAAGGCTCCGTCTCGGAGACTATCAAACTCACAGCCCCATAAGGCCTCTAAGACCTATGGAGACCACATCCTGTGGAGACCCTAAGACACAGTGCCAAGACACCTCCGGGTATACGTGCGCTTTACAAATCCATGTAACATAACATAACATAACAGAGCCTTTGGACTCCCAGGGAGACTATTCAGCACATCAACCACTTAGGGCTTAATGGCTTAAGCCATATTTCTTGACCTCAAGTTCTTTCTTCTGGTTCTCTGGGGCAAACATGTTAACTTCCTCATACGCAAAACAAATGTTTTGTATTGGTAGTGCAGTTCAATTATTGAAAGCCCCCTGAACTAATCCATCCTCAAGGATTATCAACCCTAAACTCAAAATTTTTTCAAGACCATGGTACACCTGTTTGCACATTCAGAGTTTGTTTTGTATGCTCTCTTGCTGAGTGTCATCAGATGGCTCTTTAGAAGGAAAACATCAGGTGCTAGAAAATAAATTAAAAACACCTTCTGTAGCCGACTGCCTAGCCAGAAATGATAACAAGTCCTGCGTGCTCCATTTGCTGATCTTAAGACTTTTCACACAAAGTAGATAATCTGTTGACATTTAGGGCATCAATCTGACACATATAAATTCTTCAGACTACCCCTAATCACTAACCATCCATGAACTGGACCAAACTATTTCAACCAACTAATAAACAGAACACCCATTAACCCTGCAAATACATTAACAATCAAATAACACTCACCCAAAACCCTTTAAAACAAATTATATATAAATATATTCACTGAAAAAAACATAGGTTTCAGGGACGTTATAGTTAGTTAGTTAGTTGAACATTTGATTCATATAAAACCAGAGAAATGTGCGTGTTATAGTTATAGTTAGCTGAACTAACTATAACAGGAGAATGTCACTGGTTTTGTATTCATTTGCTAGGGGCCATCTTGTGGGACTCTTTCCCATGCACTGAATCATTACATACTATAACCACTATAACCACTATAACCACTGTCTGTACCTAGTACCCCTGTGGTTTGGAGTCATGGACTTTGGAGATCATCCGATCCTTGGTCTCTGGACGCCATCAAAGGCTCCGTCTCGGAGACTATCAAACTCACAGCCCCATAAGGCCTCTAAGACCTATGGAGACCACATCCTGTGGAGACCCTAAGACACAGTGCCAAGACACCTCCGGGTATACGTGCGCTTTACAAATCCATGTAACATAACATAACATAACAGAGCCTTTGGACTCCCAGGGAGACTATTCAGCACATCAATTACTTAGGGCTTAATGGCTTAAGCCATATTTCTTGACCTCAAGTTCTTTCTTCTGGTTCTCTGGGGCAAACATGTTAACTTCCTCATACGCAAAACAAATGTTTTGTATTGGTAGTGCAGTTCAATTATTGAAAGCCCCCTGAACTAATCCATCCTCAAGGATTATCAACCCTAAACTCAAAATTTTTTCAAGACCATGGTACACCTGTTTGCACATTCAGAGTTTGTTTTGTATGCTCTCTTGCTGAGTGTCATCAGATGGCTCTTTAGAAGGAAAACATCAGGTGCTAGAAAATAAATTAAAAACACCTTCTGTAGCCGACTGCCTAGCCAGAAATGATAACAAGTCCTGCGTGCTCCATTTGCTGATCTTAAGACTTTTCACACAAAGTAGATAATCTGTTGACATTTAGGGCATCAATCTGACACATTTAAATTCTTCAGACTACCCCTAATCACTACCCATCCATGAACTGGACCAAACTATTTCAACCAACTAATAAACAGAACACCCATTAACCCTGCAAATACATTAACAATCAAATAACACTCACCCAAAACCCTTTAAAACAAATTATATATAAATATATTCACTGAAAAAAACATAGGTTTCAGGGACGTTATAGTTAGTTAGTTAGTTGAACATTTGATTCATATAAAACCAGAGAAATGTGCGTGTTATAGTTATAGTTAGCTGAACTAACTATAACAGGAGAATGTCACTGGTTTTGTATGAGTGAAATATCCAGCTTACTATAATAGCCCTGAAACCTATGTTTTTTTCAGTGAATTGCAAAGGTTTTTTAAATGCTAATTTGTACCTATAACATGCCTGAAACCTATGGTTCAATCAGTTAATTTCAAAGGCTTTTTGAATGCTATTTTCTAACTATTCCTACAAAGTTAGGACATGTGAAAAATAAAAAATACACAGAAAGAAGAAAAAGAAATGCAGAAAGAAGCAACAGAAGTACTCAAAGACAAAGAAAAGTGCATGGAGAAAGAAGACATGCAGAAAGAACAAACAGAGGAGCAGAAAGAAGCCTTGTTGCAAAATAATCCTGTACCCTCAATTTTTTCAGAAGGGTACTGGTGGTAACTTACTCTGACTAACAAGTCCTACAGCCAGTGCTATGCTAAAAGACACTTAGAATACAGTGAAAACACCTACATACACTAGGGAACACTATGCGTTGGGTACCCCTATGATTAGCATGACCTCCTCTGTAAGCCCCTCGTACATAATAGGGAAGGGTAAATAAAACTACCTCTTAACACGTGCCACAGGGTGTGTTTGCACACTGGGGAAGGGAGGGAAGCCTGAGGTGACACGTGTGCAAACACGCCCTGTGGGCGTATTAAGTTGGGGGATAAAGTCCCCTTGAAGCCTGAGGGTCCCTGGGGGCCAACTAACTCACCAGGTATGTCCAGTAAGTGCCATAGTGTTGCATTGCAGAAAGGTGTAAAATGGGGCATGGCCTCCTACCACCTCTCTGCAATGCAACTCTGTGGTGCTTACTGGAAGTACATGGTGTGCTAGTTAGACCCAGGGACTCTCAGGATTAAAGGGGACTTAATTCCCCAACTTAAAATGCACAACAGGGCATGTTCAAACACGTCAGGCCCCGTCCCCTCCCTTCACCACTGTGTAAACACACCCTGTGGCCATTTTAATTTGGGAGATTAAGTACCCTTGAATTGTGAGGGTCCCTAGAGTCCAACTAGCCCCCTAGGTACCTCCAGTAAGCGCCACTGCGCTGCATTGCAGAGTGGTGTAAAAAGGGCCATGGCCTGGACCACCTCTCTTCAACGCAGCGAAGTGGTGCTTACTCAAGGCACATGGTGGGCTAGTTGCCTTCCAGGGTCCCTCAGGACCCATGCACTGCAGCTCCCCTTTACTTTTGTGGACATTTAGGCCATGGGGGTGGGTTCTCCGGGGCCTCTAATGATTCGAGAAAGGAGCACATGGATCCCCTCACCCTAATTAAACTATGGGGTATCGAGCATCCATTGCTTTTTGCTTTGATCCTGTGGGAGTTTCGACTGATTGCAGCAAAATTCCCAATGTGTTGCCTTCACAGGTTCAAATGGGCGGGTTATTATGTTATTTTTATGTTCACACTTCAGGTCAGGGGGCTTCCGGCAAAATGTTTCTAATGTTTCTTATGGCCAGTCAGAGAGCTCACTCCAGTGTGATTCTGACAGACTGGCACACGGGTAAAAATCTTCCTGACCCAATCAGTATGCTCCATTTTTAAATTGAAACTCCCAAGATACTCTCAAGAGCCTCTTTCAGATGCAACCATCCATATATACACATATTTTCAAATCTACTGACTTAATTTAACCTAAAGGACAGATTTATCAAGCTATTTTACATTAGAACATTTTGTGAATCACAAAAATAGGACGTTTGCATACACAAAATGGCCTGTTCCAATCTCCATCGCAAATATGGAGATTGGAACAGGCCATTTCACAATTTGAGAGTCTCAAATTGCGAATTCACAAAATTTAAATCTCACAAATTGCGAATTTGCCAACCAATTTATGAAACATTCACAAATTTCAATTGAGTCAAATTTCACAATGTTGCACTTTAAATTTACCACCAATTCAGGCCAGGTAGTAACCAGGTGAAAACTAATTAAACAGGCCCAGAGTGCCTCAGTTTCTTTCACAATGGCAGCGCTGTATGTCATAGCGAGGAGGATGCAGATTCAAGCAGAAGCACAGAGAAGGAGGAGGAGACAGGAATGCGTTTACAGAGTGCACTTTACCCTATTTTAGCAGACAGAGGAGGAAATCCATGACAAATATAGACTAAACTAGACCCAATAGCTGACCTATAGCCTACTAGCATCAGATTCAGAGTCAGATAAAGAGGAGGAACCTGGTTTCATGCTTCTTGAATGTTTTCTTAGATACAATGGTACAGAGGATGCACCATTACATCAGATTCCCCACTACACAACAGGTATTGCAGCAGACAAAATTGGATTTAATTGGGTGCATTGATGGGACACATGCAGACATCTGCTAACCCTCAGACAATGAGTATGTGTTTAGGAACAGGAAATCCTTCATTCGCTCAACATCCAGCTCATATGTAACACCTCACACATAATAACTGACATAGTGGCCAAATATCCTGGCGTTGCACATGATTCCTTCATATTCAGACACAGTGGAATATACACATATCTAACTGTTGGTGAATTTGGAGAAGGATACCTGCTAGTTTAATGCATGATACTCACTCTGATAGACTCATTGGATCTGGAGAAATAGGATAGTGATTAACCATATGCCTTTCATCCTATAAGTGACAGTGCATATGATGTATACTCCTTCATACTCATACCATACCTCAGTCTTGTAACTCAGAGTGAAAGGAAATACAATGCTGCACACAAGTTAATGCACAATGTCATAGAGCGGACATTCGGCCTACTGAAGAGTAGGTTCCGCTGTCTACACATAAGAGGAGAATCACTGCAGTATAGGTTAGAGATCTGTTGTAAAATTGTGGCCACTTGTGCCATGCATTAACAATAGAAACAGAGAGAGCGTCACCCTTACTCAACCACAAGGGAACAGGGTGAAAAGTCCAATACAAAAAGAGGGTGAGTTCCCTTGGTTGTATCACCTTAACTCGACAAAATTGCACCTTCCTTACTCAGGTCTATTACTCTGGACCTGTGGAATTTATTCTGACACTCAAATCATACATTCACCTGATCAAGATCCTTCTTAAAAGTGAAACCACAAAAAAGCACTTACAGTCTACAGAAGATAATTACGTAGTCAAAAGAAAAGTCTCATTATTTTATGACAGATGGTTCTGAATTTTTTAGTCAATTCATTTAAACAGTTGTACAGATTTCATCAGATTAAATGCAGTGCATACATTAAGTAAACATACTGTATTCAACAAATATACATATTGTATTCGACTGTATGAAAAAAGAAAGCATATTATAATAAAACTTCACAAATAAAAAATGCATAAAAGTGTGTCGATGCGTTTCGGTGGATCTTGCTGTGCGCACCACCTTCCTCAGGACAATTTAAAAACAATCTTTTGAAGTGAATTAAAACATAAAACATAGTCACTAATCACTCTTGGCATTATGTATTACATAAAATTTCTTCTGCAGTCTGAACACTCTAAATTGTATAGGTCTAGAAGAGTGTCACTCCTTGGCATCATATCCAAATCTAGATCTTTCTTGGAGGCCTACATATCCATACCTGTGCATCAATTTTGTGGATCCCACTTTAACAATGATTCAATTCTCACATTCATCCCTATTTCCGCGTTTTCATCTCATCTCACATGTAGGATTCGCAGCAGTAAAACCCGGAATCTGCGGAAATGAAAGGATTCCGGGTTTTACTGCTGCGAATCCTACGCGTGAGATGAGATGAAAACGCAAGGTAAGGGTTGTACGAAACTGGGCGCATTGTAAGAAATTAAGGGGATAAGGGAAGGACTTTGCAGTATCGGGTCAAACATGGACGAAGGAGGGGGTGCCTAGATTAACGGGGTCAAGAAAAGAGGCAGCCGTACCTGGAAAAATAGATTGATTAAATAAATAGGGGCAGGGGGGCAATAATGATGGACTGGTTAAACCGATAGAACTTACGAGAAGATCTCTCTACTTGAAGCTAGTTAAGCTTAGTATTAATAGGTAAAACTTAGGACATGGAAACTGTAACTACTCATAATCTGCACATTCTGTTTTCTGTTCTGCACCCCTTTTGCTCACTTGAAATGTGTATACATGTGCATGTTGTCTCATCTGTTCTATTTTTGTACACTGGCCTAGTCATTATTGTTGGGCAACCAGGATGTCATTATCTCCTTAGTCATTAATTATTTGATATAAATGTGCCCCAAACCCTTGTAAGGATGCTTTCTGAAACCATGTTTTTTAATATGAATAGGAAGGTGACTCAAGGACCTGGTGCCCAGTTATGTGGTAGGTGTTGACATACACAAATGATTTTCAGCTCAAGACACTAAATCAATGAGGAGTACTAGGTGGAGATTTTGGAGGTACATGATCATGGTGGGGAAGGACACACTCCTAACACAAAAGGACCAGCCCCAATATTCCCCAATGATCAAAATTCTAAATAAGACCTGGACGGACTTGCTAGACTACTCAAACAAGTGACTATTCTTGAAATCTGAGTATAAATGTGTTCCAAAAGTGTAAGTGAAACTCAAGATTGTAAGTTACATTAGAGAGTCGCTCACAGTTACATATGTGAAGAAGATCAAGTATCTCCTTTTTCAAAAATTGGAATTGCAATCACCCTCTCCCAAGAGTCTGAGATAGACCCAGATTTCATGAATGCCTGGTTGAGAAAAAAGAGTTTTTTGCTACTTTGTGAGAAATTACATCTAAATGGGACCCAGACGATGTCAAGGTTAAAGCAACCCTGATTCCAACCTGATATACCTCATCCAAGGAGGTCCATTTTAAAATTGTGTTGGGATAATGCCAAACCAAAATCTAGGGGGGTGTGGTGATTGATCAATCATATTGTTATTTGTTTGGTAAAAACACCTGAAAGAATAGTACTGAACATCATGGAAGGGAGATATGATGTACTCCCCCATGAGAAAGAAATCGACCAAGAACTAAAAACTATTTTGTCTCAGCACTGAGAATAATGAGATGTTCCTACAGCTGGCAAACATCAGGTGATAGAAAATACATTCAAAACACATTCTATTGCACCTTGCCAAGCAGGAACTGTTATCCTGCATCATTAGGATCTGTATGCAGATCTAAATACTTATGACACAAAAATAGGCAAACTGTTGATAATTTAGGCCTAATTCTCACTGAAGTAAAAACCTGTTACTACCCCAAGCACTACCTATCCATGAACCCTAAAAAACTAGTATAACTCCCTAATAAGTGACACACCCGTAAGCGCTTAAAAATCCATTCAAATCAAATATTATCCACCACTGAATCCTAATGCATGATTTATATTTAATTATAACATTACATTTATTAACATATATATATATATATATATATATATTCACTTAAAAAAACATAGGTGTGAGAAGTTGGCCTGAAATATGATGTTTCCAATTCTGGAACCACCTTGTATCAGTCCAAACAATCCCTTATGGGGTCTGGTTGTAAGTCAACCTTATTAGACAAGCTATCTTAAGGGTAGCATAGACTAAGCAGCCTTAAAGGCTTAACTCAAGAGGTCGTGTTAAGCGAGCTGTTTTACCAATAACAGTCCTGTAATATCAAATGAAAGGACACCACACAAGTATATATTATAAAAATATATGTATTTATTTCTAAATTAATCCCCAGTACTCTTTATGAGCAAAGGGGCACAAGCGTTAAATCAAAAGCACTGTATAACATACAAAGTTGCACAATTATGGATGAGGGCGGGTGGCCACTCAAACCATTTATTAAAAAAGTGGTATAAGAGATACCAATCGAACAGTGGTTAGGCCTAGGGCCTAGGGAATCGCTGGGAGCAGTCAGGACTAGCAATGCTGAAGTCGGGAAAAGCCCGCGGGATTCGGGTGCAGCGCTTAAAGCGCGGCTTGCACCAATGCAATGTCAATGGTCCGTAAAAGTTACACAAATAGAGTTTAAGGATACTTCCGCTGTGTGGGAACACCGGCGTTGCAATGTTACCTCACCCACAGGAAGCGAGTGCATAGGGTCGAAGTGGCGTCGGGTTTTGTCACGCAGGTTATTGGTGCTTCAAGCTGAAGATGCTGCAGGTGATGTGAAGGAGAAGTGTCTGGTGTGATCCAAGGGTGGATCAGAGTAGAAATGTACCTGAAAGCAGAGGGGACAGAGTCTGGGTCACTCAGCAGTGACCAGGGTGGAACCAGGATGGAACCAGGCAATGTCGGGCGCAATCAGGTGGTTGTCAGGGAGCTTCTCTCCGCTGTCACGTGGGCTCTGGGGCATCTGAGATGTCTAGGAGCGGGTCACGATCTGTCCCAGGCAGGCTCTCACCGTCGGCGTAGTCGGCTTCAAGATTGGAGCAAACAACACTTGGCAAGAGCAATCCACGCAGGACTGGAAGATTGCTTCTCACTTGGACCAGGAGGGTCAGAGTGGGTGCTCCTTTTCAGAGGAGCTGATGCAAGTCTGGAGCAACCAGAATCGCAAGTCGGTTTTAGGTTTTCCTTGGCACAGGGGCCACAAGCCAGCTGGCAAATGACCGGGCTAACGCGTCGAGCCAAAGCAAGCAGAAGGGCCCCCCGCTGCACTCGTCAAGTGTAGAGGGGTGAGCTTTGGTGCAAGTGTGGCTCAGGGTTGGGGCTTCTCAAACCCCAGTGTACAGCTTCGAGGGTCACTCATGGGCTGCACGGTCAGCGTCTCATGGTCTTTTCAAGATGGCATGCCCCACGTTTCCGGTCGCCTCCACGGGTCTCAGCTCTGAAGGGACTGTGGATCGGGCTGTAAGAAGGCAGGCAAGCTTAATCTCGTCGATCTCTGTCGCTCAAGTTTCAGTGGGAACTGCAACAAAGCAGACGTCATGGTGCTGGATGGTGCCTGTTTGCACAGGGTGGTCACTCAATGACCACAAGGGAGATTCTTCAGTCTTCTACGTTGAGTAGGATGTCGAAGGGTCCAGAGTTTCGTTTCAAATGTTTCATCACGATAATCTGAGTGCGTTGGGACTGCTCCCATTCTTATACCAATCTAGGGGGCTGGATCCCATTTTACAGAGAGAGCAGATAGCTTGGGGCCCTGATTAGTAGGGAACCAGGCCAACTAAGTCGAAAACCAGCTAATGGTGCAGATCTAATTATGTATATGAATGATATTTTGATTTATTGACAATCTAAAAACTAATAAGTAAGACACGAGTAAGCAGTCATAAATCTCACATGAAGTAACTCCTTTTTTTATTACCAAACATTGACATTTTTTTTGTTATTGTCGCTTAATGAATGTCTAGAAGCTCATAAATAATACGACAACCTTGCTAGCCTAGTAACAATTAAGAAAGTTGCAATATTTTGGGGCTATGCTTACCGGAGCTTTCTTTTGTAGGGGTTTGATCTATCGTAACTTCCATCACAACTTTGCCTTCATGTGGTCTTCAGTTGCTGCACAGGCTTCTCACCAACGCAAAAGTCTTTTCACTGGTGCTCCACTTCTAGTTCATCTGGTCCTAGAGCATGTTTCCTATGCCACAGTGATTGTTTATATCTTCGATTGTCATCATAAATACTTTATTTCGGCCTCTTGGATCATTAAAACAATAAAACAAATAATATACACATCTAGTTAAAAAAAAAGTGAATACTGACAAAGATCTTCACGTACAATAGTCAATCCGCAAATCAAAGGCACAAAGCGCACAATACGTGTGTACAGGAGGGATGTGGAAATAGACATAAACCAATTAAAAACAACCGTCTGTATAAAAAATAGAAGAGTTATGAAAATGTGTGCTAAAATAAAACTATTCGAGGGGTAAGGCAAGAGTACAGACTTGCTTGCCCTACACAAGTTCGTACAATTCTTCAAACCCATAGGATCTACTTTTGGTAGGCCCCACAAGTGTGCCACATACAATTTAAGAAACACTATACAGCAAAGACAATTGGTTAGTGAGTATCGTACTTTAGGACTCTGTAAGCCTCTGTGGAGCGCACAAAACATAGATTTTTACATAGTTGGATTAACCAATGCTTGTGCGACAGCCGAAAGGCAGGGCAGAAGAGCAAAACATGTAATTCAGACTCCGCCTTGTATTTACATGCAGGACATTCACCTGTTTGGTCTCTCACCCATTTGCTGGTGTCTGCTGCTCATGGTTGGGTCCCCAGTCTCAGTTGCAGGTACAGCTTCCTAGCCAATGGGGGTTGAACAAAATTTAAAAAGGTTTCTCTCTCGGATGGACATTAGGTTAGCTACTCTAAGTCCAAACTGGAAAGCTTGGCACACGATATATTGGGCATTCTCCAGATATCCGGCTTGCCCAGCTTGAAGGCGAGCTCCCTTATGTGGCACAGCCATGGGATTTTCTTTGTGGTGCAAATGGATAGGAGCTCAGATAGATCAGCCCTATGGACGGACAACTCTGAAGTCACCCACATCCTCCGCCAAAAAGTTAAAAGTTTCAGGGCAATTTCTTCTTCAAGCAGCCTCCGAGGTCCATGCAAATGTAATGTAATGTAAAGGACATTTCTACCGCGCGGCTTTCACTCCAAGGAGTATCTTGGAGGGGTAAGCCTAACAGCTGGTGCATGAAGTTATTCTCCACCTTCATCAGATTGCTAGTAGGACAATGCCCCAACAACTCCACCCCGTAAAGCACTTGGGCTTTATAGATTTCCACCACAGGGGCAGCTGGTTTCAAAAGCTGACGTGCTATACAGTTTCATTACACCACCCACTGTCTGTGTTAATCCAAGCCTTGCTTTGTCTTGCTGTGGACCCCATTCAAAGTTCTCTGCCAAGGTAACTCCCAGGTAATCAAATATCTTGACCCTTTCGAAAGGAATACAGTGTAGGGAAGGGTTTGGCTGGGTCGTGTGGGGAGGGTCGAAGACCATATATTTTGTTTTTGCTAGATTGATCTTCAGCCCTCGTAATGTCAAAACCATCTAAAATGCGCTGGATGCCCATAGGCGATTTTGATAGTAGCAGAGTATCGTCTGCGAACATCAGTGCAGGGACCTTCCCTGAAGCTAACTTAGGAGCCTCATTGTCCTCAATTGTTTTAAGATGGTCGATAAGACCATTAATAAAAAGGCAAAATAAAGTAGGGGCTAAAACACATCCCTGCTGTACTCCCTTTTGAACAGGGAAATGTGAAGTGAGTTACCCATGCCTTCCACAGCGTACTTGCGTGAAATTGTTGAGGTGTAACCTCTCATTGACATTTAGGAGGTATGGAGGAATCCCAAGGTCACTCTGCACCGTCCAAAGCTTGTCTCTGGGTGTAAGGTCGAAGCCCTCCAAACGTTTTCTCTTGGTACAAGGTTGAACAATCTATGATTGTTGTTCCACCTTAGCATAACAAGATTCAGTTGCACCTTTCTACTTCTGGACATTCCCTGGCAGACGTAAATGACAATGTGATTGAATATGAGCTCTGAAGTCAGCATGCACATAATGTGGCATACTTAGTGTTGCGGCACACACTGAATGTCTGGAATAACATGACCTGAAGTCTTATATGTGAATACATTTCCTAACCTTCAGCATTATTATTGTGGCTTTTTACTGAAGATGTCCTGTCACATTTGTAGATTGTATATAAACATAAAAGTGCAGAACAGAAAACTCTATTTCTCAAACACCTGTCTTTAGGTGTGTGTCAGGACCAGCTCATACCATCAAGGATGGTTTATGCTGATGTAGTCGAAAACATTGTACTAAGGTGGAATTGTGGGAATCAATTGATATTTTCTTGCAAGCAACACTTGAGTTCCTATGAAGGAACATCTATAAACCTATGACATTGACAAACATTGACATGGGTATTTGACCAGAAACATGATCAAACAAAATATTTTGGTTTCTTGGAACCATGTCTCACTGCCTTGAAACAATCTTTCAATTTATTTCATACATGAATTGCCACATTGTTGGGGCTATGCCAGCATGTTGGTGATTATGTACCATTGGTTCAAATGACACTGTAGCTCATTGTCAAACCCTAGTGTTTGCCTACAGACACTATGTCTAATTGAGGATAACAGTTTGTGTTAGTTTTCAGTTGATATTCCGTATTCAGGATTTATTATCACATTTTGTCTATTTAGCACCCACAAACTGATGGGCAGACTGAAATATCAAATATCAAACCAATCAGTTCGTACAAGTGCACTTTAGTTGGAATTGTCATGTAGAAATATAAATCCAGATAACATCCCAATAACATTCACAATATGTTTTGTAGTATCTATCATCGTCAAACACATAGGCCAGTGAACAGAATGAATTTTAGCTCAAATTAAGGCAGCCTTAAAACATGTTGCATTTAGGAAAGGAAAAGGCACGGACATGTAATACCTTGTAATGCAAGCCTGGCCAGCAATAAATAGTAGAATTAATGGGGTCCCCTAGAGCTCGCCCACAATACATAGGACTTCCAATTAACAATGTTCTAAGCCTATTCGGTTACTAGCTACATGAATAATGATAAACTGAGGTAGTCAGCATGGCAACACTATATTCTATTTTCTCATGAGTCATCAGGGCTTAATATCAAATATACAAAAATAAATTGTTGCCTTGTTGACTATACAAGTTTGATTTATTTTAGGGACCATTAACTCTGTAGGTAGATGATAATTCCCATCTGCTACATTAATGCTAATCCCGTCCATTATTGCTTTAGAATCCTGCTTTATTGGTTGTGTGTAGTCACGGCGGGTCTGTTGCTGATGTATAACAGTTTTCATTAGGGGACAGACACCTTGGGCATCTATTACTGATCTCTCTCAGTGATAGCTGTGTTGCTTAGGATAAACTTCAAAGGGTACCAGAGCCTTCAGGGATTAAGAAAGAAGCGGACCTAGAACCTTTCCATAGTCCTCATGTACAACTGATATTAACAGATTCTTAAGCAGCCATGTGCAGTCTTAAATCTGGGTCTTGATAGATCATTGCCCCCCAAGAGCTGTAAGCTATTGGTGTTGAGGTGTTTAATCCTGTGGCAAATAGAGTACTAAATTACACTTAAGACACTTAAGAGGCAGCAGTAATCCCTTCCATCTGGAAGAAGGCTAAACTACTACCTTCATTGTAGAAGTCTTCTGTAGATCTCAAAAAACAAGCCAACTACAGGAAGATCTCCACCTTCATCCTAGGCAATCCGGTTTCAGATCTAAGCACTGAAACAGCTGTTCTTGAGATCTCTGGGCATATAAAAGGCACTCCGGATAGCATTGCATCTGTCGTGCATGGTCGCTCTTACGATCCTTTGATGTAGACTGCATGAAATCGGGCTGCAATGTATGGCTTTCAGCTGGCTAGGTTCGTTCGTAGGGGAAAGAAGACAAGAGGTCTGGACCACTCCTTTGGCATCAGGCAATATGGCCATGACATTTGGGGTCCCACCATGTTCGGCCATGAGTCCCATCTTGTTTAACATCTACCTTACCCTTTTTAACTATGTGGTTCAATCATTGTGAGCAAAGATTTTATCGGATGTGAATGACAAGCAAATTCGCTTTTCCATTGAGAAAGGCAAGGACTTTTCTCTGAACTCAATCAAGACATGTCTGTCTGTTGTGTTCTTCTGTATGCTTCAGCATTGATCAATTTCCAATGACGATAAGGGGAAATCTTCTTTTTCAGCAAGGATGGACCTTCTAACTGGGCAGCCTTTTGGCCAGATTGAGCACCTCTCTCATGTTGCCTCAAACAAGTGTAGCTGGGAATTTAGGGTTCAAATTAGACAATCAGTTATCATTTCAGCCTCATGTCAGAGTTGTGGTAGGAACCTGTTTTGGTTTACTCTGTTCCTTAAAACACTTTTTGGTATATTCTGTCTAGTCTGGCCAGGACAAGAGTTGTCCAAGCCTTCATTGCATTTAGGCTGTACTGTGCTAATGTTCTCTATCTTGGTCTTCCTGACTATGTTAATAAGAAACTTTAGCGGCAGTGCAACGCTTCCTCAAACTGCCTTTGAGATCTCCGATCTTGACTTACCTTCATACTCTCCATTGGCTCTGTGTGAAGAAACTAATTGTGTTCAAAGTACTGGTTTTGATCCATATAGCCTTTCAACAGATAATCCCTAGCTATTTGGCTACCAGAATTCACATGACCTTCCCTACAAGGAAGCAGTGATCCTCCAATAAATCCCTTGCTTTTGTCCCAAGAATCTTGTCCATGCTGGGAGAAATAACTGCCTGTAGAACTTTGTCTTGCTCACTCAGTCTTAATTTGAACATTGAATCAGAAGCATTGGGACACACCACAAAGCAGCTGTGTGCTTTATAAATCATATTAATTAGCATCATAATATCTCCTGGCTTTGAGTTTTTTCTGGCACACAGATGACACATCATTTTTATACAAATGGTTTTTAAAACTTATTTTATGTTTTATAATCACCTGAAAAGAAACTCTGATAAAACAAATCTTTATACTTTTGGTACTTCTCTTTACATATGGTCTGAATCTTGGTAACTGTGCTCCTCCAACCATCTTCAGCCTCTATAATATTGACCCCCTACTGGCTCTCTCCCAGCATATATAACATTGGGCCCTAATCTTGATATTTGATTTGAAAATTATCTGTTAAACCTCAGATTTGTAAATGTGTGTCACCCTGTGATTTGGATCGTAGAATCAAGGTTCTCTCAGCAACCTCTGACTTGTAAGAAAAGCATCTTCAAGTACGCTATCCACATGATACAAGGTATTTAGAATATTAAGGTTTGTCTCATGCCTGGACTAACTCAAAAATATTCAATTTCTGACAATCTCAGGACTTTAAGAATCACACATCTGCCATTGCACTCTGCCCAATTTTAGGGAGAGCTTTTTAAGGGTTCACTGGCATGATATCAATGCATGCAATATTGGCATATTTAATTTACGTGTAAGCCCCTGGTAGTTAGGTTTACCATATGATTAGGGCCTGCACATTAAATGTTACCAGTGGGCCTGCAGCACATATGGTACCACACACTTACCAGGCACCTTAAACATGTCCCAGGTGTGCCACTGCAGCCTGAGTGCAAAGTAAAACTGCCACATCAACCTGGAAAAAGACATATTTTTCCTTGTCCAAAACTTCCCTGTTAATACATATGTCACTGCTGGGTATGCCCATGGCAGAACAGAAGCCTGGGTACTGTGGATTTAAAAAGTAGAACATCTACTTTTAAATGTATGTGCCCTCATAGTAGAAAACTCTTACTTTCATTTTTCACTACTGCAAGGCCTATATTTCCCCATCAGATAAAATTGGGTATTCTTTATTATATGTAATAAGATATAATTCCCATTTGGGAGCTGGTAAGCATATTTTGTCTGGAGCATTTGTAATTATACAGAAAATGCTATTCAATGGCAAAGTCTGCATTTTGATTAACATTTTGAAAATGACACTTTTAGAAAGTTGGTATTTTTCTGCCTTTAGCCATTTTATGCCTGCAGACTGTCTTGGGTCAAATCACTAAGTGTAATTGACAGTTAGGCTTTGTGAAATGCTCCAAGACAGTCACACAAAAGAGGGATTAGGTGTGCCTGAATTGGCCATCTGCTTGAATGATGGGTGAAGAGATGAGCATGGCCCCATTTGCAACTGAATAGGGAGCGTTGTACCCTCACTCAATAGACCAAACCTCTCTGCATTGTCACTGCTGCCAGCTTGAAGTAAACTCAGGGGAGTGAGTAAAATTCAATGCACTTCAAAGTCCTGTCTAGAAGGAGGGCTCCATGGTATAAAAAGGGGACCTCAGACATTCACACTCTTGATTTCACTATACAACTTTGGAAGGACTCTCAGAGGAGTGCCTTCTGCTGTGACCTGCTGTGCATTCTGCCAGACTTCTGCTATATATGAAATGACTGATATGCTGCCTGGAGACTGCCTTGAACTCTCAGAGGCCAGCCCTGATGTTGAACCCTACATCTTTACCTGCACCAAGGACTACCTGAGGAATTCCAAGGGTTAGTTTGATATCCTTCTGTTCAGAGCCACAGGGGCATAACAGACTCCCAACATGTTGAACCTGGACTTGGACCTGGACCCAGCCTAAGTGAGTCCTGAACCCCCAAGAGGTGTCCCACCAGTCATGGGTTTTGCTACAGTTGTTCAGATTTTCAAATCTCAAAGCTGAGGATTTTTTAACATTGTGGCTAAAAAATGATCTGACAATCAGGCTAGACCAGGAGCAGTCTTCCCACCTATCTGCCAGAGGTGCATTTCCAGTCGGATTGACTTTACAGCTTCTCCGCAGCAGCAACATTTTTTCAGTGGTCCTTCGCTGACATGAGGTCTAGGTTTACCTTTTTAAAGTGGACCCTTAAACTTCAGGTCTAAATGTTTACTTCATGTCTATGTTTACCTATGTGATTTGGGCCATTAGACTTCGAAGTTAAACCTAGACTTCAGGTGATAAATTTACCTTTATGAATTGGACCCTGAGAGTCCCAAGCTTCACTCTTTACTGTTGATATCACTAAGAAACTGTTGGTGAAAACCATCCACAGTATTACTTTTACCCTTCGTAGTCCTACAATATTAACATGATTCTATATGTTCACTGAGATAAAATAGAAATATATTTTTAAAGTAGAGGACAACCTATTCCGAGATTTCTGAAACTCACACAAAACCCTGCTCAAGCTCTTTAGTTTAGTGCAGTGCCGCTTAATATCATACAGTTCACTGACAAAGACCTTATAATTCTTTTAATTATAATTGACTTTATGACACCAACAAAGTTTGAAAGCAATATGATACAAACATTATCAATTCTTGGTTGTGTTTGAACTACTATTAAAGTGGAAGCGATGTAAAGGCCCATGGATATGTGTGATTCTTATGGTACTTGTCTACATCCCCCTACGTCCACATTTCCATAAAGTTTGTGAGTTGTCTGGTGCTAAGTTAGAAGAAATAGTACATTTCAAAGGATATCTCTTTGTAACATGTGTTAAGCTTTCACAGATGATATTCTACAACACAGGGGTGTAGTTTTACAATGATGAGACACTAGATTATCAAAGAGGGTCAATGCGAGCCCTTGACTAAACCTGAATATAGATCTAATAAAGCAAATCGTTTCTAAGGCCTCTTTTCCTTGATTTGACAGGAAGTGTTTAATGAGCTTTACTACACATAGTGAGCCCCATTGAACAAGTAGTGCACCTAAACCAGTTTCTCAACATAGAGGCATTTCACAGGGTCACATGGTTCAGAAACTCTTATTAACATGACCTACAACTTGTCAAGAGAATTTCTGTCTCATCTCCATCACTCCTTTCAAGCAATAGTAGTCTCATTCAAGACACACATGTTTCTATGTGCAAATTCCAGTACGGGTTCTACCTTTCTACTTCTGAAGAGACTAATTTAATAAATCAGTAGAATATGTGTTTTAAGTAGTTAATTATGCAGTGTGGTGGTTTGGAAGCTCTTGTATCTATTCTTTACTTTTTTCAATAATCTTGGTGTAGGTTCTGATGCGTTCTTTACAGCATTGTTTTGCCATCAATCGGATTCAGTTTGTCAACTTGGAATCCAAAAAGATGTAATTTTCTCCCTTAGGCCTTTGTCTTGAGCTGCTCAATTAGGTTTAATACTTATCACACCTAATAAATAAGAATAATGTGTTGATTCATTATCTTTTAGTGTAATATGTAGCATCAATTGTGAGTATTACTACATCATCATCTGCATATCCCAGTATTTTCCATACCCTTTGACTCCCTTTAAATTCCATCAGCTTTGATTTGAAAACCTTTAGGGATCAATTACAATGGGGGTTGGACTAGCATCAAACCAACATTTTTCCAGAGCAGGAACCATCCGAAAATGAGTAGGCAGTTCTGCACTTCCTATTACGATAAGACTGCCATGCAGGCAGTAACATAATGCATTTTTCTAGTGCAGCTTGTGCTGTGTTACAGGAAAAGTGTCCAAACATAAGCCAGACTTGAAAAAAACATTCTGTTCACATCCATGAACTGTGTCCCATGCACCATGTGGTGCCTGGCATATGGTGCATGGATGTTTGGGATGACACTATTTGCCCTGGAGCCTCATGGCGGAGGTTCATTGGGTCCCTGCTAGGGGGCACAAAAGTCCCTTTTTGACAGCCTATCAATGGCAGTCATACTGCCCTGCAAAGGATGTCAGAGAGGGACATCATAATCCCTGCCCCTATTGTAGGGATTATGGTATGACTAACACTCCAACGGGCTCCTTGAGCCTGTTGGAAGCGTCGCGGTCCATCTGCAGTCCGTCCGACCACATCATAATGCAGCAGTCAAACTGCTATGCTGGATGTCAGTGGGACCATCACAGATGGCTGGTCGGTGGCAGCCCACTGATATTATGATCAGGCGCTTAGTATGTAATGAATGTTTTAATTGTACCCAGTAAGTACCAGAAGATACAAAAACCAACACAATAAATTGTTATGTATGTAGTAGCTGGAGTTACTGTTTATGGTAAAATATTATAGACCATTCACAATGAGTGTTAGAGTTGTTTAATATATTCATTTGCTAGGGGCCATCTTGTGGGACTCTTTCCCATGCACTGAATCATTACATACTAAAACCACTATAACCACTATAACCACTGTCTGTACCTAGTACCCCTGTGGTTTGGAGTCATGGACTTTGGAGATCATCCGATCCTTGGTCTCTGGACGCCATCAAAGGCTCCGTCTCGGAGACTATGAAACTCACAGCCCCATAAGGCCTCTTAGACCTATGGAGACCACAGCCTGTGGAGACCCTAAGTCAAGTCAGTCAAGTCAAAGAATTTATATAGCGCGCTACATACCCAGAGGGTCTCAAGGCGCTAGAGGAGGGGTGGGGAATTACTTGTCAAATATCCATATTTTAAGTTGCTTTCTGAATGCTAGGTGGTTCTGGGTAAGGCGAAGGTAAGTGGGAAGTGAGTTCCAGGTTTTAGCTGCCAGGTAGGAGAAGGATCTGCCTCCCATGGTGGTTTTGTTGATGCGGGGTACAGTGGCAAGGGCTTGGTTGGATGATCGTAGCTGGCGGGAGGGCGTGTAGAAGGACAGTCGTGTGTTGAGGCATTCTGGTCCGATTTCGTAGAGTGCTTTGTGTGCGTGGGTTAGGAGCCGGAAAGTGATCCTCTTATTGACGGGAAGCCAGTGGAGGTTTTTCAGGTGACCAGAGATATGTTCTTTACGTGGGATGTCTAATATGAGCCTGGCTGAGGCGTTTTGGATTCGTTGGAGTTTTTTCTGAAGTTTAGCGGTGGTACCAGCGTAGAGGGTGTTTCCATAGTCCAGTCGGCTCGTGACCAGAGCGTGGGTGACCGTTTTCCTAGTTTCGGTGGGGATCCAACAAAATGTTTTTTTGAGCATGCGAAGACTGTTGAAGCAGGATGAAGAGACGGCGTTGTCTTGTCTGTTCATCGAAAGTGAGGAATCCAGGATGACGCCCAGGTTCCGTGCGTGGTCTGTCGGGATGGGTGCTTTTCCAAGGGCTTCTGGCCACCAAGAGTCGTCCCATGCAGAGGGGGAGGTACCTAAGATGAGGACTTCTGTTTTATCTGAGTTCAGTTTCAGACGGCTGTGTTTCATCCATTCGGCTACTTCTTTCATTCCTTCGTGTAGGTTAGTTTTGGCGGTGCTAGGGTCATTGGTGAGTGATAGGATCAGTTGAGTGTCATCCGCGTAGGAGAAGATGTTGAGGTTGTGTTGGCGTGCGATGGCCGCGAGGGGGCTCATGTATACGTTGAAAAGGGTGGGGCTGAGTGAAGATCCTTGTGGTACGCCGCAGATGACTTCAGTGGCCTCTGACTTGAATGGTGGTAGGCAGACTCTGTGGGTTCTTCCGGTGAGGAACGAGGTGATCAATTCTAGTGCTTTTCCTTGGATTCCGATGTTTCTGAGGCGCTGTAGAAGGGTGCTATGGCAGACTGTGTCGAAGGCTGCGGCGAGGTCGAGGAGGATGAGGGCGACTGTGTCTCCATTGTCCAGTAGAGTTCGAATGTCATCTGTTGCTGCAATGAGGGCGGTCTCCGTGCTGTGTTTTGCTCGGAAGCCGGATTGTGAGGAGTCGAGGGATTTGTTGGCTTCGAGGAAGGCGGCGAGCTGGTTGTTGACAGCTTTCTCGATGACTTTGGCCGGGAATGGAAGGAGCGAGATGGGACGGTAGTTTTTGAGTTCGGTGCGGTCCGCTGTGGGTTTTTTCAGAAGGGCGCTGAGTTCAGCGTGTTTCCAGCTTTCCGGGAAGGTGGCGGAGTTGAGGGAGCAGTTGATGACGTCTCGGAGGTGCGGTGCTATGATGGAGTCTGCTTTGTTGAAGATGTGGTGAGGGCATGGGTCTGTGGGGGATCCTGAGTGGATGGAATTCATCAGGCGGATGGTGTCCTCAGTGGAGATTGGGTTCCAGTCATTAAGGATGTTCGAGGGGGGTGAAGGTCCATCAGATGGTTGGGTGGGTTGGTCTCCGGGTTCGTTGTTGAAGCTGTTGTGGATGTCTGCAATTTTGTTGTGGAAGAATGAGGCTAGGGAGTCGCAGAGGGCTTGAGAGGGGGTGATGTCGTTAGAGTTGGCCGAGGGGTTGGTAAATTCCTTGACGATGTTGAAAAGTTCCTTGCTGTTGTGGGCGTTGCTATCTAGTCGGTCCTTGAAGGCGGTTTTCTTGGCCTTTCGGATCAGTTGGTGGTGTATGCGGGTGGCGTTTTTGAAGGCGTCCTTGGTACTGGTGGTTGGGTTTTTTTTCCAGGCCTTCTCAAGGGAGCGGCAGAGTTTCTTGGATTTCTTAAGATCATCGTTGAACCAGGAGGCCTTCTTGCTGCCAAGTTTGATTTGTCATTTTTTCAGTGGTGCTAGGATGTCGGCGCTGTTGGATAACCATAGGGTGAGGTTGGTGGCGGCTTGGTCGGGGTTTGAGGAGTGGGCTGGGGGGTTTAGGAGAAGCGATGAGGAGATCTGGTCGATGGTGATTTTGTTCCAGTTTCTTTGCAGAGTTGGTTGGGGGTGGTTGTTGGGTTTGGGCTTGTTGTAGGTAAAGTGAACGCAGCTGTGGTCAGTCCAGAGGAGAGCTGTAGTGTGGCTGAAGGAGACATGATTGCTGGAGGTGAAGATAGGGTCGAGTGTGTGACCTGCGATGTGGGTGGGGGAAGTGACCAATTGTTTAAGTCCGAGGTTGGCGAGGTTGTCCAAAAGAGTGGTGGAGTTGTGGTCGTTGTTCTTTTCAAGGTGAAAATTGAGGTCTCCCAGAAGGATGTAATCTTTGGAGGGGAGCGCGTGTGGAGTGATGAAGTCCGTGATGTCCTCACTAAATTGTGCGCGGGGTCCTGGGGGTCTATAAAGGAGGGTGCCTCTGAGTGTGGTCTTGGGGTCGATGTGGATCTGGAAGTGAAGGTGTTCAGAGTTGGCGAGATTGACGTCAGAGCTAGTTGAGATGTGGATGGATTTCTTATGGACGATAGCGATTCCTCCTCCTGTGTGGCCGGTACGGTCCTTGCGTATGATCTTATAATCTTCTGGGATGGCGATGGTGATGTCTGGGGCGGAAGAGGCGTTCATCCATGTTTCTGTTAGGAAGGCGACGTCCGGAGAGATGGTGTCTAGTAGATTCCATAGGTCAATGCCGTGCCTGTGGACCGATCGGGTGTTGAGCAAGATGCATTGTAGGTTGTTGGGGTCGGGAATCTGTGGTGTGATCGTAGCGGAGTTGTTGTCGGTGCCGATGAATTTGCAGGAGTTGCATGAGAAAGGTCCATGGGTGTGTCCAGGAGCGGCTTGGACGCAGTTGGGGGAGCGGCCGGGGTTAAGGGCTAGGAGGGTGGTGGCATCGTAGGAAATGCGGGAGGGCTGGGCAATGCGAGGGCCAGGGGGTCTGGCGCTGGGCGCGGTCCAGGCGCGGACGGGCGTAGACGGGCTTACCTTTGGCGCACCTACGGCGCGACTGGGGCGCGATCGCTGCGCGTAAACGCTGCGCGCGGGAGCAACTGTCATATATGGAAAGTGGAGGGGGAGGGGCGAGGGCGGCTCAGCTGGGAGGCAGGGCGGGCTACAGAGGACGACAACAACAAACAAAATGGAGGCGGAGGGGTGAGCAGAGCAGAGCGCTTGGGGGAAAACGCGCAATCAGCGTGAAAGTAACACAGGCAATTCAAAAGTGCATACAATCAAAGCGGCAACCAAGGCAGACAGTAGGCAATATATATGAGGCAGTTTTAGATAGCAAAGCGCTGCAGAACGATACCAAGCTGGGGAGCGACCACTCAGCCCAAAAGCGAAGACACAGTGCCAAGACACCTCCGGGTATACGTGCGCTTTACAAATCCATGTAACATAACATAACATAACAGGGCCTTTGGACTCGCAGGGAGACTATTTAGCACATCAACCACTTAGGGCTTAAGGGCTTAAGCCATATTTCTTGACCTCAAGTTCTTTCTTCTGGTTCTCTGGGGCAAACATGTTAACTTCCTCATACGCAAAACAAATGTTTTGTATTGGTAGTGCAGTTCAATTATTGAAAGCCCCCTGAACTAATCCATCCTCAAGGATTATCAACCCTAAACTCAAAATTTTTTCAAGACCATGGTACACCTGCTTGCACATTCAGAGTTTGTTTTGTATGCTCCTTGCTGAGTGTCATGAGATGGCTCTTTAGAAGGAAAACATCAGGTGCTAGAAAATAAATTAAAAACACCTTCTGTAGCCGACTGCCTAGCCAGAAATGATAACAAGTCCTGCGTGCTCCGTTTGCTGATCTTAAGACTTTTCACACAAAGTAGATAATCTGTTGACATTTAGGGCATCAATCTGACACATTTAAATTATTCAGACTACCCCTAATCACTACCCATCCATGAACTGGACCAAACTATTTCAACCAACTAATAAACAGAACACCCATTAACCCTGCAAATACATTAACAATCAAATAACACTCACCCAAAACGCTTTAAAACAAATTATATATAAATATATTCACTGAAAAAAACATAGGTTTCAGGGACGTTATAGTTAGTTAGTTAGTTGAACAATTGATTCATATAAAACCAGAGAAATGTGCGTGTTATAGTTAGTTGAGCAAACAATAACTCGCGCTCCTGTAATGCACTGCTGATGATGTCACATATTACATCACTCATGACATCACTGATGACATCTCAGATGACATCATTCATTACATAACTGATGACATCATCCAGTGAATGTGTTTTTCAAAAAATTAAAATATGTTTTATATATGTATATCTCAAGGTCGATGGACGAATAAATGGGTATATAAGTGTCTAAGTGGATGATTTTTTGGGAAAAATTGATTGAATAACTGAATGATTAAGTGTATCTTAGTGAATACATGGGTTAGTGAGTAATGTTTAAATATGTAAATATCTGTATCAGTCTCTCACTTTGTGTATACGTGGCTGCATTGGTTGGTGAGTAGCTACATGAATGTCTATATGGGTTATTAGTTGTTTTTTGAGTATCAGTATGAGTGTCTGTGTGGTTCGTTGGGGGGTATTACGTAGTGCATAGATGCATGAATGAGTGGCTCACTGCTTGCATGTGTTGAAGACAGCATGTGTGCAGGACTGTATAGGTGGATGAGTTTATGTATGGGTGTGTTAGTGAGTGAATTACTGTCTCAATAGTGTATTTATGAGAAACGGCATATGTTTTAAACTAGTATATGTTTTAATACTAATATATTTGTGTATATAAGTGAGTATATGTGACACTGAGAGATTGGAAAAGTTCCTGTATAAATTAGTATGTGTTTCTATAAGTGATTGCTTAAGAGAGTAAGTATGTGTAAGTTTCTGTAGCAGTAAGTGTGGTGGTGTGTATATAAATGTATATGCAATATAATGTATGTTTGATACTCTGTTTGCATGTGTGACTATGTGCGTGAGTAACTCTATGGATGAATGTCAGTGTGTAACAGGATATATAGGTGTTTGAGTACCTATGATGAGTGATACATGTCTGAGTGACTGTATAGGACGGTTGGTGAATGAGTGGATGTGTGTGTAGATCTTGGAATTACTGATTAGTTGTGTTGTAAGTAGTATTGGTATGTCCATTGTTTTGAAAATGTTAGTTACTATTTTTGAGTGTGTGAATCAAAGGTTATATTAGGGTGAGATGAGGTATTTCACTCTATCACAAGGATGATGTCATCAGTGATGTCATCAGTGAAGTCATTTGAGATGTCATCAGTGATGTCATGAGTGATGTCACTGACCATGTCATTAGTGATGTAATATGTGACGTCATCAGCAGTGCATTGCAGGCATGTGAGTTATAGTTAGCTGAACTAACTATAACAGGAGAATGTCACTGGTTTTGTATGAGTGAAATATCCAGCTTACTATAATAGCCCTGAAACCTATGTTTTTTTCAGTGAATTGCAAAGGTTTTTTAAATGCTAATTTGTACCTATAACATGCCTGAAACCTATGGTTCAATCAGTTAATTTCAAAGGCTTTTTGAATGCTATTTTCTAACTATTCCTACAAAGTTAGGACATGTGAAAAATAAAAAAAAACACACAGAAAGAAGAAAAAGAAATGCAGAAAGAAGCAACAGAAGTACTCAAAGACAAAGAAAAGTGCACGGAGAAGGAAGACATGCAGAAAGAACAAACAGAGGAGCAGAAAGAAGCCTTGTTGCAAAATAATCCTGTACCCTCAATTTTTTCAGAAGGGTACTGGTGGTAACTTACTCTGACTAACCAGTCCTACAGCCAGTGCTATGCTAAAAGACACTTAGAATACAGTGAAAACACCTACATACACTAGGGAACACAATGCGTTGGGTACCCCTTTGATTAGCATGACCTCCTCTGTAAGCCCCTCGTACATAATAGGGAAGGGTAAATAAAACTACCTCTTAACACGTGCCACAGGGTGCGTTTGCACACTGGGGAAGGGAGGGAGGTCTGAGGTGACACGTGTGCAAACACGCCCTGTGGGCGTTTTAATTTGGGGGATAAAGTCCCCTTGAAGCCTGAGGGTCCCTGGGGGCCAACTAACTCACCAGGTATGTCCAGTAAGTGCCATAGTGTTGCATTGCAGAAAGGTGTAAAATGGGGCATGGCCTCCTACCACCTCTCTGCAATGCAACTCTGTGGTGCTTACTGGAAGTACATGGTGTGCTAGTTAGACCCAGGGACTCTCAGGATTAAAGGGGACTTAATTCCCCAACTTAAAATGCACAACAGGGCATGTTCACACACGTCAGGCCCCGTCCCCTCCCTTCACCACTGTGTAAACACACCATGTGGCCATTTTAATTTGGGAGATTAAGTACCCTTGAATTGTGAGGGTCCCTAGAGTCCAACTAGCCCCCTAGGTACCTCCAGTAAGCGTAAGTGGTGTAAAAAGGGTGATGGCCTGGACCACCTCTCTGCAACGCAGCGAAGTGGTGCTTACTCAAGGCACATGGTGGGCTAGTTGCCTTCCAGGGCCCCTCAGGACCCATGCACTGCTGCTCCCCTTTACTTTTGTGGACATTTAGGCCATGGGGGTGGGTTGTCCGGGGCCTCTAATGATTCGAGAAAGGAGCACATGGATCCCCTCACCCTAATTAAACTATGGGGTATCGGGCATCCATTGCTTTTTGCTTTGATCCTGTGGGAGTTTCGACTAATTGCAGCGAAATTCCCTATGGGTTGCCTTCACAGGTTCAAATGGGCGGGTTATTATGTTATTTTTATGTTCACACTTCAGGTCAGGGGGCTTCCGGCAAAATGTTTCTAATGTTTCTTATGGCCAGTCAGAGAGCTCACTCCAGTGTGATTCTGACAGACTGGCACACGGGTAAAAATCTTCCTGACCCAATCAGTATGCTCCATTTTTTAAATTGAAACTCCCAAGATACTCTCAAGAGCCTCTTTCAGATGCAACCATCCTTATATACACATATTTTCAAATCTACTGACTTAATTTAACCTAAAGGACAGATTTATCAAGCTATTTTACATTAGAACATTTTGTGAATCACAAAAATAGGACATTTGCACACACAAAATGGCCTGTTCCAATCTCCATCGCAAATTGCGAATTCACAAAATTTAAATCTCACAAATTGCGAATTTGCCAACCAATTTATGAAACATTCACAAATTTCAATTGAGTCAAATTTCACAATGCTGCACTTTACATTTACCACCAATTCAGGCCAGGTAGTAACCAGGTGAAAACTAATTAAACAGGCCCAGAGTGCCTCAGTTTCTTTCACAATGGCAGCGCTGTATGTCATAGCGAGGAGGATGCAGATTCAAGCAGAAGCACAGAGAAGGAGGAGGAGACAGGAATGCGTTTACAGAGTGCACTTTACCCTATTTTAGCAGACAGAGGAGGAAATCCATGACAAATATAGGCTAAACTAGACCCAATAGCTGACCTACAGCCTACTAGCATCAGATTCAGAGTCAGATAAAGAGGAGGCACCTGGTTTCATGCTTCTTGAATGTTTTCTTAGATACAATGGTACAGAGGATGCACCATTACATCAGATTCCCCACTACACAACATGTATTGCAGCAGACAAAATTGGATTTAATTGGGTGCATTGATGGGACACATGTAGACATCTGCCAACCCTCAGACAATGAGTATGTGTTTAGGAACAGGAAATCTTTCATTCGCTCAACATCCAGCTCATATGTAACACCTCACAGATTATAACTGACATAGTGGCCAAATATCCTGGCGTTGCACATGATTCCTTCATATTCAGAAACAGTGGAATATACACATATCTAACTGTGGGTGAATTTGGAGAAGGATACCTGCTAGTTTAATGCATGATACTCACTCTGATAGACTCATTGGATCTGTAGAAATAGGATAGTGATTAACCATATGCCTTTCATCCTATAAGTGACAGTGCATATGATGTATACTCCTTCATACTCATACCATACCTCAGTCTTGTAACTCAGAGTGAAAGGAAATACAATGCTGCACACAAGTTAATGCACAATGTCATAGAGCGGACATTCGGCCTACTGAAGAGTAGGTTCCGCTGTCTACACATAACAGGAGAATCACTGCAGTATAGGTTAGAGATCTGTTGTAAAATTGTGGCCACTTGTGCCATGCATTAACAATAGAAACAGAGAGAGCGTCACCCTTACTCAACCACAAGGGAACAGGGTGAAAAGTCCAATGCAAAAAGAGGGTGAGTTCCCTTGGTTGTATCACCTTAACGCGACAAAATTGCACCTTCCTTACTCAGGTCTATTACTCTGGACCTGTGGAATTTATTCTGACACTCAAATCATACATTCACCTGATCAAGATCCTTCTTAAAAGTGAAACCACAAAAAAGCACTTACAGTCTACAGAAGATAATTATTTAGTCAAAAGAAAAGTCTCATTATTTTATCACAGATGGTTCTGAATTTTTTAGTCAATTCATTTAAACAGTTGTACAGATTTCATCAGATTAAATGCAGTGCATACATTAAGTAAACATACTGTATTCAACAAATATACATATTGTATTCGACTGTATGAAAAAAGAGAGCATATTATAATAAAACTTCACAAATAAAAAATGCATAAAAGTGTGTCGACGCGTTTCGGTGGATCTTGCTGTGCGCACCACCTTCCTCAGGACAATTTAAAAACAATCTTTTGAAGTGAATTAAAACATAAAACATAGTCACTAATCACTCTTGGCATTATGTATTACATAAAATTTCTTCTGCGGTCTGAACACTCTAAATTGTATAGGTCTAAAAGAGTGTCACTCCTTGGCATCATATCCAAATCTACATCTTTCTTGGAGGCCTACATATCCATACCTGTGCATCAATTTTGTGGATCCCACTTTTATCAATGATTCAATTCTCACATTCATCCCTATTTCCGCGTTTTCATCTCATCTCACATGTAGGATTTGCAGCAGTAAAACCCGGAATCCGCGGAAATGAAAGGATTCTGGGTTTTACTGCTGCGAATCCTACGCGTGAGATGAGATGAAAACGCAAGGCAAGGGTTGTACGAAACTGGGCGCAGTGAAGGACTTTGCAGTATCGGGTCAAACATGGACGAAGGAGGGGGTGCCTAGATTAACGGGGTCAAGAAAAGAGGCAGCCGTACCTGGAAAAATAGATTGATTAAATAAATAGGGGCAGGTGGGCAATAATGATGGACTGGTTAAACCGATAGAACTTATGAGAAGATCTCTCTACTTGAAGCTAGTAAAGCTTAGTATTAATAGGTAAAACTTAGGACATGGAAACTGTAACTACTCATAATCTGCACATTCTGTTTTCTGTTCTGCACCCCTTTTTTTCTTTTTTCACCCTATCTTGTGTTTCATCTGTAATTATTGTTATTTTTGCTCACTTGAAATTTGTATACATGTGTATGTTGTCTCATCTGTTCTATTTTTGTACACTGGCCTAGTCATTATTGTTGGGCAACCAGGATGTCATTATCTCCTTAGTCATTAATTATTTGATATAAATGTGCCCCGAACCCTTGTAAGGATGCTTTCTGAAACCATGTTTTTTAATATGAAGAGGAAGGTGACTCAAGGACCTGGTGCCCAGTTATGTGGTAGGTGTTGACATACACAAATCATTTTCAGCTCAAGACACTAAATCAATGAGGAGTACTAGGTGGAGATTTTGGAGGTACATGATCATGGTGGGGAAGGACACACTCCTAACACAAAAGGACCAGCCCCAATATTCCCCAATGATCAAAATTCTAAATAAGCCCTGGACGGACTTGCTAGACTACTCAAACAAGTGACTATTCTTGAAATCTGAGTATAAATGTGTTTCAAAAGTGTAAGTGAAACTCAAGAGTGTGTGTTACATTAGAGAGTCGCTCACAGTTACATAGGTGAAGAAGATCAAGTATCTCCTTTTTCAAAAATTGGAATTGCAATCACCCTCTCCCAAGAGTCTGAGATAGATCCAGATTTCATGAATGCCTGGTTGAGAAAAAAGAGGTTTTTTGCTACTTTGTGAGAAAATACATCTAAATGGGACCCAGAGGATGTCAAGGTTAAAGCAACCCTGATTCCAACCTGATATACCTCATCTAAGGAGGTCCATTTTAAAATTGTGTTGGGATAATGCCAAACCAAAATCTAGGGGGGTGTGGTGATTGATCAATCATATTGTTATTTGTTTGGTAAAAACACCTGAAAGAATAGTACTGAACATCATGGAAGGGAGATATGATGTACTCCCCCATGAGAAAGAAATCGACCAAGAACTAAAAACTATTTTGTCTCAGCACTGAGAATAATGAGATGTTCCTACAGCTGGCAAACATCAGGTGATAGAAAATACATTCAAAACACATTATATTGCACCTTGCCAAGCAGGAACTGTTATCCTGCATCATTAGGATCTGTATGCAGATCTAAATACTTATGACACAAAAGAAGGCAAACTGTTGATAATTTGGGCCTAATTCTCACTGAAGTAAAAACCTGTCACTACCCCAAGCACTACCTATCCATGAACCCAAAAAAACTAGTATAACTCCCTAATAAGTGACACACCCGTAAGCCCTTAAAAATCCATTCAAATCAAATATTATCCACCACTGAATCCTAATGCATGATTTATATTTAATTATAACATTACATTTATTAACATATATATATATTCACTTAAAAAAAATAGGTGTGAGAAGTTGGCCTGAAATATGATGTTTCCAATTCTGGAACCACCTTGTATCAGTCCAAACAATCCCTTATGGGGTCTGGTTGTAAGTCAACCTTATTAGACAAGCTATCTTAAGGGTAGCATAGACTAAGCAGCCTTAAAGGCTTAACTCAAGAGATCGTGTTAAGCGAGCTGTTTTACCAATAACAGTCCTGTAATATCAAATGAAAGGACACCACACAAGTATATATTATAAAAATATATGTATTTATTTCTAAATTAATCCCCAGTACTCTTTATGAGCAAAGGGGCACAAGCGTTAAATCAAACGCTCTGTATAACATACAAAGTTACACAATTATGGATGAGGGCGGGTGGCCACTCAAACCATATATTAAAAAAGTGGTATAAGAGATACCAATCGAACAGTGGTTAGGCCTAGGGCCTAGGGAATCGCTGGGAGCAGTCAGGACTAGCAATGCTGAAGTCGGGAAAAGCCCGCGGGATTCGGGTGCAGCGCTTAAAGTTCGGCTTGCACCAATGCAATGTCAATGGTCCGTAAAAGTTACACAAATAGAGTTTAAGGATACTTCTGCTGTGTGGGAACACCGGTGTTGCAATGTTACCTCACCCACAGGAAGCGAGTGCATAGGGTCGAAGTGGCGTCGGGTTTTGTCACGCAGGTTATTGGTGCTTCAAGCTGAAGATGCTGCAGGCGAGGTGAAGGAGAAGTGTCCGGTGTGATCCAAGGGTGGATCAGAGTAGAAATGTACCTGAAAGCAGAGGGGACAGAGTCTGGGTCACTCAGCAGTGACCAGGGTGGAACCAGGATGGAACCAGGCAATGTCGGGCGCAATCAGGTGGTTGTCAGGGAGCTTCTCTCCGCTGTCACGTGGGATCTGGGGCATCTGCGACGTCCAGGAGCAGGTCACGATCTGTCCCAGGCAGGCTCTCACCGTCGGCGTAGTCGGCTTCAAGATTGAAGCAAACAACACTTGGCAAGAGCAATCCACGCAGGACCGGAAGATTGCTTTTCACTCGGACCAGGAGGGTCAGAGTGGGTGCTCCTTTTCAGAGGAGCTGGTGCAAGTCTGGAGCAACCAGAATCGCAAGTCGGTTTTAGGTTTTCGTTGGCACAGGGGCCACAAGCCATCTGGCAAATGACCGGGCTAACGCATCGAACCAAAGCAAGCAGAAGGGCCCCACGCTGCACTCGTCAAGTGTAGAGGGGTGAGCTTTGGTGCAAGTGTGGCTCAGGGTTGGGGCTTCTCAAACCCCAGTGTACAGCTTCGAGGGTACCTCATGGGCTGCACGGTCAGCGTCTCGTGGTCTTTTCAAGATGGCGTGCCCCACGTTTCCGGTCGCCTCCACTGGTCTCAGCTCTGAAGGGACTGTGGATTGGGCTGTAAGAAGGCAGGCAAGCTTGATCTCGTTGATCTCTGTCGCTCAAGTTTCAGTGGGAACTGCAACAAAGCAGATGTCGTGGTGCTGGATGGTGCCTGTTTGCACAGGGTGGTCACTCCTTGACCACAAGGGAGATTCTTCAGTCTTCTACGTTGAGTAGGATGTCGAAGGGTCCAGAGTTTCATTTCAAATGTTTCATCAGGATAATCTGAGTGCGTTGGGACTGCTCCCATTCTTATACCAATCTAGGGGGCTGGATCCCATTTTACAGAGAGAGCAGATAGCTTGGGGCCCTGATTAGCAGGGAACCAGGCCAACTAAGTCGAAAACAAGCTAATGGTGCAGATCTAATTATGTATAAGAATGATATTTTGATTTATTGACAATCTAAAAACTAATAAGTAAGACATGAGTAAGCAGTCATAAATCTCACATGAAGTAACTCCTTTTTTTATTACCAAACATTGACATTTTTTTTGTTATTGTCGCTTAATGAATGTCTAGAAGCTCATAAATAATACGACAACCTTGGTAGCTATCAATTAAGAAAGTTGCAATATTTTGGGGCTATGGTAACCGGGAGCTTTCTTTTGTAGGGGTTTGATCTATCGTAACTTCCATCACAACTTTGCCTTCAAGTGGTCTTCAGTTGCTGCACAGGCTTCTCACCAACGCAAAAGTCTGGTGCTCCACTTCTAGTTCATCTGGTCCTAGAGCATGTTTCCTATGCCACAGTGATTGTTTATATCTTCGATTGTCATCATAAATACTTTATTTCGGCCTCTTGGGTCATTAAAACAATAAAACAAATAATATACACATCTAGTTTAAAAACAGTGAATACTGACAAAGATCTTCACGTACAATAGTCAATCCGCAAATCAAAGGCACAAAGCGCACAATACGTGTGTACAGGAGGGATGTGGAAATAGACATAAACCAATTAAAAACAACCGTCTGTATAAAAAATAGAAGAGTAATGAAAATGTGTGCTAAAATAAAACTATTCGAGGGGTAAGGCAAGAGTACAGACTTTCTTGCCCTACACAGGTTCGTACAATTCTTCAACCCCATAGGATCTACTTTTGGTAGGCCCGACAAGTGTGCCACATACAATTTAAGAAACACTATACAGTTAAAGGCAATTGGTGAGTGAGTATCGTACTTTAGGACTCTGTAAGCCTTTGTGGAGCGCACAAAACATAGATTTTTACATAGTTGGATTAACCAATGCTTGTGCGACAGCCGAAAGGCAGGGCAGAAGAGCAAAACATGTAATTCAGACTCCGCCTTGTATTTACATGCAGGACATTCACCCGTTTGGTCTCTCACCCATTTGCTGGTGTATGCTGCTCATGGGAGGGTCCCCAGTCTCAGTTGCAGGTACAGCTTCCTAGCCAATGGGGGTTGAACAAAATTTAAAAAGGTTTCTCTGTTATATACATACTTTACTAATAGACATTCTGACGTTAAATGACCACTTGAGGTACTTTCTCGGATGGACATTAGGTTAGCTACTCTATAGGAATTAACTAAGTCCAAACTGGAAAGCTTGGCACACGATATATTGGGCATTCTCCAGATATCCGGCTTGCCCAGCTTGAAGGCGAGCTCCCTTATGTGGCACAGCCATGGGATTTTCTTTGTGGTGCAAATGGATAGGAGCTCAGATAGCTCAGCCCTATGGACGGACAACTCTGAAGTCACCCACATCCTCCGCCAAAAAGTTAAAAGTTTCAGGGCAATTTCTTCTTCAAGCAGCCTCCGAGGTCCATGCAAATGTAATGTAATGTAAAGGACATTTCTACCGCGCGGCTTTCACTCCAAGGAGTATCTTGGAGGGGTAAGCCTAACAGCTGGTGCATGAAGTTATTCTCCACCTTCATCAGATTGCTAGTAGGACAATGCCCCAACAACTCCACCCCGTAAAGCACTTGGGCTTTATAGATTTCCACCACAGGGGCAGCTGGTTTAAAAAGCTGACATGCTATACAGTTTCATTACACCACCCACTGTCTGTGTTAATCCAAGCCTTGATTTGTCTTGCTGTGGACCCCATTCAAAGTTCTCTGCCAAGGTAACTCCCAGGTAATCAAATATCTTGACCCTTTCGAAAGGAATACAGTGTAGGGAAGGATTTGGCTGGGTCGTGTGGGGAGGGTCGAAGACCATATATTTTGTTTTTGCTAGATTGATCTTCAGCCCTCGTAATGTCAAAACCATCTAAAATGCGCTGGATGCCCATAGGCGATTTTGATAGTAGCAGAGTATCGTCTGCGAACATCAGCACAGGGACCTTCCCTGAAGCTAACTTAGGAGCCTCATTGTCCTCAATTGTTTTAAGACGGTCGATAAGACCATTAATAAAAAGGCAAAATAAAGTAGGGGCTAAAACACATCCCTGCTGTACTCCCTTTTGAACAGGGAAATGTGAAGTGAGTTACCCATGCCTTCCACAGCGTACTTGCGTGAAATTGTTGAGGTGTAACCTCTCATTGACATTTAGGAGGTATGGAGGAATCCCAAGGTCACTCTGCACCGTCCAAAGCTTGTCTCTGGGTGTAAGGTCGAAGCCCTCCAAACCTTTTCTCTTGGTACAAGGTTGAACAATCTATGATTGTTGTTCCACCTTAGCATAACAAGATTCAGTTGCACCTTTCTACTTCTGGACATTCCCTGGCAGACGTAAATGACAATGTGATTGAATATGAGCTCTGAAGGCAGCATGCACATAATGTGGGCATACTTAGTGTTGCGGCACACACTGAATGTCTGGAATAACATGACCTGAAGTCTTATATGTGAATACATTTCCTAACCTTCAGCATTATTATTGTGGCTTTTTACTGAAGATGTCCTGTCACATTTGTAGATTGTATATAAACATAAAAGTGCAGAACAGAAAACTCTATTTCTCAAACACCTGTCTTTAGGTGTGTGTCAGGACCAGCTCATACCATCAAGGATGGTTTATGCTGATGTAGTCGAAAACATTGTACTAAGGTGGAATTGTGGGAATCAATTGATATTTTCTTGCAAGCAACACTTGAGTTCCTATGAAGGAACATCTATAAACCTATGACATTGACAAACATTGACATGGGTATTCGACCAGAAACATGATCAAACAAAATATTTTGGTTTCTTGGAACCTTGCCTCACTGCCTTGAAATAATCTTTCAATTTATTTCATACATGAATTGCCACATTGTTGGCGCTATGCCAGCATGTTGGTGATTATGTACCATTGGTTCAAATGACACTGTAGCTCATTGTCAAACCCTAGTGTTTCCCTACAGACACTATGTCTAATTGAGGATAACAGTTTGTGTTAGTTTTCAGTTGATATTCCGTATTCAGGATTTATTATCACATTTTGTCTATTTAGCACCCACAAACTGATGGGCAGACTGAAATATCAAATATCAAACCAATCAGTTCGTACAAGTGCACTTTAGTTGGAATTGTCATGTAGAAATATAAATCCAGATAACATCCCAATAACATTCACAATATGTTTTCTAGTATCTATCATCGTCAAACACATAGGCCAGTGAACAGAATGAATTTTAGCTCAAATTAAGGCAGCCTTAAAACATGTTGCATTTAGGAAAGGAAAAGGCACGGACATGTAATACCTTGTAATGCAAGCCTGGCCAGCAATAAATAGTAGAATTAATGGGGTCCCCTAGAGCTCGCCCACAATACATAGGACTTCCAATTAACAATGTTCTAAGCCTATTCGGTTACTAGCTACATGAATAATGATAAACTGAGGTAGTCAGCATGGCAACACTATATTCTATTTTCTCATGAGTCATCAGGGCTTAATATCAAATATACAAAAATAAATTGTTGCCTTGTTGACTATACAAGTTTGCTTTATTTTAGGGACCATTAACTCTGTAGGTAGATGATATTTCCCATCTGCTACATTAATGCTAACCCCGTCCATTATTGCTTTAGAATCCTGCTTTATTTGTTGTGTGTAGTCACAGCGAGTCTGTTGCTGATGTATAACAGTTTTCATTAGGGGACAGACACCTTGGCCATCTATTACTGATCTCTCTCAGTGATAGCTGTGTTGCTTAGGATAAACTTCAAAGGGTACCAGAGCCTTCAGGGATTAAGAAAGAAGCGGACCTAGAACCTTTCCATAGTCCTCATGTACAACTGATATTAACAGATTCTTAAGCAGCCATGTGCAGTCTTAAATCTGGGTCTTGATAGATCATTGCCCCCCCAGAGCTGTAAGCTATTGGTGTTGAGGTGTTTAATCCTGTGGCAAATAGAGTACTAAATTACACTTAGGACACTTAAGAGGCAGCAGTAATCCCTTCCGTCTGGAAGAAGGCTAAACTACTACCTTCATTGTAGAAGTCTTCTGTAGATCTCAAAAAACAAGCCAACTACAGGAAGATCTCCATCTTCATCCTAGGCAATCCAGTTTCAGATCTAAGCACTGAAACAGCTGTTCTTGAGATCTCTGGGCATATAAAAGGCACTCTGGATAGCATTGCATCTGTCGTGCATGGTCGCTCTTACGATCCTTTGATGTAGACTGCATGAAATCGGGCTGCAATGTATGGCTTTCAGCTGGCTAGGTTCGTTCGTAGGGGAAAGAAGACAAGAGGTCTGGACCACTCCTTTGGCATCAGGCAATATGGCCATGACATTTGGGGTCCCACCATGTTCGGCCATGAGTCCCATCTTGTTTAACATCTACCTTACCCTTTTTAACTATGTGGTTCAATCATTGTGAGCAAAGATTTTATCGGATGTGAATGACAAGCAAATTTGCTTTTCCATTGAGAAAGGCAAGGACTTTTCTCTGAACTCAATCAAGACATGTCTGTCTGTTGTGATCTTCTGGATGCTTCAGCATTGATTAATTTCCAATGACGATAAGGGGAAATCTTCTTTTTCAGCAAGGATGGACCTTCTAACTGGGCAGCCTCTTGGCCAGATTGAGCACCTCTCTCCTGTTGCCTCAAACAAGTGTAGCTGGGAATTTTTTGGGTCAAATTAGACAACCAGTTATCATTTCAGCCCCATGTCAGAGTTGTGGTAGGAACCTGTTTTGGTTTACTCTGTTCCTTAAAACACTTTTTGGTATATTCTGTCTAGTCTGGCCAGGACAAGAGTTGTCCAAGCCTTCATTGCATTTTGGCTGTACTGTGCTAATGTTCTCTATCTTGGTCTTCCTGACACACCACAAAGCAGCTGTGTGCTTTATAAATCATATTAATTAGCATCATAATATCTCCTGGCTTTGAGTTTTTTCTGGCACACAGATGACACATCATTTTCATACAAATGGTTTTTAAAACTTATTTTATGTTTTATAATCACCTGAAAAGAAACTCTGATAAAACAAATCTTTATACTTGTGGTACTTCTCTTTACATATGGTCTGAATCTTGGTAACTGTGCTATTCCAACCATCTTCAGCCTCTATAATATTGACCCCCTACTGGCTGTCTCCCAGCATATATAACATTGGGCCCTAATCTTGATATTTGATTTGAAAATTATCTGTTAAACCTCAGATTTGTAAATGTGTGTCACCCTGTGATTTGGATCGTAGAATCAAGGTTCTCTCAGCAACCTCTGACTTGTAAGAAAAGCATCTTCAAGTACGCTATCCACATGATACAAGTTATTTAGAATATTAAGGTTTGTCTCATGCCTGGACTAACTCAAAAATATTTAAGAATCACACATCTGCCATTGCACTCTGCCCAATATTAGGGAGAGCTTTTTAAGGGTTCACTGGCATGATATCAATGCATGCAATATTGGCATATTTAATTTACGTGTAAGCCCCTGGTAGTTAGGTTTACCATATGATTAGGGCCTGTACATTAAATGTTACCAGTGGGCCTGCAGCACATATGGTACCACACACTTACCAGGCACCTTAAACATGTCCAAGGTGTGCCACTGCAGCCTGAGTGCAATGTAAAACTGCCACATCAACCTGGAAAAAGACATATTTTTCCTTGTCCAAAACTTCCCTGTTAATACATATGTCACTGCTGGGTAGGCCCATGGCAGAACAGAAGCCTGGGTACTGTGGATTTAAAAAGTAGGACATCTACTTTTAAATGTATGTGCCCTCATAGTAGAAAACTCATTTTTCACTACTGCAAGGCCTATATTTCCCCATCAGATAAAATTGGGTATTCTTTATTATATGTAATAGGATATAATTCCCATTTGGGAGCTGGTAGGCATGTTTTGTCTGGAGCATTTGTAATTATACAGAAAATGCTATTCAATGGCAAAGTCTGCATTTTGATTAACATTTTGAAAATGACACTTTTAGAAAGTTGGTATTTTTCTGCCTTTAGCCATTTTATGCCTGCAGACTGTCTTGGGTCAAATGACTAAGTGTAATTGACAGTTAGGCTTTGTGAAATGCTCCAAGACAGTCACACAAAAGAGGGATTAGGTGTGCCTGAATTGGCCATCTGCTTGAATGATGGGTGAAGAGATGAGCATGGCCCCATTTGCCACTGAATAGGGAGCGTTGTACCCTCACTCAATAGACCAAACCTCTCTGCATTGTCACTGCTGCCAGCTTGAAGTAAACTCAGGGGAGTGAGTAAAATTCAATGCACTTCAAAGTCCTGTCTAGAAGGAGGGCTCCATGGTATAAAAAGGGGACCTCAGACATTCACACTCTTGATTTCACTATACAACTTTGGAAGGACTCTCAGAGGAGTGCCTTCTGCTGTGACCTGCTGTGCATTCGGCCAGACTTCTGCTATATATGAAATGACTGATATGCTGCCTGGAGACTGCCTTGAACTCTCAGAGGCCAGCCCTGATGTTGAACCCTACATCTTTACCTGCACCAAGGACTACCTGAGGAATTCCAAGGGTTAGTTTGATATCCTTCTGTTCAGAGCCACAGGGGCATAACAGACTCCCAACATGTTGAACCTGGACTTGGACCTGGACCCAGCCTAAGTGAGTCCTGAACCCCCAAGAGGTGTCCCACCAGTCATGGGTTTTGCTATAGTTGTTCAGATGTTCAAATCTCAAAGCTGAGGATTTATTAACATTGTGGCTAAAAAATGATCTGACAATCAGGCTAGACCAGGAGCAGTCTTCCCACCTATCTGCCAGAGGTGCATTTCCAGTCGGATTGACTTTACAGCTTCTCCGCAGCAGCAACATTTTTTCAGTTGTCCTTCGCTGACATGAGGTCTAGGTTTACCTTTTTAAAGTGGACCCTTAAACTTCAGGTCTAAATGCTTACTTCATGTCTATGTTTACCTATGTGATTTGGGCCATTAGACTTCGAAGTTAAACCTAGACTTCAGGTGATAAATTTACCTTTATGAATTGGACCCTGAGAGTCCCAAGCTTCACTCTTTACTGTTGATATCACTAAGAAACTGTTGGTGAAAACCATCCACAGTATTACTTTTACCCTTCGTAGTCCTACAATATTAATATGATTCTATATGTTCACTGAGATAAAATAGAAATATATTTTTAAAGTAGAGGACAACCTATTCTGAGATTTCTGAAACTCACACAAAACCCTGCTCAAGCTCTTTAGTTTAGTGCAGTGCCGCTTAATATCATACAGTTCACTGACAAAGACCTTATAATTCTTTTAATTATAATTGACTTTATGACACCAACAAAGCTTGAAAGCAATATGATACAAACATTATCAATTCTTGGTTGTGTTTGGACTACTATTAAAGTGGAAGCGATGTAAAGGCCCATGGAGATGTGTGATTCTTATGGTACTTGTCTACATCCCCCTACGTCCACATTTCCATAAAGTTTGTGAGTTGTCTGGTGCTAAGTTAGAAGAAATAGTACATTTCAAAGGATATCTCTTTGTAACATGTTTTAAGCTTTCACAGATGATATTCTACTAAGCATGGGCGAATTTTGCGAATCTCGCGTTTGTGAATTTTGCGGATTTGCGATCTCGCAATCCGCAAAATCCGCGAATTCTCGCGAATTTGCGGATTTTTTTTTTTGTGTTCGCGCGGGTTTCTGCCAGTTCGCGAGGGTTTTGTACAATTTCGCAAACGCGAACGTACCTGTCGGGTCGCAAGTTTTGCGAAATTGTTGTTTCTACGTGTCCAGCCTGTTTGGGACACTCTTCTTCATCACTGCCACTCTCTGTCACCACTGGCACTCTCTGACTACTCATGCCACCCTCTGGCCCACCCATGCCACCCTCTGTTTCATCACCGCACCCTCTGGTTGTCCAGTGTACATTATTTTCGGCAAAGCAAAGCACACCTTCCCTGCCTCAAGTGACCTGAATTAATTTGGGGCTGATTAATGTGTCACAGTACATTTTTTTAGCTGGCACCTGCATCCTTAGTGTTTCCTGATTAGTGATCTTTTGCACTTGCTAAGTGCTTTCATTGTTGCAAAATTAGTTACAACACCTGCCCTGCCCCAACTGACAATAATGAATTAGGGGCTGATTAATGTGTCACTGGATTTGAACTTCCAGCCTGGCTCCTGCTTGTCTGCCTTAGCTGTAATTCAGGACCTTTGTGTAACTATTCTGAGGGTCAGAGCAGGGTCACATAATAGTTGCAAGTAGGCAACTGAACTCTGGAGGGGCCCCTCAGGAAGCACTACAGGAAATGGCTACTAATGATGAGCTTGAACTTTTGAACCTGGTAAGTAGTTTCAGTTTTGCTAAAATCGTATTTCTGCAATTTAGCGCTTATTCGTGGGGCGCGAAGTCGAACTGGGAAGCCGCAAACTCACGTGAACAGTGCGAGCAAGCCATAAAATCCGCTGCTCGCGGATTTGCGGATTTTGCAGGAAATTCGCGAATCTCGCGGATTGCGAATTTACCGAAAATCCGCAAAATCCGCGAGCGGAACGGATTTTCTGCCCATGCTTATATTCTACAACACAGGGGTGTAGTTTTACAATGATGAGACACTAGATTATCAAAGAGGGTCAATGCGAGCCCTTGACTAAACCTGAATATAGATCTAATAAAGCAAATCGTTTCTAAGGCCTCTTTTCCTTGATTTGACAGGAAGTGTTTAATGAGCTTTACTAGACATAGTTAGCCCCATTGAACAAGTAGTGCACCTAAACCAGTTTCTCAACATAGAGGCATTTCACAGGGTCACATGGTTCAGAAACTCTTATTAACATGACCTACAACTTGTCAAGAGAATTTCTGTCTCATCTCCATCACTCCTTTCAAGCAATAGTAGTCTCATTCAAGACACACATGTTTCTATGTGCAAATTCCAGTACGGGTTCTACCTTTCTACTTCTGAAGACACTAATTTAATAAATCAGTAGAATATGTGTTTTAAGTAGTTAATTATGCAGTGTGGTGGTTTGGAAGCTCTTGTATCTATTCTTTACTTTTTTCAATAATCTTGGTGTAGGTTCTGATGCGTTCTTTACAGCATTGTTTTGCCATCAATCGGATTCAGTTTGTCAACTTGGAATCCAAAAAGATGTAATTTTCTCCCTTAGGCCTTTGTCTTGAGCTGCTCAATTAGGTTTAATACTTATCACACCTAATAAATAAGAATACTGTGTTGATTCATTATCTTTTAGTGTAATATGTAGCATCAATTGTGAGTATTACTACATCATCATCTGCATATCCCAGTATTTTCCATACCCTTTGACTCCCTTTAAATTCCATCAGCTTTGATTTGAAAACCTTTAGGGATCAATTACAATGGGGGTTGGACTAGCATCAAACCAACATTTTTCCAGAGCAGGAACCATCCGAAAATGAGTAGGCAGTTCTGCACTTCCTATTACGATAAGACTGCCATGCAGGCAGTAACATAATGCATTTTTCTAGTGCAGCTTGTGCTGTGTTACAGGAAAAGTGTCCAACAATAAGCCAGACTTGAAAAAAGCATTCTGTTCACATCCATGAACTGTGTCCCATGCACCATGTGGTGCCTGGCATATGGTGCATGGATGTTTGGGATGACACTATTTGCCCTGGAGCCTCATGGCGGAGGTTCATTGGGTCCCTGCTAGGGGGCACAAAAGTCCATTTTCGACAGCCTATCAATGGCAGTCATACTGCCCTGCAAAGGATGTCAGAGAGGGACATCATAATCCCTGCCCCCATTGTAGGGATTATGGTATGACTAACACTCCAACGGGCTCCTTGAGCCTGTTGGAAGCGTCGCGGTCCATCTGCAGTCCGTCCGACCACATCATAATGCAGCGGTCAAACTGCTATGCTGGATGTCAATGGGACCATCACAGATGGCTGGTCGGTGGCAGCCCACTGATATTATGATCAGGCGCTTAGTATGTAATGAATGTTTTAATTGTACCCAGTAAGTACCAGAAGATACAAAAACCAACGCAATAAATTGGTATGTATGTAGTAGCTGGAGTTACTGTTTATGTTAAAAAATTATAGACCATTCACAATGAGTGTTAGAGTTGTTTAATATATTCATTTGCTAGGGGCCATCTTGTGGGACTCTTTCCCATGCACTGAATCATTACATACTATAACCAATATAACCACTATAACCACTGTCTGTACCTAGTACCCCTGTGGTTTGGAGTCATGGACTTTGGAGATCATCCGATCCTTGGTCTTTGGACGCCATCAAAGGCTCCGTCTCGGAGACTATCAAACTCACAGCCCCATAAGGCCTCTAAGACCTATGGAGACCACAGCCTGTGGAGACCCTAAGACACAGTGCCAAGACAACTCCGGGTATACGTGCGCTTTACAAATCCATGTAACATAACATAACATAACAGGGCCTTTGGACTCGCAGGGAGACTATTCAGCATATCAACCACTTAGGGCTTAAGGGCTAAAGCCATATTTCTTGACCTCAAGTTCTTTCTTCTGGTTCTCTGGGGCAAACATGTTAACTTCCTCATACGCAAAACAAATGTTTTATATTGGTAGTGCAGTTCAATTATTGAAAGCCCCCTGAACTAATCCATCCTCAAGGATTATCAACCCTAAACTCAAAATCTTTTTTCAAGACCATGGTACACCTGTTTGCACATTCAGAGTTTGTTTTGTATGCTCCTTGCTGAGTGTCATGAGATGGTTCTTTAGAAGGAAAACATCAGGTGCTAGAAACTAAATTAAAAACACCTTCTGTAGCCGACTGCCTAGCCAGAAATGATAACAAGTCCTGCGTGCTCCGTTTGCTGATCTTAAGACTTTTCACACAATGTAGATAATCTGTTGACATTTAGGGCATCAATCTGACACATTTAAATTCTTCAGACTACCCCTAATCAATACCCATCCATGAACTGGACCAAACTATTTCAACCAACTAATAAACAGAACACCCATTAACCCTGCAAATACATTAACAATCAAATAAGACTCACCCAAAACCCTTTAAAACTAATTATATATAAATATATTCACTGAAAAAAACATAGGTTTCAGGGACGTTATAGTTAGTTAGTTAGTTGAACATTTGATTCATATAAAACCAGAGAAATGTGCGTGTTATAGTTAGTTGAGCAAATAATAACTCGCGCTCCTGTAATGCACTGCTGATGATGTCACATATTACATCACTCATGACATCACTGATGCCATCTCAGATGACATCATTCATGACATAACTGATGACATCATCCAGTGAATGTGTTTTTCAAAAAATTAAAATATGTTTTATATATGTATATCTCAAGGTCGATGGACGAATAAATGGGTATATAAGTGTCTAAGTGGATGATTTTTTGGAAAAAATTGATTGAATAACTGAATGATTAAGTGTATCTTAGTGAATACATGGGTTAGTGAGTAATGTTTAAATATGTAAATATCTGTATCAGTCTCTCACTTTGTGTATACGTGGCTGCATTGGTTGGTGAGTAGCTACATGAATGTCTATATGGGTTATTAGTTGTTTTTTGAGTATCAGTATGAGTGTCTGTGTGGTTCGTTGGGGGGTATTACGTAGTGCATAGATGCATGAATGAGTGGCTCACTGCTTGCATGTGTTGAAGACAGCATGTGTGCAGGACTATATAGGTGGATGAGTTTATGTATGGGTGTGTTAGTGAGTGAATTACTGTCTCAATAGTGTCTTTATGAGAAACGGCATATGTTTTAAACTAGTATATGTTTTAATACTAATATATTTGTGTATATAAGTGAGTATATGTGACACTGAGAGATTGGAAAAGTTCCTGTATAAAATAGTATGTGTTTCTATAAGTGATTGCTTAAGAGAGTTAGTATGTGTAAGTTTCTGTAGCAGTAAGTGTGGTGGTGTGTATATGCATGTATATGCAATATAATGTATGTTTGATACTCTGTTTGCATGTGTGACTATGTGCGTGAGTAACTCTATGGATGAATGTCAGTGTGTAACAGGATATATAGGTGTTTGAGTACCTATGATGAGTGATACATGTCTGAGTGACTGTATAGTACGGTTGGTGAATGAGTGGATGTGTGTGTAGATCTTGGAATTACTGATTAGTTGTGTTGTAAGTAGTATTGGTATGTCCATTGTTTTGAAAATGTTAGTTACTAGAGTGTGTGAATCAAAGGTTATATTAGGGTGAGATGAGGTATTTCACTCTATCACAAGGATGATGTCATCAGTGATGTCATCAGTGAAGTCATTTGAGATGTCATCAGTGATGTCATGAGTGATGTCACTGACCATGTCATTAGTGATGTAATATGTGACGTCATCAGCAGTGCATTGCAGGCATGTGAGTTATAGTTAGCTGAACTAACTATAACAGGAGAATGTCACTGGTTTTGTATGAGTGAAATATCCAGCTTACTATAATAGCCCTGAAACCTATGTTTTTTTCAGTGAATTGCAAAGGTTTTTTAAATGCTAATTTGTACCTATAACATGCCTGAAACCTATGGTTCAATCAGTTAATTTCAAAGGCTTTTTGAATGCTATTTTCTAACTATTCCTACAAAGTTAGGACATGTGAAAAATAAAAAAAAACACACAGAAAGAAGAAAAAGAAATGCAGAAAGAAGCAACAGAAGTACTCAAAGACAAATAAAAGTGCATGGAGAAAGAAGACATGCAGAAAGAACAAACAGAGGAGCAGAAAGAAGCCTTGTTGCAAAATAATCCTGTACCCTCAATTTTTTCAGAAGGGTACTGGTGGTAACTTACTCTGACTAACCAGTCCTACAGCCAGTGCTATGCTAAAAGACACTTAGAATACAGTGAAAAAAAACCTACATACACTAGGGAACACTATGCGTTGGGTACCCCTATGATTAGCATGACCTCCTCTGTAAGCCCCTCGTACATAATAGGGAAGGGTAAATAAAACTACCTCTTAACACGTGCCACAGGGTGCATTTGCACACTGGGGAAGGGAGGGAGGCCTGAGGTGACACGTGTGCAAACACGCCCTGTGGGCGTTTTAAGTTGGGGGATAAAGTCCCCTTGAAGCCTGAGGGTCCCTGGGGGCCAACTAACTCACCAGGTATGTCCAGTAAGTGCCTTAGTGTTGCATTGCAGAAAGGTGTAAAATGGGGCATGGCCTCCTACCACCTCTCTGCAATGCAACTCTGTGGTGCTTACTGGAAGTACATGGTGTGCTAGTTAGACCCAGGGACTCTCAGGATTAAAGGGGACTTAATTCCCCAACTTAAAATGCACAACAGGACATGTTCACACACGTCAGGCCCCGTCCCCTCCCTTCACCACTGTGTAAACACACCCTGCGGCCATTTTAATTTGGGAGATTAAGTACCCTTGAATTGTGAGGGTCCCTAGAGTCCAACTAGCCCCCTAGGTACCTCCAGTAGGCGCAACTGCGCTGCATTGCAGAGTGGTGTAAAAAGGGCCATGGCCTGGACCACCTCTCTGCAACGCAGCGAAGTGGTGCTTACTCAAGGCACATGGTGGGCTAGTTGCCATTCAGGGCCCCTCAGGACCCATGCACTGCAGCTCCCCTTTACTTTTGTGGACATTTAGGCCATGGGGGTGGGTTCTCCGGGGTCTCTAATGATTCGAGAAAGGAGCACATGGATCCCCTCACCCTAATTAAACTATGGGGTATCGGGCATCCATTGCTTTTTGCTTTGATCCTGTGGGAGTTTCGACTGATTGCAGCAAAATTCCCTATGGGTTGCCTTCACAGGTTCAAATGGGCGGGTTATTATGTTATTTTTATGTTCACACTTCAGGTCAGGGGGCTTCCGGCAAAATGTTTCTAATGTTTCTTATGGCCAGTCAGAGAGCTCTCTCCAGTGTGATTCTGACAGACTGGCACACGGGTAAAAATCTTCCTGACCCAATCAGTATGCTCCATTTTTAAATTGAAACTCCCAAGATACTCTCAAGAGCCTCTTTCAGATGCAACCATCCATATATACACATATTTTCAAATCTACTGACTTAATTTAACCTAAAGGACAGATTTATCAAGCTATTTTACATTAGAACATTTTGTGAATCACAAAAATAGGACGTTTGCACACACAAAGTGGCCTGTTCCAATCTCCATCGCAAATATGGAGATTGGAACAGGCCATTTCACAATTTGAGAGTCTCAAATTGCGAATTCACAAAATTTAAATCTCACAAATTGCGAATTTGCCAACCAATTTATGAAACATTCACAAATTTCAATTGAGTCAAATTTCACAATGTTGCACTTTAAATTTACCACCAATTCAGGCCAGGTAGTAACCAGGAGAAAACTAATTAAACAGGCCCAGAGTGCCTCAGTTTCTTTCACAATGGCAGCGCTGTAGGTCATAGCGAGGAGGATGCAGATTCAAGCAGAAGCACAGAGAAGGAGGAGGAGACAGGAATGCGTTTACAGAGTGCACTTTACCCTATTTTAGCAGACAGAGGAGGAAATCCATGACAAATATAGACTAAACTAGACCCAATAGCTGATAAAGAGGAGGAACCTGGTTTCATGCTTCTTGAATGTTTTCTTAGATACAATGGTACAGAGGATGCACCATTACATCAGATTCCCCACTACACAACAGGTATTGCAGCAGACAAAATTGGATTTAATTGGGTGCATTGATGGGACACATGTAGACATCTGCCAACCCTCAGACAATGAGTATGTGTTAACAGGAAATCCTTCATTCGCTCAACATCCAGCTCATATGTAACACCTCACACATAATAACTGACATAGTGGCCAAATATCCTGGCGTTGCACATGATTCCTTCATATTCAGACACAGTGGAATATACACATATCTAACTGTGGGTGAATTTGGAGAAGGATACCTGCTAGTTTAATGCATGATACTCACTCTGATAGACTCATTGGATCTGTAGAAATAGGATAGTGATTAACCATATGCCTTTCATCCTATAAGTGACAGTGCATATGATGTATACTCCTTCATACTCATACCATACCTCAGTCTTGTAACTCAGAGTGAAAGGAAATACAATGCTGTACACAAGTTAATGCACAATGTCATAGAGTGGACATTCGGCCTACTGAAGAGTAGGTTCCGCTGTCTACACATAACAGGAGAATCACTGCAGTATAGGTTAGAGATCTGTTGTAAAATTGTGGCCACTTGTGCCATGCATTAACAATAGAAACAGAGAGAGCGTCACCCTTACTCAACCACAAGGGAACAGGGTGAAAAGTCCAATACAAAAAGAGGGTGAGTTCCCTTGGTTGTATCACCTTAACTCGACAAAATTGCACCTTCCTTACTCAGGTCTATTACTCTGGACCTGTGGAATTTATTCTGACACTCAAATCATACATTCACCTGATCAAGATCCTTCTTAAAAGTGAAACCACAAAAAAGCACTTACAGTCTACAGAAGATAATTACGTAGTCAAAAGAAAAGTCTCATTATTTTATCACAGATGGTTCTGAATTTTTTAGTCAATTCATTTAAACAGTTGTACAGATTTCATCAGATTAAATGCAGTGCATACATTAAGTAAACATACTGTATTCAACAAATATACATATTGTATTCGACTGTATGAAAAAAGAGAGCATATTATAATAAAACTTCACAAATAAAAAATGCATAAAAGTGTGTTGACACGTTTCGGTGGATCTTGCTGTGCGCACCACCTTCCTCAGGACAATTTAAAAACTATCTTTTGAAGTGAATTAAAACATAAAACATAGTCACCAATCACTCTTGTCAATATAGAAAAACAGTGGTCCTGGTTAGGTTACAATTTATATACAATGTTTAGTATCTGACGCATCTAAATAACACCCACCATAAATTCATTTATCATACTTAAAACAGTAGAGATAATATGCATACATTAGACCAGGTGTATATTTTGTTTGCATTTATTTATGCATAGTTCATATCGACGCAATATTACTTTTGCAAGCTTTGAGCTTATATCCAAGAACATGAATAATACATAAAAACGAAAATGCAATTATATAGTCATTACATTTCAATGTGCTCTCAGAAGAAAAGGAAGGGGAAGTGTGCAAGTTGTGAGGGACCGGGTAAAGGTGGTGTGACTGGTTCAAGAACATCGCGTAGAAATCAAGATGCCTTTACAATCATTATGTACATGGTTCCAAAAATGCATCTGACATAGGTTAAAATTCATTAATTTCTTTATATCCTATGTTGTGTTAGAGTAGCGCGGTCTACGTTTCGACCCCCAAAGAACGCTGTACGGGTGACTGGTGCCTCATGATGGGGTCTTCATCAGGACTGAGAGTTGTGAGAGCCTACAAAAATAATAAGGGAATCCATTACCTACGTATAGTGGATCGGTGGGTGGCCTAAGTTCAGTTGGTATACAGTAATGGATTACTTAGTATTTACATACATCATCAAGACGGTAGGAATCTTTGCCGTCTGGGAGTGGGCCTGGTGGTGCTCCTAGGAAATCTGTAGGGAAATTAATGGAGACTGGAAATCAGTCACTAGCTAGCTAAGGCTGCTAAATAAAGAAAGGCTCATGGCTGAAAGGGGAACTTACTTGCGGAACTGCTCCTGAAAAATATAGACAGGTTGCTCCAGGCTTACGTCCTGTTATTCTTTGTTGTTAGGCGCGCTGTGTGGAAAGACATTCAAAGAATGAATACCCACACGGATTGTTGACTATTGTTCATTTAAGAGAAAAGACAAATGACAATTAACTGCCCTGGGACATGGTTCAGAAACTCTTATTAACATGACCTACAACTTGTCAAGAGAATTTCTGTCTCATCTCCATCACTCCTTTCAAGCAATAGTAGTCTTATTCAAGACACACATGTTTCTATGTGCAAATTCCAGTACGGGTTCTACCTTTCTACTTCTGAAGAGACTAATTTAATAAATCAGTAGAATATGTGTTTTAAGTAGTTAATTATGCAGTGTGGTGGTTTGGAAGCTCTTGTATCTATTCTTTACTTTTTTCAATAATCTTGGTGTAGGTTCTGATGCGTTCTTTACAGCATTGTTTTGCCATCAATCAGATTCAGTTTGTCAACTTGGAATCCAAAAAGATGTAATTTTCTCCCTTAGGCCTTTGTCTTGAGCTGCTCAATTAGGTTTAATACTTATCACACCTAATAAATAAGAATACTGTGTTGATTCATTATCTTTTAGTGTAATATGTAGCATCAATTGTGAGTATTACTACATCATCATCTGCATATCCCAGTATTTTCCATACCCTTTGACTCCCTTTAAATTCCATCAGCTTTGATTTGAAAATCTTTAGGGATCAATTACAATGGGGGTTGGACTAGCATCCAACCACTTTTTTCTCAGGGCAGGAACCATCCGAAAATGAGTTGGCAGTTCTGCACTCCCTATTATGATAAGACTGCCATGCAGGCAGTCACAAAATTCATTTTTCTAGTGCAGCCTGTGATGTGTTACAGGAAAAGTGCCCCAGCACAAGCCACACTTGAAAGAAGCATTTTGTGCACATCCATGAACTGTGTGCCATGCACCATGTGGTGCCTGGGATATGGTGCATGGATGTTTGGGATGACACTATTTGCCCTGGAGCCTCATGGCAGAGGTTCATGGGGCCCACTAGGTACCACCAAAGTCCCTTTCCGACAGCCTATCAATGGCAGTCATTCAGTCCTGCAAAGTCTGTCAGACAGGGACATCATAACCCCTGCCTCATTATAGGGATTATGATATAACTAACACTCCAACTGACTCCTTGAGCCTGTTGGAAGCGTTGCGGTACCTCTGCAGTCCGTCCGACCACATCATAATGCAGCGGTCAAACTGTTATGCTGGATGTCAGTGGGACCATCACAGATGGCTGGTCGGTGGCAGCCCACTGATATTATGATCAGGCGCTTAGTATGTAATGAATGTTTTAATTGTACCCAGTAAGTACCAGAAGATACAAAAACTAACACAATAAATTGTTATGTATGTAGTAGCTGGAGTTACTGTAAATTATAGACCATTCACAATGAGACTTACGTGTTAGAGTAGTTTAATATATTCATTTGCTAGGGGCCATCTTGTTGGACTCTTTCCCATGCACTGAATCATTACATACTATAACCACTGTCTGTACCTAGTACCCCTGTGGTTTGGAGTCATGGACTTTGGAGATCATCCGATCCTTGGTCTCTGGACGCCATCAAAGGCTCCTTCTCGGAGACTATCAAACTCACAGCCCCCTAAGGCCTCTAAGACCTATGGAGACCACAGCCTGTGGAGACCCTAAGACACAGTGCCAAGACACCTCCGGGTATACGTGTGCTTTACAAATCCATGTAACATAACATAACATAACAGGGCCTTTGGACTCGCAGGGAGACTATTCAGCACATCAACCACTTAGGGCTTAAGGGCTTAAGCCATATTTCTTGACCTCAAGTTCTTTCTTCTGGTTCTCTGGGGCAAACATGTTAACTTCCTCATACGCAAAACAAATGTTTTGTATTGGTAGTGCAGTTCAATTATTGAAAGCCCCCTGAACTAATCCATCCTCAAGGATTATCAACCCTAAACTCAAAATCTTTTTTCAAGACCATGGTACACCTGTTTGCACATTCAGAGTTTGTTTTGTATGCTCCTTGCTGAGTGTCATGAGATGGCTCTTTAGAAGGAAAACATCAGGTGCTAGAAAATAAATTAAAAACACCTTCTGTAGCCGACTGCCTAGCCAGAAATGATAACAAGTCCCGCGTGCTCTGTTTGCTGATCTTAAGACTTTTCACACTAAATTAGATAATCTGTTGACATTTAGGGCATCAATCTGACACATTTAAATTCTTCAGACTACCCCTAATCACTACCCATCCATGAACTGGACCAAACTATTTCAACCAACTAATAAACAGAACACCCATTAACCCTGCAAATACATTAACAATCAAATAACACTCACCCAAAACCCTTTAAAACAATTTATATATAAATATATTCACTGAAAAAAACATAGGTTTCAGGGACGTTATAGTTAGTTAGTTAGTTGAACATTTGATTCATATAAAACCAGAGAAATGTGCGTGTATAGTTAGTTGAGCAAACAATAACTCGCGCTCCTGTAATGCACTGCTGATGATGTCACATATTACATCACTCATGACATCACTGATGACATCTCAGATGACATCATTCATGACATAACTGATGACATCATCCAGTGAATGTGTTTTTCAAAAAATTAAAATATGTTTTATATATGTATATCTCAAGGTCGATGGACGAATAAATGGGTATATAAGTGTCTAAGTGGATGATTTTTTGGGAAAAATTGATTGAATAACTGAATGATTAAGTGTATCTTAGTGAATACATGTGTTAGTGAGTAATGTTTAAATATGTAAATATCTGTATCAGTCTCTCACTTTGTGTATACGTGGCTGCATTGGTTGGTGAGTAGCTACATGAGTGTCTATATGGGTTATTAGTTGTTTTTTGAGTATCAGTATGAGTGTCTGTGTGGTTCGTTGGGGGGTATTAATTAGTGCATAGATGCATGAATGAGTGGCTCACTGCTTGCATGTGTTGAAGACAGCATGTGTGCAGGACTGTATAGGTGGATGAGTTTATGTATGGGTGTGTTAGTGAGTGAATTACTGTCTCAATAGTGTCTTTATGAGAAACGGCATATGTTTTAAACTAGTATATGTTTTAATACTAATATATTTGTGTATATAAGTGAGTATATGTGACACTGAGAGATTGGAAAAGTTCCTGTATAAATTAGTATGTGTGGTGAATGAGTGGATGTGTGTGTAGATCTTGGAATTACTGATTAGTTGTGTTGTAAGTAGTATTGGTATGTCCATTGTTTTGAAAATGTTAGTTACTATTTTTGAGTGTGTGAATCAAAGGTTATATTAGGGTGAGATGAGGTATTTCACTCTATCGCAAGGATGGTGTCATAAGTGATGTCATCAGTGATGTCATGAGTGATGTCACTGACCATGTCATTAGTGATGTAATATGTGACGTCATCAGCAGTGCATTGCAGGCATGTGTGTTATAGTTAGCTGAACTAACTATAACAGGAGAATGTCACTGGTTTTGTATGAGTGAAATATCCAGCTTACTATAATAGCCCTGAAACCTATGTTTTTTTCAGTGAATTGCAAAGGTTTTTTAAATGCTAATTTGTACCTATAACATGCCTGAAACCTATGGTTCAATCAGTTAATTTCAAAGGCTTTTTAAATGCTATTTTCTAACTATTCCTACAAAAAATAAAAAAAAACACACAGAAAGAAGAAAAAGAAATGCAGAAAGAAGCAACAGAAGTACTCAAAGACAAAGAAAAGTGCACGGAGAAGGAAGACATGCAGAAAGAACAAACAGAGGAGCAGAAAGAAGCCTTGTTGCAAAATAATCCTGTACCCTCAATTTTTTCAGAAGGGTACTGGTGGTAACTCACTATGACTAACCAGTCCTACAGCCAGTGCTATGCTAAAAGACACTTAGAATACAGTGAAAACACCTACATACACTAGGGAACACTATGCGTTGGGTACCCCTATGATTAGCATGACCTCCTCTGTAAGCCCCTCGTACAGAATAGGGAAGGGTAAATAAAACTAACTCTTAACACGTGCCACAGGGTGCGTTTGCACACTGGGGAAGGGAGGGAGGCCTGAGGTGACACGTGTGCAAACACGCCCTGTGGGCGTTTTAAGTTGGGGGATAAAGTCCCCTTGAAGCCTGAGGGTCCCTGGGGGCCAACTAACTCACCAGGTATGTCCAGTAAGTGCCATAGTGTTGCATTGCAGAAAGGTGTAAAATGGGGCATGGCCTACTACCACTTCTCTGCAATGCAACTCTGTGGTGCTTACTGGAAGTACATGGTGTGCTAGTTAGACCCAGGGACTCTCAGGATTAAAGGGGACTTAATTCCCCAACTTAAAATGCACAACAGGGCATGTTCACACACGTCAGGCCCTGTCCCCTCCCTTCACCACTGTGTAAACACACCCTGTGGCCGTTTTAATTTGGGAGATTAAGTACCCTTGAATTGTGAGGGTCCCTAGAGTCCAACTAGCCCCCTAGGTACCTCCAGTAAGCGCCACTGTGCTGCATTGCAGAGTGGTGTAAAAAGGGACATGACCTGGACCACCTCTCTGCAACGCAGCGAAGTGGTGCTTACTCAAGGCACATGGTGGGCTAGTTGCCTTCCAGGGCCCCTCAGGACCCATGCACTGCAGCTCCCCTTTACTTTTGTGGACATTTAGGCCATGGGGGTGGGTTCTCCGGGGCCTCTAATGATTTGAGAAAGGAGCACATGGATCCCCTCACCCTAATTAAACTATGGGGTATCGGGCATCCATTGCTTTTTGCTTTGATCCTGTGGGAGATTCGACTGATTGCAGCAAAATTCCCTATGGGTTGCCTTCACAGGTTCAAATGGGCGGGTTATTATGTTATTTTTATGTTCACACTTCAGGTCAGGGGGCTTCCGGCAAAATGTTTCTAATGTTTCTTATGGCCAGTCAGAGAGCTCACTCCAGTGTGATTCTGACAGACTGGCGCACGGGTAAAAATCTTCCTGACCCAATCAGTATGCTCCATTTTTAAATTGAAACTCCCAAGATACTCTCAAGAGCCTCTTTCAGATGCAACCATCCATATATACACATATTTTCAAATCTACTGACTTAATTTAACCTAAAGGACAGATTTATCAAGCTATTTTACATTAGAACATTTTGTGAATCACAAAAATAGGACGTTTGCACACACAACATGGCCTGTTCCAATCTCCATCGCAAATAAGGAGATTGGAACAGGCCATTTTGCAATTTGAGAGTCTCAAATTGCGAATTCACAAAATTTAAATCTCACAAATTGCGAATTTGCCAACCAATTTATGAAACATTCACAAATTCCAATTGAGTCAAATTTCACAATGTTGCCCTTTAAATTTACCACCAATTCAGGCCAGGTAGTAACCAGGTGAAAACTAATTAAACAGGCCCAGAGTGCCTCAGTTTCTTTCACAATGGCAGCGCTGTATGTCATAGCGAGGAGGATGCAGATTCAAGCAGAAGCACGGAGGAGGAGACAGGAATGCGTCTACAGAGTGCACTTTACCCTATTTTAGCAGACAGAGGAGGAAATCCATGACAAATATAGGCTAAACTAGACCCAATAGCTGACCTACAGCCTACTAGCATCATATTCAGAGTCAGATAAAGAGGAGGAACCTGGTTTCATGCTTCTTGAATGTTTTCTTAGATACAATGGTACAGAGGATGCACCATTACATCAGATTCCCCACTATACAACAGGTATTGCAGCAGACAAAATTGGATTTAATTGGGTGCATTGATGGGACACATGTAGACATCTGCCAACCCTCAGACAATGAGTATGTGTTTAGGAACAGGAAATCCTTCATTCGCTCAACATCCAGCTCATATGTAACACCTCACACATAATAACTGACATAGTGGCCAAATTTCCTGGCATTGCACATGATTCCTTCATATTCGGACACAGTGGAATATGCACATATCTAACTTTGGGTGAATTTGGAGAAGGATACCTGCTAGTTTAATGCATGATACTCACTCTGATAGACTCATTGGATCTGTAGAAATAGGATAGTGATTAACCATATGCCTTTCATCCTATAAGTGACAGTGCATATGATGTATACTCCTTCATACTCATACCATACCTCAGTCTTGTAACTCAGAGTGAAAGGAAATACAATGCTGCACACAAGTTAATGCACAATGTCATAGAGCGGACATTCGGCCTACTGAAGAGTAGGTTCCGCTGTCTACACATAACAGGAGAATCACTGCAGTATAGGTTAGAGATCTGTTGTAAAATTGTGGCCACTTGTGCCATACATTAACAATAGAAACAGAGAGAGCGTCACCCTTACTCAACCACAAGGGAACAGGGTGAAAAGTCCAATACAAAAAGAGGGTGAGTTCCCTTGGTTGTATCACCTTAACTCGACAAAATTGCACCTTCCTTACTCAGGTCTATTACTCTGAATCTGTGGAATTTATTCTGACACTCAAATCATACATTCACCTGATCAAGATCCTTCTTAAAAGTGAAACCACAAAAAAGCACTTACAGTCTACAGAAGATAATTACGTAGTCAAAAGAAAAGTCTCATTATTTTATCACAGATGGTTAAGTAAACATACTGTATTCAACAAATATACATATTGTATTCGACTGTATGAAAAAAGAGAGCATATTATAATAAAACCTCACAAATAAAAAATGCATAAAAGTGTGTCGACGCGTTTCGGTGGATCTTGCTGTGAGCACCACCTTCCTCAGGACAATTTAAAAACAATCTTTTGAAGTGAATTAAAACATAAAACATAGTCACTAATCACTCTTGGCATTATGTATTACATAAAATAAAATTTCTTCTGCAGTCTGAACACTCTAAATTGTATAGGTCTAGAAGAGTATCACTCCTTGGCATCATATCCAAATCTAGATCTTTCTTGGAGGCCTACATATCCATACCTGTGCATCAATTTTGTGGATCCCACTTTTAACAATGATTCAATTCTCACATTCATCCCTATTTCCGCGTTTTCATCTCATCTCACATGTAGGATTCGCAGCAGTAAAACCCGGAATCCGCGGAAATGAAAGGATTCCAGGTTTTACTGCTGCAAATCCTACGTGTGAGATGAGATGAAAACGCAAGGTAAGGGTTGTACGAAACTGGGCGCATTGTAAGAAATTAAGGGGATAAGGGAAGGAATTTGCAGTATCGGGTCAAACATGGACGAAGGAGGGGGTGCCTAGATTAACGGGGTCAAGAAAAGAGGCAGCCGTACCTGGAAAAATAGATTGATTAAATAAATAGGGGCAGGGGGGCAATAATGATGGACTGGTTAAACCGATAGAACTTACGAGAAGATCTCTCTACTTGAAGCTAGTTAAGCTTAGTATTAATAGGTAAAACTTAGGACATGGAAACTGTAACTACTCATAATCTGCACATTCTGTTTTCTGTTCTGCACCCCTTTTTTCTCTTTTTTCACCCTATCTTGTGTTTCATCTGTAATTATTGTTATTTTTGCTCACTTGAAATTTGTATACATGTGCATGTTGTCTCATCTGTTCTATTTTTTTACACTGGCCTAGTCATTATTGTTGGGCAACCAGGATGTCATTATCTCCTTAGTCATTAATTATTTGATATAAATGTGCCCCGAACCCTTGTAAGGATGCTTTCTGAAACCATGTTTTTTAATATATTGTTTTATACAGATTATCTACTTTCCTTGTGGTTCCCTCTGCTTCACTCCACTTTGCCCTGATGAAGGTGTAGCCCCGGATGGGGCCGTACACCGAAACGCGCATTGGCGTCTGTTCCTACCTTGGAACTCACAGAACCAACTAGGATACCAAACCATCGGTCTCCATTCCATCTAAGACCATCCCTACATAGTGTTGTGTAATGTGTGAATGTCTAAGTATGTGTGTAGTTGGTATGATAGTGTGGAGTAAGAACCACTGTTAATTTTGCTTTTCTACTCTTTTTTATATTTATATACATTTTTATACACAGGATTGTTGCAACCTTTCTATAAGAAAAATTAAGTTTAAAATAATAAAAAATAATTTTGATAAATTGGAGCCAATGTATTTTTGAAGTGTCCTTTTTGGGATCTGGGTATGTCTCATAATATAGTGGTTCTCTTTGAGGATATCTATCAGACCATAAAGGGCAGGCTCTCCTTTCTTGTTGGATCTTTATTGTCCCTGTCGACCTGCCTTTAATTGATATGGGGTCACCCTCTGGTTTGAAGTTTGAAAATGCTTTATATAAAGCCTAAATTGCCTTAATAAAGCCTCTCTCCATGCCAGACCATTTAATAGCTGCCCAGAAAAAGTCCCAGGAGACGCTATCAAATGCTTTTTTGGCATTCATAAACACCAAAGCCATAGAGTCCCCTGAGACGTCAGCAGCATCAAACAGGTTAATAACTCTACGAATATGCTGTGTTGTTCCTCTCCCCGGTACAAACTCTTGTTGACAAGGGTGGAGTGTTTTCCCGATTATAAGAATTAAGCGGGTCACCAGGGGCTTAGAGAAAATCTTTGAGTGAATATTCAAGAGTGTAATAGGCCTGCATGATCCTTGCTAGTGGTGGGCAGTAAACTCCTCTCACACAAGTGGAGTTTCCTGAGTATTGCCACTTTTCACTCTGCTTGGAGGGCAGAGGTCAGCAAAAAATCTGCCTACCACTGCATAGCAGTGTTTACCGGTTTCCACCCTTTCTACCTCATATGCCAGCCCAGAACCAGTGCAGTCCTACATCTGTTGACCTGTTTAGAGCTGTGACTAATCTTCATTGCACAGTTTCAACAGGTAAAAGAGCTTTCTCACAAACAAAAGAAATATCTTCCTGAAACAGCATGAAATGCTACCTTATTGCCCCCTCTCTAGCACCTTATGATGTTCCTCTTTAATCTCCCCAAAAAGAATGTCAAGATTCACACTTGACCCAGAGGTCCTTCTTTACATTCTGTCTTGTATGCTGGATGTAGTCCTATGGTACCTGGAGAAAGGAGCTGCAGGCTGAGTCTCTTTAGATGTGACTTCCAGTCAAACATCTCGGTTAGTCCCTCTGGCTGTATCCAACTTCTTACCGTTATTTTCTTTTCTGCTTCAGTGGTGATGAGTGGCATGACTTTGTCAGATGACCATCAGTGGTGCCTTGCTGTTGTCAGGTTTTCAGGCCCATATAAGTCAGATAACATAACAAACATGGGCCATATTGTGATGTTCATTTGCTATAAAGTTCAAGGAAGTAGTTTATTTGAGGGTTATGGAGTATAACCATAATGTCACCCTTATTACAAGGCAGGTGTTTTGTTCACTATTACTTAATGGAGGGTATAAGTACCTTTACCAATATGGTGCTTGCTCGACACGTTGGAAAAAAGAGCCCACCGGCAAGGTTGGTTCTAGGAGGAGCATTTTCTGAGTGCTGCAGGGAGGGGGCGGGGCCTAACCGCAATGCCGGCTTTTAAAAGAAATATATATATTTTACAAGGGAGGGATGTGTGGCCAACCTTCTTTTACATTAATTTTGGCCCGGGGGGCCCCTTTCTGCCTTGTCATTGCAAACAGCAGTTTCCCAGGTGTGGGCACCACAGGACACTGCAGGAGACAGCCCTGGGGGGTTATGGTCCCCAGGGCCATCAAGGGCTCCAGGAGTGGGACCGTGCGTCCCCCTCCCGATGTTTCAAAGCACCGGGGTGTGGACTTGGGTTCTGGGGGCTGCTAATGACCCTCATATCTCAACATTAAATTAAGTGCCCTGGGAAGGTGGAGTTCCTCAGGCGTGTGGGCGACTCAAGCCCCACACAGGTTTTTTAAAAGCCTCACGGGGTGAAAGTCCCCGGGGAAGTGGGGGGGCAATGTGCTTCCTGCGAATAATTAATAAAAGCCCCGGGGTGTGGCGGTCCCTGGGGCTTGGACAGACCTTGGAGGCCCTCACATATTAAAAAAGAAGCCCCGGCGTGGCAGTCCCTGGGGCTGCGGGAGGGCCGAGTACCCTCCCACACATAATTTGAAGCAAGCCCCATGGGTTGCGGTCCCTGGGGCTGCAGGGGCCCCCACGGTCCCCTGCATATATTTCTCAGCAAAGCCCCCGGGACCTGGCCCTCCCGGGGGCCTCATTTAAATGAAGTGCAGGAGCCTGGGCTTCATTTTGTAATATGATTCATCCAGATTGGCACACCCAGTGCAAATTCAGCGTATTTTTAAAAACAATTTAAATGCTTTTTTTGGCACTGGGGGTACCTGTGGGACCCCCTGGGGAGGCTTAGTGGGTCGGGGTGTTTTTACGCTGCCCCCTTTTCATTTTTTTTTCACCTTTCTTTTTCTGTTTTCTTGTGACTCAGTTCTACCAAGTCACAAGATGCCTGGCAACACTTGTTGGCAGCCAATTAGAATAAAGCTTGTGGTTGGGAGGGGTCGCAACACCAACGCAGCCATAGATATTGAAACATTTGTTTTGGGATTTTTCAGCAACTACTGAACAGATTTACACCATTTAAAAAAAGGTCACTTTCTGAACAAAGCACTACTTTTTTGCCCAAGTTGGGGTAATTCCATGCAGCAGTTTCGGCTGTAGCCTTGCCTAAAGTTCCCTATGGGAAATTAATGATTTCTCAGCAACTACTGAACAGATTTACACCATTTGAAAAAAAGGTCGCATTCAGAACCAAGCACTACCTTTTTTTGCCAAGTTTTGAGTAATTCTGTTCAGCAGTTTCCTATGGAAATTAACATGGGGAAAACCTGTTTTGGGACCCCCTTGTTTATCAGCCCCGCTTGACGAATCACCCCCAAACTTTCAGGATAGGAGCTGACCTGGATAGACAATTTTTTGGGAGAGATTTGCAAAGATTTGTCAAACAACGCTAAAGTTATTAGCAAATCAATCAATGATTTTCCTATGGAAACAAGGTTCTAACTATAACTACCTACTGATGACCATCAGTAGGTAATATATATATATATATATATATATATACACATTCACTGAAAAAAACATAGGTTATAGACCATATATAGTTAGGAATTAGCATTTACAAAACCTTGAAAATTCACTGAAAAAACCATGGGTTATAGACCATATATAGTTAGGGATTAGCATTTACAAAACCTTAATTTACTCGCACAAAACCATTGAAATTTGCATATATAGTTAGTTGCACTAACTATATATCGCGCACCCGCAATCCACTGCTGATCATGTCACAAATTACATCATTCATGACATGGTCAGTGACATCACTGATGACATCTCAAATGACATCACTGATGACATCACTGATGACAACATCCAGTGACTGTATGTTTCTGTAAAGTTAATATATGTCTTACATATTGAAGAATGAGTGGATGTATAAGTGTCTGGATGAAGGATTTAGTAGGTGCATGACTGACTGTATGAGTGAGTGATTAAATGTGTCTCACTGAGTGCATGGGTTAGTGACTAAACTGTCTTAATTTGTGCATCATTATGTCTGTTGGTCTGTAAACTGCTGCATGTGTTGATCAGTAGCTATATGAGTAACTATATGGGTTATTGATAGGTTGCCCAAGTATTTGTATGGGAGACTGAGTGTGTGTGTGGGTGGCTGGGAGGTGTATGACTCTGTGCATAGATGTGTGAGCAGTTGATTCACTAGATGTATGAGTTTAAAAGTGCATGTGGAAACAGCTGTATGGGCGGTTGACTGTGTGCATGAGTGTATTGGTGAGTGAATGGATATCTCAGTGCTACATGTCAAAGTAAGTACATATGTAAAACACAGTACATGTGAGAGTTGACATATTTAAATAACTGTGCATAAGAGCCAGGAAATGTGTGAGTGGCTGTATGGATGATTGTGAACTTGTATCAGGGATTGTATAAGAGAGTAAATATGTGTTAGTATATGTTTGAATAAGTAAGGTGTGTTTAACTGTATAGTTGAGGAAATGGAGGTGTGATTGATTCTTTGCATGACTGACTAGGTGTGTGAGTAACTCCATGGATGAGTGACAGTCTGTGAGTGTCTGTTTACACTGAGTGTATCTAAGAATATATAAGAGTCTGAAGAGGTTCATCGTATTATCACATGAATGATGTCATCAGTGATGTGATCAGTGATGTCATTTGAGATGTCATCAGTGATGTCATCAGTGATGCCATTTGAGATGTCATCAGTGATGTCATTTGAGATGTCATCAGTGATGTCATCAGTGATGTCATTTGAGATGTCATCATTGATGTCATCAGTGATGTCACTGACCATGTCATGAATGATGTAATATGTGACATGATCAGCAGTGGATCGCGGGTGCGCGATATATAGTTAGTGCAACTAACTATATATGCGAATTTCAATGGTTTTGTGCGAGTAAAATAAGGTTTTGTAAATGCTAATCCCTAACTATATATGGTCTATAACCCATGGTTTTTTCAGTGAATTTTCAAGGTTTTGTAAATGCTAATTCCTAACTATATATGGTCTATAACCTATGTTTTTTTCAGTGAATTTCAATGGTTTTTTAATAGCAAATATGAAAAGCTGTAAAATGTCAAGTACGTGATAGGAAAAAAACATTTTCGTGTTTATGCACGCTGATGTGCTTTGAAGGCTGCCCTCCCTCCCCTCTTTTCTCTTTAGAGTATTTTCTCTTTGCAGATAGTGAAGGGTAGTTAACGCAGGCCTTTGTTAGTGCTCTCATGCTGACGCCAGCTTCAATCTGAAACATCCAGAAACACTGTAGACTACCAATTCGATCAGTTCCGGTGGAGCCCCAACGTGACCCGGTAGAGAAGAACTTGCCCTCCCCTCTTTGACTGAAGGTTCTTGTTGCCTGTCCCTTCTGTTGTCATTTAACAGAACTTTTTTGACTGCTGAAAGGGGTTGTGTTCCGACCGCTGGTTGGTGGAGACCTTTTGACTATATTCTGGACCTGCGTTGTCGCGTAATGCGTCATATGACGTGCCGCGTTAGAGCACCCGGAAGTGCTCCGGTGCGCGAGGTGCAGCTTCCCGGAAACGATCCAGAGCGCGGCGCGCAGCGTGTAACGTAAGCATAACAGGTCATGTGACTTGGTAATAAAACTTTTCATTGGTTCATTTTACTTTTGATATTCTAACGATGAAAGGCTTGGTCAAATGACCTAAAAATAACACTTTTCATTGCTTTCAAACATTTTTTTTTCCCAAATGATGAAAGCCCCACCTTTTTTTTTCTCACTCTGACTTGTAAAGCAAAGGACCCAGATGCATTTACAGTTTACCACTAACAATGTTCCAGGCTAATGTATTTTCCCGGGAAAATTACAACTGTCCTGCAAGTAAAATATTCCTATTTCGAGAAAAAGAGCGTTTCTTCGTCCCATGAGGGAGCCGTTGAAGAAAAGAGGCTCGGCCTGCTGTCTTAGTTGCTGATAGGCATGAATATCGGATTCTTATCGATCACTTTATGTTGCAGGAGTGGAAAACACAACAGCCCTTGACCATTTATCTTTACTGCGTTCCTGCGTATTATACCTTTTAACCGTCATGTAATCGAGCTGCTTTATTTCACTTGCCTTTTACTGATTCGAAAACAGTGGCTATTATTCAAAACTTTACCAATCTAGATACTACTACCATGTTTTGTTTTAAAAACCTTTATTGTGAAAATGTCAGTATACAAATACGGGCCTATAACCACGTGGGCTGGCCACGGAGCAAACTGGAATCGCATATGATGAGAGGACATTTACACTGTAAAAGAACGTAACGGGCGGGCCATTAGGTTGCAAGAACAAAGGTGTCTAACAGTTGCGGAATCAGTGGACGTACATTTTATAATTAAAGTACGACAGGGCCAGTTACAATAAAATTATCTAGATATACATTTGCGGGCAAGTACCATGGGTGAAGTTAATTCGAACTTTCAATAGTACAGTAATCAATAACACATCAGAACTTAATATCAATAGGGATGTCGAAATGTTCAATCAATTCTCGTCCCCGCCCGCCATGTGCTTCAAAACTGCATACGTATCTCGTGATATCAAGGTTGGGCAACCAGTACACAACAAGGAGTTACGAGTCCCATTTATACCAGCGCCATTTTGGGCGAGGCCGGGCAGGTCCAGGATATAGTCAAAAAGTCTCCACCAACCAGCGACTATGATGATGTCCATAAGCTCTATTGATTAGAGTAACACTCCTCTCTCCACATAAAATTAATTTGCCGCAAGTTAAACATGTCATTTTCATTTGTCCAATGTTCTTTTGAAGATTTAGAACCGTTTCCCTTGCCTCTGATTCTGTCACTGCCACTTCATTGGTGGATGTACTGGCAGGTCGGGGGTTATCCACCAAATCAAAATGTCTCCACCAACCAGCGGTCGGACCAGAACACCTTTAGGCAGTCCAAAAAGGTTCCGTTAAATGACAACAGAAGAGATAGGCAACAAGAACAATCAGTCAAAAGAGGGGACGCTTACGTGAATGGGGCCCATGCCCTAGCGCAGCTTCCCGGAAACGATCCAGAGCGCGGCGCGCAGCGTGTAACGTAAGCATAACAGGTCATGTGACTTGGTAATAAAACTTTTCATTGGTTCATTTTACTTTTGATATTCTAACGATGAAAGGCTTGGTCAAATGACCTAAAAATAACACTTTTCATTGCTTTCAAACATTTTTTTTTCCCAAATGATGAAAGCCCCACCTTTTTTTTCTCACTCTGACTTGTAAAGCAAAGGACCCAGATGCATTTACAGTTTACCACTAACAATGTTCCAGGCTAATGTATTTTCCCGGGAAAATTACAACTGTCCTGCAAGTAAAATATTCCTATTTCGAGAAAAAGAGCGTTTCTTCGTCCCATGAGGGAGCCGTTGAAGAAAAGAGGCTCGGCCTGCTGTCTTAGTTGCTGATAGGCATGAATATCGGATTCTTATCGATCACTTTATGTTGCAGGAGTGGAAAACACAACAGCCCTTGACCATTTATCTTTACTGCGTTCCTGCGTATTATACCTTTTAACCGTCATGTAATCGAGCTGCTTTATTTCACTTGCCTTTTACTGATTCGAAAACAGTGGCTATTATTCAAAACTTTACCAATCTAGATGCTACTACCATGTTTTGTTTTAAAAACCTTTATTGTGAAAATGTCAGTATACAAATACGGGCCTATAACCACGTGGGCTGGCCACGGAGCAAACTGGAATCGCATATGATGAGAGGACATTTACACTGTAAAAGAACGTAACGGGCGGGCCATTAGGTTGCAAGAACAAAGGTGTCTAACAGTTGCGGAATCAGTGGACGTACATTTTATAATTAAAGTACGACAGGGCCAGTTACAATAAAATTATCTAGATATACATTTGCGGGCAAGTACCGTGGGTGACGTTAATTCGAACTTTCAATAGTACAGTAATCAATAACACATCAGAACTTAATATCAATAGGGATGTCGAAATGTTCAATCAATTCTCGTCCCCGCCCGCCATGTGCTTCAAAACTGCATACGTATCTCGTGATATCAAGGTTGGGCAACCAGTACACAACAAGGAGTTACGAGTCCCATTTATACCAGCGCCATTTTGGGCGAGGCCGGGCAGGTCCAGGATATAGTCAAAATGTCTCCACCAACCAGCGACTATGATGATGTTCATAAGCTCTATTGATTAGAGTAACACTCCTCTCTCCACATAAAATTAATTTGCCGCAAGTTAAACATGTCATTTTCATTTGTCCAAAGTTCTTCTGAAGATTTAGAACCGTTTCCCTTGCCTCTGATTCTGTCACTGCCACTTCATTGGTGGATGTACTGGCAGGTCGGGGGTTATCCACCAAATCAAAATGTCTCCACCAACCAGCGGTCGGACCAGAACACCTTTAGGCAGTCCAAAAAGGTTCCGTTAAATGACAACAGAAGAGATAGGCAACAAGAACAATCAGTCAAAAGAGGGGAGGCTTACATGAATGGGGCCCATGCCCTAGCAGCCAAGCGTCCGAGTTCCAAGGGGTCCCAGGGCCATTTTAGTGGACCAGGCCCAAATCCAAAGAACAGGCTGCCATTTTGAGAGTCCTGTTGCAGCCGCCTATTGCTGCACCACAAGAGTAGCCGCAATTCAGCTAGATGGCGGGTGAGTCACTGTACCGCAAAAGCGGGCGGAACTGAGCTGGATGGCGGGTGAGTCACTGTACCGCAAGAGCGGGCGTAACTCAGCTGGATGGCGGGCGAGTCGCTGTACCGCAAGAGCGGGCGGAACTCAGCTGGATGGAGGGTAAAGCACTGTGCCGCATGAGCGGGCAGAACTCAGCTGGAAGACAAGTGAAATGCTAAGAGGCGCCCCACTGCAGATGAGATGCCTTCACCTGGGGAGGCGGAAGAGGTCCGTTTATGCCGCCTCCCCCCCCCCCCGGGCACCCCACGCCGTCTTTCGGCGCAGAATTGTAGGATGGCCACACCAGTGAAACTTGCTGGACACCAACTCGGTGCCATCTGGATCTCGGCACGTTGTGCTGCCTTCGGCGTACTGTAGCAGCAAAAGTAACCGCAACTCAGCTGGACACGCCGTCTTTCGGCGCAGCATTGTAGGATGGCCATACCAGTTCGGCAACTTGCTGGACACCACCTCGGTGCCATCCGGATCTCGGCGCCTTGTGCTGCCTGCGGCCTACTGTAGCAGCAAGTGCGGGCCCAACTCTGCTGGCCGGCGTGTGAAACGCTAAGGGGCGCCGCACTGCAGATGAGGTGCCTCCACCTGGAGAGGCGGAAGAGGGCCGTTCGCGCCGCCTCCCCTCTGGCACCCCACGCCGTCTTTCGGCGCAGCATTGTAGGATGGCCACACCAGTGCAACTTGCTGGACACCACCTCGGTGCCATCCAGATCTCGGCGCGTTGTGCTGCCTTCGGCCTATTCACACATCGGTCCGCTACTGCCGCCGCCTTATAGGCCAACGGATTTTGTACGCTTTTTATAGCCCAAAGCCGCATAACAGGTCATGTGACTTGTTTATAAAACTTTTCATTGGTTCATTTTACTTTTGGTTTCCTAATGATGGAAGGCTTGATCATATGACCTAAAAATAACACTTTTCATTGGATTATAAAAAAAAAATTTCCCAAACGATGAAAGACCCACCTTTTTTTTTCTCACTCGGCAATCCAAAAAGGTTCCATTAGATGACAACAGAGGGGACAGGCAACACGAACCATCACTCAAAAAAGGGGAGGGCAAATTCTTCCCTACCGGGTCACGTGGGGCTCCACTGGAACTCATCGAATTGATAGTCTACAGTGTTTCTGGATGTTTCAGACTGAAGCTGGCGTCAGCATGAGAGCACCACCATCTCGTAGCTCAGTCGTGGCCATTCCGCAAGCAATCATGGCAGCCGCTCCCCATCGGAAGCCTGCGGGAGTCGGGGGCCCCCAAGACTTTTGTAGAATCTTCAAGGCTGAGGGGACGCTTTCGAGAATGGGGCCCAAGCCCTAGCAGACAAGCGTCCGAGTTCCAAGGTGTCCCAGGGCCATTTTAGTGGACCAGGCCCAAATCCGAAGAGCCGGCCGCCATTTTGAGAGTCCTGTGGCAGCCGCCTATCGCTGCTCCGCAAGAGTGGGCGCAATTCAACTAGATGGTGAGCGAGACGCTGTAGCCGCAAGAGCGGGCGGTAAACAGCTGAATGGCGGATGGGGCACAGTGCAGCAAAAGCAGGCGGGAAACCGCTGAATGGCAACTGAAACGGTAAAGGGGCGCCCCACTACAGCAGACCGCCTCCCCCCCCGGGGCGCCCCACGCGGTTTTTCGGCGCAGCATTGTAGGATGCCAAGACCAGTGCGGCAAGTAAAGGACATCAGCTGGGTGCCGTCCAGATCTCAGCGCGTTGTGCTGCCTTCGGACTATTCGCACAACAGACCGCTACTGACCATTGTTGCTTCTGTTTAAAAAATTTTTTTTAACGTGTTTACTGTTTTTGATGCGTTGTATATATTTATAAGTTATTAAAGTGTTATAATCCTACTACTTTGTTGGAGTGCTATATATTTTTAATGTGACACATAATTGTGAAGACTTTGATGTACAAAAAGGCATCCCTGGAATCTTCAGCTTCAGGCTCGGTCCCACACACCCTCACAGTGAGAATCCCCTCCCCAATCACAATACAGGATCGTTATCAGATAGTAGGAACGCGTGTGGTGTGACGGATCTCATCGGGTGGGGGCCTTGATCTACTGTAACTCCTTTGAAGAGGGGTGATTCTTTACAGTTGAGGCCATAAACTACATCCGCAGGGCTAAGTGATAGCCTGGGACCGGCCTGGACAATCAGACACAAAGGAAGAGGAATGTCAGAGGGTGCGGTAGTGAATAGGGTGAAAGGGAGGTGTCGGGCGGGCAGAGGGTGTGATTCTCATGTAAGACCAGCGCAGATGGGGGGAGGTTTATGGCCCATGCATGAGAGAGAGAGCGGGGGTGACCAGTGCGTGGGGGAGATGCTTGCGAAGGTGGGGAGCCGTGCTGAGGATCGGCGGCGTGCAGAGAGTGGGTCTGGTCAAGGCATCTAAAATGGCTGCCGTGCACGACAAAAGTGTGGCATTGGAAAAAAGATAAGATGGCGCAGACAATGTTTATCAATACGGATTAATTTATAACAATTATTTTTAACAAAATATTGAAAACATAGGGGGTCAGGATACGTCTCCCGTACCCCCTTATACCCATTTCACACATAGTTTTTCCTCCATCTTGTAATTTAATTAAAACAAAACACAAAATGGTGAATTCCCGTTTCTCTACCGGTTCGGGACCCGTTAAAAATCACATTTTTTTTATTTTCCCCACGGGACCCTTTAATAACCCCAACATCATTCCTAGGGGGTCAAGAGGGGTCTACCTTGCCCACTTTCATTAAATTCCCCCTTCGTTTTTCTCCTCCTCTTGTCTCTCCATCCTACCGAGAGACAAGATGGCGGCCGCTCCGGACTGTTTAGAATGATGACAGACACCAGAGAGCCAATCAGCTTTGCTTCGCAAAGTTCCGTATCGTGAAAAGTACGCGAACCGGATCGCTACCTGGGACGCTGTCACAGATATATCTGTTTTTTAAAACGTTAATTTCTCAAAATCCACTGGAGCACATATATTGAGACCCAGCAAAGGCACATCGGGCTACCAGTCCCTACAATTTTGCCAAGTTTCGTGCAAATCCATTCAGCCGTTCGAGCTAAAAGTGAGGCCAAACGCCCTATGGAAAACTCAATGTTAAAAACGCGTTTTGGAACCCCCTTTTTTCTCGGCCCCCCCTTGACGAAACCCCCCCAAAATTTTCAGGGGCTGCTCAGAAACAAAATGTGCAATTTTTCTGAAAATCTCAGCCGATTCCGTCCACAAACGCCAAAGTTATTAGACATAGAATTTTCGAAAGTTCCATAGAGAAAAAACTCCTAACTATATATACCTACTGGCGACCGCCAGTAGGTAATATATATACTAGCAGCCCGCCCCGGCCTTGCCTGGGGCAGAAAGGGGTTGGGGTCAGCATCGCAGCAGGAGATGCACAGCAGAGCGGCCGCTTCTGCCCACGCTTTGTTTCCCCAGACGTCCCGACTTTGTGTAAAATGCTTTTTTATCACTCTCTGTTCATGGCCCCCGCCCGTCCCTCGCTGCGCACCCGTGGCTGCTTGACTTACCTCCTCCGCCGCTCCTCCCTGCGCTGCTGTGTTTACCACTCCACTGCTCCTCCGCTTCTCGCCGCTCCTGACCGCTTGTCCGGTACCTCATCCGCCGCTCCTCCCCGCGCTGCCACTGCTCCTCCGCTTCTCGCCGGTCCTTTCCGCTTGTCCTCCGCAGCTCCTCCCCATGCTCATGTCCTCCGCTCTTCCTGTTGCTCCTGAACACCGCTCCTCCCCGCGCTCCCGATGTCATCACGCAGACGTCGTGGCCGGCGCTACTTTCTAGGGACTACTTTATTTTTATTCGTAAATATTTTAAATAACGTATATTTTTTATTTTTGTATCGCCTATGTCCTTCTGCTTGCCCTGAGGTTTTCATAGATGTCTTGGGTGTTTAGCTTGGTGGTGTACTTTTCGAGTTTACCTGGCTCAAAGGACAGACTTCTCTCTTTATAATAGTAGTATAGATTCACTGAAAAAACCATAGGTTTCACACCAGTTATAGTTAGGAATTAGCATTTAAAAAACCTATTAAATTCACTAAAAAAACCATAAGTTTCACACCAGTTATAGTTAGCTGGAAATTTTACAGACATAAAACAATTGGAAAGGGGCGACCAACTCGGTCCCCCCGAACGTATGGCCGAGTGCCTCGATCCCCCCGGGAAGCCATTTTTGGGCGGGAGGCGCGTCTCAGCTGGTATGCCCGAAGCGGCGTAGCTGGGGCGCGCTCGTTCCCGCCCTAGAGTGGGCTGGCCTAGACACCGACGCAGCCAGCCACGCCCTCAGGGCAGGCAGGGGCGGGTATACGCCCGCCCTGAAGACGGATAAAAAGGGACGCAAGACCAGAAGACATCCTCTTGTTCTTGTGCTCTGAAGCTGCACCTCCTCGCTGCACGTGAGCTCGGGACAGAACGAAGAGCCAATTTTGACCCACCCACCAGCCCCTGAAGACAGCCAGTTGTGTATAATAAAGTTGATTAAATTTTGTTTCTGTTTTCGTTTACAGGTTGTAGTGCCATGTTGATTTTGAATTAATAAAGAATGGTCGTTTTTGAGTATGTTTGCCATTAAAGATATTCAGTTTAGTGTTGAATTTTGATGCATGCTCTTTCGGTCATAGTGGCCAATGTATTCTTAGGTTAATTTGCACTGTCGTATTTATTTTGGTAGGCGGTAAGGTCATGATCGGTGAGCACTAATTAGTAGATCCCTATGAGTGGGCGTCACCCAACACGGATGGGAGCGCTCGGGAGAGGTGGCCATTGGCCCCTCAATGGGGAGGCGGTCCCTTCTAAGGATGGGTCGCCGGAAGTAAAGGAAAGGCGGTCAAGGCCCCTTCCTTTGTAGGAGGGGTTACAGCCCCCTCCTGGGGAATTTCCCGGGGCCAGTGACATCTGCGACGGCAGATGCGGTAAGTTGTGTGGGGTTGGGATAAGGTCCACGATACCTTCTAGATACCTCACACGAGTATTCGAACGACCTTTAACTGGCGTCGAGTTTTTAGGTGCCCCCGTCAAGTCAAGGGAAATTGGTAGTAGTTGCACTTGAGGTACGCCTCCGTGCTGTCGCCCATCCCAAGTGGGAGGGGTAAGTCTGGTTAGGGATCTTGACACCGGTTATGCCCTTGCCGTTGGCCCTTAAACGTTAGGTTGTACAATTTCAATATGTCAAGAAATGTTTTGTAGGTTGCTAGTTCGGCTAGGAGAACCTCTGTATTAGAGAATCTGTTAAGGTTAGCCAAACATCGCAATATGGTAATGAAATTGTACATAACATGAAACGTTTAATGTTTTAATTTTGTTTTAATAAATACGGCCGGGATGGTCACTCCATCCCACTTCCAAAAACCTCAAGAACTGTTTCCGGTTTCCCTCCTTTTGGGGATTGTGTTGAGAGGGGGTGGCGGGTATCTCGGCCATATGAAATTCCCACGGTATAGTTAGTTGGACTCACTATAACTTGCGCGCCTGCAATGCACTGCTGATGACGTCACATATTACATCACTCATGACATGGTCAGTGACATCACTCATGACATCACTGATGACACCATCCAGTGAATGTGTGTCTTTTTGAAAAATAAATATGTTTTATATATGTATTTGTAAAGGTCGATGGAAGAATACATGTTTAAATAAATGTCTTAATGGATGTTTTAAAAAAAAAAAAATTGATTGGTTAACTGGCTTAATAAGTGTATCTTTGTGAATTCATATATTAGCGAGTATTGTTTAAATATTTAAATGTTTGTATCAGTGTTTCACTTTGTGTATAAGTGGCTGCATTGGTTGGTGAGTAGCTACATGTGTGTGTATATGGGTTATTAGATGTATTTTTAAGTATCAGTATGAGTGTCTGTATGGTTTGATGGGGGTATTACTTAGTACATAGATGCATCAATGACTGACTCACTGTTTGTATGTGTTTTGAAGACAGCATATGTGCAGGACTGTATGGGTGGATGAGTTTGTATATGTGTGTGTTAGTGAGTGAATGACTGTCTAACTGGTGTCTTTATCAGTAAGTACATATGTTTTAATCTAGTATATGTGAGTATTGATGTATATAAGTGAGTATATGTGAGAGTGAGAGATTGTAAGAGTTCCTGTTTAAATAAGTATGTGTTTCTATAAGTGATTGTTTAAGAGAGTAAGTATGTGTAAATTTCCTTAGAAGTAAGGTGGTAGTGTGTGTATAGCTGTATATGCAAATAAATGGATGTTCAATAGTTTATTTTCATGTGTGAGAATGTGTGTGAGTAACTTTTGGATGACTGTCGGTGTGTAACATTATGTATAGGTGTATCACTACATATGATGAGTGAGTACATGTATGAGTGAGTATATTGAACTGTTGGTGAATGAGTGGATGTGTATATAGATGGTGGAATTACTGAATTGGTTGTTGTAACTGGTATGGGTATCTCCATTTTTAGGAAATGTTTGTTTCTATTTTTGAACATGTGTTTCAAGGGTTACATTACACTGAAAGGAGGTCTGTCAGTCTGTCACAAGGATGGTGTCATCAGTGATCTATGAGATCCACTTACAGTACCTATATGAGAACTGGATTTTTTATATTATGTTCAACACTTTTACTCACAATATAATTTTAAATAGCAGACTAACTTTTATTAACTGCTCCCGTCTTCATAGGCCAATTACCTTTAATTAAATATTGGGTCTAAAAACACTAGGTAAGAATTTTTTAAGTCAAAAGGCAAACGTTGTTTGAAAGTCAAATGAGTATCATTACAGAAAGACCAACCTTTTCGACATTTTAAATAAGCTGTATAATGCCCTGATGTTGTTGAAGGACCGTCATGATAAATAATAGCTACAGTTACAAAGGTTCTTCCTGAAATTGATAACTGAGAAGCCACAACATTTTTAATAGAAGTTGTCAATTTAGTTCCATCAGGCCTACATCGTTGAAACATTAAAATGACATACTGACCATAAGTTTGTACAAATAATGTGGACAGCATTGGACACTTACATTGGGAACAAACCATATTATGATCAGCTGCTTTAACTAGACTATTAAAAGACACTGATTTGCAGTCTCGTAAAGTCAAATATATAAATCTTTCAGTGTCTGTTCTAGTACTACTTGATAATCTACAATTGTCCCAGTCATGCTGCCATTGATAAGAAAGGCTAAAAAGATTTTCTACATCTACACCTTCATCTTCTAATACACCAAACATATACATTAAAAATTCCTGACAATCCTGCTGAATATTTTGTGAACATTTTTTTTGACCTGAACATATATCTAAAAGATTTCGAATTTCTGATACACTTGCTCTATCACTGCTACATTTCTCAAACACAGAATTCAATAAACCGCAGAATCTTTGATCCTGATTTCCAACAATCTGTTCTTGTAAAGTTTGAAGAAAAAAAACAACATTAACCACTACATTAGCATAGCAGTTGACACCAGAACTGTTTTCAAACTGAAATCCAACAACATCTTCAACAGAATCCTTTTTCTTTCTGCTAACAATTACAGTTTCATCTACTTTTTGTCTTTTTGCTACTACCTCACTGCAATTATTCTCATTTCTTCTTTTTTGGCCTACCACACGTTTTTCAAACAGAGGATATTGAGGCAAATGTGGAGCATACTATCTTCTTAACCTATTATATTCTTTAACACAATCTAGATCTGCACAAATATTTGTCTCATCACACTTAATCAAGTACAATCCTGATAAAGTTCTGACTCGTGATAATGCCACATATGCCATACCCTCTTTAAACACAGAACTTCCAATGTTCACCAAAGCACTATCTACACTTAAACCTTGAGATTTATGAATTGTCACCGCATATGCCAAACAAACAGGAAACTGTTTTCGGCGAACATATAAGTCTTTTACAAGCAACAATCTAGCAGAACAACGACTGATTTGTTGTACTTGCTCAATGCCATCAAATTTAATTTTTAAAAATTCAATTCCATCTCTATTTCTGTAATTCACAATATCAATAACATGACCCATTGCTCCATTTACCGGACCTTTCTCAACATTTAAATTTCTTCTCAAAATGATACAACAATTTAAACACACATTCAGAGTCTTTTCAAAACCAGCAGTTTTAGATATACTCTTCTCTAATGAATCCAATTTTGATTTCAAATTTTCTGACAAAATAATTGTTGCTCCCATGTGCTCTATTTTATGTATTGCTTCCAGTTTCACAATCTCTTCATTTTCTAACTTTAACATTTTGTTGTTGAAGATGGAACATTCTTACAGTTGGAATATTTTTATATTCTTCATCCTTTGCCGGTCGCATATTTTTAAGCAGTTCTACATGTTTGAAATGTAACCCTATATTAAGGTTTCCAATGCTTCCTAGGGACTTCCTAGTATCTTCATGCGTGAGCATTTTAAACAATGGTTGTCCTTTTAGTGGAGTCAACTGCAGTAGATCTCCAAAAACAATAATGTGTTTCCTTCCAAATAACACATCATAGTCTGTTCTAAGAATTTCTTGCATTCTCAAATGCACAAAAGCAAGCATTAGATTTGAGACCATGCTTACTTCATCAATGATAAGAAGTTTCATTTTCTTCAGGACTCTGGAAACTTCAGTACACACATCTCCAGATAGCTTGTTGTAATGCAATTTATTATCATGCTCAACTGGTAGCATCAGTAAACGATGTAGAGTAATCCCTTTAATGTTATGTGCTGCCAGTCCAGTTGGAGCGATTACAACACAAGACAGCGGTGATTCAGTCCTTTTCTGCAGATAAGTAGCAATTGCTTTACTCAGAAAACATTTTCCAGTTCCCGCTTCTCCACTCACGTACAATTGGAAAGGCTTAAATGATGTACATCAGCACTCTTTTTTCTCATGACTGAATCCATGTTCAATCTGTTCAGTGACTTCGTCATATATCTGTTTCTGCTCAACGTTTAGTTGCTTCACCAAATCTTTTAAGTTAACTACATCCTCTTGAGCTTGTTCCATAGCTCTTTCCACCTCATCCATGGCAGTGGCAGCTTCATTTTGGATAATTGGTCCTCCTAGTGGATCCTGACTCAATGAAGTAGAACTCTGACTGTCTTAAGAACTGTCTCTAGCAATCTCTTCAGCAATTGTTGCTTCTTGCTCTATTTCTTCATTCAACAGTTGCAAATAATTTGGAAAAACAGGACATTCTATGGTATCCTTGGATGCATTAAAAGAATCTTCGTAACAGAGAAAATCTCCAAGTAGTTCCTCTTCTGTACGCCATGGCTTAAAGAGTTGCAAAAGAGCTAAATAGTAAAATTCCCTTTTGTCTGGAGATTCGCAACTCAATTTTCGATGATTAATCAAATGGCCTTTTCTCTGCTTTACTAGACATCCTTCATACCCAATGACAGCATATTTTCCATTATTAATATCTTCTGTGATGTTCCTCTTATAACTATAGTTTTGCAGAACTTCATACAAACAAGTGTTCTCAAGATGACTACTTCTATTTGGATAGTATGCATCCAACATGTTTGTCTTCAAAATATCTGTACTGTTGGGTTCTTTCTCCGCCAAATACTCAATTTCTTGTACAGATTTCAAAACTCGGTTTCGTGTTTCAGCAAGACCTAGACTCACCCAAATGATTGTTCTAGATTTGGCATAGAGACTTGCTGATGATAACCGATCAGAACATTCATATGCTCCAATTTCTCGATGTGACAACATCTTCAGACTGAAACTGTATAATTTTTTACTTATACTCTTTTCATGTGAAATGTCCTCCCACATTTCCTTCAGTTCTGTCTTTTCTTTTTTTGTGATGTAAGACGTCACATATCGAGCCACAGCAATAGAGTTGTCAGCAACGAACTGAATATCCATGTTAGCATTCCACATGGACAAAATCACTGGGTTGTAGTCGTTGATGTACTTGGACTCTTCGTTTCTTTTTAAATTGTATGTATTTTTTAGTGATTTCCTCGTCACAGTATGTCGCAGAGAAGACATCAAATGATTTACTCTTCCTTTAGAAATCACTGGTCGTGGAAATGCGAAACAACATTTTGTGTAGAACATGTCCTTGTTTCTGAATTTTCGACGACAGTACTTTCCACAACGATGGGATTGAAAGCGTAACACTTGTTGCCTTAAACTGTTTTCTTCGGTAGTTTTCGGAACAGCACATGTTGAATACTCTTCAATGAAACTCATCACTGTGTCATCTGAATCAGTTCCAAATTTGGGTGCATCTTTAATCCATAACAACATATGTATGTGAGGAGCACCTCTCGCTTGATACTCCTTCCTCCAAAAGAAATCCAAAACCTCTCCAAGGGGAGGATTTTTTTTGTTGGTAATAAAAGACATCATAGCTTCAAATCTATGATTGAAATATCTACATACATTCACTGGATCCAAAGAACACAGTTCTCCAGGTGTTTTAAATTCTATATTTTGTATGTTTCCATTTGCCTCTCGTAGAAATTGAAGTAAGTCGTCCCATGCATACTCAACACAGCTAAGAGTGAGGAACCATGTAGGAGTTCCTAAGTTTCTTAGCATACATTTCAATTCCCCATGACGACGGTACCAATACTCGTTTGTACCACGCTGACATGCCATGAGATTGATTAGCTGAGATTCCAAAATACTGTCTTGCAGATTGACTTTCTCCATAAAGTCCCTCGCCGAAACATTTTGCAGATGTGCTCCGCTTTTCAGTATATGATTAACTGCATAAGAAAGCCCAGACAAGTCACTTTCATACAGTAGATGAAACAAATACGGAATGCATTGACGAAACCTTGGATCTTCAGCATGTAATCTTAAAGTCCGGTATTCAGCTGCAGGAATTTGAACTGGTCAATCGTCATATCGTCCACCTCGACCTGTTGGAAATAACTGTGGAAAAGAACGAGCTTCCAAACTTTCTTCCCATACACTAATGGGACTTCCTTTTGCTGCTTTCATTTGAAACAAGTCAATCGCATTCCCCATTACTTCTTTGGAATGCAAAGGATGAACAGTATAATGTTCATATATTTCTTCACTTCTAGACACATCAACTTTTTCAATTTGGCCGGCTGAACAATCACTGTCTTCTTCTGTAGCTGATTCCTCTGCTCCAACACATACGTGTTTGTAGTACTCATTGTTTTGGACCAAATACGTTGCCTTTTTGACTTTCCTAACATCCACTAAATCTTGCCAGATTTTCTTACTCTTTGTCAGAACCCCATTAACTAGAATACCCAGAGGATACTCTTCTACTCTTTCTACACCAATTGTATCAATATTTTTCTTGAAATCTAGAGGCAAATAAACAACTCTTCCCTTTAATCCTCTCTGTAAATCTGAAGGAGGCAATTTCCCTATCTTAGGCTCCATGCGAACAATAGCCTGAAAAGGATGGACACATTGAATCAAAATAGATTCATAAGTATTTAAATCCATCAATTCAGAAGGAATGTCTACCAACTAAAGATCATTATGAACAGCTCTAGCAGGCATTTTGTTTTCATTTAATTTTTGAAAACAATAATTACAAATACGATGATCAGAACTCAAATCAAAAGAATTCTCCACCAACAAATAAGTTACAAAATCATTCCATTCACTATTATTTTCAATTTCACTTTTTGCACATAAATCAACTAACATAGTCTGAATCTTATAATGAGTCTGTCGACAACACACACAAGTAAAATTAGGCCTTTCACTTGATTTCAGTTTAAACTTGGTAATTTCCTCGTCAAACTTTTCTATACTTGAAATCTGTACATTGTCCTCCACATTATCTTCTATTACTGTATCAATTTCTACACTGTCCTCTTTGTCCCCAAAATAACAAAACTCAATTTCTTCACAAATCCTCTTGACATCTAATTCAGATCCATGCAAAAGAGCACTGCTTAACTGTTTAAGCTTAAGTGCTGGACTTTTTGCATAATACAACCTTCTCACTAATTTCCTCACTTTATTATGATGCACTGCTAACATCCTAAAATGATGAAAAACACTCTGACATACTTTTCTAGAAAGACAAACAAGTGAATGCCCATGCAAACCTGTGTTTTCTCTCACTCTGCAAGGATCTAAGTCTTGCAACATCTACATTTTCTGTTTTACACTTTTCGTACTATATGTACGTAAGAAATTACGAAGCAAATCGATTGAATCCTGTCGCACACTACAAATACTACTACACTTCCATGTGTACACTGGACCCTTAGTACGACTCCCTAAAACTTCATCAGCTAACACCTCTTTTGCATCTCTAGACACAAGTTTCTCTTTTTCCATCGGACAACCGTCTTTCACCTCATATGCTCGACCACTGGTGTCAACTGCATGCACCAAAACATTCTCCTGGAAGTAACTCTCCTCATTAAAAAATGGCTCAGAACTTGAACTATGCATCCATTCTCCAAAAAAAACTTCACAAAAATGAGTCCGATTAATTATTCTTTTCCATCTACTGTTCGATTTGAAAACATCAATTGCCTTGTTAAGTATCCTAATTCTATTGATTACTAAAATAAATGATTTTTTCTTAACTTCAAAAGCGTGATCAACAATCTTCTGTACACTTTTCTTTTTCTTGTAAAAAGCAGCTCTCTGTTTACCTTTCTTTACATTTTTTAACAAATTTAAAACTACCCTATTGCGAAACATTCGTCTACGAATGTCCCTAAATTGATTTTGCCTTCTATTGCTATACATACTGTTCTCTCCTGCTCCAGTAGTAACATTTTGGGGGGGCCTCTCCTTCCTTTTCAAATTTGCTCTCTCCTTCTGTATATTCACATTCCCATTAACATTTTTTTTGTTCTAAATATGTTCCGAAAAAAAGACTTAGTTGTCTTACCAGGAGCTTTTTTTGTGTTTTTTGAAGTACTTGTTGTAGGGGAGTGCTTTAATTCCGTTGCTTTTTTTGTTTTTTTTTCTGTATGGCATCTTTCCTTTTCCTTTGCCTAGAGGGCATATTTCTTTACTTCTGAAATGTTGATTTCAATCTGTGTTAAAGAAAAAAATAACACATTATAGACCATTATTAGCAAACAACAAAGCAATGACAATAAGCAAACGATATAAACACTAGTTTACAACATATGTAAGTTTATACCACAGCAACTATATAACTAGGAGTAAAACAGAGAAAAACAGCTAGAGGGAGTAACACAAAGAGACAGAGAGAGTTGAGGAAAATTGAATTTTATATGGCCAAGTATGTCCCCTATCGTGTACTCCAACGTTCAATGTATGTGCGTGACATCCATGCATTTTCCCTCTATGGCCGAAATGAAGATGCATATGCATTTGCGTCCAACGTTAACATGTCAGTTACTAGGCCCTCCATGTTAGAAACGACAATTCTGCTTTTAAGCCTATGTTGCCAACGTCTTTATAAGATGCACCCGTTTTTGTGGCCTAGTCGAGCTAGGACCCGAATTCAGCCTCCTGAATGCCCTGAAAGATGCAGTTTAGTTATTCATTCCTGACCTCTCCCTTACTTCCTACTCAGCCGAGAGGTGCCCGGTCTGGCCTGCCAAGACAGTATTTTGCCTACAGTTATCTGCTCTGCTCCACAGAAACACATTCCTGCTTAATGAAAAGGATAAACATATTCAGCCTGCAGAAGATAGGGCCTAGCCTTCCTGTCTCCATTCAAGTGATTTACAGAGCTCGCATCCATAGAAAGCCCCAGCCCCCATGCTATGCATGGAGAAATATAGGCCCATACTAGCATTCAGTGATGAATAGCCTTTGCCCGAGCGACCTTTAAGTTAGATAATATATTCTCCGAAACTAAAGATACTAAAGATACTAGATAGTACTCGAGGTACAGGTCATTCCGACATCCAAGACTCCTCTACTAGCACAAAAGTCAACCCCCTCCTGTCTCCTCCAGCTACACGTCTATTACACGTCATGACTAGGTTACGCACTCAAGTAGGGTAAAGGTTCCAGCTGGACATTCAGACCCCTTCCATGACCCCATCCAAGCCATTCAGACCCCTCAAGGTATCCACCCACCTATGACACACTTGTGACTCACCAAGGGAACGCCTACATGTACGCCCTTTTTCATGCCTATGTGTTCTTATCTCTTTCTCTTTCGCTTGCTCCACCTTCTCCATGCAAGTTAATGTACATTTGTACTATAAATGATGTACTCTGTGAATAAACGTTAGATTTCGATCCTTCCTGAACCTTAGTGGTGATGGAACCCGATTCTCCATTGGCTGCAGCGAAGGTAATAAAGCCCTTCTGAAACGGACGCCACAGACTCTGCCTCTCATTAGATATATGCTTCTTGTTAATGTATAGAAATTACGTATGGGGTATTAATTTATTTACCACATTAACCTGGTGCCCGAACAGGGACTAGTCCCCTTCCCCACTCGCCGGCGATGTAGGTCGAGCCCCCACCCTTCTACAGCCGTGACGGATCTCAAGTGTACACGACGTGGGATTTCCTGCCTACTCCCTCAGGCCCACGGAGGTGACGGAGACTGCGACCAGGCATCCACACGAGGCGGTGAGGATTGCGGACCATCCCAACCAGAGCCCAAGACGAGAGAGCAAGGTCCGAGGTATCCGGAGGCCCACCTGTTCCAAGGCGCATGCGTAGCAGCAACCACAGTAGCAGTATCGAGTGTCCGAGGCCTTCCAGTTCAAGTTCTGCTTCCCGGTGAGTACCATTATTGGGAACGCATAAAGACGGATTCATTTATTTGAGTCCGGTAAAGACGGGTCTGGGTACACAGATCCAGTAAAGCCGTGCCACCTTTGGGGGGCGCGGTAAAGACGTGTCTCTTTATGAGACCGGTATGACTGTGCTGCTTCGCAGTGCATAAAGTAAATAATTGCCAAGATCGAGTTATTCTTATGTACTAGTTAGGATGTATCTGTTCTCAATGTTCTAGTGTTGTGGTATGAATGGTTTTTCTCAGTCTGTTTTTTTGTACACTGTGTTTTCGTTAAAGGTAGTTCCAACATGCCATTGTTTTCGAAATTACGTCAGATAGGGACAAGAAAAGGGATACTCGAGGAATCAGTACCCGTCCCACCTAGAGATGCTCCTGGTCATTTTATGTATCAGAAACACGGGCTAGATGCCATACTGTTTTTGGATTTGTGGGTGGATTACACTAAAGATTTGGATGAGAAGTATAGATGGCCTGCCTCAGGAACATGGGATCCTGAATGCATTATGAGAATAGAGGAAGCGCTATGGAAAAAGAAATCGAGACAGTCACAGAAAGATGCCATTGAATTATGGCGTAAAGAAGCGCATAGGAGAACCGAAAAAGAAATGAATAAAGCAGATAGAGCAGATAGAGACAGACAAGCTGGGGAAAAAGCCAGAGAAAAAGAACTAAAGGAAGAGGGGGAGCGGGTCCAGAGAGAACAAGTAGACCGAGGCAGAAATGCCCTCAGTATGGGCATGTATCCTGTCTTCACGGAGGAATCTAGTCATTTACCGCCACCTCTGATCCCGACCAAAGTACGTATGCACAGACAGACAGAAGCTGAAGCTTTTATTTCTTCCTATCTAGCGGAGCCTGCTCCGGACTATGTAAACGCAGCATCCCCACCTCCTCGTCCCGTCAATAATCCGAACAATCCTTTTTCCCTCCCTCCACCCGCATCACAGACTCAGCCTACACCGATTCAGCCTATACAAACGCTACCTCCACCGACTGTAGCGACAGTGAGAGATGATTCAGGACAAGGGGCAGTGGGAGGGGCAACAGCACCCCGAACACCGCCACCAACAAGGTCTTTGCAGGATGTAGGACTACGGACACCCCCGACAATGTCATCTCCCTATAGGACTACTGCCGTACCCATATCGCAATGTATATACGATCCAGTACCAGGTGCAGGTTCCCTGTTAGTGAATTCACTCCGACTAAGACGAGCTACAGAATATCTATCTCCATTACCAGACATGAAGGAACACTTAGACAATATATACCGTTTCATTCGAACAGGAGAAGGACCAGAGAGTATAGAAAATGCCATGAAACACAGAAAGGTAGAGGTTAAAACATGATTCTACGTTTTTTTTATTAATTGTCTAATCAGGGAACAAGACCAGCCAGGAAAAGGAGTAACTAGAGGTATGATTGATTGGAGTGACAACATATCTGCCGGTAAACATGATACAGTAGGAAAGACAGAATGCATGTACAGGAAAATACGAAAAGAGATTTTAAAGATACACCAGAAAGAGTCTGAAGAGAAAGAGGATTCAACCTCGGAAGAGGATGACACCGAGAACCCCGATAGAATTGCTTATGTAGGTGGAGCACGACCATTCGACAGGCCCATATGTCTTGATTACCGCAAAAAGGGACCCCTTATAAAAGAACGATTTTCTCTCAAAAATCTGTTCCAAGCTACTGAGAACGCACTGACAAAAAGAGTAGAGTGTGACAGACCCCACACCCCACATGAACAAGAATTGGCCAGCAGTTCAATGGGTGTCTAACTCTAATATATATAATGGTGACATAGTGGCTCAGACCTTTTTGAGTCTTTCTCCAAATGAACAGCGTTTAGCTGATATTTACATGGTTCAACATCTGATCACGTTGTATGAAAGTCAATATGCTGATCCTGGTCCCTTGTACAAATTACTAGACGACGTACTTTTAGATAGATGGACAAGTACTGGTACTGGACCAACGACATAAGTATGTGACTTTTCTGTCCACGAGCATGATTCCTGTCCCACACCACGACAGACATGGTTTACATTTTGACAGACAGAACCCACTTCGAGAAGTGCATCCCGTTAAAGATAATGACGGTACACTCCAACGTGTATATGTTTACACACCCTTGACGAAAATGGAAATATTAGAAATGAAAAAGATGCTTCCCTGTCATGATAAAGATCCAGGGGGATTCCATCGTGAATTAAAAGACATTCTCCGCATAGGGGATTACACGTATGCTGATATTATTAAGTTATTGAAAGTACTGTTACCTGCAGGCATTTATGAAAAGCTTAAAGAAAAAGACTGGGAATTAGGAGAGAAAAAGATAGATTGGGCATTATTGGAAACAGAGGACAAAGGACGGCTCCCTGGTACAGGTCTGGGGGACCAAGCTAAAGCATTACCTGAACTCTTGATACAGGTCCTGCCGAGATTATTTATTACTAAAAAGGAAGATTGGGATGCTATTTCAGCCTGTAAACAGAAACCAGATGAAGACACTAGTGATTTTTATTCCAGATTCGAGAAATGTTTTTCTATTAATAGTGGCCTTAAGCCAAGTAGTGAATCATATCCACATCTTTTTGTGAGCAAACTGGTAGAGAATTCTTCACCCCAGATCAAGAATAGAGTACTGAAGGTTGAGATTACTTGGCAAGCAAATAGTCCTTCCCAAATGTTACAAATGTTACAGTACCACCAGAACAGAATTAGAAAAGAACAGGAACATGAAAAGAAACATTTGAAAGATAAAAAAATGAAAATGCTAGTTGCACAATCAGTACCAGCTAATGGAAATAGAAAAGGCACTCAAAGCACTCCCCCAATTAAAGGAAATTGCAACTATTGCAAACAGCCAGGTCACTATGTTAATGAATGTGCAGTCCTGAAACACAATATAGCTACAGGCAAGACAAAAGAAAGACCGCATCCTCCTAGACAGAACAGCACCCCACAGAACACGCAACAGACAGTAGCCCTACCACAACCGATAGCTGCCACTCAACAGGTCACACAACAGATGTACCAGTACGCACAGTCAGATTATCCAGAATTTCAGCAGTACTCATGAAACAGCCTAGAGAGGGAGGTTGGCTTGCCTCTTATCGAGATTCCTGTAGATCAAGAAGGTCCTTATGTACATAGTTGTGTATTGGGAAAAGACAGAAAGTTTTTGATTGACACAGGGGCAAGCAGAACTACCATCAGTCATGACGAGGTTCCAGGGGCACCCCTCTCAGGCTCACAGAATGTTTCCCTGGGTTTTTCTGGAAAGCCTATTGTTAACGAAGTGTCAAAGCCAGTTCCCTTAGGAGTTGGTCCATTGTCCCGTACTACAGACTTGTTGCTGACTAAGTCATGCCCAGAAAATTTGCTTGGTATTAAGACATTGAAAGAACTAGGAGCTGTTATTTGTTGTTCTCCGGAAGGAGTGAGATTGTTTTTACGTGATTTTAAAGGACATTATGTGATGAGAGATTTTGATCCTAGACTCCAGAATGTACCACCGCATTTATGGGCACAAGGCCCGACTGATGTAGGTTGCATGCACATTACACCATATCGCGTCACGCTAAAATCAGGAGTTGTACTGCCACGAATCAGACAATACAAGTTGCCACCAGATGCCATAGTAGCATTACTGAAAATTGTTGACGAGCTCATTGCACAAGCAGTGGTAGTAGAAACAGACTCGAACATATGTAATTCTCCTGTCATCCCCATTCTCAAACAAACAGATCCTAATGCACCACCAGTCTACAGACTAGTGATTGATCTTCGGGAATTAAACAAGTGTATAATTCCGCAATACCCAGTGGTCCCAGACATTTCTTCCTTACTAACTGCGATTGATTCCGAAGCGATGTTCTTCACTGTAATAGACCTCAAGAACGCCTTCTTCAGTGTCCCGATACATCCAGATAGCCAGTACCTTTTCGGATTCTGTTTAAATGGACGAAGCTTTCAATTTACGAGGGCTCCTCAAGGGTTCACTGAAAGTCCTAGTATTTACAGCCAAGCATTAAAAAGACAACTAGACAGTATTCACATGACTGACAATACCGCACTGCTCCAGTATGTCAATGACATTCTGATAACGGCTCATACAGAACTTGACTGTGAACATGCATCACTGACAGTCTTACACTTTCTAGCGGACAAGGGACACAAGGTGTCCCCTTCGAAGTTACAATTCTGTGCCCAGCAAGTGGTCTACCTGGGTCACTTGCTGTCCAAGAGGGGTAGACAGCTGACACAAGACCGTATCCAGTTAATTGCAAATCTTTCACAGCCCAAGACACAAAAGGAAGTACGGGCCTTTATTGGCCTCACTTCTTACTGCAGACAATGGATTCCCCAGTATGCATATCTAGCCAAACCACTTATACAGTTGACAACACAGGAGGCAGCCTCTTCGACTGTCCTCCCTTGGACACAAGAACACACACTTGCATTTGAGGAACTGAAAAAAGCCTTATGTCAAGCACCAGTTTTAGCGACTCCTTGTTACAGCAAGCCTTTTACGCTTTTTGTCACTGAGCGAGAGGGAACAGCATTATCTGTCCTTACACAAGATCAAGCAGGAAAACCCAAGCCGTGTGCTTATTTTTCTAGTACACTCGATCCAGTGGCCCAGGCTCTGCCTGCGTGCCTGAAATCCGTTGCAGCAACAGCACTGGCTGTCAGACAAAGTGACTCCTCTACTAGCACAAAAGTCAACCCCCTCCTGTCTCCTCCAGCTACACGTCTATTACACGTCATGACTAGGTTACGCACTCAAGTAGGGTAAAGGTTCCAGCTGGACATTCAGACCCCTTCCATGACCCCATCCAAGCCATTCAGACCCCTCAAGGTATCCACCCACCTATGACACACTTGTGACTCACCAAGGGAACGCCTACATGTACGCCCTTTTTCACGCCTATGTGTTCTTATCTCTCTCTCTTTCGCTTGCTCCACCTTCTCCATGCAAGTTAATGTACATTTGTACTATAAATGATGTACTCTGTGAATAAACGTTAGATTTCGATCCTTCCTGAACCTTAGTGGTGATGGAACCTGATTCTCCATTGGCTGCAGCGAATGTAATAAAGCCCTTCTGAAACGGACGCCACGGACTCTGCCTCTCATTAGATATATGCTTCTTGTTAATGTATAGAAATTACGTATGGGGTATTCATTTATTTACCACAGAGTCAGACAAAGAAACAGGTAGCGGGAGTAAAACATAGAGAAGGAGTAAGACAGAGAGAGTGTATAATATGTTGTAAGACACAGAAAGGATGTAATAGGGAGAGGGAATAAGTCAAAGAAAGGGAGAAAATGAGTAAGTCAGAAAAGGGTATAACAGGGTATAAAACAGAGAAAGGGTGTAAGAGGATGTAAGACAGAGACAGGTTGTTAGAAAGGAAGAGGATGTAAAAGAGACTAAAACAGAGAGAGCCTGTAAAAAGGGAGAGAGAGAAAGTAAGTTTGAGAGAGGGTGTAAGAGGAAGTAAATCAGAGGGAGGATATAACAAGAAGTAGGTCAAACAGAGAATGTAACAGGAAGATAGGAAGAGAATAAAAAAGTCAGAAAGAGGGAGAAAGGGTGTAAAACAGACAAAAGGTGTAATAGGGAGTAAGAGAGGGAGAGAATGTTACAAAGAGAAATGTTGTAAGACGGAGTAAATCAGGAAGAGGATGTAAGAGAGAGTATGATTTAGAAATTGCTGTTAAAAAGAGAGAGAGGGAAAAGGTCATTATTCCAGAAAGTTGAAATCTCATTAATGATATTACCTTCAAATGCCATCTTATTTTTATACAATAATGAAACACCATGAGACAAAGTGGATAGAGTTTTAATATAAATTGATAGATCTGATTTATTATTAGAAGGTATATTATGAGGAAATTAAGCTAATATAGAATTACATAAAAGTTCAGATCTGAGGAAATCAGAAGACGGTAAATAAAATGTTGTCTGTAAAACATCAAAGGATATAATAGTATTATTATTGTAGACATCTTTGAGGCAAAAAAATACCAACTTTTATCCCTGAATGCCAAAATCCGACATTTCTAGAAAGTTTAATGAGTGGGTTATACCATAATGACATATTGTCAGTAATGGACATGGGTGATTGGAAAATTAAGTCAAAATCATTTAATATTAGTTTATTTGATTTTAAAATAAAAGTGTGTCTCAGGTCTGCCATTGCAGAGCCTGTTTGCAGTCTGGTACTGCCATGTTGACTGGGCAAGTGCACCTACTTGCCAATCCCTAAACCTTCCCTTTCCTTCATATCAGACACCCCTATGTTAGGCCCAAGGGCTGGGTCCATTGAAGGTAAAAGGGAGGACAATCCCTGATGTGTGTGGCAAGTCATAAGAGTGAATTACAGCCATTTTAATGTTTCACTATTGCAAGGCTCTCTGTTCCCAAGAGGCCAGAATGGCCTGTTTGATTATTACTTTTTATAATCCTAACTGACTCAGTGAACCAGGTAGAAAGTCGAGTTTAGTATGTCTGAACTCCGAATGATAAAATACATATTTTAGTGAAGTTGGTTTTAACATTCTGTATTTGGACATAGTTATCAAAGTATATAAGGGATGACAATTGTGAAAAGTGAAATTCTCACCTACAAATTAATTTTCGCAGTCTAAAAACATTAAAAAAAAGTTCAGAGATAGATGCCACGGTCAATACCGTATATAATTTCTGCATTACTAAAAAAGCTGGGCGACAGCGGTTTACTTCCATCTCCTTTAGTATGGGGATAATCAATCTCTTCTGAGGAAGGGTATAAAACGTACAAAAAAATAAAATATGAATGTCCGATTGTTTGCATAGATCACCACACAGGCTTTTAATTAAATCACATGACCAGATGTTCATGACAGGGACACTGAAAACTCTAAAACGCATATTCAGCCTAAACCGGGTCAGGGCAAACCTCTCATAATCACTCATAGCAAGGGTTAAATATGGTTGTAGTTTGCCCTGAGTCAGTATCAATTGAAGTGATAGGACTGTCTTTTTCTTCATTTCCTCACCAGGTCTTTTATCTTTCAGATACTTCAAACACTGTTTTTTCAATACCTTCCTTGGGATATTGCACATTGAGAGAGGATCATCGTAATACTTTTGGGAGCCCATTTTTACAAGAAAATCATTTACATAAACAAGCCATCTTATCCTTCTGACATGTTCCAAACTTAAAGCATCCATCATAATTGTGCGGTTCAATAAACACTCTTCGGTAGTCCAGACCCTATGCCAAAGAAGTATTGGCTGGGTCTTGATTGTATCTCCAATATATGGCTGACCGAGTTCCGTGTAGCAGATGTAACTTGAGACACTCTCAGGTACAGCTAAGATGTATCTCAGAAAATTTTTTTCCACTGGCTGGATAGATTTTATGTTGTCATATCCCCAGATACCTGAACCGTAAACAGCAAATGATATGCATGTAGCATTATACATTTTGAAGAGTTTGCCGGTTGGCTTTTTCCCCATTTTTAAAAAAAAAGTTTTTTAAGGCCATTATTGATACTTCTTATAATCCTAACTGACTCAGGGAACCAGGTAGAAATTCGAGTTTAGTATGTCTGAACTCAGAATGATAAAATACATATTTTAGTGAAGTTGGTTTTAACATTATGTGTTTGGACATAGTTAACAAAGTAGTTTTATGGAAACAGACCCACCAGACTGCTTTCTATAAAAAGCCACATAGGGGGATTAATCAAATGAGAATGATTAAACCAAAGAGACCTTTGTTTTAATATAAAAGCTTTGTGATAACTAAAAAAGTCTGGCAAACCAAATCCTCCATTACATTTAGGCAACTTTAGTTTTTTATAACCAATACAAGGTGCTTTATTGCTACAAAGAAATTTAGAAAGGAGTTGATCCACTACTTTGTAAAACTTTATAGGAAATTGAGTAGGAATCATGGCTAGGGATAACAAAAAATTAAACTACAGTCATTTTTATGGAGTGTATTTTTACCACCATGAAAGATGAAGTGAAGACCATTTAGATATTTTATCCTTAATATAACTTAAAATAGATTCACAATTTAATGATATTGTTGTTTTTCTAGACGAAGAGAACAAAATGCCAAGGTATTTAAATGTATCTCTTTGCCAAATTATTTCTTTCATGGGTAACATATCTGCTGTACAGTGAATATTTAATGGAAATCATTCAGTTGTATTAGTATAATGTAACCAGAAATCTTGGAATGAGATGAAATAATATCAAATAAAGGAGGGAATGAGGATATTTGATTGCTAATAAATAAAAGTACATCATATGCATATGCTAACGTTTTAAAAATAACCTCATTAAAATTAATACCAGCAATATAATTACATTTCCTAAAGGAAACAAGCAAAGGTTCAATAACAAGAAGAAATAGGCACGGGGAGATTGGGCAACCCTGTCTAGTACCTCTGAAAAGGGAAAATTGGTTAATAAATAAACAAGCAGCAGGAGTAGAGTACAGAGCAGATATCATTCGAATAAGTAAATCTCCAAAATGAAATGCTATTAAAGTCCGAAATAAAAACTGCCAATGAACTTTATCGACAGTTTTCTCAACATCCAATGCAAGTACTCCTCATGGTAAAGATAAAGTGGACCCTTGTTCTATAACGTGTAATAAAGTTCTTGACAGAATATCTATTTCTCATAAACCCAGACTGATCTGGATAAATAAGATAATCTAAAACAGAGGTTAACCTAGTTGCAAGTATTTTGGCATAGAGTTTACAATCTTGAAGTATGCAGCCTCTTGACCTCTTCACAGGCCTAGAGGGCCTTTGAAGCTTTTCTAGCCACATACAGCCCACGTCTTGCAGAAACCTTGCAGCTCAGGAGTAGTAAGGTTGTCAACATTTATCAGCTCCATCCCCAAGGTATTAGAGGAGGGTAGGGTTACTTTCATTTAGAAAAAGAACAACAGACAATTGAGACTACAGAGAATTTAAAAAGGCTTGAGTTGGTACCTAATATTTACCTTGGATTTTGTGTTACACAATTCACTGTATTATACTGTTCTGATCTATACCACTATACACCACTGTACACCAATGTTAGACATTGTGTTGTTGTTTGACTGGGGTGTAAGCCCTGGTCAAGCAAAAGCCATAATCCTATGCAGTGGGAACAACAAAAAGGCACTAAATTAACCCTCCCTAAAGATGGAAAGCCTGGCCCAAAAAAGAAGTCAGACTTAATTTAGAGCCAATTTGTGAATTATTTATGCAGCACACAAACAGTAATAAAATGAAACAAAACACAACGGGGATCAGCACTGCAGTGCGAGCCACGTCTGAGCCCCGGCACTAACTGATGTGGCCAACCACATAGGGCCAAGAGCTCGAACGTGTCACAGGAAACAATTGGAGGCTTCCTGCTCAGTAAGAGAAACTAATCAGGCAAGCTATCTGACAACTCACCCTGAAGAGCCACTCGTCCTAACTCAGGATGAGAGCACAGCCAATGCAGATATGAGAGATCCAAGCACCAGTGCAACTGTCCTAAAAACCCCTCGAGGTCCATCACCCATCAAATCTTTCTCGTTCTCTTTGGAGCACCAAGAGCATCACGGGTGCCAAGAGGATCAAAAGAGCCAAGGGGAAAATCAGGGGTCCTCTCATACCTGGGCACCCAAGCATGGGAAAAATGCTGGCTTCTTATTCAATGCACTCACCGCAGGGACCCTCTCCCAGTACAAGTGTTCACAGCCATAGTCCAGAGCAAGGTCTAAAAGCAAGGTCAAAACCAGCAGGGGGAATGTGCCACAGACAGACAGTGCATGGATATCCCAGCTGAACACTATGCAATGGTGGGTGTGGGTCCATCTGTTTCAATCTCACTTTATCAATGTCCACCTGAATCTTCTCAGCACCTTGGCTCTCTATGTTGCTGGTATCTATGAGAATTTGGGGCATCTCAATTAGCGCAAAGAACGGGCAGAGTCTGAAGCAAAACTTAGCTGCAGCTGTTACCCAATTGTGGATAAACGGTCAACTCTCACCTCCAAGCGCAGCAGTGCATTGTTATGATCTTAAGAAAGAGCCCATAATCATATGGTGTGCACTTGAACTAGAAGAGCCACCCCAAACCAAGTCAAAAATGGAGCCATCCTATCTCACAAATATTCAGACACAAACTCTGACAGTCTGCTTGGGGTGATGCCCCCTTCCCACTGCAGTCCAACAAGGAATCCCTGCTGAAGCAACTTTACTGCCAGAGGCATCCCCAATTCACAAACTAAATGCCAGGCAAAAACAAACCCAAAGGAGAAGAGGAAGTAACAAAAGAGCAGTCAGAAATGAGGAGGACATATCCCCTGGACAGAACCTGCAACCATTGTTTCTTCAGAACTCACCAACGAGAGGCATTTATGCTGAAAGCAGTGGCAGTATAGATAACATCATCATCTAACAACCCTGGGGCTAACGCACACACAAACAGAGGGTTCCAAAATCAAGACACTGGAAACAAATGCAACAATGTGCCAATTGTGTTACAAAGTCAACCTGTCCTACTAACTCAAGAGTGGAAACCTCTGACGCAGGGACAGCTCTGCAAGGAACTACTAGAGGCGCAAGGGTGCCATCTACTTGGGATCCCAGCCAAACAGGAATGCCCTGCTTTGAGCCAGCAGGCACAAGTCTCACACAAACCAGGCAAAGTTACCATATCACTCCATTCAGGAGATCTTAGATGGATCTCCATAAAAATAAATGGTTCCACAGGCAGCCCGTGACAAAACTTGCATAAGAGTGCACTCCCCCCGAACAGCAAACTTAGCCTACATCTCTGTTCATGGAATGACAGCAGTCTCACAAGCAGAGCATCTGATCCAGAGTTCCTGCTCTACATAAAATCCTTTGACATAATACTGATTCAGGAAACCACCCCATCTGCAGAGATTCATATGCTTCTCCACGCCAGCAGTAAAGGGGTCTACAAATGGCTACTGATCAGGCAGACTGGCAAACTATGTATCAACAACTCTACCTTGAACAACCAACATCACAGTCAAGACAGCCCCTATCTTTGAAGATATCAAGGAGGAGGTAGTACTCTTTAAAGACAAAGGCTCAACTAGGGAAAACCCTGATCAACCCCTCAGATAAACAGCTACACCTCAAACAGGCCAGACAAAATTTGCCCCATTAAAACACGCCTGGCCAAAGTCTCACATTTCCAAACTAATGCAAAGTTAGATGCCTCAAGTAGTTAGGAACACTCAACCAATCAAGACACAGCATACACACCACACATAGTGATCACACAGACATCTGGACACAAACACACTGGCCCACACTACCTGTCACCATTATCACATGGTTTTACTTATAGTTTATGACTAGGCCTAGACCTGCATGGCCTCCGAAACCTGCATAAATAATCAACCAAAACTTCTGTACATAGACTGTCTTCAGATGCTACTCTATCAATGCTCTCAAGGCAGTTGCTTTTTAAACCAAATTGTTCCTGTTTCACCAAATGACTTGTCTTTTCATTTCTTCAAGGTGGAAATATATCCGAGCAACAATAGTTTGTTCACTTGATTCTCTTATGCATTATAGTTTCTCTAACTCCTGTTGGTAGGGATGACACCAAGCCTTGAGATTTCTGGATTTAGTCTGTCCAAAAGCCTTCTATCAAATAAAGAAACTCAACCTGCACTCCTATGGTTTCTTGCAGACAATAGGGGATATTTACAATAAAATGAGGTGTTACTCTAAAAATGGCAATGCTGCGTTCTGACATTTTTTTAATGAAAGGATGTGCAGTATTTACAAAAATACGGTGCACCCCTGTATTTCCTCTTCAGCTAAAAAAACTGGCTGGTGCCAGAGCTGGCACAGTTGTGCCATGTTGTAAGGGTGGCTGCACTGCAGGAATTCTTGTTTATATGCAGGAAGAGACAGCTTCCTGCACATAAACAATCGTTAAAGGCAATTTGCTGTTTCTATGTGTGCTGCTGAATGTGAATAACTTCTACTTGTATCTCCATCCTAAGATGTGGTCTTTGTTTTTGGTGCTGCCAAATCCTTGAAAATATGATGCAGTCTCAAAAAGCAATTGCAGGTAGGAGAGAAATTTCGGAAATGGCAAAACTACGCCCGATTTTATACTGGCGTAGGCTCTGGACTACGCCAGAGCTCTCCCACTACGCGGACAGGTTCATAGATGTTATTAAAGCTGACCGTTATAATAAAATCAGATGGTTTAAAACATTAAAGATTGCATTGTTCGAATTAGGACTAAATGCTTTATGGACCGATCCAGCTGGGGCTTCATTTCCCACTAAGTCTACTTTAAAAAACATTTTTGGGGAATATGTTGTTAATAGGAGTATGCTCAGTACTACCAGTGGGTCTATGACCACGAGTTTCCTAGAAGTTAAGATGTACCCTATTTATGAAATGTACTGGGATTACATATCGAACCCCTCACTCACTTGACTGCTGTTTCCATTGTAAGGATACCGGACTCGCTGTGTTGCTTCCCGCATTGCCAGAAGAGAAGGACTGCCAAGACCTCCGTGTTCCGCTCTGCTGCCTCCCCGGGGACTCGCTGGTGTGAGCGAGAGCTGCTGTCTGCTGCTCTGACCGTCGCTCCCAGCTTGAGTCTCCAGGGTTGAGGCAAGGGCGTAATTAAGGACTACATCTAGCCCGGGGGACTGCGAGGACCAGCAACCCCTGCCTGGAGCAGCTGCTGCCTCTTCCCCCAGGCGACACGCCCACGGACACGCCCACCGGCGCAATCACTACATCAATTCGTGACACCCGCTTTGCGGGCGCCACTCACTTGACTGCTGTTTCCATTGTAAGGATACCGGACTCGCTGTGTTGCTTCCCGCATTGCCAGAAGAGAAGGACTGCCAAGACCTCCGTGTTCCGCTCTGCTGCCTCCCCGGGGACTCGCTGGTGTGAGCGAGAGCTGCTGTCTGCTGCTCTGACCGTCGCTCCCAGCTTGAGTCTCCAGGGTTGAGGCAAGGGCGTAATTAAGGACTACATCTAGCCCGGGGGACTGCGAGGACCAGCAACCCCTGCCTGGAGCAGCTGCTGCCTCTTCCCCCAGGCGACACGCCCACGGACACGCCCACCGGCTACACGCATAAAGCATCTACATACATCAAAGGATCTGCTTTAAATCCCTCTGCATTGTCTTTAGGGCAGTACACGGAATGGGCCCCCGGCCACTTCAAAAGAAATTCAAATGGTATATACCCACACGGTCCCTCCGTTCCTCATCTTCCAACCTGATAAGCATACCCAGGATCAGGAAAGCCACTTATGGTGGCAGAGCTTTCAGCATAGCCGCAGCCCATCTGTGGAATAAATTGCCTATCGACATCAGGAAAACAGACGAACTGATGGCTTTCCGTAAAAAGGTGAAAACATGGCTCTTCCCCAAAGTTTAATCTCACCAGAACTTTATACTTTCCCCCTCCTCTGATGCACAGTATTTTCAGCAATGTGTACACAGCGCCAGGATGCCCGTAGGGTTGCAGAAGCGCTCTACAAATGCTATAAATAAATAAAATAAATAAATCTTGTGGACTCACGCGACGCGGGACGCGCGCGGGACCAAGCGCGGGACTAAGCCCGGACAAAGGGCGGGCCGTCTGTGGCCGTCCGGGGTCGACCGAGGACGGGACGGGTCACCCCTCTTTCATCGACTTCAGGAGACTGAGCCCACCTGTTTACTAGTCCACAATACCCTTCAATGATGGCTCTGAAAAAATTGCGCTCAAGAACAATTTACATGAAACGCATGGGTACAGATGCAGCCATTAGAAAATCTGTGGATAAATCTTTGAAACCTGGCCAAATTACCAACACACCCGCAATAACCAAATACTTTTCTACTCTTTCCGAGAAAAATCACTCATCACCTCGAACATCGGTAGAAGAAAATAAACATATTTCTATTTCTATTGATAGTGAACGCCAGTCAGAATTACTAGCTGTACTAGGGAACAATAATCAAGAATCATCTAATCCAGAGTTAAATCAGCCAAAAAATCCGCCCTCGGAAGAGTATTCCCAACTGACCCTAGAAATGTCGCAAATAACACCTATCAGACAACAGGAGAACAAATCAGCTAATGAGGTCTCCGAAGAGCAGAAATTAACGTCTTCGCTAGGAAAAAAACTACCATTCACTAGTTCCCCAGATAAATCACCCAATCTGTTCACTAATCAATCCAATCTTACAAATCTTTCTTTTCCTAACGCGACCCTTCCAGCTGCCTTTCCACCTCTGTCTAAAATACTCTTCTCCCTTCAAGACATTCTGGAATCAGTTCTCACACATCTCGGCCAAATCTTAGCCAACTCAGATGACACATTGGACGTCCAAATAGGCATTCTCAAACATCTGGTAGAAGAAAAAAAGAAAAAAGAGTCACCCAAAGCCTCTTCTGTGGAACTAGAAACGGTCAGCCAGGTACCATCTGAAGCTGGTTGCAAAAAAAGTTCAAGATCCCAAAAAATGCAAAGTGTAAGTACGCAAACATCAGATGCGAAAATAAAGGAGAGTGAATTCAAGAATTTGCAATCTAAGGAAAACCCACCCTTAATCTTCTCTCTAAAAAAGCTTTTCAGTGAAGAAAAGGAAAACACTTCTGAAAATAGTCTCAAAAACTATCCCATCTTTTCCAATAAAGAAACTGAGATTGGTTATGGTAAGATATCCACCGAAAATAATATACATTTGTCGAATGATAGCAAAGACAACGAAACCAAACAGACAGGAAAAATCGAAAAAATCACTGATTTGAAAGAAAATATGGGCAAGAAAAAGCGAGGACGTCCCCTGAGAAGAATCCATAAGAAAAAAGGGAACAAACTCAAATTTCAAATACATACTTATGCTAATTTGGAGATCACTCCACCGACTAAAATAACTACGCCGATGAAGCCTTTGAATCCTAATGCAGAGGAATATTGCCAGTCAATAGTAAGAAAACCACTAGAGCAAAATAACGTCAATCCAAAAAATCTACAAGACCATATAACTAGGCAGTGGGACAGAACAACATCAAAACTCTTAACTATCGAGGAACTCTTTCCAACAGATAATATCCCGCTCAATCGAGGAAGAATAGTTCAGCTATTGCAAGAAATTCCTTCCTTGACTTCTCTGACAAGTAGAGAAATAGACCTAGTAAGTTTTCCAAAAATAGAAAATACTCAATTCGCACAAGTGTCATTCTTCTCTTCAGTTCTCCCGGGTCTAATCATGAGAGAAAAAGAAATTCTACAAAAACACGGATATGATGTAATCTCAATTTCAGACATCAAAACCAACTTGCAAAATTCCGTAGTAACTAAACAACATCTCACTGATAAAATACCTAACAAAGAAAGGGATGAACGTACACCAAACTACATGAGGAAAGACAAATTAAAAATACAAGTAAGGCAAGGCGAAAGGTCGGTGTGGTCAAGGAACATTAATCCAAAAGAAGATGAAGATTACCAACAATCTTGGTCGTGGTTACCTGAAGCATTAAACGGCAACAAAATGGACAATCTACATCAACGTCAGGTTTAACAAAGGTCTGAAAATATCCCTATGGAATATGGCCGGGAAAACTCACAATAAAATGAAAGGTGTAACAAAAGATAATCCAGATATTTTAGTGTTGCAGGAAACATGGTCAACCACCTCCTTTACGCAAAAAGGATATTACGTCTACGACAACCCAGCAAAAGAATCTAAAAGGGGTCACGCGAAAGGAGGTATGGCAATACTACTGAAAGAAGACTATAGCTGGTCACAAGAAAGTATTGATACATATTCGCACAATCTACAATGTATCAAAATTCAACTTAGACTACTATAAGAAAATATTACTCTTCAACATTTATGCACCACCAAGTAAAAAACATGACTCCTTATTCGATCATCTCTTAGATACCATATCTAACATCCTCAAAGATCAACATCATTTACCGTATATTTTGATGGGTGACCTAAACGCCAAAATATCAAATAGCGAAATAAAGAAATGGTCATCGTTATTTAAGGAGGAATCACTGGAAATAGCACTCCCGCAACTTCCGAAAGGAGTGAAGTCGGACAAAAGAGGAAGCCTGTTATTATCGTTTCTCCCAAGTATAAATGGGATAATCCTAAACGGAAATATTAATGGAGATAAGCCAGCTTCATTCACAAGACAAGGAAATGGTGTCTCCTCCATCTTAGACTACTTTATATGTGAGAATGAGCTAAGAGAACAAATTTCCGACTTGTCTGTCAAGTTTAACGTTGAAAGTGATCATGCCACTCTCTGCTTAACAACACTCTGGATGCCACCAATCACTTATCAGACCGACCCAATATTCAGTAAGCCCATAATAGAAGTAAATCCAGTCCAGCGTCGGATTTATTGGGAGGCGGAAAACTTGGACTATTTGAAAGTACTAATCACACAATTCCAATTGTTAACCAATATTTACTCTGAAGATCCTATCAAAAACTATGAAATTGTACTACATGAACTCAAAAATGCAATACAATGCAAATTAAAACAGGACAGACCAGCACAAAGAAAGTGCGTCAGCAAGTACAAAAATTGCAATCAGCCAACGGTTAAAATGCTAAACAGGATGATTCGGGCTCAGTACCTGTGTAAAACACCATTATATAAAGCTGAAATAAACAAATTAAAAAACCAAATCCGTAGGCAACGTTCCAGACAGGAAAGGTTGATACAGGATCGTAACTGGATGGATATCCAAATAGCAGCAAGGCAATGTAACCAACGAAAATACTGGTCCTTGATTGCAAAGATGACGGGAACTAAAAAGAAGCTCGAAGCAATTCCCGTCTCAGAAGAAGATTGGGTCACATTTTTAAAGGATCTGTATAAATCCAACATGAAGGGTAAGGCGAGAAACGCATTTGAACAGAAAAAGGAAAACAATGACATAAAACTCTCCAGGGCCTCGGCAGCATCAATTGCCTTGAATATCAAAAAGGCAAGAAGTACGGGTGCATCCGGTCCCGACCAGATCCCGATAAAGGTTTATCAAGCCGACTATAAAGCTTGGGGCCAGATGCTAGCGCCACTATTTAATCACATATTCGACTCTGGGAACATTCCAATCTCGTGGAAAGGAAGCACAATAATTCCTATCTATAAAAAAGGAAAAAGGACTATTGCTGGCAATTATAGACAAATTGCCTTAATGGATTCTGGCGGAAAGATCTTTGCGGCTGAAATTCTTGACCGGTTAAAGCTTTGGGCTTTTTCAAACGGACTAATCCCCATGTTCCAAGCCGGGTTCCGATCGCACCACTCGGTTACGGATAATATAGCTATCTTTCAATTTCTATTAGATAAATACGTAACCGGGAAATCGCAAACAATATATGCAGCCTTCATCGACTACTCAACAGCATTCGACAGGGTCGATAGACCGACACTATGGTCGAAACTGAGAAAAATGGGTATCCCAGATCCTTTATTGCAACTAATTGTGAACTTACATAGCAATACCTGGTGCCGTGTCCAAATGGGGGGCGAGAGGGGCATATCAAAAATAATACATACGTCTAATGGCCTAAAGCAAGGGTGTCTGTTGGCCCCGATTTTATTTTCTCTCTACCTGAGCGACCTGCCGTCGCATTAACAACAAGGGCAAAGCACCCCACCGAAAATGGCATCTCATCCGATACATTGTTTACTTTATGCGGACGATATCGTTTTGTTTGATCTGACACCCTTTGGTCTCCAAAATCTCTTGGACACTTTATACAACTACTCGAAAGATCATTTTTTAACTCCAAACATAAATAAAACTAAAGTAGTTGCATTTACAAAAAAGAAGAAAGAAGTGAGGTTCCAATGGAAACTGGGAAGCGAGATCTTGGAACAGACTAAGGAATATACTTATCTTGGAAGAATCTTTTCGCATAACTTGAGTAACAGGAAGCAAATCACCCATCTAAAAAGGAAATGTGACCTACACGCAGGCGCAATATCACGCCTGTATAGGAAGACTGGAAGTAGGCACTTCTCAGCATTAATAAAAATATACAGAGCCAAAATATCTCCGGTTCTATCTTACGCCTCAGAACATATTCCCCTAAAACAATGGAGTTATATGGATACAAATGAAGGGAAAACATTAAAAAAACTACTGAAAGTTTCCAACTCAACACCTGTACAGGCCCTAAGGCTCGAATGTACGATCACCAGCGCATTTGCAATATCAATAGCAAGCCTCATAAGGTGGGCCTATAACCTTCTGCATGCTAAGGCGGGTACCCTACGACATCTGCTGAAAATTGAGATCTTTAGAGAGGACGCCATCAACTCTACTTTTGTGAAAAACCTGGGAGAGGCGTTCAGTCTAGCAAAAATTAAAGCAGAAATGTTATTCTCTTGGACACCCGCACAACTCAAACTATTTTTAAAAACATTTTCACCAAAATTAAGTTATGAGTTAGATTATTTACATTGTGCTAAACTATCCTTGTACAAACCTTATGCTGACTCCCAAGAATATAAGTTAAAATTGCCATATCTGGAATACACTCTTACCCATGGCGTAAGGCATACGATTATGATGTTACGTCTGGGTATTCTCCCTTTGTTATCTTTTACCTCCACCTGGAAACCAAACAGTTCCTCTCAATGTAACCTGTGTTCGGGGGAAAAACAGAACTTAGAACACATGCTCTTTGTATGTCCAAATAAAGTCGTTGTTACTGCTAGGGTAACATGCCTAGAACCAATATATCGGTCCTGCAGGATCACGAAAACAAGGGATTTCATCTTCATGTGTGCTAATCCACCTAACGAATATGTTTGTAATAAGATACATAAATTTTTTAAAATAACACTGAAAATGTTTTAAATTATATGCAAATGTACTATGTATTATCCTTTTAATGATTTTGTGGTCCTCGAAAGAGTACCGAAACAAAATAAACTTTTGACTTTGACTTTGACATATCGAACCCCATGGACAGAAAACTGCTCTTCCAATTGATGGTAGGTTCCCTCCCCCTCCGTAATTTAACATCTAAGTGGAAATCAGGGGGTGCAGCAATTTGTCCAGTCTGTGGGGTAGGAAATGAAACTCTTGGTCATTTTTTGTTTTCTTGCCCAGTATATTCTGCCCCAAGGCGAGCTTGGTTGGCTCCTATGTGCAGGAACTTAGGCACAAAAAGTAGTAGGGTAGCGCTGCGTATTGTAAAATCCACTTCTGTAAATTGGATCATAATTGCCACCGCAAAGTACTTGGGGTGGGCGTGGGTTATAAGGCAGAGATTGCTGGTAGGTTAATTACTCACTGCCTAGTTGATCAGAGACTGCTAGACACTTGTCTATTCTCTGTAACTGCTTATTAATAGCTCAGAGACTGCTAGACTAATGTTTATTCTCTGTAAATGTTTATTTAGCTGATCAGAGACTGCTAGACTAGTGTCTATTCTCTGTAAACGCTCATTTCATGTATCATCGGTATGAAATTTTAATGGTATGAATTTTTGAGGATTTTTTATTGTCACTGTGATTATCATTTTTTGGTATTCTTAATAGTAATGAACTTTGCACCTGTATCTATGATGAGTTATAGTTTTTTAAATTGTGCCATAAGCGTGCGTCTAAATGACTTTGTAAATTTAATTGCTTTTTATTATATGTTTGTATGTCTGCTTTTATGAGTAATACTCGAATAAAGCACTTTTTGAAATTTGAAATTGAAATTTGTAAGGGTGGCTGCACTGCAGGAATTCTTGTTTATATGCAGGAAGAGACAGCTTACTGCACATAAACAATCGTTAAAGGCAATTTGCTGTTTCTATGCGTGCTGCTGAATGTGAATAACTTCTACTTGTATCTCCATCCTAAGACGTGGTCTTTGTTTTTGGTGCTGCCAAATCCTTGAAAATATGATGCAGTCTCAAAAAGCAATTGCAGTGAAACACTCACTACAAGACACATTGCAAGCCCCTTTCAAGCAAAGTAAAGCATGAAAAGGGACCTTATCTATAAGGCAGCTTTAAGCCACATTAAAAAATCTTTGTAAATAAGTAGAAGGGGATATTGCCACCAGATCTTCAGATGATGATTATTGATTTTTATTCAATGTTGCATGCATGCAAAATAAAGGCATTATACAATTAGACACATTTCGAAAATAAAATGGTTTTCTTCCTGAAATGCTCACATACAAAAAATGTATTATTTTGGCAAAACTGTGCACATAGATTTTAAAAAGCAAATTTTTCAGTGAATTTTGGCCATTAACATAGAAGTAAGGCTAAAGTGCCTGCAATAATCCATGCCAATATTCATACAATGATTCCTGGCAAGCATAAAAGGTTTCATTATGCCTTATTTCTCATCTATGCAGCAAAATGTACTTTAGTAAATTGCAAACAAGGGGTGGGAAGTGAGCCAAACAAGACATATTTATGTTAGCTTGGATGTGGGTGGGCTTTCACAAACTCTGATCAGATCTTCACTACGTGATTTACTGGGACCAATTTCCTCGGGCCTGTTTGTGGTGTAGCTGCGTCTCTGTGGGATTGATCAGGGTTTACTTTTCCCTAGTTGTGCCTTTGCTTTAAAGCTTACTACCTCTGCCTTGATATCTGTAAAGATGAGATCCCAACCTTGAAATGGAAAAGGGATGAAGAAGCTCTGCTTCCAGGACCAGGAGAGGAGCCTATCACTCCGTAGCTTGTTGGAGATGTAAAGGAAGGAGATACAAATGATATGTGCATTTGCACTTCAGACACCACTTCCCCAGTATGGAAGTTTAAACTGTGTATTGAGCAAATAGAAGCTCCATGAATATGAGTCTTAACATTCCCAACAATACACCTGGAAACCTAGGCCTGGCAACTGTAAACTGTACAGCGAGACTGAAGGAGCGGAGGGGCAGGGATTTGTAACAAAAGGTGGGCTAACCCTAGACTTCTTTTTCACTTATAAGTTGATTTTTTTGGGATTAAGTAACTGTTGTAATCTCTTATATAATGTTATCCCTTTAATTAGTGTGTTATGGTCGCATGCCACTGTATGCAACATGTTTTTTCAATGGCACTCTACATTCCACATGCTGGTGGAACTGTTATGTTTTGCACTCAGTGGGCAGTTGTAGCTGGACTCTGATGCAAGAAGTTGTTTTGCCGTGCTGCCAATAAAGAAGCTTCATTTTCATGTTATTTGAGCATTCATTTAACAGTAACTTGAAGAGACAAAGAGTATGAAGAGCTGCCAGGAGGCCTAATGTCCCTTTCCTGTGTGTTGCTTTCTTGTGTTGGCCTGCAGCTGCTGGCTCTGTCTTGGACAGTGAAAGGACAGGACTGAACTTTCTTGAGTCTTGCTGTTAAAGTTTCTCCTAGGGCTTGAAGAAGAGCTTGCGTAGTCTTATGCACACTCAAGAACTCACCATCCTCTTGGTACCTTCATCTGTAACTACCATGACACCACTCCTTGGTCTGTAACCTGTTGGCACTGCAGGGAGCACCGCCACAATCCATGCTGCAACCCATGTCTCACAAACACTGTCATTGAGTCACTGCTTGCACAATGCCTGTGGACACGGCACACTGCTCTGCCTTGCTTCACATTGCCACCCTGGTTTCTCTGATGACAACGCTCCAAGGTGACATCAACACTGCTGCATGCACCATGGACTGCCAGCAGTGCTCGTAAGGTATACAGAGCATTGCCCCATCCCACACCACAGCCTTGGTCCACTGACACAAGCACCATTGACTCTGGGTCATCAACCGCTGCCTACACCACAACCTGTGGGCCCCGTACACCATATCACCCTGCATTTCTAAAGCACTGTTTGAAGGTTCTCCCGCCGGTCCACATCCTTGCTGTGATTTGAGCTGTTGGGTTTGTTTCTTCATTACGCCTTGACAGCCCCAAACAGATCTATTGACTGCAAGGAACTGTATTTTAAGTTTCTTTTGGTCTTGTTTACACTTATAAATATTGTCTATTTTTATAAATTGGTGTGGTATTCATTTGTATTGTTATCACTGTATTACTGTGAATCACTGACAGAATATCGACTACGAAAATATTGATGAACAAGAATATTGACATAAAAATATTGTTGTCGTGAATATTGAAGCCCTATCATATATATATATATATATTCACTGAAAAAAACATAGGTTTCACACCAGTTATAGTTACCTGGAAATTTTACTGGCATAAAATCATTGAAATTCCCACGTTATAGTTAGTTGGACTCACTTTAACTTGTGCATGTAATGCACTGCTGATGACATCACATATTACATCACTCATGAAATGGTCAGTGACATCACTCATGACATCACTGATGACACCATCCTTGTGACAGAGAGACTGACCTCCTTTCACTGTAAAGTAACCCTTGAAACAAATATTAAAAAATAGAAACTAAAATTTTCAAAAAAATGGAGATACCTATACCAGTTACAACAACCAATTCAGTTATTCCACCATTTACATACACATCCACTCATTCACCAACAGTTCTGTATTTTTTTGTCTCTGGTGGCCATCTTTGGGCTACATTGGGCTACATTGGGCTACATTTGGGCTAGGTTTGGGCTCTAATATACGTAAAGCTCAAATATAGGCCAATATATATTTTTTAAAAGTTAATTTTCTTAAAAACAACTGGAGCATATATCTTGAGACATAGCTATCAGTCCTTACAATTTTTCATTTTTAAAATGTATTTATTTATTTATTTTTGTCTTGGAGCGCTTCCGGTGCGCGCCCCGGTGAGCGCCCCGGAAAGCATACTATTTTGAAGAGCCACGGTGCGCGAACTGGGAAGCGTCCCATTAGCGCCAATGTCGCGATCGAAAACAACACCGTGACTCATCGCGTAAGCGTGACGTATCGCGTAGCCGCGTGATGCGTCTTATGACGCGCTGCGTAAACGCACCCAGAAGCGCTCCGCGGCGCGGCCTGGAGCGCGTAACATAAGCGCGCCGGAGCGCGTGACGTAAGCGCATTGGGTCATGTGACTTGAAAATAACAATTTTCATTGGTTCTCTTCATTTTTTTCTCCAAATAATGAAAGCCCCCTCCTTTTTTCATCATTCTTACTTACTTCATTGAGAGAGCAAGAGCTATTTTGGAGGAAAGAATGGCATCACTTGTTGCTGCAGCTGGTGCATCCCCACCACCACCCCACCACCCAGAAAAGAAGGTCCACCACCACAGTTTCTTGGAGGACAAGAAGAAGAGGAGGAAGAAGAGGAGGAGGATCAACATCAAAGGGTCTACCTCCCAGAAGAACCAAGACAAACGCACGTCAAAGTGCACTTCATTTGGCAATTTTTTTCTTTTCCAGATGACCAAAAAAAGGTTAACGCCCCCAAAGTCACCTGTCTCATCTGTTACAAAGTTCTCTCTAGGGGCAATCCCTCCAAGAAATATTCTTTTGGTAACTATACCATGATCCGCCACATGGAGAGTTGGCATCCCAATAATTTGGCCCAGGCTGAAGTCCGGAAGCTTCGTCAAAACCCACCCCCTGTGGCCAGCACTTCCTCTTCAGTACCCTCACTTCCTGGCCCAGAAGAACGGCAAATGGTGCCAAATATTCAACCAAAATTTGGCAAGGTCAAATTTCTTTGCATTTTGTGTGGCAAAACTTTATGCTATGGTGAACTTAGCGTCACCTTAATAAATACTGCTATAGACAACCACTAATGCAGCAGGGAAAGAAAACAGTAATTCTTTTCTTGTTTTTTGCTCCTGTTGAGCCATTTCCAATGCCCTGTTTTTTGTTTGATCCCTCAAAAAAACCCCAAAAAATATAAATTGTTCAAAAACACAAAAAAATTTAAAAAATGTTTAGAAAAATAAATCAAATACAAAACAACAAAAAGAATTAAAAAAAGTTCTTTTCAGAACTACCTTTCATTTATAAAATACTGTCAACATTTTTTAAACTCTGCCATTCCTTTTTCTCTGTTGTGCACTTCCCGGTGCGCTCCCCGGTGCATGGGTTAGTGACTAAACTGTCTTAATTTATGCATCATTATGTCTGTTGTTCTGTTAACTGTTGCATGTGTTGATAAGTAGCTATATGAGTAACTATATGGGTTATTGATTGGTTGCCCAAGTATTTGTATGGGAGACTGAGTGTGTGTTTGGGTGGCTGGGAGGTGTATGACTCTGTGCATAGATGTGTGAGCAGTTGATTCACTAGATGTATGGTTTCAAAAGTGCATGTGGAAACAGCTGTATGGGCGGTTGACTGTGTGCATGAGTGTATTGGTGAGTGAATGGATATCTCAGTGCTACATGTCAAAGTAAGTACATATGTAAAACACAGTACATGTGAGAGTTGACATATATAAATAACTGTGCATAAGAGACAGTGAATGTGTGAGTGGCTGTATGGATCATTGTGAACTTGTATCAGGGATTGTATAAGAGAGTAAATATGTGTTAGTATATGCTTGAATAAGTAAAGTTTGTATAACTGTATAGTTGAAGAAATGGAGGTGTGATTGATTTTTTGCATGACTGACTAGGTGTGTGAGTAACTCCATGGATGAGTGACAGTCTGTGAGTGTCTGTTTACACTGATTGTATCTAAGGTTATATTAGAGTCTGAAGAGGTTCATCGTATTATCACATGAATAATATCATCAGTGATGTGATCAGTAATGTCAAATGAGATGTCATCAGTGATGTAATCAGTGATGTCATTTGAGATGTCATCAGTGATGTCATCAGTGATGTCACTGACCATGTCATGAATGATGTAATATGTGACATCATCAGCAGTGGATTGTGGGTGCGCAATATATAGTTAGTGCAACTAACTATATATGGAATTTCAATGGTTTTGTGTGAGTAAAATAAGGTTTGGTAAATGCGAATTCCTAACTATATATGGTCTATAACCTATGTTTTTTTCAGTGAATATATATATATATATATATATATTACCTACTGGCGGTCGCCAGTAGGTATATATAGTTAGGATTTTTTCCCTATGGGATTTCTGAAAATTCTATGCCTAATAACTTTTGCGTTTGTGGACGGAATTGGCTGAAATTTTCAGGAAAATGGCACATTTTATTTCTGAGCAGCCCTTGAAAATTTGGGGGGGTTTTGTGGAGGGGGGGCCGAGAAAAAAGGGGGGTCCCAAAACGCGTTTTTCCCATGTTAATTTCCATAGGGCGGTTGGACTCACTTTTAGCCCAAACGGCTGAATGGATTTTCACGAAACTTGGCAAAATTGTAGGGACTGTTAGCCCGATGTGCCTTTGCTAGGTCTCAATATATGTGCTCCAGTAGTTTTTGAGAAATTAACGTTCAAACCAAGATATATATCTGTAACAGCGCTCTGGGCAGCGATCCGGTCCGCTTACTTTTCGCTTATCGGAACTTTGCGCGCAGAAAGCTGATTGGCTCTCCGGTGTCTGTCAACATTCTAAACAGTCCGGAGCGGACGCCATCTTGTCTCTCGGTAGGATCGAGAGACAAGAGGAGGCCAAAACAAAGGGGGAAATTACCATAAGGGGGCATAGTAGATCCTCGTTGACCCCCTAGGTTTTATGTGGAGGTTTTAAAAGGGCCTAGGAGGGTCCAAAAAAAAAAAATTAAAACATTTTTTTTTGCGTGGTAAGCGCCAAGTTCGCGAACCGGAAAGCGTTCTGGGCAGCGAACTTTATGGATAAAAGAATGAAAGACTTTTCTAATACTGTATGTTAATTATTTGTTGGTTTTGTTGATTTTTTTTTAATATTTTTATTTTTTCAGCAATTTTTTATTGTTGTGATTGTGTTTCAAAATTTAATAACATTTCTTACATTTAACTACTTTATGAATTACATATAAAAATGATTAAAGACTCAAACAATTTTTTAATATTACATATAATTTTATTTTTCGGATTGTTTTTCGAAATTTACTAGAACGTCTAGCATTTCACTGTCTGATATGTGTTCTTGTTCAGTGAACATAAGTTCAAACATTTGACCGTCATCATAATGAAGTAAATGATCCACTGATTCCACACATTGAACTAATTCATGGTCCCGTGATTGATCCATGAAATCAGAGTCATCATTGTCCTCAATTTTTTTTTCTGTGTTGGTCTCCAGAACAATTTCGAAGGAAACATTCTGCTCACCTTCCATTTTATTGCTGTAATTTGCATAAAAAATAAATATATCAGTAGAGATAGGGCACTGTTGGGTTTAAGTTCAGACAGGCATTTGTGAGTTTATACCAGAGAAGTAATCTATGGGCACTGTATGGTTTCAGGCGTGAATTAGTACTATTAAAAAGTGCCTGTGAAGAAGCCTAAGTAAATTTATAATTATACCACAGAAACCTAAATCAGTCCATAATTATAATAAAGAAGCCTTTCTCAATGTCTAACTCTTACAGAGGGATAGTATATAACTATCTGAAAAAGTTTACCATATTTACTTATAGTGCACAATATACTTCAGTTTTAAAAATAACAACTTACCTTTAGAAACAAGTTGATGTTATTATTGATATTCTAAATGATATATACAACAACAAGTAGTAGTCAAAATGGCTGTGTTTCCTTCTCTCCCTTTATATATATACAGGTATATAACCAATCAAATGTCAGGTAATAAAAGTAGAAAATGAAAGTAACATTTTCATTGGTTGTCAATTCCAACACTTCAGATGTGTTTTGTGAAGTAATTTACCTCACGGTATTTGGAGAGGTCTACAGGCTAAATGGCTAAATGAAATTTCAATGAAATTTGTGAGAATGGAAGGGATTGTTATGTAGTATGAGCTAATGTATATTTGGTGAGAGTGTCTCTAGTCGTTTTTCTGTAAATTACTTTCCCACCTTTTTTTTGGACCGCTTTCCGGGAAGCTGCCCGGTTAGCGAACCTTAAGCGTCACGGGAATCCACCATTTTGTGTTTCGGTCGCATTAAGATACAAGATGGAGGGCAAATAATGTTTAGAATGGGTAGAAGGGGTCATGGTAGACTTATCTTGACCCCCTAGGTTTTCTGAGCATGGCTGAGGAGGCTTATATGTGCGGAAAAAAAAACTTTTTTTAAAAAAATTCCGCGAGGTTAGCTTTCGGTTAGCGAACCGGGTAGCGCTCCGGGGAGCGAATTTTGTGGAAAATTAGTGAAAAAAGTTAGAGAAAAATAATAATTGTGAGTGATCAGATGTAGGGTAGCTCTGAGAAGAGCTTTTGGGTTTATGGTACATTTAGGTACTTATAAGTAGGTACCAATGCACAGTCTTAAATTCAGAATGAAAATTCTGTTGCCCTCATCTGAGAAGTGAACTCCATCTCCTCTGTAGATATCTTGCATGTAGTAACGCAAGTTATTGTTGTAAAGAGAGCCCATTCCATGGTCTCTCATGTAAGCTGAAACAGATTTGTTTACATGCTTCCTCGCTTTCTCAATTTGTGGACAAAATTGGTTGGACCACCTCCATTTCTGTCTTTGGCATATATTGGAATATACCAAGGCAGTTTGAGGAAAAAGTGCCATTAATTGCTCAAAGGTGTCCTTTAAAAGCATTTCCAGACCTACCCCTGTCAAAGTGCCCAAATCATTACCTCCACAGTGCACTATTAACAGGTCAGGTTTTGGCAAATGCATAAAGGTTTTCACCAATGGTATCAATTGGTGACATTTTAATCCTCTTTGGCCCAACCACTTAATTTCCACATCTTGTAAATTGAGGTTAGGTAAATTTCTGCTCTCAGCATACCTTTGAGCCCAGTGGATGTAACTATGTCCAACAATCCAGACCTTAAACATGGTAGGTGAAGGTTGGGCTGCAGTCAGATGAAGTGTGGTAATGAAAGGGCAGTTGAAACAGTAGGAGTTTCTAAAGAAAAAAAACTGTGGATTTCCAATGCTAATGATTCATTAGCAGTGATTGGTGCATTTCCATTTCTGAAAACAGAAAGTTAGGGTGCATGGATGTGTTCCTTGAAAGATGTAATTTGGATGGTCAAGGAAAAAACATTTAATGAAAGATTGCACTGGATACGCAGGTGCACTGAGAGTTCAGAGTTCAATTGAAACACTGTTGTGTGAATTTGCAAACATGAGAGGTCTTCCAGGAGGTCGTTGCTATGGAAACAAGGCAGACAGGGCAGAGGGGGGAAGGGTTTTGATTTGAAAAAAGTGAGGGAAGAGGAATGATTGGCTAATATGAGAGATATGTGCAATGAATATCTGTATTTCTGTGCTTTCAATAGCTGCAGCCTTTGGAGTGCATCCTTTTTCTTCTGCTGAAGACAATTTGGTGTATTTCTGAGACTGTTTTCAAAACTCAAAAAATATTTGCTAAGGTGAGAAAAGATTTATTTAATTTAGATAGAGAATAGTATGATTTAAGGAGAAAATGATGAAAAAAGCTGTGTTTACAAAATGTGGTTTTGTCTCTAGTGATATACTAATAGAATTAGTTTCATAGAGGAATTGTAATTGCATATTTGGTGTAACATTCTGGCATGCAGTAACACAAGATATTGTGATACATGGAGCCCATTTCATGGTCTGTTATGTAAGCTGAAACAGATATGTTGCATTTAAAAACGATTTAAGAAATCAATTACATTTCTGGATATGTACTGCTAGAGCTTCATAGGTTGTTTTGGGCCATATTTATAAGGTATTTGAGTGTCTAAGATGTTATGTTCGCCTTTTAAAATGTAAAGTGTTCCTCATGGGGCAAGTGTCTTGTAAATACGCTCCCACTTGTGCTTGGCAAATTTAGATTTTGATTATGGGAGTTACCTAGCCATATTAATAGTGTCCCAAAAATGGTGCTAGGGAATTGCAGAAAACACTTTCATGTGTCTCAGGGACATTTTTAGTCATTTCTTCATGAATGCAGGTATACAATTGATTTATATGCTGTGTTTAAAAACGAATTTTGAAATGAATTAAATTTCAGGATATGTACTGTTAGAGCTTCATAGGTTGTTTGGGGTCATATTTAGAAGGCATTTTAGTGTCTTTGATGTTATTTTTCCCTTCTTAAATGGAAAGCGTTCCTCATGGGGCCCTGAGCAGTTCTTAGCCATGTTATTTAATAGGAAGTGGATAACATGGCTAAGAGCATTTGCTGGAAAATGCATGAATATCGCTGATTTTTCTGCTATATTCATGCATTGTGGCCGTTTTTTTTCACATTGCTTCATAGGTTGTTTGGGTTCATATTTAGAAGGCATTTTAGTGTCTTTGATGTTATTTTTCCCTTTTTAAATGGAAAGCGTTCCTCATGGGGCCCTGAGCAGTTCTTAGCCATGTTATTTAATTGGAAGTGGATAACATGGCTAAGAGCATTTTCTGGAAAATACATGAATATCGCTGACTTTTCTGCTATATTCATGCATTGCGGCAGTTTTTTTTCACATTGCTTCATGGGTTGTTTGGGTTCATATTTAGAAGGCATTTTAGTGTCTTTGATGTTATTTTTCCCTTTTTAAATGGAAAGCGTTCCTCATGGGGCCCTGAGCAGTTCTTAGCCATGTTATTTAATAGGAAGTGGATAACATGGCTAAGAGCATTTGCTGGAAAATGCATGAATATCGCTGATTTTTCTGCTATATTCATGCATTGTGGCCGTTTTTTTTCACATTGCTTCATAGGTTGTTTGGGTTCATATTTAGAAGGCATTTTAGTGTCTTTGATGTTATTTTTCCCTTTTTAAATGGAAAGCGTTCCTCATGGGGCCCTGAGCAGTTCTTAGCCATGTTATTTAATTGGAAGTGGATAACATGGCTAAGAGCATTTGCTGGAAAATGCATGAATATCGCTGACTTTTCTGCTATATTCATGCATTGCGGCAGTTTTTTTTCACATTGCTTCATGGGCTGTTTGGGTTCATATTTAGAAGGCATTTTAGTGTCTTTGATGTTATTTTTCCCTTTTTAAATGGAAAGCGTTCCTCATGGGGCCCTGAGCAGTTCTTAGCCATGTTATTTAATAGGAAGTGGATAACATGGCTAAGAGCATTTGCTGGAAAATGCATGAATATCGCTGATTTTTCTGCTATATTCATGCATTGTGGCCGTTTTTTTTCACATTGCTTCATAGGTTGTTTGGGTTCATATTTAAAAGGCATTTTAGTGTCTTTGATGTTATTTTTCCCTTTTTAAATGGAAAGCGTTCCTCATGGGGCCCTGAGCAGTTCTTAGCCATGTTATTTAATTGGAAGTGGATAACATGGCTAAGAGCATTTGCTGGAAAATGCATGAATATCGCTGATTTTTCTGCGATATTCATGCATTGCGGCCTTTTTTTATCACATTTGCAAGCACTTCCTAGCCATGTTATCCAATGGGAGGTGGATAACATGGCTAAAAGCATTTGCTTCAAAGGTTGTTTGGGGTTATACACCATTTTTGGGAAATTATTAACATGCCTATCTAACTCCCATAATCAAAATCTAAATTTGCCAACCGCAGGTGGGAGTATATTTACAATAAATTTGCACCATGAAGAACGTAAAATAGCATACTAGATACTCAAATAACTTATAAATGTGACCCAAAACATCTTATGAAGCACTAGTAGTGCATATTTCCAGAAATGTATTGGTTTTCATTTAATGATTTACTTCATTGGTAGGTCTTCACATGTTTTTTTACCTTGGTTTTTTTCAGTGAAAATCTTATCTGCAACCATGTGTTGGCCTCACCTCTAATAAACAAAACAGGTGATGGACTGAATGTGGATCAATGACACACATTCACCCCAGTCTAAAGATCAGGGCCTAAACAAATCTTTAGATAGGCTACATCTTATCGTCATCCTGAATTAATTATCTAAAATATTAGGGAGTGATTTATGAGTGTTGTATGCCTGTTTTGTACCATTGAGTGTCATTTTTGTGATGCAGTGCTGGTGGCAAATATTTGCTATGTTAAATAATTAGTACGGCATTAAGTTTTAGATGACTGTTATTTATTTACTGTTTGGTAATAGTGGTTAATAACATTTTATATTATATTTTTCCACAGGTTCAACTGCAGATTCTTTCATAGTTTGGTAAATGCCTTCCAGAAGTCGAATACGAAAGGCTAGAAAACGTCAAAGACAGCAGGATGATGTTTTATTGCAGCAGTCCTCTTCCCCAAATACTTGTCAAAACACCAAGAAAGGTCCGGGTAAGAGCACAAAATCATTCTTAAGAAATATTTGTAGTAAAAAAAATTTTGCTCAAAAAAATGTTTCAGTTCACAAAAAGAAAAATAATTTAAATGGAAAGGAGAGACCCATCACAAATGTTACTGGTAGAGGAAGAGATAACTCTGTGCATGATAGTAGAAGGAAACAACAGTTTAGGGACATTCGAACTCGAATGTTCCGTAATAGGATATTAGTTAATTTATTGAAAAATATTAAAAAGAAAGGCCAACAGAAAGCGGCATTTTATAGGAAGAAGAAAAATGTAGAGAAAATTATTGATCATGCTTTTGAAATTAAGCGAAAGTTGTTTATTTTGGTAATCAATAGAATTAGGAAACTAAGCAAGGTAATTTCTGATTTCAAAACAAAAAGTAGATGGAAGAGAGTAGTAAATCGTACTAACTTTTGTGAAGTTTTTTCCGGAGAATGGATGCATAGTTCAAGTTCTGAGGCATTTTTTAATGAGGAGACTTATTTTCAGGATAATGATTTGGTGCATGCAGTTGACATCAGTGGTCGAGCTTATGAAGTGAAGGATGGTTGTCCAGTTGAAAAAGAACAACTTGTGACAACAGAGACAGAAGAGGCGCTAAGTGATGAGGTTTTAGGAAGACGTCCTAAGGGTCCTGTGTACATTTGGAAGTGTAGTTCTATTTGCAGTGTGCGACAGGTTTCCATCAATTTGCTTTGTGATTTTATACGGACATTTAATAAGAAAAGTTTGAAGCAGAAAATGAAGTTGTTGCAAGATTTAGATCCTTGCAGAGTGAGACAAATGACAGGTTTCCGTGGTCATTCGCTGGCTTGTCTTTCCAGGAGAGTATGCCAGAGTGTTTTTCATCATTTCAGGATGCTAGCAGTGCATCATAATAAAGTGAGAAAATTAGTGAGAATGTTGTATTATGCTAAGAGTCCAGCAATTATGCTTAAACAGTTATGTGCTGCTCTTTTGCATGGTTCTGAAATAGATGTGAAGAATCTTTGTGAAGAAATTGAGTTTTGTTACTTTGGTAGTATAGATGAGAATGTTCAAATTGACCCTGAAGTAGAGGGTAATGTGGAAGATAATGTACAGGTTTCCAGTACAGATAATTTTCAGAAGGAAATTGCCACGTTTCAGATGAAATCAAGTGAGAGGCCTAATTTCACTTGTGTATGTTGTCGACGCACTTATTATAAGAATCAGACTAAGGTAGTGGATTTATATGCAAAAAGTGAAAGGGAAAATAATAGTGAATGGAAGGATTTAGCCACATACTTGATGGTAGAAAATTATTTTGATTTGGGATCGGATCAACGTGTGTGTACTTATTGTTGTAATAAATTAAACCAAAACCAGATGCCTGCTAGGGCAGTTCATAATAATCTGGAATTGGTTGAGATTCCTTCTGAATTGAAGGATTTAAATACTTATGAATCTATTTTGATTCAAAGTATCCATCCCTTTCAGGCTATTGTAAGAATGGAGCCAAAGACAGGGAAGTTGCCTCCAGCAGATTTACAGAGAGGATTAAAGGGAAGAGTTGTTTATTTGCCTCTAGATTTGAAGAAAAACATTAACACAATTGGAATAGAAAAAGTGGAAGAGGAACCTCTGGTTATCTTGGTTAATGGGGTTCCGACAAAGAATAAGAAAATATGGCAAGATTTAGTGGATGTTAGGAAAGTCAAAAAGGCAACAGTGTATTTGAAGAAAAATAATAAGTACTATAAGAATGTATATGTTGCAGAAGAGGAAGTAAGTGATGAAGAGGATAGCGATTTGTGTGCAGGCCAAATTGAGAAAGTAGAGGCCTCTAAAAGTGAAGAAATATATGAACATTATTGTGTTCATCCTTTGCATTCCAAGGAAGTCATGGGGAATGCTATTGAGTTGTTTCAAATGAAACAAGCCAAAGGGAGTCCCATTAGTGTTTGGGAGGAAAGTTTGGAAGCTCGGTGTTTCCCACAGCTATTTCCCACAGGTCAAGGAGGAAGATATGATGAGCGACCTCATCAAATTCCTGCGTCTGAATACCGGACTTTACGATTGTATGCAGAAGATCCTAGGTTTCGGCAATGCATTCCCTATTTGTTTCATCTCCTGTTTGAAAGCGATCTGTCTGGACTGTCATATGCAGTGAACCACATCTTAAAAAGTGGTATACACATGCGAAACATCTCGGCAAGTGACTTTATGCATAAAGTCAATGTCCAAGACAGTATTTTGGATTCTCACTTAATTAATCTCATGGCGTGTCAGCGTGGTACTAATGAGTACTGGTACCGTCGTCATGGTGATTTAAAATGTATGCTGAGGAACTTAGGAACTCCAACATGGTTCCTCACTCTGAGCTGTGCCGAGTATGGGTGGGAAGACTTACTTGAATTTCTACGAGAGGCAAATGGAAATATTGAAAACATTGAATTCAAGACACCTGGAGAACTGTGTTCTTTGGATCCTGTGAATGTATGCAGGTACTTCAATCATAGATTTGAAGCTATGATGTCTTTCATCACAAATAAAAAGAATCCACCTCTTGGAGAGGTGTTGGATTTCTTCTGGAGAAAGGAGTACCAAGCAAGAGGTGCCCCTCATATACATATGTTGCTGTGGATCAAGGATGCACCTAAATTTGGAACAGATCCGGATGACTTAGTGATGAATTTCATCGAACAGTATTCTACGTGTGCTGTTCCAAACGCAACGGAGAAGAAAAGTCTAAGAGAACAAGTTCTACGTTTCCAAAGCCATCGTTGTGGAAAGTACTGTCGTCGTAAATTCAGAAACAAGGACAAGTTTTACACCAAATGTCGTTTCAACTTTCCACGACCGGTGATTTCTAAAGGAAGAGTGAACAGTTTGATGTCTTCGCTGCGACATAATGTGACGAGGAAATCACCCAAGAATACATACAATTTGAAAAGGAACGAAGAGTCCAAGTACATCAATGACTACAACCCAGTGATTTTGTCCATGTGGAATGCCAACATGGATATACAGTTTATGGCTGACAACTGTATGGCTGTGGCTCGGTATGTGACATCTTACATCACCAAAAAAGAAAAGACCGAACTGAAGGATATGTGGGAGGACATTTCCCATGAAAAGAGCCTCAGCAAGAAGTTGTACAGTTTCAGTCTGAAGATGTTGTCGCATCGAGAAATCGGAGCTTACGAATGTTCTGATCGATTGTCTTCAGCAAGTCTCTATGCCAAATCCAGGAGTCTCGTTTGGGCGAGTCTTGGTCTTGCTGCAACGCGAAATCGAGTTCTAAAACCTGTTCGGGAAATTGAGTATTTGGCAGAAAAGGAACCAAACAGTACCGACATTTTGAAGACCAACATGTTGGATACATATTATCCAAATCGAAGCAGTCACCTTGAGAATGTTTGTCTATATGAGGTTCTCCAAAATTATATATTCAAGAGGAACATCAAAGAAGATATTGAGAAAGGAGTGTATGCTGTAATTGGAAGTGAGGGATGCCTGGTCAAGCAAAGAAAATGCCAATTAGTAAACCATCGAAAATTGAGTGGCGAATCTCCAGAAAAAAAGGAGTTTTTCTATTTAGCACTTTTGCAACTTTTCAAGCCTTGGCGTGCAGAAGAGGAACTGCTTGGAGATTTCCTCTGTTACGAAGACTCTTTCAATGCAGCCAAGGAGTCCATAGAATGTCCTGCTTTTTCTAGATATCAAGAAATGCTAACTTTGGAAATTGAGCAGGAAGCAACGATTGCAGCCGAGATTGCCAGAGACAGTTCTCAGGACAGTCAGAGTTCTGTTTCATTGAGTCAAGATCCACTTGGAGGACCTATTATCGAAAATGAAGCTGCCACTGCTATGAATGAAGTAGAAAGAGCCATGGCACATGCTCAGGAGGATTCAGTTAACTTACAAGACTTGGAAAAACAACTCAACGTTGAGCAGAGGAAAATATATGATGAAGTTACCAAGGAAATTGAGCACGGATTAAGTCATGAGAAGAAAGAGTGCTCATGTACGTCGTTGAAGCCTGTCCGACTGTACGTGAGTGGAGAAGCGGGAACTGGAAAGAGTTTCCTCATTAAAGCAATCTCTTGTTATTTGCAGGAAAGGACTGAGTCATCGCTGTCTTGTGTTGTCACCGCTCCTACTGGACTGGCAGCACATAATATTAAAGGTATTACTTTGCATCGTCTACTGATGCTGCCGGTGGAGCATGACAACAAATTACAATACAACAAGTTATCTGGAGATGCTTGCTGTGAAGTTTCAAGAGTTTTGAGGAAAATGAAACTACTTATCATTGACGAAGTAAGCATGGTTTCCAATGTCATGCTTGCCTTTGTGCATTTGAGAATGCAAGAAGTACTTAAAACTGAATATGATGTCTTATTTGGTGGGAAACACATCATTGTTTTCGGAGATCTTCTACAGCTGACACCAGTAAAAGGTCAACCTGTGTTCAAAATACTCACGCATGAAGATACCAGGAAGTGCCTAGGGAGCATTGGCAACGTCAATATATGGTTAAACTTCAATTATGCAGAACTGCATCAAAATATGCGTCAGGCAAAGGATGAAGATTACAAGAATATTCTACAAGATATTAGAATTGGAAAAGTGACCGAGCATGGGAAAGAAGCTTTAAATGCACGATTAGTGTCAAATTTATATCCCAAACAAGAGATTGTGCCTGAGAATATTTTTCAGAAAATTACTGAGAAGAAATCCGGGATATGTCTCATGCCAACTCTTGCAGAATGTGCCATCTTCAACAACAAAATGTTGAATTTAGAAAAGCAAGAGATTGTGAAACTTGAAGCTATCGACAAATTAGAGCATATGGGATCAACTATTATTTTGTCAGACAATTTGAAATCAAAATTGGATTCATTAGAGAAGACTATATCTAAGACAGCGGGTTTTGAAAAGACTCTGAATGTGTGTTTAAATTGCCAAATCATTTTGAGACGGAATTTACATGTAGAAAGAGGTCTGGTAAATGGATCAATGGGTAATGTTGTTGATTTTGAGAAATACAGAAATAGAGATGGAATAGAATTCTTAACAATTAAATTTGATGGCATTGAGGAAGTACAGAGAATTGCTCGTTGTTCTGCTAGGTTTTTGCTTGTTAAAGACTTATATGTTCGCCGTAAACAGTTTCCTGTTTGCTTGGCATATGCGGTGACAATCCATAAATCGCAAGGTTTAAGTGTAGACTGTGCATTGGTGAATATTGGCAGTTCAGTGTTCAAGGAGGGTATGGCATATGTGGCATTGTCACGAGTTAGAACTTTATCGGGATTGTACTTGATTGACTGTGATGTCACAAACATTTGTGCGGATCTAGATTGTGTTAAGGAATACAATAGGTTAAGAAGAGAGTATGCGCCACATTTGCCTCAATATCCTTTGTTTGAGAAACGTGTGGTAGGCCGGAAACGTAGAAATAGCAGTAATAGTAGGGAGGTTGTTGCAAAAAGACTAAAAGTCAATGAACCGAAAGTTGTTAGCAGAAAGAAAGTGGATACTGTTGAAGAGATTGTTGGTTTTCAATTTGAAAACAGTTCTGGTGTCAACTGCTATGCAAATGTAGTGGTTAATGTTCTCTTTTCACTAGAGAGTTTAAAAGAACAGCTTGTGTTCAATTCAGAACAAAGTTTATGCTGCTTGTTGAATTCTGTGTTAGAGAAATGTAGCACTGATCGAACAAAAGTAGAAAGTGTGTCTGAAGTTCGTTATCTGTTAGATGAATGTTCAGGTCAAACAGACTTCTCTGAAAATAATCAGCAAGATTGTCAGGAGTTTTTAATGTATATGCTTGATATATTGCAAGATGAGGGTGTAGATGTAGATCAACTGTTTGGGCTTTCTTATCAATGGCAGCATGACTGCGAGAACTGTATGGTATCAAGTACTACTAGTGTAGACTCAGAAAGATTTATATATTTAACTTTGCCAGACAGTAAATCAGTGTCCTTTAATAAGCTAGTAAATGCAGCGGATCACAACATGGAGTGTAGCCAATGTAAATGTGATATGATGTCAACATTATTTATACGTAGATATGGCCAGTATGTCATTTTAATGATGCAACGATGTAGGCCTGATGGATCAAAATTGTCAACTTTAATAAAAAAATTTGTGGCTTCTCAGCTGTCAATATCAGGGAGGACTTTTGTTACTGTAGCAATTATCTATCACGATGGTCCATCAACAACATCAGGACATTATACAGCTTACTTAAAGTCTGGAAACGGCTGGTCATTCTGTAATGATTCTGTTGTAACTTTCAAAAAAAAATTGCCGTTTGACCTTAAAAATTCTTACCTGGTGTTTTTAAAACCAAAATTTTAAGTAGAGGGAATGTAAGTCTGCAATGCTGTCTCGATTAAAAATCCAACTATATAAACCTGATGCAAGTAAGTCTGCTTCATAGTAAGCAGTATCAGTGTCATAGGAAAAGGAGAACATGAGTGACAAAGAAGAGTAAGATATTAGTAGTCCAGGATTGTGAAAATAATCTCAAATATTTTATTTTTGAAAGTTGCGAAAATAGAAAATGTCGGGATTTGATTGGAAGAATTACAAGACTTGCGAATCGCGGCAACATGATTTGGCCTAGTGGAAACATGTGATATAATGAGAGAAGTTTTTTTTCTATGTAACATATTTCACGTATCGATGGAGGTTTTCTTTCAGAAAGTGGCGGGCTGAACATATTTGTAGCACAACAGAGTGGATGCTGTTCATAGGAGATCGTTCGACGTCATTGAAAGTAAGTTAATTTTAAGGAGTTTTGAAATCAGATTTCTTAGGTTGTATGGGTTTTTTAAACACAGTCATTTTGATTGTGTTTTTTTTTCCCCGCTGTTGCATGATGAATACCTTCAAGTCACTGATTTAAGTGAAATTTGATACATTCTGAGAACAGCAAAAATAAACCATTTAACATGTATAATTAATGTTATGCCTTTTGTACTTATGATATACATTTAGAAATGTGTGGTACATATGGGTAAGCTGAGTTCTGTAAATATCAATTTTAATGCTTAGAGTGCTGTACTTCTGGGTAGTGTTTTTTTTTAAAAAGAAAAGAGGCCTCACCTCAAAGAAAGCTCTTGAAAGCACACATCTTATTTGCATCCTAAAACAATCATTTACAATGTTAGACACAATTTTATGATGGCTTTACATCTTTTTTGCGCTGCTATTGCATCACTATTGTGAGACATTAGCAGTGCAAGAAAAACATCATGTTCCAAAATAGGCTCCAGTTCAGCAACATCAAGATACAGTTTCTTTCGAATATATATCTTTAGGATTGTGTAGGGGACGTAGAGAAGCAGAGACTTCTGTAAATGTCAAAGTTGTTGAAAAACTGTTTGTTTTTGAACCTTTTCCCTTGTCTTTTCTAATTTTTAAATACATGTTTTAATATTTTTTGAAATGTTTGTTCTTTGTTTTACAGATTGAAAGTATGAAAAAATATTTAAAAAAGGTAACAAGAATTATAAGGTAAATGTTTTCCTCTCTTTTTACCCGCAATGCACTGCTGATGATGTCATTGACACTATCTCTCATTTACTCTCTCTAGCTGTCTTTCTTTTTACATTATTCTCTGTTTACTTCCCTTATACTAACTCTTCTTTTTTTTAAAAAAATATTTTTTTAGTTCGCTTAAAGTTCGCGAACCGGTCAGCGAACTTGAAGCGAACTAAAAGAAATAGAGCTTGCCAGAGTGATAAACATTCTAGCAATTTTGTTTGAAAGGGGAGGTAGTTCTGAAAAGAACTGTTTTTTTTTGTTTTTGTTGTTTTATATTTTTTTTTTTTTTTGAACATTTTTTGATTTTTTTGTATTTTTAGAACTGTTTTATGTTTTTTTTGTGTTTTTTATGGAGGGGAGACAACAAAAAACAGGCTTTCAAAACGGCTCAACTGGAGCAAAAAAAATAAATTACTTTTTGGGTGCATTAGGGCATTTATGATTTTCAAATGCAATGTTCATCAGGTTGACACTCATGTTGCCATATGACAACATAGCACCACAGTAAATACAAGATAACTTCATATGCTGGAAGTTGGGTTGGATGTTTGGCACAGTCTCTTGTGCCTCTCTTCCCGTCAAAGACAATGTGGATGTAGATCTTGCCACAGGAGTTGCCGTCGGATTGTCTTCAAGATCCCTTAACTCAGCCCGACTGTAGTTCAAGGGATGCCACCTGCTCATGTGACGATGCATTGTATAGTTCCCCATACTGTACTTCTTTTCTGTGCCTCTCGACAATCTGTGATCACAGATGAGGCAGGTGGCATATTTTGCATTCACTTTCTTTGATCCAGGAGGGATGGTGAAAAACTGCCAGATGAAACTGGTTTTTCGTTTAGAAACCCGGGGCAACTCTTCGACAAATTGTTGTTCCTCTCTGTCCTCTTCTTCTTCTTGCTCATCTTCCTCCTCTCTGTTAGTCATAATTTGACTAGGTGGTCCTCTTTTCTTATGAGGAGGTGGAGGTGGTGGTGGGGGTGCACCAGCTGCAGCAAGAATGGAAGCCATTGTGGAACTTCAGATAAATGGTCTTTCTCTCACCAAGATGAAAGTCAGAGTGAGGAAATAAGGAGGGGTTTACAAGATTTGGGGAAAACAATAGTTCTGAGCCAATGAAAAGTGTTATTTTTAGGTCACATGACCTAGTCATACATCATTTGGAAACCAAAAGTGAAATGAACCAATGAGAAGTTTTATAAACAAGTCACATGACCTGTTCCGCTTACGTTACGCGGCGCGCGCCGCGTCCCAGATCGCTTCCGGTTCGCGGTCCCGAGTACTTTCGGGAGCGCTAACGCGACGCGTCATTAGACGCATTACGCGATAACGTGATACGTCGAGCATCCGCGACGCGTCACTGTTCCGCTAACGTAACGTTGACCGGTTCGCGGACTAGATCGCGGCATCAAGATGAGCTAACGGAAAGCTTCCCGGTTCGCGAACTAGAAGCGAAGAAAAAAATATTAAAAAAAAAATTATCAATAAATATCTAAATATATTTTGGGATTTAAAGAATAATACATTTTACAGCTACAGATGTTAGCTTTTAAAAAACCAATGAAATTCACCGAAAAAACCATAGGTTATAGACCATATATAGTTAGAAATTTGCATTTAAAAAACCATTGAAATTCAATGAAAAAACCATAGGTTATAGACCATATATAGTTAGGGATTTGCATTTACAAAACCTTATTTTACTCACACAAAACCATTGAAATTCCATATATAGTTAGTTGCACTAACTATATATCGCGCACCCGCAATCCACTGCTGATGATGTCACATATTACATCATTCATGACATGGTCAGTGACATCACTGATGACATCACTGATGACATCTCAAATGACATCACTGATGACATCACTGATGACATCTCAAATGACATCACTGATGACATGTCAAATGACATCACTGATGACATCACTGATGACATCTCAAATGACATCACTGATGATATCATGACACACCAATACCAGTTACTACATACGCACTCACTGATTCCTACGTCTACACACACATTCACTCATTCACCCATACAATCACTCATACATACAGTCACTCATTATTAGAACACTATCATATGCACTCATACACCTATGCAGACACTCACACACTGCCACTCATCCATGGAGTTACTCACACACCTAGTCAGTCCTGTAAAGAATCAATCACACTTCCATTTCCTCATCTATACAGTTAAACACAGAACACCATACTTCAGTGACATCACTGATGACATCACTGATGACATCACTGATGACATCTCAAATGACATCACTGATGACATCTCAAATGACATCACTGATGACATCATGACACACCAATACCAGTTAATACATACGCACTCACTGATTACTACGTCTACACACACATTCACTCATTCACCCATACAATCACTCATACATACAGTCACTCATTATTACAACACTATCATATGCACTCATACACCTAGTCAGTCCTGTGAAGAATCAATCACACTTTGATTTCCTCATCTATACAGTTAAACACAGAACACCATACTTTTCACACATATACTAACACATACTTACTCTCTTATACAATCACTGATACAAGTACACTTTGATATGCACAGAGTCACACACCTCCCAGCCAGCCACACACACACTCAGTCTTCCATACATCCACTCATTCTTCAATATGTAAAACATATTTAAACTTTACAAAAACACACAGACACTAGATGATGTCATCAGTGATGTCATTTGAGATGTCATCAGTGATGTCATCAGTGATGTCATTTGAGATGTCATCAGTGATGTCATCAGTGATGTCACTGACCATGTCATGAATGATGTAATATGTGACATCATCAGCAGTGGATTGCGGGTGCGCGATATATAGTTAGTGCAACTAACTATATATGGAATTTCAATGGTTTTGTGTGAGTAAAATAAGGTTTTGTAAATGCAAATCCCTAACTATATATGGTCTATAACCTATGGTTTTTTCATTGAATATATATATATATATATATATATATATATATATATATATATATATATATATATATATATATATATATATATATATATTCACTGAAAAAACCATAGGTTATAGACCATATATAGTTAGGGATTAGCATTTAAAAAACCTTATTTTACTTGCACAAAACCATTGAAATTCCATATATAGTTAGATGCACTAACTATATATCGCGGACCCGCAATCCACTGCTAATGATGTCACATATTACATCATTCATGACATGGTCAGTGACATCACTGATGACATCACTGATGACATCTGAAATGACATCACTGATGACATCACTGATGACAACACCCAGTGACTGTATGTTTCTGTAAAGTTAAAATATGTCTTACATATTGAAGAATGAGTGGATGTATAAGTGTCTGGATGAAGGATTTAGTAGGTGCATGACTGACTGTATGAGAGAATGATTAAATGTGTCTCACTGAGTGCATGGGTTAGTGATTAAAGTGTCTTAATTTGGCAATCATTATTTATGTTCTTCTGTAAACTGCTGCATGTTTAAATCAGTAGCTATATCATTAACTATATGGGTTATTGAATGGTTGCCCAAGTATTTGTATGGGAGACTGAGTATGTGTGTGGGTGGCTGGGAGGTGTATATAGATGTGTGAGCAGTTGATTCCCTATGTGTATGGGTTCAAAAGTGCATGTAGAAACAGCTGTATGGACAGTTGACTGTGTGCATGAGTATATTGGTGAGTGAATGGATATGTCAGTTCTACATGTTAAAGTAAGTACATATGTAAAACACACTCCATGTGAGAGTTGACATATATAAATAACTGAACATAAGAGCCAGTGAATGTGAGAGTGGCTGTATGAATCATTGTGAACTTGTATCAAGGATTGTATAAGAGAGTAAATATGTGTTAGTATATGTTTGAATAAGTAAGGTGTGTATAACTGTATAGTTGAGGAAATGGAGGTGGGATTGATTCTTTGCATGACTGACTAGGTGTGTGGGTAACTCCATGGATGTGTGACAGTCTGTGAGTGCCTGTTTACACTGAGTGTATCTAAGGTTATATTAGAGTCTGAAGATGTATTATCACATAAATGATATCATCAGTGATGTAATCAGTAATGTCAAATGAGATGTCAGTGATGTCATCAGTGATGTCATTTGAGATGTCATCAGTGATGTCATCAGTGATGTCATTTCAGATGTCATCAGTGATGTCATCAGTGATGTCACTGACCATGTCATGAATGATGTAATATGTGACATCATTAGCAGTGGATTGCGGGTCCGCGATATATAGTTAGTGCATCTAACTATATATGGAATTTCAATGGTTTTGTGCAAGTAAAATAAGGTTTTTTAAATGCTAATCCCTAACTATATATGGTCTATAACCTATGGTTTTTTCAGTGAATTTTCAAGGTTTTGTAAATGCAAATTCCTAACTATATATGGTCTATAACCTATGGTTTTTTCTGTGAATTTCATTGGTTTTTTAAAAGCTAATATCTATAGCTGTAAAATATATTCTTTATTAAGTGACGTATCACGTAGCCCGTGAGACGCCTCAGGATGCATCGCATAACCGTGACGTATCGCCTCTGCAGCGCAAACCAAACCCAAAACGTAAGCGCGCCAGAACACGCTTAAAGATATATATATATATTTTTTTAACCTTAATTAGACAAAATCCACACGTGCACATATCATAAACGTTCAAAAAACACAATATGTCGGACTCCCGTTACGCTGCCGGTTAGCTGCCCGGTTAACGTACCAGGAAGCACCTTTACCGCGAAAAATCGCAATTTTTTTTTCACCCCCCAGGGAACTTTAATAGCCCCCTCATCAATCCTAGGGGTTCAGAAGGGGTTTGCCTTACCCCTTTCATTCATTTACACCTGTTTTTTTCCACCTCTTGTCTCTCGATCCCACAGAGAGACAAGATGGCGGCCGCTCCAGACTGTTTACAATGATAACAGCCAATCAGCTTCTCTACGGCGAAAAAAACTGATTTTTTTTTTTTTTTTTTTTGGGCCCATCGTGGCTCTATAATACCCCCTCATCAATCCTAGGGGGTCAGAAGGGGTCTACCTTGCCCCTTTCCTTCATTTCCCCCTTTGTTTTGGCCTCCTCTTGTCTCTCGATCCTACCGAGAGACAAGATGGCGGCCGCTCCGGACTGTTTACAATGTTGACAGCCAATCAGCTACTTGTCAGACTCCCGTTACACTGCCAGTTAGCTTCCCGGTTAGCTGCCCGGTTCGCGTACCAAGACGCGTCTCTACGGCGAAAAAATCGGATTTTTTTTTTTTTTTTTTTTTGGGCCCAGCGTGACTCTATAATATCCCCTCATCAATCCTAGGGGATCAGAAGGGGTCTACCTTGCCCCCTTTCCTTCATTTCCCCCTTTGTTTTGGCCTCCTCTTGTCTCTCGATCCTACCGAGAGACAAGATGGCGGCCGCGCCGGACTGTTTAGAATGTTGACAGACACCGGAGAGCCAATCAGCTTCGCATCGCAAAGTTCCGATAAGCGAAAAGTACGCGAACCGGATCGCTGCCCGGAGCGCTGTTACAGATATATATCTTGATTTAAACGTTAATTTCTCAAAATCCACTGAAGCACATATATTGAGACCTAGCAAAGGCACATCGGGCTAACAGTCCCTACAATTTTGCCAAGTTTCGTGCAAATCCATTCAGCCGTTCGAGCTAAAAGTGAGGCCAACCGCCCTATGGAAATTAACATGGGAAAAACGCGTTTTGGGACCCCCCTTTTTTCTCGGCCCCCCCTTGACGAAACCCCCCCAAATTTCTAGGAGCTGCTCAGAAACAAAATGTGCCATTTTCCTGAAAATTTCAGCCGATTCCGTCCACAAACGCCAAAGTTATTAGACATAGAATTTTCAGAAGTCCCATAGGGAAAAAATCCTAACTATATATACCTACTGGCTATCGCCAGTAGGTAATATATATATATATATATATATATATATTCACAGAAAAAAAACATTTTGAGTGACTTCTCAAATCCTTTTCTATTTCATTAAAACATTCTGACATGCAGTCTCCCAAAATGGCCACCAGAGACAAAAGAGCCCAAATGTAGCCCAAATATCACCCAGATGTAGCCCAAGTATTACCCAATGACAGAATGTCCCAGAGTGTTTTAAAGAACAACTAGAGCGCTAGCAGTCCTACTTATTACAAAGGTATGGCACACCTGAAGCCATCTTGATTGGAATAAAGTGGTAACTCTTAAAACATTTAATTTAAAAAGAAACAACATGAGGGGGTATATTTTGCCATAGAAAGTATGATTAGTGCTGCAGAATGAAAAATTAGGGCACATTTTGAGTGACTTCTCAAATCCTTTTCTATTTCATTAAAACATTCTGACATGCAGTCTCCCAAAATGGCCACCAGAGACAAAAGAGCCCAAATGTAGCCCAAATATCACCCAGATGTAGCCCAAGTATAGCCCAATGACAGAATGTCCCAGAGTGTTCTAAAGAACAACTAGAGTGCTAACAGTCCTACTTATTACAAAGGTATAGCACACCTGGAGCCATCGTGATGGGAATAAAGTGGTAACTCTTAAAACATTTAATTTAAAAAGGAACAAAATGAGGGGGTATATTATGCAATAGAAGGTATTATTAGTGCTGCAGAAAGAAAAATTAGGGCACATTTTGAGTGACTTTTCAAATCCTCTTCTATTTCATTAAAAAATTCTGACATGCAGTCTCCCAAAATGGCCACCAGAGACAAAATAGCCCAAATGTAGCCCAAATATCACCCAGATGTAGCCCAAGTATAGCCCAATGACAGAATGTCCCAGAGTGTTCTAAAGAACAACTAGAGCGCTAACAGTCCTACTTATTACAAAGGTATGGCACACCTGAAGCCATCTTGATTGGAATGAAGTGGTAAGTCTGAAAACACTCAATTTAAAAAGGAACAACATGAGGAGGTTAATTTTGCCATAGAAAGTATGATTAGTGCTTCAGAAAGAAAAATTAGGGATCATTTTGAGTGACTTCTCAAATCCTCTTCTATTTCATTAAAAAAATTCTGACATGCAGACTGAAACATGCACTTTGAATACCAGCAGCAGACGTCCCTGGTGAGCAGTAGCTTTACTACAGTGATCTAATGTGCAACTAGAGTGCTAAAATTCAGAATTTATGGCAAATGTGTGACACATTTGAATGCCTTCTTGATGGAACCAAAGTAAACAAGCATTGAAAATGCAATAGATCTCGCCCTCGTTTAAGTTAAAGCCATTCTGTTTGTAATGAGGTGGCTTTTTAGCTTTGCTTTTAATAGTGTTTTTTCAACTTTCATGTAAATAACATGCATCTGTACGCATATAAGTATATGTATGCATGCATTTATGTTTGTATTTATATAGATATACAGATGATATATGTTTATATATGTATGTATATATAAATATATATTCACTGAAAAAACCATAGGCTATAGACCATATATAGTTAGGAATTAGCATTTACAAAACCTTGAAAATTCACTGAAAAAACCATAGGTTATAGACCATATATAGTTAGGAATTAGCATTTACAAAACCTTGAAAATTCACTGAAAAAAACATAGGTTATAGACCATATATAGTTAGGAATTCGCATTTACAAAACCTTATTTTACTCACACAAAACCATTGAAATTCCATATATAGTTAGTTGCACTAACTATATATCGCGCACCCGCAATCCACTGCTGATGATGTCACATATTGCATCATTCATGACATGGTCAGTGACATCACTGATGACATCACTGATGACATCTCAAATGACATCACTGATGACATCACTGATGACAACATCCAGTGACTGTATGTTTCTGTAAAGTTAAAATATGTCTTACATATTGAAGAATGAGTGGATGTATAAGTGTCTGGATGACTGTATGAGTGAGTGATTAAATGTGTCTCACTGAGTGCATGGGTTAGTGACTAAACTGTCTTAATTTGTGCATCATTATGTCTGTTGTTCTGTAAACTGTTGCATGTGTTGATAAGTAGCTATATGAGTAACTATATGGGTTATTGATTGGTTGCCCAAGTATTTGTATGGGAGACTGAGTGTGTGTTTGGGTGGCTGGGAGGTGTATGACTCTGTGCATAGATGTGTGAGCAGTTGATTCACTAGATGTATGGTTTCAAAAGTGCATGTGGAAACAGCTGTATGGGCGGTTGACTGTGTGCATGAGTGTATTGGTGAGTGAATGGATATCTCAGTGCTACATGTCAAAGTAAGTACATATGTAAAACACAGTACATGTGAGAGTTGACATATATAAATAACTGTGCATAAGAGACAGTGAATGAGTGAGTGGCTGTATGGATCATTGTGAACTTGTATCAGGGATTGTATAAGAGAGTAAATATGTGTTAGTATATGTTTGAATAAGTAAAGTTTGTATAACTGTATAGTTGAAGAAATGGAGGTGTGATTGATTTTTTGCATGACTGACTAGGTGTGTGAGTAACTCCATGGATGAGTGACAGTCTGTGAGTGTCTGTTTACACTGATTGTATCTAAGGTTATATTAGAGTCTGAAGAGGTTCATCGTATTATCACATGAATAATATCATCAGTGATGTGATCAGTAATGTCAAATGAGATGTCATCAGTGATGTAATCAGTGATGTCATTTGAGATGTCATCAGTGATGTCATTTGAGATGTCATCAGTGATGTCATCAGTGATGTCACTGACCATGTCATGAATGATGTAATATGTGACATCATCAGCAGTGGATTGTGGGTGCGCAATATATAGTTAGTGCAACTAACTATATATGGAATTTCAATGGTTTTGTGTGAGTAAAATAAGGTTTTGTAAATGCAAATTCCTAACTATATATGGTCTATAACCTATGTTTTTTTCAGTGAATATTGGAAAGGGGCGACCACTCGGTCCCCCCGAACGTATGGCAGAGTACCTCGATCCCCCCGGGAAGCCATTTTGGGCGGGAGGCGCGTCTCGGCTGGTATGCCCGAAGCGGCCTTTCCCGCCCTAGAGTGGGCTGGCCTAGACACTGACGCGGCTGGCCACGCCCTCGGGGCAGGCAGGGGCGGGTTTACGCCCGCCCTGAAGACGGATAAAAAGGGACGCAAGACCGGAAGACATCCTCTTGTTCCTGTGCTCTGAAGCTGCACCTCCTCGCTGCACGTGAGCTCGAGACGGAACGAAGAGCCAATTTTGAGCGTTGTAATCTTTCTTTTTGTCTTACAGATACTCTGTTGGAGAAATGCCCAAGAAAGGCGGGAAGAGAATGACGACCGAACAGATGGTTCGGGTCCTCATGAAGGAGATGACTGAGCTGAAGAAGCGGGTAGCGGAGAGAGACGGGGAAGGGGGGCCGGAGCGTCCGTCGGCTGGAGCAGCTCCGGGAGGAAGAGCCAAGAGGCCAAGGAGGGGACCAGCTGTGGGAGACGCCCCGGTCCCCTGTACCCCGCTCGAAGCGCCAACCCCAGTACCAGTAGAAGGGAATCCGATTCCTGTGGTAGTCACCCCGGTGTCCAAAGAGGATATGCCGCCCGAGCTGGCAGCACAACTTGCAGCGTGGTTGGGCGACAGTAGTGAGGGCGCCACGGCTGCCGAGGCCCAGGCGCTGATGAAGCAATTGCCCGAGAAACGGGATGCAGCCAAGGCGTCCGCGCCGGCTGCAGTAGTTGACAAGCCACAAGGGACGATTGCGACCGCAGATGCAGCGTCCGGTGCAGGTAAGCGGCCATTGCCGATTGCGAGGGATGAGTCAACACCCTCTCGTAGAGAAAGGTTGGGTCAACATGTGCCTTTGGCAATTAAGGAGAAGATTTGGGCGGGGGAATACGTGAACATCTTCTCGTTGCTTGTTGATCATTATGAGGTGGAGCATGTTAAGGGTCAGAACGATCTTATGCATCCGAGTGTTTGGCGCGCAAAAATGGCCGCCTTTAAAGTGAATGAGACTATCGGCAATTGGGGCAATGCTTGGGGAATTTTTACGTCAATCTTGGGGGAACGTAGGCCCGAGTTGCTTTCCGAGTTGCCGACCTATCAGTCAAGAATCATGGGGTACTCGACATCACACCAGGGTAACCATTGGTTCTGCTACGATAATCTTTTTAGAAAGGCAAAAGAGCATAATAAAAGCTTAACCTGGGATTGTTATGATTCTTTGACATGTGATAAAATGAAGGAGACAGGTATGTTAAAAATGCCACTGGTAGGAAGTAATGTTGGCGAATCCTCCCGCCATTATGGGGGGACGCCCTTTCGGTCAGGTACGAGTACCGACGATTACTCGAGACCTGCCGGCAATACAGGAAAAAGGGGGTTCTGCTTCAATTTCAACAAAGGTAAATGTACCAGGCCCCAGGGATCGTGTAAATTTAAACATGAATGTAGTGGGTGCGGGTCGTCCCATCCTGAGTCCACGTGCAGAGCCAAAACGGGTGATAACGGGGGGAGAGGAGGCGCCAAACAGGTCTAACGTAGTCCGAGGGGCGCCTTTACCTACCCCGATTGATACCTTGGCGATGATTCCCTGGCTCAGTGAATACCCGGATCGTACTTCTGCTGGGGTGCTGCGGAACGGATTTTCGTATGGTTTCCGCATCCCGGTAGGGGACTTTCAGGGCGTGGAGAAGTGTAAAAATCAACTTTCCGTCCTGCAGCATACGACCGTGGTTCAGGAAAAGATCCGGAAAGAGGTTACTCGTGGTCGGGTCGCCGGCCCATTTAGTGTACCCCCGGTATGGAATTTTGTTTGTTCTCCTTTAGGGGTGGTCCCCAAGAAGGACCCGGGTGAGTTTCGACTGATTCATAATTTGTCAGCTCCACGTGGTCTTTCTGTAAACGATGCAATAGACCCAGAAGTGTGTTCGGTGCGGTACGCATCCTTCGATGAGGCCGTAGCCATTTTGAATCGCCTGGGGCCCGGGGCGCTGATGGCGAAGTCAGATATCGAGTCAGCGTTCCGGTTGCTCCCGGTATACCCGGACGATCAGCATCTCCTAGGTTTTATGTTTCAGGGTTATTATTACATGGATAAGTGTATGCCGATGGGGTGCTCTATATCTTGTGCCTATTTCGAGAAATTCAGTAGTTTTCTACAATGGGTCTTCAAAAAGAAGACGGGTTTCCAACATGTAATGCATTACCTTGATGATTTTCTGTTCCTTGGGGCAGCCGGGGATCTCGAATGTGGCCGGGCCTTGGCCGAATTTTGTGTATTAATGAAGCAGTTTGGTGTGCCATTGGCACCAGGTAAGACGGTGGGTCCTGCGACTTGCCTCGAGTTTCTGGGGATCGAGTTAGACTCCAGAGAAGGTTGTTTTCGTTTGCCAACTGACAAAGTGTGGAAGTTCAGGGCAGCCCTGCAAGTGTGTCTAAATGGATCTAAAGTTACGCTGCATCAATTACAGCAGTTGGTGGGACAGTTGAATTTTGCCCTGAGAGTGATACCGATGGCCCGCCCCTTTTCTCGTTCAATTGCCCAAGCTATGGTCGGCCTAAAGGAGGGCCATCACCGCACGAGACTATCGGCTGAGGTCCGCCAGGACGTGCGTATTTGGTTAGCATTTCTGGCGGACTTTAATGGTCGAGTCATCTGGAACAAACCAGCCGTATCCTCTGAAGAGCTGGGGCTGTGGACAGATTCAGCAGGTAGCATAGGTTTTGGTGCCATCTTCGGCACAAAATGGTCGGCACAAAGGTGGCCGACATGGTGGCATGACAATGGTCTGACAAGTAATATTGCTTTCCTGGAACTTTTTCCCATTTTGGTGGCCCTGAGAACCTGGCCAGAAGGGTTCAAAGATCACTCTGTGATATTTTGGTCTGACAATATGACCGTGGTCGAGTGCATCAATAGTCAGGCTGCACGATGTAAACTGATTTTAAGACTGCTCAAAGAAATTGTTTTACTGTGTATGCAACTGAATGTACTGTTCAGAGCAAAACATGTCCCAGGGGTAATGAATCAGGCGGCTGATGCACTGTCTCGTTTTCATATGCAGGCTTTCTCGGGTTTCCTTCCCTCAGCGGACCCAGAGCCGGCACCCTTCCCGAAGCTCTCTGGTCTCTCGGTGCCCCGAACTTCGTCACCTCGTGGGAGAGAGTCTAGCACCACGGACGAGGAAAGCATATGAAGGGGCGTTTAGGTCCTATGTAGCCTTTTTGGGGACTGATAGAGAGAGACTTTGGGGCCACGAGGAATGGGTAGTGAATTTTCTGATGTCCTTATGTAGGGCCGGGAAATCTGTGGCTACGGCTCAGAGGCATCATGCTGCTATTTCCTTTGTTGCCAGGGCTCATAGTATCCAGGACCCGACAGCGTCTTTCGTTGTACAGAAAGCGCTGCGTGGGTGGCAACGCCTTGAGGGTCGCAGAGTAGATGAGAGGCGCCCGATAGGTTTGGATAGGTTGGCCCAGTTGTTGGCTACACTCCCTGCCACATGTTCATCTCAGTTTGAGGCGGTGTTGTTCCGAGCCGCTTTTACGCTAGCATTTCACGGGGCGATGCGAGTAAGCGAACTGGTGGCAAGGAACAAACAGGATGTGGCGGGGGGTTTGTGCCGAGAACACGTTCAGATCAGAGGAGAGGCAATGACGGTCTCCTTTGTCAGGTCCAAGACCGATCAAGACGGGAAGGGTGACTGCATAATCATACGCAGGATTCCCGGGTCCTCCATGTGTCCGGTAAAGTGTTTAGAAGATTACCTAGCACGAAGGGTGGCATTATGGGGGGGGACCTTGTTGAGACACGCGGACGCCACCCCACTGACGAAATTTCAGTTTCAGCGGGTGCTTGCGATGTCAATTGCCGCTGCGGGCTTGGACCCGGGCGAGTTTGGGACCCATTCCTTTCGGATAGGGGCTGCTTCGGAAGCTACAGCCAGGGGTCTTAATGTTGAACAAGTGAAACGAGTGGGGCGTTGGTCCTCCAATTGTTATAAGAGGTATGTGCGGTTGCACATGTTGTAAAGCTGTAATGACGTACTCACGCCTCTTGTTTTTGTTTGGTTTTCAGTTGCGCAAGCCTACGAGGCGGGGCGGACTATGCAGTCGACCCAACACCAGGCCAGCGGTCAGACATCACCGGCTGTGAAAAAGGAGGTGTGGGTCGTGGGCCACTCATACGTGAGGCGTGCCACGGACGTATTCAAAGCAGGTGATATGATTCACGTAGCTGGGGAATACGGGTACAGGGTGTCCTTCTACGGAAGAGGCGGTCTCTGTATTGACCAGTTTCAAGCATATTTTGAGGATTTGTTAGGGCGGACGAGGTCACCACCGTCTATAGTAATAGTGCATCTAGGGGGCAATGATTTGGTCACCACCGGTAGACGACTTCTCCTGGAGGCAATGCTTTCCACTGTAAGTTGGTTGGCGAGGAGAGTTCCGGGGTGCACAATTGCGTGGTCCCATATGATCCCACGAAAGGTGTGGCGGGGGGCTATTTCTATTCCTGCTTTGAATCATTCTGTTAGAAAGCTTAATAACAAAGTGAGTAGGTTGTTCCGTTCCGGGACATTGCATTCTATTTCGCATGGCTGTATTAATGATGACAGTATGTATTCGGGGGATGGTGTGCATTTGTCTCGGGTGGGGAATGAGTTACTCATAGGAGACTTCTTAGCATGGTTGAAAACGTTAAAGCATGACCTTTAGGTAGGAGCTTTTTTGGGGGGTCCGGATAGCCGGTCAACTATCCGGCCTGTGGCGGTAAGGTCATGATCGGTGAGCAGTAATTGGAAGATCCCTATGAGTGGGCGTCACCCAACACGGATGGGAGCGCTCGGGAGAGGTGGCCTTTGGCCCCTCAACGGGGAGGCGGTCCTGTCTAAGGAGAGGCCGCCGGAAGGAAAGGAAAGGCGGTCAAGGCCCCTTCCTGTGTAGGAGGGGTTACAGCCCCCTCCTGGGGAATTTCCCGGGGCCAGTGACGTCTGCGACGGCAGATGTGGTAAGTTGTGTGGGGTTTGGGGGGAGGTCTACGCTACCTTCTAGATACTCACACGAGTCCTCGAACGACCTTTAAGTGGCGTCGAGTTTATTGGGGCCCCCGTCAAGTCAAAGGAAATTGGTAGTTGCACTTGAGGTACGCCTCAGTGCTGTCGCCCCTCCCAAGTGGGGGGGGGGTATTTCTGGTTAGGGATCTTGACACCGGTTACGACCTTGCCGTTGGCCCTTAAACGTTAGGATGTACAATTTCAATATTTCAAGAAAATGTTTTGTAGGTTGTTAGTTCGGCTAGGAGAACCTCTGTATTAGAGAATCTGTTAAGGTTAGCCAAACATCGCAATGTGGTAATGAAATTGTACATTAATATGAAACTGTTTAATGTTATAATTTTTTGTTTTAATAAATACGGCCGGGGAGGGTCACTCCCTCCCTCTTCCAAAAACTTCAAGAACTGTTTCCGGTTTCCCTCCTTTGGGGATTGTGTTGAGAGGGGGTGGCGGGTATCTCAGCCATATGGAAAGGGGCGACCACTCGGTCCCCCCGAACGTATGGCAGAGTACCTCGATCCCCCCGGGAAGCCATTTTGGGCGGGAGGCGCGTCTCGGCTGGTATGCCCGAAGCGGCGTAGCCGGGGCGCGGCCTTTCCCGCCCTAGAGTGGGCTGGCCTAGACACTGACGCGGCTGGCCACGCCCTCGGGGCAGGCAGGGGCGGGTTTACGCCCGCCCTGAAGACGGATAAAAAGGGACGCAAGACCGGAAGACATCCTCTTGTTCCTGTGCTCTGAAGCTGCACCTCCTCGCTGCACGTGAGCTCGAGACGGAACGAAGAGCCAATTTTGACCCACCCACCAGCCCCTGAAGACAGCCAGTTGTTTGTAATAAAATGGATCGATAATTCTATTTCGTTTACAGGTTGTGGTATTATCATGTTGATATTGACTGTGTAATAAAGTTGGTCGATTTTATGTATGTTTTGTGATTAAAGATATTCTGTTTTAGTGTCCATTTATAAGCATGCTTATTTTGGTCATAGTGGCCAATGTATTGTTGGTTTAGTTAGCATTGTCGTATTTATTTTGGTCGGGCGGTAAGGTCATGATCGGTGAGCAGTAATTGGAAGATCCCTATGAGTGGGCGTCACCCAACACGGATGGGAGCGCTCGGGAGAGGTGGCCTTTGGCCCCTCAACGGGGAGGCGGTCCTGTCTAAGGAGAGGCCGCCGGAAGGAAAGGAAAGGCGGTCAAGGCCCCTTCCTGTGTAGGAGGGGTTACAGCCCCCTCCTGGGGAATTTCCCGGGGCCAGTGACGTCTGCGACGGCAGATGTGGTAAGTTGTGTGGGGTTTGGGGGGAGGTCTACGCTACCTTCTAGATACTCACACGAGTCCTCGAACGACCTTTAAGTGGCGTCGAGTTTATTGGGGCCCCCGTCAAGTCAAGGGAAATTGGTAGTTGCACTTGAGGTACGCCTCAGTGCTGTCGCCCCTCCCAAGTGGGGGGGGGGTATTTCTGGTTAGGGATCTTGACACCGGTTACGACCTTGCCGTTGGCCCTTAAACGTTAGGATGTACAATTTCAATATTTCAAGAAAATGTTTTGTAGGTTGTTAGTTCGGCTAGGAGAACCTCTGTATTAGAGAATCTGTTAAGGTTAGCCAAACATCGCAATGTGGTAATGAAATTGTACATTAATATGAAACTGTTTAATGTTATAATTTTTTGTTTTAATAAATACGGCCGGGGAGGGTCACTCCCTCCCTCTTCCAAAAACTTCAAGAACTGTTTCCGGTTTCCCTCCTTTGGGGATTGTGTTGAGAGGGCGTGGCGGGTATCTCAGCCATAATATATATTACCTACTGGCTATCGCCAGTAGGTATATATAGTTAGGATTAATTCCCTATGGGATTTCTGAAAATTCTATGTCTAATAACTTTGGCGTTTGTGGACGGATTCGGCTGAAATTTTCAGGAAAATGGCATATTTTGTTTCTGAGCAGCCCCTGAAAATTTGGTGGGGTTTCGTCAAGGGGGGGCTGAGAAAAAAGGGGGGTCCCAAAACGCGTTTTTTGCATTGAGTTTTCCATAGGGCGTTTGGCCTCACTTTTAGCTCGAACGGCTGAATGGATTTGCACGAAACTTGGCAAAATTGTAGGGACTGTTAGCCCGATGTGCCTTTGCTAGGTCTCAATATATGTGCTTCAGTGGATTTTGAGAAATTAACGTTTAAATCAAGATATATATCTGTAACAGCGCTCCGGGCAGCGATCCGGTCCGCTTACTTTTCGCGTTTCGGAACTTTGCGCGCAGAAAGCTGATTGGCTCTCCGGTGTCTGTCAACATTCTAAACAGTCCGGAGCGGCCGCCATCTTGTCTCTCGGTAGGATCGAGAGAGAAGAAGAGGTGAAAAACGAAAGGGGAATTTAATGAAAGGGGGCAAGGTATCCCCCTCTTGACCCCCTAGGAATGTTGTTGGGGTTATTAAAGGGTCCCGTGGGGAAAAGAAAAAAAAAATGATTTTTCACGGTAGAAGCGCTTCACGGGCCGCGAACTGGGCCGCAAACTGGTAGCGAAACGGGAATTCGCCATTTTGTGCTTCGTTAATTAAATTACTAGGTATAAGGGGGTGCGGGAGACGTATCCTAATCCCCTATGTTTCCTGAGGGTGGCTGAGGAGGCTGATATATGTTGATACATCTCTTCCAGCGGCTGTGCGTGAGCTTTTTTTTTTTTTGCTGCGTGACAGTCCAGAGCGGCCGCCATCTTGTCTCTCGGTAGGATCGAGAGAGAAGAAGAGGTGAAAAACGAAAGGGGAATTTAATGAAAGGGGGCAAGGTATCCCCCTCTTGACCCCCTAGGAATGTTGTTGGGGTTATTAAAGGGTCCCGTGGGGAAAAGAAAAAAATATGATTTTTCACGGTAGAAGCGCTTCACGGGCCGCGAACTGGGCCGCAAACTGGTAGCGAAACGGGAATTCGCCATTTTGTGCTTCGTTAATTACATTACTAGGTATAAGGGGGTGCGGGAGACGTATCCTAATCCCCTATGTTTCCTGAGGGTGGCTGAGGAGGCTGATATATGTTGATACATCTCTTCCAGCGGCTGCGCCATCTTGCCTTTTTTCCAATGCCACAATTTTGTCGTGCACGGCAGCCATTTTAGATCCCAGGCTGGTTCCAGGCTATCACCTACCCCTGCGGATGTAGTTTATGGCCCCAGCTGTAGAGAATTCAGACATGCCAACCCTCCCGATTCAGGCGTGTGACTACTGATTTCAGTGCTAGTCTCCCGCCTCCCGATTTCTGCAAGCAAAAACCCGGGGGCATATTACGAACAACTAGCGATAATTTCTGTCTCTAACTTGTTTAGAGACAAAAATTATCGCCGCACATCGGCGATTTTTATCGCAGATAAACCTTGCTATTATCGCAGAAAAGTCAGCGATATTCATGTATTATCGAGCAAATGCTCTTAGCCATGTTATCCACCTCCCATTGGATAACATGGCTAAGAACTGCTCAGGGCAGGTGTTAGATTTTGGAGATATTCGCGCTTAGCGCGAATATCTCCAAAAGTTGGTAATAGAAGATAGCGATGTTAGGGACTGTTTCCAGTCGCTAACATCTTGGCACGCCACTTTGCATGTCATTAGTGATAAGTATCACTGACATGCAAAGCGGGGCCCAAGATGGTCGCTATCTCCTCTTAGCTGTCACTAACTGGTGTTAGCGACAGCTTGGTAATAGGGAGATAATTTTATCTCCGCTTTCATGGCTTTTAAAGCCAAAAAAGCGGAGATAAACCCCCTTGATAATATGCCCCACGATTCCTTGGGGGTTTCAGCTGACAGGGCTTGGTATTGTGTTACATGGTAATTTTTCCAGGAAACGTCAGAGGGTCGATGCAGGGGTTCTAGAAGAGGTGACAAACCATTTAAGCCTCATGAACAAGCGCATGGTCTTTTAAAGATTTGTGAAGTACTCGGGGCGGCGGTGTGTGTGTGCCCTCTTTCAGGAGCGGGCGGGGGGGCACTGCCAGCAACTTGCCAGGTCAGGTAGTGTTCAACACGTGCATCACCCTTTCTCTGCCTGCTATTGCGCTCCATGCTTCGGAAAGGTAAGAAAAAGAACGTGCATTTGAGTTTGAAATGTCCGATTCTGCAGCAGCACACTTCCAAAGCCCACACATGACAATAACCCGATTCAAGGCCCCATTCACCCGTTTAAAAAAAAATAGATAACACTCCAACAAAGTAAGATTATAAAACTTTATTAACTATTAACTATAACGAACGGAACAAAAACTGTAAAAACATTTAAACATTTTTCAGCCCAAAAAGAAGCAACAATGGTTAGAAGCTGTCTTTTGTGCGAATAGTCCCAAGGCAGCACAACGTGCAGAGTTCTGGACGGCACCCAGGTGATGTCGCCTGGGTGCCGCACTGGTTTTGGGATCCTACAATGCAGCACAGAAAAACAGCGTGGGGCGTCCCGGGTGGTGCGGGGGGAGGCCTCGTCAGTAGCGGTCTGTGTCCAGTGTCACATGGCTGACACAACATGTACGACAGGCACCCAGGTGATGTCCAGTAAACTGCCGCACTGGTTTTGGTATCCTACAATGCTGCTCCGAAAATTGGCGTGCGGCGGCCCGGGGGTGGGGGAGGCGGCGTGAACGGGCCTCCCCAGGTGGCGGCCATCTAGCTGAGTTGCGCCCGCTCTTGCGGCTACAGCGTCTCGCTCACCATGTTGTTGAGTTGCTCCCACTCTTGCAGTGCAGCGATAGGCGGCTGCCACATGGCTCTCAAAATGGCGGACGGCTCCTCGGTTTTGGGCCTGGTCTACTGAAATGGCCCTGGGACACCTTGGAACTCGGACGCTTGCCTGCTAGGGCTTGGGCTCCATTCTCGAAAAGCGTCCCCTCAGCCGTGAAGATTCTACAAAAGTCTTGGGGGCCCCCGACTCCCGCAGGCTTCCGGTGGGGAGCGGCTGCCATGATTGCTCGTGGAATGACCACGACGGAGCCACGAGATGGTGGTGCTCTCATGCTGACGCCAGCTTCAGTCTGAATGATCCAGAAACAAGGTGGGGCTTTCATCGTTTGGGAAAAAAATTTTTTCTAAACCAATGAAAAGTGTTATTTTTAGGTCATATGACCAAGCCTTCCATCTTTAGGAAACCAAAAGTAAAATGAACCAATGAAAAGTTTTATAAACAAGTCACATGACCTGTTATGCGGCATAGGGCTACAAAAAGCGTAGAAAATCCGTTGGCACGTGAGGCGGCGTCAGTAGCGGACCGATGTGCGAATAGGCCGAAGGTAGCACAACGGGCCGAGATCCGGATGGTACCGAGGTGGTGTCCAGCAAATTGCCGCACTGGTGTGGCCATCCTACAATGCTGCGCCGAAAGACGGCGTGTCCAGCTGAGTTGCGGTCACTGTTGCGGTACAGTGACTCGAACGCGCCGAGATCCGGATGGCACCGAGGTGGTGTCCAGCAAATTGCCGCACTGGTGTGGTCATCCTACAATGCTGCGCCGAAAGACGGCGTGTCCAGCTGAGTTGCGGTCACTGTTGCGGTACAGTGACTCGAACGCGCCGAGATCCGGATGGCACCGAGGTGGTGTCCAGCAAATTGCTGCACTGGTGTGGCCATCCTACAATGCTGCGCCGAAAGACGGCGTGTCCAGCTGAGTTGCGGTCACTGTTGCGGTACAGTGAGTCGAACGCGCCGAGATCTGGATGGCCCCGATGTTGTGTCCAGCAAGTTGCCGCACTGGTGTGGCCATCCTACAATGCTGCGCCGAAAGTCGGCGTGGGGTGCCCCGTTGGCTTATGAGGTGATGTCAGTAGTGGACCGATGTGTGAATAGGTCGGAACCAGCACAAGGCGCCAAGATCCGAATGGCAAGTCCTGGATGTTGAGTGCCTCAGTTGAGAGTTCTGAGCAGTGCTTGTAAGACTGTCTGAAGCTTATTTGCACCTGCTGCAGCTTCACTATTGCCCTGGTGTGGCCAAAGGTCGCACATGAGATGGGCGGCCGGCTCCCGAGGTCCGGCGGAACTTTTTTCCTTTTCCTTTCTGCTTCTTTTCCTACAATCCGTTTCATCTGAAGACACGACCAGGTCCCTAAATGTGTGCAGGGGGACGCTATTGATTGAATGAAAATGGCGGCTTGACACAAAGCTGACTCAAGCGTTACTGTTGATGCTATACAGACAAAAATTGGTTTTCAGTTTGTACATTCTTCATGTTTTTTTTTTCCATCCAAGTCTGATTGAGAGTTTGTAGAAAAATGGCTTCAGATTTTCCACATACTACTCTTCAACATTCTTCCTAAATGTAACAATGTGAAACTCACTAGGAGAACGGCTGTTTCTGTTTCCTTTCAAAATGCTGCCAACAATATTTTCTGAATGGAAGACACCATCTTGTAGCATAAAGGGCCGAAAGGGGTTCTGGTCTGGCCGATGGTTGGTGGAGACATTTTGACTATATCTTGGACCTGCCCGGCCTCGCCCAAAATGGCGCCGGTATAAATGGGACTCGTAACTCCTTGCCCGCAAATGTATATCTAGAAAATGTTATTGTAAGTGGCCCTGTCCTATTTTAATTACAAAATGTATGTCCACCGATTCCGCAACTGTTAGACACCTTACTTCTTGCAACCTAATGGCCCGCTCGTTACGTTCCTCTACAGTGTAAATGTCTCCTCATCATATACGATTTCAGTTTGCTCCGTGGCCGGCCCACGTGGTTATAGGCCCGTATTTGTATACTGACATTTTCACAATAAAGGTTTTTAAAACAAAACACGGTAGTAGTATTTACATTGGTAAAGTTTTTACTTTTAGTCACTGTTTTCGAATCAGTAAAAGGCAAGTGAAATAAAGCAGTCCAATTACATGACGGATAAAAGGTATAATATGTAGGAACGCAGTAAAGATAAATGGTCAAGGGCAGTTGTGTTTTTCACTGCTGCAACATAAAGTGATCGATAAGAATCTGATAATCAGGCGTATCGGCGACTAAGACGGCAGGCCGAATCTCTTTTACTCAACGGCTCCGTCATGGAAGGAAGAAACGCCCTTTTTCTCGAAAAAGGAATATATTTTACTTGCAAGACAGTTGTAAATTTTCCAGGAAAGTACATTAGCCTGGAATATTATAACATATGTTTGAAAAAAAAATATTGTTCGAAAACAATAAAAAGCGTAATTTTTAGGTCATATGACCAAGCTTTTCATCATTAAATTAACAAAAGTAAAATGAACCAATGAAAAGTTTTATTAACGAGTCACATGACCTGTTATGCTTACGTTACGCGCTGCGCGCCGCGCCTCGGATCACTTCCGGGTGCGCTAACGCGGCGTGTCATATAACGCATTACGCGACAACGTAGGTCAAGAATATAGTCAAAATGTCTCCACCAACCAGCGTTCAGAACACAACCCCTTTCAGCAGTCCAAAAAGTTCTGTTAAATGACAACAGAGGGGACAGGCAACAAGAACCATCAGTCAAAGAGGGGAGGGCAAGTTCTTCTCTTCCGGGTCATGTTGGGGCGCTACCGGAACTGATCGAATTGGTAGTCTACAGTGTTTCTGGATGTTTCAGACTAAAGCTGGCGTCAGCATGAGACCACTACCATCTCGTAGCTCCGTCGTGGCCATTCCACGAGCAATCATGGCAGCCGCTCCCCACCAGAAGCCTGCGGGAGTCGGAGGCCCCCAAGACTTTTGTAGAATCTTCACGGCTGAGGGGACGCTTTTCGAGAATGGGACCCAAGCCCTATCAGGGAAGCGTCCGAGTTCCAAGGTGTCCCAGGGCCATTTTAGTGGACCAGGCCCAAAACCGAAGAGCCGGCCGCCATTTTGAGAGTCCTGTGGCAGCCGCCTATCGCTGCACCGCAAGAGCGGGAGCAACTCAACTACATGGTGAGCGAGACGCTGTAGTCGCAAGAGCGGGCGGTAAACAGCTGAATGGCGGAAGAGGCACAGTGTAGCAGAAGCGGGCGGAATGGCAACTAAAACGGTAAAGGGGCGCCCCACTACAGCTTGTCTTCAGGTCAAACGGATTGTGGGACAAGGTCCAGAATTGAAGAGTCATCAAAAGGCAAAAAGTTCCGCCGGACCCCGGGAGCCGGCCGCCTATGTCGGGGGCGATCTCAGGCTACACCAGTGCTATAAGACTTGGGGAGGGTGTCGGAGCCAAGCGTCTTCTCCGAGTCCATGGCCATCACACCGCCCCTCAGGGGCCTCCGTCAAGCTGTTTAGGAAGCTAACATATCACATTGTTTTCTAATGCAGTCAGGTCCACAAACGACACTCACTTACTTTGAGAATAGTGAAGCTGCAGTAGGTGGAAATAAGCTTCAGACAGTGTTACAAGCACTGCTCAGAACTCTTAACTATGGCACCCAACATCCAGAACTTATGCTATTTGAGAATGGCAGTGACATCGAAGCATCTCAGGGACCAAAACCATTAACGTACTTTCACGTATGAAAATCTTACTTGGGGAGGGGGCAGGAGCGAAGCGCCCCCTCCCAGTCAGCGCCATCACACCGTATGTTGAAAATTTGAAGCCATCGTTCTACAAAGTCAACCAAACTTGGATTGAAAAATCTAGAAAAATGTACAAACTGAAAACCAGTTTTGGTCTGCATAGCATCAGTAGCAACGCTTGAGTCAGCTTTGTGTCAAGCCGCCATTTTCATTCAACAAAGCACAGGCATTGAAAAAGGTTCAAATTCAGAACTCTAAACTATGGCACCCAACATCCAGGAGCTTGCCATCCGGATCTTGGAGCCTTGTGCTGCTTTCGATCTATTCACACATCGGTCCACTACTGACATCATCTTATAAACCAACGTTATGTAAATAGTTTTTTAATAAAATGTTTTACCCTGTTTCTTTGCTGGTGTGTTGTCTATATTTATAATATTTGCATAGGGTTTGTCGTTATTTTGGGCGGGGTGGGTGACGGAGTCGAGCTGTGTTGCAGCCCTCATGGTGTGGAGCTCAGTTTATCTCACTTTTTTCGTATTTCTCATGAAGGGTTGTTCCTAATATTTCTATTTTAGCGAGGTCAAAAAGAGATCCAATTAGTGGCCTACTGATTTTGCTCGATTACTTTTATTTTTTTACACGATTTTTCACTATCTGCAAAGACTAAACAGAGTATTGAGACTTTGTGCTTGTTTGTAAATAGAGAATGATCCAAAGAGAACCAATTCTAAAACAGTAAATGCTTGGACAACAATCAATCAAATGGAGAGACAAGCAGGCACGACGGATTACAACGGGGGCAAAGGCTTGCGTTAACTACCGTTCACTATCTGCAAAGAGAGAGTACTACTAAGACAAAAGAGGGGAGGGGGGGGTGCAGCGTTCAAAGCACATCAGCGTGCATAAATACGAAAATGTTTTTATCTATCACGTACTTGACATTTTAAAGCTTTTCATATTTGCTATTAAAAAACCAATGAAATTCATAGAAAAAACCATAGGTTATAGTGGATATATAGTTAGGAATTTGCATTTACAAAACCTTGAAAATTTAATGAAAAAACCATTGGTTTTAGGGCATATATAGTTAGGGATTTGCATTTACAAAACCTTATTTTACTCGCATAAAACCATTGAAATTCCATATATAGTTATAAGCGCTAACTATATATCGCGCACCCGCAATCCACTGCTGATGATGTCACATATTACATCATTCATGACATGGTTAGTGACATCACTGATGACATCACTGATGACATCTCAAATGACATCACTGATGACATCACTGAAAACATCTAATTTGACATGACTGATAACATCACTGATGATATCATTCATGTGATAATACGATGAACCTCTTCAGACTCTAATATAACCTTAGATACAATCAGTGTAAACAGACACTCACAGACTGTCACTCATCCATGGAGTTACTCACACACCTAGTCAGTCATGCAAAGAATCAATCACACCTCCATTTCCTCAACTATACAGTTATACAAACTTTACTTATTCAAACATATACTAACACATATTTACTCTATTATACAATCCCTGATACAAGTTCACAATGATCCATACAGCCACTCACACATTCACTGGCTCTTATGCACAGTTATTTATATATGTCAACTCTCACATGTACTGTGTTTTACATATGTACTTACTTTGACATGTAGCACTGAGATATCCATTCACTCACCAATACACTCATGCACACAGTCAACCGCGCATACAGCTGTTTGCACATGCACTTTTGAATCTATACATATAGTGAATTAACTACTCACACATCTATGTACAGAGTCACACACCTCCCAGCCACCCATACACACACACTCAGTCTCCCATACAAATACTTGGACAACCAATCAATAACCCATACAGTTACTCATATAGCTACTGATCAACATATGCAGCAGTTTGTAGAACAACAGATATAATGATGCACAAATTAAAACAGTTTAGTCACTAACCCATGCACTCAGTGAGACACATTTAATCACTCACTCAATCAGTCAGTCATGCACCTAGTAAATCCTTCATCCAGACACTTATACATCCACTCATTCTTCAATATGTAAAACATATTTTAACTTTACAGAAACATACAGTCACTGGATGTTGTCATCAGTGATGTCATCAGTGATGTCACTAACCATGTCATGAATGATGTAATATGTGACATCATCAGCAGTGGATTGCGGGTGCGCGATATATAGTTAGCGCTTATAACTATATATGGAATTTCAATGGTTTTATGCGAGTAAAATAAGGTTTTGTAAATGCAAATCCCTAACTATATATGGCCTAAAACCAATGGTTTTTTCATTGAATATATATATATATATATTCACAGAAAAAAACCATAGGTTTTAGGCCATATATAGTTAGGGATTTGCATTTACAAAACCTTATTTTACTCGCATAAAACCATTGAAATTCGCATATATAGTTAGATGCGCTAACTATATATCGCGCACCCGCAATCCACTGCTGATGATGTCACATATTACATCATTCATGACATGGTCAGTGACATCACTGATGACATCATCCAGTGGCTGTCTATTTCTGTAAAGTTAAAATATGTCTTACATATTGAAGAATGAGTGGATGTATAAGTGTCTGGATGAAGGATTTAGTAGGTTCATGACATACTGTATGAGAGAGTGATTAAATGTGTCTCACTGAGTGCATGGGTTAGTGACTAAACTATCTTAATTTGTGCATCATTATATCTGTTGTTCTATGAACTGCTGCATGTGTTGATCAGTAGCTATATGAGTAACTGTATGGGTTATTGATTGGTTGTCCAAGTATTTGTATGGGAGAGTGAGTGTGTGTGTGGGGGGGTGGCTGGGAGGTGTGTGACTCTATGCATACATGTGTGAACAGTTTATTCACTAGATCTATGGGTTCAAAACTGCATGTGGAAACAGCTGTATGGGTGGTTGACTGTGTACGAGTGTATTGGTGAGTGAATGGATATCTCAGTGCTACATGTCAAAGTAAGTACATATGTAAAACATAGTACATGCGAAAGTTCACATATATAAATTACTGTGCATAAGAGCCAGTGTATGTGTGAGTGGCTGTATGGATCATTGTGAACTTGTGTCAGGGATTGTATAAAAGAGTAAATATGTGTTAGTATATGTTTGAATAAGTAAGGTGTGTATAACTGTATAGTTGAGGATATGGAGGTGTGATTGATTCAGTGCATGACTGACTAGGTGTGTGAGTAACTCCATGGATGAGTGACAGTCTGTGAATGTCTGTTTACTCTGAGTGTATCTAAGGTTATATTAGAGTCTGAAGAGGTTGATCGTATTATCACATGATTGATGTCATCAGTGATGTTGTCAGTGATGTCATTTGAGTTGTCATCAGTGATGTCATCAGTGATGTCACTGACCATGTTATGAATGATGTAATATGTGACATCATCAGCAGTGGATTGCGGGTGCACGATATATAGTTAGCGCATCTAACTATATATGCGAATTTCAATGGTTTTATGCGAGTAAAATAAGGTTTTGTAAATGCAAATCCCTAACTATATATGGCCTAAAACCTATGGTTTTTTCTGTGAATTTCAATGTTTTTTTAATACCAAATATCAAATGCTGTCAAATGTCAAGTACATGATAGGTAAAAACATTTTCGTGTTTATGCACGCTGATGTGCTTTGAACGCCTCCCCCCCCCTCTTTTCTCTTAGAAGTACTCTCTCTTTGCAGATAGTGAAGGGTAGTTAACGCAGGCCTTTGCCCCCGTTGTAATCTGTCGTGCCTGCTTCTCTCTCTATTTGATTGATTGCTATCCAAGCATTTACTGTTTTAGAATTGGTTCTCTTTGGTTCATTCTGTATTTACAAACAAGCACAGAGTCGCAATACTCTGTTTAGTCTTTGCAGATAGTGAAAAATACTTTAAAAAAACAAAAGGAATCGATCAAAATCAGTAGGCCACTAATGGGATCTGTTTTTGACCTCGCTAAAATAGAAACATTAAGAACAACCCCTCATGAGAAATACGAAACTAGTAAGATGAACTTAGCTCCACACCATGATGGCTGCAAGACAGCTCGACTCTGCCGCCCACCCCACCCCACCCAAAATAACGACAAACCCTATGCAAATGTTATAAATATATACAACACACCAGCAAAGTAACAGGGTAAAACATTTTATTAAATAACTATTTACATAACTATTTTATACTTTTTGTTGCCCGATCCGGCTAGCTCAATCGATCGAGCATGAAACTCATGCACTCCGATAGCAAGCGTTGCTGCTGATGCTATGCAGACCAAAACTGGTTTTCAGTTTGTACATTCTTCTAAATTATTTCCATCCAAGGCTGGTTGACAGTTTGTAGAACGATGGCTTCAGATTTTCAACATACGGTGTGGTGGCGCGGACTGGGAGGGGGCGCTTGGCTCCTGCCCCCTCCCCAAGTAAGATTTTCATACGTGAGTGTACGTTCATGGTTTTGGTCCCTGAGTTGCTTCGATGTCACTGCCATGCTCAAATGGCATAAGTCCTGGATGTTGGGTGCCATAGTTCAGAGTTCTGAGCAGCGCTTGTAACACTGTCTGAAGCTTATTTGCACCAACTGCAGCTTCACTATTCTCAAAGTAAGTGAGGGCCATTTGTGGACCTGACTGCATTGTTAAACAATGTGATGCGGTGCCTCCCTGAACCGCTTGACTGAGGCCCCCGAGGGGCGGTGAGATGGCACTTAGCTCCTGCCCCCTCCCCAAGTCGTGTTGCCCTGGTGTGGCCTGAGATAGCCCCCGACATAGGCGGCCGGCTCCCGGGGTCCGGCGGAACTTTTTGCCTTTTGATGACTCTTCCATTCTGGACCTTGTCCCACAATCCGTTTGACCTGAAGACACGCTGTAGTGGGGCGCCCCTTTACCGTTTCAGTTGCCATTCCGCCCGCTTTTGCTACACTGTGCCTCTTCCGCCATTCAGCTGTTTACCGCCCGCTCTTGCGACTACAGCGTCTTGCTCACCATGTAGTTGAGTTGCTCCTGCTCTTGCGATGCAACGATAGGCGGCTGCCACAGGACTCTCAAAATGGCAGCCGGCTCTTCAGATTTGGGCGTGGTCCACTAAAATGGCCCTGGGACACCTTGGAACTCGGACGCTTGCCTGATAGGGCTTGGGTCCCATTCTGGAATGCGTCCCCTCAGCCTTGAAGATTCTACAAAAGTCTTGGGGGCCCCCGACTCCCACAGGCTTCTGGTGGGGAGCGGCTGCCATGATTGCTCGTGGAATGGCCACGACTGAGCTAGGAGATGGTGGTGCTCTCATGCTGACGCCAGCTTCAGTCTAAAACATCCAGAAACACTGTAGACTACCAATTCGATCAGTTCCGGTAGCACCCCAACATGACCCGGTAGAGAAGAACTTGCCCTCCCCTCTTTGACTGATGGTTCTTGTTGCCTGTCCCTTCTGTTGTCATTTAACAGAACTTTTTAGACTGCTGAAAGGGGTTGTGTTCCGAACGCTGGTTGGTGGAGACATTTTGAATATATTCTGGACCTACGTTGTCGCGTAATGCGTTATATGACACGCCGCCTTAGCGCCCCTGGAAATGCTCCGGTGCGCGAAGCGCAGCTTCCCGGAAGCGATCCGCGGCGCGGCGCGGCGCGCAGCGCGTAACGTAAGCATAACAGGTCATGTGACTTGTTAATAAAACTTTTCATTGGTTCATTTTACTTTTGTTATTTTAATGATGAAAGGCTTGGTCATATGAGCTAAAAATTACGCTTTTTATTGGTTTTGAACATTATTTTTTATTAAACATATATGTTATAATGTTCCAGGCTAATGTACTTTCCCTGAAAATTTACAACTGTCCTGCAAGTAAAATATGTTCCTTTTTCGAGAAAAAGGGCGTTTCTTCGTCCCATGACGGAGCAGTTGAGTAAAAGAGGCTCGGCCTGCTGTCTTAGTAGCCGATACGCCTGATTATGAGATTCTTATCAATCACTTTATGTTGCAGGAGTGGAAAACACAACTGCCCTTGACCATTTATCTTTACTGCGTTCCTGCGTATTATACCTTTTATCCGTCATGTAATTGGACTGCTTTATTTCACTTGCCTTTTACTGATTCGAAAACAGTGACTAAAATTAAAAACTTTACCAATGTAAATACTACTACCATGTTTTGTTTTAAAAACCTTTATTGTGAAAATGTCAGTATACAAATACGGGCCTATAACCACGTGGGCCGGCCACGGAGCAAACTGAAATCGTATATGATGAGGAGACATTCACATTGTAGAGGAACGTAACAAGCGGGCCATTAGGTTGCAAGAACTAAGGTGTCTAACAGTTGCGGAATCGGTGGACGTACATTTTGTAATTAAAATACGACAGGGCCACTTTCAATAAAATTATCTAGATATACATTTGCGGGCAAGTACCATGGGTGACGTTAATTCGAACTTTCAATAGTACAGTAATCAATAACACATCAGAACTTAATATCAATAGGGATGTAGAAATATTCAATCAATTCTCGTCCCCGCCCGCCATGTGCTTCAAAACTGCATTCATATCTCGTGATATCAAGGTTGTTCAACCAGTACACAACAAGGAGTTACGAGTCCCATTTATACCGGCGCCATTTTGGGCGAGGCCGGGCAGGTCCAGGATATAGTCAAAAATTCTCCACCAACCAGCGGCCGGACCAGAACCCCTTTCGGCCCTTTATGCTACAAGATGGTGTCTTCCATTCAGAAAATATTGTTGGCAGCATTTTGAAAGGAAAGATAAACAGCCGTTCTCCTAGTGAGTCTCACATTGTTACATTTAGGAAGAATGTTGAAGAGTAGTATGTTGAAAATCTGAAGCCATTGTTCTACAAACTCTCAACCAGCCTTGGATGGAAAAAAAAATCCTGAAGAATGTACAAACTGAAAACCAATTTTTGTCTGTATAGCATCAACAGCAACGCTTGACTCAGCTTTGTGTGAAGCCGCCATTTTGATTCAATTATTAACATCCCCCTGCACACATTCAGGGACCTGGTCGTGTCTTCAGGTCAAACGGATTGTGGGACAAGATACAGAAAGGAAAAGGAAAAAAGTTCCGCCAGACCCCGGGAGCCGGCCGCCTATGTCATGGGCGATCTTTGGCCACACCAGGGCGATAGTGAAGCTGCAGCAGGTGCAAATAAGCTTCAGACAGTGTTACAAGCACTGCTCAGAACTCTCAACTATGACACCACCTCGGTGCCATCCGGATCTTGGCGCCTTGTGCTGGTTCCGACCTATTCACACATCGGTCCGCTACTGACACCACTTTACAGGCCAACGGGGCACCCCACGCCGACTTTCGGCGCAGCATTGTAGGATGGCCACACCAATGCGGCAACTTGCTAAACACCACCTCGGTGCCATCCAGATCTCGGCGCGTTGTGCTGCCTTCGGCCTACTGTAGCCGCAAGTGCGAACGCAACTCAACTGGATAGCGAGTGAAACACCAAGGGGCGCCCCACTGCAGCCGAGGAGCCTCCATCTTGGAGGTGACGCACAGCATCACATTGCTTTCCAATGCAGTCAGATCCTCAAACAGCCCCCACTGACTGACGCGACCTCACAGGCCAACGGGGCGCGCCACGCCGACTTTCGGCGCAGCATTGTAGAATAGCCATACCAGTGCAGCAACTTGCTGGACACCACCTTGGTGCCATCCGGATCTCGGCGCGTTGTGCTGCCTTCGGCCTATTCGCACATCGGTCCGCTACTGACGCCGCCTCACGTGCCAACGGATTTTCTACGCTTTTTATAGCCCTATGCCGCATAACAGGTCATGTGACTTGTTTATAAAACTTTTCATTGGTTCATTTTACTTTTGGTTTCCTAATGATGGAAGGCTTGGTCATATGACCTAAAAATAACAGTTTTCATTGGTTTAGAACATTTTTTTTCCAAAACGATGAAAGCCCCACCTTGTTTCTGGATGTTTCAAACTGAAGCTGGGGTCGGCATGAAAGCACAACCATCTCGTGGCTCCGTCGTGGTCATTCCGCGAGCAATCATGGCAGCCGCTCCCCACCGGAAGCCTGCAGGAGTCGAGGGCCCCCAAGACTTTTGTAGAATCTTCACGGCTGAGGGGACGCTTTCGAGAATAGGGTCCAAGACCTAGCAGACAAGCGTCCGAGTTCCAAGGTGTCCCAGGGCCATTTTAGTGGACCAGGCCCAAAAAGGAAAGAGCCTGCCGCCATTTTGAGAGTCCTGTGGCAGCCGCCTATCGCTGAACCGCAAGAGTAGGCGCAACTCAGCTGAATGGCGGATTTTGGCACAGTGTACCAAAAGCGGGCGGAATGGCAACTGAAACGGTAAAGGGGCGCCCCACTACAGCACACGAGCCGCCACCTGGGGAGGCCCGTTCACGCCGCCTCCCCTTCCCCTCCCCCGGGGCGCCCCACGCCGTTTTTCGGAGCAGCATTATAGGATACAAAAACCAGTGCTGCAGTTTACTGGACATCACCTGGGTGCCATCCACATCTCAGCGCGTTCTGCTGCCTTGGAACTATTCGCACAACAGACCGCTACTGACAAGGCCTCCCCAGGGACGCCCCACGCCATTTTTCGGAGCTGCATTGTAGGATACCAAAAACCAGTGCGGCACCCAGGTGACATCACCTGGGTGCCGTCCAGAACTCAGCTCGTTGTGCTGCCTTGGGACTATTCGCACAAAACACAGCTACTGACCATTGTTGCTTCTTTTTACAAAAAAATGTTTAAATGTGTTTACTGTTTTTGTTGCGTTGTATACATTTATAAGTTATTAAAGTTTTATAATCCTACTACTTTGTTGAAGTGCTATATATTATTAATGTGACACATAATTGTAAAAACTTTGATGTACAAAGAGGCATCCCTGGAATCTTCCGCTTCCGGCTCGGTCCCACACACCCTTACAGTGAGAATCCCCTCCCCAAGCACAATACAGGATGGTTATCAGATAGTAGGAACCTGTATGGTGTGACGGATCTCATGGGGTGGGGGCCTTCATCTACTGTAACTTCTTTGAAGAGGGGTGATTCTCATACATGCCAACATTTCAGAAGAGCAAAGTGGGAGATTTAAAAAAGAAAATCGGGAGAATGGGGCCTTGAATCGGGTTATTGTCATTTGTGGGCTTTGGAAGTGTGCTGCTGCAGGATCGGACATTTCAAACTCAAATGCACGTTCTTTTTCTTACCTTTCCGAAGCATGGAGCGCAATAGCAGGCAGAGAAAGGGTGATGCAAGTGTTGAACACTGCTTGGCCATGCAAGTTGCTGGCAGTGCCACCCCCCGCCCCCCGCCCGCTCCTGAAACAAGGCACACACACCGTCGCCCCGAGTACTTCACAGATCTTTAAAAGACCATGCGCTTGTTAATGAGGCTTAAATGGTTTATCACCCCTTCTAGAGCCCCTGCATCGGCCCTCTGACGTTTCCTGGAAGAATTAGCACGTTACACAATACCAAGCCCTGTCAGCTGAAACCCCCGAGGAATCTGGTTTTTGCTTGCAGGAATCGGGAGGCGGGAGACTAGCACTGAAATTGGTAGTCTCACGCCTGAATCGGGAGGGTTGGCATGTCTGGATTCTCTACAGCTGGGGCCATAAACTACATCCGCAGGGCTAGGTGATAGCCTGGGACCGGCCTGGACAATCGGACACAGAGGAAGAGGAGTGTCAGAGGGTGCGGTAGTGAATAGGGTGAAAGGAAGGTGTTGGGCGTGCACGGGGTGTGATTCTCAGGGAAGAGCAGCGCAGATGGGGGAGGTTTATGGCCCATGCATGAGAGAGAGAGCGGGGGTGACCAGTACGTGGGGGAGATGCTTGCGAGGGTGGGGAGCCGTGCTGAGAATCGACGGCGTGCAGAGAGTGGGTCTGGTCAAGGCATCTAAAATGGCTGCCGTGCATGACAAAATTGTGGCATTGGAAAAAAGGCAAGATGGCGCAGACAATGTTTATCAATAAGGATTCATTTATAACAATTATTTTTAACAAAATATTTAATCGCAGTGACAAAATGACGGTCAACACTTCCTGATTTCCATCAAATCGAACGTTAACAGACGTCACGCAGCAAAAAAAAAAATGCTCACGCACAGCCGCTGGAAGACATGTATCAACATATATGAGCCTCCTCAGCCACCCTCAGAAAACATAAGGGATCAGGATACATCTCCCGTACCCCCTTATACCTAGTAATTTAATTAAATCGAAACACAAAATGGCGAATTCCCGTTTCGCTACCAGTTTGCGGCCCGGTTCGCGATCCGGGAAGCGCTTCTACCGTGAAAAATCAATTTTTTTTATTTTCCCCACGGGACCCTTTAATAACCCCAACATCATTCCTAGGGGGTCAAGAGGGGTCTACCTTGCCCCCTTTCATTAAATTCCCCCTTCGTTTTTCACCTCTTCTTGTCTCTCGATCCTACCGACAGACAAGATGGCGGCCGCACCGGACTGTTTAGAATGTTGACAGACACCGGAGAGCCAATCAGCATCGCTTCGCAAAGCTCCGTGACGCGAAAAGTACGGGATCTGGAGCGCTATCTGGGACGCTGTCACAGATATATACATTTTTTAAAACGTTAATTTCTCAAAATACACTGGAGCACATATATTGAGACCCAGCAAAGGCACATCGGGCTAACAGTCCCTACAATTTTGCCAAGTTTCGTGCAAATCCATTCAGCCGTTCGAGCTAAAAGTGAGGCCAAACGCCCTATGTAAATTAACATGGGAAAAACGCGTTTTGGGACTCCCCTTTTTTCTCGGCCCCCCCTTGACGAAACCCGCCCAAATTTTCAAGGGCTGCTCAAAATGTGCCACTTTCCTGAAATTTTCAGCCAATTCCGTTCACAAACGCCAAAGTTATTAGACATAGAATTTTCAAAAGTTCCATAGAGAATTAATCCTAACTATATATACCTAATGGCTATCGCCAGTAGGTAATATATATATATATATATATATATATATATATATATATATATATATATATATATATATATATATATATATATATATATATATATATATATATATTACCTACTGGCTATCGCCAGTAGGTATATATAGTTAGGATTTTTTCCCTACGGGATTTTTGAAAATTCTATGTCTAACTCACTTTTAGCTCGAACGGCTGAATGGATTTGCACGAAACTTGGCAAAATTGTAGGGACTGTTAGCCCGATGTGCCTTTGCTAGGTCTCAATATATGTGCTCCAGTAGTTTTTGAGAAATTAACGTTTAAAACAAGATATATATCTGTAACAGCGCTCCAGGCTGCGCTCCGGTTCGCTTACTTTTCGCGAAACAGAACTTTGAGCGCAGAAAGCTGATTGGCTCTCCGGTGTCTGTCAACATTCTAAACAGTCCGGAGCGGCCGCCATCTTATCTCTCGGTAGGATCGAGAGAGAAGAAGAGGTGAAAAACGAAGGGGGAATTTAATGAAAGGGGGCAAGGTATACCCCTCTTGACCCCCTAGGAATGTTGTTGGGGTTATTAAAGGGTCCCGTGAGGATAATAAAAAAAAATGATTTTTCACGGTAGAAGCGCTTCACGGGCCGCGAACTGGGCCGCAAACTGGTAGCGAAACGGGAATTCGCCATTTTGTGCTTCGTTTTAATTAAATTACTAGGTATAAGGGGGTGCGGGAGACGTATCCTAATCCCCTATGTTTCATGAGGGTGGCTGAGGAGGCTCATATATGTTGATACATCTCTTCCAGCTGCTGTGCGTGAGCTTTTTTTTTTTTTGCTGCGTGACAGTCCGGAGCGGCCGCCATCTTATCTCTCGGTAGGATCGAGAGAGAAGAAGAGGTGAAAAACGAAGGGGGAATTTAATGAAAGGGGGCAAGGTATACCCCTCTTGACCCCCTAGGAATGTTGTTGGGGTTAGCAAAGGGTCCCGTGAGGAAAATAAAAAAAAAATGATTTTCACGGTAGAAGCGCTTCACGGGCCGCGAACTGGGCCGCAAACTGGTAGCGAAACGGGAATTCGCCATTTTGTGCTTCGTTTTAATTAAATTACTAGGTATAAGGGGGTGCGGGAGACGTATCCTAATCCCCTATGTTTCATGAGGGTGGCTGAGGAGGCTCATATATGTTGATACATCTCTTCCAGCTGCTGTGCGTGAGCTTTTTTTTTTTTTGCTGCGTGACAGTCCGGAGCGGCCGCCATCTTATCTCTCGGTAGGATCGAGAGAGAAGAAGAGGTGAAAAACGAAGGGGGAATTTAATGAAAGGGGGCAAGGTATACCCCTCTTGACCCCCTAGGAATGTTGTTGGGGTTAGTAAAGGGTCCCGTGAGGAAAATAAAAAAAAAATGATTTTTCACGGTAGAAGCGCTTCACGGGCCGCGAACTGGGCCGCAAACTGGTAGCGAAACGGGAATTCGCCATTTTGTGCTTCGTTTTAATTAAATTACTAGGTATAAGGGGGTGCGGGAGACGTATCCTAATCCCCTATGTTTCATGAGGGGGGCTGAGGAGGCTCATATATGTTGATACATCTCTTCCAGCGTCTGTGCGTGAGCTTTTTTTTTTTTTGCTGCGTGACAGTCCGGAGCGGCCGCCATCTTATCTCTCGGTAGGATCGAGAGAGAAGAAGAGGTGAAAAACGAAGGGGGAATTTAATGAAAGGGGGCAAGGTATACCCCTCTTGACCCCCTAGGAATGTTGTTGGGGTTATTAAAGGGTCCCGTGAGGAAAATAAAAAAAAAATGATTTTTCACGGTAGAAGCGCTTCACGGGCCGCGAACTGGGCCGCAAACTGGTAGCGAAACGGGAATTTGCCATTTTGTGCTTCGTTTTAATTAAATTACTAGGTATAAGGGGGTGCGGGAGACGTATCCTAATCCCCTATGTTTCATGAGGGTGGCTGAGGAGGCTCATATATGTTGATACATCTCTTCCAGCGGCTGTGCGTGAGCTTTTTATTTTTTTTGCTGCGTGACGTCTGTTAACGTTCGATTCAATGGAAATCAGGAAGTGTTGACCGCCAATTTGTCACTGCGATAAAATATTTTGTTATAAATGAATCCTTATTGATAAACATTGTCTCCGCCATCTTGCCTTTTTTCCAATGCCACAATTTTGTCGTGCACGGCAGCCATTTTAGATGCCAGGCTGGTCCCAGGCTATCACCTACCCCTGCGGATGTAGTTTATGGCCCCAGCTGTAGAGAATCCAGACATGCCAACCCTCCCGATTCAGGCGTGAGACTACTGATTTCAGTGCTAGTCTCCCGCCTTCCGATTTCTGCAAGCAAAAACCCGGGGGCATATTACCAACAACTAGCGATAATTTTTGTCTCTAACTTGTTTAGAGACAAAAATTATCGCCGCACATCGGCGATTTTTATCGCAGATAAACCTTGCTATTAGCAAGGTTTATCGCAAATGCGATAAAAAACGGCCGCAAATGCATGAATATCGCAGAAAAGTCCGCGATATTCATGTATTATCGAGCAAATGCTCTTAGCCATGTTATCCACCTCCCATTGGATAACATGGCTAAGAACTGCTCAGGGCACTATCACTGACATGCAAAGCGGGCCCACGATGGTCGCTATCTCCTTTTAGCTGTCACTAACTGGTGTTAGCGACAGCTTGGTAATAGGGAGATAATTTTATCTCCGCTTTCTTGGCTTTTAAAGCCAAAAAAGCGGAGATAAACCCCCTTGATAATATGCCCCATGATTCCTCGGGGGTTTCAGCTGACAGGGCTTGGTATTGTGTTACGTGGTAATTCTTCCAGGAAACGTCAGAGGGTCGATGCAGGGGTTCTAGAAGGGATGATAAACCATTTAAGCCTCATAAACAAGCGCATGGTCTTTTAAAGATCTGTGAAGTACTCGGGGCGGCGGTGTGTGTGTGTCCTCTTTCAGGAGCGGGCGGGGGGGGGGGGGAATGCCAGCAACTTCCAGGCTAGGCAGTGTTCAACACTTGCATCACCCCTTCTCTGCCTGCTATTGCGCTCCATGCTTCGGAAAGGTAAGAAAAAGAACGTGCATTTGAGTTTGAAATGTCCGATCCTGTAGCAGTACACTTGCAAAGCCCACACATGACAATAACCCGATTCAAGGCCCCATTCACCCGTTTAAAAAAAAATATATAACACTCCAACAAAGTAACATTATAAAACTTTATTAACTTTTAAATATAATGAACAGAACAAAAACTGTAAAAACATTTAAACATTTTTCACCAAAAAAAGCAACATTTGTCAGAAGCTGTCTTTTGTGCGAATAGTCCCAAGGCAGCACAACGTGCTGAGTTCTGGACGGCACCCAGGTGATGTCGCCTGGGTGCCGCACTGGTTTTGGTATCCTACAATGCTGCTCCGAAAATTGGCGTGGGGCGTCCCGGGTGGTGCGGGGGGAGGCCTCGTCAGTAGCGGTCTGTTGTGCGAATAGTCCCAAGGCAGCAGAACGCGCTGAGATGTTGATGGCACCCAGGTGATGTCCAGTAAACTGCCGCACTGGTTTTGGTATCCTACAATGCTGCTCCGAAAATTGGCGTGGGGCGGCCCGGGGGGGGGGGGTGTGGGGGAGGCGGCGTGAACGGGCCTCCCCAGGTGGCGGCCATCCAGCTGAGTTGCGCCCGCTCTTGCGGCTACAGCGTCTCGCTCACCATGTTATTGAGTTGCTCCCACTCTTGCGGTGCAGCGATAGGCGGCTGCCACAGGACTCTTAAAATGGCGGACGGCTCTTCGGTTTTTGGCCTGGTCCACTAAAATGGCCCTGGGACACCTTGGAACTCGGACGCTTGCCTGCTAGGGCTTGGGCTCCATTCTCGAAAAGCTTCCCCTCAGCCGTGAAGATTCTACAAAAGTCTTGGGGGCCCTCGACTCCCGCAGGCTTCCGGTGGGGAGCGGCTGCCATGATTGCTCGCGGAATGACCACGACGGAGCCACGAGATGGTGGTGCTCTCATGCTGACGCCAGCTTCAGTCTGAAACATCCAGAAACAAGGTGAGGCTTTCATCGTTTGGGAAAAAAAAATGTTCTAAACCAATGAAAAGTGTTATTTTTAGGTCTTATGACCAAGCCTTCCATCTTTAGGAAACCAAAAGTAAAATGAACCAATGAAAAGTTTTATAAACAAGTCACATGACCTGTTATGCGGCATAGGGCTACAAAAAGCGTAGAAAATCCGTTGGCACGTGAGGCGGCGTCAGTAGCGGACCGATGTGCGAATAGGCCGAAGGCAGCACAACGCTCTGAGATCCGGATGGCAACGAGGTGGTGTCCAGGAAATTGCCGCACTGGTGTGGCCTTCCTACAATGCTGCGCCGAAAGTCGGCGTGGGGCGCCCCGTTGGCCTGTGAGGTCGCGTCAGTCAGTGGGGGCTGTGCGTCTCCCCCAAGATGGAGGCTCCTCGGCTGCAGTGCGGCGCCCCTTAGCGTTTCACTCGCCGTCCAACTGAGTTGCGTCCGCACTTGTGGCTACAGTAGGCCGAAGGCAGCACAACGCACCGAGATCCGGATGGCACCGAGGTGGTGTCCAGCAAATTGCCGCACTGGTTTGGCCATCCTACAATGCTGCGCCGAAAGACGGCGTGTCCAGCTGAGTTGCGGTCACTCTTGCGGTACAGTGACTCGAACGCGCCGAGATCCGGATGGCACCGAGGTGGTGTCCAGCAAGTTGCCGCACTGGTGTGGCCATCCTACAATGCTGCGCCGGAAGTCGGCGTGGGGTGCCCCGTTGGCTTATAAGGTGATGTCAGTAGTGGACCGATGTGTGAATAGGTCGGAACCAGCACAAGGCGCCAAGATCCGAATGGCAAGTCCTGGATGTTGAGTGCCATAGTTGAGAGTTCTGAGCAGTGCTTGTAAGACTATCTGAAGTTTATTATAAGAATCAGACTAAGTTGAAGACTGTCTGAAGCTTATTTGCACCTTTTGCAGCTTCACTATTTCCCAAGGTGGTGTCAAGCAAATTGCTGCACTGGTGTGGCCATTCTACAATGCTGCGCCGAAAGACGGCGTGTTCAGCTGAGTTCCGGTCACTCTTGCGGTACAGTGACTCGAACGCGCCGAGATCCGGATGGCACCGATGTGGTGTCCAGCAAGTTGCCGCACTGGTATGGCCATCCTACAATGCTGCGCCGAAAGACGGCGTGACCAGCTGAGTTCCGGTCACTCTTGCGGTACAGTGACTCGAACGCGCCGAGATCCGGATGGCACCGAGGTGGTGTCCAGCAAGTTGCCGCACTGGTGTGGCCATCCTACAATGCTGCGCCGAAAGTCAGTGTGGGGTGCCCCGTTGGCTTATGAGGTGATGTCTGTAGTGGACCGATGTGTGAATAGGTCGGAACCAGCACAAGGCGCCCTGCACTGTTGAGCTTTTTTCAATGCCTGTTTTTTGTTGTTTCCCCTCCATCAAAAACAAAAAAAAAATATAAAACTGTGCAAAAATACAAAAAAATGTTTAGAAAAGCAGTGCTTGTAAGACTGTCTGAAGCTCTTTTGCACCTGCTGCAGCTTCACTATTGCCCTGGTGTGGCCAAAGATCGCCCATGACATAGGCGGCCGGCTCCCGAGGTCCGGCGGAACTTTTTTCCTTTTCCTTTCTGCTTGTCCGACAATCCGTTTCACCTGAAGACACGACCAGGTTCCTGAATGTGTGCAGGGGGACGCTATTGATTGAATGAAAATGGCGACTTGACACAAAGCTGACTCAAGCGTTGCTGTTGATGCTATACAGACAAAAATTGGTTTTCAGTTTGTACATTCTTCAGGATTTTTTTTTCCATCCAAGGCTGATTGAGAGTTTGTAGAAAAATGGCTTCAGATTTTCCACATATTACTCTTCAACATTCTTCCTAAATGTAACAATGTGAGACTCACTAGGAGAACGGCTGTTTAACTTTCCTTTCAAAATGCTGCCAACAATATTTTCTGAATGGAAGACACCATCTTGTAGCATAAAGGGCCGAAAGGGGTTCTGGTCTGGCCGATTGTTGGTGGAGACATTTTGACTATATCTTGGACCTGCCCGGCCTCGCCCAAAATGGTGCCGGTATAAATGGGACTCGTAACTCCTTGCCCGCAAATGTATATCTAGAAAATTTTATTGTAAGTGGCCCTGTCTTATTTTAATTACAAAATGTACGTCCACCGATTCCGCAACTGTTAGACACCTTAGTTCTTGCAACCTAATGGCCCGCTCGTTACGTTCCTCTACAGTGTAAATGTCTCCTCATCATATACGATTTCAGTTTGCTCCGTGGCCGGCCCACGTGGTTATAGGCCCGTATTTGTATACTGACATTTTCACAATAAAGGTTTTTAAAACAAAACACGGTAGTAGTATTTAGATTGGTAAAGTTTTTACTTTTAGTCACTGTTTTCGTTTCAGTAAAAGGCAAGTGAAATAAAGCAGTCCAATTACATGACGGATAAAAGGTATAATATGTAGGAACGCAGTAAAGATAAATGGTCAAGGGCAATTGTGTTTTCCACTCCTGCAACATAAAGTGATCGATAAGAATCTGATAATCAGGCGTATCGGCGACTAAGACAGCAGGCCGAGTCTCTTTTACTCAACGGCTCCGTCATGGAACGAAGAAACGCCCTTTATCTCGAAAAAGGAATATATTTTACTTGCAGGACAGTTGTAAATTTTCCGGGAAAGTACATTAGCCTGGAATATTATAACATATATGTTTAAAAAAAAAGAATGTTCGAAAACAATAAAAAGCGTAATTTTTAGGTCATATGACCAAGCTTTTCATCATTAAAATAACAAAAGTAAAATGAACCAATGAAAAGTTTTATTAAGAAGTCACATGACCTGTTATGCTTACGTTACGCGCTGCGCGCCGCGCCCCGGATCACTTCCGGGTGCGCTAACGCGGCGTGTCATAAAACGCATTACGCGACAACGTAGGTCAAGAATATAGTCAAAATGTCTCCACCAACCAGCGTTCGGAACACAACCCCTTTCAGCAGTCCAAAAAGTTCTGTTAAATGACAACAGAGGGGACAGGCAACAAGAACCATCAGTCAAAGAGGGGAGGGCAAGTTCTTCTCTTCCGGGTCATGTTGGGGCGCTACCGGAACTGATCGAATTGGTAGACTACAGTGTTTCTGGATGTTTCAGACTAAAGCTGGCGTCAGCATGAGAGCACTACCATCTCGTAGCTCCGTCGTGGCCATTTCACGAGCAGACATGGCAGCCGCTCCCCACCAGAAGCCTGCGGGAGTCGGGGGCCCCCAAGACTTTTGTAGAATCTTCAAGGCTGAGGGGACGCTTTCGAGAATGGGACCCAAGCCCTATCAGGGAAGCGTCCGAGTTCCAAGGTGTCCCAGGGCCATTTTAGTGGACCTGGCCTAAAACCGAAGAGCCGGCCGCCATTTTGAGAGTCCTGTGGCAGCCGCCTATCGCTGCACCGCAAGAGCGGGAGCAACTTAACTACATGGTGAGCGAGACGCTGTAGTCGCAAGAGCGGGCGGTAAACAGCTGAATGGCGGAAGAGGCACAGTGTAGCAAAAGCGGGCGGAATGGCAACTAAAACGGTAAAGGGGCGCCCCACTACAGCGTGTCTTCAGGTCAAACGGATTGTGGGACAAAGTCCAGAATAGAAGAGTCATCAAAAGGCAAAAAGTTCCGCCGGACCCCGGGAGCCGGCCGCCTATGTCGGGGGCGATCTCAGGCTACACCAGTGCTATAAGACTTGGGGAGGGGGTCGGAGCCAAGCGTCTTCTCCGAGTCCGTGCCATCACACCGCCCCTCGGGGGCCTCCGTCAAGCGGTTTAGGGAGGTACCATATAACATTGTTTTCAAATGCAGTCAGGTCCACAAACGACCCTCACTTACTTTGAGAATAGTGAAGCTGCAGTAGGTGGAAATAAGCTTCAGACAGTCTTACAAGCACTGCTTTTGTAAACATTTTTTGATTTTTTTGTATTTTTGCACAGTTTTATATATTTTTTTGTTTTTGATGGAGGGGAAACAACAAAGCACAGGCATTGAAAAAGGCTCAAACTCTGAACTATGGCACCCAACATCCAGGACTTTCCATCCGGATCTTGGCGCCTTGTGCTACTTCCGACCTATTCACACATCGGTCCACTACTGACATCATCTTATAAACCAACGTTATGTAAATAGTTATTTAATAAAATGTTTTACCCTGTTTCTTTGCTGGTGTGTTGTCTATATTTTTAATATTTGCATAGGGTTTGTCGTTATTTTGGGCGGGATGGGTGACGGAGCCGAGCTGTCTTGCAGCCCTCATGGTGTGGAGCTCAGTTCATCTCACTAGTTTCGTATTTCTCATGAGGGGTTGTGGTTAATGTTTCTATTTTAGCGAGGTCAAAAAGAGATCCCATTAGTGGCCTACTGATTTTGCTCGATTCCATTTGTTTTTTTACACGATTTTTCACTATCTGCAAAGACTAAACAGAGTATTGCGACTCTGTGCTTGTTTGTAAATAGAGAATGAACCAAAGAGAACCAATTCTAAAACAGTAAATGCTTGGATAACAATCAATCAAATGGAGAGAGAAGCAGGCACGACGGATTACAACGGGGCAAAGGCCTGCGTTAACTACCCTTCACTATCTACAAAGAGAGAGTACTCCTAAGAGAAAAGAGAGGGGAAGGGGGGTGCAGCGTTCAAAGCACATCAGCGTGCATAAATACGAAAATGTTTTTATCTATCACGTACTTGACATTTTAAAGCTTTTCATATTTGCTATTAAAAAACCATTGAAATTCACTGAAAAAACCATAGGTTATAGTCTATATATAGTTAGGAATTTGCATTTACAAAACCTTGAAAATTCAATGAAAAAACCATTGGTTTTAGGCCATATATAGTTAGGGATTTGCATTTACAAAACCTTATTTTACTCGCATAAAACCATTGAAATTCCATATATAGTTAGATGCGCTAACTATATATCGCGCACCCGCAATCCACTGCTGATGATGTCACATATTACATCATTCATGACATGGTTAGTGACATCACTGATGACATCACTGATGACATCTCAAATGACATCACTGATGACATCACTGATAACATCTCATTTGACATTACTGATCACATCACTGATGATATCATTCATGTGATAATACGATGAACCTCTTCAGACTCTAATATAACCTTAGATACAATCAGTGTAAACAGACACTCTCAGACTGTCACTCATCCATGGAGTTACTCACACACCTAGTCAGTCATGCAAAGAATCAATCACACCTCCATTTCCTCAACTATACAGTTATACACACCTTACTTATTCAAACATATACTAACACATATTTTCTCTCTTATACAATCCCTGATACAAGTTCACAATGATCCATACAGCCACTCACACATTCACTGGCTCTTATGCACAGTTATTTATATATGTCAACTCTCACATATACTATGTTTTACATATGTACTTACTTTGACATGAAGCACTGAGATATCCATTCACTCACCAATACACTCATGCACACAGTCAACCGCCCATACAGCTGTTTCCACATGCACTTTTGAAACCAATCATCTAGTGAATCAACTGCTCACACATCCATGCACAGAGTCCTACACCTCCCAACCACCCACACACACACTCAATCTCCCCTACAAATACTTGGGCAACCAATCAATAACCCATATAGTTACTCATATAGCTACTTATCAACACATGCAACAGTTTACAGAACAACAGACATAATGATGCACAAATTAAGACAATTTAGTCACTAACCCATGCACTCAGTGAGACACATTTAATCACTCACTCATACAGTCAGTCATGCACCTACTAAATCCTTCATCCAGACACTTATACATCCACTCATTCTTCAATATGTAAGACATATTTTAACTTTACAGAAACATACAGTCACTGGATGTTGTCATCAGTGATGTCATCAGTGATGTCATTTGAGATGTCATCAGTGATGTCATCAGTGATGTCACTAACCATGTCATGAATGATGTAATATGTGACATCATCAGCAGTGGATTGCGGGTGCGCGATATATAGTTAGCGCATCTAACTATATATGGAATTTCAATGGTTTTATGCGAGTAAAATAAGGTTTTGTAAATGCAAATCCCTAACTATATATGGCCTAAAACCAATGGTTTTTTCATTGAATATATATATATATATATATATATTCACTGAAAAAACCATAGGTTTGACACATGTTATAGTTAGCTGGAAATTTTACTGACATAAAACCAATGAAATTCCACGTTATAGTTAGTTGGACTCACTATAACTTGAGCGTGCAATGCACTGCTGATGACGTCACATATTACATCACTCATGACATGGTCAGTGACATCACTCATGACATCACTGGTGACACCATCCAGTGAATGTGTATCTTACTGAAAAATAAATATTAGTGAATAATGTTTAAATATTTAAATATATATATTAGTGTTTCACTTTGTGTATAAGTGGCTACATGTGTTGGTAAGTAGCTACATGCGTATGTATATGGGTTATTAGATGTTTCTCTTAGTATCAGTATGAGTGTCTATATGGTTTGGTGGGGGTATTACTTAGCACATAGATGCATGAGTGACTGACTCTCTGTTTGTATGTGTTTTGAAGACAGCATATGTGCAGGAGTGTATGGGTGGATGAGTGTGTATATGTGTTTGTTAGTGAGTGAATGACTGTCTCACTAGTGTCTTTATCAGTAACGACATATGTTTTAATCTAGTATATGTGAATATTGATGTATATAAGTGACTATATGTGAGAGTAAGAGATTGAAAGAGTTCCTGTTTAAATAAGTATGTGTTTCTATAAGTGATTGTTTAAGAGAATAAATATGTGTAATTTTCAATAGAAGTAAGGTGGAAGTGTGTGTATAACTCTATATTCAAATAAATGGATGTTCAATAGTTTATTTCCACGTGTGAGTATGTGTGTGAGTAACTTTTCGATGATTGTCGGTGTGTAACAGGATGTATAGGTGTATCACTTCATATGATGAGTGAGTATATGTATGAGTGGATGTGTATATAGATGGTGGAATTACTGAATTACTTGTTGTAACTGATATGGGTATCTGCATTTTTTTTTAAATTTCAGTTTCTATTTTTGAATATGTGTTTCAAGGGTTACATTACAGTGAAAGGAGGTCTGTCACTATGTCACAAGGATGGTGTCATCAGGGATGTCACTGACCATGTCATGAGTGATGTAATATGTGACGTCATCAGCAGTGCATTGCACGCGCAAGTTATAGTGAGTCCAACTAACTATAACGTGGAATTTCATTGGTTTTATGTCAGTAAAATTTCCAGCTAACTATAACATGTGTCAAACCTATGGTTTTTTCAGTGAATTTCATAGGTTTTTTAAATGCTACTTCCTAACTATAACGTGTGTAAAACCTATGGTTTTTTCTGTGAATTTCATTGGTTTTTAAAATGCTAATTCAGAAAAATGTCGTGTATGCAACCTATACTTTTGGCAATAAAGTTCTGGCAATATTTTTTTCGAAAACAAGCCGTTTTCTTCACTGTTGAAGTTGCATAGAGACTCCTTGTAAAGCAATACAGAATTCGAAAGTCTGTACCTTGCCTTTTTTTAAACACATTAAAATTTGTCTGTAAATAAAAATAGCCTTACTAAACTTTCGTGCGCGACCCGGTGTGCGCACTCTCGGCAACAGTTGTCAATAAAATGGATATCGCATTTCCAGGCTTTCGTGCGCGACCGAGTGCGCGCACAGGCCTATATATTTCGTAAAAACCTTGCAATTTGAACTTATTGAATTTCTTCATACACCCCTCAAAGAACTTATAGTACGTCAAAGAGACTGTACCTAGACTTCTTTTTTATTCTTATGAAACTTTTCAGTAAATGGAGCCGAATGTGTTTTTAAACTTTCGTGCGTTACCAGATGTACACACCTTGGTATTTTTTTTAGAAATATAAAACGTTTCATACTTTAACAATTGTGTGCTTAAATCCAGCTCAGAAGATATACAAAATCATGATGGTAGTTGGTTCAACCCGGACCGTTTATTAGAGATAGATCGTCCAACTCCACCGGAAGACACCCCTAATAAAAAGGACATATATATAAAATGCGGACTAGCCGCTGTATCGTGCTAGCAAACTATAACATATAAATCGTTAGAAAAAACAAAAGGAATCGAGCAAAATCAGTAGGCCACTGATGGGATCTTTTTTTGACCTCGCTAAAATAGAAAAATTAGGAACAACCCCTCATGAGAAATATGAAACTAGTGAGAGAAACTGAGCTCGACGCCATGATGGCTGCAAGACAGCTCGGCTCCGCCGCCCACCCCACCCAAAATAACGACAAATATTATAAAGATACACAACACACCAGCAAAGTAACAGGGTAAAACGTTTTATTAAATAACTATTTACATGGCAGCCTACTGCAACATGAAAACAACACTTTCAATTGGTTCTTAATAGTTTCAATTCTGGAATTTACACGCAGCACTCCACCCACTTCCCTCACTATCTTTTCTACTCTCAAGAGACAACAACGTCCTACATCTTTCGGAAGACTTTGGTGAAATGGCTACCGTATCTCATTCATCTTCCGAATCTGACCAAAATGATCGACTACCTTTAATAAGAAAAAATAAATCTTTCATCTGGGAATCTTTCACTTATCCTGAAGATCAAAAGAAAGTGAATGCACCAAAAGTAACCTGCACGATATGTGACTTGGTTCTCTCAAGAAGAAATCCAGCAAAAAAATATTCCTTTTCCATACATACCATGGTGCGGCATGTCAAACAAGTGCACCCTCTGCAATTTGCAGAGGCAACGACAAGAGCCCTGGCCACGCTATTACCATTAGAGGTGGCCAGCACATCTTCTGATCGACGACCTGTATCTCCATGGAGTGCAGAGATGGACTTCAGATATTTAACTATATATGGTCTATAACCTATGGTTTTTTCAGTGATTTTCTTTGGTTTTTTAATAGCAAATATCAAAAGCTTTTTTGTGGAAAATGACTAAAATTAGGTATACATAAGCGGCGTTCATTTATGTTCACCACAGCCATTTTTAAAAGTAAAGTGAAAGTCGCGAAACAGTGGCCACGCCATCTAGTCCCTTTTAGGCCCCATCATGCACGTAAGTAACAGCCATTTTCTGTGTCATGGCCTCTCTGCCCACTGCCAATAGCCTATGATTGTTCAAAATTGGTTCTCTTTGAGTCATTCTCTGTTCACAAATAAGCATAAAGTCGCAATACTCTATTTAGTTTTTGCAGATAGTGAAGGATAGGTAGTGCACACTTTTGTCCCCTTTGTAACCTGTCATGCCCATCTCTGCCCCGTTTGTTGGTAGTTGGTTCAACCCGGACCGTTTATTAGAGGTAGATCGTCCGACTCCACCGGAGGACCCCCCTAATAAAAAGGACATATATATAAAATGCGGACTATCCGCTGTATCGTGCTAGCAAACTATAACATATAAATCGTTAGAAAAAACATGAAACTAGAGAGACGAACCGAGCTCGATGCCATGATGGCTGCAAGGGGACCTTGTTAAGACACGCTGACGCCACCCCACTGACGACGTTTCAGTTTCAGCGGGTGCTTGCGATGTCGATTTCTGCCGCGGGCTTGAACCCTGGCGATTTTGGGACTCATTCCTTTCGGATAGGGGCTGCTACGGAAGCTACAGCCAGGGGTATGAATGTTGATCAAATAAAACGTGTGGGGCGTTGGTCCTCGAACTGTTATAAGAGGTATGTACGGTTGCACATGTTGTGAAGCTGTAACGATGTACTCACGCTTCTTGTTTTTGTTTGGTTTTCAGTTGCGCAAGCCTACGAGGCGGGGCGGACTGTCCAGTCGACCCGACACCGGGGGGCCAGCGGTCAGACATTACCAGCTGTGAAAAAGGAGGTGTGGGTCGTGGGCCACTCATACGTGAGGCGTGCCGCGGACGTATTCAAAGCAGGTGACATGATTCACGTGGCTGGGGAATACGGGTACAGTGTGTCCTTCTACGGAAAGGGCGGGCTCTGTATTGACCAGTTTCAGGCATTTTTCGAGGGTTTGTTAGGGCGGACAAGGTCACCGCCGTCTGTAGTCATAGTACATCTTGGGGGCAATGATTTGGTGACCACTGGTAGACGACTTCTTCTTGAGGCGATGCTTTCCACGGTAAGTTGGTTGGTGAGAAGAGTTCCAGGGTGCACGATTGCATGGTCCCATATGATCCCACGGAAAGTGTGGCGGGGGGCTATTTCTGTTTCTGCGCTGAATCATTCAGTAAGGAAAATTAATAATAAAGTGAGTAGATTGTTTTGTTCAAGTACTCTGCATTCTGTTTCGCATGGTTGTATTAAAGGGGACAGTATGTATTTGGGGGACGGTGTTCATTTGTCCCGGGTGGGGAACGAATTACTCATAGGAGACTTCATAGCATGGTTAAGGAGTTTACAACATGACCTTTAGGTAGGAGTGTTTTGTGGGGGGTCCGGATAGCCGGTCAACTATCCGGCCTGTGGCGGTAAGGTCATGATCGGTGAGCAGTAATTGGAAGATCCCTATGAGGGGGCGTCACCCATTACGGATGGGAGCGCGTGGGGGAGGTGGCCAATTGGCCCCTCAATGGGGAGGCGGTCCTGTCTAAGGAGAGGCCGCCGGAAGGAAAGGAAAGGTGGTCAAGGCCCCTTCCTGGATAGGAGGGGCTACGGCCCCTCCTGGGGAATTTCCCGGGGCCAGGACATCTGCGACGGCAGATGGGTAAGTTGTGTGGGGTGCGGGAGGGGGTTTACGCTACCTTTTAGACACCTCACACGAGTCCTCGAACGACCGTTAAATGGCGTCGAGTTTATTTGGGCCCCCGTCAAGTACAAAGGGAAATTGGTAAATGCACTTGAGGTACGCCTCTGTGCGGTCGCCCCTCTCACAAGTGAGGGGGGTATTTCTGGTTTAGGGATCTGACACCGGTTACAACCTTGCCGTTGGCCCTTAACGTTAGGATGTACAATTTCAAGTCAAATGTTTTGTAGGATGTTAGTTCGGCTAGGAGAACCTTTGTATTAGAGATCTGTTAAGGTTAGCCAACATCGTAATGTGGAAATTAAATTGTACATTATATGAAACTGTTATTTTAATGTTTTCTTTTGTTTCATATTTTAATAAATACGGCCGGGAAGGGTGACTCCCTTCCCGCCTTCCAAAAGTTCAAGAACTGTTTCCGGTTTCCCAATTCTTGGGGATTGTGTTGAGAGGGGGTGGCGGGTATCTCGGCCATATGGAAAGGGGCGACCAATCGGTCCCCGAATGTATGGTCGAGTACCACGATCCCCCCGGGAAGCCATCTTGGGCGGGAGGCGAGTCTCGGCTGGTATGCCCGAAGCGGCGTAGCCGGGGCGCGCCTTTTTCCCGCCCTAGAGTGGGCTGGCCTAGACACCAACACGGCCGGCCACGCCCTTGGAGGCAGGCGGGGGCAGGTTCACGCCCACCCTGAAGACGGATAAAAGGAGCAGAAGCTAACAAAGCATCCTCTTGTTCCTGTGCTCTGAAGCTGCACCTCCCCGCTGCACGTGAGCTCGAGACGGAACGAAGAGCAATTTTGACCCACCCACCAGCCCCTGAGGACAGCGATTCGTTGTAAATACAGTTGATAGTATCTTTGATTTTCTCTGCTTTCTTACAGGTTGTGATGATTGTCGTGATAGTTCTTAACGATGCAATAAAGATTGATGAATTTCAGTATATGTTGCTAATAAAGTAATTTTGAACAATGATTGATCAGTATTTACGCTTGATAATAAATGCTGTTTTGCTTTAGAGATCGTAGTAACTTAGGTAAAACTGTCGTATTTATTTTGGTCGGGCGGTAAGGTCATGATCGGTGAGCAGTAATTGGAAGATCCCTATGAGGGGGCGTCACCCATTACGGATGGGAGCGCGCGGGGGAGGTGGCCAATTGGCCCCTCAATGGGGAGGCGGTCCTGTCTAAGGAGAGGCCGCCGGAAAGAAAAGGAAAGGTGGTCAAGGCCCCTTCCTGGATAGGAGGGGCTACGGCCCCTCCTGGGGAATTTACCGGGGCCAGGACATCTGCGACGGCAGATGGGTAAGTTGTGTGGGGTGCGGGAGGGGGTTTACGCTACCTTTTAGACACCTCACACGAGTCCTCGAACGACCGTTAAATGGCGTCGAGTTTATTTGGGCCCCCGTCAAGTACAAAGGGAAATTGGTAAATGCACTTGAGGTACGCCTCTGTGCGGTCGCCCCTCTCACAAGTGAGGGGGGTATTTCTGGTTTAGGGATCTGACACCGGTTACGACCTTGCCGTTGGCCCTTAACGTTAGGATGTACAATTTCAAGTCAAATGTTTTGTAGGATGTTAGTTCGGCTAGGAGAACCTTTGTATTAGAGATCTGTTAAGGTTAGCCAACATCGTAATGTGGAAATGAAATTGTACATTATGTGAAACTGTTATTTTAATGTTTTCTTTTGTTTCATATTTTAATAAATACGGCCGGGAAGGGTGACTCCCTTCCCGCCTTCCAAAAGTTCAAGAACTGTTTCGGGTTTCCCAATTCTTGGGGATTGTGTTGAGAGGGGGTGGCGGGTATCTCGGCCATATGATTAGCTGAGATTCCAAAATACTGTCTTGCAGATTAACTTTCTCCATAAAGTCCCTTGCACAAACATTCTGCAAATGAGGTCCACTTTTTAATATATGATTAACTGCATAAGAAAGCCCAGACAAATCACTTTCAAACAGTAGATGAAATAAATATGGAATGCATTGACGAAACCTTGGATCTTCTGCATATAATCTTAGAGTCCGGTATTCAGCAGCAGGAATTTGAACTGGTCGATCATCATATCGTCCACCACAACCTGTTGGAAATAATTGTGGAAAACAACGAGCTTCCAAACTTTATTCCCATACACTAATGGGACTTCCTTTTGCTGCTTTCATTTGAAACAAGTCAATTGCATTTCCCATTACTTCTTTGGAATGCAAAGGATGAACAGTATAATGTTCATATATTTCTTCAGTTCTAGACACATCAACTTTTTCAATTTGACCAACTGAAGAATCACTATCTTCTTCTATAGCTGTTTCCTCTGCTCCAACACTTACATCTTTGTAGTACTCATTGTTTTTGACCAAATACAACGTTGCCTTCTTGACTTTTTTAACATCCACTAAATCTTGCCAGATTTTCTTACTCTTTGTTGGAACCCCATTAACTAGAATAACGAAAGGATCTTCTTCTACTCTTTCTACACCAATTGTATTAATATTTTTCTTTACATCTAGAGGCAAATAAACAACTCTTCCCTTTAATCCTCTCAGTAAATCTGATGGAGGCAATTTCCCTGTCTTAGGCTCCATGCGTACAATAGCCTGAAAAGGATGGACACATTGGTATAAGTATTTAGATCCATCAATTCAGAAGGAATATCTATCAACTGAAGATTATTATAAACTGCTCTAGCAGGCATTCTATTTTCATTTAATTTATTTGAACAATAATTACAAATACGCTGATCCAAACTCAAATCAAAAGAATTCTCCAATAACAAATAACTTACAAAATCCTTCCATTCACTATTATTTTCCAAATCACTTTTTGCATATAAATCAACTAACCTAGTCTGAATCTTATAATGAGTCCGTCGACAACACACACAAGTTAAATTAGGCCTCTCACTTGATTTCACCTTAAACTTGATAATTTCCTCATCAAACTTTTCAATACTTGAAATTTGTCCATTATCTTCTGCATTACCATCCATTACTATATCTATTTCTACACTGTCCTCTTTGTTCCCAAAATAACAAAACTCAATTTCTTCACAAATAGTCTTCACATCCACTTCAGATCCAAAAGAGCACTATTTAACTGTTTAAGCTTAAGTGCGGGACTTTTTGCATAATACAACTTTCTCACTAATTTCCTCACGTTATTATGATGCACTGCTAACATCCTAAAATGATGAAAAACACTCCGACAAACTTTTCTAGAAAGACAAGCTAGTGAATGCCCATGCAAACCTGTGCTTTCTCTCACTCTGCAAGGATCTAACTCTTGCAGGATCTTCATTTTTTGTTTGAGACTTTTCTTACTATATGTACGTAAGAAATTTCGAAGCAAATCGATTGATTCCTGTCGCACACTACAAATACTACTGCATTTCCATGTGTACACTGGACCCTTAGTACGTCTCCCTAAAACTTCATCAGCTAACACCTCTTCTGCATCTCTAGATACAAGTTTCTCTTTTTCCATCACACAACTATCTTTCACCTCATAGGCACGACCACTGGTGTCAACTGCATGCACCAAATCATTTTCCTGAAAGTAACTCTCCTCATTGAAAAAAGGCTCAGAACTTGAACTATGCATCCATTCACCAGAAAATACTTCACAAAAATTACTCCGATTAATAATTCTTTTCCATCTACTGTTCGATTTGAAAACATCAATGGACTTATTAAGTGTCCTAATTCTATTGATTATTAAAATAAATAATTTTTTCTTAACTTCAAAAGCCTGATCAACAATCTTTTCTACACTTTTCTTTTTCTTGTAAAAAGCAGCTCTTAGTTTACTTTTCTTATCATTTTTTAGCAAATTTAAAACTACCCTATTGCGAAACATTCGCCTACGAATGTCCCTAAAAAGATTTACCCTTCTATTGCTATCCATTCTCTTCTCTCCTGCTCCAATGGAAACATTTTTTGTGGGCTTCTCCTTCCTTTTTAGATTTGTTGACTTTTTCTGTATATTCACATTAGCAATATCATTTTTTTTTCTACGACATATGTTGCGAAGAAAAGACTTAATTGGCTTACCAGAAGCTTTTCTGGTGTTTTTTGAAGTACTTGTTGAAGAGGATTCCATAAACTCTGTTGTTGATGTTCTCCTTTTCCGTATGTTATTTTTGATATTTCTTTGCTTTGAAGGAATTTTTGCTTGCTTTTCAGAAGTTGATTTGAATCTGTTGTTCTGTTAAAAAAACACATGAAAGACCACTATTAGCAAACAACAAAGTAATGTTAAAAAGCAAACAATATATACAATAAATTGCAACATATTTAAGTTTATACAATAGCAACTCAGGGCTTTATTTATAAAGGCCTTGCACCACCAGTGCGTCACTTATTACCCATGTTTAAAGTGATGCATCAGCTGCACAAGGCAATCATAAAAAAGGGCAAAATGAAAATACCAATCAATTGCACCCAAAAATCGATTTTTGAATAACATGTAAGAAACACTGCGCAGAACCTATGTACAACCACTCAATATCATCAAACAAAGTCAGGGCCTGATTTATAAAGGCCTTGCGCCACCAGTGCGTCACTTATTACCCATGTTTAAAGTGATGCACCAGCTGCACATGGCAATCATAAATAAGGGCCAAATGCAAATACCAATCAATTGCACCCAAAAATCGATTTTTGAATAACATGTAAGAAACACTGCGCAGAACCTATGTACAACAACTCAATATCATCAAACAAAGTCAGGGCCTTATTTATAAAGGCCTTGCGCCACCAGTGCGTCACTTATTACCCATGTTTAAAGTGATGCACCAGCTGCACATGGCAATCATAAATAAGGGCCAAATGCAAATACCAATCAATTGCACCCAAAAATCGATTTTTGAATAACATGTAAGAAACACTGCGCAGAACCTATGTACAACCACTCAATATCATCAAACAAAGTCAGGGCCTTATTTATAAAGGCCTTGCGCCACCAGTGCATCACTTATTACCCATGTTTAAAGTGATGCATCAGCTGCACAAGGCAATCATAAAAAAGGGCCAAATGCAAATACCAATCAATTGCACCCCAAAATCGATTTTTGAATAACATGTAAGAAACACTGCGCAGAACCTATGTACAACCACTCAATAACATCAAACAAAGTCAGGGCCTGATTTATAAAGGCCTTGCGCCACCAGTGCGTCACTTATTACCCATGTTTAAAGTGATGCATCAGCTGCACAAGGCAATCATAAAAAAGGGCCAAATGCAAATACCAATCAATTGCACCCAAAATCGATTTTTGAATAACATGTAAGAAACACTGCGCAGAACCTATGTACAACCACTCAATATCATCAAACAAAGTCAGGGCCTGATTTATAAAGGCCTTGCGCCACCAGTGCGTCACTTATTACCCATGTTTAAAGTGATGCATCAGCTGCAGAAGGCAATCATAAAAAAGAGCCAAATGCAAATACGAATCAATTGCACCCAAAAATCGATTTTTGAATAACATGTAAGAAACACTGCGCAGAACCTAAGTACAACCACTCAATATCATCAAACAAAGTCAGGGCCTTATTTATGAAAGCCTTGCGCCACCAGTGCGTCACTTATTACCCATGTTTAAAGTGATGCATCAGCTGCACAAGGCAATCATAAAAAAGGGCCAAATGCAAATACCAATCAATTGCACCCAAAAATCAATTTTTGAATAACATGTAAGAAACACTGCGCAGAACCTATGTACAACCACTCAATATCATCAAACAAAGTCAGGGCCTGATTTATAAACGCCTTGCGCCACCAGTGCGTCACTTATTACCCATGTATACAGTGATGCATCAGCTGCACAAGGCAATCATAAAAAAGGGCCAAATGCAAATACCAATCAATTGCACCCAAAAATCGATTTTTGAAACACATGTAAGAAACACTGCGCAGAACCTATGTACAACCACTCAATATCATCAAACAAAGTCAGGGCCTTATTTATGAAAGCCTTGCGCCACCAGTGCGTCACTTATTACCCATGTTTAAAGTGATGCATCAGCTGCACATGGCAATCATAAATAAGGGCCAAATGCAAATACCAATCAATTGCACCCAAAAATCGATTTTTGAATAACATGTAAGAAACACTGCGCAGAACCTATGTACAACCACTCAATATCATCAAACAAAGTCAGGGCCTGATTTATAAAGGCCTTGCGCCACCAGTGCGTCACTTATTACCCATGTTTAAAATGATGCACCAGTTCCATAAGGCAATCATAAAAAAGGGCCAAATGCAAATACCAATCAATTGCACCCAAAAATCGATTTTTGAATAACGTGTAAGAAACACTGCGCAGAACCTATGTACAACAACTCAATATCATCAAACAAAGTCAGGGCCTGATTTATAAAGGCCTTGCGCCACCAGTGCGTTACTTATTACCCATGTTTAAAGTGATGCATCAGCTGCACAAGGCAATCATAAAAAAGGGCCAAATGCAAATACCAATCAATTGCACCCAAAAATCGATTTTTGAATAACATGTAAGAAACACTGCGCAGAACCTATGTACAACCACTCAATATCATCAAACAAAGTCAGGGCCTGATTTATAAAGGCCTTGCGCCACCAGTGCGTCACTTATTACCCATGTTTAAAGTGATGCATCAGCTGCACAAGGCAATCATAAAAAAGGGCCAAATGCAAATACCAATCAATTGCACCCCAAAATCGATTTTCGAATAACATGTAAGAAACACTGCGCAGAACCTATGTACAACCACTCAATATCATCAAACAAAGTCAGAGCCTTATTTATGAAGGCCTTGCGCCACCAGTGCGTCACTTATTACCCATGTTTAAAGTGATGCATCAGCTGCACATGGCAATCATAAAAAAAGGCCAAATAAAAATACCATTCATTTGCACCCAAAATCGTTTTTTGTATAACATTTTAGAAACACAACACAGGACTTATATACTAACATACAATTTCACTTCTAAAACATAACTATCTGCTTCCAAATATTCTCCATAGAGCAAATAAGTCTCTATCTAAATTAAATAAATCATTACTTACCTTTACAAATGCTTTTGGAGATTGAGAACAGTGTCAGACACACACACCAATTTTTCTTTATCAGAGCAAAAGGTGTGCTCTCAATACACTGAAACCAAGACTGGCATATAAAATCTCTATCTTTGTACACATATGCCTTAATTCAACCAATCAAAAGTCTTCCCTCACTATTTTCAAACCAACACCCATCCCCCTCTCAGACCTTTCTATCTGTTACCATAGCAACTCCCTCCTAACTGAACTCTAAGGTTCAAAAGTTTATCTTACAATGTTGCAAATTAACTCAGCAAGGATGTTTGACCTCTCAATACAGCAGCCTATCCAGGCAGGGCACGAGTCGGGGTACCACGCGGGTGGACGGCATCCCCCCACTTATTTCCGAGGGTTTTTCAGGGTAGACGCCGTCCACCCTGCTAAATCAAAACCCCGTCCACCATTTAAAAAAGGGAGCGCGGCGCGCACAAAGTAAATAAAGCAGGGCGAGTGGCTGGCTGAATCCCGAAGTTACCAAGCACGCCGGTGGTCACCACGCCCCTGCATCTACAATTTGTCCGTAATTTTAACCGGGCACAGCTTGCCCCCACCTCCCTTCTTGACTCCGATGCTGTATGAAAGCTCCGACCCCCAGCAGCACTGTAAAGGCACAGCGGGATGGCAACCCTCACACCTCCAGCCCTTGATGAGCTGTTAAGAGGTGCTTGAAGGTGACAGAGGGAGGGGCGGCAGCTTCGGAGCAGGGGCATCCATTCACATGCAAACAGCCCTGAATGCGTTTTGTATCTGCTATTTAGAGGGGGGCTCACACATTCCATTTCTACCCAGGGCCCCAAACATCCTAGACTCGGCCAGATTACACCTCTGATTACACCGAGGCAGCACCTGCTTCTCTTCACCGAGCTGTATGGAGTTAATTGAAGGCAGTGCGGTTGGTGAGCAGTTTTATTTGTATGTGAATTCACGAATGCAAACTATTCTTGAAATAGTTAGTAGGGTTGTTCACTATAATGCGGAACTGGCTTGTTGCGGTACTTGCATCACAAACTAATTGGCGATGTAGTGCAAATTATCTGGTGCACTAATGTCACCAGTTGCTTGTACAGAAAATGGGTATCTGCATTGTACTATCACTGTTGCAGTTTGACTGAGTTGATGAAGCGTATGTGCCAGCAGTTCTTTTAACTGAGCATACATGAAAGACAAGTGATTTGTAGTTAAATCTTGTCGACGTCTTTGTGTGTGTAATAAACCAATCCAAGTAGCTGCGCTGTCCTCTAGTAGCATTGGCAAAGAATTGCTTAATCATAAAAACGTTCCTGTACAGAAAAGTGCAGCTGACGATTTTATGTTCAATTTAATCCGCGATAATTTAATATTTGATCGCAATAGACGAATACAATGGTCTCACACCTTTAGTGTAATGATTGTGGTATTCCGTTTTTATTCAAGAACATGTCCTTTTTCTTAGGCCGGAGTGCACAGATTTTTATTGTTGCTGTTCACTTTGGGCTTTGTGGTGCTGTTCTCTTCTGAATGTGGTATGAGGTTCTTTTAAAGGTTTATTTTGTAGATTCATGGAAGGATGCAGTTCATTCTATTTCGTTAACACTTAACCAACTGTATGGTTATGGTGATGGGGTTGTCGGTGGTTGTATTTGTGTTACGGTGGCGGACGGCGTGAATGTGCTGTGGCAGCTATTGGCCCATTCTGTTTTGTTACATTGTTGAGGGCATGATGCTTCTCGGTGTTTAAAAGGTGTTTTGGTATAGATTGGGAAGTGACTATTGCTGGCTATGCACACCTGTGCAGCGTTGGAATATTGTGTTCTCGGCCTATTGCTGGGATTTGGAACGCTTGTAGTGGTTCAAGCCTGCAATGTTTTGGGCGAGGCCAAGCACTCATGACCTGTCAACGGAGTGAATCATAAGCCTTTGAGTTAATCACCTGACCTGGACCTGTACCTGTCCCAGTCTCAGCGCTGAACTGGGAACGCAAAGCACCCATGGCAAATTTTCAAACCAGCTCCCAGTAAGCCTCACTACTACAAAGTGAGGCATTTAGGGATTCTCCGACCAAGACAATTTGAGAGAAAATGATGCATTCAACTCAGTTGTCATTATGTTCAATTGTGTAAGCTTTCAAAGCATATTAAATTTACTTATTGTGCACCAGGATACAACAATCCTTGTTGAGGCTCAGTGATTACCTTACTATCACCTCTCAACGGTACCTAATCTCCCCAGAACTCCTCTCGCATGTATTTTATTTTTATAGCATCTCCCCTACCAGTGTAGTGTCAAAGCACTTTACTTCGCACACATACTGAGGATGATTCAGACACATGTAAATCAGTGTGTAGAAAAGGTTACTTTAGGCAAAGGGGATATCTTTGTTTATTTTTATTATATGTATTATTGCTTTACAACTATTTGTACTGTTAGCTTTACTGACTTACCTGTTTGACTAGGATCATGTACCCTCTCTTTGTAAAGCGCTCTGATATCTGCAAAGATCTTGTTCGCGCTATATAAAACTTTCAAATAAATAAATAAATAAAATAAAGCTTAATTACTGTCACTAATTTGTAAGCAAACCTCGGTTCTTCAAACATGCATAATGTAATACAATAAAGAAATGGCACAATCGCACCCACACCGATTAACAAAGTATGGAGGACAATCAGTTCAATCAGTTCTCTCGGAGTATCTCCTGTAAGTACTGTACATCACAGTGGGGGATGGCATTTTGGACAGAGAGCCTTTCTTCTCGTTGTCTTGTGCAGGAGTGGACGAGAAGCCCAAGATGATACTAGAATACTGCATGCCCACCCCTGTGCCCACCCTGGTGGATCACGTTCCCTCTCCTGTGATGACGCCTGCTCCTGTCCCCCTATGTGGTGGCTCCAGTCCACCCCCCTCTCCCGCCCCCGCCTGTGATGGCTCCTGTCCCCCCCTGTGGTGGATCCTGTCTCCCCCCTGGGTGGCTTCTGTCCCAGTCCTGGAACGGCCCCTGCAGCGAGGGTGAAGTTCTTGATGGGCCTCTTCTCAAAAGGGCTCAGCTCAAAATTAATATGGAAAGGTGGGCGTGTAAGTAAGTGAAGGGATGTGTGAATGGCTGGATGAATTAGTGAAAGGGTGAATGGATGAATGAAAGATTGAATAAATGGATAATGAGAGAGGATAGATGGATTGATGAGTGAGGGGAAGGATGGAGAGAAAATGTAAATAGCGTGATGTATGGGTGGAAGGGTAGCTGGATGATTGATGAGGGGAAAGATGGATGAGGGGAAGGATGATGGATGAGGAGAAGGATGGATGAGGGGAAGGATGATGGATGAGGAGAAGGATGGATGGATGGAGGGGAAGGATGGATGGATGGAGGAGTAGGATGGATGGATGAGGGGAAGGATAAATGGATGAGGGGAAGGATGGAAGGATGGATGGAGGGGAAGGATGATGGATGAGGAGAAGGATGGATGGATGGATGGAGGGGAAGGATGGATGGATGAGGGGAAGGATGGATGGATGAGGGGAAGGATGGATGGAGGGAAAGGATGAATGGATGAGGGGAAGGATAAATGGATGAGGGGAAGGATGGATGGATGGAGGGGAAGGATGGGTGGATGAAGGGCAGGATAAATGGATGGGATGGATGGATGGGTGAGGGGAAGGATGGATGAAAGGAAGGATGGATGAGGGGAAGGATGAAGGATGGATGGATGAGGGGCAGGATAAATGGATGGGATGGATGGATGGGTGGGGGGAAGGATGATGGATGAGGAGAAGGATGGATGGATGGATGGATGGAGGGGAAGGATGGATGGATGAGGGGCAGGATAAATGGATGGGATGGATGGATGGGTAAGGGGAAGGATGGATGGATGAAGGGCAGGATAAATGGATGGGATGGATGGATGGGTGAGGGGAAGGATGGATGAAAGGGAGGATGGATGAGGGGAAGGATGGACTATTTAATACAGAGTCGCTAGTTTACAATAGGTGGGGAGATAACATCTAACACTCATCGATAGAATAACGTGAATATGGAGCCCTACTGTGTGTAATAGTCCTTGTCGAGTGTGGGAAGCAGCCTCTCTGAGAACCTGTAATGTATACAAAATCTTGCAGTCAAACTTTCCTGTAGCGTTTTGAAAATGTGTTCATGCCACCTTCGCCAAACTTCATCCACATTTAGGCTGCTAATTCCTCCATACAGGGACCTTAAGTCACAGGCTTAAGTACCAAGCAGCTTCAATTGTTAAATCTTGCATTATATGCAAATGATAGATCTGCCTTACATGTGATGTCACTTCCTGTCGTGATGTCACTTCCTGTCGTGATGTCACTTCCTGTCGTGATGTCACTTCCTGTCGTGATGTCACCTCCTGCCGTGATGTCACTTCCTGCCGTGATGTCACTTTCTGTGACCACGCCTACCTCGGAGAGTCCCCCCACTTCTTTTTTTAGGACTTGTGCCCTGTATCCAGGGTATTTTTGCTTTTGGTGACTTTTTTTAAACCATTTAAATTGCTTCTTTCACACAACATAACCATGCACCCTAACTTTCAGTTTTCAACTATCTGAATCCACCAATCATTGCTTGTGATTCAAGAGCAGGGAAACTACACAATTATTTTTTTGTAAACTCCTACTGTTCCAACTGCCATTTCATTCCCACACTTCATCTGACTGGACCAGAACCTTCTCACATCATGTATTCTGTCTGGATTATTGGACATAGCTACATCCACTGGGCTCAAAGGTATGCAGCTAGCAGAAATTTTCATAACCTTGATTTATCAAATGTGGAAATCAAGTGGATTGGCCACAGAGGATTAAAATGTCACCAATTGATACCATTGGTGAAAACCTTTTTGCATCTGCCAGAACCTGACCTTATAATTGTGCACTGTGGTGGAAACGATCTAGGCACATTGACTGGGGTAGGTCTGGAAATGCTTTTAAAGGACACCTTTCATCAATTGATGATACTTTTTCCCCAAACTGCCTTGGTATATTCCAATATATGCCAAAGACAGAAATGGAACAGGTCCAACCAATTTTGTCCACAATTTGAGAAAGCACGGAAACATGTGAATAAATCTGTTTCTGCTTACATGAGAGACTATGGAATGGGTTCAATATACAATAATAACTTGCGTTACAACATGCAAGACATCTACAGAGGAGATGGAGTGCACTTCTCAGATGAGGGGAATAGAATATTCCTCCTGAATTTAAGAATGTGTATTGGAACCTACTTGTAGGTACCTAAATCAACCACAAAACCCAAAAGCTCTTTTCAGAGCTACCCTACCTCTGATCATTCAAAACGTTTATCTTTTTCTAACTTTTTTCACTATTTTTCACCAAATTACGCTTTCCGGTACGCTTACCGGTGCGCGTACCGAGCGCTCCCCCCGTGGGAAAATTAAAGAATTTTTTTTTTTTTTACGTTTATGAGCCTCCTCAGCCCCCCTCAGAAAACCTAGAGGGTCAAGAAGTCTCTACTGTGCCCCTTCTAGCCATACCGAACGTTGATTGCCCTCCATCTTGTGTCTCGATTGTCCCGAAACACAAAATGGAAGACTCCCGTTACGCTGCCGGTGCGCGCACCGGAGCGCGCACCGGAGCGCGCACCAGTAAGCGCACAATAAAAAAAGGTGGGAAAGTAATTAACGGAAAACCCAATGGAGACACTTTCATCAAATATAGAATACGCCCTACTACATAGCAGTCCCTACCATTTGCCCAAATTTGGTGAAATTCCATTGAGCCATTTAGGCTACAGGCCTGTCTAAATATCCTGAGGTAAATTACATGACAAAAACACACTTGTAATGTTAGAATTTACAACCAATTAAAAAGTTTCTTTCATTTTCTACGATTATTTCCTGACGTTTGATTGGTTAAGAACAAGAATATATATAAAAGAAGAGAGGGAAACACAGCCATTTTGACTACTGCTTCCAGAAGTACATTTGAAAACAAATATCACTGACAACTTCAATTGATTTCTCTAAGGTAAGTTGTTATTATGGAAGTATATTGTACACTTTAAGTTAATTTCTGAAAAAATATTCTGTTAGTTATATGCTATCCCTCTTTAATAGTTATAGATAGAGATAGACTTCTCTGTAATAGTTATGAATTGAGTTAAGCTTCTCTGGTATACAGTACCCTAACTCTACTAATATAGTTAATTTGTATGCAATTTTCAGAAAGAAAATGGAAGGAGAAAATCAGGCAAATGATACTTCAATCAAAGTAAAGGTGGAAAAACCAGAACATCAAAAAGATGAAGTTGATTTCATGAATGACTCTTTGGATCAACAGTTTATAGAATGTTTGGAACAAATGGAATCATGTACTAATAATTATGAGGAAATTCCGGACAATATTATGTTAGAAATTTTATTAAATTATGAAAAAGAATCAGAGGAATAAATTTATATTTGATAATTTCAAATTGTTTCAGACAATATTCATTTTTATATGTAATTCATAAAGTGAGTGCTTAAAAGATCTGTTTCTGCTTTCCAGACAGACTATGTTATAACTTCCATATACCACAAGAAATACAATAACAACATGCAAGATATCTACAGAGGAGATGGTGTACATTAAATTAAAGTCTCTGCATTGGTACCTACATGTAGGTACTTACATAAAATAAAAAAAACAATTAATAAACATACAATTTTTTAAAGTGATTATTTTTCCATAGTACCCTCCTTGGAGCGCTCCCCGGTGCGCTCCCCGGTGCGCATACCGGGCGCTCCCCCCGCGAAAAACGCAAAAAAAAATTTTTTTTGAGGCCCCACGGGGCCCTTTAATGGCCCCCATATCAAACCTAGGGGGTCAGGGGGGGTCTACCCTGCCCCCTTATGGTCAATTCCCCCCTTTGTTTTTGCCACCTCTTATGACTAGATTTTACCGATAGACAAGATGGCGGCCGCTCCGAACTGTTTAGAATGTTTACAGACAACTGAGATCAAATCAGCTTTCTGCGCGCAAGTCGCGTGTCACGCCCGGTGCGCTCCCCGGTGCGCGTACCGGAGCGCGGCTACAGATATATATATTTTTTTGAACCTAAATTACTCAAAATCCACTGGAGCACATATCTTGAGACATAGCAAAGGCACATCGTGCTACCAGTCCCTACAATTTTGCCAAGTTTGGTGGAAATCCATTCAGCCGTTCGGGCTAAAAGTCAAATCGACCGCCCTATGGAAATTAACATGGGGAAAACGCGTTTTGGGACCCCCCTTTTATCTCGGCCCCCGCTTGACGAATCCCCCCCAATCTTTCAAGGAAGGACCGGAGCTCGACGAGGCCATTTTCAGGAAATTTTCAGGCAGATTCGTCAACCGGTGCCAAAGTTATTCCAAATAGAATTTTGAGATTTAACATTGAAAAAAATCCTAACTATAACTACCTACTGGCGACCGCCAGTAGGTAATATAGTTAGGATTTTTTCTCTATGGAACTTTTGAAAATTCTATGTCTAATAACTTTGGCGTTTGTGGACGGAATCGGCTGACATTTTCAGGAAAATGGCACATTTTGTTTCTGATCAGCCCCTGAAAATTTGGGGGGTTTCGTCAAGGGGGGGCCGAGAAAAAAGGGGGGTCCCAAAATGCGTTTTTCCCATTCATTTTTCCATAGGGCCTTTGGCCTCACTTTTAGCTCGAACGGCTGAATGGATTTACACGAAACTTGGCAACATTGTAGGGACTGTTTGCCCGATGTGCTTTTGCTAGGTCTCAATATATGTGCTCCAGTGGATTTTGAGAAATTAAGGTTTAAAAAAACAGATATATCTGTGACAGCGTCCTAGATAGCGCTTCAGATCGCGTACTTTTCGCGTAACGGAGCTTTGCGAAGCGAAGCTGATTGGCTCTCCGGTGTCTGTCAACATTCTAAACAGTCCGTAGCGGCCGCCATCTTGTCTCTCGGTAGGATTGAGAGACAAGAGGAGGAGAAAAACGAAGGGGGAATTTAATGAAAGGGGGCAAGGTAGACCCCTCTTGACCCCCTAGGAATGATGTTGGGGTTATTAAAGTGTCCCGTGGGGCAAATAATAAAAATTAGATTTTTTGCGGTAGAAGCGCTTCTCGGTTCGCGAACCGGGTCGCAAACTGTTAGCGAAACGTGAATTTGCCATCTTGTGTTTCGATTTAATTACATTACTAGGTATAAGGGGGTACAGAAGACGTATCCTGACCCCTTATGTTTTCTGAGGGTGGCTGAGGAGGCTCATATATGTTGATACATGTCTTCCAGCGGCTGTGCGTGAGCGTTTTTTTTTTTCTTGCTGCGTGACGTCTGTTAACGTTCGATTCGATGGAAATCAGGAACTGTTGACCGCCATTTTGTCACTGCGAGTAAATATTTTGTTAAAAATAATTGTTATAAATTAATCCTTATTGATAAACATTGTCTGCGCCATCTTGCCTTTTTTGCAATGCCACACTTTTGTTGAGCACGGCAGCCATTTTAGATGCCTTGACCAGACCCACTCTCTGCACGCCGCCGATCCTCAGCATGGCTCCCCACCCTCGCAAGCATCTCCCGCACGCACTGGTCACCCCCGCTCTCTCTCTCATGCATGGGCCAGAAACCTCCTCCCATCTGCGCTGTTCTTCTCTGAGAATCACACCCTGTGCCCGCCCGACACCTCCCTTTCACCCTAATCACTACCGCACCCTCTGACACTCCTCTTCCTCTGTGTCCGATTGTCCAGGCCGGTCCCAGGCTATCACCTAGCCCTGCAGATGTAGTTTATGGCCCCAGCTGTAGAGAATCACCCCTCTTCAAAGGAGTTACAGTAGATCAAGGCCCCCACCCGATGAGATCCGTCACACCACACACGTTCCTACTATCTGATAAACATCCTGTATTGTGCTTGGGGAGGGGATTCTCACGGTGAGGGTGTGTGGGTCCGAGCCTGAAGCGGAAGATTCCAGGGATGCCTCTTTGTACATCAAAGTTTTTACAATTATGTGTCACATTATAAATATATAGCACTCCAACAAAGTAGTAGGATTATAACACTTTAATAACTTATAAATATATACAACGCAATAAAAACAGTAAATACATTTAAACATTTTTTTGAAAAAAGAAGCAACAATGGTCAGTAGCTGTGTTTTGTGCGAATAGTCCCAAGGCAGCACAACGTGCTGAGTTCTGGACGGCACCCAGGTGATGTCACCTGGGTGCCGCACTGGTTTTTGGTATCCTACAATGAAGCTCCGAAAAACGGCGTGGGGCGTCCCGGGGGGTGCGGGGGGAGGCCTCGTCAGTAGTGGTCTGTTGTGCGAATAGTCCCAAGGCAGCAGAACGCGCTGAGATGTGGATGGCACCCAGGTGATGTCCAGTAAGTTGCTGCACTGGTTTTGTCATCCTACAATGCTGCTCCGAAAAACGGCGTGGGGCGCCCCGGGGGGGGGGGGGGGCGGCGTGAATGGGCCTCCCCTGGTGGAGGCTCGTCTGCTGTACTGGGGCGCCCCTTTACCGTTTCAGTTGCAATTCCGCTCGCTTTTGCTACACTGTGCCTCATCCTCCATTCAGCTGTTTATCGCCCGCTCTTGCGGCTACAACGTCTCTCTCACCATGTAGTTGAGTTGCGCCCACTCTTGCGGTGCAGCGGTAGGCGGTTGCCACAGGACTCTTAAAATGGCGGACGGCTCTACGGATTTGGGCCTGGTCCACTAAAATGGCCCTGGGACACCTTGGAACTCGGACGTTCCCTGAGCCTTGAAGATTTTACAAAAGTCTTGGGGGCCCCCGACTCCTGCAGGCTTCCGGTGGGGAGCGGCTGCCATGATTGTGCATGGAATGATCACGACGGAGCCACGAGATGGTGGTGCTCTCATGCTGACGCCAGCTTCAGTCTGAAACATCCAGAAACAAGGTGGGGCTTTCATCGTTTGGGAAAAAAAAATGTTTTAATCCAATGAAAAGTGTTATTTTTAGGTCATATGATCAAGCCTTCCATCATTAGGAAACCAAAAGTAAAATGAACCAATGAAAAGTTTTATAAAGAAGTCACATGACCTGTTATGCTTACGTTACGTGCTGCTATAAAAGCGTAGAAAATCCGTTGGCACGTGAGGCGGCGTCAGTAGCGGACCGATGTGCGAATAGGCCGAATGCAGCACAACGCGCCAAGATCCGGATGGCACCGAGGTGGTGTTCCACAAGTTGCTGCACTGGTAAGGCCATCCTACAATGCTGCGCCGAAAGTTGGCGTGGGGAGCCCCATTGGCCTGTGAGGTCGCGTCAGTCAGTGGGGGCTGTTTGATGATCTGACTGCATTGGAAAGCAATGGGATGCTGTGCGTCGCCCCCAAGATGGAGGCTCCTCGGCTGCAGTGGGGCGCCCCTTGGTGTTTCACTCGCTATCCAGCTGAGTTGCGTCCGCACTTGCGGCTACAGTAGGCCGAAGGCAGCACAACGTGCCGAGATCTGGATGGCACCGAGGTGGTGTCTAGCAAGTTGCCGCACTGGTGTGGCCATCCTACAATGCTGCGCCGAAAGTCGGCGTGAGGTGCCCCGTTGGCCTATGAGGTGGTGTCAGTAGCGGACCGATGTGTGAATAGGTCGGAATCAGCACAAGGCGCCAAGATCCGGATGGCACGGAGGTGGTGTCATAGTTGAGAGTTCTGAGCAGCGCTTATAACACTGTCTGAAGCTTATTTGCACCTGCTGCAGCTTCACTATTGCCCTGGTGTGGCCAAAGATCGCCCATGACATAGGCGGCCGGCTCCCGAGGTCCAGCGGAACTTTTTTCCTTTTCCTTTCTGCATCTTGTCCCACAATCCGTTTGACCTGAAGACACGACCAGGTCCCTGAATGTGTGCAGGGGGACGCTATTGATTGAATCAAAATGGCGGCTTCACACAAAGCTGACTCAAGCGTTGCTGCTGATGCTATACAGACAAAAACTGGTTTTCAGTTTGTACATTCTTCAGGCTTTTTCCATCCAAGGCTGGTTGAGAGTTTGTAGAACAATGGCTTCAGATCGTGCCCTCCCCTCTTTTGACTGTTGGTTCTTGTTGCCTATCTCTTCTGTTGTCATTTAACTGAACCTTTTTTGACTGCCGAAAGGGGTTCTGGTCCGACCGTTGGTTGGTGAAGACATTTTGACTATATCCTGGACCTGACCGGCCTCGCCCAAAATGGCGCCGGTATAAATGGGACTCGTAACTCCTTGTTGTGTACTGGTTGCACAACCTTGATATCACGAGATACGTATGCAGTTTTGAAGCACATGGCGGGCGGGGACGAGAATTGATTGAATATTTCGACATCCCTATTGATATTAAGTTCTGATGTGTTATTGATTACTGTACTTTTGAAAGTTCTAATTAACGTCACCCGTGGTATTTGCCCGCAAATGTAAATCTAGATAATTTTATTGTAAGTGGCCCTGTCGTATTTTAATTACAAAATGTACGTCCACCGATTCGGCAACTGTTAGACACCTTAGTTCTTGCAACCTAATGGCCCGCTCGTTACGTTCCTCTACAGTGTAAATGTCTCCTCATCATATACGATTCCAGTTTGCTCCGTGGCCGGCCCACGTGGTTATAGGCCCGTATTTGTATACTGACATATTCACAATAAAGGTTTTTAAAACAAAACAAAACATGGTAGTAGTATTTACATTGGTAAAGTTTTTAATTTTAGTCACTGTTTTCGAATCAGTAAAAGGCAAGTGAAATAAAGCAGTCCAATTACATGCCGGTTAAAAGGTATAATACGCAGGAATGCAGTAAAGATAAATGGTCAAGGGCTGTTGTGTTTTCTACTCCTGCAACATAAAGTGATCGGTAAGAATCTGATATTCAGGCGTATCGGCGACTAAGACAGCAGGCCGAGCATCTTTTTCTCAACGGCTCCGTTATGGGACGAAGAAACGCCTTTTTTCTAGAAAAAGGAATATATTTTACTTGCAGGACAGTTGTAAATTTTCCGGGAAAGTACATTAGCCTGGAACATTATAACATATATGTTTAACAAAAAATAATGTTCGAAAGCAATAAAAAGCGTAATTTTTAGGTCATATGACCAAGCCTTTCATCATTAGAATAACAAAAGAAAAATGAACCAATGAAAAGTTTTATAAACAAGTCACATGACCTGTTATTCTTATGTTACCCGCTGCGCGCCGCGCCCCGGATCGCTTCCGGGAAGCTGCGCTTCGCGCACCGGAGCACTTCCGGGTGCGCTAACGCGGCATGTAATATAACGCATTACGCAACAACGTAGGTCCAGAATATAGTCAAAATGTCTCCACCAACCAGCGGTCGGAACACAACCCCTTTCAGCAGTCTAAAAAGTTCTGTTAAATGACAACAGAAAGGGACAGGCAACAAGAACCATCAGTCAAAGAGGGGAGGGCAAGTTCTTCCCTACCGGGTAACGTTGGGGCACAACCGGAACTGATCGAATTGGTAGTCTACAGTGTTTCTGGATGTTTCAGACTGAAGCTGGCATCAGCATGAGAGCACCACAATCTCGTAGCTCCGTCGTGGCCATTCCACAAGCAATCATGGCAGCCGCTCCCCACCAGAAGCCTGCGGGAGTCGGAGGCCCCCAAGACTTTTGTAGAATCTTCAAGGCTCAGTGGACGCTTTCGAGAATGGGGCCCAAGCCCTAGCAGACAAGTGTCCGAGTTCCAAGGTGTCCCAGGGCCATTTTAGTGGACCACGCCCAAATCTGAAGAGCCGGCCGCCATTTTGAGAGTCCTGTGGCAGCCACCTATCGCTGCATCGCAAGAGCGGGAGCAACTCAACTACATGGTGAGCGAGACGCTGTAGTCGCAAGAGCGGGCGGTAAACAGCTGAATGGCGGAAGAGGCACAGTGTAGCAAAAGCGGGCGGAATGGCAACTGAAACGGTAAAGGGGCGCCCCACTACAGCGTGTCTTCAGGTCAAACGGATTGTGGGACAAGGTCCAGAATGGAAGAGTCATCAAAAGGCAAAAAAAGTTCCGCCGGACCCCGGGAGCCGGCCGCCTATGTCGGGGGCGATCTTAGGCCACACCAGGGCAACACGACTTGGGGAGGGGGCAGGAGCCAAGCCAGTCCGCGCCACCACACCGTATGTTGAAAATCTGAAGCCTCGTTCTACAAACTCTCAACCAGCCTTGGATGGAAAAATATTGAAGAATGTACAAACTGAAACCAGTTTTTGTCTGCATAGCATCAGCAGCAACGCTTGCTATCAGAGTGCATGAGTTTCATGCTCGATCGATTGAGCTAGCCGGATCAGGCAACAAAAAGTATAAAATAGTTATGCAAATAGTTATTTAATAAAATGTTTTACCCTGTTACTTTGCTGGTGTGTTGTATATATTTATAATATTTGCATACAGTTTATCGTTATTTTGGGCGGGGTGGGTGGCGGAGCTGAGCTGTCTTGCAGCCATCATGGTGTGGAGCTCAGTTCATCTCACTATTTTCGTATTTCTCATGAAGGGTTGTTCCTAATGTTTCTATTTTAGCGAGGTCAAAAAGAGATCCCATTAGTGGCCTACTGATTTTGCTCGAATACTTTTGTTTTTTTACACGATTTTTCACTATCTGCAAAGACTAAACAGAGTATTGCGACTTTGTGCTTGTTTGTAAATAGAGATTGAACCAAAGAGAATCAATTCTAAAACAGTAAATGCTTGGATAACAATCAATCAAATGGAGAGACAAGCAGGCACGACGGATTACTATGGGGGCAAAGGCCTGCGTTAACTACCCTTCACTATCTGCAAAGAGAGAGTACTACTAAGAGAAAAGAGGGGGGGGGGGCAGCGTTCAAAGCACATCTTCGTGCATAAACACGAAAAAGTTTTTACCTATCACGTACTTGACATTTTACAGCTTTTGATATTTGCTATTAAAAAACCATTGAAATTCACTGAAAAAAACATAGGTTTTAGGCCATATATAGTTAGGGATTAGCATTTACAAAACCTTGAAAATTCACTGAAAAAACCATAGGTTTTAGGCCATATATAGTTAGGGATTAGCATTTACAAAACCTTAATTTACTCGCACAAAACCATAGAAATTCGCATATATAGTTAGATGCAATAACTATATATCGCGCACCCGCAATCCACTGCTGATGATGTCACATATTACATCATTCATGACATGGTCAGTGACATCACTGATGACATTATTAAGAGCTAAATAGTAAAATTCTCTTTTGTCTGGACATTATTAAGAGCTAAATAGTAAAATTCTCTTTTGTCTGGAACTTCACAACTCAATTTTCGATGATTAATCAAATGGCCTTTTTTCTGCTTCACTAGACATCCTTCATAGCCAATGAGTGCATATTTTCCATTATTGATATCTTCTGTGATGTTCCTCTTATAACTGTAGTTTTGAAGAACTTCATACAAACAAGTGTTCTCAAGGTGAGTACTTCTATTTGGATAGTATGTATCCAACATATTTGTCTTCAAAATATCTGTACTGTTTGATTCTTTTTCCGCCAAATATTCAATTTCTTGTACAGATTTCAAAACTCGGTTTCGTGTTGCAGCAAGACCAAGACTCACCCAAATGATTGTTCTTGATTTGGCATAGAGACTTGCTGATGATAACCGATCAGAACATTCATATGCTCCAATTTCTCGATGCGACAACATCTTTAGACTGAAACTGTATAATTTCTTGCTTAGACTCTTTTCATGTGAAATGTCCTCCCACATTTCCTTCAATTCTGTCTTTTCTTTTTTCGTGATGTAAGATGTCACATATCGAGCCACAGCAATAGAGTTGTCAGCAACGAACTGAATATCCATGTTAGCATTCCACATGGACAAAATCACTGGGTTGTAATCGTTGATGTACTTAGATTCTTCATTTCTTTTCAAATTGTATGTATTTTTGGGAGATTTCCTCGTCACAGTATGTCGTAGAGATGACATCAAAATATTTACTCTTCCCTTAGAAATCACTGGTCGAGGAAATGCAAAACGACATTTCGTGTAGTACTTTTCCTTGTTTTTAAATTTGCGACGACAGTACTTTCCACAACGATGAGATTGAAAACGTAAAACTTGTTGCCTTAAATTGTTTTCTTCAGTAGATTTTGGAACAGCACATGTTGAATACTCTTCAATGAAACTCATCACTGTTTCATCTGAATCTGATCCAATTTTGGGTTCATCTTTAATCCACAACAACATATGTATATGAGGAGCACCTCTCGCTTGATATTCCTTCCTCCAAAAGAAATCCAAAACCTCTCCAAGGGGAGGATTTTTTTTGTTGGTAATAAAAGACATCATAGCTTCAAATCTATGATTAAAATATCTGCAAACATTCACTGGATCTAAAGAACACAGTTCTCCTGGTGTTTTCAATTCTATATTTGGTATGTTTTCATTTGCCTCTCGTAGAAATTGAAGTAAATCGTCCCATGCATACTCAGCACAGCTAAGAGTGAGGAACCATGTAGGAGTTCCTAAGTTTCTTAGCATACATTTCAATTCTCCATGACGATGAAACCAATACTCGTTGGTTCCACGTTGACATGCCATGAGATTGATTAGCTGAGATTCCAAAATACTGTCTTGCAGATTAACTTTCTCCATAAAGTCCCTTGCACAAACATTCTGCAAATGAGGTCCACTTTTTAATATATGATTAACTGCATAAGAAAGCCCAGACAAATCACTTTCAAACAGTAGATGAAATAAATATGGAATGCATTGACGAAACCTTGGATCTTCTGCATATAATCTTAGAGTCCGGTATTCAGCAGCAGGAATTTGAACTGGTCGATCATCATATCGTCTACCACAACCTGTTGAAAATAATTGTGGAAAACAACGAGCTTCCAAACTTTCTTCCCATACACTAATGGGACTTCCTTTTGCTGCTTTCATTTGAAACAAGTCAATTGCATTTCCCATTACTTCTTTGGAATGCAAAGGATGAACAGTATAATGTTCATATATTTCTTCAGTTCTAGACACATCAACTTTTTCAATTAGACCAACTGAAGAATCACTATCTTCTTCTATAGCTGTTTCCTCTGCTCCAACACTTACATCTTTGTAGTACTCATTGTTTTTGACCAAATACAACGTTGCCTTCTTGACTTTTTTAACATCCACTAAATCTTGCCAGATTTTCTTACTCTTTGTTGGAACCCCATTAACTAGAATAACTAAAGGATCTTCTTCTACTCTTTCTACACCAATTGTATTAATATTTTTCTTTACATCTAGAGGCAAATAAACAACTCTTCCCTTTAATCCTCTCAGTAAATCTGATGGAGGCAATTTCCCTGTCTTAGGCTCCATGCGTACAATAGCCTGAAAAGGATGGACACATTGAATCAAAATAGATTCATAAGTATTTAGATCCATCAATTCAGAAGGAATATCTATCAACTGAAGATTATTATAAACTGCTCTAGCAGGCATTCTATTTTCATTTAATTTATTTGAACAATAATTACAAATACGCTGATCCAAACTCAAATCAAAAGAATTCTCCACCAACAAATAACTTACAAAATCCTTCCATTCACTATTATTTTCCAATTCACTTTTTGCATATAAATCAACTAACCTAGTCTGAATCTTATAATGAGTCCGTCGACAACACACACAAGTTAAATTAGGCCTCTCAGTTGATTTCACCTTAAACTTGATAATTTCCTCATCAAACTTTTCAATACTTGAAATTTGTCCATTATCTTCTGCATTACCATCCATTACTATATCTATTTCTACACTGTCCTCTTTGTTCCCAAAATAACAAAACTCAATTTCTTCACAAATAGTCTTCACATCCACTTCAGATCCATGCAAAAGAGCACTATTTAACTGTTTAAGCTTAAGTGCGGGACTTTTTGCATAATACAACTTCCTCACTAATTTCCTCACGTTATTATGATGCACTGCTAACATCCTAAAATGATGAAAAACACTCCGACAAACTTTTCTAGAAAGACAAGCTAGTGAATGCCCATGCAAACCTGTGCTTTCTCTCACTCTGCAAGGATCTAACTCTTGCAGGATCTTCATTTTTTGTTTGAGACTTTTCTTACTATATGTACGTAAGAAATTTCGAAGCAAATCGATTGATTCCTGTCGCACACTACAAATACTACTGCATTTCCATGTGTACACTGGACCCTTAGTACGTCTCCCTAAAACTTCATCAGCTAACACCTCTTCTGCATCTCTAGATACAAGTTTCTCTTTTTCCATCACACAACTATCTTTCACCTCATATGCACGACCACTGGTGTCAACTGCATGCACCAAATCATTTTCCTGAAAGTAACTCTCCTCATTGAAAAAAGGCTCAGAACTTGAACTATGCATCCATTCACCAGAAAATACTTCACAAAAATTACTCCGATTAATAATTCTTTTCCATCTACTGTTCGATTTGAAAACATCAATGGCCTTATTAAGTGTCCTAATTCTATTGATTATTAAAATAAATAATTTTTTCTTAACTTCAAAAGCCTGATCAACAATCTTTTCTACACTTTTCTTTTTCTTGTAAAAAGCAGCTCTTAGTTTACTTTTCTTATCATTTTTTAGCAAATTTAAAACTACCCTATTGCGAAACATTCGCCTACGAATGTCCCTAAAAAGATTTACCCTTCTATTGCTATCCATTCTCTTCTCTCCTGCTCCAATGGAAACATTTTTTGTGGGCTTCTCCTTCCTTTTTAGATTTGTTGACTTTTTCTGTATATTCACATTAGCAATACCTTTTTTTTTTCTACGACATATGTTGCGAAGAAAAGACTTAATTGGCTTACCAGAAGCTTTTCTGGTGTTTTTTGAAGTACTTGTTGAAGAGGATTCCATAAACTCTGTTGTTGATGTTCTCCTTTTCCGTATGTTATTTTTGATATTTCTTTGCTTTGAAGGCATTTTTGCTTGCTTTTCAGAAGTTGATTTGAATCTGTTGTTCTGTTAAAAAAACACATGAAAGACCACTATTAGCAAACAACAAAGTAATGTTAAAAAGCAAACAATATATACAATAAATTGCAACATATTTAAGTTTATACAATACCAACTCAGGGCTTTATTTATAAAGGCCTTGCACCACCAGTGTGTCACTTATTACCCATGTTTAAAGTGATGCATCAGCTGCACAAGGCAATCATAAAAAAGGGCAAAATGAAAATACCAATCAATTGCACCCAAAAATCGATTTTTGAATAACATGTAAGAAACACTGCGCAGAACCTATGTACAACCACTCAATATCATCAAACAAAGTCAGGGCCTTATTTATAAAGGCCTTGCGCCACCAGTGCGTCACTTATTACCCATGTTTAAAGTGATGCACCAGCTGCACATGGCAATCATAAATAAGGGCCAAATGCAAATACCAATCAATTGCACCCAAAAATCGATTTTTGAATAACATGTAAGAAACACTGCGCAGAACCTATGTACAACCACTCAATATCATCAAACAAAGTCAGGGCCTTATTTATAAAGGCCTTGCGCCACCAGTGCGTCACTTATTACCCATGTTTAAAGTGATGCACCAGCTGCACATGGCAATCATAAATAAGGGCCACATGCAAATACCAATCAATTGCACCCAAAAATCGATTTTTGAATAACATGTAAGAAACACTGCGCAGAACCTATGTACAACCACTCAATATCATCAAACAAAGTCAGGGCCTTATTTATAAAGGCCTTGCGCCACCAGTGCGTCACTTATTACCCATGTTTAAAGTGATGCATCAGCTGCACAAGGCAATCATAAAAAAGAGCCAAATGCAAATACCAATCAATTGCACCCAAAAATCGATTTTTGAATAACATGTAAGAAACACTGCGCAGAACCTAAGTACAACCACTCAATATCATCAAACAAAGTCAGGGCCTGATTTATAAAGGCCTTGCGCCACCAGTGCATCACTTATTACCCATGTTTAAAGTGATGCATCAGCTGCACAAGGCAATCATAAAAAAGGGCCAAATGCAAATACCAATCAATTGCACCCAAAAATCGATTTTTGAATAACATGTAAGAAACACTGCGCAGAACCTATGTACAACCACTCAATATCATCAAACAAAGTCAGGGCCTGATTTATAAAGGCCTTGCGCCACCAGTGCATCACTTATTACCCATGTTTAAAGTGATGCATCAGCTGCACAAGGCAATCATAAAAAAGGGCCAAATGCAAATACCAATCAATTGCACCCAAAAATCAATTTTTGAATAACATGTAAGAAACACTGCGCAGAACCTATGTACAACCACTCAATATCATCAAACAAAGTCAGGGCCTGATTTATAAACGCCTTGCGCCACCAGTGCGTCACTTATTACCCATGTATACAGTGATGCATCAGCTGCACAAGGCAATCATAAAAAAGGGCCAAATGCAAATACCAATCAATTGCACCCAAAAATCGATTTTTGAATAACATGTAAGAAACACTGCGCAGAACCTATGTACAACCACTCAATATCATCAAACAAAGTCAGGGCCTTATTTATGAAAGCCTTGCGCCACCAGTGCGTCACTTATTACCCATGTTTAAAGTGATGCATCAGCTGCACATGGCAATCATAAATAAGGGCCAAATGCAAATACCAATCAATTGCACCCAAAAATCGATTTTTGAATAACATGTAAGAAACACTGCGCAGAACCTATGTACAACCACTCAATATCATCAAACAAAGTCAGGGCCTGATTTATAAAGGCCTTGTGCCACCAGTGCATCACTTATTACCCATGTTTAAAATGATGCACCAGTTGCATAAGGCAATCATAAAAAGGGCCAAAAGCAAATACCAATCAATTGCACCCAAAAATCGATTTTTGAATAACATGTAAGAAACACTGCGCAGAACCTATGTACAACCACTCAATATCATCAAACAAAGTCAGGGCCTGATTTATAAAGGCCTTGCGCCACCAGTGCGTCACTTATTACCCATGTTTAAAGTGATGCATCAGCTGCACAAGGCAATCATAAAAAAGGGCCAAATGCAAATACCAATCAATTGCACCCAAAAATCGATTTTTGAATAACATGTAAGAAACACTGCGCAGAACCTATGTACAACCACTCAATATCATCAAACAAAGTCAGGGCCTGATTTATAAAGGCCTTGCGCCACCAGTGCGTCACTTATTACCCAAGTTTAAAATGATGCACCAGTTGCATAAGGCAATCATAAAAAAGGGCCAAATGCAAATACCAATCAATTGCACCCAAAAATCGATTTTTGAATAACATGTAAGAAACACTGCGCAGAACCTATGTACAACCACTCAATATCATCAAACAAAGTCAGGGCCTTATTTATGAAAGCCTTGCGCCACCAGTGCGTCACTTATTACCCATGTTTAAAGTGATGCATCAGCTGCACATGGCAATGATAAATAAGGGCCAAATGCAAATACCAATCAATTGCACCCAAAAATCGATTTTTGAATAACATGTAAGAAACACTGCGCAGAACCTATGTACAACCACTCAATATCATCAAACAAAGTCAGGGCCTGATTTATAAACACCTTGCGCCACCAGTGCGTCACTTATTACCCATGTATACAGTGATGCATCAGCTGCACAAGGCAATCATAAAAAAGGGCCAAATGCAAATACCAATCAATTGCACCCAAAAATCGATTTTTGAATAACATGTAAGAAACACTGCGCAGAACCTATGTACAACAACTCAATATCATCAAACAAAGTCAGGGCCTGATTTATAAAGGCCTTGCGCCACCAGTGCGTCACTTATTACCCATGTTTAAAGTGATGCATCAGCTGTACAAGGCAATCATAAAAAAGGGCCAAATGCAAATACCAATCAATTGCACCCAAAAATCGATTTTTGAATAACATGTAAGAAACACTGCGCAGAACCTATGTACAACCACTCAATATCATCAAACAAAGTCAGAGCCTTATTTATGAAGGCCTTGCGCCACCAGTGCGTCACTTATTACCCATGTTTAAAGTGATGCATCAGCTGCACATGGCAATCATAAAAAAAGGCCAAATAAAAATACCATTCATTTGCACCCAAAATCGTTTTATGTATAACATTTTAGAAACACAACACAGGACTTATATACTTACATACAATTTCACTTCTAAAACATAACTATCTGCTTCCAAATATTCTCCATAGAGCAAATAAGTCTCTATCTAAATTAAATAAATCATTACTTACCTTTACAAATGCTTTTGGAGATTGAGAACAGTGTCAGACACACACACCAATTTTTCTTTATCAGAGCAAAAGGTGTGCTCTCAATACACTGAAACCAAGACTGGCATAGAAAATCTCTATCTTTGTACACATATGCCTTAATTCAACCAATCAAAAGTCTTCCCTCACTATTTTCAAACCAACACCCATCCCCCTCTCAGACCTTTCTATCTGTTACCATAGCAACTCCCTCCTAACTGAACTCTAAGGTTCAAAAGTTTATCTTACAATGTTGCAAATTAACTCAGCAAGGATGTTTGACCTCTCAATACAGCAGCCTATCCAGGGTATTTTTGCTTTTGGTGACTTTTTTTAAACCATTCAAATTGCTTCTTTCACACAACATAACCATGCACCCTAACTTTCAGTTTTCAACTATCTGAATCCACCAATCATTGCTTGTGATTCAAGAGCAGGGAAACTACACAATTATTTTTTTGTAAACTCCTACTGTTCCAACTGCCATTTCATTCCCACACTTCATCTGACTGGACCAGAACCTTCTCACATCATGTATTCTGTCTGGATTATTGGACATAGCTACATCCACCGGGCTCAAAGGTATGCAGCTAGCAGAAATTTTCATAACCTTGATTTATCAAATGTGGAAATCAAGTGGATTGGCCACAGAGGATTAAAATGTCACCAATTGATACCATTGGTGAAAACCTTTTTGCATCTGCCAGAACCTGACCTTATAATTGTGCACTGTGGTGGAAACGATCTAGGCACATTGACTGGGGTAGGTCTGGAAATGCTTTTAAAGGACACCTTTCATCAATTGATGACACTTTTTCCCCAAACTGCCTTGGTATATTCCAATATATGCCAAAGACAGAAATGGAACTGGTCCAACCAATTTTGTCCACAATTTGAGAAAGCACGGAAACATGTGAATACATCTGTTTCTGCTTACATGAGAGACTATGGAATGGGTTCAATATACAATAATAACTTGCGTTACAACATGCAAGACATCTACAGAGGAGATGGAGTGCACTTCTCAGATGAGGGGAATAGAATATTCCTCCTGAATTTAAGAATGTGTATTGGAACCTACTTGTAGGTACCTAAATCAACCACAAAACCCAAAAGCTCTTTTCAGAGCTACCCTACCTCTGATCATTCAAAACGTTTATCTTTTTCTAACTTTTTTCACTATTTTTCACCAAATTACGCTTTCCGGTACGCTTACCGGTGCGCGTACCGAGCGCTCCCCCGTGGAAAAATTAAAGATTTTTTTTTTTTTTTACGTTTATGAGCCTCCTCAGCCCCCCTCAGAAAACCTAGAGGGTCAAGAAGTCTCTACTGTGCCCCCTTCTAGCCATACCGAACGTTGATTGCCCTCCATCTTGTGTCTCGATTGTCCCGAAACACAAAATGGAAGACTCCCGTTACGCTGCCGGTGCGCGCACCGGAGCGCGCACCAGTAAGCGCACAATAAAAAAAGGTGGGAAAGTAATTAACGGAAAACCCAATGGAGACACTTTCATCAAATATAGAATACGCCCTACTACATAGCAGTCCCTACCATTTGCCCAAATTTGGTGAAATTCCATTGAGACATTTAGGCTACAGGCCTGTCTAAATATCCTGAGGTAAATTACATGACAAAAACACACTTGTAATGTTAGAATTTACAACCAATTAAAAAGTTTCTTTCATTTTCTACGATTATTTCCTGACATTTGATTGGTTAGGAATAAGAATATATATAAAAGAAGAGAGGGAAACAGCCATTTTGACTACTGCTTCCAGAAGTACATTTGAAAACAAATATCACTGACAACTTCAACTGATTTCTCTAAGGTAAGTTGTTATTATGGAAGTATATTGTACACTTTAAGTTAATTTCTGAAAAAATATTCTGTTAGTTATATGCTATCCCTCTTTAATAGTTATAGATAGAGATAGACTTCTCTGTAATAGTTATGAATTGAGTTAGGCTTCTCTGGTATACAGTACCCTAACTCTACTAATATAGTTAATTTGTATGCAATTTTCAGAAAGAAAATGGAAGGAGAAAATCAGGCAAATGATACTTCAATCAAAGTAAAGGTGGAAAAACCAGAACATCAAAAAGATGAAGTTGATTTCATGAATGACTCTTTGGATCAACAGTTTATAGAATGTTTGGAACAAATGGAATCATGTACTAATAATTATGAGGAAATTCCGGACAATATTATGTTAGAAATTTTATTAAATTATGAAAAAGAATCAGAGGAATAAATTTATATTTGATAATTTCAAATTGTTTGAGACAATATTCATTTTTATATGTAATTCATAAAGTGAGTGCTTAAAAGATCTGTTTCTGCTTTCCAGACAGACTATGTTATAACTTCCATATACCACAAGAAATACAATAACAACATGCAAGATATCTACAGAGGAGATGGTGTACATTAAATTAAAGTCTCTGCATTGGTACCTACATGTAGGTACTTACATAAAATAAAAAAAACAATTAATAAACATACAATTTTTTAAAGTGATTATTTTTCCATAGTACCCTCCTTGGAGCGCTCCCCGGTGCGCGTACCGGGCGCTCCCCCCGCGAAAAACGCAAAAAAAATTTTTTTTTGAGGCCCCACGGGGCCCTTTAATGGCCCCCATATCAAACCTAGGGGGTCAGGGGGGGTCTACCCTGCCCCCTTATGGTCAATTCCCCCCTTTGTTTTTGCCACCTCTTATGACTAGATTTTACCGATAGACAAGATGGCGGCCGCTCCGAACTGTTTAGAATGTTTACAGACAACTGAGAGCCAATCAGCTTTCTGCGCGCAAGTCGCGTGTCGCGCCCGGTGCGCTCCCCGGTGCGCGTACCGGAGCGCGGCAACAGATATATATATTTTTTTGAACCTAAATTACTCAAAATCCACTGGAGCACATATCTTGAGACATAGCAAAGGCACATTGGGCTACCAGTCCCTACAATTTTGCCAAGTTTGGTGGAAATCCATTCAGCCGTTCGGGCTAAAAGTCAAATCGACCGCCCTATGGAAATTAACATGGGGAAAACGCGTTTTGGGACCCCCCTTTTATCTCGGCCCCCGCTTGACGAATCCCCCCAAACTTTCAAGGAAGGACCGGAGCTTGACGAGGCCATTTTCAGGAAATTTTCAGGCAGATTCGTCAACCGGTGCCAAAGTTATTCCAAATAGAATTTTGAGATTTAACATTGAAAAAAATCCTAACTATAACTACCTACTGGCGACCGCCAGTAGGTAATATATATATATATATATATATATATATATATATATATATATATATATATATATATATATATATATATATATATTTATATTACCTACTGGCTATCGCCAGTAGGTATATATAGTTAGAATTTTTTCTCTATGGGACTTTTGAAAATTCTATGTCTAATAACTTTGGCGTTTGTGGACGGAATCGGCTGAAATTTTCAGGAAAATGGCACATTTTGATTCTGAGCAGCCCCTGAAAATTTAGGGGGGTTTCGTCAAGGGGGGGCTGAGAAAAAAGGGGGGTCCCAAAACGCGTTTTTTCCATTCATTTTTCCATAGGGCGGTTGGACTCACTTTTAGCTCGAACGGCTGAATGGATTTGCACGAAACTTGGCAAAATTGTAGGGACTGTTAGCCCGATGTGCCTTTGCTAGGTCTCAATATATGTGCTCCAGTAGTTTTTGAGAAATTAACGTTCAAACCAAGATATATATCTGTAACAGCGCTCTGGGCAGCGATCCGGTCCGCTTACTTTTCGCTTATCGGAACTTTGCGCGCAGAAAGCTGATTGGCTCTCCGGTGTCTGTCAACATTCTAAACAGTCCGGAGCGGACGCCATCTTGTCTCTCGGTAGGATCGAGAGAGAAGAAGAGGTGGAAAACGAAAGGGGAATTTAATGAAAGGGGGCAAGGTATCCCCCTCTTGACCCCCTAGGAATGTTGTTGGGGTTATTAAAGGGTCCCGTGGGGAAAATAAAAAAAAATGATTTTTCACGGTAGAAGCGCGGCCGCGAACTGGTAGCGAAACGGGAATTCGCCATTTTGTGCTTCGTTAATTAAATTACTAGTTATAAGTGGGTGCGGGAGACGTATCCTAATCCCCTATGTTTCCTGAGGGTGGCTGAGGAGGCTGATATATGTTGATACATCTCTTCCAGCGGCTGTGCGTGAGCTTTTTTTTTTTTTTGCTGCGTGACAGTCCGGAGCGGCCGCCATCTTGTCTCTCGGTAGGATCGAGAGAGAAGAAAAGGTGAAAAACTAAGGGGGAATTTAATGAAAGGGGGCAAGGTATCCCCCTCTTGACCCCCTAGGAATGTTGTTGGGGTTATTAAAGGGTCCCGTGGGGAAAATAAAAAAAAAATTATTTTTCACGGTAGAAGCGCTTCACGGGCCGCGAACTGGGCCGCAAACTGGTAGCGAAACGGGAATTCGCCATTTTGTGCTTCGTTAATTAAAGTACTAGGTATAAGGGGGTGCGGGAGACGTATCCTAATCCCCTATGTTTCCTGAGGGTGGCTGAGGAGGCTGATATATGTTGATACATCTCTTCCAGCGGCTGCGCCATCTTGCCTTTTTTCGAATGCCACAATTTTGTCGTGCACGGCAGCCATTTTAGATGCCAGGCTGGTCCCAGGCTATCACCTAACCCTGCAGATGTAGTTTATGGCCCCAGCTGTAGAGAATTCAGACATGCCAATCCTCCTGATTCAGGCGTGTGAGTACTGATTTCAGTGCTAGTCTCCCGCCTCCCGATTTCTGCAAGCAAAAACCCGGGGGCATATTACGAACAACTAGCGATAATTTTTGTCTCTAACTTGTTTAGAGACAAAAATTATCGCCGCACATCGGCGATTTTTATCGCAGATAAACCTTGCTATTATCGCAGAAAAGTCAGCGATATTCATGTATTATCGATCTAATGCTCTTAGCCATGTTATCCACCTCCCATTGGATAACATGGCTAAGAACTGCTCAGGGCAGGTGAAAAGTCAGCGATATTCATGTATTATCGATCTAATGCTCTTAGCCATGTTATCCACCTCCCATTGGATAACATGGCTAAGAACTGCTCAGGGCAGGTGTTAGATTTTGGAGATATTCGCGCTTAGCGCGAATATCTCCAAAAGTTGGTAATAGAAGGTAGCGATGTTAGGGACTGTTTCCAGTCGCTAACATCTTGGCACGCCACTTTGCATGTCATTAGTGATAAGTATCACTGACATGCAAAGCGGGGCCCAAGATGGTCGCTATCTCCTTTTAGCTGTCACTAACTGGTGTTAGCGACAGCTTGGTAATAGGGAAATAATTTTATCTCCGCTTTCATGGCTTTTAAAGCCAAAAAAGCGGAGATAAACCCCCTTGATAATATGCCCCACGATTCCTTGGGGGTTTCAGCTGACAGGGCTTGGTATTGTGTTACATGGTAATTTTTCCATGAAACGTCAGAGGGTCGATGCAGGGGTTCGAGAAGAGGTGATAAACCATTTAAGCCTCATGAACAAGCGCATGGTCTTTTAAAGATTTGTGAAGTACTCGGGGCGGCGGTGTGTGTGTGCCCTCTTTCAGGAGCGGGCGGGGGGCACTGCCAGCAACTTGCCAGGTCAGGTAGTGTTCAACACGTGCATCACCCTTTCTCTGCCTGCTATTGCGCTCCATGCTTCGGAAAGGTAAGAAAAAGAACGTGCATTTGAGTTTGAAATGTCCGATCCTGCAGCAGCACACTTCCAAAGCCCACACATGACAATAACCCGATTCAAGGCCCCATTCACCCGTTTTAAAAAAAATAGATAACACTCCAACAAAGTAAGGTTATAAAACTTTATTAACTACTAACTTTAACGAACGGAACAAAAACTAAAAACATTTAAACATTTCTCAACACAAAAAGCAACAATGGTTAGAAGCTGTCTTTTGTGCGAATAGTCCCAAGGCAGCACAACGTGCAGAGTTCTGGATGGCACCCAGGTGATGTCGCCTGGGTGCCGCACTGGTTTAGGGATCCTACAATGCTGCTCCGAAAATTGGCGTGGGGCGTCCCGGGTGGGGCGGGGGGAGGCCTCGTCAGTAGCGGTCTGTTGTGCGAATAGTCCCAAGGCAGCACAACGTGCAGAGTTCTGGACGGCACCCAGGTGATGTCGCCTGGGTGCCGCACTGGTTTAGGGATCCTACAATGCAGCACAGAAAAACAGCGTGGGGCGTCCCGGGTGGTGCGGGGGGAGGCCTCGTCAGTAGCGGTCTGTGTCCAGTGTCACATGGCTGACACAACATGTACGACAGGCACCCAGGTGATGTCCAGTAAACTGCCGCACTGGTTTTGGTATCCTACAATGCTGCTCCGAAAATTGGCGTGCGGCGGCCCGGGGGGGGGGGCGTGGGGGAGCCGGCGTGAACGGGCCTCCCCAGGTGGCGGCCATCTAGCTGAGTTGCGCTCGCTCTTGCGGCCACAGCGTCTCGCTCACCATGTTGTTGAGTTGCTCCCACTCTTGCAGTGCAGCGATAGGCGGCTGCCACATGGCTCTTAAAATGGCGGACAGCTCCTCGGTTTTAGGCCTGGTCCACTGAAATGGTCCTGGGACACTTTGGAACTCGGACGCTTGCCTGCTAGGGCTTGGGCTCCATTCTCGAAAAGCGTCCCCTCAGCCGTGAAGATTGTATAAAAGTCTTGGGTGCCCCCGACTCCCGCAGGCTTCCGGTGGGGAGCGGCTGCCATGATTGCTCGTGGAATGACCACGACGGAGCCACGAGATGGTGGTGCTCTCATGCTGACGCCAGCTTCAGTCTGAATGATCCAGAAACAAGGTGGGGCTTTCATCGTTTGGGAAAAAAAAATGTTCTAAACCAATGAAAAGTGTTATTTTTAGGTCATATGACCAAGCCTTCCATCTTTAGGAAACCAAAAGTAAAATGAACCAATGAAAAGTTTTATAAACAAGTCACATGACCTGTTATGCGGCATAGGGCTACAAAAAGCGTAGAAAATCCGTTGGCACGTGAGGCGGCGTCAGTAGCGGACCGATGTGCGAATAGGCCGAAGGCAGCACAACGGGCCGAGATCCGGATGGTACCGAGGTGGTGTCCAGCAAATTGCCGCACTGGTGTGGCCATCCTACAATGCTGCGCCGAAAGACGGCGTGTCCAGCTGAGTTGCGGTCACTGTTGCGGTACAGTGACTCGAACGCGCCGAGATCCGGATGGCACCGAGGTGGTGTCCAGCAAATTGCCGCACTGGTGTGGCCATCCTACAATGCTGCGCCGAAAGACGGCGTGTCCAGCTGAATTGCGGTCACTGTTGCGGTACAGTGACTCGAACGCGCCGAGATCCGGATGGCACCGAGGTGGTGTCCAGCAAATTGCCGCACTGGTGTGGCCATCCTACAATGCTGCGCCGAAAGACGGCGTGTCCAGCTGAATTGCGGTCACTGTTGCGGTACAGTGACTCGAACGCGCCGAGATCCGGATGGCACCGAGGTGGTGTCCAGCAAATTGCCGCACTGGTGTGGCCATCCTACAATGCTGCGCCGAAAGACGGCGTGTCCAGCTGAGTTGCGGTCACTGTTGCGGTACAGTGACTCGAACGCGCCGAGATCCGGATGGCACCGAGGTGGTGTCCAGCAAATTGCCGCACTGGTGTGGCCATCCTACAATGCTGCGCCGAAAGACGGCGTGTCCAGCTGAATTGCGGTCACTGTTGCGGTACAGTGACTCGAACGCGCCGAGATCCGGATGGCACCGAGGTGGTGTCCAGCAAATTGCCGCACTGGTGTGGCCATCCTACAATGCTGCGCCGAAAGACGGCGTGTCCAGCTGAATTGCGGTCACTGTTGCGGTACAGTGACTCGAACGCGCCGAGATCCGGATGGCACCGAGGTGGTGTCCAGCAAATTGCCGCACTGGTGTGGCCATCCTACAATGCTGCGCCGAAAGACGGCGTGTCCAGCTGAGTTGCGGTCACTGTTGCGGTACAGTGAGTCGAACGCGCCGAGATCTGGATGGCCCCGATGTTGTGTCCAGCAAGTTGCCGCACTGGTGTGGCCATCCTACAATGCTGCGCCGAAAGTCGGCGTGGGGTGCCCCGTTGGCTTATGAGGTGATGTCAGTAGTGGACCGATGTGTGAATAGGTCGGAACCAGCACAAGGCACCAAGATCCGAATGGCAAGTCCTGGATGTTGAGTGCCTCAGTTGAGAGTTCTGAGCAGTGCTTGTAAGACTGTCTGAAGCTTATTTGAACCTGCTGCAGCTTCACTAGGTCCGGCGGAACTTTTTTCCTTTTCCTTTCTGCTTCTTTTCCTACAATGCGTTTCATCTGAAGACACGACCAGGTCCCTGAATGTGTGCAGGGGGACGCTATTGATTGAATGAAAATGGCGGCTTGACACAAAGCTGACTCAAGCGTTACTGTTGGTGCTATACAGACAAAAATTGGTTTTCAGTTTGTACATTCTTCAGGTTTTTTTTTTCCATCCAAGTCTGATTGAGAGTTTGTAGAAAAATGGCTTCAGATTTTCCACATACTACTCTTCAACATTCTTCCTAAATGTAACAATGTGAAACTCACTAGGAGAACGGCTGTTTCTGTTTCCTTTCAAAATGCTGCCACCAATATTTTCTGAATGGAAGACACCATCTTGTAGCATAAAGGGCCGAAAGGGGTTCTGGTCTGGCCGATGGTTGGTGGAGACATTTTGACTATATCTTGGACCTGCCCGGCCTCGCCCAAAATGGCGCCGGTATAAATGGGACTCGTAACTCCTTGCCCGCAAATGTATATCTAGAAAATGTTATTGTAAGTGGCCCTGTCGTATTTTAATTACAAAATGTACGTCCACCGATTCCGCAACTGTTAGACACCTTTGTTCTTGTCACCTAATGGCCCGCTCGTTACGTTCTTCTACAATGTAAATGTCTCCTCATCATATACGATTTCAGTTTGCTCCGTGGCCGGCCCACGTGGTTATAGGCCCGTATTTGTATACTGACATTTTCACAATAAAGGTTTTTAAAACAAAACACGGTAGTAGTATTTACATTTGTAAAGTTTTTACTTTTAGTGACTGTTTTCGAATCAGTAAAAGGCAAGTGAAATAAAGCAGTCCAATTACATGACGGATAAAAGGTATAATATGTAGGAACGCAGTAAAGATAAATGGTCAAGGGCAGTTGTGTTTTTCATGTCTGCAACATAAAGTGATCGATAAGAATCTGATAATCAGGCGTATCGGCGACTAAGACAGCAGGCCGAATCTCTTTTACTCAACGGCTCCGTCATGGAAGGAAGAAACGCCCTTTTTCTCGAAAAAGGAATATATTTTACTTGCAAGACAGTTGTAAATTTTCCGGGAAAGTACATTAGCCTGGAATATTATAACATATGTTTGAAAAAAAAATATTGTTCGAAAATAATAAAAAGCGTAATTTTTAGGTCATATGACCAAGCTTTTCATCATTAAATTAACAAAAGGAAAATGAACCAATGAAAAGTTTTATTAACAAGTCACATGACCTGTTATGCTTACGTTACGCGCTGCGCGCCGCGCCTCGGATCACTTCCGGGTGCGCTAACGCGGCGTGTCATAAAACGCATTACGCGACAACGTAGGTCAAGAATATAGTCTAAATGTCTCCATCAACCAGCGTTCAGAACACAACCCCTTTCAGCAGTCCAAAAAGTTCTGTTAAATGACAACAGAGGGGACAGGCAACAAGAACCATCAGTCAAAGAGGGGAGGGCAAGTTCTTCTCTTCCGGGTCATGTTGGGGCGCTACCGGAACTGATCGAATTGGTAGTCTATAGTGTTTCTGGATGTTTCAGACTAAAGCTGGCGTCAGCATGAGACCACTACCATCTCGTAGCTCCGTCGTGGCCATTCCACGAGCAATCATGGCAGCCGCTCCCCACCAGAAGCCTGCGGGAGTCGGAGGCCCCCAAGACTTTTGTAGAATCTTCACGGCTGAGGGGACGCTTTTCGAGAATGGGACCCAAGCCCTAGCAGACAAGCGTCCGAGTTCCAAGGTGTCCCAGGGCCATTTTAGTGGACCAGGCCCAAAACCGAAGAGCCGGCCGCCATTTTGAGAGTCCTGTGGCAGCCGCCTATCGCTGCAGCGCAAGAGCGGGTGCATCTCAACTACATGGTGAGCGAGACGCTGTAGTCGCAAGAGCGGGCGGTAAACAGCTGAATGGCGGAAGAGGCACAGTGTAGCAAAAGCGGGCGGAATGGCAACTAAAACGATAAAGGGGCGCCCCACTACAGCTTGTCTTCAGGTCAAACGGATTGTGGGACAAGGTCCAGAATTGAAGAGTCATCAAAAGGCAAAAAGTTCCGCCGGACCCCGGGAGCCGGCCGCCTATGTCGGGGGCGATCTCAGGCTACACCAGTGCTATAAGACTTGGGGAGGGTGTCGGAGCCAAGCGTCTTCTCCGAGTCCATGGCCATCACACCGCCCCTCAGGGGCCTCCGTCAAGCTGTTTAGGAAGGTAACATATCACATTGTTTTCTAATGCAGTCAGGTCCACAAACGACACTCACTTACTTTGAGAATAGTGAAGCTGCAGTAGGTGGAAATAAGCTTCAGACAGTGTTACAAGCACTGCTCAGAACTCTTAACTATGGCACCCAACATCCAGAACTTATGCTATTTGAGAATGGTAGTGACATCGAAGCATCTCAGGGACCAAAACCATTAACGTACTTTCACGTATGAAAATCTTACTTGGGGAGGGGGCAGGAGCGAAGCGCCCCCTCCCAGTCAGCGCCACCACACCGTATGTTGAAAATCTGAAGCCATCGTTCTACAAAGTCAACCAAACTTGGATTGAAAAATCTAGAAAAATGTACAAACTGAAAACCAGTTTTGGTCTGCATAGCATCAGTAGCAACGCTTGAGTCAGCTTTGTGTCAAGCCGCCATTTTGATTCAACAAAGCACAGGCATTGAAAAAGGCTGAAATTCAGAACTCTAAACTATGGCACCCAACATCCAGGAGCTTGCCATCCGGATCTTGGAGCCTTGTGCTGTTTTCGATCTATTCACACATCGGTCCACTACTGACATCATCTTATAAACCAACGTTATGTAAATAGTTTTTTAATAACATGTTTTACCCTGTTTCTTTGCTGGTGTGTTGTCTATATTTTTAATATTTGCATAGGGTTTGTCGTTATTTTGTGCGGGATGGGTGATGGAGCCGAGCTGTCTTGCAGCCCTCATGGTGTGGAGCTCAGTTCATCTCACTATTTTCGTATTTCTCATGAAGGGTTGTTCCTAATATTTCTATTTTAGCGAGGTCAAAAAGAGATCCAATTAGTGGCCTACTGATTTTGCTCGATTACTTTTATTTTTTTACACGATTTTTCACTATCTGCAAAGACTAAACAGAGTATTGCGACTTTGTGCTTGTTTGTAAATAGAGAATGATCCAAAGAGAACCAATTCTAAAACAGTAAATGCTTGGACAACAATCAATCAAATGGAGAGACAAGGAGGCACGACGGATTACAACGGTGGTAAAGGCTTGCGTTAACTACCCTTCAGTATCTGCAAAGAGAGAGTACTACTAAGACAAAAGAGGGGAGGGGGGGGGGGGGTGCAGCGTTCAAAGCACATCAGCGTGCATAAATACGAAAATGTTTTTATCTATCACGTACTTGACATTTTAAAGCTTTTCATATTTGCTATTAAAAAACCAATGAAATTCACAGAAAAAACCATAGGTTATAGTGGATATATAGTTAGGAATTTGCATTTAGAAAACCTTGAAAATTCAATGAAAAAACCATTGGTTTTAGGCCATATATAGTTAGGAATTAGCATTTACAAAACCTTATTTTACTCGCATAAAACCATTGAAATTCCATATATAGTTAGAAGCGCTAACTATATATCGCGCACCCGCAATCCACTGCTGATGATGTCACATATTACATCATTCATGACATGGTCAGTGACATCACTGATGACATCACTGATGACATCTCAAATGACATCACTGATGACAACTCGAATGACATCACTGATGACATCTCAAATGACATCACTGATGACATCACTGATGACAACTCAAATGACATCACTGATGACATCTCATTTGTCATCACTGATCACATCACTTATGTGATAATACAATGAACCTCTTCAGACTCTAATATAACCTTACATACACTCAGTATAAACAGACACTCACAGACTGTCACTCATCCATGGAGTTACTCACACACCTAGTCAGTCATGCAAAGAATCAATCACACCTCCATTTCCTCAACTATAAAGTTATACACATCTTACTTATTCAAACATATAATAACACATATTTATTCTCTTATATAATCCCTGATACAAGCTCACAATGATCGATACAGCCACTCACACATTCACTGGCTCTTATGTTCAGTTATTTATATATCTCAACTCTCACATGTATTGTGTTTTACATACGTACTTACTTGCACATGTAGCAATGAGAAATCCATTCACTCACCAACACACCCATGCATAGTCAACCGCCCATATAGTTGTTTCCACATGCACTCTTGAACTCATACTCCTAGTGAATCAACTGCTTACACATCTATGCACAGAGTCACGCACCTCCCAGCCACCCACACACACACTCAGCCTCCCATTCAAATACTTGGGCAACCAATCAATAACCCATATGGCCACTCTTATAGCTACTGATCAACACATGCAGCAGCTTACACAACAACAAACATACTGATGCACAAATTAAGACAGTTTAGTCACTAACCCATGCACTCAGTGAGACACATTTAATCACTCACTCATACAGTCAGTCATGCACCTACTAAATTCTTCATCCAGACACTTATACATCCACTCATTCTTCAATATGTGAAACATATTTAAACTTTACAGACACATACAATCACTGGATGTTGTGATCAGTGATGTCATCAGTGATGTCATTTGAGATGTCATCAGTGATGTCATCAGTGATGTCACTGACCATGTCATGAATGATGTAATATGTGACATCATCAGCAGTGGATTGCGGGTGCGCGATATATAGTTAGCGCTTCTAACTATATATGGATATATATATATATATATATATATATATATATATATATATATATATATATATATTCACTGAAAAAAACATAGGTTATAGACCATATATAGTTAGGAATTTGCATTTACAAAACCTTGAAAATTCACTGAAAAAACCATAGGTTAGAGACCATATATAGTTAGCTGGACATTTTATTGACATAAAACCAATGAAATTCCATATATAGTTAGTTGCACTAACTATATATCGCGCACCCGCAATCCACTGCTGATGATGTCACATATTACATCATTCATGACATGGTCAGTGACATCACTGATGACATCACTGATGACATCTCAAATGACATCACTGATGACATCACTGATGACATCACTGATGACATCTCAAATGACATCATCTAGTGTCTGTGTGTTTTTGTAAAGTTTAAATATGTTTTACATATTGAAGAATGAGTGGATGTATGGAAGACTGAGTGTGTGTGTGGCTGGCTGGGAGGTGTGTGACTCTGTGCATATCAATGTGTACTTGTATCAGTGATTGTATAAGAGAGTAAGTATGTGTTAGTATATGTGTGAAAAGTATGGTGTTCTGTGTTTAACTGTATAGATGAGGAAATCGAAGTGTGATTGATTCTTCACAGGACTGACTAGGTGTATGAGTGCATATGATAGTGTTGTAATAATGAGTGACTGTATGTATGAGTGATTGTATGGGTGAATGAGTGAATGTGTGTGTAGACGTAGGAATCAGTGAGTGCGTATGTAGTAACTGGTATTGGTGTGTCATGATGTCATCAGTGATGTCATTTGAGATGTCATCAGTGATGTCATTTGAGATGTCATCAGTGATGTCATTTGAGATGTCATCAGTGATGTCATCAGTGATGTCACTGAAGTATGGTGTTCTGTGTTTAACTGTATAGATGAGGAAATGGAAGTGTGATTGATTCTTTACAGGACTGACTAGGTGTGTGAGTAACTCCATGGATGAGTGGCAGTGTGTGAGTGTCTGCATAGGTGTATGAGTGCATATGATAGTGTTGTAATAATGAGTGACTGTATGTATGAGTGATTGTATGGGTGAATGAGTGAATGTGTGTGTAGACGTAGGAATCAGTGAGTGCGTATGTAGTAACTGGTATTGGTGTGTCATGATGTCATCAGTGATGTCATTTGAGATGTCATCAGTGATGTCATCAGTGATGTCATTTGAGATGTCATCAGTGATGTCATCAGTGATGTCACTGACCATGTCATGAATGATGTAATATGTGACATCATCAGCAGTGGATTGCGGGTGCGCGATATATAGTTAGTGCAACTAACTATATATGGAATTTCATTGGTTTTATGTCAATAAAATGTCCAGCTAACTATATATGGTCTCTAACCTATGGTTTTTTCAGTGAATTTCATTGGTTTTTTAAAAGCTAATATCTATAGCTGTAAAATATATTCTTTATTACGTGACGTATCACGTAGCCACGTGAGACGCCTCATGGCGTGTCGCATAACCGTGACGTATCGGCTCTGCAGCGCAAACAAAACCCGTAACGTAAGCGTGCCGGAGCACGCTTATAGATATATATATATTTTTTAACCTTAATTAGACAAAATCCACACGTGCACATATCTTGAGGTCTTGCAAAGGCACATCAAACAAACAGTCCCTACAATTTTGCCAAGTTTGCTGGAAATCTATTCCCTTAATTTTTTTTTTACTGTTTCTCTTGGTTTTCCCCTTGTTAAGCTTACCGGGACGCTACCCGGTACGCGAACCGGACGCTCCAAAAACACAAGATGGCGGACTCCCGTTACGCTGCCGGTTAGCTGCCCGGTTCGCGTACCGGGAAGCGCCTCTACCGCGAAAAATCGCGGGGGACTTTAATATCCCCCTCATCAATCCTAGGGGGTCAGGAGGGGTTTACCTTGCCCCCTTTCCTTCATCTCCCCCTTCTTTTTTCACCACATCTTGTCTCTCAAACCTACCGAGAGACAAGATGGCGGCCGCTCCGGACTGTTTACAATGTTGACAGCTACGCTGCCGGTTAGCTGCCCGGTTAGCTGCCCGGTGAGCTGCCTGGTGAGCTGCCCGGTGAGCTGCCCGGTGAGCTGCCCGGTTCGCGTACCGGGACGCGCCTCTACAGCGTAAAATCGCAAAAAAAAAATATATATTTTTCGCCCCGCGGGGCACTTTAATATCCCCCTCATCAATCCTAGGGGGTCAGGAGTGGTCTACCTTGCCCCCTTTCCTTCATTTCCCCCTTCGTTTTTCACCACATCTTGTCTCTCGATCGTACCGAGAGACAAGATGGCGGCCGCTCCGGACTGTTTAGAATGTTGACAGACACCAGAGAGCCAATCAGCTTCGCTTCGCGAAGTTCCGTTACGCGTCAGGTACGCGAACCGGGGCGCTAACCGGACCGCTGTCACAGATATATATATTTTTTTAAACGTTCATTTCTCAAAATCCACTAGAGCACATATATTGAGACATAGCAAAGGCACGTCGGGCAAACCATATCTACAATTTTGCCAAGTTTCATGTAAATCTATTCAGCCGTTCGAGCTAAAAGTGAGTCCAACCGCCCTATGGAAAAATGAATGGGAAAAACGTGTTTTGGGACCCCCCTTTTTTCTCGGCCCCCCTTGACGAACCCCCCCCAAAATTTTCAGGGGCTGCTCAGAAACAAAATGTGCCATTTTCCGGAAAATTTCAGCCAATTCCGTTCACAAACGCCAAAGTTATTAGACATAGAATTTTCAGAAATCCCATTGAGAAAAAATCCTAACTATATATACCCACTGGCTATCGCCAGTAGGTAATATACATATATAAACATATATAATCTGCATATCTATATAAATATAAATGCATGCATACATATACATATATGCATACATATGCATGTTATTTACATGAAAGTTTTAAAAACACTAATAAAAGCAAAGCTAAAAAGCCACCTCATTACAAACAGAATGGCTTTAACTTAAACGAGGGCGAGATCTATTGCATTTTCAATGCTTGTTTACTTTGGTTCTACCAAGAAGGCATTCAGATGTGTCACACATTTGCCATAAATTCTGAATGTTAGCACTCTAGTTGCTCATTAGATCACTGTAGTAAAGCTAGTGCTCACCAGGGAAGTCTGCTGCTAATCATGGTTTGCAGCCATTTTCCCGCATTTTTTATCCCGCAGACTTTCAGTCCGCATACCATTATCCCGCAAGGTCATTGACCTCGCATACCATTATCCCGCATTGTTTCAAAACGCATGTGCATTTATCGCGCATGCCTTTACAAAGAATTACGTTTTAAAGGCATGTATGGTAAAAGCATTTGCGTTGTGAAAACCACGATGACGAGAGAGGTAAGTGGGTTTGTGTTAATTTTTTCGTGGGTTAGTGATTGTGTAGTGTAGTGTAGTGTTGTGTAGTGTAGTGTTGTGTTAGTGTAGTGTAGAGTTGTGGTGGTTGTTTAGTGTAGGGTCATGCTGGGGGTAGTGTTTTAGGGTTTAGGGTTGTGTTGTAGTGTTTGCGTAGTGTAGGGTCATGCTGGGGGTAGTGTTTTAGGGTTTAGGGTAGTGTTGTAGTGTTTGCGTAGTGTAGGGTCATGCTGGGGGTAGTGTTTTAGGGTTTAGGGTTGTGTTGTAGTGTTTGCGTAGTGTAGGGTCATGCTGGGGCTAGTGTTTTAGGGTTTAGGGTAGTGTTGTAGTGTTTGCGTAGTGTAGGGTCATGCTGGGCGTAGTGTTTTAGGGTTTAGGATAGTGTTGTAGTGTTTGCGTAGTGTAGGGTCATGCTGGGGGTAGTGTTTTAGGGTTTTGGGTAGTGTTGTAGTGTTTGCGTAGTGTAGGGTCATGCTGGGGTGTAGTATTTTAGGGTTTAGGGTAGTGTTGTAGTGTTTGCGTAGTGTAGGGTCATGCTGGGGGTAGTGTTTTAGGGTTTTGGGTAGTGTTGTTGTGTTTGCGTAGTGTAGGGTCATGCTGGGGTGTAGTGTTTTAGGGTTTTGGGTAGTGTTGTAGTGTTTGCGTAGTGTAGGGTCATGCTGGGGTGTAGTATTTTAGGGTTTAGGGTAGTGTTGTAGTGTTTGCGTAGTGTAGGGTCATGCTGGGGGTAGTGTTTTAGGGTTTTGGGTAGTGTTGTTGTGTTTGCGTAGTGTAGGGTCATGCTGGGGTGTAGTGTTTTAGGGTTTTGGGTAGTGTTGTAGTGTTTGCGTAGTGTAGGGTCATGCTGGGGTGTAGTATTTTAGGGTTTTGGGTAGTGTTGTAGTGTTTGCGTAGTGTAGGGTCATGCTGGGGGTAGTGTTTTAGGGTTTTGGGTAGTGTTGTAGTGTTTGCGTAGTGTAGGGCCATGCTGGGGGGTAGTGTTTTAGGGTTTTGGGTAGTGTTGTAGTGTTTGCGTAGTGTAGGGTCATGCTGGGGGGTAGTGTTTTACGGTTTTGGGTAGTGTTGTAGTGTTTGCGTAGTGTAGGGTCATGCTGGGGGTAGTGTTTTAGGGTTTTGGGTAGTGTTGTAGTGTTTGCGTAGTGTAGGGTCATGCTGGGGGTAGTGTTTTAGGGTTTTGGTTAGTGTTGTAGTGTTTGCGTAGTGTAGGGTCATGCTGGGGGTAGTGTTTTAGGGTTTAGGGTAGTGTTGTAGTGTTTGCGTAGCGTAGGGTCATGCTGGGGGTAGTGTTTTAGGGTTTAGGGTAGTGTTGTAGTGTTTGCGTAGCGTAGGGTCATGCTGGGGTGTAGTGTTTTAGGGTTTTGGGTAGTGTTGTAGTGTTTGCGTAGCGTAGGGTCATGCTGGGGGTAGTGTTTTAGGGTTTACGGTAGTGTTGTAGTGTTTGCATAGTGTAGGGTCATGTTGGGGGTAGTGTTTTAGGGTTTAGGGTTGTGTTGTAGTGTTTGCGTAGTATAGGGTCATGCTGGGGGTAGTGTTTTATGGTTTAGGGTTGTGTTGTAGTGTTTGTGTAGTGTAGGGTCATGCTGGGGGTAGGGTTTTAGGGTTTTGGGTAGTGTTGTAGTGTTTGCGTAGTGTAGGGTCATGCTGGGGGTAGTGTTTTAGGGTTTAGGGTAGTGTTGTAGTGTTTGTGTAGTGTAGGGTCATGCTGGGGGTAGTGTTTTAGGGTTTAGGGTAGTTTAGTTGTTTAGTGTATGCTAAAGGCATATTTGTTCTAAAAGTTTTCGTTATTTTAATTTGCGGCCTAATAGTACATGCAGGATTTCGTCATATATTCGCTAATCATACTTTCTATGGCAAAATGAACCCCCTCATTTTGTTCCTTTTTAAATTAAATGTTTTAAGAGTTACCACTTTATTCCAATCAAGATGGCTTCAGGTGTGCCATACCTTTGTAATAAGTAGGACAGTTAGCACTCTAGTTGTTCTTTAGAACACTCTGGGACATTCTGTCATTGGGCTATAGTTGGGCTACATCTGGCTGATATTTGGGCTACATTTGTTTTTTTTGTCTCTGGTGGCCATCTTTGGGCTACATTGGGCTACATTGGGCTACATTTGGGCTCCAACATATATATAGCCCAATGTAGCCCAATATATATTTTTCAAAGTTAATTTTTGTAAAAACCACTGGAGCCTATATCTTGAGACATAGCAAAGGCACATCGGGCTACCAGTCCCTACAATTTTGCCAAGTTTGGTGTAAATCCATTCAGCCGTTCAGGCTAAAAGTGAGGCCAACCGCCCTATGGAAAATTGCATGTGAAAAACACGTTTTGGGACCCCCCTTTTTTCTCGGCCCCCCCTTGATGAAACCCCCCCAAATTTTCAGGGGCTGCTCAGAAACAAAATGTTCCATTTTCCTGAAAATTTCAGCCAATTCTGTCCTTAAACGCCAAAGTTATTCGACATAGAATTTTCAAAAATCCCATAGGAAAAAAATCCTAACTATATATACCTACTGGCTATCGCCAGTAGGTAATATATATATATTACCTACTGGCGATAGCCAGTAGGTATATATAGTTAGGATTTTTTCCCTATGGGATTTCTGAAAATTCTATGTCTAATAACTTTGGCGTTTGTGGACGGAATTGGCTGAAATTTTCAGGAAAATGGCACATTTTGTTCCTGAGCAGCCCCTGAAAATTTGGGGGGGGTTCTTCAAGGGGGGGCCGAGAAAAAAGGGGGGTCCCAAAACACGTTTTTCCCATTCATTTTTCCATAGGGCGGTTGGACTCACTTTTAGCCCGAACGGCTGAATGGATTTGCACGAAACTTGGCAAAATTGTAGGGACTGTTAGCCCGATGTGCCTTTGCTAGGTCTCAATATATGTGCTTCAGTGAATTTTGAGAAATTAACGTTTTAAACAAGATATATATCTGTAACAGCGCTCCGGTTCGCGTACTTTTCGCGTATCGGAACTTTGCGATGCGAAGCTGATTGGCTCTCTGGTGTCTGTCAACATTCTAAACAGTCCGGAGCGGCCGCCATCTTGTCTCTCGGTAGGATCGAGAGACAAGAGGAGGCCAAAACAAAGGGGGAAATAAAGGAGAGGGGGCAAGGTAGACCCCTTCTGACCCCCTAGGATTGATGAGGGGGATATTATAGAGCCACGCGGGGCAAAATTTTTTTTTTTTTTAAATTCCGATTTTTTCGCCGTAGAGACGCGTCCCGGTACGCGAACCGGGCAGCTAACCGGGCAGCTAACCGGGCAGCTAACCGGCAGCGTAACGGGAGTCTGAGGAGTAGCTGATTGGCTGTCAACATTGTAAACAGTCCGGAGCGGCCGCCATCTTGTCTCTCGGTAGGATCGAGAGACAAGAGGAGGCCAAAACAAAGGGGGAAATGAAGGAAAGGGGGCAAGGTAGACCCCTTCTGACCCCCTAGGATTGATGAGGGGGATATTATAGAGCCACGCGGGGCAAAAAAAAAATTTAAAAAAAATTCAGATTTTTTCGCCGTAGAGACGCGTCCCGGTACGCGAACCGGGCAGCTAACCGGGCAGCTAACCGGGCAGCTAACCGGCAGCGTAACGGGAGTCTGAGGAGTAGCTGATTGGCTGTTAACATTGTAAACAGTCTGGAGATCGAGAGACAAGAGGTGGAAAAAAAAAGGTGTAAATGAAGGAAAGGGGTAAGGTGAACCCCTAGGATTGATGAGGGGGCTATTAAAGTTGCCCGCGGGGCAAAAGAAAAAAATATTGCGATTTTTCGCGGTAGAGGTGCTTTCCGGTACGTTAACCGGGCAGCTAACTGGCAGCGTAATGGGAGTCCGACATATTGTGTTTTTGGAACGTTTGTGATATGTGCACGTGTGGATTTTGTCTAATTAAGGTAAAAAAAATATATATATATCTTTAAGCGTGCTCTGGCGCGCTTACGTTATGGGTTTGGTTTGCGCTGCAGAGACGATACGTCACGGTTATGCGATGCATCATGAGGCGTCTCACGGGCTACGTGATACGTCACGTAATAAAGAATATATTTTACAGCTATAGATATTAGCTTTTAAAAAACCAATGAAATTCACTGAAAAAACCATAGGTTATAGACCATATATAGTTAGGAATTTGCATTTACAAAACCTTGAAAATTCACTGAAAAAACCATAGGTTATAGACCATATATAGTTAGGGATTAGCATTTACAAAACCTTATTTTACTCGCACAAAACCATTGAAATTCCATATATAGTTAGTTGCACTAACTATATATCGCGCACCCGCAATCCATTGCTAATGATGTCACATATTACATCATTCATGACATGGTCAGTGACATCACTGATGACATCACTGATGACATCTCAAATGACATCACTGATGACATCACTGATGACATCTCAAATGACTTCACTGATGACATCACTGATGACAACACCCAGTGACTGTATGTTTCTGTAAAGTTAAAATATGTCTTACATATTGAAGAATGAGTGGATGTATAAGTGTCTGGATGAAGGATTTAGTAGGTGCATGACTGACTGTATGAGTGAGTGATTAAATGTGTCTCACTGAGTGCATGGGTTAGTGACTAAACTGTCTTAATTTGGCAATCATTATATATGTTGTTCTGTAAACTGCTGCATGTTTAAATCAGTAGCTATATGAGTAACTATATGGGTTATTGAATGGTTGCCCAAGTATTTGTATGGGAGACTGAGTATGTGTGTGGGTGGCTGGGAGGTGTATGACTCTGTGCATAGATGTGTGAGCAGTTGATTAACTAAATGTATGGGTTCAAAAGTGCATGTGGAAACAGCTGTATGGGCGGTCGACTGACTGCATGAGTGTATTGGTGAGTGAATGGATATCTCAGTGCTACATGTCAAAGTAAGTACATATGTAAAACACAGTCCATGTGAGAGTTGACATATATAAATAACTGAACATAAGAGCTAGTGAATGTGAGAGTGGCTGTATCGATCATTGTGAACTTGTATCAGGGATTGTATAAGAGAGTAAATATGTGTTAGTATATGTTTGAATAAGTAAGGTGTGTATAACTGTATAGTTGAGGAAATGGAGGTGTGATTAATCTTTTGCATGACTGAGTAGGTGTGTGAGTAACTCCATGGATAAGTGACAGTCTGTGAGTGTCTGTTTATACTGATTGTATCTAAGGTTATATTAGAGTCTGAAGATGTTCATTGTATTATCACATAAATGATATCATCAGTGATGTGATCAGTGGAGATGTGTGGCTCAAGTGGTTGGAGCGGCAGACCCTGATGCAGAGGTCTGGCCCGGACCAGGGTTCAATTCCTCGCCTCGGCGGGTCTTGGGCTCAAATTTCCCCGGACCTGACAATTCTCGCCTCGTGCCTATTCCAATCATGGAGTCCCACTCTGTAACTCTGGGCAATAGCTTGCTTAATCTCCACAACGGCCCCTCGCAGCGGGATGCCTGGCTTTCACCTTGGGGATGCCCAGTAATGGGTTATCTCGCAGGGGAATACCAGGACGGGTTCCCTAAGCAAGCGCTGGGACGCTTCCGGGCAGCCATGCGCTCTACAAATCAAATTTCATTTCATTTCATTTCATTTCATCAGTAATGTCAAATGAGATGTCAGTGATGTCATCAGTGATGTCATTTGAGATGTCATCAGTGATGTCATCAGTGATGTCACTGACCATGTCATGAATGATGTAATATGTGACATCATTAGCAATGGATTGCGGGTGCGCGATATATAGTTAGTGCAACTAACTATATATGGAATTTCAATGGTTTTGTGCGAGTAAAATAAGGTTTTGTAAATGCTAATCCCTAACTATATATGGTCTATAACCTATGGTTTTTTCAGTGAATATATATATATATATATATATATATATATATATATATATATATATATATATATATATTCAATGAAAAAACCATTGGTTTTAGGCCATATATAGTTAGGGATTTGCATTTACAAAACCTTATTTTACTCACACAAAACCATTGAAATTCCATATATAGTTATAAGCGCTAACTATATATCGCGCACCCGCAATCCACTGCTGATGATGTCACATATTACATCATTCATGACATGGTTAGTGACATCACTGATGACATCACTGATGACATCTCAAATGACATCACTGATGACATCACTGATGACAACATCCAGTGACTGTATGTTTCTGTAAAGTTAAAAAATCTCTTACATATTGAAGAATGAGTGGATATATAAGTGTCTGGATGAAGGATTTAGTAGGTGCATGACTGACTGTATGAGTGAGTGATTAAATGTGTCTCACTGAGTGCATGGGTTAGTGACTAAACTGTCTTAATTTGTGCATCATTATGTCGGTTGTTCTGTAAACTGTTGCATGTGTTGATAAGTAGCTATATGAGTAACTATATGGGTTATTGATTGGTTGCCCAAGTATTTGTATGGGATACTGAGTGTGTGTGTGGGTGGCTGGGAGGTGTGTGACTCTGTGCATAGATGTGTGAGCAGTTGATTCACTCGATGTATGGTTTCAAAAGTGCATGTGGAAACAGCTGTATGGGCGGTTGACTGTGTGCATGAGTGTATTGGTGAGTGAATGGATATCTCAGTGCTACATGTCAAAGTAAGTACATATGTAAAACACAGTACATGTGAGAGTTGACATATATAAATAACTGTGCATAAGAGCCAGTGAATGTGTGAGTGGCTGTATGGATCATTGTGAACTTGTATCAGGGATTGTATAATAGAGTAAATATGTGTTAGTATATGTTTGAATAAGTAAAGTTTGTATAACTGTATAGTTGAGGAAATGGAGGTGTGATTGATTCTTTGCATGACTGACTAGGTGTGTGAGTAACTCCATGGATGAGTGACAGTCTGTGAGTGTCTGTTTACACTGATTGTATCTAAGGTTATATTAGAGTCTGAAGAGGTTCATCGTATTATCACATGAATGATATCATCAGTGATGTTATCAGTCATGTCAAATGAGATGTTTTCAGTGATGTCATCAGTGATGTCATTTGAGATGTCATCAGTGATGTCATCAGTGATGTCACTAACCATGTCATGAATGATGTAATATGTGACATCATCAGCAGTGGATTGCGGGTGCGCGATATATAGTTAGCGCTTATAACTATATATGGAATTTCAATGGTTTTGTGTGAGTAAAATAAGGTTTTGTAAATGCAAATCCCTAACTATATATGGCCTAAAACCAATGGTTTTTTCATTGAATTTTCAAGGTTTTGTAAATGCAAATTCCTAACTATATATGGAGTATAACCTATGGTTTTTTCTGTGAATTTCAATGGTTTTTTAATAGCAAACATCAAAAGCTGTCAAATGTCAAGTACGTGATAGGTAAAAACGTTTTCGTGTTTATGCACGCTGATGTGCTTTGAACGCTGCCCCCCCCTCCCCTCTTTTCTCTTAGTAGTACTCTCTCCTTGCAGATAGTGAAGGGTAGTTAACGCAGACCTTTACCCCTGTTGTAATCCGTCGTACCTGCTTGTCTCTCCATTTGATTGATTATTATCCAAGCATTTACTGTTTTACAATTGGTTCTCTTTGGATCATTCTCTATTTACAAACAAGCACAAAGTCGCAATACTCTGTTTAGTCTTTGCAGATAGTGAAAAATCGTGCAAAAAAAATAAAAGTAATCGAGCAAAATCAGTAGACCACTAATTCGATCTCTTTTTAACCTCGGTAAAATACAAACATTAGGAATAACCCTTCATGAGAAATACAAAAATAGTGAAATGAATTGAGCTCCACACCATGAGGGCTGCAAAACAGCTCGACTCCGCCACCCACACCGCCCAAAATAACGGCAAACCCTATGCAAATATTATAAATATACACAACACACCACCAAAGAAACAGAATAAAACATTTTATTAAATAACTATTTACATAACTATTTTATACTTTTTATTGCCCGATCCGGCTAGCTCAATCGATCGAGCATGAAAGTCATGCACTGATAACAAGCGTTGAGAGTTTGTAGAATGATGGCTTCAGATTTTCCACATACAGTGTAGTGGCGCGAACTGGCAGGGGGCGTTTGGATTCTACCCCTTCTCCAAATAAGATTTTCATACGTGAATGTTCGTTCATGCTTTTTGTCCCTGAGTTGCTTCCATGTCACTGCCTTACATAAATGGCATAAGTCCTGGTTATTGAGTGCCATACTTCAGAGTTCTAAGCAGTTCTTGTAACACTGTTTAAACCTTATTTGCACCTGCTGCAGCTTCACTATTCAAAGTAGTGGGGTCCATTTGTGGACCTGACTGCATTGGAAAACAATGTGATACGGTGCCTCCCTAAACCGCTTGACGGAGGCTCCCGAGGAGCGGTGAGATGGCGCGGACTGAGAGGGGGCGCTTGGCTCCTGCCCCCTCCCCAAGTCGTGTTGCCCTGGTGAGGCCTAAGATCGCCCCCGGCATAGGTGGCCGGCTCCCAGGGTCCGGCGGAATTTTTTCCCTTTTGAAGAATCTTTCATTCTGGACCTTGTCCCACAATCCGTTTCACCTGAAGACACGCTGTCGTAGGGCGCCCCTTTACCGTTTTAGTTGCCATTCCGCCCGCTTTTGGTACTCTGTGCCTCTTCCGCCATTCAGCTGTTTACCGCTCGCTCTTGCGACTACAACGTCTCGCTCACCATGTAGTTGAGTTGCTCCCGCTCTTAAGATTTGACCGAACTTTTTGGACTGCTGAAAGCGGTGGAATTCCGACCGCTGGTTGGTGGAGACATTTTGACTATATTCTGCACCTGCATTGTCGCGTAATGCGTCATATGACGCGACGCGTTAGCGCACCCGGATGTGCTCCGGTGCGCAAGGCGCAGCTTCCCGGAAACGATCCAGAGCGCGCCGCGCAGCGCGTAACGTAAGCATAACAGGTCATGTGACTTGTTAATAAAACTTTTCATTGGTTCATTTTACTTTTCTTTTCCTAATTATGTAAGACTAGGTCATGTGACCTAAAAATAACACTTTTCATTGGATTAAAACTTTTTTTTCCCAAACGATGAAAGCCCCACCTTGTTTCTGGATGTTTCAGACTGAAGCTGGCGTCACCATGAGAGCACCACCATCTCGTAGCTCCGTCGTGGCCATTCCGCAAGCAATCATGGCAGCCGCTCCCCACCGGAAGCCTGCGGGAGTCGAGGGCGCCCAAGACTTTTGTACAATCTTCAAGGCTGAGGGGACGCTTTCGAGAATGGAACCCAAGCCCTGGCAGACAAGCGTCCGAGTTCCAAGGTGTCCCAGGGCCATTTTACTGGACCAGGCCCAAATCCGAAGAGCCGGCCGCCATTTTAAGAGTCCTGTGGAAGCCGCCTACCGCTGCACCGCAAGAGTGGGAGCAACTCAACTACATGGTGAGCGAGACGCTGTAGCCGTAAGAGCGGGCGGTAAACAGCTGAATGGCGGATGAGGCACAGTGTAGCAAAAGCGGGCGGATTGGCGACTGAAACGATAAAGGGGCGCCCCACTACAGCAGACAAGCCTCCGCCATGTGCTTCAAAACTGCATATGTATCTCGTGATATCAAAGTTGGGCAACCAGTACAGAACAAGCAGTTACGAGTCCCATTTACACCGGCGCCATTTTGGGCGCGGCCGGGCAGGTCCAGGATCTACTGAAACATAAAAAATGAGGCTGACGTCTCTGAAGCAGTTCACGAACAGCAGGACATAGCAAATAAACATGAACTCTCTAAAGCTGTTAACTCACTGCAGAACAAAACAAGTGAACCTGAAACCTCTGGAATAATTGTCGCTCAAAAGAACAACACACAAAACTCTGTAGAGCCTGAAGAAAAAAAAACAGAAGGGCACTGTAGTTTCAGACACACTTAACACTAATGATGAAACAAAGATATCGTCTGTTTATAAAGCAGTTATCATCTTGACAGAATTGACAAAGAAGTGTACAGACACCAATGCATCAGCATTCTCGGAGATAACATCTTAAGGAACAAAGAAACACCTGTTCACTCTTGACACCCCAGGTGCTGTGTATATTGCACTATAGTGCTGCATCGACAAAACGGGCAACACTATTGATGTGGATTTTTCATTATTGATTATTGTAAAGAAATGGCGACTCCCCCCTTTAGCAGATTAGCTAAATGTTTGCGTAATTTAGGCATAAAAGTTATATTATTGTTGTTGTTGTTGTTATCGTTATAGTTCTGGTTAATTTCAAAAAATGGTTAAATATATTTACAGTTTTTGTTGCGTTCGTTATATTTAAATATTAATAAAGTTTTAAAATGTAACTGTCTTGGAGTACTATATTTTTTTTAAAAATCGGGTGAATGGGGCCTTGAATCGGGTTATTGTCATGTGTGGGCTTTGCAAGTGTACTGCTACAAGATCGGACATTTCAAACTCAAATGCACGTTCTTTTTCTTACCTTTCCGAAGCATGGAGCGCAATAGCAGGCAGAGAAAGGGTGATGCACGTGTTGAACACTGCCTGGCCTGCAAATTGCTGCCAGTGCCCCCCCGCCCGCTCCTGAAAAAGGACACACACACACCGCCGCCCCGAGTACTTCACAAATCTTTAAAAGACCATGCGCTTGTTCAATGGGAAGTGGATAACATGGCTAAGAGCATTTGCTGACTAATGCATGAATATCGCTGACTTTTCAGCGATATTCATGCATTGCAGCCGTTTTTTATCGCATTTGCGATAAACCTTGCTAATAGCAAGGTTTATGTGCGATAAAATTCGCCGAAGTGCGGCGATAATTATTGTCTCTAAACAAGTTAGAGACAAAAATTACCGCTAGTTGTTGGAAATATGCCCCCGGGTTTTTCCTTGCAGGAATCGGGAAACAAAAGACTAGCACTGAAATCAGTAGTCTCACACCTGAATCGGGAGGGTTGGCATGTCTGGATACTCTACAGCTGGAGCCATACACTACATCCGCAGGGCTGGGTGATAGCCTAGGTCCGGCCTGGACAATCGGACACAGAGGAAGAGAAGTGTCAGAGGGTGCGGTAGTGAATAGGGTGAAAGGGAGGTGTCGAACGGGCACAGGGTGTGATTCTCAGAGAAGAGCAGCGCAGATGGGGGAAGTATATGGCCCATGCATGAGAGAGAGAGCGGGGGTGACCATTGCGTGGGGGAGATGCGTGCGAGGGTGGGGAGCCATGCTGAGAATCGACGGCGTGCAGAGAGTGGCCCTGGTCAAGGCATCTAAAATGGCTGCTGTGCACGACAAAATTGTGGCATTGGACAAAAACGCAAGATGGCGCAGACAATGTTTATCAATAAGGATTCATTTATAACAAAATATTTACTCGCAGTGACAAAATGGTGTTCAACACTTCCTGATTTCCATCGAATCGAACGTTAACAAACGTCACGCAGCAAAAAAAAAAAAAGCTCACGCACAGAGCGGTTTTTAGCCATGTTATCCAATGGAAGGTGGATAACATGGCTAAGAGCATTTGCTGGATAATGCATGAATATCGCTGACTTTTCAGCGATATTCATGCATTGTGGCCGATGTGCGGCGATAATTTTTGTCTCTAAACAATTAAAACGAAGCACAAAATGGCGAATTCCCGTTTCGCTACCAGTTTGCGGCCCAGTTCGCGGCCCGTGAAGCGCTTCTACCGTGAAAAATAAATTTTTTTTTATTTTCCCCACGGGACCCTTTAATAACCCCAACAACATTCCTAGGGGTCAAGAGGGGTATACCTTGCCCCCTTTCAATAAATTCCCCCTTCGTTTTTCACCTCTTCTTCTCTCTCGATCCTACCGAGAGATAAGATGGCGGCCGCTCCGGACTATTTAGAATGTTGACAGACACCGGAGAGCCAATCAGCTTTCTGTTATCCAATGGAAGGTGGATGGAAAGGGGCGACCAACTCGGTCCCCCCGAACGTATGGCCGAGTGCCTCGATCCCCCCGGGAAGCCATTTTTGGGCGGGAGGCGCGTCTCAGCTGGTATGCCCGAAGCGGCGTAGCTGGGGCGCGCTCGTTCCCGCCCTAGAGTGGGCTGGCCTAGACACCGACGCAGCCAGCCACGCCCTCGGGGCAGGCAGGGGCGGGTATACGCCCGCCCTGAAGACGGATAAAAAGGGACGCAAGACCAGAAGACATCCTCTTGTTCTTGTGCTCTGAAGCTGCACCTCCTCGCTGCACGTGAGCTCGGGACAGAACGAAGAGCCAATTTTGAGCGTTTTAATCCCTCTTTTTGTCTTCTAGATACTTCGTCTGAAAAGATGCCCAAGAAAGGCGCGAAGAGAATGTCGACTGACCAGTTGGTTCGGGCCCTCATGAAGGACATGTCCGAAATTAAGAAGCGGTTGGCGGAGCGAGACGGCGAGGAGGGATCGGGGCGTCCACCGGCCGGAGGGAAGCCAAAGAGGCCGAGAAGGGGGCCGGTCGGGGGAGACGTCCCGGTTCCCTGTTCCCCGCTCGAGGCGCCAGCCCCGGTACCGGCCCCGGTACCGAAGGAGGGGAATCCGATTCCCGTAGTAGTCACCCCGACATCCACTGAAGATATGCCTCCCGAATTGGCGGCACAGTTAGCGGCGTGGTTGGGGGACAGTAGCGAGGGCGCCACGGCTGCCGAAGCGCAAGCACTCATTAAACAGTTGTGCGAGAAACGTGATACAGCCAAGGTGCCCGCGTCGGATGCGGTGATAGACAAGCCACGAGTGGCGGAGGCAGCGTCCGGTGCAGGTAAGCGGCCATTGCCGATCGCAAGGGATGAGTCAACACCCTCTCGTAGAGAAAAGTTGGGGCAACATGTTCCTTTGGCAATAAAGGAAAAGATTTGGGCGGGGGAATACGTAAACATTTTCTCCTTGCTCGTTGATCATTATGAGGTTGAAACTGTTAAGGGCCAAAAGGATCTGATGCATCCAAGTGTTTGGCGCGCAAAAATGGCCGCCTTTAAAGTGAATGAGAATATTGGCAACTGGGGTAATGCTTGGGGAATTTTTACGTCAATTTTGGGGGAGCGTAGGCCTGAATTGCTCCCTGAATTTCCAGTATATCAGTCACGAATTATGGGGTACTCGACATCGCACCAAGGTAACCAATGGTTCTGTTATGACAACCTTTTCAGGAAAGCGATGGAGCATAACAAAAGTTTAACCTGGGACTGTTACGATTCTTTGACATGGAATAAAATGAAAGAGTCGGGGATGTTGAAAGTGCCGTTGGTGGGGAGTACTGTTGGTGAGTCCTCCCGCCAAAATGGGGGGACGCCCTTTCGGTCGGGTACGGGTTCAGACGATTACCCGAGACCCGCCGGCAATACAGGGAAGAGAGGTTTCTGTTTCAATTTCAACAGAAGTAAATGTACTAGGCCCCCGGGATCTTGTAAATTCAAACACGAATGTAGTGGTTGTGGGGCACCCCATCCTGAGTCCTCGTGCAGAGCCAAATCGGGTGAAAATGGGGGTAGAGGGGGCGCCAAACAGGTCTAATATAGTCCGAGGGGCGCCTTTACCAACCCCGATTGATACCCTGGCGATGATTCCCTGGCTCAGCGAATACCCTGATCGTACTTCAGCTGGGGTGCTACGAAACGGTTTTTCATATGGTTTCCGCATCCCGGTGGGGAACTTTCAGGGTGTCGGGTCGTGCAAAAACCAACTGTCCGTCTTGCAGCATACGACTGTAGTACAGGATAAGATCCGGAAAGAGGTTACCCGAGGTCGGGTTGCCGGCCCGTTTAGTGTTCCCCAGGTACAGAATTTTGTTTGTTCTCCTTTAGGGGTGGTCCCCAAGAAGGACCCAGGTGAGTTTCGATTGATTCACAATTTATCAGCGCCTCATGGCCTTTCTGTAAACGACGCAATTGATCCAGAGATATGTTCGGTGCGGTACGCATCATTCGATGAGGCCGTAGCCATTTTGAATCGCCTGGGGCCCGGGACGCTGATGGCGAAATCAGATATCGAGTCAGCGTTCCGTTTGCTCCCGGTATACCCGGAAGACCAACGGCTTTTGGGATTCATGTTTCAAGGTTCGTATTACATGGATAGGTGTATGCCGATGGGGTGCTCTATATCTTGTGCATATTTCGAGAAATTCAGTAGTTTTCTACAATGGGTTTACACGAAGAAAACGGGTTTTCGAAATGTGATGCATTACCTCGATGACTTTTTGTTCCTTGGGGCCGCTGGGGATGATGAATGTGCCCGGGCCTTGACTGAATTTTGTGTTCTAATGAATCAATTTGGCGTGCCATTGGCACCAGGTAAAACTGTGGGTCCCACGACTTGCCTCGAGTTTCTCGGGATCGAGTTGGACTCTAGTGAGGGTTGTTTTCGTTTACCAGCTGCCAAAGTGTCGAAATTCAGGGCAGCCCTGCAAATGTGTATTATTGCATCTAAAGTTACGCTGCATCAATTGCAGCAATTGGTGGGGAAGTTGAATTTTGCCCTGAGGGTGATCCCGATGGCCCGCCCCTTCTCCCGTTCAATTGCCCAGGCGATGGTCGGCCTAAAAGAGGGTCATCATCGCACGAGATTATCGGCCGAGGTCCGCCAAGACATGCGTATTTGGTTAGCATTTTTGGCGGATTTCAATGGTCGAGTCGTCTGGAACAAACCGGCCTTGTCCTCTGAAGAGCTTGGTCTATGGACGGATTCAGCGGGAAGCATGGGTTTCGGCGCCATCTTCGGCACAAAATGGTCGGCACAAAGGTGGCCAACATGGTGGCATGAAGAGGGGCTGACGAGTAATATTGCTTTCCTTGAACTGTTTCCCATTTTGGTGGCCCTCAGAACCTGGCCCGATGGATTCAGAAATCACTCTGTCATATTTTGGTCTGACAATATGACCGTTGTAGAATGCATCAATAGTCAGGCAGCACGTTGTAAAATGATTTTAAGGCTGCTTAAAGAAATTGTCTTACTGTGTATGCAACTGAACGTGGTATTCAGAGCAAAACATGTCCCAGGGGTGATGAATCAGGCTGCTGATGCACTGTCTCGTTTTCAAATGCAGGCTTTCTTGGGTTTCCTTCCCTCAGCGGACCCAGAGCCAGCACCCTTTTCCGAAGCTCTCTGGTCTCTCGGTGCCCCGAACTTCGTTACCTCGTGGGAGAGAGTCTAGCACCAAGGACGAGGAAGGCATACGAAGGGGCGTTTCGGGCTTATTTAGCCTTTTTGGGGACTGAGAGAGGGGGGCTTTGGGGGCATGAGGATTGGGTAGTACATTTTCTGATGTCCTTGCGTAAGGCTGGGAAGTCGGTGGCTACAGCCCAGAGGCATCGTGCTGCCATTTCCTTTGTTGCCAGGGCGCATAATATCCAGGACCCGACAGCGTCTTTTGTGGTACAGAAAGCGCTGCGTGGGTGGCAACGCCTTGAGGGTCGCAAAGTAGATGAGAGGCGCCCGATAGGTCTGGATAGGTTGTCCCAGTTGCTGGCCACACTCCCCGCCACATGCTCGTCTCAGTTCGAGGCCTGTTTGTTCCGAGCTGCTTTTACGCTTGCATTTCACGGGGCAATGAGGATAAGTGAGCTGGTAGCAAGGAACAAGCGGGATGTGGTGGGGGGTTTGTGCCGGGAACACGTTCAGATCAGGGGTGAGACGATGACTGTATCCTTTGTCAAGTCAAAAACCGATCAAGGTGGGGTGGGAGACTGCATAGTCATTCGCAGGATTTCAGGGTCTTCCATGTGTCCGGTGCAGTGTTTAGAAGATTACCTAGCACGAAGGGTGGCATCATGGGGGGGGACATTGTTGAGACACGCGGACGCCACCCCACTGACGAAGTTTCAGTTTCAGCGGGTGCTCGCGATGTCAATTACCGCAGCGGGCTTGGACCCGGGTGAGTTTGGGACCCATTCCTTTCGGATAGGGGCTGCCACTGAAGCTACAGCCAGGGGTCTTAATGTGGAACAAGTAAAACGAGTGGGGCGTTGGTCCTCCAATTGTTATAAGAGGTATGTGCGGTTGCACATGTTGTGAAGCTGTAATAATGTACTCACGCTTCTTGTCTTTTGTTTGGTTTTCAGTTACGCAAGCCTTCGAGGCGGGGCGGACTATGCAGTCGACCCAACACCAGGCCAGCGGTCAGACATCACCGGCTGTGAGAAAGGAGGTGTGGGTCGTGGGCCACTCATACGTGAGGCGTGCCGCTGACGTATTCGAAGCATGTGACATGATTCACGTAGCTGGGGAATACGGGTACAGAATGTCCTTCTACGGAAGGGGCGGTCTCTGTATTGACCAGTTTCAGGCATTTTTTGAAGGTTTGTTAGGGCGGACGAGGTCACCGCCGTCTATAGTCATAGTACATTTAGGGGGCAATGATTTGGTCACCACCGGTAGACGACTTCTCCTGGAGGCAATGCTTTCCACTGTAAGTTGGTTGGCGAGGAAAGTTCCGGGGTGCATAATTGCGTGGTCTCATATGATCCCACGAAAAGTGTGGCGGGGGGCTGTTTCGATCCCTGCTTTGAACCATTCTGTTAGAAAACTTAATAACAAAGTGAGTAGGTTGTTTCGTTCCAGGACATTGCATTCTATCTCGCACGGTTGTATTAATGATGACAGTATGTATCTAGGGGATGGTGTGCATTTGTCTCGGGTGGGAAATGAGTTACTCATAGGAGACTTCTTAGCATGGTTAAAAACGTTGGAACATGACCTTTAGCTAGGAGTTTTGTGGGGGGCCCGGATAGCCGGTCAACTATCCGGGCCTGTGGCGGTAAGGTCATGATCGGTGAGCACTAATTAGTAGATCCCTATGAGTGGGCGTCACCCAACACGGATGGGAGCGCTCGGGAGAGGTGGCCATTGGCCCCTCAATGGGGAGGCGGTCCCTTCTAAGGATGGGTCGCCGGAAGTAAAGGAAAGGCGGTCAAGGCCCCTTCCTTTGTAGGAGGGGTTACAGCCCCCTCCTGGGGAATTTCCCGGGGCCAGTGACATCTGCGACGGCAGATGCGGTAAGTTGTGTGGGGTTGGGATAAGGTCTACGGTACCTTCTAGATACCTCACACGAGTATTCGAACGACCTTTAACTGGCGTTGAGTCTTTAGGTGCCCCCGTCAAGTCAAGGGAAATTGGTAATAGTTGCACTTGAGGTACGCCTCCGTGCTGTCGCCCAGCCCAAGTGGGAGGGGTAAGTCTGGTTAGGGATCTTGACACCGGTTATGACCTTGCCGTTGGCCCTTAAACGTTAGGTTGTACAATTTCAATATGTCAAGAAATGTTTTGTAGGATGCTAGTTCGGCTAGGAGAACCTCTGTATTAGAGAATCTGTTAAGGTTAGCCAAACATCGCAATATGGTAATGAAATTGTACATAACATGAAACGTTTAATGTTTTAATTTTGTTTTTAATAAATACGGCCGGGATGGTCACTCCATCCCACTTCCAAAAACTTCAAGAACTGTTTCCGGTTTCCCTCCTTTTGGGGATTGTGTTGAGAGGGGGTGGCGGGTATCTCGGCCATATGGAAAGGGGCGACCAACTCGGTCCCCCCGAACGTATGGCCGAGTGCCTCGATCCCCCCGGGAAGCCATTTTTGGGCGGGAGGCGCGTCTCAGCTGGTATGCCCGAAGCGGCGTAGCTGGGGCGCGCTCGTTCCCGCCCTAGAGTGGGCTGGCCTAGACACCGATGCAGCCAGCCACGCACTCGGGGCAGGCAGGGGCGGGTATACGCCCGCCCTGAAGACGGATAAAAAGGGACGCAAGACCAGAAGACATCCTCTTGTTCTTGTGCTCTGAAGCTGCACCTCCTCGCTGCACGTGAGCTCGGGACAGAACGAAGAGCCAATTTTGACCCACCCACCAGCCCCTGAAGACAGCCAGATGTGTATAATAAAGTTGATTAATATTGCTTCGGTTTTCGTATACAGGTCGTAGTGCCATGTTGATGAGTTAATAAAGAATGGTCGTTTTGAGTATGTTTGCCATTAAAGATATTCAGTTTAGTGTTGAATTTTAATGCATGCTCTTTCGGTCATAGTGGCCAATGTATTCGTAGGTTAATTTGCACTGTCGTATTTATTTTGGTAGGCGGTAAGGTCATGATCGGTGAGCACTAATTAGTAGATCCCTATGAGTGGGCGTCACCCAACACGGATGGGAGCGCTCGGGAGAGGTGGCCATTGGCCCCTCAATGGGGAGGCGGTCCCTTCTAAGGATGGGTCGCCGGAAGTAAAGGAAAGGCGGTCAAGGCCCCTTCCTTTGTAGGAGGGGTTACAGCCCCCTCCTGGGGAATTTCCCGGGGCCAGTGACATCTGCGACGGCAGATGCGGTAAGTTGTGTGGGGTTGGGATAAGGTCTACGGTACCTTCTAGATACCTCACACGAGTATTCGAACGACCTTTAACTGGCGTCGAGTCTTTAGGTGCCCCCGTCAAGTCAAGGGAAATTGGTAATAGTTGCACTTGAGGTACGCCTCCGTGCTGTCGCCCAGCCCAAGTGGGAGGGGTAAGTCTGGTTAGGGATCTTGACACCGGTTATGACCTTGCCGTTGGCCCTTAAACGTTAGGTTGTACAATTTCAATATGTCAAGAAATGTTTTGTAGGATGCTAGTTCGGCTAGGAGAACCTCTGTATTAGAGAATCTGTTAAGGTTAGCCAAACATCGCAATATGGTAATGAAATTGTACATAACATGAAACGTTTAATGTTTTAATTTTGTTTTTAATAAATACGGCCGGGATGGTCACTCCATCCCACTTCCAAAAACTTCAAGAACTGTTTCCGGTTTCCCTCCTTTTGGGGATTGTGTTGAGAGGGGGTGGCGGGTATCTCGGCCATATAACATGGCTAAGAGCATTTGCTGGATAATGCATGAATATCGCTGACTTTTCAGCGATATTCATGCATTGTGGCCGATGTGCGGCGCTAATTTTTGTCTCTAAACAATTAAAACGAAGCACAAAATGGCGAATTCCCGTTTCGCTACCAGTTTGCGGCCCAGTTCGCGGCCCGTGAAGCGCTTCTACCGTGAAAAATATATATTTTTTTATTTTCCCCACGGGACCCTTTAATAACCCCAACAACATTCCTAGGGGGTCAAGAGGGGTATACCTTGCCCCCTTTCAATAAATTCCCCCTTCGTTTTTCACCTCTTCTTCTCTCTCGATCCTACCGAGAGATAAGATGGCGGCCGCTCCGGACTATTTAGAATGTTGACAGACACCGGAGAGCCAATCAGCTTTCTGTTATCCAATGGAAGGTGGATAACATGGCTAAGAGCATTTGCTGGATAATGCATGAATATCGCTGACTTTTCAACGATATTCATGCATTGTGGCCGATGTGCGGCGATAATTTTTGTCTCTAAACAATTAAAACGAAGCACAAAATGGCGAATTCCCGTTTCGCTACCAGTTTGCGGCCCAGTTCGCGGCCCGGGAAACGCTTCTACCGTGAAAAATCTTTTTTTTTTTATTTTCCCCACGGGACCCTTTAATAACCCCAACAACAATCCTAGGGGGTCAAGAGGGGTATACCTTGCACCCTTTCAATAAATTCCCCCTTCGTTTTTCACCTCTTCTCTCTCGATCCTACCGAGAGATAAGATGGCGGCCGCTCCGGACTGTTTAGAATGTTGACAGACACCGGAGAGCCAATCAGCTTTCTGCGCGCAAAGTTCCGTTTCGCGAAAAGTAAGCGGACCGGATCGCTGCCCAGAGCGCTGTTACAGATATATATCTTGGTTTGAACGTTAATTTCTCAAAAACTACTGGAGCACATATATTGAGACCTAGCAAAGGCACATCGGGCTAACAGTCCCTACAATTTTGCCAAGTTTCGTGCAAATCCATTCAGCCGTTCGAGCTAAAAGTGAGTCCAACCGCCCTATGGAAAAATGAATGGGAAAAACGCGTTTTGGGACCCCCCTTTTTTCTCAGCCCCCCCTTGACGAAACTCTACCAAATTTTCAGGGGCTGCTCAGAAACAAAATGTGCCATTTTCCTGAAAATTTCAGCCGATTCCGTCCTCAAACGCCAAAGTTATTAGACATAGAATTTTCAGAAATCCCATAGGGAATTAATCCTAACTATATATACCTACTGGCTATTGCCAGTAGGTAATATATATATATATATATATATATATATATATATATATTACCTACTGGTGGACGCCAGTAGGTATATATAGTTAGGATTTTTTTCCTATGGGATTTCTGAAAATTCGATGTCAAATAACTTTGGCGTTTGTGGACGGAATTGGCTGAAATTTTCAGGAAAATGGCACATTTTGTTTCTGAGCAGCTCCTAAAAATTTGGGGGGGCGAAGAAAAAAGGGGGGTCCCAAAACACGTTTTTCCCATTCATTTTTCCATAGGGTGGTTGAAATCACTTTTAGCTCGAACGGCTGAATGAATTTACACGCAACTTGGCGAAAATTGTAGATATGATTTGCCCGACGTGCCTTTGCTATGTCTCAATATATGTGCTCCAGTGGATTTTGAGAAATTAACATTTTAAAAAATAGATATATCTGTGACAGCGCTCCGGTTAGCGCCCCGGTTCGCGTACCTGACGCGTAACGGAACTTCGCGAAGTGAAGCTGATTGTCTCTCTGGTGTCTGTCCACATTCTAAACAGTCTGGAACGGCCGCCATCTTGTCTCTCGGTAGGATCTAGAGACAAGAGGTGGAGAAAAATGAAGGGGGAAATTAATGAAAGGGGGCAAGGTAGACCTCTCCTGACCCCCTAGGAATGATGTGGAGGCTATTAAAGGGTCCCGTGGGGCAAAAAATAAAAAATAAAAATTCGATTTTTCGCGGTAGAAGCGCTACCCGGTACGCGAACCGGGTAGCTCACCGGTAGCGTAACGGGAGTTCGCCATTTTGTGTTTCGGTCGAATTTAATCACAAGATGGAGGAAAAACAATGTGGGAAATGGGTATAAGGGGGCACGGGAGACGTATCCTGACCCCCTAGGTTTTCTGAGGGTGGCTGAGGAGGCTCATATATGTCGGAAAAAAAAATAGAATTTTTTGCGCAGTTAGCTGCCGGTACGCCAACCGGGTAGCGAACCGGGAAGCGAACATAAGTGAAAATTAGTGAAAAAAGGTACATTCAAAATGTTAAGAGTAATTATAGTTAAGGTAGCTCTGAAAAGAGCTTTTGGGTTCTGTGTAAGTTCTAGGTACTTATAAGTAGGTACCAATACACAGTCTTAGATTTTGTATGAAAACTCTGTTTCCCTCATCTGAGAAGTGCACACCATCTGCTCTGTAGATATCTTGCATGTAGTAACGCAAGTTATTGTTGTAGATGGAGCCAATTCCATGGTCTCTCATATAAGCTGAAACAGACTTATTTACATGCTTCCTCGCTTTCTCAATTTGTGGACAAAATTGCTTGGACCACCTCCATTTCTGTCTTTGGCATATATTGGAATATACCAAGGCAGTTTTAGGAAAAAGTGCCGTCAATTGCTCAAAGGTGTCCTTTAAAAGCATTTCCAGACCTACCCAAGTCAAAGTGCCAAATCATTACCTCCACAGTGCACTATTATGAGGTCAGGGTTTGGCAAATGTAAAAAGGTTTTCACCAATGGTATCAATTGGTGACATCTCAATCCTCTCTGGCCAATCCATTTGATTTCCACATTTTGTAAATTGAGGTTTTGTAAATTTCTGTTATCAGCATACCTGTGAGCCCAGTGGATGTAGCTATGTCCAAGAATCCAGACAGAAAACATGGTGAGAGGAGGTTATGCTGCAGTCAGATGAAGTGTGGGAATGAAATGGCAGTTGAAAGAGTAGGAGTTTGTAAAGAAAAAAAACTGTGGAGTTTCAGTGCTAATGATTCACTAGCAGTCATTGGTGGATTTCCATTTCTGAAAACAGAAAGTTAGGGTGCATGGAAGTGTTCTTTGAAAGATGTAATTTGAATGGTTAAGAAAAAATGATTTTAAGAAACATTGCAGTGGATTAGCAGGTGTACTGAGAGTTCAGAGTTCATTTGAAACATTGTTGTGTGAACTTGTAAACATGAGAGGTCTTTCAGGAGGTAGTTGCTATGGAAAAAGGGCAGAAAGGGCAGAGGGGGGAAGGGTGTTGATTTGAAAAAAGTGAGGGAAGAGTTTTGATTGGGTGACATGAGAGATATGTGTGATGAAATACAGCATTTCCGTGCCTTTGTTGGTTGCAGCCTCTGGAGTGCATACAATTTGCTCTGCTAAAGAAAAATTGGTGTGTGTCTGAGACTGTTTTGAAATTCAAAAAACATTTGCTAAGGTGAGAAAAAATTCATTTAATTTAGATAGAGACTAGTATACTTTATGGAGAAAATAAGGAAGCCAGCTGTGCATTTAAAATGTTGTTTTGTGTCAAGTGTTTTCATTATCGTTTCCAAAAAGATTTTGCTTCTTTGACAAATTATAATTAGAGATAATGTGAAGTATTAGTACTGACAGGGTGTGCTTGTACATAGGAGCTGTGCTTTGTTTTCAAATTATGACCAGAAAATCGTTTTTTTAAAAAAAGAAATGCTTTTTACATTTATGAGAAGTACAACATGGTGTCTGCTTTTTTAAATAAATATTTCACTTCCCACCATGAATATGGGAGAATAATTTGCTTGTTTGTCGGTTTAAAAACTTGTTTCTTGAAGTCATTTAGGTTTCACATTATGTACTGCTAGAGTTTCATAGTCACTATGATAATAATGATATACATTTAGGACTGTTTAGGGGGCATGGATATGCTGAGGCTTCTGTAATTGTCAAAGGAGGTGAGTTATGTACATTGCACTGCTGCATACAGTCCTCACCTTCTGCGTACTCTTGGATATGCTAGACTATATCTGCTCAATGAGATACCTAAGCTGAGGAAACACAGGTGATGTGATTGTGAAATGAGCAAAAATATTTGCACGTTTTTCAATTACATCACCTGTGTTTCCTAACATTACTAATCACATTTTGCAGATGAGGTTTAGGCCTGTCCAGTGAGACAGAGGAGGTCTGGCCTTTGTTCAAGAGTGCAGTGGACATGACTCACTTCATCTGTAGGCCTGCACATGTATTATCTCCTCTGTACTCTTCAACAAGCCTACATTTCATCTGCAACCCTGAGTAGGCCTCACCTCAAACAAACCTCTGGATAGGCCACACCTTATCGGCATCCTGAACCAATCTTCTAAAATGTTAGGGGCAGATTTATGATGGCCGTGCGCCTCTTTTGCGCTGCCGTTGCGTCACATTTGTGACGCAGCGGCGGCGCAAAAGATGCGCCATGTTGCGACATATTTACAACGTGACGCATCTAGGCAGATGTGTCACGCTGTAAAGCCCTGCGCCAGATGAAACCTGCAACAGGTTTTATGTGGCGTTCTGTCGCAGGGTGGGCGTTCCCTTGCATGAAAGTCCTGTAAAACTAACGCTGTGAAATCTACAAAATTTCACTGAGTCAGCTTTATGGCATTGCTGAATCAAAACCTTACGCCTGCTTGAAGCAAGGGTAAGGAGTGACGCACCATGAAATGTATGGCTTGCCCCTGTGCATTGCAGGAGTCATATCGCACTTGCGATGTGACTCCTGCAATGCGTCGCTTTTGCGGTACAGATGCATGACGCATCTGTGCCGTTTTAGCCCCATGGTGCTCCACATTGTAAATGTTAAAAGTGACGCATAAGTGGTGCATGGGCCTTGTAAATACACCCCCATGTGTTCTTGGCCATTTTAAGTCACTTCCCCCTGGTGCAAGGGCCTTGTAAATACGCCCTCATGTTTGCTTGGCAATTTTAAGTCACTTCCCCCTGGTGCAAGGTCCTTGTAAATACGCCGTCATGTGTGCTTGGCCATTTCAAGTCACTTCCCCCTGGTGAAAGGGCCTTGTAAATACGCCCCCATGTGTGCTTGGCCATTTCAAGTCACTTCCCCCTGGTGCAAGGGCCTTGTAAATACGCCCTCATGTGTGCTTGGCCATTTCAAGTCACTTCCTCCTGGTTCAAGGGCCTTGTAAATACGCCCTCATGTGTGCTTGGCAAATTTAACTTACTTCCCCCTGGTGCAAGGGCGCTGTAAATACGCCCTCATGTCTGCTTGGCAATTTTAAGTCACTTTCCCCTGGTGGAAGGGCCTTGTAAATACGCCCCCATGTGTGCTTGGCAATTTTAAGTCACTTCCCCCTGGTGCAAGGGCCTTGTAAATACGCCCCCATGTGTGCTTGGCAATTTTAAGTCACTTCCCCTGGTGCAAGGGCCTTGTAAATATGCCTTTATGTGTGCTTGGCAATTTTAAGTCAATAACAATAACATCAACAATGTCTGATGTGGAGCAATCTCTAGATGTGGAACAATCTCTAGATGAGGAACAATGTCTAGATGAGGAACGATCTCTAGATGTGGAACAATCTCTAGATGAGGAACAATGTCTAGATGAGGAACGATCTCTAGATGTGGAACAATCTCTAGATGAGGAACAATCTCTAGATGTTGAATTAAAATTATATAAAAGTTTTCAAAAACACCCTGTGTGAAGTGTCTTTAATATAACTGTGAAATAGAGTCTCGAAATTAGTTGAGATTAACATATAACAGAGCACAGGCCATACGTAGAAGCATTCCATTCCATTGCTACTATTTGAGATTTTTAAATTTGTCTATGTTGTTAAATTACTGTAGGTAGAATTGACAACTAGTGTGTTAATTGTTTGCCTACTGTTATTGGTATAATGTTTGGTAATAGTGGTTAATAACAATTTTTAAAAAAAAATTCCACAGATTTAACTGAAGATCTTTTGAAAAATTCAAAAATGCCCTCGAGGCAGAGAAAACAAAAAGAAGCAAAGCGACTTACACTCCACCTTGGTAAAGATTTGCAGCAGTCCTCTACTATAAAATCGTTTCAAGTCGCCAAAAAAGCTCCGCGTAAGAAAATGAAATCATTTTTAAAAAGAATTTGCAGACAAAAAAATACCACTACAGAACATGTTTTAGTGCAGAAGAAGAGAGACAATTTAAAGGAAAAGGAAAGGCCCGTCAAAAAAGTTTCTGCTAGAGCAGGAGATAACTCTGTGCATGGCAGTAGAAGGGAAAATCAGTTCAGGGACATTAGTAGACAAATGTTCCGCAACAGGATAATTGTCAATTTGTTAAAAAATATTAAGAAAGGTTAACAGAAAGTGGCATTTTATAAGAAAAAGAAAAATGTAGAGAAAATTACTGATCAGGCTTTCGAAATTAAGTGAAAGTTATTTATTTTGGTAATCAATAGAATTAGGAAACTAAACAAGGTAATGTATGATTTCAAATCAATTAGTAGATGGAAGAGATTAGTTAATCGTAGTAATTTTTGTGAAGTTTTCTCAGGAGAATGGATGCATAGTTCAAGTTGTGAGGCATTTTTCTATGAGGAGAGTTACTTCCAGGACAATGATTTGGTGCATGCAGTTGACACCAGTGGTCGAGCATATGAGGTGAAAGACGGTTGTCCGGTTGAAAAAGAAAAACTTGTGTCTGTAGATGCAGAAGAGGTGTTAGGTGATGAGGTTTTAGGAAGACGTCCTAAGGGTCCAGTGTACACCTGGAAGTGTAGTAGTGTTTGTAGTGTGCGACAGGATTCCATCAATTTGCTTTGTGATTTTGTTCGTACATTTAATAAGAAAAGTTTAAAACAGAAAATGAAGTTGTTGCAAGAATTAGATCCTTGCAGAGTGAGAGAAGTAACAGGTTTGCATGGTCATTCACCGGCTTGTCTTTCCCGAAGAGTATGCCAGAGTGTTTTTCATCATTTCAGGATGCTAGCAGTGCATCATAATAAAGTGAGGAAATTAGTGAGAATGTTGTATTATGTTAAGAGTCCAGCAATTATGCTTAAACAATTAAGCAGTGCTCTTTTGCATGGTTCCGAACTACATGTGAAGAATATTTGTGAAGACATTGAGTTCTGTTACCTTGCTAGTAAAGAGAACAATGTTGAAATTGACCCAGTAGAAGAAGGTAATGTGGAAGAGAGTGTACAGATTTCTAATATAGATAAGTTTCACAAGGAAATGTCCATCTTTCAGGTAAAATCAAGTGAGAGGCCTAATTTCACTTGTGTGTGTTGTCGACGGACTTATTATAAGAATCAGACTAAGTTAGTGGATTTATATGCAAAAAGTGAAATGGAAAACAATAGTGAATGGAAGGATTTTGCCACATACTTGATGGTAGAAAATTGTTTTGATTTGGGATCGGACCAAAGTATGTGTACTTATTGTTTTAACAAATTAAACCAAAACCGGATGCCTGCTAGAGCGGTTCATAATAATCTGGAATTGGTTGACAGTCCTTCTGAATTGAAGGATTTAAATACTTATGAATATATTTTGATTCAAAGTATCCATCCCTTTCAGGCTATTGTACGAATGGAGCCAAAGACAGGGAAATTGCCTCCATCAGATTTACAGAGAGGATTAAAGGGAAGAGTTGTTTATTTGCCTTTAGATTTGAAGAAAAACATTAATACAATTGAAGTAGAGAAAGTGGAAGAGGAACCTCTGGTTATCCTAGTTAATGGGGTTCCGACAAAGAGTAAGAACATTTGGCAAGATTTAGTGGATGTTAGGAAAGTCAAAAATTAAACATTGTATTTGATATAAAACAATGAGTACTACAAGAATGTATGTGTTGCAGAAGAGGAAGTAAGTGAAGAGGAGGACAGCGATTTGTGTGCTGGACAAATTGAGAAAGTAGAAGCCTCTAAAAATGAAGAAATATATGAACCTTATAGTGTTCATCCTTTGCATTCCAAGGAAGTCATGGGGAATGCTATTGAGTTGTTTCAAATGAAACAAGCCAAAGGAAGTCCCATTAGTGTTTGGGAGGAAAGTTTGGAAGCTCAGTGTTTTCCACAGTTATTTCCCACAGGTCGAGGAGGACGATATGATGAGTGACCTGATCAAATTCCTGTTTCTGAATACCAGACTTTACGATTGTATGCAGAAGATCCTAGATTTCATCAATGCATTCCCTATTTGTTTCATCTACTGTTTGAAAGTGATCTGTCTGGACTGTCTTGTGCAGTGAACCACATCCTGAAAAGTGGTGTACAACTGCGAAATATCTCGGCAAGGGACTTTATGGATAAAGGCAATGTGCAAGACAGTATTTTGGATTCTCACCTGATTAATCTCATGGCATGTCAGCGTGGTACTAATGAGTATTGGTACCGTCGTCATGGTGACTTAAAATGTATGCTAAGGAACTTAGGAACGCCCACATGGTTCCTCACTCTCAGCTGTGCTGAATATTGCTGGGAAGACTTACTTGAATTTGTACGAGAGGCAAATGGAAACATTGAAAATATTGAATTCAAGACACCCGGAGAACTGTGCTCTTTGGATCCAGTGAATGTATGCAGGTACTTCAATCATAGATTTGAAGCTATGATGTCTTTCATCACGAACAAGAAAAATCCACCTCTTGGAGAGGTGTTGGATTTCTTCTGGAGAAAGGAGTATCAAGCAAGAGGTGCTCCTCAAATACATATGCTGCTATGGAGCAAAGATGCACCCAAATTTGGAACAGATCCGGATGACTTAGTGATGAGTTTCATAGAACAGTATTCTACATGTGCTGTTCCACAGACAAAGGAAGACAAAAGTCTAAGAGAACAGGTTTTACGGTTTCAAAGCCATCGTTGTGGAAAGTACTGTCGTTGTAAATTCAGAAACAAGAACAAGTACTACACAAAATGTCGTTTTGGATTTCCACGATCAGTGATATCTAAAGGAAGAGTGAACAATTTGATGTCTTCGCTGCGACATGTGACAAGGAAATCACCAAAAAATACATACAATTTGAAAAGAAACGAAGAGTCCAAGTACATCAACGACTACAACCCAGTGATTTTGTCCATGTGGAATGCTAACATGGATATACAGTTTGTGGCTGACAACTGTATGGCTGTGGCTCGGTATGTGACGTCTTACATCACAAAAAAAGAAAAGACAGAACTGAAGGATATGTGGGAGGACATTTCCCATGAAAAGAGCCTCAGTAGGAAGTTGTACACTTTCAGTCTGAAGATGTTGTCGCATCGAGAAATCGGAGCTTACAAATGTTCTGACAGGTTATCTTCAGCAAGTCTCTATGCCAATTCTAGGAGTATCATTTGGGCAAGTCTTGGTCTTGCTGCAACGCATAATCGAGTTCTGAAACCTGTACGGGAAATTGAGTATTTGGCGGAGAAGGAGCCAAGCAATACAGATATTTTGAAGACCAACATGTTGGATACATATTATCCAAATAGAAGCAGTCACCTGGAGAATGTTTGTCTGTATGAGGTTCTACAAAATTACATTTTCAAGAGGAACATCAAAGAAGATATTGATAAAGGAGTGTATGCTGTAATTGGAAGTGAGGGATGTCTGGTCAAACAAAGAAAATGTCTATTGGTAAATCATCGAAAATTGAATTGCAAATCTCCAGAAAGAAAAGAGTTTTTCTATTTAGCTCTTTTGCAACTTTTCAAGCATTGGCGTGCAGAAGAGGAACTGCTTGGAGATTTCCTCTGTTACGAAGACTCTTTCAATGCAGCCAAGGAGTCTATAGAATGTCCTATTTTTCCAAAATATCTAGAAATGTTGAATGCAGAAATTGAGCAGGAAGCAACAATTGCAGCCGAGATTGCTAGAGACAGTTCTCAGGACAGTCAGAGTTCTGTTTCATTGAGTCAGGATCCACTAGGAGGACCAGTTATCGAAAATGAAGCTGCCACTGCCATGATTGAAGTGGAAAGAGCCATGGCACATGCTCAGGAAGATGCGGTTAACTTATAACATTTGTAAAGGCAACTCAACGTTGAGCAGAGGAAAATATATGACAAAGTTACCAACCAAATTGATCATGGATTAAGTCATGAGAAGAAAGAGTGCTCATGTATGTCGTTGAAGCATGTCCAACTGTACGTGAGTGGAGAAGCAGGAAGTGGAAAAAGTTTCCTCATTAAAGCAATTTCAGGTTATCTGCAGAAAAGGAATGAGTCATCGCTGTCTTGTGTTGTCACCGCTCCAACTGGACTGGCAGCACATAACATTAAAGGTATTACTTTGCATCGGCTACTGATGCTGCCAGTGGAGCATGATAACAAATTACAATACCACAAGTTATCTGGAGATGCTTGTTGTGAAGTATCTAGAGTCCTGAAGAAGATAACATTTTTATCATTGACGAAGTAAGCATGGTTTCCAATGTCATGCTTGCCTTTGTGCATTTGAGAATGCAGGAAGTTCTTAAAACAGAGTATGATGTGTTATTTTGTGGCAAACACATCATTGTTTCTGGTGATCTTCTGCAGCTGACACCAGTGAAAGGACAACCAGTGTTTAAACTGCTTACGCATGAAGATACCAGGAAGTGCCTAGGGAGCATTGGCAACATTAACATATGGTTAAACTTCAAATATGCTGAGCTGCGTCAAATTTGTATCCAGAAGAAGACGGTCTGCCAGAGAATATTTTTCAGAACATTACTGAGAAGAAATCTGGAATATGTTTTATGCCAACTCTTGCAGAATGTTCCATCTTCAATAACAAAACAAAATGTTGAATTTAGAAAACCAAGAGATTGGGAAACTGGAATCTATTGACAGAATAGAGCATATGGGAGCAACAATTATTTTGTCTGAGAATTTGAAATCTAAATTGGATTCATTAGAGAAGACTATATCTAAAACTGCTGGTTTTGAAAAGACTCTGAATGTGTGCTTAAATTGCCGAATCATTTTGAGAAGGAATTTACATGTTGAAAGAGGTCAGGTAAATGGATCAATGGGTAATGTTGTTGATTTTGAGAAATACAGAAATAGAGATGCAATTGAATTTTTAAAAATTAAATTTGATGGCATTGAGGAAGTACAGCTAATTGGTCGTTGCACAGCTAGGTTTTTGCTTGTAAAAGACGTATATGTTTGTCGTAAGCAATTTCCTGTTTGCTTGGCATATGCGGTGACAATCCATAAATCACAAGGTTTAAGTATAGACAGTGCTTTGGTGAATATTGGCAGTTCTGTGTTCAAAGAGAGTATGGCTTATGTAGCATTGTCACGAGTCAGAACTTTATCAGGATGTACTTGATTGAGTGTGATGTCACAAACATTTGTGCGGATCTAGATTGTGTTAAGGAATACAATAGGTTAAGAAGAGAGTATGCGCCACATTTGCCTCAATATCCTTTGTTTGAGAAACGTGTGGTAGGCCGGAAATGAAGCAATGTCACCAATAGTAGGGAGGTTGTATCAAAAAGACCAAAAGTCGATGAACCCAAAATTGTAAGCAGAAATAAAATGAATTCTGTTGAAGATGTTGTTGGTTTTCAATTTGAAAATAGTTCTGGTGTCAACTGCTATGCTAATGTAGTGGTTAATGTTGTCTTTTCTCTAGAAACTTTAAAAGAACAGATTGTGATCAATTTGTATCAAAGTTTTTGCTGTTTGTTGAATTCTGTTAGAGAAATGTAGCGCTGATAGAACAAGAGTAGAAAGTGTGTCTGAAATTCGAAATCTGTTAGACAAATGTTCAGGTCAAACACAATTCTCTCAAAATATTCAGCAAGATTGTCAGGAGTTTTTAATGTATATGTTTAATGTATTGCAAGATGAAGGTGTAGATGTAGATCATCTGTTTGGCCTTTCTTATCAATGGCAGCATGACTGCGAGAAATGTAGGGTATCAAGTACTACTAGTGTAGACTCAGAAAGATTTATATATTTAACTTTGCCAGACAGTAAATCAGTATCCTTTAATAAGCTAGTAAAAGCAGCCGATCAAAACATGGAGTGTAGCCAATGTAAGTCTGCAATGCTGTCCACATTATTTCTACGAAGATATGGCCAGTATGTCATTTTAATGTTCCAACGATGTAGGCCTGATGGAACAAAATTGACAACTTTAATTAAAAATGTTGTGGCTTCTCAGTTGTCAATATCAGGAAAGATTTTTCTAACTGCAGCAATTATATATCATGACGGTCCTTCAACAACATCAGGACATTACACAACTTATTTGAAGTCTGGAAACGGCTGGTCATTCTGCAATGATTCTGTTTTAACTTTCAAAAAAAGATTGCCTTTTCATCTTAAAAATTCTTACCTGGTGTTCTTACAACCAAAATTTTAGGGAAGGAATCTCGGGATTTGCTCTGAGGAATTTCAAGAGGTTCCAATGGCTCCTACACTATATAGCCTTGTGGATAAGTGTAGTACAGAGCGAAAACCGTTTGTTTTAATAAGCTAATTCAAGCAGCAGATCAAAACAAGGAGTAGAAGTAATGTAAGTCTGCAATGCTGTCCACATTATTTATAGAAACTTATGGGTGAAATGTCATTTTACAATTCCAACTATATAAACCGGATGAAAATAAGTTGTCAATTCTAATTAAAAATGTTTTGGCTACACAGTCGTCGATTTCAGGAAGAACATTTGTAACTGCAGCTATTATATAACATGATGGTCCTTTGACAACATCAGGATATTAAACAGCTTATTTGAAATGTAAAAAAGGCTGGTCTTTCGGCAATGATTACCATTTGACTATGAAGCAATGTCGCCTTTTGACTTGTTTTCAGAAGTGATAATTTAGGGTAGGTAACTGGACTATAATAATTCTAGGTGTTGATATAATTTAGTGTGCTGTTTTAAATAGCTTTGTATGTCACATTTTTGTTAAAACGATAGAGCTTTTCTTTCAGAAAGTGGCGGGCAGAAAATAATCACAGCACAACAGAGTATAAGCTGTTCATAGGACATCCTTTGACGTCATGGAAAGTAAGTTACTTTTCAGGAGTTCTGATTTCTGATTTGTTATATTATATGGGTTTTTTAAACACAATCATTTTGATTGTGGTTTTTTTCCCCGCTGTTATATGATGAATACCTTCAACTCACTGTTTTTAGTGAAATTTGATATATTCTGAGAACAGCAAAAATAAACCATTTAATATGTATAATTAATTCTGTACTTTGAATTGTGATTTATATTATGTACTCATCTTGTCTCTTGCTCACTCATCTTTTACTACCTTCTATCAATTTTTAAATTTTAGTTCTTTCTTTCACAGATTGAAAGTATAAAAATAACAAGTGACTAAGTTAACGACAATTATAAGGTAAGTGTTTAGTACTCTTTCCGTTACATCTCTATCACATTTAACTTTAATTAGTTCCACTGCTTCATTTCTTTAACCCTCAGTTTCCTGCCTTTGCTACTTCCCTCATTCCTTTTCTATTACTTACTTATTCTACTCCTTCCACTCCTTTTCTCAGTCCCTCTGTTCTCACAGTTCCTCACTCCTTTTCACTCAGTCCGTTTCTCTAACACAAACTGTCACTGTCTCTTCACTCTTTTACAAGTTGTTCTTTATGCTTTCTCTCTGTAGTTCATGCACAGTATCTTATTTTCATTTTTTTGCTGTTTCAATTATTCTTTTTCTATCACTTCTTCTTTTCTTCTTTCTGTTTTTTCTCTCTGTCAATCCACATGTTTTTATGTTATTCACTATGATACACCTTGCTTTAATCCTATTTACTTTCACTCTCTTTTTTTTTAACACCTTCTCTTAGGGTTGTTGGCCACAGGAGGGGGGTTTTCCTGCAGGTCACGTACCTGTGCAGCACTGTAATTAATAGGATGCCACCTCTCCATGTGGCGATGCATGGTGTAATTCCTGAAGCTGTATTTTTTTTCGGTCCCTCGGGATAGTTCTTTGTCACAGATCAAACATGTGACATAACGGGCATTTACTTTTTTTTTGCCCCGGGGAAAGATGTAATTTATTTTCATATGGGACCTCCTTGGCTCTTCAGGTAAAAACAGCCTGTTCACTTGCTCTTCTCGCTCGTCTTCCTCTTCTTCCTCCTCTTGATTAAGGAGGACCTGAGGAGGTGGTCCATCCTTTTTTGGTGGTGGTGGTGGTGGACTGGCTCCAGCAGCTGCAGCTACAACACTTGCCATTTTTCAAAATTTTGAAAGTAGGTCTTTCTCTCATAAAAATGAAAGTCAGAGTGAGGAAAAAAGGTGGGGGCTTTCATCATTTGTGGAAAAAAAATGTAATGAACCAATGAAAAGTGTTATTTTCAGGTCACATGACCTAGCCTTACATCATTAGGAAACCAAAAGTAAAATGAACCAATAAAAAGTTTTATGAACAAGTCACATGACCTGTTATGCTTACGTTATGCGTCCCGCTACGCACCCGGAGCGCTTCCTGGGTGCTGCGCTTCGCGCCTCGGTTCGCGCTCCAGAGCACTTCCAGGTGCGCTAACGCGGCACGTCATAAGACGCATTACGCGGCAACGCGATACGTCGCGTTTACGCGACGTGTCACAATGTTGTTTTCTTGCACGGCAGTTGCGCTAACGGAACGTTTTTCGGTTCGCGGACAGGGTCGCGGCACCAAATTGAGCTAACTGGAAGCTACCCGGTACGCGGACCGGTAGCGAAACAAAAAAAAAATACAAAAAAATATACATAAAAAAATTATATTAAAAACATATAAAATATATTTTTCCATTAAAATAAGAATACATTTTACAGCTTTTGATATTTGCTATTAAAAAAATATTGAAATTCACTGAAAAAACATAGGTTATAGACCATATATAGTTAGGAATTAGCATTTACAAAACCTTGAAAATTCACTGAAAAAACCATAGGTTATAGACCATATATAGTTAGGGATTAGCATTTACAAAACCTTATTTTACTCACACAAAACCATTGAAATTCGCATATATAGTTAGTTGCACTAACTATATATCGCGCACCCACAATCCACTGCTGATGATGTCACATATTACATCATTCATGACATGGTCAGTGACATCACTGATGACATCATATATTCTTATTCTAATTCACAAATATATTTTATATATATTTTTTTTAGCAAAGGACCCAGATGCATTTACAGTTTATCACTAACAATGTTCCAGGCTAATGTATTTTGACGGGAAATTAACAACTGTCCTGCAAGTAAAATATTCCTATTTCGTGAAAAAGGGCGTTTCTTCGTCCCATGAGGGAGCCGTTGAGCAAAAGAGACTCGGCCTGCTGTCTTAGTCGCTGATAGGCCTGATTATCGGATTTTTATCGATCACTTTATGTTTCAACAGTGGAAAACAAAACAGCCCTTGCCCAATATATTTTTACAGCATTCCTGCGTATTATACCCTACCCCCGAACAGTATTTTGCATGTTACCATGGTAGTAGTTTATGGAACACTTACGTCAGCACATAGGTTAAAATTTCACCACAATATGTTACTAATGAGTGAGCTTCAGCATTATACTTCAAATTATAAATATCATTTCTATTGATGACTGCTACCCACACAAAAAAACAGACGTATGTACTTTTTTAATTAACTTTTATTAAAACAATAACCGGAACTATAACTAAAAGATAACACTACAATAAATAACTAGAACTATAAGTAACAAAACAATATAATAAACAACATATAATATGGAGTCCAAAATAAGTATTGTAGTTAATCTGCAAAACAAAATGAAAATTAGTGTTTAAAATTAGATTGAAGTGACTAAATGAGATCAAACATCACAAGTCAAAGTAAAACTTGACAATATTTATATTTTTTAAAATCTTCGCAGTGTGCCTGAAACGCTTCCACTGGCATTCATCATGCAGACTTTGGTCCACCCTCTTTATCAATTTTTGCAGTTTGAGATATAACGTCCTACATGTGTTATTCATCTCCTACTTTCTCCTTTCAAATTCTCTTGTAAAGACCTTAACAACAAATAAAGGGAACATTTTCTGCATATTTTTAATAAAGCATTTGACACAATGCATAGTAACACCGTATTTATTGAATGTTTTGAAATTAATTTTCACAAGTCTTAAAAAAGGTGAATGCAAGAAAAGTTACTTGCCGCATATGCAAGACTGCTTTCAAGAGGAGACCCCAATAAAAAGGACTTGTGTGGCACACAGCGTGAGGTGAGCAGATGGGGCGTTGTGCAGATGAACACTGACATTGTGTAACATGAAGGAAATAATTTCCAGGCCCACTGGGGTTCAATTGAAGTAACCTTTTATTTTAACTCTGGGAGCAGCGCACAAGCACAAAACTTTGAACTTCATGTACCAGCAGGCTCAAAGGAGCCAACGCCCACTGGGGCAGGTGCAATTGATTAAAATGACTGTGCTCCACACAGAGTTTCACTAGCCTCTGAAGAAATGCTCTGGAGAGCATGAAACGCATCAGGCTGCAGTAATTTAAACTGGACTTTGTTTTTCTCCGTCTGCGATGTCATCTGCGCATTAAAACGAAATTTACACCTACCTGCTTGTGGGCCTTTCAAGTGAGGGACAACTTGTGTGTTTGATGTTTTACCGGCCGGTCCTGGTCGGGAAAGAGCCCTGCCACAGAACGTGTGGTTCTTGCTGGAGCCAGAAGGCACACAGCGTGAGGTGAGCAGATGGGGCGTTGTGCAGATGAACACTGACATTGTGTAACATGAAGGAAATAATTTCCAGGCCCACTGGGGTTCAATTGAAGTTACCTTTTATTTTAACTCTGGGAGCAGCGCACAAACACAAAACTTTGAACTTCATGTACCAGCAGGCTCAAAGGAGCCAACGCCCACTGGGGCAGGTGCAATTGATTAAAATGACTGTGCTCCACACAGAGTTTCACTAGCCTCTGAAGAAATGCTCAGGAGAGCATGAAACGCGTCAGGCTGCAGTAATTTAAACTGGACTTTGTTTTTCTCTGTCTGCGATGTCATCTGCGCATTAAAACAAAATTTACACCTAACTGCTTGTGGGCCTTTCAAGTGAGGGACAACTTGTGTGTTTGATATATATATATATATATATATATATATATATATATATATATATATATATATATATATATATATATATATATATATATATTCACTGAGAAAACCATAGGTTTCACATCAGTTATAGTTAGCGGGAAATTTTACTGACATAAAACCAATGAAATTCCACGTTATAGTTAGTTGGACTCACTATAACTTGCGCGCCTGCAATGCACTGCTGATGACGTCACATATTAAATCACTCATGACATGGTCAGTGACATCACTCATGACATCACTGATGACACCATCCAGTGAATGTGTGTCTTTCTGAAAAATATATATGTTTTATATATGTATTTGTAAAGGACGATGGAAGAATAAATGGTTAAATAAGTGTGTAAATGGATGTTTGTTTTTAAAAGAATTGATTGGTTAACTGCCTTATTAAGTGTATCTTAGTGAATACATATATTAGCAAGTAACTTTTAAATATTGAAATGTATGTGTCAGTGTTTCACTTTGTGTGCAAGTGGCTGTATGGGTTGGTGACTGACTCACTGTTTGTATGTGTTTTGAAGACATCATATGTACAGGACTGTATGGATGGATGAGTGTGTATATGTGTGTGTTAGTGAGTAAACGACTGTCTCACTATTGTCTTTTTCAGTAACGACATATGTTTTAATCTAGTATATGTGAGTATTGATATATATAAGTGAGTATATAGGAGAGTGAGAGATTGAAAGAGTTCTTGTTTAAATAAGTATGTGTTTCTATAAGTGATTGTTTAAGAGAGTAAGTATGTGTAAGTTTCCTTAGAAGTAAAGTGGTACTCTGTGTATAGCTGTATATGCAAATAAATGGATGTTCAATTGTTTTTTTGCATGTGTGAATATGTGTGTGAGTAACTTTTGGATGACTGTCGGTGTGTAACAGGATGTATAGGTGAATCACTACATATGATGAGTGAATATATATATGAATGACTATATAGAACTGTTGGTGAATGAGTGGATGCGTGTGTAGATGTTGGAATTACCTAATAAGTTGTAATTGGTATTGGTTTCTCCTTTTTTAAGAAAATGTTAGTTTCTATTTTTGAATGTGTGTGTCAAAGGTTATTTTATGCTGATAGGAGGTCTGCCACTTTGTCACAAGGATGGTGTCATCAGTGATGTCATGAGTGATGTCACTGACCATGTCATGAGTGATGTAATATGTGACGTCGTCAGCAGTGCATTGCAGGCGTGCAACTGACTATAACGTGGAATTTTATTGGTTTTATGTCAGTAAAATTTCCCGCTAACTATAACTGGTGTGAAACTAATGGTTTTTTCAGTGAATTTCAAAGTTTTTTTATGCTAATTCGTAACTATAAGTCTCACTTTATAAGTAAGACTGTTAGCGCTCTAGTTGTTCTTTAGAACACTCTGGTACATACTGTGATTGGGCTATAGTTGCGCTACATCTGGCTGATATTTGGGCTACATTTGTATTTTTTTGTCTCTGGTGGCCATCTTTGGGCTACATTGGGCTACATCTGGCCTACATTTGGCCTCTAACATATATATAGCCCAATGTAGCCCAATATATATTTTTTAAAAGTTAATTTTCTTAAAAACAACTGGAGCATATATCTTGAGACATAGCAAAGGCACATCGGGCTACCAGTCCTTACAATTTTTCAATTTTTTTTTTTTGTATATTGTTTTTTTTTCTTTTTTTTTGCCCTGGAGTGCTCCCGGTGCGCTCCCCGGTGAGCGCCCCGGAAAGCGTAGTATTTTGAAGCGCCCCGGTGCGCGAACCGGGAAGCGTCCCGTTAGCGCCAATGTTGCGATCGAAAACAACATCGGATTGGTTCTCATCATTTTTTTTGCTCCAAATAATGAAAGCCCCCCTCCTTTTTTCCTCATTTTTACTTTCTTCATTGAGAGAGCAAGAGCTATTTTTGAGCAAACAATGGCATCACTTGTTGCTGCAGCTGGTGCACCCCCACCACTACCCCCACCACCAAGAAAAGAAGGTCCACCACCACAGTTTCTAGGAGTATAAGAAGAAGAGGAGGAAGAAGAGGAGGAGGATCAACAACCAAGGCGCTTCCTGCCTGAAGAACACAGACAAAGGCATGTTAAAGTGCACTTTATTTGGCAATTCTTTTCTTTTCCTGATGACCAGAAAAAGGTGAACGCCCCCAAAGTCACCTGTCTTATTTGTGACAAAGTTCTCTCCTGGGGCAATCCCACAAAGAAATATTCTTTTGGTAATTTTAATATAATTAACATTTGCTTGTTTTTCTCCTTCCATTTTCTTTCTGAAAATTGCATAACAATGAACTATATTAGTAGAGTTAGGGTACTGTTGGCTTTAAATTCAGACAGCTATTTGTGGGTTATAAACAGTGAAGTTATCTTTGGGTAGTGTATGGTATGTGGTAGGAAGTAGAAATATAAAAAAGTGTATGTGAAGAAGCCTAATATAATTAAAAATTATACCAGAGAAGCTTAATTCAAACTATAACTATAATGGAAAAGCCTATCTGAATCCGTAATTATATCAGAGGGACAGTAAATAACTGTCAGAAAACGTTTTTACAAATGAACTTAAAGTGCCCCTTCACAAATTTATAACCTACCTTATAGAAAGGTGATGAAGATAAATGAGGAAATCTTTTAAAGATGTATCTCAGGTAGTTGTAGTCAAAATGGCCGTGTTTCCCTCTCATTTTTCATATATATTCATGTGCATAACCAATCAAATGTCACGAAAAAAAAGTAGGATATGAAAGTAACATTTTAATTGGTTGAAAATTCTAACACTTTCATTTGTGTTTTTGTCATGTAATTTACCTCAGGATATTTAGACAGGGCTACAGCCCAAATGGCTCAATGGAATACCATCAAATGTGGGATAATGGTAGGGACTGGTATGTAGTAGGGTCTATTCTATATTTGGTGAAAGGCTGTCCAGTGGTTTTTATGTAATTTTGTTTCCCACATTTTTTTGGGGAGCGCTCACCAGTGCGCGCCCCGGTACGCGCTCCCGGAAGCGCTTCGGGAGTCCGCCATATTGTGTTTCGGTCGAATTGAGACACAAGATGGAGGACAAACAACATTGGGAATGGGTAAAAAGGGGCACAGTAGACACCCCTGACCCTCTAAGTTTTCTGAGGGGAGTTTAGGAGGGCATATATGCCCCAAAGAAAAACAAAAATGAATTTCACTGTGGGAACGCCCGGTACGCGCACCGGGGATCGCACCGGGGAGCATACTTTGGCGAAAAATAGTGAAAAAGGTTAGAGAAAGATAATCATTTTGAGTGATCAGAGGTAGGGTAGCTCTGAAAAGAGCTTTTGGGTTCTGTGGCTGATTTAGGTACCTACAAGTAGGTTCCAATGCACAGTCTTAAATTCAGGAGGAATATTCTATTCCCCTCATCTTAGAAATGCACACCATCTCCTCTGTAGATGTCTTGCATGTCTTGCATGTTCTAACGCAAGTTATTGTTGTATATTGAACCCATTCCATAGTATCTCATATAAGCAGAAACAGATTATTCACATGTTTCCATGCTTTCTCAAATTGTAGACAAAATTGGTTGGACCAGTTCCATTTCTGTCTTTGGCATATATTGGAATATACCAAAGCAGTTTGTGGAAAAAAGTGTCATCAATTGATCAAAGGTGTCCTTTAAAAGCATTTCCACACCAACCCCAGTCAAAGTACCCAAGCCATTTCCACCACAGTGCAATATTAAGAGGTCAGGGTTTGGCAGATGCAAAAAGGTTTTTACCAATGGTATCAATTGGTGACATCTCAATCCTCTCTGGCCAATCCACTTGATTTCCACATTTGATAAATCAAGGTTGTGAAAATTTCTGGTAGCTGCATACCTTTGAGCCCAGTGGATGTAGCCATGTCCAATAATCTACACAGAATACATGATGAGAGAATGTTCTGGTGCAGTCAGATGAAGTGTGGGGATGAAATGGCAGTTGGAACAGTAGGAGTTTACAAAAAAAATGTGGAGTTTCCCTGCTCTTGAATCACAAGAAATGATTGGTGGATTCAGATAGTTGAAAACTAAAAGTTAGGGTGCATGGTTGTGTTGTGTGAAAGAAGCAATTTGAATGGTTAAGAAAAAGTCAATTAAAGCAATAATGCCCTGGATAAGCTGGTGTTTTGAGAGCTCAAACATCCTTGCTGACTTAATTTGCAACATTGTAGTATAAACTTTTGGACCTGAGAGTTCAGTTAGGAGGGAGTTGCTATGGTAACAGGTAGAAAGGTCTGAGAGGGGGAAGGGTGTTGGTTTGAAAATAGTGAGGGAAGAGTTTTGATTGGTTGAATTGAGGCATATCTGTGTAGAATTAGAGGTTTTCTTTGCCAGTCTTGGTTTCAATGTATTGACTGCATACCTTTTGCTCTGCTAAAGAAAAATTGGTGTGTGTGTCTGACACTGTTTTCAATCTCCCAAAGCATTTGTAAAGGTAAGTAATTATTCATTTAATTTAGATAGATAATTATTTGCTCTATGGAGAAGATATGGAAGCAGATTCAGTAGTAACATTGAATGCTTGTACATAGGACTTGTGCTGTGTTTGTAAAAAGTTATTTAAAATATGATTTTGGGGTAAAAGAATGGCTTTTATTTTTTTGAGAAGCAATTAATAGTGGCTGCCTCTGTAAAGAAATATATTTGAATGTTTTAGAATTAAGTCACCTGCGTTAACTCAAATTAGGAAGCAGATTGAGATTCTTTCTTGTTGGTTTGTGGCATGTTTTTTGGAAATGCTTGATATTTACATATGCAAGATAGAGGATTTGTATTTTGTGAAACAGTGAGGTTTCAGTAGTGAAATTGAATGCTTGTACATAGGACTGGCGCTGTGTTTCTAAAATGTTATTCAAAAAACTATGTTAGGGGCAAATCAATGGTATTTACATGTGTGCCTTATTTATTATTGCCTTGTGCCGCTGGTGTGTCACTTTTAACATGGCGAAACAATGAGGCACCGGTGGCGCAAGGCCTTCATCAATAAGGCCCTGAGTTTCTTTGCTGTTGGTTTGTGTCTTGCTTTTTGATAATGCTTGCTATCAAGATTTGCAAGATAGAGAAATTGTTTTCTGTGAAATAGTGAAGTTTCAGTAGTGAAATTGAATGCTTGTACGTAGGACCTGTGCAGTGTTTGTAAAATGTTATTCAAAAAACGATTTTAGGGGCAAATCAATAGGTATTTACATTTGGGCCTTATTTATGATTGCCTTGTGCAGCCGGTGCGTCACTTTTAACATGGGAAAAAAGTGACACACCGGTGGCGCAAGGCCTTCATAAATAAGGCCCTGAGTTTCTTTGCTGTTGGTTTGTGTCTTGCTTTTTGATAATGCTTGCTTTCAAGATTTGCAAGATAGAGGATTTGTATTTTGTGAAACAGTGAGGTTTCAGTAGTGAAATTGAATGCTTGTACATAGGATCTGCACTGTGTTTCTAAAATGTTATTCAAAAATCGATTTTGGGTGCAAATCAATGGTATTTACATTTGGGCCTTATTTATGATTGCCTTGTGCCACCGGTGCGTCACTTTTAACATGGCAAAAAAATGACGCACCAGTGGCGCAAGGCCTTCATAAATAAGGCCCTGAGTTTCTTTGCTGTTGGTTTGTGTCTTGCTTTTTGATAATGCTTGCTATCAAGATTTGCAAGATAGAGGGATTGTTTTCTGTGAAATAGTGAAGTTTCAGTAGTGAAATTGAATGCTTGTACATAGGACCTGCGCTGTGTTTGTAAAATGTTATTCAAAAAACGATTTTAGGAGCAAATCAATGGTATTTACATTTGGGCCTTATTTATGATTGCCTTGTGCCGCCGGTGCCTCACTTTTAACATGGGAAAAAATGACACACCGGTGGCGCAAGGCCTTCATAATTAAGGCCCCGAGTTTCTTTGCTTTTGGTTTGTGTCTTGCTTTTTGATAATGCTTGCTATTAACTTTTACTAGATAGAGGATTTGTATTTTGTGAAACAGTGAGGTTTCAGTAGTGAAATTGAATGCTTGTACATAGGACCTGCGCTGTGTTTCTAAAATGTTATTCAAAAAATGATTTTAGGGGCAAATCAATGGTATTTACATTTGGGCCGTATTTATGATTGCCTTGTGCCGCTGGTGCGTCACTTTTAACATGGGAAAAAAATGAATCACCGGTGGCGCAAGGACTTCATAAATATGGCCTTGAGTTTCTTTGTTGTTGGTTTGTGTCTTGCTTTTTGATAATGATTGCTCTCAAGATTTGCAAGATAGAGGATTTGTATTTTGTGAAACAGTGAGGTTTCACTAGTGAAATTGAATGCTTGTACATAGGACCTGCGCTGTGTTTCTAAAATGCTATTCAAAAATCGATTTTAGGGGTAAATCAATGGTATTTATATTTGGGCCCTATTTATGATTGCCTTGTGCCGCCGGTGCGTCACTTTTAACATGGGAAAAAAGTGACGCACCGGTGGCGCAAGGCCTTCATAAATATGTCCTGAGTTTCTTTGTTGTTGGTTTGTGTCTTGCTTTTTGATAATGATTGCTCTCAAGATTTGCAAGATAGAGGATTTGTATTTTGTGAAATAGTGAGGTTTTAGAAGTGAAATTGAATTCTTGTACATAGGACCTGCGCTGTGTTTCTAACATGTTATTCAAAAAACGATTTGGGGGGCAAATCAATGGTACTATCTAATCCTTGTCAATATTGTAAAAACAATTCATGTGCTCAAAATATTTTTTTAGAATAACATTTAAAAAACAGAGATAAGGTCATATGTATAAGCATTATAGTGTTTATATTGTTTACTTATTGTCATTGCTTTGTTGTTTGGTAATAGTGGTCTATAATGTGTTTTTTTTTTTTACCACAGATTTAAATCAACATTTCAATTGTAAGGAAATATGCCCTCAAACTAGAGGTATGCGAAAAAAAACAAAAAGAGGAACGGAATTGAAGCAGTTTCCTACAACAAATACTACAAAAAACGTCAACAAAAGCTCCTGGTAAGGCAACGAAGTCCTATCTTCGGAATATATCTTGATTAAAAAAAATTGATAATGTACATGTGAATTTACGGAAGGAGAGAGCAAATTTAAAGAGAAAGGAGAGGCCCACCCAAAATCTTACTACTTCAGCAGGAGACAATAATATGTATAGGAATAGAAGGCAAAATGAATTTAGGGACATTCGGAAACAAATGTTTCGTAGTAGGGTAGTTTTAAATTTATTAAAAAACATTAAGAAAGGTACACAGAGAGCTATTTTTTATAAGAAAAAGAAAAATGTAGAGAAGATTGTTGATCAAGCTTTTGAAGTTAAGAACAAATTATTTATTTTAGTAATCAATAGAATTAGGACACTTAACAAGATAATTGATGTTTTCAAATCAAACAGTAGATCCAAAAGAGTAATTAATCGAACTAATTTTTGTAAAGTTTTTTCTGGAGAATGGATGCATAGTTCAAGTTGTGAGCCATTTTTTAATGAGGAGAGTTACTTTCAGGAGAATGATTTAGTGCATGCAGTTGACACCAGTGGTCGAGCATATGAGGTGAAAGATGATTGTCCGATTAAAAAAGAGAAACTTGTGTCTAGAGATGTAGAAGAGGTATTAAGTGATGAAGTTTTAGGAAGACGTACTAAGGGTCCAATGTACAATTGGAAGTGTAGTAGTATGTGTAGTGTGCGACAGGATTCTATCGATGTGCTTAGTAATTTCTTACGTACATATAGTAAGAAAAGTCTAAAACAAAAAATGAAGATGGTGCAAGACTTAGATCCTTGCAGAGTGAGAGAAAACACAGGTTTGCATGGACATTCATTGGCTTGTCTTTCTAGAAAAGTATGTCAGAGTGTTTTTCATAATTTTAGGATGTTAGCAGTGCATCATAACAAAATGAATAAATTAGTGAGAAGGTTGTATTTTGCAAAAAGTCCAGCACTTAAGCTTAAACATTTAAACAGTGCTCTTTTGCATGGAACTGAATTAGATGTGAAGAAGATTTGTGAAGAAATTGAGATTTGTTATTTCTGTGAAAAAGAGGACAGTGTAGAAATTGACACAGTAATACAAGGTAATGTGGAAGACAATGTACAGAATTCAAGTACAGAAAAGTTTGACCAGGAAATTAGCAAGTTTCAGTTGAAATCAAGTGAAAGGCATAATTTTACTTGTGTGTGTTGTCGATGGACTCATTATAAGATTCAGACTAGGTTAGTTGATTTATATGCAAAAAGTGAAATGGAAAATATTAGTGAATGGAGGAATTTTGGAACTTATTTGTTGGTGGAGTATTCTTTTGATTTGAGTTTTGATCAGCGTATTTGTAAATGTTGTTATAACAAATTCAATGAAAACAGAATGCCTGCTAGACCTGTTTATAATAATTTGGAGTTGGTAGATATTCCTTCCGAATTGATGGATTTAAATACATATGAATCTATTTTGATTCAATGTGTTCATCCTTTTCAGGCAATTGTTCGCATGGAGCCTAAGACATGGACATTGCCTACTTCAGATTTACAGAGAGGATTAAAGGGAAGAGTTGTTTATTTGCCTCTAGATTTCAAGAAAAATATTGATATAATTGGTGTAGAAAAAGTGGAAGAGGAACCTTTAGTTATTCTAGTTAATGGGGTTCCGACAAAGAGTAAGAAAATCTGGCAAGATTTAGTGGATGTTAGGAAAGTCAAAAAGGCAACGTTGTATTTGGTCAAAAACAATGAGTACTACAAACATGTATGTGTTGAAGCAGAGGAAATAGTTGCAGAAGAAGACAGTGATTGTTCAGTCGGCCAAATTGAAAAAGTTGATGTGTCTAGAGGTGAAGAAATATATGAACATTATACTGTTCATCCTTTGCATTCCAAAGAAGTAATGGGGAATGCAATTGACTTGTTTCAAATGAAAGCAGCAAAAGGAATTCCCATTAGTGTATGGGAAGAAAGTTTGGAAGCTCATTGTTTTCCACAGCTATTTCCAACAGGTCGAGGTTGACGATATGACGATCGACCAGTTCAAATTCCTGCTTCTGAATACCGGACTTTAAGATTATATGCTGGAGATTAAAGGTTTTGTCAATGCATTCCATATTTGTTTCATCTACTGTATGAAAGTGACTTGTCTGGACTTTCATATGCAGTAAATCATATACTAAAAAGTGGAGTACATCTGCAAAATGTTTCGGCAAGGGACTTTATGGAGAAAGTCAATCTGCAAGACAATATTTTGGAATCTCATCTAATCAATCTCATGGCATGTCAGCGTGGTACAAACGAGTATTGGTACCGTCGTCATGGGGAATTGAAATGTATGCTAAGAAACTTAGGAACTCCTACATGGTTCCTCACTCTTAGCTGTGCTGAGTATGCATGGGACGACTCACTTGAATTTCTACGCGAGGCAAATGCTAATATACAAAATATAGAATTGAAAACACCAGGAGAACTGTGTTCTTTGGATCCAGTGAATGTATGCAGATATTTCAATCATATATTTGAAGCTATGATGTCTGTTATTACCAATAAAAAAATCCTCCTCTTGGAGAGGTTTTGGATTTCTTTTGAAGAAAGGAGTATCAAGCGAGAGGTGCTCCTCACATACATATGTTGTTGTGGATTAAAGATGCACCCACATTTGGATCAGATTCGGATGAAACAGCAATGAGTTTCATTGAAGAGTATTCAACATGTGCTGTGCCGAAAAGTACTGAAGAAAACAATTTAAGGCAACATGTTTTACGCTTCCAATCACATAGTTGTGGGAAGTACTGTCGTCGAAAATTCAAAAACAAGGAAAAGTTCTACATAAAATGTCGTTTTGCGTTTCCACGACCAGTGATTTCTAAGGGAAGAGTAAATAATTTGATGTCATCTCTACGACATACTGTGACGAAGAAATCACTCAAAAATACATACAATTTAAAAAGAAACGAAGAGTCCAAGTACATCAACGACTACAACCCAGTGATTGTGTCCATGTGGAATGCTAACATGGATATTCAGTTCGTTGCTGACAACTCTATTGCTGTGGCTCGATATGTGACATCTTACATCACAAAAAAAAGACAGAACTAAAGGAAATGTGGGAGGACATTTCACACAAAAAGAGTCTAAGCAAGAAATTGTACAGTTACAGTCTAAAGATGTTGTCGCATCGAGAAATTGGAGCATATGAATGTTCTGATCGGTTATCATCAGCAAGTCTCCATGCCAAATCTAGAACAATCATTTGGGTGAGTCTAGGTCTTGCTGCAACACGAAACCGAGTTTTGAAATCTGTACTAGAAATTGAGTATTTGGCGGAGAAAGAACCAAATAGTACAGATAGTTTGAAGACAAACATGTTGGATACATACTATCCAAATAGAAGTAGTCACCTTGAGAATACTTGTTTGTATGAAGTTCTGCAAAACTATAGTTATAAAAGGAACATCACAGAAGATATCAATAATGGAAAATATGCTGTCATTGGAAATGAAGGATGTCTAGTGAAGCAGAAAAAAGGCCATTTGATTAATCATCGAAAATTGAGGTGTGAATCTCCCGACAAAAGAGAATTTTACTATTTAGCTCTTTTGCAACTCTTTAAGCCATGGCGTACAAAAGAGGAACTACTTGGAGATTTTCTCTGTTACGAAGATTCTTTTAATGCAACCAAAGATAGCATAGAATGTCCTGTTTTTCCAAATTATCTGCAAATGTTGAACGAAGAAATAGAGCAAGAAGCCACAATTGCTGAAGAGATTGCCAGAAACAGTTCTCAAGATAGTCAGAGTTCTACTTCATTGAGTCAGGATCCACTAGGAGGACCAATTATCCAAAATGAAGCTGCCACTGCCATGGATGAGGTGGAAAGAGCTATGGAACAAGCTCAGGAGGATGTAGTTAACTTAGTAGATTTGGTAAAGCAACTAAACGTTGAGCAGAAAAATATATATGATGAAGTCACAGAACAGATTGAACATGGATTTAGACATGAGAAAAAATAGTGCTCATGTACATCATTTGAGCCTGTCCGACTGTACGTAAGTGGAGAAGCGGGGACTGGAAAAAGTTTTCTGAATAAAGCAATTGCAACTTATCTGCAGAAAAGGACTGATTCACCGCTGTCTTGTGTTGTAACCGCTCAAACTGGACTGGCAGCACATAACATTAAAGGTATTACTCTTCATCGTTTACTGATGCTGCCAGTTGAGCATGATAATAAATTGCATTACAACAAGTTATCTTTAGATGCGTGTGAGTCCTGAAGAAAATGAAACTTCTTATCATTGATGAAGTAAGCATGGTCTCAAATCTAATGCTTGCTTTTGGGCATTTGAGAATGCAAGAAATTCTTAGAACAGAGTATGATGTGTTATTTGGAGGAAAACACATTATTGTTTTTGGAGATCTATTGCAGTTGACTTCAGTAAAAGGACAACCAGTGTTTAAAATGCTTACACATGAAGATACCAGGAAGTCCCTTGGAAGCATTGGAAACGTTAATATATGGTTAAATTTCAAATATGCAGAACTGTTTCAAAATATGCGACAGGCAAAGGATCAAGATTATAAAAAAAAAATTACAAGATATAAGAATTGGAAAAGTAAGCGAGCATGCGAAAGAAGCTTTACATGCACGATTAATTTCAAATTTTTATCCAAATGAAAACATTCTTCCGAAGAATATTTTTAAGAAAATTACTGAGAACAAATCTGGAATATGTTTGATGCCAACTCTGCAAGAATGTTCCATCTTCAACAACAAAATGTTAGAGTTAGAAAATGAAGAGATTGTGAAACTAGAAGCAATAGATAAAACTGACATATGGGAGCAATAATTATTTTGTCATAAAATTTGAAATCAAAATTGGATTAATTAGAGAAGAGTATATCATTTTGAGAAGGAATTTAAATGTTGAAAGAGGTCAGGTAAATGGAGCAATGGGTCATGTTGGTGATTTTATGAATTATAGAAATAGAGATGGAATTGAATTTTTAAAAATTAAATTTGATGGCATTGAGCAAGTTTAACAAATCAGTCGTTGTTCTGCTAGATTTTTGCTTGTAAAAGACTTATATGTTCACCGAAAACAGTTTCCCATTTGTTTGGCATATGCTGTGACAATTCATAAATCTCATGGTTTAAGTGTAGATAGTGGTTTGGTGAACATTGGAAGTTCTGTGTTTAAAGAGGGTATGGCATATGTGGCATTATCACAAGTCAGAACTTTATCTGGATTGTATTTGATTAAGTGTGATGACACAAAGATTTGTGCAGATCTGGATTGTGTTAAAGAATACAATAGATTAAGAAGAGAGTATGCTCCACTTTTGCCACAATATCCTCTGTTTAAAAAACGTGTGGTAGGCCGAAAAAGAAGAAATGAGAGTAATTGTAGTGAGGTGTAGGAGAGTAGGGTCTGCTATCCTATGGTCACCCCAAATTTTTGCTTTTTGCTTCACTGGTTTATGACTTAATGTGGCTGTGGGCCTGCTAATCAGACCCACAGCCTGCTGTTCTCTCTCTAAATTACTGCCAATGCCCTTTAGGTGCATTACGAATTGGAACTGGTTCACCTTATTGGCCCCTGTAACAGTGTACCCTAGGTACCCAGGGCATAGGTGTTTCCAAGGCCTACCAGGGGCTGCAGCATGTATTGTGCCACCCCTGGCCTAGCCTCCATATTTGACACAACTGGCTGATCACTCAGCTGGGGTAAGTTGGTGTAATCACCTCTTACTTAGATATAGTATCTCTATATCTACCCTTAAACTGGACACATATGTTCCTATCAGCCAATCCTATGGAAGGCCTCATCAATCCTGGAGGCAGAGTGCTTGGAAATATGTGAGATGGTGCTCTAGCGTGAGCTGAGCCTGTCTGCAGCTGTTGGGAACCACTCCCTAAGCTGTTCCGGGATATTGCTATACCATATACTCTTAAGTGCATTATAATCCTCGCGGTTAAATGCTATCTTTGATTTGGCTTTATCAAAACATGTCGAGTAAGGTGTCATACGAATTGGAATACTATCCCCTCGACAGTTCTGTCGACGGGGATAGCATTCCACCCTTCTAGAGGGACACAACATGTGTGTAGCCTTAACCCCGGTTAAAGTTAACCAGAGCCTCAGCATCACAAAATAGATGCTGCCACCACAGACACGAGTCTGGCCTCTTGCTGCTGATCGAAACTCGGCAGATGGTGGGCTGGACAAAGGGTTTCCTGCCTTGGGAGGTGCGAGCACCACCCCAGACAGGGTTTTGTGTATTGGGTAGGACAGGGCTGAATAGAATCAGACATGCCCGGGGCACACAAGGTGTCCCCATGCATAACGTCTCTCTTGTGAATGTATGTCCTGTGTTGTCTAAAGTTAGATGTATCAGAGATTGGCTACTTTTATGACTCACTGGCAAGTATCTGGAGCAATACACCTATTGTTAAACTTAAAGGTGTGGTGGAAGGATCTTTAGACATATCCACGCATACCCACAGATATACATTAAACGATTGCCTTGGGGACTAGGTCACGTTGTCTTTTTGATTGCTTGAGTGGAGGGCGACCTGGTCCTGTAAATCCCTCTGTACTCCTAGTATATGAATGTCCCCATGCATAAGCCAGTCCAAACCAGTCCTGGGACTTTCCAGACCCAGGCCCGGCGAGGAGCTGGACAAAGGAAAGGGGGTGTAACCGCCCTCCTTCCTGGTTCCTCCCAGAGGAGGGACCTAGTAGGTGATCCACCCCTCAGATTGGGAATAAGAGTGGGAGCAGTGCCATTGCACAGCAGATCATCCTGAATCAACTTTAAACAAAGAAGAAGACTGGACTTCGACATTCTGCTGCTCAGAAGGCTGAAGAGAATCTCCCTTGTGGCCTAGGAGTGGCCACCCTGTGAACACAGGCACCAACCAGCAACTCGACGTCTGCTTTGCTGCCGCCTCCCGCTGGAGCCCGAGCACAGAGCCTGACAAGACCCAGACTCCCTGACTTCTCAGAGCCCGATTCACAGTCCCTGCAAAGAAGGGACCCGTGGAGGCACCGAGAGACGTGGGACCAGACATCTTGGAAGACACCCGAAAAGCTGACAGCGCAGCAACCCAGGCACCCTCCATGTTGTGCTTTGGGGACCGAGAACCCCCACCACCGAGCAGCCCTTGCACCGAAGATCAGCTCCCCAGCATCTCCACGATCTGCATGGGGCCCTTTTGCATTGTGCCACTCGACGCGCCATCTCAGCCACTAGCCACGTGGTCAGCGGCCATCTTGGTGACTACAACAACAAACTACACTGCGGGTCTAGTTGCTCCAGACTTGCCCAAGCTCCTGTGAAAAGGAGCACTCGCTCTGACCTTGCTGGTCTGAGTGTTAAGCATCTTTTGATTCCTGCGTGGCTTGCATTAGCCAAGGCCTGTTTGCTCCGATCAGGTTGCTGACACCGCCAACAGTGAGAAGCCTGCGTAGGACAGCTCGTGACCGACTCCTGGACGTCCTCAACCCCCGGTGTCCACGTGGCTGCAGAGAGAAGCTACATGACAACGCCTGTTTGCACCCGACATCGCCTGGTTCCAATCTGGTTCCACGGTAGTCACTGGCTAATGACTTTGAACATTGTCCCCTCTGCTTTCAGGTCTTCACAACTTCAGATCCACCCTTGGATCCACCGGAACTCTTCACATCGAGCCGCCTGCAGCATCTTCAACTCCAAGCACCATCGACCAGCGTGACGAAACCCAACACTACTTCGACCCTGTGCACCCGCTTCCTGTGGGTGAGGTAACTCAGCTCCGCCGGTGTTCCTACACTGGTACACATATCAAGGGCCTGTGTCTTAAGTTTCAGAATTCTAGGTCATTCGGAAGGTTCCGAACTAACTGACTTTGTACTTTTTACGCACCTTAGAATTTACATTGAGAAGTGCATGCACTTTAAACACTGCACCCGAGTCCCGCGGGCATTTCCTGACTTAATCATTGATAGTCTCGAATATCTCCAGCGATTCCCAAGGCCCTAGGCCTGTTTCCTTTCCAATTGGTATCTCTTATACCACTTTCTTAGTATATGGTTTAGGTGGCCCCAAGGGCTCATCCATATTGTGCAACTTTTGTGTATTTTAAACTGTCTTGTGATTTAACGCTTGTGCTTCTGTGCTCATAAAGAGTCCAGGGGATTTTATAGTTAATAAATAAATATATATTTTCAATATATATCTGTGTGGTGTCCTTTCATTTGGTATTCAAGGGGGTTGTGTATGGTAATACAGCTGGCTTCACATGCCTTTCAGAGTTTAGCCTAAGACTGCTTTGTCCACGTTACCACTAGGATAACTGGTCTACAAGGTTGAATTACAACCAATCATCATAAGGGTTGCTTGGCATGGTACAAAGTGATCACTAGAATTAGTGAGCATTATATACCAGGCCAACTTCTCACATTGGTGAGCAGCGGATTGGGATCTGAGCTTGCTGTTGTTTTACCATTACAATCTTTGAGATTATCATTTGAAAGATCATACAGGTACCTGCTAGGTACATATAAAACAAGACTAGTATACTTAAGTTCTACTGAACTTAGTTGTTGTAGATCAAAGGGAGTAGCACACCCTGACTACAACTACTAGATAGGTTTAGTAGGTAAACACCAGTGTAGGTAGATTGCAACACATCCACCCACACTAGAGCAATGTCTGGAGCAGAGAGTTCCACTGGGAACATCCCTGTTGAGAGTGACCCTCCAAGGGCACCATCCAAATTTGCTATTTTTTCCTTTAAGGAACTAAGACAGCTTTGTGTCTTAAGGGGTCTGAGGACAGGGCCTACCCCTACCACAGACCACCTGAGAGAGATCTTGGACCAGTCTGAGACTCTAAAGACCTCTAAGGCAGACCCCACAGGGAATTCTGAAGGAGGCCATCCTTCAGAGGATGACACTGTAGACACCCCTGTCCCTATCATCCTAGTAGTTGAGGAAGTCCCCATCACTGGAGCTCCTCAGGTAGATCCAGAGGAGGAAGAGGAAGAGGAAGAAGAGACAAAAGGGGGGAGCAGTGAGTCAGATGATGACAGAAATAGTCAGGTGCTGGTCAGTAGACTGAACCAGGCTAACTTAAGCCTATTTGGGACTGAATCAGGTAACAACCCATTCAGACCCCCAGGTGGACTTAACCAGAAGCCTAGGAGGAGAAGGACTCACTCAGGTGACTCTAACAACTCCCATGCTTCTAGAGGCTCTCATGGTCACTCCAGAAGGGAGATGACTAACCCTCAGAGAAGGGAACATGAGGCCAAGATGAGAGAGGCTGAGCTTAGGATCCAGAGGCAAGAATTAGAGGTTGCCCTGGCCCAGGAGAAACTTGCTAGAGCAAGACAGCCTATAGAGAGTGGAGTAATAGAACCAACTGGTGACAGCAATATCCACAAGGATAAATACAGGTCTTTTGATAACAGAAACCTGAGTAAGATTGTGCCCCCCTACAAAGCTGGGGATGACATCCATAAATGGATAACTGCAATGGAGAGAGCCTGCAGAGTACAGCAGATCCCTCAGGAGCAGTGGGCAGCAATCTTGTGGCTCTCCTTTGAAGGTAGAGGCCGAGACAGACTCCTCACAGTTAGTGATGGGGATTCTAGAAACTACCTGGTCCTGAAGAGTGCTCTGATTGATGGGTTAGGCTTAACCACTGAACAGTACAGGTTAATGTTCAGAGATACCTAGAAGACACAGACTCAGGACTGGTCTGAATTTGTTTAGTGTGCCACTAAGGCTCTGGGGGGATGGTTGCTGGGAAGCAAGGTTACAGACTATGAAGGATTGTATAATTTGCTGATGAGAGAACACATTTTAAATAATTGTCAGAACCAGCAGTTGCATCAACATTTGGTTGACTCAGATTTGACCTCTCCCCAAGAATTGGGAAAGAGGGCAGATAAATGGGTAAGAACCAGAGTTAAGCAAAAGAACCAGAACCAGAACCAGGGTGGTGACCGGAAGAAAACAGACCAGAAGGGTGGGGAGCAGAAATCTAAAGACCAGAAGTCTTCAACAGGGCCCCAAACTGAAACAGAGGGTGGGTCCCAAACTTCCAAGAAGAAGAAGAAAGAAGGTCAGAAGAAACCCTGGTGTAAAACTTGTAAAAACACCTCTCACTGGACAAGTGAGTGTAAAAAGGGTGGAGCCCCCAGCACTGCAGCCCCTAAGGCACCTGCACCCACTAGTACAGCTAGCAGTGCTGGTCCACAAGCCAAGGGGGTAGTGGGTATCACTTTGGGAACTGAAGGAGATTCTGACCTAGTCAGAACCCTTACACAGGCTGTTCTGATTTGTGAAGGGGACATAGATTTGACCCCTGACATAAGCCCCAGTAACCTGGGCAAATACAGACAGACGCCTTTGATTAATAACAAAGTGGCTCAAGCTTACAGGGACACATGTGCCAGTGTCACTATGGTGACACCTAACTTTGTGGACCCTGGATAGTACATGCCAGGTGATAATTACCTGGTGACCAATGCCAGCAATGTCACTACTACACGTAGTGTGGCACTTGTTAACTTTTCCTGGGGAGGGGTAACTGGCCTAAAAAGAGTTGTGGTTAGTGCTGATCTCCCAGTAGAATGTTTGTTGGGCAATGACCTGGAGAACTCTCTATGGTCAGAAGTTGAGTACAGGACTCATGCAGAGATGTTAGGGATATCATCACATGTCCTTGCTGTGACCAGGTCACAGGCCAAAAAGTGCCTTTCTGAACCTCAGGTCTTGGATCCTGGAACAATGGACCAACGCCTTCCAAGAAGAAGAACAGGAGGGTTAAGGCTGTGCCTTCCCAACTGCCTACAAGTGAGGATTAAGCTTCACAGGAAGCTGGTCTTGAGACCCCTGAAGGAACTGTCTCTGAAGAACTTGAACCTGATCAGGTTGAGTTTCTGGGGACAGGGGGACCTTCTAGGGCAGACTTGGGGCAGGCTCAGTTAACCTGTCCTTCTCTTGAACCCCTCAGACAGCAGGCTGCTGCTGAGGCTGCTGGGAATGCTCAAGGTGCCCATAAAGTTTATTGGGATGAAGGACTCCTTTACACAGAGGGTAGAGACCCCAAGCCTGGTGCAACCAGGAGGTTGGTTATACCTCTGCAATTTAGGGGTTTCCTTCTAACCTTGGCCCATGATATTCCTTTAGCAGGACACTTAGGCCAGAATAAGACCTGGGACAGGCTTGTCCCTCATTTTCACTGGCCTCACATGTCTGAAGACACCAAGGAGTTTTGTCGCTCCTGTGAAACCTGCCAAGCCAGTGGTAAAGCAGGTGGAACAACAAAGGCCCCCCTAATACCACTACCTGTGGTGGGGGTTCCCTTTGAAAGAGTGGGGATTGATATTGTAGGTCCAATGGATCCCCCTACAGCATCTGGGCACAAATTCATACTGGTGGTAGTGGATCATGCCACCAGGTACCCAGAGGCAATTCCACTTAGGACCACAACAGCTCCTGTTGTGGCCAGGGCCTTACTTGGAGTTTTCTCCAGAGTGGGGTTTCCTAAGGAGGTAATATCTGATAGAGGTACCAACTTCATGTCAGGATATTTGACAGCTATGTGGAAGGAATGTGGTGTCAACTACAAGTTCACCACTCCTTATCATCCACAATGTAATGGGCTTGTTGAGAGATTTAACAAGACCCTAAAGGGCATGATTAAAGGATTACCTGAAAAGCTCGGGCGAAGATGGGACATCCTACTGCCCTGCCTTTTGTTTGCTTACAGAGAGGTCCCTCAAAAGGGGGTTGGCTTCAGCCCCTTTGAATTGTTGTTTGGGCACCCTGTAAGAGGACCCCTGTGTCTGGTGAAGGAAGGATGGGAGTTACCTCTCAAAAAGCCTAAGCAAGACATAGTGGACTATGTACTTGGTCTCCGCTCCAGGATGGCAGAGTACATGGAAAAGGCATCCAAAAACCTTGAGGCTAGCCACGAATTACAGAAAGCTTGGCATGACCAAAAGGCTGTCCTTGTTGAGTTTCAGCCTGGACAGAAGGTATGGGTGTTGGAGCCAGTGGCCCCAGCAGCACTCCAAGACAAATGGTCTGGACCCCATACAATTCTGGAAAAGAAGGGAGAGGTTACCTACTTGGTGGACCTAGGAACTCCCAGGAGCCCCCACAGGGTGCTCCATGTTAACAGACTAAAGGCATATGTCAATAGGGAAGACATGGGCTTGCTCATGGCTACAGATGAGGGACAAGAGGAAGAGAGTGACCCTCTCCCAGACCTGCTCACTCAGAACCCTGAGGATGGCTCAGTTGATGGTGTGGCCTTAGGTGGCAGCCTCACTGAACATCAGCAAAATGACTGCAGACAAGTTCTACAGGCATACAGGCATATGTTCTCATTGACACCCAGTCAGACTAACTGGTGTACCCATGTGGTGGACACTGGTGACAGTCTTCCTGTAAAGAGCAAGATTTACAGGCAACCTGACCACGTCAGGGACTGTATAAAGACTGAGGTGCAAAAGATGCTGGAATTAGGTATTATTGAGCCTTCAGGGAGCCCCTGGGCTAGCCCAGTGGTTCTGGTCCCCAAACCTCACACCAAAGATGGCAAGAGAGAGAGGAGGTTCTGTGTGGATTACAGAGGACTCAATGCTGTCACCAGGACAGATGCACACCCTATTCCAAGGGCAGATGAGCTCATTGACAAGTTGGCTTCTGCCAAATATTTGAGTACATTTGACTTGACAGCTGGCTACTGGCAAATCAGGTTAGCTGAGGAGTCTAAAGCCAAGACAGCATTTTCTACCCCTAGTGGGCATTATCAGTTTGTGGTGATGCCCTTTGGTTTGAAAAATGCACCTGCCACCTTCCAAAGGTTGGTGAATCAAGTCCTCACTGGGTTGGATGACTTTTGTGCAGCTTATCTGGATGATATTGCTGTCTTTAGCTCCACCTGGGAGGATCACCTGGTCCACCTGAAGGAAGTGCTTGAGGCTCTGCAAAAGGCAGGCCTCACTATCAAGGCAACAAAGTGCCAGATAGGGCAGAACAAGGTTGTATACCTGGGCCACCTTGTAGGTGGAGGCCAAGTTCAAAAACTGGAGAGTAAGATCCAGACCATCAAGGACTGGTCCCCTCCAACTACCCAGACTCAGGACAGAGCTTTCTTGGGCCTGACTGGGTACTACAGGAAGTTTGTTAAGAACTATGGGTCCATTGTGACTCCTCTTAATGATCTGACATCTAAGAAGATGCCCAAAAAGGTTCAGTGGACAGAAATCTGTCAAAAGGCATTTGACGACCTGAAGAAGGCCATGTGCTCTGCACCTATCCTGAAGAGTCCTGACTACTCAAGAGAGTTCATTGTCCAAACAGATGCTTCTGAGTTGGGAGTGGGAGCAGTGCTTTCACAGCTTAATGTAGATGGCCAGGACCAGCCCATTGCTTTTATTAGAAGAAGGCTGACCCCCAGAGAGAAACAGTGGTCAGCTATAGAGAGGGAGGCCTTTGCTGTGGTGTGGGCCCTGAAGAAGTTGAGACCATACTTATTTGGCACTCACTTCAAGATTCAGACCGACCATAAGCCCCTCTTATGGCTTAATCAGATGAAGGGTGAAAACCCCAAACTACTCAGGTGGTCCATTTCCCTACAGGGGATGGACTTTACAGTGGAGCACCGCCCAGGGACTGACCATGGCAACGCAGATGGTCTCTCCAGGTACTTCTACTTAGAACATGAAGACACAACTGGTCAAGGTTAGTCTAATGTCCCTGCGTTTGGGGGAGGGTTATGTAGGAGAGAAGGGTCTGCTATCCTATGGTCACCCCAAATTTTTGCTTTTTGCTTCACTGGTTTATGACTTAATGTGGCTGTGGGCCTGCTAATCAGACCCACAGCCTGCTGTTCTCTCTCTAAATTACTGCCAATGCCCTTTAGGTGCATTACGAATTGGAACTGGTTCACCTTATTGGCCCCTGTAACAGTGTACCCTAGGTACCCAGGGCATAGGTGTTTCCAATGCCTACCAGGGGCTGCAGCATGTATTGTGCCACCCCTGGCCTGGCCTCCATATTTGACACAACTGGCTGATCACTCAGCTGGGGTAAGTTGGTGTAATCACCTCTTACCTAGATATAGTATCCCTATATCTACCCTTAAACTGGACAGATATGTTCCTATCAGCCACTCCTATGGAAGGCCTCATCAATCCTGGAGGCAAAGTGCTTGTAAATATGTGAGATGGTGCTCTAACATGAGATGAGCCTGTCTGCAGCTGTCGGGAACCACTCCCTAAGCTGTTCCGGGATATTGCCATACTATATACTCTTAAGTGCATTATAATCCTCGCGGTTAAATGCTATCTTTGGTTTGTCTTTATCAAAACATGTCGAGTAAGGTGTCATATGAATTGGAATACTATCCCCTCGACAGTTCTGTCGACGGGGATAGCATTCCACCCTTCTAGAGGTACACGACATGTATGTAGCCTTAACCCCGGTTAAAGTTAACCAGAGCCTCAGCATCACAAAATGGATGCTGCCACCAGAGACACGAGTCTGGCGTCCTGCTGCTGACCGAAACTCGGCAGATGGTGTCCTGGACAAAGGGTTTCCTGCCTTGGGAGGTGCGAGCACCACCCCAGACAGGGTTTTGTGTATTGGGTAGGACAGGGCTGAATAGATTGAGACATGCCCGGGGCACACAAGGTGTCCCCGTGCATAAGCCAGTCCAAACCGGTCCTGGGACTTTCCAGACCCAGGCCTGGCGAGGAGATGGACAAAGGAAAGGGGGTGTAACCGCCCCCCTTCCTGGTTCCTCCCAGAGGAGGGACCTAGTAGGTGATCCACCCCTCAGATTGGGAATAAGAGTGGGAGCAGTACCATTGCACAGCAGATCATCCTGAATCAACTTTAAACAAAGAAGAAGACTGGACTTCGACATTCTGCTGCTCAGAAGACTGAAGAGAATCTCCCTTGTGGCCTAGGAGTGGCCACCCTGTGAACACAGGCACCAACCAGCAACTCGACGTCTGCTTTGCCGCCGCCTCCCGCCGGAGCCCAAGCCCAGAGCCTGACAAGACCCAGACTCCCAGACTTCTCAGAGCCCGATCCACAGTCCCTGCAAAGAAGGGACCCGTGGAGGCACCGAGAGACGTGGGACCGGACATCTTGGAAGACACCCAAAAAGCTGACAGCGCAGCAACCCAGGCACCCTCGACGTTGTGCTTTGGGGACCGAGAACCCCCACCACAAAGCAGCCCTTGCACCGAAGATCAGCCCCCCATCATCTCCACGATCTGCGTGGGGCCCTTTTGCATTGTGCCACTTGAGGCGCCATCCTGGCCACTAGCCACATGGTCAGCGGCCATCTTGGCAACTACAACGACAAACTACACTGCGGGTCTGGTTGTTCCAGAATTGCCCAAGCTCCTGTGAAAAGGAGCACTCGCTCTGACCTTGCTGGTCTGAGTGTTAAGCATCTTTCGATTCCTGCGTGGCTTGCATTAGCCAAGGCCTGTTTGCTCCGATCAGGTTGACGACACCGCCAACAGCGAGAAGCCTGCGTGGGACAGCTCGTGACTGACTCCTGGAGGTCTTTGACCCCCGGTGTCCACGTGGCTGCAGAGAGAAGCTACATGACAACGCCTGTTTGCACCCGACATCGCCTGGTTCCAATCTGGTTCCACGGTAGTCACTGGCTAGTGACTTTGAACATTGTCCCCTCTGCTTTCAGGTCTTCACAACTTCAGATCCACCCTTGGATCTACCAGAACTCTTCACATCGAGCCGCCTGCAGCATCTTCAGCTCCAAGCACCATCGACCAGCGTGACGAAACCCAACACTACTTCGACCCTGTGCACCCGCTTCCTGTGGGTGAGGTAACTCAGCTCTGCCGGTGTTCCTACACTGGTACACATCTCAAGGGCCTGTGTCTTAAGTTTCAGCGTTCTAGGTCACTCGGAAGGTTCCGAACTAACTAACTTTGTACTTTTTACGCACCATAGACTTTACATTGAGAAGTGCGTGCACTTTAAACACTGCACCCGAGTCCCGCGGGCCTTTCCTGACCTAATCATTGATAGTTTGGAATAGCTCCAGTGATTCCCAAGGCCCTAGGCCTGTTTCCTTTCCAATTGGTATCTCTTATACCACTTTCTTAGTATATGGTTTAGGTGGCCCCTAGGGCTCATCCATATTGTGCAACTTTTGTGTATTTTAAACTGTCTTGTGATTTAACGCTTGTGCTTCTGTGCTCATAAAGAGTCCAGGGGATTTTATAGTTAATAAATCAATATATATTTTCAATATATATCTGTGTGGTGTCCTTTCATTTGGTATTCAAGGGGGTTGTGTATGGTAATACAGCTGGCTTCACATGCCTTTCAGAGTTTAGCCTAAGACTGCTTTGTCCACGTTACCACTAGGATAACTGGTCTACAAGGTTGAATTACAACCAATCATCATAAGGGTTGCTTGGCATGGTACAAAGTGATCACTAGAATTAGTGAGCATTATATACTAGGCCAACTTCTCACATGAGGTAGTAGCAAAAAGACAAAAAGTAGATGAAAATGTAATTGTAAGCAGAAAGAAAAAGGGTTCTGTTCAAGATGTTGTTGGATTTCAATTTGAAAACAGTTCTGGTGTCAACTGCTATGCTAATGTAGTGGTTAATGTTGTTTTTGTTCTTAAAACTTTACAAGAACAGATTGTTGAAAATCGGGATCAAAGATTGTGCGGTTTATTGAATTCTGTGTTTGAGAAATGTAGCAGTGATAGAGCAAAAATAGAAACATAATTTCGAAATATTTTAGACATGTGTTCTGGTCCAGAAAAATTTGAACAGAACATTCAGCAGGATTGTCAGCAATTTTTAATGTATATGTTTGGTGTTTTGGAAGATGAAGGTGTAAATGTGGAAAATCTTTTTAGCCTTTCTTATCAATGGCAGCATGACTGCGAGAATTGTAGTTTATCAAGTATTACTAGAATAGACACTGAAAGATTTATATATTTGACTTTACCAGACTGCAAATCAGTGTCATTTAATAATCTAGTTAAAGCAGCTGATCATAATATGGTGTGTACCCAATGTAAGTGTCCAATGCTGTCCGCAATATTTATACAAAGTTATGGTCTGTATGTGATTTTAGTTTTCCAATGATGTAGACCTGATGGAACTAAATTGACAACTTGTATCAAAAATGTTGTGGCTTCTCAGTTATCAATTTAAGGAAGAACCTTTACAACTGAAGCTATTATTTATCATGACGGTCCTTCGACAACAGCAGGACATTATACATGCTACTTAAAATGTCAAAAAGGTTGGAGTTACTGCAATGATTGTCGTTTGACTTATAAACGTTTGCCTTTTGACTTAAAAAATTCTTACCTAGTGTTTTTAAAACCAACATTTTAGTAAAGGTAATTGGCATATGAAGACAGGTGCAGTTAATACAAGTTAGTTACTTAGTTAGTCTAATGTTTAAAATTATTTATCTCAAATTGGTACTGTAAGTGGATCTCATAGTAAGTGATATCAGTATTATAGGAAATGTTGAACATGAGTGATCAAAAAAGGGAATATGAATTTTTAAAGATTGTGAAAATGTTATATGAGCTTTTCTTTGAAAACTTTGGGTAAAAGGTAATTTCAGAGTTTAATTAGAGAAAAGTTGAAGGTATGAGCAATAAGTTATAATTTAAGACAAGGAGGAAAATGAAAATGTTGAGAATTATTTTAGATGTTCTTAGATATTTTTTATAGAAAGTCGATGAAATGGAAGTTTTAGAGAACAGCAGAGTATTTTCCAATGAAAAGGACCTTCACTATCTACTATTTGGCCTCATGGAAAAGTAAGTGAATCAAAGATTAGTGTACATATATGATTTGTAAGATGGGTTTTTTCCCGCTGTTATATGATGAAGAGTTTGAACTCACTGTTTTTAGTGAAATTCAATATATTCTGAGAACAGCAAAAATAAACTATCTAACATGTTCTATAAGGTATTCTATAGTTTGCATTGTGTAATTTATATTGTATTCCCATTGTCTCACACTCATTTTCCATTTTTCCACCCTTTTTCAGCTCTATTTACTCACTTACAGTGCCTTTTTTTCACTTTGTTTCATCACTGTTCCTTTACTCCACTTCTTTCACAACCCCTCAATCCAATTTCAAATGTCTGCATTTTCTCTCCCCCTTGCATCACTTTTCAGCTTTCTCACATTCTCTCAGTACCACTGCTTTAGTTCTCTTCCCCTCTCTTTCCTTGTTTTGCTCCTTTACTCTTTTTCCTTTCTTCACTCATTGTACTGCACTTCACTCAGTCCTTCCCTGAGTCTTTCTGTATAGTTACTTCCTCACTCCTTTTTCCACTATCGTTCTATATTAACCTCATTCCCTTACACCCTTCACTCTGTGACTCCCCTTCAGTCACTCTCAGTCATCTTCCATTCCTCTTTCTTGTAAATAGATCCTCATTTAGACTCCTTTCCCTTTCACTCATTTTCCTTTTACTTACTTCTCTTTCCTGATTTCGTTTTGGTATGTCACATTCTTTCAGTATCTTACTTATCTTCATAATTTGTTCTCCTATTTCCTTTTCCCTCTTTTTTGTCTTTCTACATTACTTTATTTATGTTTCTGTATCCTTCACTCTTGCTTTATTTCTTAGTACACTTTTTTAGATTTTTTACCTCTTGACCTGTTTCTTCTATTTTAAAATATATATTTTACGAATTATAACTTTTTTTCTTTTGTCTTTCACAGATATAAAGTGTAAATTCACAAAACCAAGGAGTATCACATATTCAGAAACATGTTTTCAAAAAGCCAAATGTAGGCACAGTTCATGTTCGAAAGAAAACTCTTTAAAGCAGGCTTTGCTTCTTCTTTTTGATTTTTATTCGTTCTTTTTTTCCTTTTCTTCAATGCAATATAGTCACTTCAAATGTTAATAACATATATTGTCTTACAGCATTACAGCCTAGGATTCTGAAAAAGAATTGGCATTTTCTAATGGGTGTACCAAGTCTTTTGGGTCAAATTGGAGCAACACCAAAAGTTGTGTATAGACGTAGCCCCAGTATAAGCAATCTTATTACTAGAAATTTTCAGAACATGTTTCTGAATATGTGAACTCCTTAGTTTTGTGAATTTATATTATTATTTAAGTGGCCTTTGCCGTGGACGAGTCCAAGCTGAGTGGCAAAATAATTTTTACTGTTGTGCAGACAAAAAAATCATCTTGTGAAGTGCAGTTAAGTAGGTGACTCTCGCCGCATTGTGTAGTATAGATATAAAGTGTAGTTTAAACATGCAAGTAAGTTTTCATTAATTATATGGTAACTGTGACTAAAAAATGTAGTTTGTCATCACCCTTTGCTTTAACCTCACTACTTTTCTCACACCCTACCTCACCCCTGTTTCCTTAATCTGCTTCCCTCACTTATTCTTATCCTCCATGTTTATTTCCCTTTTCCTTTCTTTCCTAACACATTCAACTTCTTTCAGTCTTCCAGCTCACCCACACTCCCTCACTTTCCTTTCTTTTTTGGTTCACTCAGTCCCTTTCTATCCTTCCTTCCTTTACTCTCTCTGATCTTTCTCTCTGTCACTCCCCATATCTTACCCTTATTCACTTTTATCCACTCTTTTTCACTTCTCTTTACTTACACACACTGCTCTTTTCTTTCCTTCCGTTACGGCTGTTCCTTTTCTCTGGTTTCGTCACTACCCATCATTCCCCATCCTTTACTTTCCTTCCTTTTACTTTCATCACCCATTCAAATTCTCCCAGAACCTCTGCTTTAGTCTTCTTCCTCTTTCTTCTCTTCTTTTGCTCCCTTATTCATTTTCCTTTTCTCAGTTACTTCCACTTATACCTTTTCTCTGTTTTACTATCTATTACACAGTCCCTCTGTGTTCTTCCTTCTAGCTCTCTTTTTCTTTACACCACTATTTCTGTCCCCTTTGCTCATGCTCACTCCTTAATTATTTTTTTTTCTTTTTTTTATTTTGGTACGCTCCCGGGACGCGCACCGGTACGCGTACCGGTACACACACCAGGAGCGCTCCAAGATTAAACGTAAAAAAATGAACATACTTTAAATCAAGGTATTATATTAATGTACATATATATTCACTGAAAAAACATAGGTTTCACACCAGTTATAGTTAGGGATTAGCATTTAAAAAACCTTTGAAATTCACTGAAAAAAACATAGGTTTCACACCAGTTATAGTTTGGAATTAGCATTTAAAAAACCTTTTAAATTCACTGAAAAAAACATAGGTTTCACACCAGTTATAGTTAGCTGGAAATTTTACTGACATAAAACCATTGAAATTCCACGTTGTAGTTAGTTGGACTCACTATAACTTGTGCGTGTAATGAACTGCTGATGACGTCACATATTACATCACTCATGACATGGTCAGTGACATCACTCATGACATCACTGATCACACCATCCTTTTGACAGAGTGACAGACTTCCTTTCACTGTAAAGTAACCCTTGAAACACATATTCAAAAATAGAAACAAAAATGTTAAAAAAAGTGGAGATACCCATACCAGTTACAACAACCAATTCAGTAATTCCACCATCTATATACACATCCACTCATTCACCAACAGTTCTATATAGTCACTCGTACATATACTCACTCATCATATGTAGTGATACACCTATACATCCTGTTACACACCGACAGTCTTCCAAAAGTTGCTCACACACATACTCACACATGCAAATAAACTATTGAACATCCATTTATTTGCATATACAGCTATACACACACTACCCCCTTACTTCTAAGGAAACTTACACATCACTTACACATAACTTAAACAATCACTTATAGAAACACATACTTATTTAAACAGGAACTCTTACAATCTCTCACTCTCACATATACTCACTTATATACAAGAATACTCACATATACTAGATTAAAACATATGTTGTTACTGATAAAGACACTAGTGAGACAGTCACTAACACACACATATACAAACTCATCCACCCATACTGTCCTGCACATATGCCGTCTTCCAAACACACGCAAACAGTGAGTCAGTCATTGATGCATCTATGTGCTAAGTAATACCCCCACTAAACCATACAGACACTCATACTGATACTAAAAAAAACATCTAATAACCCATATACACACACATGTAGCTGCTCACCAACCCATGCAGCCACTTATACACAAAGTGAAACACTGATACAAACATTTAAATATTTAAACAATATTCGCTAATATATGTATTCGCTAAGATACAATTAATAAGCCAGTTAACCAATCATTTTTTTTAATAAAACATCCATTAACACCCTTATTTAAACATTTATTCGTCCATTGACCTTTACAAATACATATATAAAACATATTGATTTTTCAGAAAGACACACATTCACTGGATGGTGTCATCAGTGATGTCATGAGTGATGTCACTGACCATGTCATGAGTGATATATGTGACGTCATCAGCAGTGCATTACACGCGCAAGTTATAGTGAGTCCAACTAACTATAAAGTGGAATTTTGAATGGTTTTTTCAGTGAATGTATATATATACATATTTATATAATAAATTAAGATATTAAAATATATATATTTTTTAAATACACTTTATACTACATTGACAGAAACAATAAAGAAAACTTTGTGTTGGATAGCGGATGGGATAAAATTGCTATTCCCACTCCATGGATTGCAACAGTAAGGAAAGTGATGGATAGCATATAGGTAATAATTACTATTCCCACTCCAGAGAGTGCACAGTAGGAAAACTGTTGGATAGCGGAGGGGTAAAAATGATTACCAACTCCAGTGAGAGAAACAGTAGGGAGAATGTTGGATAGCGAAGGGTAAAAAATGACTACTCCCACTGTTGTGAGTGCAACAGTAAGGAAATTGTTGGATAGAGTAGAGATTAAAATAATATTCCCACTACAGAGAGTGCAACAGTAGGGAAAGTGTTGGATAGCGGAGTGGGATCATTTACTATTCCAACCCCAGGCAGTGCAACAGTAGGGAGAGTGTTGGATATCGGGGGGGGGGTAAAAATTACTTTTCCTACTCCAGCAAGTGCAACAGTAGGGAAAGCGTTGGATAGCAGAAGGTTATAATTTACTATTCCCACTCTATCAATTGCAATAATATCGAAAGTGTTGGATAGCGGATGGGAACAAATTATTATTCCTGCTCCATCAACTGAAAGCATTAGGGAAAGTGTTGGACAGCGGAATGGAATAACTTACTATTCCCACTTCAACAAGTGCAACAGTAGGAAATGTGTTGGATAGCTGAGAGGAATCATTCACTATTCCCACTCCAGAAAATTAATTAGTATTAATTAACAAACTATCAGGCTGTGTCCTGGGCTGGCTTCAATCATTTCTGTCAGGTAAGCAGCAGGCAGTCTCCCTCTCCTCTGTTCAATCCTAGTTTACTAGTGTCTCCAAAGTGTTCCACAGGGCTCGGCCATCAGCCCCATTTTGTACAATATCTACTTGAAACCTCTGTTGAGTTTCATTAAGTGTCATAATATTGAGATTGTTTATTACGCGGATGACACTCAACTTATTCTTTCTTTGGAGGGAGCTCAGTCAACCTCTCTTGACGATTTTCATAGCTGTAGTCGGGACACTACAATGCGGCTGAGGGATAACTCGTTGCAATTCAATGCGTCTAAGACGGAGTTGCTTTTTTGCTCCCCAGAAAGGATCTCCTCTGGGCTTCCTAGTAATTTCTGGCCCTCTGACCTCCCTAACATGGTTCAGCCGGTGAACTCAGTCCGTAACTTAGGGGTGACATTTGACAGTGAACTCTCCTTGGAGACGCATGCGACAAAGGTAATAGGGTGTTGTTTGGCTATCATTCGATCCCTTCGAAAGATCCTTCCACTGTTGCCACCTCTGGCGTGCTCCCTGATAGTTTGGAGCACGATACTTAGCACAGTTGACTATTGCAACACCCTCCTCCTTGAGTCCCCGGGGTTCCTGCTGGCCAGGATGCAGAGGTTACAGTCAACGCAGCTAAACTAGCATTAGTCTGGTCCAGTAGGTCCTCAGCCTCTTTGGCTCTGGCAGAGTTACACTTTTTGCCTGTGAAACAAAGGATCCAGTTTAAATCACTCTGCCTGGTATTCAAGGCCTTGCATGGAATCAGTCCTATTACCTTGCAGAGCAAATTTGAGTGGTATGCTCCTGTTCGTACATTGCGCTCCTCTGGTTGCTTTTTTGCTCCCCAGAAAGGATCTCCTCTGGGCTGCCTAGTAATTTCTGGCCCTCTGACCTCCCTAACATGGTTCAGCCGGTGAACTCAGTCCGTAACTTAGGGGTGACATTTGACAGTGAACTCTCCTTGGAGACGCATGCGACAAAGGTAATAGGGTGTTGTTTGGCTATCATTCGATCCCTTCGAAAGATCCTTCCACTGTTGCCACCTCTGGCGTGCTCCCTGATAGTTCGGAGCACAATACTTAGCACAGTTGACTATTGCAACACCCTCCTTCTTGAGTCCCCGGGGTTCCTGCTGGCCAGGATGCAGAGGTTACAGTCAACGCAGCTAAACTAGCATTAGTCTGGTCCAGTAGGTCCTCAGCCTCTTTGGCTCTGGCAGAGTTACACTTTTTGCCTGTGAAACAAAGGATCCAGTTTAAATCACTCTGCCTGGTATTCAAGGCCTTGCATGGAATCAGTCCTATTACCTTGCAGAGCAAATTTGAGTGGTATGCTCCTGTTCGTACATTGCGCTCCTCTGGGGCAAATCTGCTAAGAATCCCCAGATTAAAAACAGTCACAGCTGGTGGCAGATCTTTTGAGGTCGCTGCAACAAAACTTTGAAACACTATTTCGGGTGAGCTGAGACAAACTAATGATCTCCTGCCATTCACAAGGAAGTTAAAAACATGTCTATTCCCAAAGATCTAAGGGGTTGTTGAGGTCCTGAAGGAGGTAGGCCAGCTTGTTCACTTTTTAGCACCAGGATGCCTGACAGGAGACACTGCGCTCTACAAATGCAATAAATAAATAAATTAAAAATAATCTACCTCAAACCATATTTCCCTATTAAGGACACCCCCAATGTCATAAAACATGACACAATTAACATAATTAATTAACAACTAACTACTCAATGAATAACATTTACCAAGCAATGTATAAACAACTATTAATAAATTAATTCACACAATTAACACTACAAAACAACATTACATCAAAATAATAAAAATGTATTACAATTAAATTACTTCATGCCCTACTCCCCTATCAACCCACAACCCGCTCCTAAAAAATATTACACAATTAACACAATTAACAATAAATAAATACAAATTAATAACCAATTAATAACTAATCATTAATACATTATTTACCACAATTACGATTATAAAATATTAAATACATATTTATTGATTACTAAAATATAATAATCAATTAATTATAATTAAATTACTCCTCAGCCTCTTCCCCTATAAACCCACAAACCGCTCCCAAAACCATAAAACCCTAAAACATAATTATCAATGAATTACCTAATAAACATTAATAATCAATTAATAATTAATAATGTTATAATTATTCATAAATACTGATAAATACATTTATTAATTACCTTATTATAATTAAATTATTTCCCACCCTAGTCCCCAATAATCCCACAACCCGCAACAGAACAAAAACGAAACATTTATTTCAAATAAAATTAATAGTCAATTTATTATAATTGAATTACTTCCCACCCTATTCCCTTATAAACCCAAAACCTGCTTAAGAACTAAAACACAAAAGTTAAGTAACATAAAATAAATCCTCACTTACATAAAAAAGCTAAACTTCTACAAAAAAATAAATCACATTCTTTGATAATACATACTAAAAAAGATCACACTAAAATAAAACTTGATATTATAAACAACTATGGGCCATATGTAGGTAATTTGCGAATACCGAATCCTTAGTACCGAATTTTACCGAATCGGTATTAAGAATTCGGTAAACGTGATGTAGGCAAACATTTGTTAAACATTACCGATTCGTTGCAATTCGGTATTAAATACTGAATCTGAATAATCGGTAAAAAAAAAAAGTACCGAAAGGCAATTACCAATTCGGTGTTACAGAATCCATTACCGAATTCGGAAATACCGAATCGGTAATTCAAAAAATCGCTTTTTGGTGAATCAGCCAATCCTGATACACCCAATTACTTCCCAAACAGGAAGTTGCCACACCCAGCCAGGTGCACAGGGCCTGGAGCTCACTGTGAGGCAGGCAGGCAGGAGAGCTGAGGAGCCAGCAGCAACACAGCCACACAGCCACAAGCAAGGCAGAAAAACAACAGAACAAGCATTGAAATGGCAAGCCAGGACAGGGAGAAGGAGGGAGGTGATAGAAAAAGAAAACTCAAATTCAGTGACAAGGAACTTGAGGTCCTGATCCAGGATGTCAGCCAAGATTACCACAAGCTGTTTGGACCCAGTCCCACCAAGTGCCAGAGTCACAGAAGAGGCAAATCTGGAGTGGCATTCGGGACAAGATCAATGCCATAGGTGTGACCCTGTGCACCATAGAGGACATCAGAAAGAGGTGGTACGACCTCAGGAAAACAGCAAAACTGAGGATGGCAGAGAGACAGAGGCTGGCTAACAAAACTGGAGGAGGATAAAATCGAGCCCCAGTACCAACACCACTGGAACAGATGGTGGAGTCCACCATCCAGCCGGAGATGTGAGTGGCGTGGGAGATGCAGACAGCTCCACCAGAGCAGCAAGAAAACAAGGTAAGAAACATGCCCAGCATGCTCCGCTACCCCCTCCCCAACCCCAATCCCCATAGTGGTAAAAGTGCTCCCACTCCACACCATGTCTTACTGGTTACCTGCAATGCATTCTGGGTGATGTAGTCAGTGTGAACTCATGATCAGGACAGTCAGGCCAGCAAACACAATAGCATGGTAAATGAATTGGATAGGTCAGGACAACCACTGTGCACTGTAGGCATGTAGTTTAATGTAATGCCATTGCAGACAGAGCATTGAGTATATTTACATTTGTGTCATTACAGGAGAGTCATCTCGCTGTGCAGCAGAGGGCAGCAGTGGCAGGTCAGCCAGGCCAGAGGGGAGGCAACATGATGAAGACAGCATGCCTGCAGGGAACACCAGCTCTGCACCATCACAGCCAGCCAATCCTCCACCACAGCCATCACCACAGCGCCAGGGAGGGCCGCAATCCCCTCTCACTCAGTCACCACTGCAACGTTCACCAACACCACCACCACCACAGTCAGGCAGGAGGCATGCTGTGATCACCCTCCAGCAGATAGAGGAGTCGGAGGAGGAGGGCAGACGAGGCGAACAAAGTCCTATCGGAGATAGATCCAACGGGGAGCGGGCTGGTTCTGCATCCGAGGGCGCCCACATCTCATCAAGATGCTGCAGGGCAAGCCGGACAGTCCAGTGGCATCCGAGCAGGGTGACAGTGTGTTTGCTGGACTGGAAGGCAACATGCTGAAGGTCCAGCGCCTGCAATGGAGGGAGATTAAGTCACTGCACAGGGAGGTGGCAAACATAAACAGGCATATGCACAAGATGGAGAAGAGCATCAGTGCCATGGGGTAGAACTTGTGTGCAGGGATGGACAGAGTAGCTACCTCGGTGGACAACCTCTGCAGCCAGCTTGAGCAGGACCGTGTTGGCAGGCGGCAGGGGAGACAGAGACTCCAGGCCTATACCAAGTCGGTGAACTGGCTGGCCACTACGACATCACTGATGTGTCGCAGGTCCATCGCCATGCAGGAGGAGATGGTGCATTGCAGCAGGAATGTGGCCAGGGGGATGGTGTCCATGACCTCAGTGCTAGAGCTCATGCAGAATGCCAAGGTGTCCAATATGGAAGGGGGGGACAGTGAGGAGGCTACCAGCCATGGTAGCATTATACCCTCACCCACCGAGTGCAGGAGGCGTAGTAGACAAAACGTGCCAGCACAGGAACAGTCCAACACACCAGACAGTGTCGATGGGGAACGTGCACGTGCAGCACGTGGACGCAAGAAGTGAAGGACAATGGCTGTGTACATGCATGTGATGGGTGATGTAACCCATGCCTAATTGGACAATGCTCGCAATGCTGGAGGTGTGCCCAATAAATACCTCTACATGTAACTGTTAATGGCTCAGTGTCGTTACTCACTCAGAAATAATTTGACGTAATCTCTGCACGTCTCTGTCTCCCATCATGTTCAATTGCAGCACCAGCTGCGCATGGGCTCTGGCTGAGGGTTGTCCTTGTCCTCGTCCTCTGACTCAGTTAGTTCCACTGCTGTTCCTTTTTTAGTGGCCAGATTGTGTAGCATTGCACACGTAGCAATTATCTTGCAACATTTGATGGGGCTTTACAGACGTGCACCTCCTGTTTTGTGGAGGCAACGGAATCTGCTTTTGAGCAAACCAAATGTGTGCTCCACCACGTTGCGTGTGCTCCTATGTGCCACATTGTATCTCCGCTCCCTTCGGGTGGTTGGGTTCAGATATGGTGTGAGTAGATACGGCCGGAGGGCATATGCGCTGTCACCTATGAACAGAAGTAAGTGGCATTGATTGGTGTGACCAACAGCTTGAGCCAGGGTGTACATCAGGGTGTGTAACATTTACTTACCTAGTATGTATCCGTCGCCAAATTCACCAGCAAGCAGACGTGTATGTATGCCACTGTTCCTGAAGATGTAAGCGTTGTGGCTACTCCCAGGGAATTTGGCCACGATGTCTGTTATAATGTATTTGGCATTGCAGATCACCTGCACATTGATTGAGTGAGTGGATTTGCGGTTTCTGTATATGTATTCACTTGCTGCAGGTGGGCAGATGGGAATATGGGTCCCATCGATGCAGCCAATCACGTGGGGGAAATGGGTGAGTTGATAGAACTCCAGCTTGATTCTCTGCAGCTCCGCCTGTGTACTGGGGAAGGAAATGTAATGTTCCATTCTGTCCATCATGGCGTCCAGGAAGGTGTTGAAGAAACGGGATATACAGCTCTGTGACACTCCACCCACTGCAATCACACCCTGGAAACTTCCTGATGCAAGGAGGTGCAGGCAGCAGAGTACCTGGACATGGGTGGGGATTGCGTGGGCCCTTGGTGTCTGATGCTCAAGATAGGTTCTTAGGTGCCGTATTAGCTCCAGGATGGTGTCTGGGTGCAATCTGTATCTCTCATGTATTTCCGGGTCTGTCAATTGGAACAATGTGATGCGTAATCTGTACACCCGCTCTTCACGTCTCCAGATCCTCATTCCTGCTGCTCTCAGGCGTAGCCACCTTGCTGTGAGGTAGAGGCCTGCCATTGTGTTCATACAGATGCATTTTGGGTCTGTTTATATGCACTGCTCCTGATTACCACATGCTCCTGAAACGTGGTGAATACCGAATTGTTATTACCGATTTTGGTCTAATTCGGTATTAACGAGGTTTGCTACATAGCATTTTTGGGGGTTTTACCGAATCGTTTATACCGATTCGGTATTGATTGTTTCGGTAATTTCAAGTCGGTAAATATATTTATTTACCAATTCATTATTATCGATTCCATTCGGTATTATGTACATCTCACATGGCTAAATTAATGTCGGTAACACCGAAAATGACCCTTTTTCGGTGTTACCGATCGGTATTTGGCCACCTACATATGGCCCTATATGTTTACTAACGATATTACTGACTTTGATATTAAGAAAAACAATATTTCTTACCGTACTGTCAATATTCTGGAACACGATATTCTTGCAGTCGATATTGTTGCACTACAATATTTACAACTCAATATTACAGTAAGTCAACATTAACAACTTGATATTCTGTCTGTGCTCCATCAGTGTGTGTTCTGTGCAAATGCTTTACAGTTTGTCCTGAGATAAGCCTGGCTTCTCATGCCAAGTTACCAATGAGGTGAGCAAGTCCTGCCTTATCGTGACTAGAAGGAAGGGTACAAACCTGCGAACCAGAGACCCCAGTTTCTAACAGGGGAAACGCCTATGGGAGGGAACCCACAGGGAAACAAGATAGTATTGGATGGCTCACATATCAATTTAACGAAGGATGGGAGGAAACCTACCAATTGGATAGTGTTTATCAGTAACTGTCAAACATTAAGTACTGGCATGCATCCACAGATAAACCTGGATTAAAACATGCAAAGATTTCTGTTTGGATTGTAGTTATATACACATTACTACAATACTAACTGTAGCTACATCATATTTTTATTAGAAAAAAAGGTATTGGACTCACCTAATAACAAATACAAGTCACCTACAAGTGTATTTTGGGAGAAGGGTCCATTAATAGCAAAGTGACTGTAGAGCCAGTACCCGAAGCATAGGTAGACTTCCTATTGACAGTGATGTAGGAACGGTGGGCTGCCCACTCCGGGCGGCAGGAGTTTCAGAGCAGCCGCCTCCCCCCATCTCTTACCTGCTATTTTGCAATGGCAATCGCCAGGAGCACCTTCTGCTCTTCTGTAGGCCCAGTCAGGGAACAATCCAAGGAATCGGCCAGCACCCATCCCCCCTCTTCAAGGCGGCAAGTGCAGTCGGTCTATGGTCTAGCTACACCACTGCCTATTGGTACTAAAAGAGACAAGGATTTATGCTTGTGAGTCGATATTCAGTGAAGAACGTGACTGGATAGTCTAAAAATGCAGTATGTTTGAAACAGTCGCTTTTGCGGTCTCAGAGAAGGTGCCTGTGGACAAGGAAGCAGGAATACATGAGCCCCGTAAACATATGACTATAAATGAATAATAAATATCAGAGAAACTTTGGTATTTTCTTCTTTAAAGGGTAACTACAGGCCAAAAGATCCTGTAAGGTAGGGGAAGACATTGTGAGGAGGAAAGTGAAGGTAACCCCAAAGTGCAATACATTTCCTAAAAAATGTAACTTTTAGAGGCACTGTTTACTATGAATCAGAGCAGGAAACTTGGCCTGCTGCCGAGGGGATCAGTCATATTAGCAAAAACCCAGATTGTGAATGTTTGCCAAAGGGTCCTCATGTACGGACTTACAGAGGATGTGAATACCTGAATTGTAGTCACTCTCCATTCTTAAGAACACTACTTGAAGCTCAGTGCGTTGCGCTTCCAAGAATAAACCAAACACCACTTACCCAAAATATAATTAATCAAATCAAAAGTACAAGTCTTTGTATAACTCTGTTTGTACAGAAAAGATAAATTATGATTTAAAAAATGAGATCAAAAAATTCAACAATGCACCCAAAACACATGACCAAACTAAACTCATTAAGTGACACTCAGGGGCATATGTACAAGCCCCTATCGCCACCACAACATCACTTTTACCTACATTTTGGTGGCAATAGGGGCTGCGCCTTATGTGCAAGGCAGCGTTAAGCCACTTAACATGGTTTGTACATAAGGCCCCATTTCATATTATGATCAGCGTGAAAGGGGTGGGCAGTGGGTGTTGTGGTGGGCTGTCCAATGCAACACCCATTACTTTTGTCGCTGCCCCCTATGTACAAGGGTGTTAAACATAGGAGGCAGCACCAAAATTAAGACCAGGTAAATCCTGGTCTTAAGTTGGCCAAACAATGAGAAATTAATTATTTCTCCTTGTTTTTGCTTTTTCCATGTGTGCTGCCTCACATGGAAAAAGCAAAATTCCATGGTGTATTCATGTACAGGAAGGTATCACTTCCTGTACATAACAAACCTTTAAAAAAATATATTTTTGTCACTCTCATACGTGCTGCATGAAGCAGCACACATTGAAGTGACAGTATGACAACACCCATAAAGAATCCTCCCCTGCACGCAGACACCCTTGCACTCTGGTGCAAGGGTGCCTGCATTGGCGCTACGTTGCTAAACATAGCGCCATCGCAGGGGGAAAGGCAAGGCTGCAGAACATTCTTGTAAACACTGTGCGCCGTGTTAAGCCAAGGAGGCTAACGCTGCACTCCACCACTTCCTTGTACACATTCCCCTCAGTACATTTGCACTACAGGGAAGAAAGTTTATAACACTCACCTGAAGTATACATGAATCCAGTCAATAAGTACAAAGTTCTGTATGACTCTGCTTGTACTGAAAAGTGAGATGATGTCTAAATTAAAATAACAAAATAGTGGAGCAAACCAAAACCGCATGTGCCCCAAATGCCCGTCAGAGACCATGGGAAGGAGCTCCCAAAGGTAAATTAGAATTTGCCACTTAAATATTGTATTTTAAATCTTGTTCATTGAGACAGAACAATTGCTATTGTTCTGGGAAAATATTGTGAAGGTATGCTGCCACAGTGTGGCCGCATTGAGGAATCACAGTTTTACCCACATAATGTTGCATAACGCTTACAAAAGTGTCCATTCTACTGGGATTTGGCTGTGAGCTGGATATTCAAACCCTTCTTGAAGGCAAAGGACGATCATGGCTTAAACGAGGAGCACCCAGTGGGGTCTTGAAGGTCAAAAACAGATTACATTGAAAACTATTTAACCATTGTTGGTTTGAACTAAAAAATATGCAGTGGGAAACATTTGAAGTTGTAGTCCCTGGAGACAGAGGACTACAAGGGAGAGAAAGAAAATACTGACTCAATGTAGTGGTCAAAGTATGACTTAAAACCCTGATGGTATGATGCGATCGATGGCGCAGGCAAGCTGCCAGAGCCATTCTAAAATAGTTACAAAAGAAAGCTTCAACGGGAAGCTCTAGTAGATAAAGTAAAGCAGGTTCTCGAGTTGAAGCGCAAATTCAGTTACACAATTATTAATCACCCCAAACTTGGCGTGATTAATGATTGTGTAACTTAATTTGACCTTCAACTCGAGCACCTGCTTTACTTTATCTATTAGTGCTTCCTGTTGAAGCTCTTTGTAGCTATTTTAGAATGGCGCTGGCAGCTTGCCGGCGCCATTTAAGTGGTTCTGAGGGCAGACGGGCACAAAAGTGGGACAGAGGGCAGAAGGGGACAAAAAATGAGTGGGGCAGAGGGCAGAAGGGCATAAAAAATGAGAGGGTGGCAGTGATTAACCAGGCAAAAAAAAACACGCAAACATGCAAAGCACCCCGTGAACACCCGCGAACACGCAAAGCGCCCCGCGAACACCCGCGAACACGCAAAAATATAAAAATCCGCACATTCGCACGAATTTACAAATTTTGCGGATTGCGAATTCGCAAATCCGCAAATTCACGGATCGCAAATTCGCAAAATTCGCCCATGCTTAGTAATTACTAGCTTGTGCCCTGGAGCATAAAAGGGAATCAACATGTATGGATGGGCACGGTTGAATAATGTAAACGAGGGACCTGGCATCTCTTGTAGGAGTGCTCCTGTGTGAATACAACTAACATACACCAGAAACCTATTGCTGGTTTTAAGTTATACAAAATTTGTAATGAAAAAAAGAGCTTAGACATATATACTCTAAATATTGATGTTGGTAAGTTCAATGTAAGGCTGCTTGTCTCCTGTCTTCAACAGTGATAGTCTCATGGGATATAGAGTATGTTGTCTCAATCCACTGTCATTTTCTGCGAGACAGGACATTGTCAATATCACCTCCTTTCGCTCCCAATGAGACACGTTCCATCACTTGCCAAGCGATATCTTCAAGCGTATGTTGCACTTGTTGGACATTTTCTACAAGAGGGGCTCCAGCAACTCTGCATTCAATCCTGCTTCTGAGCTTTAAGATCTAGCATTTGTGTAGTCTTCCTGATGTAGGTGAGCTTGCAGGGGCAGAGTATTGCATACATCACATCGTCAGTGCTGCCTTTAATAAAGGAAGTTAGCGTAAAGTTTACATTCATAGGTATAAAAACTTTAGTACTCAAGCGGTACTTGCAAGCCAAGAAAACCCCACACTTGGAGTAACCTCTAACCTGGTATATTGATAATTTCAGAAATGAATCAACTGGGAACTTGTAAGGGTTGGTCTCTCATTTCCATGAGATCAGAGAGCACTCTGAGTGCATCATTTTAGGGTATATTTGTATATAAGATTTTGCATGTCCTTGGTGAGCAGTAGTTCATAGGTTTGATTCATTTCCATTTTCTCAGTTGTTTTTATAAAATGCAGACTATGATATATGCAGGATCTGGTTTGGGGTACTAGCAGGTTTTACAAAAAAGTAAATATACTGGCTCATCGGCTTAAAGATACTCCCACATAATGACACTATGGGGCAGTCCGGGAGCTTTTCCATCCTTTTATGTATCTAAGATAATGTATCCATTACAGGGTTGCAAGCAATCTCCTTATTAAGGAATTTACACTCATGTTTACACAAAAACGTTGCTTTAGGCTTCCCCCTGTGTTGTCTGTTATAAGGATCTAATGTCATTGGTGGCGTCTTTGTTGACCTTGAGATAGCCTGTCTCATCCCCAGCTGTGTGAGAATCTCATTTTAATAGTCTAATACATCTTTGATTACAATCCTGCCAGCCTTGTCAACCAACTTGATGACCAGATCAGGGTTTTTTCTGAGTTTATAATTTCCTGGTTTTCAGTCTTTGTGGTATTGTATTTGGCATACTGTCTGTCTTTGCTTAAGGTTTCCTTCATTAACATTTTTCAAACTCTAATATCTCTCGAGGTATATTGTGTGAGGGTGGCATGAATGTTGAGAGTCGTCTAAAGCCTGTGGTGAATAGAGGTAACTTGCTGGTTAAGTTCAATCTGATCTTTCCTAACAGCAGCTGAGTCTCGAGTTTGGTCTCAAAGAAGTTAGGCCTAATGGTAGGTACAATAGACAGACATCCTCTCAAGATGATGACCTCATCAATGGTGAAGTTGTGTGTGGACAGATTAAATATGGGTGCAGAAATGGATGGGGCAGTGGGGTGGTGGTGTTATTGTATCTACCAATGATGGCACCTCATCTGTCTCTCCCCTTATGATTCTTGGTAGTAGGACCCTCTTCCCCTGCCTCTGAACACTATTGGGGAGAGGAGTTGGACTAATGGCTAGGGTGGTCGACTTCAAAAACTGGGGAGCTGGGTTTGAGTCTCCGCAACAACACTGAACATCCTGTGATTCTGGGCAAATCACGTAATCTCCCGGTGACTAACAACAATATGAATGTGGCCTCATGTAATGCAATTGGTGCTAGCTATACCGCGCTGATACCAAGATTGTGCTTTACACAACTATGTTAAATAAAAATAAATGCAAATTAAAAAACTGATATGTGGTTTCCCTCCCATAGGTGTTTTCCCCCTTCTGTCCTGATCATGACCCTGTACAAACAACACTCAAGGTTAGAAACATTGACACTTTAATAGAGTACAATACATATGTAATGCAGGAGCCTGGAACTCTATAGTAGAGTCTAGATTATACAATGGTACATCCTCCTCAGTCCCTATTGATATATATATATATATATATATATTACCTACTGGCGGTCGCCAGTAGGTATATATAGTTAGGATTTTTTCCCTATGGGATTTCTGAAAATTCTATGCCTAATAACTTTGGCGTTTGTGGACGGAATTGGCTGAAATTTTCAGGAAAATGGCACATTTTGTTTCTGAGCAGCCCTTGAAAATTAGGGGGGGTTTTGTGGAGGGGGAGCCGAGAAAAAAGGGGGGTCCCAAAACGCGTTTTTTCCATGTTAATTTCCATAGGGCGGTTGGACTCACTTTTAGCCCGAACGGCTGAATAGATTTGCACGAAACTTGGCAAAATTGTAGGGACTGTTAGCCCGATGTGCCTTTGCTAGGTCTCAATATATGTGCTTCAGTGGATTTTGAGAAATTAACGTTTAAATCAAGATATATATCTGTAACAGCGCTCCGGGCAGCGATCCGGTTAGCGAACCTTTCGCGTATCGGAACTTTGCGATGCGAAGCTGATTGGCCCTCCGGTGTCTGTCAACATTCTAAACAGTCCGGAGCGGCCGCCATCTTGTCTCTCGGTAGGATCGAGAGACAAGAGGAGGCCAAAACAAAGGGGGAAATTACCATAAGGGGGCATAGTAGATCCTCGTTGACCCCCTAGGTTTTATGTGGAGGTTTTAAAAGGGCCTAGGAGGGTCCAAAAAAAAAAAAAAATTTTTTTTTTGCGTGGTAAGCGCCAAGTTCGCGAACCGGAAAGCGTTCTGGGCAGCGAACTTTAAGGATAAAAGAATGATAGACTTTTCTAATACTGTATGTTAATTATTTGTTGTTTTTGTTCGTTTTTTTTGTTTTCTTTTTTTTAAAGTTTTTTTTTATTTTGATTGTTTTTCATAATTTATTAAACTTTCTAACATTTCAGTGTCTGAAATGTCATTATTTTCTTGAAATATTCTTTGCAATCTGTGAGGTTGTAAAATGTCCTCATTTGCAAGGAGGGCATCTACTGCTTGGACACATTGCAGCAGTTCATTATCCAAGCTTTCATCCATAAATTCCATGTCAATTTGTTCAATCAATTCCTGGCTGCTCTCTTGCAGGTCCATCTCAAAAGAAACTTGCTGCTCGCCTTCCATTTTGCCTGAAATTTGGATTAAAAAAATATATATTAGTAGAGATAGGGCAATGTTGGGATTAATTTTAGATAGTCAGTTTTTATCAGTGAATTTATCTTTTGGCAGTGTATAGTATCAGAGTGGAAATAGGACTATAAAAAAGTGTATGTGATGTAACCAAGACAAGCCTAACTCCATTCATAACTATAACAGAGAAGTCTATCTAAATACATTACTACTACAGAGGGATAGTGTATATCTAGCAGAAAAAGTCTACTATATTAAGTTATAGTGCACAATATATTTCATTTTTAGAAATTATAACTTACCTTCACAAAGAAGTTGAAGTTTTTGGAAGCTATTGAAATGTGAGGTACAACAAGAAAATGGCTGTGTTTCCTTCTCTTCCTTTATATATATACAGGTATATAACCAATCAAATGTCAGGTAATAAAAGTAGAAAATGAAAGTAACATTTTCATTGGTTGTCAATTCCAACACTTCAGATGTGTTTTGTGAAGTAATTTACCTCACGGTACTTAGAGAGGTCTACAGGCTTAATGGCTAAATGGAATTTCAATCAAATTTGTGAAAATGAAAGGGATTGTTATGTAGTATGAGCTAATCTATATTTGGTGAGAGTGTCTCTAGTCGTTTTTCTGTAAATTACTTTCCCACCTTTTTTTTAGGACCGCTTTCCGGGAAGCGGCCCGGTTCGCGAACCTTAAGCGTCACGGGAGTCCACCATTTTGTGTTTCGGTCGCATTAAGATACAAGATGGAGGGCAAATAATGTTTAGAATGGGTAGAAGGGGTCATGGTAGACTTATCTTGACCCTCTAGGTTTTCTGAGGGTGGCTGAGGAGGCTTATATGTGCGGAAAAAAACATTTTTTTTAAAAATTCCGCGAGGTTAGCTTTCGGTTCGCGAACCGGGTAGCGCCCCGGGGAGCGTATTTTGTGGAAAATTAGTGAAAAAAGTTAGAAAAAAATAATAATTGTGAGTGATCAGATGAAGGGAAGCTCTGAGAAGAGCTTTTGGGTTTATGGTACATTTAGGTACTTATAAGTAGGTACCAATGCACAGTCTTAAATTCAGAATGAAAATTCTTTTGCCCTCATCTGAGAAGTGAACTCCATCTCCTCTGTAGATATCTTGCATGTAGTAACGCAAGTTATTGTTGTACAGAGAGCCCATTCCATGGTCTCTCATGAAAGCTGAAACAGATTTGTTTACATGCTTCCTCGCTTTCTCAATTTGTGGACAAAATTGGTTGGACCACCTCCATTTCTGTCTTTGGCATATATTGGAATATACAAAGGCAGTTTGAGGAAAAAGTGCCATTAATTGCTCAAAGGTGTCCTTTAAAAGCATTTCCAGACCTACCCCTGTCAAAGTGCCCAAATCATTACCTCCACAGTGCACTATTAACAGGTCAGGTTTTGGCAAATGCATAAAGGTTTTCACCAATGGTATCAATTGGTGACATTTTAATCCTCTTTGGCCCAACCACTTAATTTCCACATCTTGTAAATTGAGGTTAGGTAAATTTCTGTTCTCAGCATACCTTTGAGCCCAGTGGATGTAACTATGTCCAACAATCCAGACCTTAAACATGGTGGGAGAAGGTTGTTCTGCAGTCAGATGAAGTGTGGTAATGAAAGGGCAGTTGAAACAGTAGGAGTTTCTAAAGAAAAAAAACTGTGGATTTCCAATGCTAATGATTCATTAGCAGTGATTGGTGCATTTCCATTTCTGAAAACAGAAAGTTAGGGTGCATGGATGTGTTCTTTGAAACATGTAATTTGAATGGTCAAGGAAGAAACATTTAATGAAAGATTGCACTGGATACGCATGTGCACTGAGAGTTCAGAGTTCAATTGAAACATTGTTGTGTGAATTTGCAAACATGAGAGGTCTTCCAGGAGGTGGTTGCTATGGAAACAAGGCAGAGAGGGCAGAGGGGGGAAGGGTTTTGATTTGAAAAAAGTGAGGGAAGAGGTATGATTGGCTAATATGAGAGATATGTGAAATGAATATCTGTATTTCTGTGCTTTCAATAGCTGCAGCCTTTGGAGTGCATCCTTTTTCTTCTGCTGAAGACAATTTGGTGTATTTCTGAGACTGTTTTCAAAACTCAAAAAATATTTGCTAAGGTGAGAAAAGATTTATTTAATTTAGATAGAGAATAGTATGATTTAAGGAGAAAATGATGAAGAAAGCTGTGTTTTTAAAATGTGGTTTTGTCTCTAGTGATATACTAATAGAATTAGTTTCTTTGAGAAATTGTAATTGCATATTCGGTGTAGCATTCTGGCATGCAGTAACACAAGTTATTGTGGTACATGGAGCCCATTCCATGGTCTGTTATGTAAGCTGAAACAGATATGTTGTTTTTAAAAACGATTTAAGAAATCAATTACATTTCTGGATATGTACTGCTAGAGCTTCATAGGTTGTTTTGAGCCATATTTATAAGGCATTTGAGTGTCTTTGATGTTATGTTTTCCTTTTAAAATGTAAAGTGTTCCTCATGGGGCAAGTGTCTTGTAAATACGCTCCCACTTGTGCTTTGCAAATTTAGATTTTGATTATGGGAGTTACATAGCCATGTTAATAATGTCCAAACAATGGTGGTAGGGCATTCAAGAAAACGTTTTTCTGTGTCTCTAGGACATTTTCAGTCCTTTCCTCTTGAATGCAGGTATACAATTGATTTATATGCTGTGTTTAAAAACGAATTTTCAAATCAATTACATTTCTTGATATGTACTGTTAGAGCTTCATAGGTTGTTTGGGGTCATATTTAGAAGGCATTTTAGTGTCTTTGATGTTATGTTTACCTTTTTAAATGGAAAGTGTTCCTCATGGGGCCCTGAGCAGTTCTAAGCCATGTTATTTAATGGGAAGTGGATATCATGGCTAAGAGCATTTGCTGGAAAATGCATGAATATTGCTGACTTTTCTGCGATATTCATGCATTGTGGGCGTTTTTTTTTCTCGCATTTGCGAGCAGTTCTTAGCCATGTTATCCAATGGGAGGTGGATAACATGGCTAAGAGCATTTGCTGGAAAATGCATGAATATCGCTGACTTTTCAGCGATATTCATGCATTGCGGCCGTTTTTTTTCTCGCATTTGCGAGTAGTTCTTAGCCATGTTATCCAATGGGAGGTGGATAACATGGCTAAGAGCATTTGCTGGATAATGCATGAATATCGTTGACTTTTCAGCGATATTCATGCATTGCGGCCGTTTTTAATCGCATTTGTGATAAACAATTACAATTCTTGATATGTACTGTTAGAGCTTCATAGGTTGTTTGGGGTCATATTCAGAAGGCATTTCAGTGTCTTTGATGTTATGTTTACCTTTTTAAATGGAAAGCGTTCCTCATGGGGCAAGTGTCTTGTAAATACGCTCCCACTTGCGCTTGGCAAATTTAGATTTTGATTATGGGAGTTACCTAGCCATGTTAATAGTGTCCCAAAAATGGTGCTAGGGCATTCCAGAAAACACTTTCATGTGTCTCAAGGACATTTTTAGTCATTTCTTCATGAATGCAGGTATACAATTGATTTATATGCTGTGTTTAAAAACGAATTTTGAAATCAATTAAATGTCTGGATATGTACTGTTAGAGCTTCATAGGTTGTTTGGGGTCATATTTAGAAGGCATTTTAGTGTCTTTGATGTTATTTTTCCCTTTTTAAATGGAAAGCGTTCCTCATGGGGCCCTGAGCAGTTTTTAGCCATGTTATTTAATAGGAAGTGGATAACATGGCTAAGAGCATTTGCTGGAAAATGCATGAATATCGCGGACTTTTCTGCGATATTCATGCATTGCGGCCGTTTTTTTTCGCATTTGCGAGCAGTTCTTAGCCATGTTATCCAATGGGAGGTGGATAACATGGCTAAGAGCATTTGCTGGAAAATGCATGAATATCGCTGACTTTTCTGCGATATTCATGCATTGCGGCCGTTTTTTTTCGCATTTGCGAGCAGTTCTTAGCCATGTTATCCAATGGGAGGTGGATAACATGGCTAAGAGCATTTGCTGGATAATGCATGAATATCGTTGACTTTTCAGCGATATTCATGCATTGCGGCCGTTTTTAATCGCATTTGTGATAAACAATTACATTTCTTGATATGTACTTTTAGAGCTTCATAGGTTGTTTGGGGTCATATTTAGAAGGTATTTTAGTGTCTTTGATGTTATGTTTACCTTTTTAAATGGAAAGCGTTCCTCTTGGGGCAAGTGTCTTGTAAATACACTCCCACTTGCGCTTGGCAAATTTAGATTTTGATTATGGGAGTTACCTAGCCATGTTAATAGTGTCCCAAAAATGGTGCTAGGGCATTCCAGAAAACACTTTCATGTGTCTCAAGGACATTTTTAGTCATTTCTTCATGAATGCAGGTATACAATTGATTTATATGCTGTGTTTAAAAACGAATTTTGAAATCAATTAAATTTCAGGATATGTACTGTTAGAGCTTCATAGGTTGTTTTGGGGTCATATTTAGAAGGCATTTTAGTGTCTTTGATGTTATTTTTCCCTTTTTAAATGGAAAGCGTTCCTCATGGGGCCCTGAGCAGTTCTTAGCCATGTTATTTAATAGGAAGTGGATAACATGGCTAAGAGCATTTGCTGGAAAATGCATGAATATCGCTGACTTTTCTGCGATATTCATGCATTGCGGTCGATTTTTTCCCATTTGCAAGCACTTCTTAGCCATGTTATCCAATGGGAGGTGGATAACATGGCTAAGAGCATTTGCTTCAAAGGTTGTTTGGGGTCATACACCATTTTTGGGAAATTATTAACATGCCTATGTAACTCCCATAATCAAAATCTAAATTTGCCAACCGCAGGTGGGAGCGTATTTACAATAAATTTGCACCATGAAGAACGTAAAATAGCATAATAGACACTCAAATGCCTTATAAATATGACCCAAAACATCTTATGAAGCACTAGCAGTGCATATTTCCAGAAATGTATTGGTTTTCATTTAATGATTTACTTCATTGGTAGGCCTTCACATGTTTTTTTACCTTGGTTTTTTTCAGTGAAAATCTTATCTGCAACCATGTGTTGGCCTCACCTCAAATAAACAAAACAGGTGATGGACTGAATGTGGATCAATGACACACATTCACCCCAGTCTAAAGATCTGGGCCTAAACAAATCTTTAGATAGGCTACATCTTATCGTCATCCTGAATTAATCATTTAAAATATTAGGGAGTGATTTATGATTGTTGTATGCCTGTTTTGTACCATTGAGTGTCATTTTTGTGATGCAGTGCTGGTGGAAAACATTTGCTATGTTAAATAATTAGTAGGGCATTAAGTTTTAGATGACTGTTATTTATTTACTGTTTGGTAATAGTGGTTAATAACATTTTATATTATATTTTTCCACAGATTCAACTGCAGATTCTTTCATAGTTTGGAAAATGCCTACAAAAAGTAGAATAAGAAAGGCTAGAAAACGTCAAAGACAGCAGGATGATGTTTTATTGCAGCAGTCCTCTTCCCCAAATACTTGTCAAAACACCAAGAAAGGTCCGGGTAAGAGCACGAAATCATTCTTAAGAAATATTTGTAGTAAAAAAAGTTTTGCTCAAAAAAATGTTTCAGTCCACAAAAAGAAAAGTAATTTAAATGGAAAGGAGAGACCCATCACAAATGTTACTGGTAGAGGAAGAGATAACTCTGTGCATGATAGTAGAAGGAAACAACAGTTTAGGGATATTCGAAATCGAATGTTCCGTAATAGGATATTAGTTAATTTATTGAAAAATATTAAAAAGAAAGGCCAACAGAAAGCGGCATTTTATAAGAAGAAGAAAAATGTAGAGAAAATTATTGATCATGCTTTTGAAATTAAGCGAAAGTTGTTTATTTTGGTAATCAATAGAATTAGGAAACTAAGCAAGGTAATTTCTGATTTCAAAACAAAAAGTAGATGGAAGAGAGTAGTAAATCGTACTAACTTTTGTGAAGTTTTTTCCGGAGAATGGATGCATAGTTCAAGTTGTGAGGCATTTTTTAATGAGGAGAGTTATTTTCAGGATAATGATTTGGTGTTTGCAGTTGACACCAGTGGTCGAGCTTATGAAGTGAAGGATGGTTGTCCAGTTGAAAAAGAACAACTTGTGACAACAGAGACAGAAGAAGCGCTAAGTGATGAGGTTTTAGGAAGACGTCCTAAGGGTCCTGTGTACATTTGGAAGTGTAGTTCTATTTGCAGTGTGCGACAGGTTTCCATCAATTTACTTTGTGATTTTATACGGACATTTAATAAGAAATGTTTGAAGCAGAAAATGAAGTTGTTGCAAGATTTAGATCCTTGCAGAGTGAGACAAATTACAGGTTTGCGTGGTCATTCACTGGCTTGTCTTTCCAGGAGAGTATGCCAGAGTGTTTTTCATCATTTCAGGATGCTAGCAGTGCATCATAATAAAGTGAGAAAATTAGTGAGAATGTTGTATTATGCTAAGAGTCCTGCAATTATGCTTAAACAATTATGTGCTGCTCTTTTGCATGGTTCTGAAATAGATGTGAAGAATATTTGTGAAGAAATTGAGTTTTGTTACTTTGGTAGTAAAGATGAGAATGTTCAAATTGACCTTGAAGTAGAGGGTAATGTTGAAGATAATGTACAGGTTTCCAGTACAGATTATTTTCAGAAGGAAATTGCCACGTTTCAGATGAAATCAAGTGAGAGGCCTAATTTCACTTGTGTATGTTGTCGAAGCACTTATTATAAGAATCAGACTAAGTTAGTGGATTTATATGCAAAAAGTGAAAGGGAAAATAATAGTGAATGGAAGGATTTTGCCACATACTTGATGGTAGAAAATTGTTTTGATTTGGGAGTGGACCAACGTGTGTGTACTTATTGTTGTAACAAATTAAACCAAAACCAGATGCCTGCTAGGGCGGTTCATAATAATCTTGAATTGGTTGAGATTCCTTCTGAATTGAAGGATTTAAATACTTATGAATCTATTTTGATTCAAAGTATCCATCCCTTTCAGGCTATTGTAAGAATGGAGCCAAAGACAGGGAAGTTGCCTCCAGCAGATTTACAGAGAGGATTAAAGGGAAGAGTTGTTTATTTGCCTCTAGATTTGAACAAAAACATTAACACAATTGGAGTTGAGAAAGTGGAAGATGAACCTCTGGTTATCTTGGTTAATGGGGTTCCGACAAAGAATAAGAAAATATGGCAAGATTTAGTGGATGTTAGGAAAGTGAAAAATGCAACTTTGTATTTGAAGAAAAATAATAAGTACTATAAGAATGTATATGTTGCAGAAGAGGAAGTAAGTGATGAAGAGGATAGCGTTTTGTGTGCTGGCCAAATTGAGAAAGTAGAGGTGTCTAATAGTGAAGAAATATATGAACATTATAGTGTTCATCCTTTGCATTCCAAGGAAGTCATGGGGAATGCAATTGAGTTGTTTCAAATGAAACAAGCCAAAGGGAGTCCCATTAGTGTTTGGGAGGAAAGTTTGGAAGCTCGGTGTTTCCCACAGCTATTTCCCACAGGTCAAGGAGGAAGATATGATGAGCGACCTCATCAAATTCCTGCGTCTGAATACCGGACTTTACGATTGTATGCAGAAGATCCTAGGTTTCGGCAATGCATTCCCTATTTGTTTCATCTCTTGTTTGAAAGCGATCTGTCAGGACTATCATATGCAGTGAACCACATTTTAAAAAGTGGTATACAGATGCAAAACATCTCGGCAAGTGACTTTATGCATAAAGTCAATGTCCAAGACAGTATTTTGGATTCTCACTTAATTAATCTCATGGCGTGTCAGCGTGGTACTAATGAGTACTGGTACCGTCGTCATGGTGATTTAAAATGTATGCTGAGGAACTTAGGAACTCCAACATGGTTCCTCACTCTGAGCTGTGCCGAGTATGGCTGGGAAGACTTACTTGAATTTCTACGAGAGGCAAATGGAAATATTGAAAACATTGAATTCAAGACACCTGGAGAACTGTGTTCTTTGGATCCAGTGAATGTATGCAGGTACTTCAATCATAGATTTGAAGCTATGATGACTTTCATCACAAATAAAAAGAATCCACCTCTTGGAGAGGTGTTGGATTTCTTCAGGAGAAAGGAGTACCAAGCAAGAGGTGCCCCTCATATACATATGTTGTTGTGGATCAAGGATGCACCTAAATTTGGAACAGATCCAGATGACTTAGTGATGAATTTCATAGAACAGTATTCTACGTGTGCTGTTCCAAACGCAACGGAGAAGAAAAGTCTAAGAGAACAAGTTCTACGTTTCCAAAGCCATCGTTGTGGAAAGTACTGTCGTCGTAAATTCAGAAACAAGGACAAGTTCTACACCAAATGTCGTTTCAACTTTCCACGACCGGTGATTTCTAAAGGAAGAGTGAACAGTTTGATGTCTTCGCTGCGACATAATGTGATGAGGAAATCACCCAAGAATACATACAATTTGAAAAGGAATGAAGAGTCCAAGTACATCAATGACTACAACCCAGTGATTTTGTCCATGTGGAATGCTAACATGGATATACAGTTTGTGGCTGACAACTGTATGGCTGTGGCTCGGTATGTGACATCTTACATCACCAAAAAAGAAAAGACCGAACTGAAGGATATGTGGGAGGACATTTCCCATGAAAAGAGCCTCAGCAAGAAGTTGTACAGTTTCAGTCTAAAGATGTTGTCGCATCGAGAAATCGGAGCTTACGAATGTTCTGATCGATTGTCTTCAGCAAGTCTCTATGCCAAATCCAGGAGTCTCGTTTGGGCGAGTCTTGGTCTTGCTGCAACGCGAAATCGAGTTCTAAAACCTGTCCGGGAAATTGAGTATTTGGCAGAAAAGGAACCAAACAGTACCGACATTTTGAAGACCAACATGTTGGATACATATTATCCAAATCGAAGCAGTCACCTTGAGAATGTTTGTCTATATGAGGTTCTCCAAAATTATATATTCAAGAGGAACATCAAAGAAGATATTGAGAAAGGAGTGTATGCTGTAATTGGAAGTGAGGGATGCCTGGTTAAGCAAAGAAAATGCCAATTAGTAAACCATCGAAAATTGAGTGGTGAATCTCCAGAAAAAAAGGAGTTTTTTTATTTAGCACTTTTGCAACTTTTCAAGCCTTGGCGTGCAGAAGAGGAACTGCTTGGAGATTTCCTCTGTTATGAAGACTCTTTCAATGCAGCCAAGGAGTCCATAGAATGTCCTGCTTTTTCTAAATATCAAGAAATGCTAACTTTGGAAATTGAGCAGGAAGCAACGATTGCAGCCGAGATTGCCAGAGACAGTTCTCAGGACAGTCAGAGTTCTGTTTCATTGAGTCAAGATCCACTTGGAGGACCTATTATCGAAAATGAAGCTGCCACTGCTATGAATGAAGTAGAAAGAGCCATGGCACATGCTCAGGAGGATTCAGTTAACTTAGAAGACTTGGAAAAACAACTCAACGTTGAGCAGAGGAAAATATATGATGAAGTTACCAAGGAAATTGAGCACGGATTAAGTCATGAGAAGAACAAGTGCTCATGTACATCGTTGAAGCCTGTTCAACTGTATGTGAGTGGAGAAGCGGGAACTGGAAAAAGTTTCCTCATTAAAGCAATCTCTTGTTATTTGCAGGAAAGGACTGAGTCATCGCTGTCTTGTGTTGTCACCGCTCCTACTGGACTGGCAGCACATAACATTAAAGGTATTACTTTGCATCGTCTACTGATGCTGCCGGTGGAGCATGACAACAAATTACAATACAACAAGTTATCTGGAGATGCTTGCTGTGAAGTTTCAAGAGTCTTGAGGAAAATGAAACTACTTATCATTGACGAAGTAAGCATGGTTTCCAATGTCATGCTTGCCTTTGTGCATTTGAGAATGCAAGAAGTACGATGTGTTATTTGGTGGGAAACACATCATTGTTTTTGGAGATCTTCTGCAGCTGACACCAGTAAAAGGTCAACCTGTGTTCAAAATACTCACGCATGAAGACACCAGGAAGTGCCTAGGGAGCATTGGCAACGTCAATATATGGTTAAACTTCAATTATGCTGAACTGCATCAAAATATGCGTCAGGCAAAGGATGAAGATTACAAGAATATTCTACAAGATATTAGAATTGGAAAAGTGACCGAGCATGGGAAAGAAGCTTTAAATGCACGATTACTGTCAAATTTATATCCCAAATAAGAGATTGTGCCTGAGAATATTTTTCAGAAAATTACTGAGAAGAAATCCGGGATATGTCTCATGCCAACTCTTGCAGAATGTGCCATCTTCAACAACAAAATGTTGAATTTAGAAAAGCAAGAGATTGTGAAACTTGAAGCTATCGACAAATTAGAGCATATGGGATCAACAATTATTTTGTCAGACAATTTGAAATCAAAATTGGATTCATTAGAGAAGACTATATCTAAAACAGCGGGTTTTGAAAAGACTTTGAATGTGTGTTTAAATTGCCGAATCATTTTGAGAAGGAATTTATATGTAGAAAGAGGTCTGGTAAATGGATCAATGGGTAATGTTGTTGATTTTGAGAAATACAGAAATAGAGATGGAGTAGAATTTTTAAGAATTAAATTTGATGGCATTGAGGAAGTACAGCAAATTGGTCGTTGTTCTGCTAGGTTTTTGCTTGTTAAAGACTTATATGTTCGCCGTAAACAGTTTCCTGTTTGCTTGGCATATGCGGTGACAATCCATAAATCGCAAGGTTTAAGTGTTGACTGTGCATTGGTGAATATTGGCAGTTCTGTGTTCAAGGAGGGTATGGCATATGTGGCATTGTCACGAGTTAGAACTTTATCGGGATTGTACTTGATTGACTGTGATGTCACAAACATTTGTGCAGATCTAGATTGTGTTAAGGAATACAATAGGTTAAGAAGAGAGTATGCGCCACATTTGCCTCAATATCCTTTGTTTGAGAAACGTGTGGTAGGCCGGAAACGTAGAAATAGCAGTAATAGTAGGGAGGTTGTTGCAAAAAGACTAAAAGTCAATGAACCGAAAATTGTTAGCAGAAAGAAAGTGGATTCTGTTGAAGATGTTGTCGGTTTTCAATTTGAAAACAGTTCTGGTGTCAACTGCTATGCAAATGTAGTGGTTAATGTTCTCTTTTCACTAGAGAGTTTAAAAGAACAGATTCTGTTGAATTCAGAACAAATTTTATGCTGTTTGTTGAATTCTGTTTTCGAGAAATGTAGCACTGATCGAACAAAAGTAGAAAGTGTGTCTGAAGTTCGTTATCTGTTAGATGAATGTTCAGGTCAAACAGACTTCTCTGAAAATAATCAGCAAGATTGTCAGGAGTTTTTAATGTATATGCTTGATATATTGCAAGATGAGGGTGTAGATGTAGATCACCTGTTTGGGCTTTCTTATCAATGGCAGCATGACAGCGAGAATTGTAGGGTATCAAGTACTACTAGTGTAGACTCAGAAAGATTTATATATTTAACTTTGCCAGACAGTAAATCAGTCTCCTTTAATAAGCTAGTAAATCCAGCGGATCACAACATGGAGTGTAGCCAATGTAAATCTGAAATGATGTCAACATTACTTATACGTAGATATGGACAGTATGTCATTTTAATGATGCAACGATGTAGGCCTGATGGATCAAAATTGTCAACTTTAATAAAAAAAATTGTGGCTTCTCAGCTGTCAATATCAGGGAGGACTTTTGTAACTGTAGCAATTATCTATCACGATGGTCCTTCAACAACTTCAGGACATTATACAGCTTATTTAAAGTCTCGAAACGGCTGGTCATTCTGCAATGATTCCGTTGTAACTTTCAAAAAAAAATTGCCGTTTGACCTTAAAAATTCTTACCTGGTGTTTTTAAAACCAAAATTTTAAAGAAAGAATCTCGGGATTTCCTGTGAAGAATTGCAAAAGGTTCATGAAGTTGAGGGAATGTAAGTCTGCAATGCTGTCTAGATTATTGGTCCAAAACTTTTAATTATAATGTCATTTTGTAAAATCCGACTATATAAACCTGATGCAAGTAAGTCTGCTTCATAGTAAGCAGTATCAGTGTCATAGGAAAAGGAGAACATGAGTGACAAAGAAGGGTAAGATATTAGTAGTCCAGGATTGTGAAAATTATCTTAAATGTTTTCTTTTTGAAAGTTGCGGAAATAGAAAAGTTAGGAATTTGCATTTACAAAACCTTTGAAAATTCACTGAAAAAACCATAGGTTATAGACCATATATAGTTAGGGATTTGCATTTACAAAACCTTATTTTACTCGCATAAAACCATTGAAATTCCATATATAGTTAGTTGCGCTAACTATATATCGCGCACCCGCAATCCACTGCTGATGATGTCACATATTACATCATTCATGACATGGTCAGTGACATCACTGATGACATCACTGATGACATCTCAAATGACGTCACTGATGACATCACTGATGACATCTCAAATGACATCACTGATGACATCTCAAATGACATCACTGATGACATCTCATTTGACATTACTGATCACATCACTGATGATATCATTCATGTGATAATACGATGAACCTCTTCAGACTCTAATATAACCTTAGATACAATCAGTGTAAACAGACACTCACAGATTGTCACTCATCCATGGAGTTACTCACACACCTAGTCAGTCATGCAAAGAATCAATCACACCTCCATTTCCTCAACTATACAGTTATACAAACTTTACTTATTCAAACATATACTAACACATATTTACTCTCTTATACAATCCCTGATACAAGTTCACAATGATCCATACAGCCACTCACACATTCACTGGCTCTTATGCACAGTTATTTATATATGTCAACTCTCACATGTACTGTGTTTTACATATGTACTTACTTTGACATGTAGCACTGAGATATCCATTCACTCACCAATACACTCATGCACACAGTCAACCGCCCATACAGCTGTTTCCACATGCACTTTTGAAACCATACATCTAGTGAATCAACTGCTCACACATCTATGCACAGAGTCATACACCTCCCAGCCACCCACACACACACTCAGTCTCCCATACAAATATTTGGGCAACCAATGAATATCCCATATAGTTACTCATATAGCTACTTATCAACACATGCAACAGTTTACAGAACAACAGACATAATGATGCACAAATTAAGACAGTTTAGTCACTAACCCATGCACTCAGTGAGACACATTTAATCACTCACTCATACAGTCAGTCATGCACCTACTAAATCCTTCATGCAGACACTTATACATCCACTCATTCTTCAATATGTAAGACATATTTTAACTTTACAGAAACATACAGTCACTGGATGTTGTCATCAGTGATGTCATCAGTGATGTCATTTGAGATGTCATCAGTGATGTCATCAGTGATGTCACTGACCATGTCATGAATGATGTAATATGTGACATCATCAGCAGTGGATTGCGGGTGCGCGATATATAGTTAGTGCAACTAACTATATATGGAATTTCAATGGTTTTGTGTGAGTAAAATAAGGTTTTGTAAATGCGAATTCCTAACTATATATGGTCTATAACCTATGGTTTTTTCAGTGAATTCTCAAGGTTTTGTAAATGCTAATTCCTAACTATATATGGTCTATAACCTATGGTTTTTTCAGTGAATTTTCAAGGTTTTGTAAATGCTAATTCCTAACTATATATGGTCTATAGCCTATGGTTTTTTCAGTGAATATATACATATACATACATATATAAACATATATCATCTGTATATCTATATAAATACAAACATAAATGCATGCATACATATACTTATATGCATACAGATGCATGTTATTTACATGAAAGTTGAAAAAACACTAATAAAAGCAAAGCTAAAAAGCCACCTCATTACAAACAGAATGGCTTTAACTTAAACGAGGGCGAGATCTATTGCATTTTCAATGCTTGTTTACTTTGGTTCCATCAAGAAGGCATTCAGATGTGTCACACATTTGCCATAAATTCTGAATGTTAGCACTCTAGTTGCACATTAGATCACTGTAGTAAAGCTACTGCTCACCAGGGACGTCTGCTGCTGGTATTCAAAGTGCATGTTTCAGTCTGCATGTCAGAATTTTTTTAATGAAATAGAAGAGGATTTGAGAAGTCACTCAAAATGATCCCTAATTTTTCTTTCTGAAGCACTAATCATACTTTCTATGGCAAAATTAACCCCCTCATGTTGTTCCTTTTTAAATTGAGTGTTTTCAGACTTACCACTTCATTCCAATCAAGATGGCTTCTGGTGTGCCATACTTTTGTCATAAGTAAGACTGTTAGCGCTCTAGTTGTTCTTTAGAACACTCTGGGACATTCTGTCATTGGGCTATACTTGGGGTACATCTGGGTGATATTTGGGCTACATTTAGGCTCTTTTGTCTCTGGTGGCCATCTTGGGAGACTGTATGTCAGAATTTTTTAATGAAATTGAAGAGGGTTTGAGAAGTCACTCAAAATGTGCCCTAATTTTTCTTTCTGCAGCACTAATAATACCTTCTATTGCAAAATATACCCCCTCATTTTGTTCCTTTTTAAATTAAATGTTTTAAGAGTTACCACTTTATTCCCATCACGATGGCTCCAGGTGTGCTATACCTTTGTAATAAGTAGGACTGTTAGCGCTCTAGTTGTTCTTTAGAACACTCTGGGACATTCTGTCATTGGGCTATACTTGGGCTACATCTGGGTGATATTTGGGCTACATTTGGGCTCTTTTGTCTCTGGTGGCCATTTTGGGAGACTGCATGTCAGAATGTTTTAATGAAATAGAAAAGGATTTGAGAAGTCACTCAAAATGTGCCCTAATTTTTCATTCTGCAGCACTAATCATACTTTCTATGGCAAAATATACCCCCTCATGTTGCTTCTTTTTAAATTAAATGTTTTAAGAGTTACCACTTTATTCCAATCAAGATGGCTTCAGGTGTGCCATACCTTTGTAATAAGTAGGACTGTTAGCGCTCTAGTTGTTCTTTAGAACACTCTGGGACATTCTGTCATTGAACTATACTTGGGCTACATCTGGGTGAAATTTGGGCTACATTTGGGCTCTTTTGTCTCTGGTGGCCATTTTGGGAGACTGCATGTCAGAATGTTTTAATGAAATAGAAAAGGATTTGAGAAGTCACTCAAAATGTGCCCTAATTTTTCATTCTGCAGCACTAATCATACTTTCTATGGCAAAATATACCCCCTCATGTTGTTTCTTTTAAAATTAAATGTTTTAAGAGTTACCACTTTATTCCAATCAAGATGGCTTCAGGTGTGCCATACCTTTGTAATAAGTAGGACTGTTAGCGCTCTAGTTGTTCTTTAGAACACTCTAGGAGGCTGCAGTAGAACACAAAGGAATCAACTGACAGTCTCTGTCCTTGTTGGATGTACATGTTTTACTGAGAATGTCAGACTTCATTTTCACATGACTGAGAAAGATAATGTGAATTTACAGAAAATATGCTTTCAGTTTAGCTTATAGATCTCCTTCCAAACCACTGTGGGAAAATCATGAGATATTAGTTTTCTTTCAAACAATATTCATGATATCACAGCAGAAGGTTTTTTCACATGGTAAAATCACCTTAGAACCCACCACAATTCCTAAAACGAGTATGGTACCATCAACAAATGATTTATAATGTAACTAAAGTCCTAAAACCCTCTATTAACTACAATGCTTTTTAATGAGGTGCTATCATGTATATTGGTCCCAAGATGGCTGCCAACACTTCTTGGATGAAGTGCTGACAGCCAATCAGATCAGATGTGTGGTTAGGCTCCGCCCAGATATATATCTTTTTTTGAACCTAAATTACTCAAAATCCACTGGAGCACATATATTGAGACCTAGCAAAGGCACATCGGGCTAACAGTCCCTACAATTTTGCCAAGTTTCGTGCAAATCCATTCAGCCGTTCAAGCTAAAAGTGAGGCCAACCGCCCTATGGAAATTAACATAGGAAAAACGCGTTTTGGGACACCCCTTTTTTCTCGGCCCCCCCTTGATGAAACCCCCCCAAATTGTCAGGGGCTGCTCAGAAACAAAATGTTCCATTTTCCTGAAAATGTCAGCCAATTCCGGCCACAAACGCCAAAGTTATTAGACATAGAATTTTCAAAAATCCCATAGAGAAAAACCTAACTATATATACCTATATTGTATTGTACTAGTACACTTCTCACCCACTTACCTCACATCCGTTGCCCCGTTGCATTGATTGGGAAACACTGCTTCAATTGCACATGATATCAGAGCTTGATGAGTTCACTTTCCTATGATTATAAATAATTTGTATGTGAATGAAATTGTATGTGTTCTAGTAAAAGCAATCCTTTGATGGAAGATGACTAGCCTTCTGTGGATGTTGAGGCAATACTCCTCCTTCCGGGACCATTGTTTTCCTTTGTCATTATACTACCCAGGTCCCAGATTACAGGGTTGCCCTTTGGTTTTTTTCATATTTAGATACACTTAAGCAACAAGTGATTGAAATCAAAGCATATAAGAAAATCATTATTCAGTTTCTCGATTCCTTATTCATCTTTTCATCGTAAATCCACATGGCATAACTAAAACATATGTAAAAAAAGTGCAGGTACTCAACAAGGTCTGATATTCAATTGTTTTCCAAAAATCAGTGATCAGTAGCAATGTCCATTAATAAAATAAGATAAGAACTCTTCACAAGTTATGATCAAATCTAAAATTCTTTGAAATTATGCACTGTGTATAAAACCATTAGATAATGAGATATGTGCTAAAAGCAAGATATGAGTTGGACCACCAGTCCAAATGGGAAGATCTAAAGTACATGCTCATGGGATAGGAGCAGCATCTTGGGTTAGAGCAGAATGCACACAAATGTAATTATCAATTGGCTAACTCTTGAAAACCTTCTCATAATATCCCCTCTTCCCTATATACTTCTATGTCTTTTGTTTTAAGTTGTATCTTTAAAAATAATGAATTTCAATATGTAACACTGACTGAAGTAGAATAAACGAACCCTTAATTTCCAAAATAAATATAAAGAAAGCATGAGACTATGGTCAACCTTCCCAAATATTATTTTTTTTCAGAGATGAAGCGGAATTCGTGGCGGACCTCTGAACATCTGAAAGATTTTTCCTGAAAAGTGGGCACTAGTCCAGTCAGGCCTCTGGTTTAGAAATATAATTGCCTGCCTGAGGAGCCAGGTCCTTGGGGTTCACAATTAAAAACAAAACACCAGAAATGAGAAGTTCTTGAAAAGAAAGTCATCAACAGGAGTTAGGATTACATCATTATTTATTGATTATATTTATGCGCCAAATACTCACTAAGAATTTTATTCACTATTGTTGCTCAACATTGCCCAGCGTTATGGACTACTTTTATTTTTTAGCAATATTTCGCTAAAATATTAAAGAAATAATCATCATTTTAAAGAAATCCGAAAAACAATAATTTGATGCTCAGCTGAGCTTACTTTTTCATCATTTTGCCCCTGGGCAGTTTACATTTTAGCTACTGTAGGATTACATTTCTCTTTCTTTGCGAGCCTTAAAAACAGCAAAATATTTAAAATCTGCTACATTGTACAAACTTTCTGTTTTACGAGGATAAATGTATTCTTCCACTATGACAAAACCAGCCCCCTTGAGAGCCTCCTTCAGAATATCCTCATCCAAACTGAAAACAGGAATCTTGAAGTCGCCGCACATGAAAAAAGTTGCGTAGAACTTTGTAACCATTATCAGATGTCCTCCGGGCTTTAACAGTGTGGCAACATTTCCCAGAGCTTTGCAGTAGGACTTCTTATCTGGGACAAAGTGCTCTACACAGTGTGCCAGGAGCAGACAGTCAGCCTGGGGGTGGATGACAGGAGACAAAGGGTTACAGCTCATGACGTCATATTTCAGAACTCTTTTGACTTTACATTTTAACACTGGTTCTTTCTCAGTCCATGTTTCACTAAAACAAAGAAAAAAAAAGTTGATTAACATGCTTTTAATTGTTGACTGACTCATATGTTGTAATGTGAAGAAAACCATCTTCATATCAGTTATGGAAAAATGTATACACATTTTCAAAATAGAATGTGCTTTGCACTTTCTGTCTCACTCTTCCCTGGAGCAATCAGTATCACTGCTTTATTAACTAGAAGTACATTCAAATGTCATTGCATTTCTGCCTTCCCTGGATTTCTAATAAACATGCTGGTGTCAGTTTTGCTTTTTGGAAGTATTGGTTTGCTTCATGTAAATGAACATTCTGTACCTCGGGAATGTGAAAAGATCCATACTTTGAAAAGTGTTTCAATAAACCTTCACATCAACTCAAATTCTTCATCTGAGCATGATACAGTGAAATCTAGGAGACTCACTTACACAAAATCCACAGAGTGCATAGATACACTTCTACCTTGATTTCAAGACACACCTCACAGAGATTCCTTCTAGATACTGATACATTGGAAGACTGGTGTCCTCCGGCCCCTTAACCTCATTCAAGCCCAATTCCTTTCCACTGATTTCCAAGGAAATCCTCCTCAAATGTCTTCCACACAAATGCTGCTGGCCTCAAAACAACACTTTCACTAAAACCTCAACATTGTATTTTATCTGTAAAAGAAGCCTGGTTAAATGTCTCCTCGGTTTATTTATAGAATATGAGAGTGTGTCCATAAAAATGAGCCCCAAAATATTGAGACTGTAAGTGTAAATAAGTATGTCCATCCAGCGGGAGCAGAAACAAAGGAGGGTAAAAAAAGTGTGTTTCTAATCTTAATTCCCTTAGGGTTTTTAGACATAACTACAGCCTGAACCACCGAACAGAATAACACCAGATTTGGCAGAAAGGTGGGTTCAGCTGGATCCCTTGGAGAAGGACCAACATAAACTTTGTTTAAGGGAATACAAGCTAGCTATTATAGAGGAAAAGAGGCATGGGCGTCCGCAGGGGGAGCAAGGAGGGGCGCTTGCCCCCCCTGGAGCGACCCTCCTTGTCCCCCCCTGTGGACGCCCATGAAAACAGTCACTTCAAGACGAGATTCTCACTCTCTTTCCTCTCCTTTCTTTTATTTGCTTCCCTCGGAAATGGATCCAAAAAAGAGACGCTTTTGCTGGGAATGTCATATTTTTCTGATATTTTAATTCCAAAGTGCAGCATTGGGAATAAAAGGCTAAAAAGATGAAAAATAGATAAATAACTAAATAAAGTAAGACAGTGTGGTAGCAAACTGGCCAAACTGATTTTATTCACACTGAAACACATTAGCGCCACTTTTACAGAGTTTGCCACTGAAGCGCTATTTTTGTTTTCTTGTCTGTTTTCCCTGGACTTGGAACAAGTACACCAATCCTGGAGGTACTGCAATCTGTGGATTGGAAAACAAAATGTGTGCTGCGGCTCTGCGTCCAGGGATGTGGTCTTTTTACCATACTGCTTACGTTTAGTAAGGATATAAGCAATGGCCATTGAAATGGGTCCATTCAGGGCCCTGTAGTCGTGTCCTTAACTTTTCAGAAAAAAGCACTCACTGATTTCTGAATAAGTGCAAAAGCATTAAGGTAACCATTTTGTTCCTGCTTACATTTCCCATGGTTTGCTAAATGTTGCATTCCCTATAAGTGTTAGCTTTTTCCAGGATGTTGTTACTTTTTTTTTTTTGTAAGCCGCATATTGCTCTTGTCTAGTGCGTAATTTAAATTGAGCCGCATCCAGGTGTTTATAGCGGGCAACAATTGGGTTGTAGTTGAAGACAGTGGGAGTTTTTCTCAGTGGGGCAGTACAGTGTTCAGTGGGGGAGAGGATGTGGCACTATGGTCAGAGCTGCTGAATTTGGAACTGGGAACCAGGTTCAGCCTTAATAACCAGTCCACCAGACCACTCTCCTGCGAGAGCACAATCGCATGCTAGACCGTAGAAGGCTTCGCAACACCTTCGAAGTCCTGGTGTCTTCACACCAGCAGGTGCACCCTAGCATGACAAGTGTAGGTTAACTTTCAAGGCTTGTCCACCACTATCCATGCTGAAGTTCACCTCCAGTCTGCGGGCAGGCCTATGAAGCAGCATGCCCTAGAACAAGTCACTGAGGTCACAGGACCCTTGAGAAGGACCAGCTCTAGTGCAGTGCAACCAGTGTGACCGCACCAGTTGCTGACTTTAGGTGGAGGCATCATGTTTGCAAGTATATTATGGTTTTAAAAACGCTTGCTGCCTCCTTCCTGGCCTCCAGCAATTTTCGGGAACAATAAAAATGTCATGATGACTCTGGTGATTAATGTTCTTCCTAGAGAGAGCAGAATTTTTTCTAGTGGACTCATGGAAAGGTAGCTCAGAGGGTTAATGTACCTGCTGCAAAGAACATGCGCCATGCAGATCACAAAGTGCACATAATGTAAATAGGTCAGTAGGCTTCCGCTTTTGTCAGATCCTTTTGTTACTTGCAGTTTATAAGTTAAAATCCTAACTTAGAACAGTGAGCTATTAACTGTCATCTAAGAGCTGCATACAAACTGCAAGGTATAAATTAGAGCGTTATGTTCACCCCCCCCCCCTCTCCCCCCAGTCTTTGATTATCCTAATGTCCCAAAAAGTGTTCTTTTGGACAGAAATCATTTCTGATTATTAAGGAAAACCCGCACCATGGTATTACGTTTTATATTCCGGGTATTGTTTCTCCAGACCAATCACTATAAAACTATACGGGCTACTAGTATGGTTGTCATGTGACTCCTACACCTTGTAGTCCTTGGTCTTATGTAACTTTTCTATACAGTGATTTACACACATATTGATTGTCTCTGTGTAATGTATGTGATGTAAAGTGCTCTGACACTCTACAATGGTATGAGTGGCGCTGTAAGTCAAATTAAGTGCATCTGAGAGAGAGTGGTTATGGAAAATGGGGGCACAGTTAAAGGGTGGTAGTGAGGGAATCCATGGCAGAGGTGGTCATTGGGGGGCACTAACAAACATTAATGCGTAGGACACCACTAGTGCTATGGCCTGGCCCTGCCCTTGAGGCCAGTCTGCCTCACCCATAGGTACCTCCATTGGCCTTGTTTCAGCAGTAGTAGCTGCAACTCACCAGGGATTGGCAATGCAGGACTTGCACACATACCAAACTAAGTTAGCAAACTTAGTCACCCAGCTTCATTCACAAGCACTTTTACCATGTGCTGCCTGCTGCGGGGCCACTGGGATAAATTATGCTGCAAAGGATGACAACATTATGCCGTAGTGTTGACTATTATGAATTATGCATAAAAAAAATGCTGCAGCGTAATGCAGTATATTTTCAGATATTTCATTATTTTGACATGTGTAGACATGCTAACAGTCTCTGGAAAGATTTTGCCTTATTTGTACCAGTGTAACATACAAAGGCAGCAGTGAGAAAGGTGATCAGTCAACCTTTACAATAGGCCATCCACTCCGCAGCAACACAAGTCACATTTTATATGAACTTTTTATATGTTTGAGCTACAAACAATTTATTCGTTCAAATGGTCAGATCATGCAGCAGATCTTGCATTATGAGGCAAATAAGGCAGAGCCATAATTTTGGAGAAAACATTTGCAAACTAGGATATTTTGCCATTCATGTCTGAACTGCTGTTGTGGAAAAAGCGAGTAGTGCTGATGCCAAACTCCATGGCTCGGAGACAAATGGCTTGTGTTTCCACATTTTATCGTATTTGGTACATTTTATGATTAGAAGCATATCCCCCTTTGTGAATATATTTTAATGTCAATAACTCATTATAACCTTAAATAATCATGTGTATCAATTGGTTGATAAAAGTTTAAACTGGGCAGTGAAATGCCAAACAAATACAAAGAATTGGGATGTCTGCGTATTCTGGCCACACCTCTGGCTCCACCCACAGATCCAATCCTTGGGTTATTCCTGCCCTTTTATTCTCCGCCCACTTTTCCCTTACTTTTTTTCCCCTACTTCGACCACTGTGTAAGACTCAGTATCCCTGGACCTGTGATGGGCCGCCGCTGCGGGCACCCCATGTGCCACACATTTACGGTGCCAGGCTTCCGCATCAGGGAGATGGCCATTATTGTATCCCTAAACGTGGGCACGTTGTCAGTGTGACATTGACTACACATAGAGGGAATCTAAGTTTCTTTAAAAAAATATAGATAACATTGGACCTATACATTTTATTTTGTATAAATTGATTGTGAAATTTAGCAATGCCCGGTCAATTCTAGTAAAGGGAGCACCCATTGGAGAATCACTAGCGTGTGTGATTGCTGAATTATGTATTACTAACTTTGACGTTGTGCTTTAACTTTAGATAAAAGTTATCATGAATTCTAGCACCAAGAAGCCAATATTGGTAAATATTTGTGCTACAAATAATCCCTAGCATACACTGTGCATACAATATATTTATTCTGGTGCTTTAATCATAGGCTGTTGAAGTATTCTGATAAAAATAGAATCGTGCTGAAGACAGCCTTGATTGGTGTTGGATCGAGGACCTGGAAGTCTGCACACCTAGCACACCTAGCACAAAGAGATAAAGCACCTTGTCAGAAAGTTTAGCGTTTTCCCTACAGGTGGTGTTTGTTGGCCTGTGGCAGGTTCGGTCACATGTCCTGGATTCCTGGCATTTAATTGAGTCTATCCCAGTTCTGCGCCCCAGTGTTTCTTGTGGCCCACCTGGCACACATGTTGGAGGATAGTGATGATGTTAACATTTTGCCCCCCCCTGGAAAAATTTCTGCGGACACCCATGAAAAGAGGGCCTATTTCTCTAAGAGTACTGCTTCTCTCAATTCTCCCAGAGAGCTTTTTAAAATCATAGACTCCCTATCCTCTCCCCAGGTAGCCGACCCTATAGTGGAATCCCAGGAGCTGTGCGAGAGTATCTCGGCCTTCTTCCACTCAATGATCGTGGATATCCATGGCACATTGGAAACCTTGAGCTTTGGCTTGGGATCTCCTTCTACTCCTGTTCCTTTTATAGCCAGGAGTTTGTCTGGTGGAGCTCTTCCGAGTCTCCAGTCCTTCCCGCTTCTTACCCCTGAGCTGATAAACCAGATTTTGGATAACATCAAATCGGGCTCCTCCTTAGATCCCTGCCTGCTTAAAGTCCTGAAGGCCTGTCGGGAAGAGGTTATTCCCCCCCTCATGAAGGTCATGAATCGTGTGATCACAGCAGGAGTTTTTCCTTCCTTATGGACGATGGCGGTTGTTAAACCTCTTCTGAAAAAGCCCACTTTGGACCCAGAGGTTCTGAAAAACTTCCGCCCCATCTCACTTCTTCCTGCCCCTGCAAAGATGCTGGAATCCCAATTTAACTGGCAACTTAGTTCCTTCTGGATGTCTCCCAGCATGGTTTTAGGAGATCTCATAGCACCGAATCCGCCCTTAGTGTAGTCGTCAACAACATCTGCTCCCAGGTCGATAAGGGCAACACTACTCTTTTGATCCTGTTAGACCTGATGGCAGCTTTTGATACCTTGTCTCCATCTATGCTAGTTGCCCGCCTCAGGGAGATGGGGGTTGGAGGCCCTGCTCTGAGCCTTCTGGCTTCCTTTCATAATGAAAGGGAACAAAGAGTGAAGCTGGGCCAGTTTCTCTCTGCCCCTAAGCCAGTGCATTGTGGGGTCCCCCAGGGCTCTTCATTGAGCCCTACCATCTTTAACATCTATGTGGCCCCACTTGCCAGGGTAATTAGATCTTTTGGGCTGGAGGTGCTGTCGTATGCTGACGACACCCAAATCATGGTCTCTCTCACGCAGCCTGTGAAGGACTCTGCCCTGAATTTCAAGAACTGTATGGAGGCTGTGTCTCGGTGGATGATACAGAACTTCCTTAAACTAAATGGGGGGAGAACAGAGGTGCTGATTTTTGGGGGCAGTCAGGAAATTTGGTCAAATGACTGGTGGCCGCCCTGACTTGGGGATTGCCCTCCTCCCAGGTCAGTTAGCTAAGAATCTAGGGGTGCTAATGGACACTGGGCTTTCCTTTGAAAGTCAGGTCAGTATGACTGTCCCCACCTGCTGTGGCATGATCAGGGTTCTTAGAAGGATTGCCCATTATCTTTCCCCTGATGCATGGAAACATGCCACCGTGCCATTAGTTTCCTCAAGACTGGACAACTGTAATGCCCTTTATGTGGGCATAAATAAGAGCCTTATCCATCGCCTGCAAATGGTCCAGAATGCGGCAGCAAAGATGGTTCTTAACCTCCCCAGACTTGCATCGGCCTCGTCAGCCCGGAGAAGCCTACATTGGCTTCCCATCCAGTCCAGGATCTCTTTTAAGATTCTCTGTCTTGCCCATGGGGCCCTTCATGGTACAGACCCAGAGGGGATCAGGTCTCTTGTTCGCTCTTATCCCCATAGTCGATCCCTTTGTTCTTCTAATAAAAATCTTCTTGAGGTTTCTAGGTTTGTGAGAGCGAAATGGGCGGACAGAGCATTTTCCTCCGTTGTGCCCAGGTTATGGAACTCTCTCCCTCCTGAACTTTTAGGGCAACTGTCGCTTGCTCTCTTCCGCAAAGCATTAAAGACCTAGCTCTTTTCTGAAGCCCACTGGTAATTGCCTCCATCGGTGAATTATATATCATTTGACCTGCTGCGGCGCCTTGATGCCCTTGGGCTAAGTTGCACGAAAAAATACTCCGTTCATTCATTCATTCATTCATTCATTCATTCATTCATTCATTCATTCATTCATTCATTCATTCATTCATTCATTCATTCATTCATGATATCCATAGCTATGTAAGATCTAATGGTTTGATGAAGGCATGTAGGTATTTAGGGTGCTCTGATGACTGATTATGTTGAAGTGCTGATAACAAAGCTTTGTTTAAACAATTGGTTGAATGGCTGATTGTTACTGCTGTTGCTAGAGTTGCTTAACAAGGCCAAACTCAAGATGGATTTGAGCTGGAGAGGAACTCACCTAAATGCACTTATCTGTATCCTGTCAATCATTTCATCATTTCAGAATCTCTGCCTTATACTGCCATTCTTGGAAAAGTGCTTGTTGGTATACATTTAGAGGCCTTTACTTTTAAGAGCGGCTGAAGGGTCAGCGCGTTCAGTTTCCTTGACAAGGAGATAACAGTGTAAATTAGGGACCTCTCCTTCTGATTAATAACCTGTTTTTTAAGTGTAAAATATCCTCTCAAGTCTAGGTGTAGGCCTAGATATTTGTGTTACACTACTGATTCGAGGCATGATTTGTTCAAAAAGAATCTGGGGGCAGGGCTCAGGAGAATGTTAAGTGACATTTTTTTTTGTTTTTGCTATATTTATCTCCAGGTCATTGTTTCTTTCATAGTGTGTTCAATGATTTTTGTAATCCCACTCTGATTTGACTAAATGAGATGCTATTATATGAGAATGATAAATGGATCTCAAAAGGAGAGATTGAAAAAGTGCATGGCCAAAACGCTCCCTTGCTTTAGTACTTGAGAAGTGGGTATCATTCTAGATAAAGTTGAACCATCCTCTAGTTTCACATGTCGCCACATATTTGTATAATGTAAACAGAGAAGGGCATCTGGTATCCCCCAACTTTTTAATTCGAGTCACAGTTGCTGGTGGGTGATTGAATGCAGTTTTAAAAATTTTAAAGGGAAAAAAAATGTATATTGTAATTGATTGATCTGATCTGAAAATTTGCCGGCTGTTAAAATGTTTGCTATTTCCTTTTGAAGCCTGTCTGAGTCAGAGGAATGACATTGATTTTGCCTGACAGATGATTAAATCTTTGAGCAGCTTACTGTGAAAATTAGAGTACGGAGTTCCTCAGTGGGTCATCGAACACAAATGAAGGTGGCGTATGGTGAAAGGTTGGACGTAGATCCTATGTGGAGGGGAATTACTCCTTTTGGAACTAGGGCCCTCACACACCCAGCAAGCTAGGTGTCATGCTTCATCATATGGGTCTGGTCCTCATCGGGTCGGCGCTACAATACTCGCTGAGCACCGATAAAAGGGATCTTTGGCAGAGATTGTTTGTTCCTTGCCATATAGCTGCCGTGGGTGTAAGGGGCCTAGTATGTGTAGATGTCAAAGTGAAGTGTGCAGATTAAAACAGGGGTGGGATTCCTCTAAATGACTTTATTTCGGAAGGAGCCTAACCTGATTAAAAAGAATATAGGAGAGGCAAAAATCAGCCTACAATGTGTCATAAATACACTCTACTCCTAGGTGGTCGACATGTTTGTCACCAGATAGTCAGGAATGATCTGTGGCGATTCCTCAGGACTGTGTGTGAAGAAATATCTACAAATTAAAGGTAATGTGTGCAACTATATACCATGCAGTGGTACTACAGGAGTATTATCCGCAGGTAAGAAGGCAATCTCAACTCTGTAAGAATGTGCTTCATCAGTTGCAGTAGGAAAAAGACACTCGTGGTTGACCTACCCGGCTCCGCTGCAACTGGGATGGTAAAGCTTAGCCTCTGAGTCAAGTTGGGTGATCAGGCAGTAATTTGCTGGGTTTGCTCGGGTTCCCGCTTTATCTATAGGATTTATTTTTGAGTTCCACAAGTTTTCTAAGATTGCTCTCTTTAACTGTAGTTTGATGAAAAGCAGGGCCAAAGTGCTAGATCATAATTATATGTCCTCCTTAAAGATTGCCTGTTAAAAGCTGTTTGGACAGGGAGCCCCTTCGCGATGTCCCTTGGGTAGAGTTTTTCTAACTTGTGCCGGGGGATATGACTTTTCATCTTTGATTGAGTCAGAGGAATTAAATACAAGTGAAGATTTTTCTGACCCATTGATATGCATTGATATGCATTGATATGCATTGATATGCATTGATATGCATTGATATGCATTGATATGCATTGATATGCATTGATATGCTGCTGTTGAGTTTTGGAAAGAGTGGTGGCAATGTGAGAGATCCATGTTGATTATGAAATATTGGAGTTGTTTAAGAGTTTTGTTGTTATAAAATGACAGTTTATTAATTTCCAGATATTTCTGGGATTGCAATCCTTAGCGGCATGTATGGTTTATAGCCACAATTTGTCTATGGTTGCCTTTTATCTTTTCATAGTTGGTTTTTGTATGCTTTCTAAAGTTCCTTTAAAGATGTCTTGCTTAATTTTTTTGTGCTCTTGTCAGCTATATGCATTGCTTGGACAAGTTGGCTCTTGCTATTTCCTTGCTCCGATGGTCTGCTAGATTTTGTTCTGGGGTCTTGAGAACTGCATAAGGAGCTTTTCTTGTGGAGTGTCCCAAACTTCTTGGCGTGTCATCTAGCGTATCTGTTTTAGGGTTTATAGTAGAGATCAAACCCACTTCTGGATGAGCAGGTTCATGTTTCCAGCAGCAAGGTCTGACATTGGTGGTCACTGCGTGTACTATACTTGATTGAATAATGTTTGATAAATGAGATCAAAGGAAGTGAAACTATTGTGTAATCAAATTTTTATTTTTATTTATTTATTTTTAAATTTGTATGATGCGCAGCTACCCGAAGGTTTCCCGGCGCCTATGAACTCGTGAGACAAGAGATACAAGCAGAGAGTTGAGAGCACTTTTGATCAAAAAGCCATGTTTTTACGTCCTTGCGAAATTTAAGGTAGTGATTTTCTAGACTTAAGTTAATTGGTAGGGAATTCCAGAGGGAGGGAGCCTATTGTGTAATCGAATAACAATTGATTGTGAATTGAGACCATGATATAGTAGCATGGTGGTATGTCTCCAGTAAATCTCTCATTAACTATCCGCATGCTGAGGAACTTCAGCGATCTGGTGAATTGCTTGCTTGTTTGGTCATGCCTCCTGTGTTTTGTTGCAACCTGGAGCGGGACAATCCATAAGGTGTTGTCAAAGTCAAGTATGTTCTCATTCTCTGAGGTACATTTAATTTTGATTGAAATGTCTGGTCAATATTATGTCCTATTTGAGGTTAGATCTTTTTGTAACTTGAAAAAAGGGATAGCTCCATTTTTGCCATACTCGGATATATGTACGTATTTATCAGTAAGATTGGGGGTCTGGGAGACTGAATGATGAATTCAGTGACATTAAGCTTAGCTATGCCTTTGAAAGCTACTTCGATATTATCAAAGTGCCGGATGATAGGAAATCATACATCCAGTTCAGGTTTGGCAGCCTGTGATCAATGTATTTACAAACTCCTGGCTGCACAACAAAGCACAGCCAAAGGGCTGCCCTTGTTGTCCCTGTCCACAAGAATCCATTGCCCATTTTCTCTTTGCATGCATAGCATATACCAAACCTAAGAGCAAATGGCTCTCTCCTGTCTGTAGGGAACTTGGTACTCAAGATTTTAGAGTGGCCCTGCGCATTCTGAAATCAGATGCAAGACCACAATTTGTGTGTACAACTGCGAAGTATGTGGGCACATCATGGGCCTTCAGAAGAAGGGTGTTGCCTGTCCCCGGTCTATCCCTGAGAGCTGTTGATATGATTAGTTGACCATAGAGCACACGTACCATAAAGGTTAGTAATCCTAAAATGTAAGCAATACTTTTTCAGTCCCGGATACAATCAATTTAAAAATGTTGGTATTGTCTTCTAGTATAAAGATTGGTGAATGTAACCATTAGCATTTGCTCTTTAGTAACTTTTTTTGTGCCAAATGTGCACATCTATGTTCCTTGTAGGTAAGAACATGTGATTGAATCATTGACCTGTTTGACTGATGAATATAATCATTAGTATCCAAGGCATCTGTATTTCAGAAACAGGACTTTGCCAAGTATGCACATCAACTTTTTGTTTGCACTTTAGTAACGGGAATTTGCCAAATTTGTACTTCAATCTTCTTTGTTGGTTGAAACCTGATTTTTAACCAAATTATAACTCCTATTACTGGTGAATGTAATTGCTATCATCCAACATATTTCCATTTTAGAAACTGGACCTGCTTAGCTTGCACATTAATCTTCCATGTTGGCTTGAACCTGCGACTTAGGACACGCATAGTACCTGTAGTTTTTAAACCCATGCTTTTTAACGTGTGTTAGTTCAACTTTTAAACGTATCACCACATTTAAACTGCATTGTTTTAACAATTGATGTGCACTGTTTGATTTAAATTGACATGTATGAAACCTATTTCTCAAATCTTTGTTTCTTTTATGTATTTTACTGAAATAAAGAGTTTGATGATGGTATGCAGTAAATCTTCAGTGTTGAGGTTTAACAAGACTGATATGTAAACTGCAAGGCCTCCTTTCAGTCTCCCCTGAGTCTTCTATTAAGAGGCTGGGATTTGGTATGACAGAAAACCTTGTAACTCTAGACTGTGACCAAGTTTCTTGTAAAAGTGATGAAGTTCTGGTTTAGCCAGGATTGGGGGCGGGGGGTAGACTATCTTGTAGCACCTGTCCAGCTCCTGCTATGTTCCATGACAGTATTTTCAGAGCTTCTTGTTCTGCTGCCTGGGCCTGTCATAAGCATGGCTGTGCATTCAAGACCAAGGGTAGCTCGTTCCATCTGGCTGCCATTTTGCTGATTGCAGGTGCATTTAAGGAGTTATTTTCTGTGGCGAGAAGTGAGGACCTTCAGGCACCTTTCAGTATTTATTTTGCTGCTTAAGGTCATTCACTTCGCCATAGAGAGACTCTTGCACCCTTTCATAAACACATTCAAAAACCTACACAGATAGTGTGACACCAATTCATAAACATACAGAGACTTTCACACCCCCTCACATACTCATACAAAGCTTCTCACATCAGGTCACATACCCATTTAGACACCTTTATACCTATTCACATACATATACAGAGACTATGACACCCTGTCACATACCTATAAGTACAATGTCACGTCCTCTCAAATACCCATACAGGCACCCTTATATCCATTACATACTATCACTCATATAGAGACTGTTATAACCATTCATATAGTTGTTCAGATGCTGTGAGAAGTTGGCCTGGCATATGCTGTCCACTATCCTAGTGGCACCTTGCACCAGTCCAAATGACCCCTTATTGATGGTAGGGTAAAGACAACCTTTACAGAAAGCTATCCTTTGGTAGTTGTGAAGAGCAGCCTCCAGGCTAAGTCTTGGAGGAATGTTTTACCAGTCTATAATCTCTTGAATGACCAAATGAAAGGAGAACCACACCAGGTATATATATAAAATATATGTATTTATTCTAAACACATCCCTCAAGTCTCTTTATGAGGCTAGAGGCAAAAATAAATAAGGAAAACTTAATATCACACAGTAAATTAGCACAATATACATTGAGCCCCAGGGGCTTACCAAACCATATATTATGAAAGTGGTATAAGAACCATGACTTGCATAGACACAAGGCCTAGAACCTTTAGAACTGCTGGGGCCACCAGGAAACACCCAAAGTAGTGACACAGGGGATCCACGGGGGATATGTGCAGTGTGTGAACACAGCTGCGAATCACCATTAATTGCTATAGGGAAGTCACGGTTGGATTTTAAAAGATAAGGGACACTTAGAGGAGGACTTTGAACAAACCCTTTTAGACTTAAGGGGTCCTAGGGCCAACACCCATGGGAGCACCAGAGTACTCAAGTTACCTCACCCAGGGAAGCCGGGTGCATAGGTGTCTTTTGATGTCGTGTTTCGTCATAGTTTTCAATGGTGATCTGCTGCAAAGTGCTGCTGCCATGTAGGGGAAAGTGTCCAGTGTGATCCAAGTCGGCATCGAAGTTGAGAAGAGCTTGAAAGATGAGGGGACATAGTCTAGATCACTAGCCAGTGACCAGGAGCACGATAGGCAGATGCCCACTGATGTCGGGTGATTTCAGGTGAAGAAGGTGAAGCTTGACTCTTCAGCCACAAGGACCAGGAGGCCTTGATGATGACCAGGATCTGGAATCGAGCTGTCCCATAAAAGATGTCGAGTGCTGCATTGTCGGTTTCTGGATTGGACTCAACAAGCCCTGGAAACAGCAACCCATGCAGAAAGCAGAGATAGGCTTCAGTGCAGACCATCAAGGTCTGAGAGACTCACCACTTGGTAGGGAGTCAGGGCCAGTCTGGTAAAACCAGGAAATCCCAAGGAAAATCAGAACGACCTTTGTGGGGACCACCAGTCAACGGACCAGGTATCGCAAAGGAGCCTCAAGCGGAAATGCAAGAAGCGGGCTCACGGAACACTCTTGGCCCACAATCTTCAGTGCGGCTGGTTCTCGGGGCTTCTGCTACAGGTATTCCAAAGCACAATTCAGGAAATCTCAGGAATTCACTGCACTTGCAAATTCGAATGGTGTCCAGGAGTTCAGGTTCCACGTCACTCGTGAGGGGTGCGGGTATCAGCTTTGCTGGGGACTCGCGTCAGACTTAGAGAAGTTTAGAATTCCACTTCCTGGGCTGCAAATTCTTTGGAGTCCGGCAGAATCTTCAGAGATGCAGACTGGCAAATTCTTCATTGGTGCCTGCTTGAGCAGGGAAGTCATTGCTTGACCCAAGGGAGATTCTTCTGGCCTCTAATATTTAGTAGAGCATTGAAGTTCAAGGATTCAGTTTCAGAGTTTCATCCAGGTGTAATCAAAAGTCCTGTTGCCAGGGGTCCCTTACTTATACTAAAGAAAGGGGTCGGACATACTCTTGGGACCCACCTATGGGAGGGTCTGGAAAGAGGGGTGGCTACACCCATTTCCCTTGTCCAGTTTTGCACCAGAGCAGAAGCTGAGTGTCCCTCAACCAGGATGTACTGGACTATGCACAGGGACACCAAATGTGCCCCCTGTGCACACATCAAGGCACTCTCAGAGTGCACCCACCCAACCCCAATACACTAAAGCCTGCCTGGGAGGTGGTTACACCTCCCTGTAACAGGAAACCTATTGTCCAGGCCTCCCCTGCCGGAGTTTTGTCCAGCAGCAGGAGGTCAGATGTGTGTCTGTGGCTACAATCCATTTTGTGATGCCAGGGATCATTTAAACTATTACCGGGCAGACCAGTGTGTACATGACTCTCCCTCTAGAAGGGTGGAATTCTACCCCCACCACTAGGACTGGGGAGGATAGGATTAACAAGTGTTTGACACCAAACACAACATGTTTCTATGCAGCCATTCTGAAGTTAGCATTTACTGCAAGGTTATAATGCACTTAAGAGTATATGGTCTGGCTGCATCACAGAACATCCCCAGAGAATAGATTCTGAAGGCTGCAGAGGGGCTCTGCTCATACGAAGGCACCCTCTCACACAAAACCAAGCACCCTACCTTCAGGATTGATAAGGCCTGCCACAGGGGTTACCTATATCTTAGTAAGGGGTGCATGTACCACCTTACCCAGGCTGCAGTAGCAGTCCTGTGGTGTCATTTTGGAAGGCTTCCCAGAGGTGGCATAATATATGATGCAGTCCCTGGTAGGCATCTGTGGTACCTAAGCCCTTAGTACCAAGTGTACCATATCAATCAATCAATCAATCAATCAGTGACACTTATAAAGCGCGCTACATACCCGTAGGGTCTCAAGGCACTGGGGGGGGGGGGGGTGCCGCTACTGCTCAAACAGCCAGGTCTTCAGCTTCTTCCTGAAGGAGAGGTGGTCTTGGGTCAGGCGCAGGTCGGACGGGAGGGAGTTCCAGGTCTTGGCGGCCAGGTAGGAGAAGGACCTTCCTCCTATAGTCGCTCTTCGGATGCGGGGGACGGCGGCGAGGGCGTGGTTGGCTGACCGGAGGTGGCGTTTGGGAGCGTAGAAGTTGACTCGGCTGTTGAGGTAGCTCGGGCCTTGGTCGTGTAGGGCTTTGTGTGCGTGGGTGAGGAGGCGGAAGGTGATTCTCTTGTTGATGGGGAGCCAGTGAAGGTCTCTCAGGTGTCCGGAGATGTGGCTGGATCGTGGGATGTCGAGGATGAGTCTGGCTGAGGCGTTTTGGATCCGCTGGAGTCTCTTCTGGAGCTTGGCGGTGGTCCCGGCGTAGAGGGCGTTGCCGTAGTCCAGTCGGCTGGTGACGAGGGCCTGGGTGACGGTCTTCCTGGTCTCTGTGGGGATCCACCAGAAGATCTTCCGTAGCATGCGTAGGATGTTGAAGCACGCCGAGGAGACGCTGTTGACTTGCCTGGTCATGGAGAGGGAGGAGTCCAGGATGAAGCCCAGGTTTCGTGCATGGTCTGTCGGTTTGGGTGCGGTGCCCAGGGCGGGAGGCCACCAGGAGTCGTCCCAGGCGGAGGGTGAGGAGCCCAGGATGAGGACCTCCGTCTTGTCCGAGTTCAGTTTCAGGCGGCTGGTCGTCATCCACTCGGCTACCTCTTTCATCCCTTCGTGCAGGTTGGCTCTGGCGGCGGCGGGGTCGTTGGTCAGGGAGAGGATCAGCTGGGTGTCGTCGGCGTAGGAGATGATGCTGAGGTGGTGTTTGCGTACGATGGCCGCGAGGGGGCTCGTGTAGACGTTGAAGAGGGTGGGGCTCAGGGATGATCCTTGGGGGACGCCGCAGATGACTTCGGAGGCCTCTGACTTGTACGGTGGTAGGCGGACTCGCTGTGTTCTTCCGTTGAGGAAGGAGATGATCCACTCCAGCGCCTTGTCCTGTATTCCGATGTTGCTGAGGCGCCGTATTAGGGTGCGGTGGCAGACCGTGTCGAATGCCGCGGAGAGGTCTAGGAGGATGAGGGCCGCTGTTTCTCCATTGTCCATCAGGGCTCGGATGTCATCGGTGGCGGCGATGAGGGCGGTCTCGGTGCTGTGTTTGGCTCGGAAGCCGGACTGTGAGGGGTCGAGGGATCCGCTCGTCTCGAGGAAGGCGGCCATCTGCTTGTTGACGGTCTTCTCGATGACTTTGGCTGGAAACGGGAAAAGCGAGATGGGGCGGTAATTCTTGAGGTCGGTGGGGTCCGCTGTTGGTTTCTTGAGTAGAGCGCTGAGTTCGGCGTGTTTCCAGCTTTCAGGGAAGATGGCGGTGTCGAAGGATGTGTTGATGATGTCTCGCAGGTGGGGTGCGATGACCGCGTCGGCCTTGTTGAAGACGTGGTGGGGGCAGGGGTGATCCGGAGTGGATGGAGTTCATCGTGCGGATGGTGTCTTCGGTGCTGATCGGGGTCCAGGCGTGGAGGGTGGTGGTGGGGGGGGTGGCTGGTCGGTCGTGGTGTGCGTTGGTTGGTTGTTGAAACTGCTGTGTATGTCCGTGATCTTGTTGTGGAAGTATGAGGCGAGGGAGTTGCAGAGGTCTTGCGATGAGGTGATGTCGTTGTTTCCTGCGCTGGGGTTGGAAAGCTCTTTCACGATGTTGAAGAGTTCCTTGCTGTTGTGTGCGTTGTTGTCCAACCGGTCCTTGAATGCTGTTCTCTTGGCGGCGCGGATCAGCGGGTGGCAAGTTTGTAGGAGGTCCTGTTGTCCGGTGTCGGTTCCCTTTTCCAGACTTTCTCGAGGGCTCGGCAGTTCTTCTTGGAGCTCTTGAGTTCGTCGGTGAACCATGGGGCCTTCTTGCTGCCGGGTCTGCTAGGCGGGGTCCTCAGCGGGGCGAGTTCGTCCGCGCAGTTGCTGATCCACTTCGTGATGTTATCGGCGGCCTGGCTGGGGTTCGCTGAGCTGGCAGGAGGGTGTTGGCTCAGGGAGGTGGCGAGCTGGTCTGCTGTGATCTTGTTCCAGCTTCTGCGGGCGGTGTGTTGCTGGTGTTGGTGGGTCGTCGTTCTCTTGAAGGTGAAGTGGACGCAGCTGTGGTCCGTCCATTGAAGCTCTGTGGCGTGGCTGAAGTCGATGTCTGTGCTGGATGAGAAGACGGCGTCGAATGTGTGTCCGGCGAGGTGTGTGGGGGTGGACACCAGTTGCTTGAGTCCCAGGTTGGCGAGGTTGTCGAGCAGGGTGCTGGTGTTGCGGTCGTTGTTGTTCTCCAGATGGAAGTTGAGGTCTCCCAGGAGGATGTAGTCAGCGGAGGGGAGGGCATGCGGGCTGATGAAGTCGGCGATGTCCTCGCTGAATTGCGTGCGTGGTCCAGGGGGTCGGTAGATCAGGGTGCCTCTGAGGGTGGTGTTCGGGTTGGTGTGGATCTGGAAATGCAGGTGTTCGGCGCTGGTCAGGGTGTTGTCGGTGCTGGTCGTGAGACGGATGGTGTTCCTGTGGATGATGGCGATGCCTCCTCCCATCTGGTTGGCGTTTCGGTCCCTCCGGACGATCTTGTAGCCCTCTGGGATAGCGATGGCGATGTCGGGAGCTGAAGAGGCGTTCATCCAGGTCTCCGTGAGGAAGGCAACGTCAGGGGCTGTGGCGTCTAGAAGGTTCCAGAGTTCGATGGCGTGTCTGTGGACGGAGCGGGTGTTGAGCAGGATGCACTTGAGGTGGGTGCTGCTGGTGTTCGGCTTGGCGGGTGCTGGTGCGAGGCTGGTCCGGGTGCAGAAAAACTTGCAGGCGTGGCAGCTGAAGGGTCCGTGGGTGCGTCTTGGAGTGGCTTGGTGGCATTCTGGGAGTCGGCCGGTGTTGAGTGCGGTGAGGGTGGCGGCTGAGTACGTCAGGCGGGTAGGTCGAGATCTTCGAGATCCAGGGGTCCTGGCGCTGGTCGCGATCCGGTCGCGGACGGGCGCAGACGGGTTTACCTTTGGCGCGCCTTCGGCGCACAATCGGCGCGCCCGCTGCGCGTGACCGCTGCGCGTTTGCACGGTCGCCATTTAAGGCCAAGTGCGCGGGTGGGCGGGGCAGCTGGGAGGCGGGAGCGGGGAGGGTTACAGAAGACAAAAGGGGCGGGGACAAGCGGCGGTGGCGGGAAGGGAGGGCGGGGGGCGGCGCGGTAGGCGGACAACAAGGAAGGAGAGCAAACACTTAAAAAATGCAAAAACAGGCACAAATTAGCGCAAAAAGCGGGGAGAAAACAGAGATACACAAGTTAAACAAGGCAAGCACAAAAAACCGTCAAAACAAGGGAAAAAACGCTCGCAGCGGCGGCAGCCGCCAAACGAGGCAGCAGCGAGGCAGAGGGCAGGCAAGGGGCACACGCAGCAGCTGGTGGCCGTGCGGCGCGGGGGTATCCCACAAGTGGGTCACACTCACCTGTGTCGCACGGTCGCCATTTAAGGCCAAGTGCGCGGGTGGGCGGGGCAGCTGGGAGGCGGGAGCGGGGAGGGTTACAGAAGACAAAAGGGGCGGGGACAAGCGGCGGTGGCGGGAAGGGAGGGCGGGGGGCGGCGCGGTAGGCGGACAACAAGGAAGGAGAGCAAACACGTAAAAAATGCAAAAACAGGCACAAATTAGCGCAAAAAGCGGGGAGAAAACAGAGATACACAAGTTAAACAAGGCAAGCACAAAAAACCGTCAAAACAAGGGAAAAAACGCTCGCAGCGGCGGCAGCCGGCAAACGAGGCAGCAGCGAGGCAGAGGGCAGGCAAGGGGCACACGCAGCAGCTGGTGGCCGTGCGGCGCGGGGGTGTCCCACAAGTGGGTCATATACTATTGACTCACAAGTGTACCCCAGTAAACAGACTGGAGTGTACCTATAGTGCATGGAATCAATTTAGAGAGGAAGCAGCTAGGCTGGGGCCTGAATAGCAGGATCCCAGCCAAACTAAGTCACAAACCATCAAAACACCAGGAAAAAAGTAGGGGCAACCATGTAGTCAGATTCCACCTTCCTACATAACCCCCTCAATTGAAAGGAGATTAGGCTAACCTTGCCCAGTTAAGCCTTCAATGAATACGTGGCCATGTAAGGAAACACCTGCACATGCATGGGAGCCCCCTTTCGTATGGTCCTCTAAGCAATCCCTCCCCCTAAGGGTATGAGAGGGTCTCTACCATGGGGTCTCCCTACCTGTGCTATGTGTTGGTACAGTAAAAGGCTGGTGAGGTGGCTGAGTGGGGAAGTGAGGCCCTAATAAGGTTCTTCTCAGCTTTCTCAGATCACTGGTCACCATTGATGCCTTTTTTTCCATGACTGAGTTGCACTATGCTCTAAGGGTCAACCTCTGGCTGCCTACAGCTGGGTGGTGGGTCCCATTGGGTGAAACACTGGAGGGACATGATAGGTTTGTGAGTGAGCAAACAGTGAGACACAAGTGGAAGGAAAAGCGGCAGCGGTTGCAGCTTTGGCAGCTTTGAGGAAAGTGGCAGCTTCGGTACAGCGATGCACCAGAACTTTGTACCTGGAGCACCGTGAGCGCCGTGAGCACCGTGAGTGTTGTGAGTGCCGTTAGCTTGAGTTTAAGCTGAGACCTGTGGAGACATAGAGCCGAGTGACAGAGCTGAGCTGAGTGCCGGAGACACCTGGGCACTACTGACTGCACCACCATTAACTGATTGTGGATACTGCTCGCTGTATGTATCGCTGTATCTATTGTATCTCACTGTATCCGCTGTAACACCCAGGTGGGGGCAAAGCGGGAACGTGGGCACTGTTCCCGCGTTACACAGAGACAAAACCAGTTGAAAGCAGGAACTGCATCCGCCTCTGTTGTGAACGTATCTAGGACCCTAATTAAATATTCCCGATTTATGCCCTTATGTGGTTATGACAAATCATATCCTTATAGAGGCATAAGAATCATATCCATATTTAGTCATTGCCAAAGCAGTCGAAATACAGCAAGGCTACTTCCATAGACTAGTAGAAAGTACAACGCGTTTTTTAAACAAACCAAACCTCCAGCAGGCCGGGAATTCCCCCTGCTTTTGTTTTGATTTGTCCTAGAAATCCTGAGAGTCCTGAAAGAACTGCCAGTTCTTAGTGACAGTTCTTAGTGACGTCTTATATCCAACCTTAGGTCAAACTCTGCACCTTCCAGGTATAAAATAACCAGCATTTTCCTTAAGTAACACGCTGTGGTTTGGAGCAGAGCGGCTATCTACTTACCCAAAGCCCAGCTGATGTGAGTGCTGAAGGAAGCCGACCCTCCCATTGACGCACTGACAGAGACGCTGTCTTTTCTCCTGCCGAGAAATCCAGCTCCAGTGTTCCCAGTCACCCTTGCGGGTTGCTGGGAGATCGAGTCCTGGGAAAGAGATATAAGACCTCCTTCATTCTAAAACCAAGGTACGGAGCTGATTAGACCCTTAGAGAACTCTTGAACCCGATTCTTTGCAAAACTAACTTAACTTAAACTGCAGCTCACTTACTCCTCCCCACGTACTAGGCTTAGGTTAGGTACACCGGGGTAGGCGTATTTTAGAAGCACCAGTTGAGTACGTTTAGTCACCTTTTATCATTGTATGTAACTGTATATATTTTATCCGTTTTAAGTATCATATGGCTCAGAAACCATATAAATGCTTTTACAGTATCATTTCATAATACTCCTTTTACTGTACGCACTTTACTTTCTGAGTATTGCAATTGTGGCAATTTACTTCTCTTGCATGAGAAAGAAGACTGCTCAATAAATAACAACTTTTATTGAAAACGCCAGTCTCTCTATTTCTCTGCACTCTTGTGAAACTAAGCATGCACGATTGACTGAGTGAAATAGATATCTATTGTTTTCACACAACTCTGGAGATATACTCCTTTTTCTGGAGGGAGCAAAGTTGTCATGTTTATGCGGTTGTCAGAAACTAATCCCTTCTTGTCTAATCAGGAAAATTAACTCCTTCCTGGTCATTCAAGAACGTTTCTAGTGACCTTTGAGCTAGCTGGCATACCTTATTAAGTCTAACATATTCAGTAGAGACCTAGTCAGTAGAGACCTAGTCGACCCAGTCCTATGTCTAAACTACCGTTTATGTTATTTCAATGCGCAGAGCCTATTGGGAATATTGGGAATATAGGAACTACACTACACCTCGAGGACTGAATAAATCAATTATGCTTCCTTTCTCTTCTCGATGTGAACCCTGTTTCCTGTCAGAACCGACATCGCGAAAACCACCATTTTAAATATACTACTACCTATTTCAAATCTTTCTTTACTCTACTTGTCTTTCCATGCTAAATGCGCTACTTGTATACACCATTTATCTTCCTTGTATAATGCAACTTTAATTTGTTATTTGTGGCACCTATTTTACCTTATTATATGTTATATGTTGCATTAACGTTTTACTCAAAAATGCCTCTCAAATACTACTGCTACGCCTGATGCATGAATTCTGTTTCCTTTGCCTCCTTATTTACAAAGTGTCATCTACGCTCAATATGATGTCATCCAGTTCATAAACCTGAAATTGGTCTCTTTTCAACCCAATTATACCCTACTACCCTATTGCACTGTTTTATTTTGTGTCCCAAATATTCACCAACGGAATTTGTGGGTTTTTGCTTTTGTTTATGTATTATCTTTTTTCAAACTAATGGATATGCTACTATGGTAAATCTAACCTACTACATGTGATGACCGCTGGTTCATCACACACCATTCCTCCTTCTACATTATGAACCTTATATTAACTACTAATGTAAATTGATCGTACAATGCAATCGCATACTGACATGTGTATTTCACTTACATTTAAGAAGCCCGCTTGTGTACATTTATTATTCTTATATTATATGCTCTACATGCTTCCTGCCGCTCCTTATGTCTCTACTCTCTTCTTGTCCCTTTCTCTCCTATCCTATTCCCTGGCTATTTTTCATTGCCTCCTCAATCTCCCATGTTTCTATTCCTACCTGTGTGATTCCCAAAACATATAGATTTGTTGCCTCTCCCATGTGTCTTTGTTGTAAATATGATGTGCCTTACTAATCTAAACAACTATACGTTGTGTGCCTTTACTCCCTTCTTTTTCCCCCTCACTCCCCACCTACCCATTTCTCAGTTACTCCACAAACTAACAAAATTCACTTTCCTCTTTCTTCACTGACCTTATTAACATTCCTCTTTTCTTTCATGGGAATACACACCACCCTCCTCCTTTGCAAATTATGAAAGCATGTACAGCCCTGAGGAAGCCCCAGGCTGGTTGGCCATGCAAAGGGGTGAAACACGTGTTGGCTGTTTCTTCACTCACTCTTACGGATAGAGTGACAGGACTATCTTAAACACGTTACAAAAAAAAACAGTACGTGATCGGAACTTTTACAGACAGAATAGGTGAAACTAATCTTGCCCTGACAATCCTGTTGAACCTTGCTTATATTAGGGGTAAGGCGTTTCCCCCAGTCAGGGGCAAGAATCAAAGAAGAGAATTTTCACTCATTTTAGGGCCAGTAAGGGATCAGGACCGCGCACCCCTCATCTCTAAAAACATTCCAGCACCAGCCAGTTTATGGCTTTCTTTTTAAAAATAAAATGGTATCTGGTGGCAGTGGTGAACAGAAGCCATACCCTGTGGAGGAGAATGTACCAGATGAAAAAGCAACCCATCACATGGAAAGATTTCACCATCCCTGCCAGAGAAAAGTAAATCATGTCAACGTACGTGAAGGGCATTTTTTGTGTTAGAAGAACCTCTCCAGGGATACATCAAATAAATATTTATGTGGAACAACAAGTGTGCTGACATACCATTCCAGTAGTTGACCAGAGCTGAGGGGGAGTGCAATAAACCATAACCCCTGGGGCCTGATGTATTCTTTAAGGGCCATCCTCCCTGAGCCCATTAATGGCCCTAGGACCCCATCTCCCAAGCTTGGCTTACTAGATTGGTCCCACTGCCAGGATATAGTGGTTTCCCTGCCTGCACTAGAAAGTGGTACAAAAGGAGGGTGGTGATGGACGGATCTGTTGACTGGGAGTGAGTGTTTGATTAGTTCAGATGCTCCGTCCATCACCACCCCCTTTTGCACTAGAAAGTGGGTTTGACAGCCTTTAGGGCCTTGTGACCAACCCCCTTCAAATAGGGGGACAGTCCCTGCAGCCAACCCACTATCATGCAGAGCTTTGGATTGGATTTACAGACGGTGTTTAAATCATACTTCACTTTAAAAAAAAGAAAAATCACTGAAAAAAAATGAAGGTTAAAATAATGTTATACTTAGGATAAACTTTCAGTTACAACATATTGTAGTTGACACTCTAAGAACCCCTGAAATTCACCAGTCATAAATATGGTTATGTCAAGTAACTATAACATGGGCCCTAATGTAACAATGACTCATGCCCTCGCCATGCACTGCAAATCACCCCGTATGTTGCATCACTCATGACATCTTCAATGACATCATTGATAATATCACCGCAACATTTACAGTCCAATTATTGTTGAGAAAATGGTGCATTAATTGATAACTGCAGTTTGAGTACAGGAAGAAATTTTTTTCTTCCACTCATTTAATCGTCTTTAATGGTAAAGGTGATTTTTCAGTTACTGTTCTGAAAAAGGCTTTTTTTTAGAAAGTTTACATTTGTGTGTTTAAAGCATATCCTTCCTGTTACTGTCCAGAAACATATGACTGTGAATTGCTTCCCTATTGTGTGTCTTGAATGTGGACAAAGCAATACAAAAGGGGATGATGGACCGGGCGTTTGAGCAAGTCAAACACTCCACCCAGTCAAATGATCTGGGTTTAATCCATCAGAATTCTTTAGCTCACTCCCCCACCCCAGTTCAGTCATGGCCATATGCAAATCAGTCTGACCCTGTGCCTCATGGGAACAGTCCAGCACAAACTGCCAAACCATGACTTCCCTGGACCGGAAACAAACATCCTGGGACTGGTTTTGGATTCATAATCCTCATCAGCCAGGCAATCTTGAATCCAGTGGCAAAGTGAGCAAGGGACTCATGTCCGAGCATACCCTGCCATCTTAGGGCGAACAAAGCAATACAAAAGGGGATGATGGACGGAGCGTTTGAGCAAATCAAACACTCACCCCCAGTCAACTGATTTGAGTTTAACCCATCACAATTCTTTAGCTCACTCCGCCACCCTAGTTCAGACATGGCCATATGCAAATCAGTCTGACCCTGTGCCTTATGGGAACAGTCCAGCCCGAACTGCCAAGCCATGTCTTCCCTGGACCAGAAACAAGCATCCTGGGACCGGTTTCGGATTCATAATCCTCATCAGCCAGGCTATCTTGAATCCAGTGGCAAAGTGAGCAAGGGACTCATGTCCGAGCATACCCTGCCATCTTAGGGCGAACAAAGCGATACAATACATATATGTGTACAGACATTGGGGAAAGGTACCTGGTATAAATAAAGTAAATCTTCCTAATATGATGGTTGGGATGGAGTTGGTCCCTACCCTGAAAAAATGTCAAAGGACCTGATCTGCAGTACACATAAAGGAACTTAATACATGCTTGCCCTTGCCTTTTTCCCCTAGACAGATTGTAGCCAAACCAAATGTAAGGGAAACAAACTGGCCAAAAGCTAGTTTAGGAATAAGCAAGGACAGCCCCTACACAAAGACTGACACTGGTTATAAGAACCTCTCAATATAACACTCCTGGGCCTTTAGAAAGTTTCAGAAGAAGCACTGGAGAAGTAAGACTGAACCTGCTTGCTTTGAACCCAGCATCCCAAGAAAGGAATCCAAGCGTAAATTGATCTATGGGTATACAATATGCTTCCAGAGGCCTTCCTGCAACTGTCCAATTTTCCAGAATTAGCTGGACCTGCCTGAGCCATGCTTACATCTTCTGTACCCTTGTTTAGCATCATTGCGAACTATCCCATGCCAAAAACTCAAGCACAGGTGAACCTGAGGCCGCACCATATGTGGTGGTTATGACAGGGGTCCCAGAATTGGAGGCTCCTGGAGAGGAATCCAACTGGTCGTTATTCAACAAGGTCCGCCATTGACTTAACCAAAATCGGCCTCTACCCCCACATCGTTCAAGTAAGATCCTGACGGTGCGGAGGGTGGCACCAGAGGAAAACTGTCCAGGGAGATTGTGTGTTGATCATCTTTGCGGATCCACACATTGCTGCCCATGTCTGCTCATGGGACACCCAAGATAAGTTCGAGGGTATAGCTACCAGGCGACTTTCCTTTTTTAATCCCCCAAGGAGCGGCCCCACTCGGGACCATGTAGTTGATAGTAACTGGTATGGAACAGGGCACCGTGACTGGGGTCGGAAAAGGGGACCCTGGGGGGAGCAGCCAACCATGGAGCCAGCACGTAGGGATAACTGGGGTGGCTTTCCGATCATAAACAGGTTTAGCTGCCTGGATATTATGGATTGACATGCAAAATCACCAAGTCTCTTAAATAAGGCGAAAGTGGTTCCCACTGCTGTGAACAATCCTGATATTAGGAAAGCGGGCCCCATAGCTGCCTACAACTCTGATAACAGCAGGACTATAGAAACCATTCAAACAAAGTTGCCAATGGGCAATGGTTACAATAATTCACCCCCGAAATTAGTTAGCTCCTTTAACGCGTCTGGTGAGTCTATTGCCTGTGCGCAGGGTGGGAATAATGGAGTTACCCCTGACATGCCTGTCACAGATCATAGGGTTATCCATATGCTATCCTGGAATGTGGCTGGGTTGCAAAAAAAGATGCTCCTGCCAGAATGGAATGCGTTCATTGAGAAATTCGATGTATGCATGTTCCAAGAAACCTGGAGCTTGCTCCCAGTGTACAAATCCAGTTATGTAACTTTCTACATGCCCGCATCAAGTTGTGGCAAGGGTAGACCAGCGGGAGGATTGCATATTTGGGTAAAAATTGGATTGAACTGGGATATCACTATCCATGATTCAGCGACTAGGGATATCTTACATCTCTCTTTCGCAGGACACATTAAGGGAAGTAGGATAAATCTATTTAATATCTACTCTAGAGGGACTCCGAGGGACACAGCTTCATGCACATTGACATCCCTAGAAGAGGTATCAGCCAAATTCCCACCAACCTCTAAAATTATAGTGGGAGGGGATTTTAAATGTACATTCGAACCCCTATCTAGGGACGATCCCCTGGGTTTAGAGGAGGAGGACTCCATGGTCTATCCCAGCCCTGACATTAATTCCAATTAGAAAATGGTCAGCAAGGGCAATCCAGATCAATGCCTTGTCCATGGAATTTAATTTAAGAGTGCTAAATGGCAGGACAACTTCTGACCGCGAGGGAGCAATGACCTTTAATAGGCTCAATGGCCCGTCGAGAATTGATTACATCTTACTGGATGTCACACTGTGGTGCGACCGAATAGACATGGAGGTCATTCCCTCCACAACCCCACAACCACAACCCCTTATGTATGAAGATCAGGTGGGGTAAACTAAAAGGAAGTGGAAATAAAGTCCCTCTGAGGACGACCAAAGAGGTTGTCCCCTTCAACGGTAATTGCAGGCTGACATGGGATAAGATTCAATTCCAGGAAGGGAATCTTCATAGGATCAGGGCGCAAGTAGCAGATTTGACAGTAGAGTTGGAGGCTCTCGAACTGGAAAAAGGTAGTACCCAGGGGCCGTCCTTCTCCTTGGCTTACAAAAACGCAATAGAGGAAGTGGGACAATACTCTGTAATTCAGGGTAAAAGTGGCAGAGGGAACAATAAAGTGGTTAAAATTAGTAACCCGTGGTATTCAGATCAGTGCAAGGCAAAACGAAAGGAGGGTAACAGTCGCCCTACTTAATAAGAATCCCTCACTAGTTAGAGTGGCTAGGAAGGATTTTGCGAGGGTGTTAGTGTTAGCTAAACGAGAGTGGGAGGAACAACATTGGCAGGATCTCAAAACCGCTGCCATTAAGAAGAATGCCACGCTGTTCTGGGAATTGATTAACAAGGCTAGGCAGCAAAACATACCACCTATTGCTAACCACATAACAGAACAGCAATGGTATTCCCACTTCTCTGTACTGTACGGCGGGATAGAAGTGACCTGTTCACCCCCTTAGACCCTGATAGTAGGACCCAACCCTCACTGGTACACGAAGAACCATTTCTGCCCTCTGAGGTATTAATGGTCATTAGACATCTGACCCCTAGGAATGCAGCTGGCCCGGATGGGATACCAGGGGACCTCCTTTTGAACGATCCTGTTGCCTGGGCCAGACTCATCGCTTTAATAATGAATTTTATCTCAAAGGGTTACCCTGTGCCAGACTCATGGAAGGGAGCAGAGGTGGTGACTGTGTATAAAAAGGGCACCAGAGATGATCCTGCCAATTATAGACCCATCAGCCTGATTGACGTGATCCAGAAAGTGGTTGGCAGGGTCATCATCCCCAGGGTGGGTATTTGGATGGAAGAGGAGCACGTTATTTCTCATTTCCAGGCAGGGGTCAATCAAAAGTTGGGCACGATGGACCAGGTCTTCCGCTTTTTGCGATCTATTGGAAGACTGTGACCATCAACAAGAGTAGTTTCTACTTGGCATTCATAGATCCCAAAACAGCGTTCGACCTGGTCCATCGTGCTAGGTTGTGGGACATTCTGGAGAAGATGGGCTTCCCAGGGCCACTTCTGGGATTCATTATAAAGCTCCATGAGGGGAATTATGCGAGGATCAGATGGGGCTCCCAGGGACAATTGACAGAGAGGGTGCCCGTGAGAAGTGGAGTCTGCCAGGGATGTGTGATGGCTCCGACCCTGTTCTCCCTCTTTGTGAATGGAGTGGTGGACCATCTGAGGGAGGAAGCGGCGAATGCGCCATCCCTGGCGGGGGAAAAAACACCTACCCTACTCTTCGCGGACGACACCATCTTGATCTCTAAAACCCCCACAGGCCTCCAAACGCTCTTGGACCGTTTTAGTGTGTTTTGCACTGACAGAGGCCTCACCATCAACAACTCTAAAACAAAGCTTATGGCCATTTCACCTTCCAAGAGATTCAGGAACAATATTTCGCTCAATGGTGCCCGCTTGGAGTTGGTTGACTCCTTCGACTATTTGGGTGTTATGGTAAATAGCCGGATGAAATAGAAAGATCACTTGGCCAAATTGTTAATAAATCACAAAAGAGTCTCAGGGGTGGTTTTAAGGGAACAACGGGAGTCGACCAGTAAACCTGTGGCACCGACTCTCGCCTTTTCACGTATTACTGTTTGAGTGCTACAGAAATACCTTAGGCATTGATGCTTTTGTGTCAAGCTACCAGACCATTAAGTACTGGTTTATTTAGTGGCTTTTGTAGTTCACTTGTAGTTCACTTGACAAGGATTGTGTTTATAACTAAATAACACAAATTTCTTAAAATGTACAGAACCATCTTCAAGACAATCCAGCTTTGCATCAACCGCAAAATTGACCCACTAGGACCTTATTCCTTGGGCAATTGCAAAGCCATTACCTTCACTAATGAAAAACGAGGATGATATGATAACACATTGACAATAACAATCCTTCCATTCCTATGCCTCCCATCCCTTTAAACCCACTAAAGGTGTGTTTGCTTATCCTCTAATTTAAATGTCCTTGAAAAGAGAAATAGTTCCCGTGGATCCCTTCATATATATGGTATTGTCCTAAATGACTCATACCAAATCTAGAATTTAAAACCAACTGGCCCTATAAGACTTGTAACTAATTTTCTCATCCCTTTATCAGCTCCTCTTTGGATCTAATTTTTCTGTGTGATAGCTTTAAAAGGGCCATAAAGTCACAAATCCATATTTGTACCTATATTTACCTTTACAGAAACCATAAGGTGAGATCTCAGTGGTTTTATCAATGAAAAATAGTACTTAGTTTTACCAGATGTGCTTTTGTGCTATAGTCTCCCAACACATTGGCGTGTCATTGGAGAGATAGGGTTGGGTGATTTTAGACTGCCAGGTTTTATATTTAACTCTAAGCTCACATTGTGTGTGGAGTGGCCCTAAAATATTGTATTGTTGTGATTTACATGTCATGCATTTCAAATTTGACAGTCCAAACATCAGAGCTTTTATTTCTTTTTTCACTGGGATGTTTCAACATATTTGATGGACAGGCATGTCGTAAGACACGAGAATGTTCAGATGCTTCCAAATGCTAGATGTCTAACCCAGTGATGAAGCATTCCACCAACCAATGAGAAGAGAATTATGAGATGATAATCCACTAAAGATCCGGTAACCATGAGGGGAGTATTTGGTGTATGTTCACTATAAATTAATGAGGAAGACTACAATGTAAAACATCCTCTCACTTTCCCACTTGAGTTTAACGTTCATTAAACAGTCTGAAGACATGAAGGTACCAGTGCATAAACAGGTACAAGTCAGAGTGAGGAACTAAATCAACACTTTTAAAATCATGATCTGAAATTCAATTGGTATGGAAATAAAGATTTTCTACAAAAGTGGTGTGACTAAAAAGAATCCAGGGTAGCTTAGCAAGCCTTTTATTTATCTGTGATTCCGTGTTCCCGAGTAAGTGATAATGAAAGCCCAAGAATAAAGCACAGAAGATGACTCCTTCTATTACACTTCTAATCGGGGTGTCAAAACCTTCATTTCATGAACTACCCTTTTGTCGTGTTTGCTCCTCTCTATGAGAACTCATATTCTTTATAGGAGTTATGAATAGAGAAGCTGGATAGGAATACAAAGTACAACTGTGTTAATGCAGAGCAACATACGTACCCTGTGGCCTGAAGCTCACAAATCATCTTCATAGCGTGACTATAATCCATGCTATCAGGTTCATTCTTCAACCATTTCTGCATCTCTTGGATGGATTTGTCATCAGCGCAGGCAAATGTGATCTCGTTGAAATAGTCACAAAGTGGAAGAGTGTAATAGGCGAAGGGCCCAAGGCAAAGTGCAATGAGGGAGTCTCCTTTAACATCACCTGTTTACAAACACATTCATACTGGAGTGAAACATGAATCTATAACATGTACATGTTGCTTTCTCATCAGCAAACTAGAATGAATAAACATGTTCAGTATGCACATCATTTTCATTTATAAGTTACATATTGTGGTGTTCTTGCATCACATGAATCTGTCATATCCCCTCTGAGGCTCTCCTTTGACCCTCATTACCAACCCAGATGTAACTACAGTGTCTAATTTGGGACTCGGCTTCAGTATCTGGTTGGTAAAGTAAGTTGGAAGGTTATCTCTTTCTGTCCTATATTTCAGAGGTGTTATTCAGTGGGGGTGAGTGTGTTTTTTTTTTTTTGTCAAAAGAACCTGCACCTCTTTTAGACTATGAAATGTTCTGCTGTCTGTTTTTGCCTTGGATACATTTACACCTAGGGCTATAAGAGTTCCCATTCAAGTGGTTAGGATTCAAACATCTAAATGATTCTTGCATCTACCCCTCACAGTGCCTGCCCCAATGTCAGGTAACTTGGCCATATTTGTTACAGGGTAGTGTCACTTTTGGACCAAACAAATGGTGCATGGCTGACATAATCATCAAGTGCAATTTCTCAAAGCACACAATCCAACCTTGCATGACCCTGAGTGGCACCATAAATCTGGAGTAACCTAAAGCAGCACATTTTGCAGTATTGTGTTACTCTGACCTAGGGAAGCACTCCGTAGGTGGCATGTGGGTGTTCCCACACAACACCCATGGATTGTGGCCATATTTACCGTAAGTGGTAGGCCTGCAAAAGGGTGAAAACTGCTACAAATCCCCTGGGGTGGCACAACAAGGAAAACTATCTTTAATACTCCTTGGTTTTTCCATTTCTATGTGTGCCGCATTCCGAGGAAAATACCTCAGGAGTTGCTAACGATGCCGGCACCAATGGTCTGTGTTAGCGCTAGGCAGCACATTGTGCACCAGTACTAGAAAAAGTTTACAATGTGTTATATAATGTTAAATACAGTGCACTGCCCTATTGGTGTAATGTAGTGCAGCACAGCAGTAAGGTTACATGCTGCACTACATGACATATCGGCAAATATGCTCCTTACTTTCTCTGTGGCTACATTCTGCAATCAATACAACCTTGTTTCTCAGTACTGACTCCCGCTCAATGGAGATAACAGGCAGCTCTCCCCAGGCTGTCCCCCTTCACCAGCAGGTTTCTTACTGTCCATGAATTCCTTCTCAGATATCTTGCAGCTTTCCACCAGAAGGGTTGCCTGGCTGCACAACAAGTTCAATCCCAACAATAAGTGCCTGACTCATAGCTTCCATTCAGTGCCAGACCTGTTTGAAAACATCTGCTTGTGAATTGACCATGAGAAAATGATATTGATTGGTTAGACTGAGTAACCCTGTATCTAATGGGGCAGAACATTAAGGCTCTGTTTAAACTAGATATGTATTTGACTTTTATTTAGCAGGTGCCATGACGAATTGTTATAGTAGGTCCCAATTTGTGTGCTTATCTATTACTTTTATTATATTAATTGTACTTGTGCAGTATTATATAGCGTGAAACTAATTCCACAGGTCATCAATGCACTTTAAGTAGGAATTACATATGCAGTAGCAACAGTGTAGACAACATGAGGAGCATAGCGATAAGAATCATATCAATGGGAATTACATTGGTGTCAGATACAATAGAATTAGTGATGTCAATAAGGAAAACAAAGTCATTAACATTCTATAGAAGAAGATTAGAGGCAAGAAAAATGTTAGTTTTCTGAAGAGAATTTAGTTGAACCATTCCAGCCTGCCAGTGTCTAATTAGTTTCAATTATCTATTATAAAGGAAGATGATGTTATGAGAAGAATTGTAAGTGTTCTAAATGGCTCACAAGATGGATTGGTCCTTATAGAAGATGCAATAGAGATGCATGTTTTGTAAGCACTCCTCAAGAGAGTTTGCTTTAGGGTTGTGCTTTTCTTAATGTTGAAGTATCAGTGGTAGAAGGTCTGTTCAAGTGTGTGCTGAGTATTCATGTGGCCCTGTGAATTATAAAGGCTCTAGGCCTTAATCGACATTGAACCTTTTAGCCCCAGTGACTAGGTGAGCTGCAAAGTGAGGCTGGCATCAAAGGTGCTTGGTGCGTTCTGGGAATACCAGTTGAAAGTGTTCTGCCAGGGTCTTATTTAGCAAGGAAAGGAGTGTGAGTTATAGGTTTGAAAATTTGAGGCTTGATCTCTTTGAAGAGTCTGATTCGATATTGGACACCTTAGGTAATGTATTAGTGTGGGAGAGTAGATTAAAGTTTTGAACAATCATAAAATGGTTCACTGAATCAAATGCGGAGGATAGGTATGTGATGCAGAGAGCATTATCCACTACATGTAGCATCACTGTCTCCGTCCGGACTGATGGTCATCGAGGAGGATGATTCCATTTATGTGGTTGCCTATCTGTCTTCCAACATAACGGGAGTTTGCAAATCGGGTAAACGTTGTTAAGTTTGAAGTTAGCATCTGTTCTTTTGTTTTAATTTTAAGGAAAGGAGTGACTTGGTCATTCTTCAGGCAGTTGAGCACTATACCACAGAAGCGGGATGAGTATTTTATGCAAGTGAAGTAAAGGATGAGGAATGAGGGATAAAGATCTTTTCTTGAAAGTCGTGAATGCAATGGGGTGAGGACAATGAGATGCTATACTGATAGAGAAGGTTGTTGCAATGGCAGATTGAGTTATCAGCTCAAGGGAGGTCCAGCATCTCAAGATTTGCAGGATTGTTTTTCTTCTAGAAAAAAAGAGTTATCATTGAGTCAATGGATGTGAAACCTTGGTATAGGGTTGTGATTTTTCTGAATGTTGGAAATTCCAGTGGCAGAACATCTGTACACGAGTGTGCCAGGTATTTACATGACCTTGTGAAATATGAAAGGCTCCAGCTCTCATTAGGAAACTTTATAAGCATGATCAGATTTGGAGTGCTGTCCCCACTGAGCAGCTGACTGAGGCTGCCTTCAAAGGTGCTTGGTGCCAGGGTCTAATTAAGCTTAACCTTTAGTTTTGAGAATTAGAGGCTCAACCCACCTTATGTTTTGATCAAGCATTACATGCATACCATCCAGGATGGAATCACTGTTTCAATGCTGCAACCAGATCTAAATCCTGAGTGATGGTCATGAGGAGGTTGCTTTGATGTATGTGTTTGTTAACCTGTCTTGCATTATAACAGGAGCTTGTGCTGAGGGCAACAGATGTTAGGATTGGTGAAGTAAGCAATTCTTTTTTTAAAGTGGGTGACTTGACCATTCTTGAGGCAGTCAGGCAATATCCAATGGCTGAGGGTTGAGCTGATTTTGGAAGTGAAGTAAGGAATGAAGATATTCTCTTGAAAGTAGAGGGTGGGGTGGGTGAGAAGAATGATAGGCTAGTCTGATAGCAGAAAATATTTTTCCAATGCCAGATTGAGTTATCACTTCATTGGGGGTGCTATCATCCTTAGATATGGAAAACTGTTTTTTTTCTAGGAGACTAGTTATCACTGGGAGGGATAGCTCAGTGTCTTATATTTTTTCTTGAATGAATTGATGAGGCTTTCACAGCTTTCTTTACCATTTGGGAGAATGATTTAAGATGTGGTTGGCTTCTTGATGATCTCAAATAGCTTTGTTTATTTATTTGTATCCATACTATTTGTGTCTAAAGAATTTAGCTTTAGCCTTGCAAACATGGCATTTGCATTCTGCATTTTATTCGAAGCTATTTCAGACTGAAAAAAAGGGGGGCACATTTATTTGTGAATTCTGACTTGAAAGGTTTTAAAACAAATTATTGTCTGACACAGTCAGTATTGTCCTTTGACTTCATTAGCTTTGACACTATTTTGATCTTATTAAGGTTTGAAGTGCATGAACCATGGAGAACGAAACAAGAAAGTGATCAAGGTGGCATTCAGTAAGATTTTTTCTGCTAATGAGGCGGTTGAGAATAGACCCTTTCTTAAAGGGTTAGGTTTGGGACAGAACTGTAAAGCAACTCCACTCCAACCATTGCGGAAAATGATGGCCCCAACACCGATGCCAGAACCCTGCACAGATAGATCTCCAACAGCGCCAACACCATAGCCCCCTCAAGAAAAATAATAACACCCACGCCAAGAAAGCTAGATGATTCACCACCAAACTTCGAGAGTCCAAACGCACTTACCGCCACCTCGAAAAGGCCTGGAGGAACACCAAATCCACAGAAGCCCACAACAACTTCTGAGCCACCACCAAGGCCTACCACCAACTCATCAAAAAAAGGAGGAAAAAAGTGATTGAAGACAGAATCTCCACTCATGCACACAACAGCAAAGAACTCTTCAACATCATCAAGGAGTTCAACCAACCCACCAGCGAGTCACCAACATCCCTCCCTCACAAGACCTCTGTGACAAACTCAGCACCTTTTTCCACTACAAAATCAAGAGCATCTAAGACAACTTTGATGAAGACAACCAACACACTGAACCCTCACCCACCACCTGACACTCTGAAACCAGCAATAGACAACTGAACAGCCCTCACCACCGAAGACACACTGAAGATGATGAAGTTGGTTCACTTCAGGGACCCCACAGACCGTCGGCTCACCACATTTTCAACAGAGCCGCCAACACCTTCGCACCCATGCTCTGCTACACCAACAACCACTCCCTGGCTACCGCCTCATTTCTCAATGACTGGAGATCTACCCCCACCTGAAGAAACCCTCGGGTAATCCCACTGACCTCAGAAAATACAGACCCATCTCCCTGCTCCCGCTCCCAGCGAAAGCCATAGAGAAAGCCATCAACAGCCAACTCGCCATATCGACTCCACCCAATCCGGCTTCAGAAAAAAACACAGTACGGAAATAGCCCCCCTTGCTGCAAAAGATGACATCCGCACCTTACTGGACAAAGGAGAAACAGCAGCCATCATCCTCTTCATCCTCTCAGCGGCATTCAACACAGTTTCTCACCGCACTCTAATACGCAGACTCCACAACGCAGGGATCCAAGACAAGGCCCTCGTCTGGATCCGCTCCTTCCTTTCCAGCAGAACGCAGTGAGTCAGACTCCCAGCCTTTTCTCTCGGACACTACACCTACCACCTGCAGAGCCCCCCAGGGGTCCTCCCTCAGCCCTACTCTCTTCAACATCTACATGGCTCCGCTCGCCCCCATCGTCAGAACCTATGGACTCAACATTGTGTCATACACAGACGACACCCAACTCATCCTCTCCCTATCCAACGAACTCAACACCGCCAGACACAACTTTCGAGAAGGCAAGGAAGCCGTTGCCAAATGGCTGAAAAACAGCAGCCTTAAACTAAACACTAACAAAAAAGAAGTACTCATCATGGGCCCAAACCCTGATGCCTAGGAATGACACCTGGTGGCCCCCTGCCCTTGGAAGCCTGACCCCCCACACAGACTATGCATGCAACCTGGGAATCATCTTGAACTCATATCTCAAAATGGCGCACCAGATCAACGTTGTCTTGTCCTCCTCCTTCCACACCCTCCGCCTCCTACGTAAGACCTTCAAATGGATTTCCCTTGAACACAGAAAGACTGTTATATGCCTTAGTCACCAGCAGGCTCGACTAAAGCAATGAATTATATGCCAGAATAAACAAAAACCTCACTCGCAAGCTACAGAACATCCAAAACTCCGCCATAAGACTGGCCCTCAACCTGCCAAGACACTGCCACATCTCTGAGCACCTGCTCACACTCCACTGTCTGCCCATCGAAGCTAGAGTCACCTTCAAGATGCTAACCCACGCTCACAAGGCCATCCACAACACCGGTCCATCATACCTGAACATCTGAATCAAATTCCAAGCACCCCAAAAGAACCCTACAATCAGCCCAGGGCTCCTATGCTGTGGTCCCCAGCACCGGAAAGACCAGATCGGGAGGCTGCTCTTTCTCCTACTGTGCGGCCTGAGACTGGAACCACCTTCCGCTCCACCTCAGACAGACAACATCGCTCCCCATCTTTAGCAAGAAACCTCAAAACCTGATGGACTGAAACCTGTGACCCCCCCAACCCCTAGCGCCTTGAGACCCTTACGGGTGAGAAGTTGCGCTTAACAAACACCTGATTGATTAATTGAGTGATTGATATAAAGTTATTGTTGATCAGAAATAGGGTTAGTTGTGACACAGCTGAATCAGATTAATCTCTTCTGTTTAAATTGAAGTAATGCAGAAAGAAGCTTTTGGAGTTGTATTTGATCTATGAGATGTTTAATGAACAGCAAATTGAAATCAGGAGGGTGGTTGATTATGTGAATATTCAAGGCTGTGGGTTGGAGATCTTCATTGCAACAGAGAAACATTTGAATATGGGGGAATTCAGATACCATAAGGTTTCTGTCCTGTAAAGAACAACTTTGAATAATTGCAGCCTATCTAACTTGTTTACTGTCCCAATTACGGAGAATAGTACAGGATGGGAAGAGTTGGAGAGCCAATTTTCCATCAAGACATTTTGAGTCTAGTTGTGTGACTAGATCAAACCCACAAATTCAATACAGTTTCTGCTTTCGATCTGCAGTGGAGCAAACAATTAAACATGGATCTTTTGAGTGGGGAGGTATTCACTACTGTTTAAGGTGTTAATTTTAGTTTTCTTGGACAGAAAAGCAAACCATATATCTCTCTTGATACCAAGAATATAGTAAGAGCACCAGTTGCACTTTGGGAGGTGGGATTGATTTATGAAGATGTATGACTGTGATCTACAAAATTTAAAAGAGTGCTGGGTACAGCAGAAACTTGAGAAGTTGGGATGATGTCTTGTTATCCTCAAGAGTATTACTTGAGAACTGCATACAGTATGATTTGGGGGTTCAGAATGAATAGGAGATTGGGAGGTGAGAGAACTGAAAGAGATAGTCAAAGCTTTTATGTCACTCTTTAAGATACTTTTATGAACTATTCTGAGACAGAGAGACTTACTGGATTGGAGAGAAGTTTTGAGATGACCATCAGAGGTACTAGAGGATCACTGAGAGAACAGGAGAAGGTTGAACTTAGATTCAAGGGTGAACAGGATAATTTTCAATAGTAGAAGTGGTCAGATAAATGCGGCACATAAGAGAGAAGACGGTCCAGAAATCAATAAAAGTATTCTGATTATAGGTGGTCAGATGTGTCCTCATGTCATAAGGGGAAAATGGGTGTTAGTAAAGCAAGTTTTCCAGTCTGGAGACCTGTGAATGGGGCCAAGGGATGCTAAAGATGGGTGAGCAGCAATGATAATGCGGGGATTACCCCGCACTGCCATTACAACGCAGGAATTAACGACTTTCGCTGGAGGGCACTCTTGGATAGGGAATAGTTTAATTTTCTATCCAACTCCATTCCTACTGTTAACATGGGCTGGAGTTGGAATAGAAAATTTAACTATTCCACTATCCAGCGCCCTTCAGCGAAAGTCGTAGTAACGACTTTCGCTGTAATTCCTGCGTTGTAATGGCATGCGTGGTAATACCACGCGTTGTCATATCATACAACCCTAGAGATGATTCCAGTTCAGAAATATTAGGACACATTTTTTCGGTTAAAGCTTGATCCCCATTTGTGTGTCTGGAAGGAGTGGTCATAGTGATAGGATCTCTTCATGTGTTTGCTCTGTAGGGGAATGTGCCAAGGAAGGAAAGCGATTAGGTGGGGAAAACTATCAACTGAGGGGGGACAGATGAGCACTGTGTGTGCTGCTCTGCCAGAGCTTACTAAACAGCAGTCATGTAGTTGATGTGGGAGGAAAATGTGGACTGTCTAGATGCAGTTGTACAGGGAAATATGAGGAGCAGGGGATACAGAGGAACATGAGGGGAGGACGTATGATGAAGTCACACGGAAAGTAATGTGACCTAGGCAGGGATGTGTTTAGTGAAGGGAGGGAGTAGGGAAAGTCATTCAATGGGTTCTTTGAATTTATTTTTGAAATGTGCAAGACTCATTTGCTTATTGAATTATTATCTTGCCATTATTGAAAAGGGAGATTCACAGTCAAGTGTATCTACATGTGGTATTTGTCTAAACTTCTCCAATTCAGGTTTGCACCTGAAAACTGCATTTGAGACCAGTGTATCAACCGCAAACATGTATCTAGTATCATAGCACTTTGAATGTGGCCTTTTAGTGCACTTTTCAAGACTCACCAAGTTATTTGCATGTTGTCTAAATTCTATATGCAATGATTATCTTTTCTAGTGATTTTAGATCTCCAGTGTTTATCTCAATACATGAAATAAAATCTGTGAATGCAAAGCGCATCACAATGCCTTCACAATGCCTTCCACCATGAGTGTGCCCTAGTAAAGGTGGAGGTTTCCTGATTACATTTAACAGGCCTATGTCATCCTTGTTTTTACTAAGTTGTCTTCCACTGCTCACCATGTTTTACAGAGAGGTATGAACAAGCCTCTTGAGCAGATATATATTCAGACAGAGAATTTCAAGGATTATTTTACAAATGTCGACTAATCGTGCATGCACATTAATTGCTTAATAATCTGCTGTCTTTTCTACCATTGCCATCTCGCACAGAATACATCACATCCAGCACAGCTGTTTACAAAAATAGTGCTCCTGTAGGTATCATTTTCTTTTGTTATCCCTAATGAAACAAAATATTGTTATTTATGTAAAATTACATGTACACCACAATAGCCTGGCACCATATTATCCAGTGTACAGTGCATGACCAGATTTTTGGCACATACCAGCACAATCCTTGTGAATTAAGAAGCATACAAGATATGTTCTTTCTCCACCTCTCCCATTCCACTTGTCCTTGCTCATATTTTGTTTGCCCCATGATACCTTGTGTTGGCAGCTTCAAAAGAATAAGTGAGTCACCTCGCAGGACCAATAACTGAACTGCACGTTGTTCCCTGACACTCATGAGTCGTTTTGATTCTCTCTCTCTCTTATGCACCTAACATACCTTGATTGACTAGACTGCTGGGGTTAATAGGTCAATGTAATGTGTTGAGGCCTCTTTCTCCTGATCTCCTAGTTACAATCTACTATTAAACGTGAGCAACTTGGACAAGTACTCCTTCTCATCATAGCAACTTTATTTTGACTTGTTTAAGTCATAAAAGTACATACATTAAAATACAACAGTTCAAGTTAATCATCCAAGAATTAATTTGTAAGTGTGGGAGTAAAAAAGCAGTATAACAACAAGGTCCAGAACATTCACAAAGTTAATACAAAATAGTATTTAGGCCAAGATATTTAAAAAAATAATTTAGTATAAATTACCATAAAAAAATATATTAAACATTTGAGTTGGGGTTGGTAAATGGCAAACAGACACTTCGGATAAAGGTACAAGATTACACATCAATTTCTAAAAGTAGCCCTCTCTTTCTCCACATTTCCTGCAAGAATTTGGATATTACAATAGCAATTAATGGATTCATCTCGAATTTTAAAATTCTTAATGTAGCTTGATAATTCCTAATACCCAGATTCCTACAGACTTGGATAATCCATTTTTTCGTAGCCTTCTTGTAGGCCGGGCAAAAAAGACCACATGGGCTTCTGTTTCTTCTACCATGTGACACCCAGGACAGAGATGGTGTGAATCATTCCTCCAGTTGTTTATTAGTGCAAATAGTGGAAGGGTGCCGTATCTAAATTGGAGGTAGAGCTTCCTTGTCGATGCCGGATGGATAATATCCAGTGCTGGTTCAAAGGAATAGCTAGCTTTATGATTCAAAAATGTAATGTAATGTAAAATGCTCTTATATAGCGCAGCAGTCACTCCAGGGAGCATCTTGGTGCTTAGAAAGGTTAGGCAGAGGTGACATGCCTCACTGACGGTAAAAAATAAGATCTATATGTTCAGATTAGGTTTTTGCATAAGGCATCGGATAAACTGTATATCCATGTTTTGAGGGTCTTTCTAAAGATTGTTTCTGACGTAATTTGGCGGAGGGACGGTGGCAGTGTTTTCCAGGCTTTGGAGCCCAAGACTGCCAGAGGCTTCCCTCCTCTAGTTTTAAGTCTAAAGTTGGGGATGGTAAGGAGATTCGCCTTTAGAGAATATAGTGTTTAAACATACTCTGAATGTAACTAGGTCTTTTTCCATGAAAGGCCCTGAAAGTGATTAGGAGGACTTTAAAAAGAACCCGTTTGTGAATCGGCGGCCAATGTAAAGTGTCCATTGCTGCTGTGGCTGACGTCTTCCTATTCCATCTCAGCACCAGTCTTGCCGCTGCGTCTTGCACCATTTAAAGCTTGTGGCCGACCGTCCTATTTGTCCCTGCATATAAACTGTTGCAGTAGTCAAGGCGTGACATTATAAGTGCCACTGCAACCATTTTTCGCGCTGGGAGTGGTATTAGGTCAAAGAATTTTCTTAGCCCCTTAATGATGCCGAAACATGTTCCTGCTACGGCCACTGCTTGTTGTTTAAAAGCCAGAGAAGAATCACATCTGATCCCTTGATTTCTGACTGACAGAACAGTGTTTGGGGGGACTGTGGCGTCCTCCGGCCACCATAATGTGGGGCTGAACAAATTCTCTTTTCCATATGGCAAGATCTCAGTTTTCCCTGAGTTGCATTTCAGATGGTTCATGCTCATCCATTGGAACGTAGCTTTGAGGCAATTTTTAAGCTTCATTTCCGCCTCATTGGTGTCATCATCCATCACCAGGATGAGCTGCGTATCATCCGCATATAAGATGGTGTTAATGTTGCAGGATGATATGAGAGCAATCAGGGGGGCCAAATATACATTGAAAAGCGTCGGGCTCAGGCAGGAGCCCTGAGGTACTCCTGACCTGAGCCGCTTTTCTTCTGACCTAAAATGACCTAAGGTAACCACTTGTCGCCTATTTGCTAGAAAGCTTTTTATCCAGCCCAAAACATTCCCAGCTATCCCGGCCGCGGCTATACGGTTCACCAATATGGTATGTGAGACCGTATCAAACGCCGCAGATAGGTCCAAAAGTACCAGGACCGCCTTCTTTCCCTGATCTGTTGCAGCTCGTAGTGTTTCGGAGGTGAAAATCAGTGCTGACTCCGTCGAGTGTTGCACCCTAAAACCTGCTTGGTTAGGGTGCCAGATGTTATTGGCCTCCAGAAAAGCAGTGGGCTGTTTATTCACGGATTTCTCTGTTAATTTGCAGAAAGCCGGAAGCAGGGAGATAGGTTGTAGGTTTGTCAAGGTTGTTGGGTCTGGTAGCTGTTTTTTCTGCAGGGGTTTTACCGCTGCAAGGTTCCATTCCTCAGTGACTAAACCTAGGTTGAATGAGGAATTTATGATGCTATTTATGATGGGGTTTACAGTGTCCACCATTGTATGTAGGACAAGGAGCCGACAGGGATCAAGAGGGGAGCCTTACTTAATCATTAAAATTGCTGTCCGGGATTCCTCTAGGCTAACCGGGTGAAAAGTGGACATAGGGGCCCTGATTGTGGTGACTCTGCTGTTCTCTGTTTCCTCTTGAGCCGAAAAATGAGGAAAATCCTTAGTGAGAGTGTGAATTTTTTCCTCAAAGTCCGCTATTGTGTTACATAGGCTCTGGGAAGGGGGAATGTCTGTCTGCATAGATTTGGGGTTAATAAAGGTGTTAACTATCTTGAAGATTTCTCTCTGCTTGTTGTTACTTTTAGTTATAGCTTCGGTATAGTGTTCCTTTTTAGCAGTTTTTATCATCCTATGATACTGGCGACGCGCAGCTTTGTAGTTGTTTTGGTCCGTTTCCCCGTAGTTTAGACGCCATTTCTGCTCTATTGCCCTTACTTTCCTTTGCTCTTCCTTTAGGTTCAAAGAGAACCAGGGGGCAGAAGGCATCTGCTTCTTTCTAGCGCCTATCCGTGGTATTTCCTGAGCTGAGTGTGTTGATCCACTCCCTAAAAAGCTGACTGTCGCTAGTTGGGTCTCCCATTGGGGTAGGTCTGTTTTCTACTGCTGTAGTTAGAAACTCCGTCTGTCCTAAAAACACCCAGGTCAAACTTGTTGCGGAGTACACCTGACTTAGGGTCAACAAGTTATAATCTCTGAGAATTTTAGATAGAGTTTTTTTCGAGATGGTCGAGCAAGCTTCTTCCGGGGTTGCCTAGAGATCCTCTCTCCCAATTGCCTTACAGGAATCCCTTACGAAAGACAGCCAGGATATATTCCTGACTGCTCCCGGTGACTTTAGGAACGACCTCAGTTCCTCCCTGTAGTCGCTTAACTCCTCTGTACTCCAGAGCCGGCACCAGTACAACAGTGGCCGGCTTGAGATAAGATCCGCCAGAGGGGGGACGCCCAGGTCCATCCGTAACGGTACCACTGGCGTATTGGTTGGTAATACTGCGATGCTTCGCAGGAATTTATTTTCAGTTATCGTTAATAACTTAGTTTTGGTATGCCCCAAAGTTCCGCCCCATACAGATCTGTGGAGCGGGCTTGCACTTTGTAAATCTCCAATAGAGGACTTATCGCCTTTGATGAGCAGCCATTATTGAATTTCCTTAGCCCGCCTATAGTGTGTGTGAGCCTCAGGTTAGCCTTTTCAATTTGGGGGATCCAGGCCATTTTGTCGTTCAAAGTCAGTTCAAGATATTCAAAAACCCTGACACATTCCAGTGGGGTATCATTCATTGTTGGTTCCGGGTGGGAAGACGATTTGGCGCCAAACACCATATATTTAATTTTGTTAAGATTAATTTGAAGTTTCCTCTTCTTACAGAAGTCTGTGAATTCCCTTATTACTCTCTGCATTCCCATAGGTGTCTTTGAGAGGGGCATGGAATCATCTGTAAAAATTAATGCAGGAAATTTGCGGGAACCTAATTTTGGGGAATCCAGATCTTTAGCTTGGTATAGATCTTCCTCTAGACCATTGAGGCAAAGTGAAAAAAGGTTTGGCGCCAGTACACAGCCCTGACGAACCCCCTTATCGACCGGGAATGGGGCCATCAGCTGCATGCATGCTCTGTCTCCTGAGCTTATGTAGCTGGCGGATCACTGAAATAATATCGAGGGACAAAATATCGACTTGCCAAAATATCGTGGACAAAATATCGACAGTCAAAATATCGAGTTTGTATCTACAAACAGGTAAGTACAAAAATATCGAGTACAAAATATCGTTAACAATAATATAGATGTAAAAAATATCGACTTTATTAAAAACAGTGTTAAATTAAATTAATATTAAATTTTAATTACTAAAATATACTTAAAACTACTTAAATTAAATTATAATAATTAAATAATAAATGAAAATAATAAAAATACTTTTTTACAATCTTATTTGTTGACCCTGAACCCTAAAAATACCCCTTTACCCAAAAACCCAAAACTGACCCTGAACCCTAAAAATACCCCTTTACCCAAAAACCCAAAACTGACCCTGAACCCTAAAAATACCCCTTTACCCAAAAACTGACCCTGAACCCTAAAAATGCCCCTTTACCCAAAAACTGAAAACTGACCCTGAACCCTAAAAATACCCCTTTACCCAAGAACTGAAAACTGACCCTGAACCCTAAAAATAGCCCTTTACCCATGAACTGAAAACTGACCCTGAACCCTAAAAATACCCCTTTACCCATGAACTGAAAACTGACCCTGAACCCTAAAAATACCCCTTTACCCTAAAACTGAAAACTGACCCTGAACCCTAAAAATGCCCCTTTACCCAAAAACTGAAAACTGACCCTGAACCCCAAAAATACCCCTTTACCCTAAAACTGAAAACTGACCCTGAACCCTAAAAATGCTCCTTTACCCAAAATTTATCAATATTATTTAATTACCAATTAATTATTAATTAACAATAACAATAAAGTAAATATATTAGAACATTAGCTGTAATTATTTTAATAATTAATATTATTTTTTCCAAATTAATTACTTAAAAATAACACAAAATTATATATATTAAAAATGTACTCTAATTAATGTAATTAACTAATTACAATTAATTAATTAACAATTAATTACTAATACAAAATATGTTCAAAATTATATTAATTAATTAACTAATTAATATTAATTAATTATCAATTAATTATTAATTAAAAATATTAACAAACATATATTAATTAATTAATTATTATTAAATTACTTCCCACCCTATTCCCCTATAAACCCACAACCCGCTACAGAATTACATTACGCAATTATTATAAAAACAAAATTCATTTAATAAAATATTTTATAACATTAATACACACTATTCACACATATTATTACATAAAAATACACTATAAAATATTATATATTATTAAAAATTCGATATTTTTGCTATCTATATTTTATACAGTCGATATTACTTCACTTACCTGAAAAACAATATTTTTGTAGTCGATATTATGTCCAGTCGATATTTTGTCCAGTCTATATTTAAAACTCGATATTATGTCCAGTCGATATTTTGGAGTCGATATTTTGTCTGTACACCGTAGCTGGCTCTGTAAGTGAGCATAGGTGATCCAGTATCCCTCCTGAACGGTCTGATGCTCCCCAATGCAGGGGGACTAGATGTAATTATTCCCAGAGTCTTCCTCATCTCAACAATCCTTGATGGTTGGTGGTGACTCTCCGGTTGCACGATTTACTCACCCTACAAGGCACTCTCCTTTTGTCAATTTTTGTGAAAACCCTCTTCTGGGATACAGTGGTTGCAACTAGAATCTGAACTTGGTCAGTGGCTAACTATTGCAATTGTAGTCTCTTCACACTTTGCAATAGGGATTCCTCTTGGTCTACAACGCTCTCCTTTCGAAGCTCCATAGCAGGTGGCCTTGGTTTTCTTGGGTTATGTCCTATTTGCTAGCAGGGCGACTAGAAGTGCTTGGCCCCCAGTCTTGATCACAAGCAGAAATATTGCACAGTTTCCCCTCCTCACACAGCCCATCTGGCTACTTGGAAGCAGACAACTATTTTTAGCCTTCCCTTATCATATTCCATTTTCTTGACAACAAATGTGGTTTAGCATTTGGGTCTTTGAAGCTTTGCATGGACATGTGATCAGATAATTGACTTGAGTGTTATTGCAATTGGTATGTTTACAATGTATACAAGACCATGCAACCTGGCACAGAAAGCAGTGAATTCATTGTTAGAGAGGATCCGTTTCTGTTGGCATGAGCGACAAGGATTCACAGATATTCTAGCTAATCTCTGTTTATTTGTTCATTCTTTTGCATGGGCGCTGTATCAATACTTCTGACAAACAGTCTGAAAGGTACAGAAGAGGTCCTATTGTTGATGTTTCTGGTTAAGCAATCTTTCTAGATATGATCTTATCATTGTTCTTGCCTCTGCTTTTGACAGGCTCCAGAATGTTGAAGACAAAACCCACAACAGGAGCAGGTAGGATTTTAAAGTGTCTAGAGGCTTTCTAGAACAAGTATGAGTTTTCTGGAATGTAGGATGCTTATACACCTTCCGTAGGAAGCCCGGTTTCTCCCAACCTCTATTTGCTAGTATGTGAACGTTGTTGTGGTTATTTGTGAATTGTTAGCCAAGAAGAAGTTGAAAATTGCAGCTGTTTCAGAAGGTTTGACAATTAGGGACCGTTTATGATGTCGGATGTACCTGAGTCCATCCGACAACATTTGGGAACTGGGACCGAACGATCTCCTGTTCTCAGTCCCAATCCAGCAAGTAAGATGTGACTGAACACTGTTCTGTCACAATCCTCAAGGTACCTGTCAGGGGGGGCAGGGATCAACACGTGCTCAATAGGTGCTCCCTAGGTCATCATTAGGAGGCCTTGCACCCATTGGGGCGATGCTGTGGCCTCCAAAGTTGGATTGCAACAACTTTTCTGTGTCAAAAAGGTTGGCACAGAAAGGCTGTGGGAATCTACCATTGCAATCCATCAGGCGGAAAGAGCCACCTGAGGCATTACCGGAGGCTTTCCGAATGACAGAAAGGCTCTCTGAGCCCGTCAGAGGCCATTCAGAAATCTGGTTTGGAATCCTTTCCAAACAACCCCATCAAAATGGGCCAGTCATAAATGAATCTGAACAGCTGATTACGCTGCTGTAGGAATTGCTCCGACCAAGGGTCAGACCCGTTTTCTACGCCATCGTAATCAGCACTTAGAAGGGTCCTACAGCATAGTGATCACCAACTTTGTTGATAGCTTGAGGAAGAATTTCTATTCCATATTGGTTGTTCGTACCTCGCATTAGCAGCCTGTTTAACATTGAGTTTTAAAGCTATCATTTTTAGAGAATATCCTCAACTGATAAGCTGATAATGTAATATAACTGTTTTGGTGTTCTTCCTCAAAAAGAACGATGAGTAGTATTGGGGAGGATTGATGTAATGAATTTTTTAAATGTTATCAAATTGTTATGTGACTAATTAAGCCTTTCATTTTTTTATAACAATTTTAGTGTTTAGTGAAAAAATTATTTTAATGTTATTGTACTTAGTATGCTTTTTTGTGTTTTGTAATGGATTTCATTAATTTTATCGATATTGATATCTAGTCAGATTACTGTAAATAATACTAGACTTAACTTAACTACTGTATGAGATGGTTTGTATGCCCAAAAGCAATTCAGGACAAAAAAGCCTTTAGAGGATTCGGCAGAGTTATGACATTCAAAAATAGTGGACATATTTCCTAACTGCATTTAATCATATAGCTAGAAGTACTACACTAGTACTATTAATATACAAAAATGCTTTTCAAAAACCTATGAGCGTAAATATCCAACTCTCCTGTATTTGCTATTAGGAGATTCTTAAATGTGACTTTGCTACATAGTAGGGAGGAATAAGGAGTGTTTTAAGGAAGGTTACAGAGGGGCATGGACACATCCTCAAAAGAGTAAGCCCATTTCTATTCACAAACGTCATACTTAAATTGCCACAGTCACAAATGTACCCGCAACTCTAATTACTCATACTTAGAGCTGAATTAAGTCCAGCACTAAGTTAGGCTAACCACTTGACCAACCACTGATACAGCAATACGCCCCACAGAAAATAATGGCATAGGAATTTAAAATAAAACCTCATACGAAAAAAATGCTATATTAAAAAAACGATTTAAAATGGTTAAAAATAAATACAATTCAATAAAAAAAGTTCTAAAATAATAGATTGTAATTATGTATAAACTATTTTTCCATAAAACACTGTGCAACAAGTAATTAGATAAACAGATAAATAACATCAGTATATTCAACATTTCATAAAACACAGATCTCAACCTCATCCCACAATAAGTTCGGGAAGAGAAAAATAAATAAGAAGTGCAGAAGTGTGTAAAGGGTTGATTTCAAAGGCGAGGGAGTTTAATCTAGAGTATAAGTAATGTTGGAAGGTTCACTATTGGGCATCATTGCTTGAGGGCTTGACAATGTGCATGGGAGTAATGCAGGCTCCGTGCAGATATTTTGTTACCCTAACAACAATACCTCTCTCCTGTGTGTACGTAAAGTGCATAGTGCATGGAGGTAATGAAAGCACAAAATCTTACACAATGACCTCAGCCATTGTTTCCACAGTCTATCATAGGCTGTGCAAAAAAGGCAAAGTGATGCAGAGTTTCTACTGCTGACTTGCATATGGGACACACATTAGAACTACAGTACTGTGCGTCCCAGTTTATGCAGAAGCTGTTTAACTGCAGAACCGGGTACCTCCATTTTAAGTAGAGTTGCCGGGGTATCTAATCTGGGAAAATGTCCAAAAAAGATTCACATGCAGAAGAGACCTTGATATCTATTAAAGCATCAGTGAGGCTACCTGCTTTTACACCTTTCAGATCCCTCAAAAACAACATCTCTTCCAAACTTTGAACAGGGAGCGAGGGTCTTTTTTTGCGGTGGCAGGAGTATCCCAGAGCAGAGGCAAGCCTATATCATACAATGGTGTCTTAATATAGATGAACCAATCAATCTGGTTTTACACATAAACTACTCATAAGGTAATTTACCTTTGAGAATAGACTTTAGTGTTAATACGAATGCATTTCAAATTCTTCAGCAATTAAAAAATTAATTTCTGTGCACAATACTCCTGAACTCAAAAGATGATCTCCTTATGCAGGCTGTATACCGTTTTTCAGTTTTTACATCAAATGTTTTGAAACACAGAGGAGAGGGGAAGAGCATGCATTCATTTAGCTTGAGACTTCATGGATTCTGTTTTAAACACCTGGTCCATCGGTGACCTGGCCAGATCTCCCAGCTGACAGATGTGAATTATATTGCATCCTTATATTGGTGTGGAAGTATTTATTGTATTCACTATTCCATTGTAGTGACTACAGCACAAGGTCTTAAAAAAGAAAAATTCTTATCATTATTAAAGATTTTGTTTCTTAATACCAATATTTGTGCATAACATTTATACTCAATCCCCACTGCAAATGATTTGAGCTCATTGTTTATGTTAGACAGGAAATATAAATATAAATAAGTTCATGACTAGTACATACATGACGAGGATCATTTGAGGAATTTTGAAAAAACCAGCATAATGGTGTCATCAAAAAAGTCAGAATCTCGGATGAAATATGTCTCCAGGAACTTTCTTGGATTAAAATAGTTCTCAAAGAGTGTTCATAGTAGAAGCCATTTCTCTGGTGAAGCCTTTACCAACTTTGAACCTGTGCTACTCTCTCCTCTGCTATATAGCTTGAAATCTAACTTTTAAATTATCAAATAGAGAGAACTTTTCATGCATGTGCAACTTATTTTAGTTCCAACATAATTTCCTTTTTACCCTCAGGAACAATAATCCTCAACCAACATAAAATATTTTGCTTGTGGCTGTTTGTGAGTTTTTACTGTTTGCAACTATTGCACTTTGAGGCATGATGCAACTCTGTGCACAACATGAATATATTTCCCCAAATTCATAATGTTATGAAGATGGTCACAAATGATGGCCTTGGCAAAAACCCTACTCTTTGCCTGGACCAAACAGAAAAGCATCCAATGGCTCTAATGTTTACACGGCTTAAACGTGTACAGGTAACTATTCAGTGCAGACTGACAAATGCTTCCCAGTCCAAAGAAATAGTCCCAAGCAAAAATATTGCACAGCTTCCCCTCCTCACAGTGCATCTGGCTACTATTTTTTTGCCTCCCCTTATCATATTCAATTTTCAAGACAACATATGTGGTTTAGAATTTGGACCTTTGATCAGAAAATTTACTTGTGTGGCATTGTAATTGATATGTTTACAATGTATAAAAGACCATGAAAACTGGCACAGAAAGCAGTGAATTCTCCCTTAGAGTGGAACCGTTTCTGGTGGCATGAGTGACAAGAATTCAGAGATATACTAGAAAATCACTTTTGATTGTTCATTCGTTTACATGGGAGACGTATCAGTACGTTTTGCAAACAGTCTGGAAGGTGCAGAACAGGTCTTATTGTTAATGTTTCTGGTTTAGCAATCTTTCTGCTTCTGGCAGGCTCCAGCATGCTCCAGCATGTTAAAGACAATACCCACAAAAGGAACAGGTAGGCTTTTACAGTCTCTAGAGGCTTTGTAGGAAAAGTATGAGTATTCTGGAATGTAGGATGCATATAGACCTTTAATAGGAAGCCATGTGTGGTACCCTTTCCCCCAACCTCCATTTGCTAGTATGTGAACATTGTTCTGGGTATTTATGAACTGTTAGCCTTGAAGAAGAAGTTGAATATTGCTTCTGATCATAGGGTTTGACACTTAGGGCCCGATTACGATGTTGGGCAGACCTGATTCCATCCAACATCATTTGGGACCTCGGACCGAACAACCTCCTGTTCTCGGTTGCAATCCAGCAAGTAGGATGCAATTGAACACTGTTCTGTTACAGTCCTTTTCCTTACAATGGTAGCCTGCATTCCGACCGGAATGCATGATCTCATTGTAAAGAACTGAGGTGCAGTTCATCCCATGGTAGGCACCTCTAGGTGCCTGTCACCAGATGCAGGGATCAACAGCTCCTCAATAGGTGCTCTCTAGGTCATCATCCGGAGGCCTTGCACCCATGGGGTGATGCTGGGGCCCCCAAAGTCAGAGTCCCACAGCTTTCCTGTGTTGAAAAGGCCAGCACTGAAAGGCTGTGGGAATCTACCATTGCAATCCGCCAGGTGGAAAGAGCCACCTGACGGATTACCCGAGGCTTTCTGAATGACAGACAAGCTCTCTGAGCCCATCAAAGGCCATTCAGAAATCTGGTTTGGAATCCTTTTGAGACACAACCCCATCAAAATGGGTCGGACGGAAATGAAACAGTTGATTACGATGCCGTAGAAACAGATCCGACCAAGGGTCGGAGCCATTTCCTATGCCATCGTAATCAGGCACTTAGAAGGGGCCTACAGCATAGTAGTCACCAACTTTGTTGATAGCTTGAGGGAGAATATCTATTCAATATTGGACAACCAATACCTAAACCAATACCGTGTAACATTGACTTCTAAAGCTATTGTTTTGGGAGAATATCCTCAACTGATAAGCTCCTCAAATGAACGATGAGTAGTATTGAGGAGGATTATTTATTTATTTAAAGATTTGTAAAGCGCCTGGTGACCCGGAGGCATCCCAGGGCTGTGAGAGCTTGAAGTTGGCCAAGAGGGGAGAAAAAACGTATTTCGGGAAAAGCAGAGTTTTGAGCTGCTTGCGAAAACGCAAGTAGCAGGGTTCCAACCGCACACTGCGGGGGAGCGAATTCCAGCGTGTAGCTGCCTTTACGGAGAAGCGACGGCCTCCAGTACGTACCCTCCTAAACTTGGGGACATTTGCCAGTCGCTCATTGTCCGAGCGCAAAGATCTCGAGGCTTTGTACGGGGTAACCATATCTCCTAGGATCGAAGGGCCTTGTCCGTTGAGGAGCTTGTGAGCGATGCACATTGCCTTAAACTCGATCCTCTCTCGCACTGGCAACCAGTGGAGAGCCTTAAGCGCTGGTCTGGCAGAGGTTCTGGAGGGAAGACCCATCAGCATCCGGGCAGCCGCATTTTGGGTTCGTTGTAGCTTGCCCAGAGTAGCTTCAGGGGCTCCTAAGTAGACACCATTGCTGTAGTCCAATCGTGCAAGTACCAATCCTTGAACCAGGAGCTTCCTAGATTGAAGGGGAAGCAGAGGAAGGATCATGCGGACTGACCGCATAAGTCCAAATCAGGTTCCAGCTGTTTTAGTTGCCTGGCTTTTCATTGATAAGTCTGGTTCGAGCCAGACCCTAAGACTCTTAATTTCTGACTTGGGGGCGGGCACCTCACCCATAGTATCGGGCCAAACAGATGATGGAATTGCTGACCACTTCTTGCCCATGTGCCCTTCTTGCCCATGAGTTGTGATTTAGTACAAGATCTCAGCTGTCGACCAGGCAGATACCATGTCAGTTTCTGGGTCCTGTATTTTGGTCCTCGGCCGTACATGTTTTTATGAACCAGGCACATGATCTTAAAGATGGTTCTTTTGTTAACAGACAGCCAGTGTAGGGTTCTCAGGAATGGCGAAGAGGGGGATCGTCTGAGTAGGGCTAGAATCAGACGGGCGGCCGTATTTTGAACGACCTGCAGTTTCCTGGTATGGCACTCGTTTATGGCAAGGAGCAAAGAATTGCCATAATCAAGCCGGTTTACGATTAGGCCCTGGACCAGGATTCTGCGTGCTTTGATTGGTAGCCATTTAAAGACCTTACGTAGGATCCGCATAATTCATTTTTTTATAACAATTTTACAGGTGAAGTATTTTAAAATTATTTTATTGTTGTTGTACTTATGCCTATTTATTTTTGTAATGGATTTCTTAGTTGTATAAATATTGATATCTAGTCAGGTTACTGTAAATTAATAAAAGACTGTACCTTAACTACTGTATGAGATAGTTTATATGCCCAAAAGCAATTTAGAACAAACAATCCTTTAGAGGAATTGGAAGTGTTCAGATATTCAAAAATAGTGGGCATATTCACAAACTGCATTTACTAGTACAGCTAGAAGTACAAAAATTGCTATTTAAAACGTATGAGCGTAAATACCCATGTTATGTTATGTTATAAGTTGGTTTGTAGAGCACACAGCTACTCAATTAAGTGTCCCGGCGCTTGAAGCAGGATGAAGTCATAACCAGAAAAAGCAGCTACGCACTGAGGTCTACCGCTGGAAGAGCCTCGTTTTTAGAGATTTCCTGAACCCCAGGAGATCCCGAGTTAACCATAGGTCGATGGGTAGATTGTTCCACAATTTGGCTGCTTGCACCTGGAAAGAGCGACCCCCGATACGTGCCCGAAAGTATTTGGGGGACCGAGCCAGTTGCAATGCTGCTGACTTGAGAGCACGATGAGGGTGAAAACAATTGAACTCTTTTTGTGATGTAACCTGCACCTAAGTCGTGGAGGGCCTTAAAATCCAGGACCATGGCTTTAAAATGAATCCTCTTGCGGACAGGGAGCAAATGAAGAGACTTCAGCTGTGCAACCTTACGGGTTCTGGGACCCAGCATGAGTATCTGGCCGTGGCGTTCTGAGTCACCTGAAGTCTAGTCAGTAGATACTCAGGTAGACCCAGATAGAGTACATTCACGTAATCCAGCCTGGGAATTAGCAAAGCCTGGACCACTGTTTTTCTGTGGGTGATGGACAAGAGGGGCAGAAACTGTTTCAGCATCTTAAGCAGGCCAAAACATGACCCAGTCACAAATTGGATCTGTGCCTGCATGGAGAGATTTTCATCAAGCTTCACCTCCAGGTTTTTCACTGTCATAATAGGAAATGTGGGAGGGGACATGTCAGCGGGCCACCAACTGCACCAGAGGTTGCTGGGGTGGTACCCGAAGAAAATAATCTCTGATTTACCAGGGTTGCATTTGAGCTGGTTGTGCTGGAGCCACGAGTATACCTTTGTAAGGAAGTTGTTAATCATGTCATCCCTGGAGTCTATGTCTCGGCCACTGGTGAAGAGCAGTTGCGTATCATCGCCATATGATACAATTGTTGCACCGTAGTTCTCAGCCAGAGTTGCTAGGGGTGTCATGTACAGATTAAAGAGGATGGGGCTCAGAATTGACCCCTGGGGTACACCCACCTCAAGGGGTGGAATTGGGGCAGCAAACGGAGGAGCCCATACTGTTTACTGGCGGTCCTTTAAAAAGGAGGTGAACCAGTTGAGTACCGTACACCCAAACCTGCTCTCCTGAAGTCGCTGCAGGAGGCGATCGTGGGGGATGGTATCAAACGCCGCTGATAAGTCCAGGAGTATCAGTATGGCTTTGTCGCCTCTGTCCACTACCTCTTTTATAGCTTCAGACACTTTCAGGAGTGCAGTCTCAATAGTGAAGTTGGCCCTGAACCGCGACTGACTCTGGTGGAGTAGGGAGTTGGTTTCGATAAATTCTGTGGTGACCTTGTTCACCACTTTTTCCAGGGCTATGGACATGAAGGGAAGCAGTGATATGGATCTATAGTTAGACGCATGTTTAGGGTCTAGGGTTGGTTCCCTTAGGAGAGGCAGGATTTTGTCTCTCTTCCATCTATCAGGGATCTGGCCCATCTTCAAGGGGAGATTTAGGATCTGCTTGAATGGAGGATTAATGATATCCGCAATAGATGCCAAAGTGTGCCCAGGGCAAGGGTCAGAGGGAGAGGTGGATTTGAGGCCCTTCAATTGGGATCAGTAGAAACTGTTCCAAAGAAGGGAGGGCCCTTATCTTGATTTTGAAGGTGGCTAGTCACACCCTTATCACTCTGAGCCCGAGGAGAGATCAGGAAAGATTCCTGAATGCTTACGATTTTGTCATGGAAATAGGAGGCCATGCGATTCGTCCATGCCTCAGTAGGGGAGAATGATTTGGATACTATTGCCGGAGAAATCGCTGACAATTTTAAAAATGTCCTTGTTTTTTTTGACGCACGTTCAATCTTGGCAGCTAAGAAAGTTTTCTTTGCCTCCAGGACTTGTTTGAATTAGGTCTTTAATGCCTGTTTGTTCGTGATTTTATTCTTGAGGTCAAATGTTTTTTGCCAGACCCTTTTGGAGTTCTGGACTTTTTGGTTCCGTCCAGAGGTGTCAGGGAACAACACCCAAAGACCCCGGAGTTCCACCTGCCTTGGTGCGCAAATGAACAGAAACACGGGCTTCTCGAAGGTGGCGTCAAAGACCAAAGGTTTATTACTGCAGGGACACAGAAATCACAGAATCTACACACGGGCAGAATCTAGGAGACTGTTCGATTTGTACATTGTGGGTTGCTCCTTATATACCAAAAATTGTGCTTCAGGCAAATATTTCACATGTCAGTACATTCCCAAACCTTTGTGTCTTAAACAATAAATATTTGGCGTTACACAGGAACTGTCGATAATATCTGATGCCAAACATCACGAAGAGGGGTTCCCACTAGTCCATCACAATCCCTTGTCAATATTGCATTCAAGAGCCGGACCGCCTCATCGTAAAGTTCGTTACCTCCCCCTAATAAAGGCCCAGAAGGAAAGGAGCAGAGCCAGGTGCAGAAGATAGGAAAGCGGGATAAGAGATGTTTGTGGGTTGTAAATGGGCAAGGCTACCGGCTTCGGCCGCCTAATCATGATCAGGACAATGGACAGGAAAACCAGTTCAGGTGGGCTGGCCTCGGGCAGAGGAGGCAGCCTTTGTCGAGTCATGCAGCTTCAGCGTGATCTGGTTTAAGGTGTACGTGTCATGTGAGAGGTGAATCTCCGGCTAAGGCTACTTGTCCTTAATCAAAGTGGAGTGAATGAAGTGATCAGAGGCTATTGCATATGTGAGGGCAAGGAAACACAAAATGGCGGCCATGATCTAAGATGGATGCCATGGGTAGATCAGAAATGTGTTCATAACAAGAGTGCTCTTGCTCGTATCGTAGCGAAAACACCAGGATATGCTAAATGGATCATTTGCGGTTCGCTGATACTAATATTATGTATTTCCGACAAACTTGAAAACACGGGTTCAAATCGTCACGGAACCTCAGACCCTCCTTTTGCCCTTACATAGGCAATTACTCAGTCTATATCAGAGTCTAGTTCTATACTCATCAGGTCAGTGACATGTTGTTGTATCATCATCCTTTCTCGTGCCTTTTCTCCAAACGCAGGTGGTTTCCTAAAACAGGTTGCAGCACAAAGGCCACACAGGGCTGGACCACACTGGATAATCAGGCAGCATGAGAAGAGGAATACTAAGATGACACCAATGACCATTAGAACCTTCCATCCCCACGCTGAGATCAGAGTCCAAACCCACTCCATAAAGGACCAGTTTCCCTTGTCTACATGTATAGAGTCGGAAATCTTGTGTAGCTTAGAGATCGCCTCATAGACTGTTGGAGCATTATTAGGAATAAAGACACAGCAGCTCGATTGGATCATTCTGCATACCCCACCTCGGTCTGCAAGGATAACGTCTAAAACCATACGGTTTTGCAACGTCATGAGTCTATCCGCCTGAAGCTCAGCTGTTAGATTGCTAAGGGCACCAGCAGTTTCGGTAATAGTAGATTCAACTACCCGTGTTAGCTGACGTATGTTTCTACTATTGGCCATAGGCCCCCAAAACGGAAGGAAGCCTTTGAAGAAGTCTCCAGCTTCCTGACCAGCAGTATCTTCTTTGCTGAAGACACCTCTCGCTACTCTTGTTCTGTGGTAATCAGATGAAGCAGTGTATGTTGGAGGCAACAATCGAGCAATATAGCATGAACCTGAAAAGTCAGCAGGTAACCATGTATAAGCTTGGTCTCGACAAATGAAATAGGTACCCCTAGCAGTGAGGAAGGCAGGGGAAGAGTTAGCCGGAAACACATAAGTCTCAACGCACTCACTCCTCCCTAGCTGAGCTCTCGGATTTCTCCCATTACCTTGCAAACAGACCTGACCTCGGTGAGGTACGACCCAGATTGGAGTTGAGCTTTTACGCTTGCTTTCTCCTAAACTAAGGCGATACTCTGAAGTATTCCAACTCAAATACACTCGTAGTTCGTCTCTAGGGTATGATGGAGTATTATTGACATCCTTGATCATGTCAATAATTCCCTGGACTAAAGCTTTGTTGGCAGAGTTATATTTAGTGGAACGTGGTGGACGCGGAGGATAGGTCTCAAGGGCATAAGCAAAGATGGTTTGAAGGGCCTGAAATGATCCATTGTAGCTGAAAGGCAAAACCAGATAGGGAATACCTTTATCCATAGTGTGGGGTATCAAGCCACACACCCAGCAGTCTGTAGTGTTAACTACTAGTTGGTGTTGGTGCAAGAGCTGTACAAAAGTGTTGTTAATGAACTCTGTACGTCGTGCTTGCTCATGTTCTGGAAATGAGTGAAATGAGTGTATAGAAGAAACAGTAGACGTAACAGGATCAAGGGGAGGTACTGTAGTAACTGGCACAAAAATCAGTTTTATACCAAAGACTATTCCACCCACCAATGTTGCTAAAACAATCAAAAATGTAACGGCACATTGCATCAGAAAACATTTGCTGTGAAGAATTCTATTAAGTCTGTTTCTGCGAACGTAAATCACATTTTCTCGTTGCAGCGCAGGAAGCTCCATCTTCTACAATCCGCTCGCGACCACTGATGATGTGTACGTAGATGAAAATGCCTCTGTCAGCCCTGGGAGTTCCCAAAACCAACAGAAAGATCGACCTTGTGTCAGACCCCTGCAAATTCAAACTAGGTACACAGCCACGACCCTACGGCTACCCAGACGGCAAGGCAATTTTAAAAACAATAAACAATAGCAAACTTCCTGGCTGAAAAGCAAAAAGTTCAATATATATATATATATATCAAAATTACAATATGCAGTTGCCTGCTTTATTAGTCCTTTTTATGGCTTCTAAGGTTGTATCTCTTCTTCGCTGGTACTGTCTGATCGGAAAATAGTGTATCACTAGCAGCTGTTGCAGAGTTTAAGTTCGCAGGTAACAAAGTTTCTTCTGATGCTGGAGACAAATGTTCAATGTTCGAAGGAGTTTTCTCTGGAGGAGAGTCAGGTTTCAAAGTGTCAGTAATCAAATCGGCATCACTGAAAGGGATAAATTTCGGGGTGATTTCAGATTCGGAGGCACCAATCCCCTTCTTCACCCAGTCGTCAAAAGGCAGCGGCAATGGAACACGCTTTACGTGAGAAGCGTGAATCCAGTTCTTCCGGCCAGCAACACGTACAGCTGTCCTCGTTGCCAGCAGGACCTGGAAGGGGCCGATGTAGCGAGGCTGAAGATTCTTTGTCCTCGCGAAGTTCCGGACCACAATGAAGTCACCCGGTTTCCGTTGATGCCCTGGACTCTCCGGAGGCTTTGGTAGTGCATCAAAAACCTGTTGATGAATAAGACTCAATTTAGCAGTCAAGTCGTAAAGGTAGTCTATCAACATAGGATATTCAATGGAGCAAAATTGTTTAGGCCTTGGCACACCCCAAATATTTGCCGGGCGGCCAAACACAATCTCGTATGGAGAAAGCCCTATTCTAGAATGCACTGTTGCTCTCGTTGATAACAAGGCCAAAGGAAGTGCGTCTGGCCAAGCCAAACCTGTGGATGCTTGTATTTTGGCTATCTTCAGCTTGAGGGTGCCATTATAACCCTCCACTAGACCAGCTGACTGGGGATGGTTCGCACTATGAAATTTTTGTTTCAAACCTAGGCCTGCACATACACTCTGCATAACTTTCCCTACAAACTCACTTCCGTTATCTGACCATACAATCCGTGGCATTCCAAATCTAGGGAAATATTCTTTGAGAAGAATTTTGGCAGTTGATAAGGCGGTATTGTCCTTCAGTGGGTATGCTTCTATCCACCTGGAAAAAGCACAAACCACCACCAGGACGTATTTCAAGTTATTACAGCGTTCCATGTGAATGAAATCTAACTGAATCACTTCAAAGGGACAGGAAGGAGGAGCGAAATGACCAGCTGGAGTTGGAGTTCCCTTACCAGGGTTATGCATCAAGCACACCATACAATTTTTTACCACTCTCTCTGCACACTTACTGATCCCATCATTCTTCCAGACCGGAGCCAACATCTTACAGATACCTTTAGAACTTATATGCGCTACTCCGTGCGCCATTGTCACTACTGCAAGCACATACGCATCCGGCAACATCCAACGTTGTTGCTCTGTCAAATCAATCCAACATCCATTCGAGTCCAACTTGCCCATACTTTCTCTCCATACACGTTTCTCTTTCTCAGTCGCTTCTCTCTGAATCTCCTTCACACTTTCCATTGTATCTTCACACATCCCAGACTCAGCGATCCATCTTGCAGACGTTGCAACATACATTCTACTCATCACATCTCTAGCTGTCTGTTTAGCAATTTCATCAGCAAAAGCATTCCCACGTCCAACATCATCCGTGATTGCTTTATGAGCACTGCACTTCACAATCGCAACTTCAGTCGGCAAGGTTAAAGATTCCAACAAGTCGTTAACTAGTTGACCATGTTGAATCTTAGTCCCATGGGACGTAATGAAACCTCTTTCTCTCCACAACCGGCCAAAACTATGGGCCACGCCAAATGCGTACTGACTATCTGTGAACACATTCACTCTCTTTCCCTCAGCTAAAACACATGCTCTCGTTAGAGCTATTAATTCTGCAGCTTGGGCAGAATTCTGACTCACTCTTGCAGTCTCCACAATCGTCTTCAAAGTTGTCACCGCATAAGCAGCAGTCACATCACCATTCTCCAATTTAAAACATGACCCGTCCACATATAGCGTACCATCTGGATCGAGTAACGGAGTATCTTTAAGGTCAATGCGTCCTTTTGTCTCTTCCTCCGTTTTAAAATAGCAGTCATGTGGCTCAGAATCACTCGACTCTTGATCAGTCGGCAACAGTGTTGCTGGATTCAATACATTACATCTTTTGATCTGAATATGACTCGCTAGTAGTGTCAGTTCGTAACCAGATAATCTCGCACTGGTAAGGTGTTGTGTCTTCGTTCGGTTCATGAGTGTATCCACTGCATGAGGAACCATGACCACTAGCATGTTGTTCATCACCAAACCAGCAGATTGCCGAATGGAAGCCGCAGCTGCCGCTGTAGCCCTCAAACAACTAGGCAACGCTCTAGCTACCGGATCTAATGTTGATGAGAAATACGCACAGGGGCGTTGTTTATCACCAAACTTCTGTGTCAGGACACTCAACGCGCAACCTTCTCTCTCGTGAACGTAGAGCGTGAATGGTTTACTGTAATCAGGTGTACCCAATACAGGAGCTGAACACAAGGCTTTTCGTAATTCGGTAAAACTCTCTTGACATTCATCAGACCATGGCACCGGACTCGGAACATTTTTCCCAGTCAAAGCTACCAATGGTTTCGCTAAAAGAGAAAAATTTGGAATCCACTGCCTACAGTAGGAGGTAATACCTAAAAAGGCACGTACTTCTCTCTGTGTGCGTGGAACACTCATTTGCGTAATTGCTTTTATTCTTTCTGGGGTCAACTTCCTTCCCTCCTTTGACAAGAGATGACCTAGGTAGGTCACTTCTTGGCAGCAGTATTGCATCTTGGAAGGTGATACTTTGTGATTCAAATCAGACAAATGATGTAACAACGATACCGTAGCTGCTTTGCAAGTTTCCTTGTCATCGGCAGCCACTAAAAGATCATCTACGTACTGTACTAGGGCAGAACCTGGAGGAAGGACAAAAGAATCTAGCTGACTTTTTAATGCTTGACTGTAAATAGATGGACTCTCACAGTAGCCTTGTGGAGCGCGTTTAAATCTGAAGCTTCGACCTCCTAGACAGAAGCCGAAAATATCCCTGCTTTCCTCGGCTATCGGAATGCTGAAAAAGGCATTCTTCAAGTCGATGACTGAGAACCAATTGGCTGTAGCAGGAATCAATGTTAACAAGGCAGTAATGTCTGGAACCACAGGAAACTGTGGAACCACAATCTTATTAACCTCTCTAAGATCTATGACAAACCTATATACTGGAGGTTTCGTAGGATCAGTTCGTTTCAGAATTGGCAATACAGGACTATTACAAACATTTCCTCTAGTTTCTTCAACCACACCTTTCTTAATCAAATCTTGCACAATCAATAAAAGTGCACGTTCTCCTTCACTTGATATTTTATATTGGGGAATTCTGGGAAATTTTACATTTGCTTTCAAAGTTACTACATACGGTGGTATTTCCAAAAGGCCTACATCATTAGGACCAGTCGCCCAAAGAGAATCAGGGAGTGAGCGCAGCTCCGGCGGGAGTGCGTCCATTGACAAGTACATCGGAGAAGTGAGTCTTTTACCCAAAGTAAGCTGTACTCCTTCCGGAGAACAGTACAATGTCGCATATAGTCGTTTTAACAAATCTAAACCAAGCAGATTTTCATTACAACCTGTCGTCAAAATCAAGGGTGCTTTCAATTGGCATGGTCCAACAGAAATAGACAAAGGATTAGATATCGGGTTGTAAACAGGGGCGCCTGAAAAACCTACGGAAACATTCGTTGAGCCAGACAAAGGTGCGCCAGGGAGTTTCGCATGAATTATAGAACTTTTTGCGGCACCAGTATCCAACAGAAACGGTTCGACTACACCTGATGTTGCTACTGCGACATAAGGCCCACTCTGATCCACTGGAACTGATACTACTCCCTCTCTCTGTCCATGGCTGTCCTAGTACCCATTTTGCTGGAATCCCTCATCAACTTCACAATAATCCTCAACAAGATATTGCTGAGATCTATTCTGTTGAGCTGACTGTACGTTTCGTTGATCAAAGTGATTAGAAGGACGATCATTCGTTTGCGGAGGCATAGCATCTCGCCCTCGACCTCTAGTATTCTGCGCATAACCACCACGACCTCTCTGAGCTGCTGCTGCATTATTCTGCGCTAAAATCGGACATTCATTCTTGTAGTGACCCTCTTTCTTACAGTACGCACACTGATTCCACTGATATTGAGGCCTGGTTGAACTATAATCTGTCCTTTGATACGAATTCTGTTGCATATTAGTCTGATTCGTGCGAGGCGGATACGCCTGCTGTAAAAGAACCTTAGTCTTTAAATCTTTCGTTTTCTTCTCTGATTTCTCCTTTTCCTCTTTATCCCTATTTTCGTAGTACTGTGCAGTCGCAAGTATTTGCGCAGTCGTGGAAACAGCCCACGCACTCTCTGAATCCTTTAATTTATTGCATAATTCAGGTAACAAATTATGCACAAATTTATCGACAAACAGTCTCTGTCCTCCTTCAGTACTCATATCCTGACCACTATGGTCTACAAAAGTCTCTTCGAACCTCGTGAAGAAGTCGGAGACACTTTCGTCTTTCTTTTGCTTGCATGCGGATAATTTATCCCAATTAACACGCAACGCAGGCATCAGAGTCTTCATTAAGTCAATTATTCTACCTGGAAGATTAGCAATTAGAGGTTCGGGTTTTGCACCACCCGTTTGCTGACCATCTGCTGCAGTGATAGCTGCCCAATCACCACCTAAGGCTGCTTGATGATCCTCTCTACGAATTTTAGCCCACACTGGTTGTGGAACTACATTGCCAAATAGCATGTCAATGTCTGCCAAATTCATTATACAGGCTTCAACTGTCTGTGTCAATTCCTTGTAATATCCGGCCGGGTTCTTACGCGGATCTGGTAAGGCCTGTTTCACTGCTAGTACTTCAGCTCGCTTCCATGGAATGTGTATCCATACTCGTTGGAACTGTGCTGGAGCAGCTGCAATACCCGCAACCGCATCAGCTTGCACGGCTTCGCGCCAAATTGGAGGAACCTCCCTCATAGGATATTGGCGACTTAGCTTCACTTTACTTTTTTCTAAATCTCTCGGTGAACGAAGAGATGGATCATTCCTAAAACTCAAAATAAGTTCCATCGCTTCCTGTATTTTATCACCCACTATCATTCCTGCAGCAAACTCTTTTTGCACCTTAATTAAATCCTCCAAGTCTGATTCGACATCATCTTCCTCTATTTCCTCACGTAGCAACGAGCACATCTCATCGAAGACGTATCGTTGCGTTGGTTCCTTCCACTGCATAAATGTATCTAATACATCTCTCGTATTATATCTTCTAACTTTCGTAATCCATCTGAGAGCCGTGGAATCTAAAACTCCCCGTTCTTCAGTACTTGGTAGCTGACTACGTCTCTGAACTGAATCAGAAGTAGGCGTCTTAATTAAGGATTTATATAAAGGAGACAGAATATTAGCAACAGAATCAGTTATTTTTCGACGTACAGAAAGTGGAGTTAACATACTCGCAGACGTAGAGAACACAGTAGAGGTAGGAACAGATTGCGAAGCAGTAGGAGTATCGATGAAAATAGTTTGTGAAGTATTAGGTGTAAGCGAGACAGATACAGGTATAGAAGTCGGCAACCCAGGAAGAGGAGGAGCCGTAGGAACATTCACATTAACCACAGGAGGTACAGGAACTAGATTCTGAGGAACAAGAATACCAGGTTGTCCAGCAACCGGTAATTGAACATTCGGTACAAGTTGGGCCGCAGCACCTTGTGCGTACGGTGGAGGTGAACGTAACAGATAAGACAACAGAGGATCGTTTTCGGGATCCTCCAGTATCTTAGCTGTTTTCGATGGCAAGGCAGGGTAGCACTTGTCAATCGCTAAATTATGCTCTCTAATTGCTTCGTCTATAGCCTTTTCGCACTCATTATCTTGCAGTTGTTTAGTTGCTTGCTCTAGAGTTAACTCCTCTTGCTCTTTTTGTTCTTTCTTCAACCTTTTCATTTCTCTCTGTTTAGATTCTTTTCGCCAATAACGGAAAGAATCAAACATTGCCGGCCGGGCTTTCTTACTAAACAGTTTCGCTTCTAAATTATCAAGGATCTCGGGCTCAAAACTACCATGTAGTGGCCAACTAAGGACACCATCTTTCTTACAATAACGGACCCACACCTCGTTATAGGATATAGGACCCACTCCAAATTTGCAATATAGGTCATAAAGGGGAGTCCCAATCGGAGGAACCAGACAGGAATCCTCCAATCGTGAGTCACTGTTGCAACTAAAACAAGACAACATTTTCCGACTTACCATTTTCAGTCTGGAACACAAAACAAACAAAACACGAAACAGATATGTGCACTTGAACCAAGAACTTAGGCCTACCAAAACCAAACTAATGTATCGATACCCAAACTGAACCAAATAGATTATCGTAACCAGAACAACTAGTGATAATCTTACGAAACCAAACCAAACCAAGAACCGATCAAGGATTTTTTAACAATCCTCACAAAGTAACCAGCTAGCTATCACTAAATACTTAACTGAGGCACTGAAGACGTCACCAAGGAGAAACCCGTCACGTTTCGCTGTACTAAGGCTGCACCTCGGGTCCAAGACAGGGCGACGGTCAAGGCAACGGCCCACTGCAGCCGTCCTGAACGGGAACCCTCGTGGAAGAGAACTTCAGGGCCACTTTTGCGATATGCCGGGATCGATGAAGTGGGGCGCCTCCCTCAGGAATCTTCACACGAAGCTTCTCGAACTCTTCAGGCTTTTGGACCGGTACCGAATGACGTGGCCCCACATTGGGCGCCAATTGGAGTTCTGGACTTTTTGGTTCCGTCCAGAGGTGTCAGGGAACAACACCCAAAGACCCCGGAGTTCCACCTGCCTTGGTGCGCAAATGAACAGAAACACGGGCTTCTCGAAGGTGGCGTCAAAGACCAAAGGTTTATTACTGCAGGGACACAGAAATCACAGAATCTACACACGGGCAGAATCTAGGAGACTGTTCGATTTGTACATTGTGGGTTGCTCCTTATATACCAAAAATTGTGCTTCAGGCAAATATTTCACATGTCAGTACATTCCCAAACCTTTGTGTCTTAAACAATAAATATTTGGCGTTACACAGGAACTGTCGATAATATCTGATGCCAAACATCACGAAGAGGGGTTCCCACTAGTCCATCACAATCCCTTGTCAATATTGCATTCAAGAGCCGGACCGCCTCATCGTAAAGTTCGTTACCTCCCCCTAATAAAGGCCCAGAAGGAAAGGAGCAGAGCCAGGTGCAGAAGATAGGAAAGCGGGATAAGAGATGTTTGTGGGTTGTAAATGGGCAAGGCTACCGGCTTCGGCCGCCTAATCATGATCAGGACAATGGACAGGAAAACCAGTTCAGGTGGGCTGGCCTCGGGCAGAGGAGGCAGCCTTTGTCGAGTCATGCAGCTTCAGCGTGATCTGGTTTAAGGTGTACGTGTCATGTGAGAGGTGAATCTCCGGCTAAGGCTACTTGTCCTTAATCAAAGTGGAGTGAATGAAGTGATCAGAGGCTATTGCATATGTGAGGGCAAGGAAACACAAAATGGCGGCCATGATCTAAGATGGATGCCATGGGTAGATCAGAAATGTGTTCATAACAAGAGTGCTCTTGCTCGTATCGTAGCGAAAACACCAGGATATGCTAAATGGATCATTTGCGGTTCGCTGATACTAATATTATGTATTTCCGACAAACTTGAAAACACGGGTTCAAATCGTCACGGAACCTCACTTTCGAGATGCTTGCATGAACTCTTACTTTCTTTGAGAGCAGAGGTGAACCATGGGGCCGATGGCTTGGTCACCTTACCAGAGTGAGAGGCTGGGGGGGCAAATTCCCCAGCATGGCACACAAGCCAGTCATCGAGGTCCTGGACATATTTCTCCAGGTCCCCGCTGAGAATGATCGGGTGCTTATTAAGTGCCTTGAGAAGTGTATCCAGGGTGATTAAGTGAAAGGGTCTGTAATTAGTGTTTTTACAATTCCTTGGAGCCTTGGTAGGGTTAGAAGTCTTCTCGCATGTGAACTCAAGAAGAAAATGATCAGACCAAACAAGAGGAACTGGTTGACTCATGCCTAGTGTGATTGTAGAAAAGATCTGGTCTAAAGTGTAGCCCTTTTCATGGGTAGGAGAGGAGACATAAGGATCCAAGTCTAGTGCCTCCAGTGTGTTTAGTAATCTGTCTGAGTCCATGTCTTCCGGAACATCCATATGTAGATTAAAGTCACCCAGCACCAGGCAATGTTTGTATTTAAGGACAAAAGGCGAGGCAGCGTCGCCGATTGCTGCTTGAAACCTGCCAGCATGCCGCAGAGGTCTCTAAATTAGGAGGCCCGCAATGGACTGGTGGGGTGATATCACAAGGTGAAAGCCAAGGCATTCTGTGCCCTCCATTTCAACCTCGGGTATAGTAGAGCAGGAGTAGTGGTTTTTAAAGATAATGGCAATGCCACCCCCTATACCAGCCGGGCGGTCTTTCCTGATAATCTGGTAACCCGTAGGGATAGCCAGTGGTAAGGTAGGATTAGATGTCTCGCCTAGCCATGTCTCAGTTAAAAATAAAATATCAGGTGATCTATCCACTAGTAGATGGTGGATATAGAGAGCACGTTTTTTCAGAGACCGGGTGTTAAGAAGTAGTGCGCAAAGTTGCTTTGTACTGTGGTCATATGTGGAATCACCCGAGCCTGGGTTTACTCCAGTCCCTTTATTATAAGGCTGCTGGGTTTAGAGGTAAATGTGACTTTGTTACATAGTAGGGAGGAATAAGGAGTGAGTTAAGTAAGGTTACAGAGGGGCATGCTCCCACCCTCAAAAGAGTGAGCCCATTTCTATTCACAAACTTCATACTTACATTTCCATAGCCACAAAGTTACCCACAACTCTAATTACTCAAACTTATTGTTGATTAGGTCCAGCACTAAGCTTCGCTAACCACTTGAACAACCACTTGCTGTAGGGATTCTGCTCCGACACAGAACTGTTCACAGAGACTCAGGACCTCAGTGAATTAGGTTGTGCCTAAAACTCACCTCAGTACCCAAAATCCCCTTCCAGACTAGCATCAGTGACGCATTAGACAACCCAGAACATGCGACTTAGGTTACCGCAGGAAAGGTGGGAAACAAGAGCACTCTTTCATTACACTCCCATACCAGTCCAAAGGAGACCCACGGAGAAAGAAACCAGCCAACACGTGTTTCGCCAGAAAGTGTGTTAACCCATGACTCTTCGGTAACGTGCAAGGTTTGCCGGATACGTGTTTCCCGTATCTGGCATACCTCACGCGTTACTCATCGGCATACTGCTGCTCGTTGCATCGATAGTAGGCATTACCCGCCTTTATCTCAACATGAGCTGTTCATCCTTCAGCCTTTGATACTTTATGCACCTGTGTGCGTATACTTGGCTTTAACACCCGACTAGGACCGGGTTGGAATTATCACTGGTTCCCCGATACCACAAAACTCCACCCTTTTTCAGCCCTGAAGAGTCATGGGTTAACACCCTTTCTGACGAATCAGATGTCGGCTGGTTTCTTTCTCCTTGGGTCTCCTTTGATAGGAGGACCATCCACCTACCCATTAAAACAAGATAGAAAGAACACTTGTGTGTGATCTTATCCTTAACACCTTACTATGATTACTCATATCATTACATTTGTTGTGTGCGCTTGATTGGTCTTTCTACTTATCAGAAGGGTTAGTTTCTCCACCCTATGGTCTCAGAGTTTTTTGGGTTTCCTCTGAACAAGCAGCACCAACCAGTACTACCTTTTCGCGATTACTCAACCACTACCTGTTGTGCGCCATCCATTTCTGAAGACTCACAACCCATCGCTGAACTTTAAGACACAGGATCTCTCCTCCTTTTTTACCACTTACTGCCACAGCACTTGGAAACAGCCCAGTTGAAGGCCTCTGGTCTTTAAATAACTTGATTAAATCATAGCCAGACTTTGTACAGCAGCTCCTAGCAGTCAGACACAAATGGAAGCACAGTTTTCAGTTGGGGGGGGGGGTTGTGCAAAGAGAGCTTAACCCCTCCCAGGATCTCTCACCTCTAAATCCAGGTCTTAACTCAGGTCCTACATGATAAGCTGCCACCCCAGCCACCAAAAAACATGCCGATCCTTGCACAAGCACCCAATCCACAGCATTTTTGCATTTACAAATTAATGTACAATTCACTTTTATTAAAATATATTTACACCACTTTAAGAATTATTAATAAATATTCAGAAAATATATATATATTTTCATTTCAGGTGGGGAATCAGTTTGTATTTCAACGTCTGAAAATGTATTTGTTTTTATTGTATTATTTTGTTTCACATTTAAAAATAAATATATTAAGTTATTGTTGTTTACTATTTTCTTTTGACTTAAATAACCTTTTTTAATGTACTCTATATTTTACAATAGATAACATATACAGCCAAGTTGGAGAGCTCCTTTTGGTGAAGTGTGAGCAAATATAAAAAACATTATTAAACTTAATAAAGTATTTTTGAGTTAAACATGAATGTCAATGTCTTTTATATATTTGTTTTAAATACAATTTAAAAGTACAAAAACATAAACAAATCCACAACACAATTTGAATGAAAAATTTAATTATTTAAATATATTAAATATGATAACAAATGTTTACCTGAAGTTTAAATTTAAAAAAGTAAATTCTCTCCTTAAGAAAACAGTATGAAGTAGTATTTTTTGTTTGTTTATTATTTGCTGAATTATTTTACATTAATATGTGGGGATTTCCAAGTCTAAACTGGTGTTGAAAATTATACACAGAATGTAGAAAATAGCAAATATTTTATTTATTTAATAACATTTAATTAAGAAAGAATTGCATATCAAAAGGATTAAACAAACAGCGTATGTGTCTATCTGAATAAAAACGAGAATACAAAGATTCAGTACTTAATATGAATGCTAAAAAATTCTGTGCATAGTTTGTAGGACACATTCAATAAGTTCTACTGCCATGATTTTTAAGACATTGTTTTATTCTAACTGAGCCTATTCTGTATTTTGCGAATCCGATTTGAATTTTAACGTGCATACAATGTCCTGGCAAATAACTGGTTATGTGCTTGACATTTTATAAAGTGACCAATTGTGATAAAATTATCCAAAAGAGAAAAGCCTGCACATTTTTAATCAATGAACATTGAGTCCATTGTCCTCGAATGTTGAGCATGTGACAGATTTTTTTGCATATAATTATGCGAGTTTATGCATTTTACTCATTTTCTCAAAATTAAAAAGTGAGAAACATTTTCTACCTCTATAAAATGAGTGGACGACGCACAAACCTTGCAATAAAGATAAACGTTCGCAGTAGAGGAAGAATAGAGTATATGAGGAAAAAGTAGCTTCTAAAGATGTTGCAGAATAGCGTTAAAAAAATATTTAATATATCACTGTTTCATATAGTATGGGACCAGTTAGCTGTGTCTATTGAGTACATTTTTTTATTAGGTTAAATGAATCAACCATATAAGCAAAGGTAAACATACATCATAAGTCACAACGAATACACAGTAATGATAAAAAGAGTTGCCTCTACATAAAATTTCAAAATATTAAACGAGCTTAAAAAACTTAAACATAAAAAGGGACACTATAATAGACACCAGTGCATAATTCATGTACTCCCCCTAAATTAATGCAAACATAAAACGGCCATACCTAGGAGGCCCTATTGGTCATACACTCAAATATCATCAAAGAACATTAATATCCTAGTATACATTTCTTCCAAGAAAAGTATTACAGCCTGGTTGTCCATTATCAAAAAAAGTGCAAGTGGAAAAATAACTTAAGAAACCCTGCGGTTCGTACGGTCAAATGTCAAAGATCATTGATTTCCTAGTGTGAATCGCTTTCAGGAGAAATGTTGCTGTATAAAAGCACAATCCTGGGTCCTCTAATCTTAAAAGCAAATTCATTGCGTCTTTTGTGGATCTAATATTAAGGCGTAAAAAAACTGTTTTAAATAGGTTTTTCTAAAACTAGAAACTAGAAACTATTGAGTCAAACCTAAAACTATAAGTACAGATCTATTAACTATTTTGCATAAACTTGCAAATTAACTCTTGAGACCTGACAAAAGTAAGCTGATTCACTTTTCTCAGATCTAAAGCAAAGTTACTTAAAAGTATAAGAGTAAATTACACATAAACAACTCACAAGGTACTTTACCTTAGAGAATAGCCTTTAGTGTTGATAAAAATGCATTTTGAATTCTTCAGCAATTCAAAAATCTATTTCTAAACAATCTTCTTATATTTCTGTGCACAATACACCAAAACTCAATAGATGATCTCCTTATGCAGGCTGTATACCGTTTTTCAGTTTTTAGGGCAAAGGTTATGAAACACAGAGGAGAGGGGAAGAACGTGCATTTATGTAGCTTGAGACTTCATGGATTCTGTTTTAAACACATGGTCCAGGGGTGACCTAGCCAGATCTCCCAGCTGACAGATGTGAATTATATTGCCTCCCTATATTGATGTGGAAGTATTTATTATATTCACTATTCCATTGTAGTGGCCACAGCACAAGGTCTTAAAAAATAGACATTCTTATCAAAAGATTAGAGATTTAGTATTTTTAATACCAATATTTTTGCATAACATTTGTACTCAATCCCCCACTGCAAATGATTTGAGCTCATTGTTTATGTTAGACGTTATTCTGGTACCACATTTTGAGTTTTTCTTCTGCAAGCGAAAATGAAAAAATATGTAAGTCCATGACTAGTACATACCTGATGAGGAGCATTTGAGGAATTTTGTAAACACCTGAGTAATTGTGTCCTCAAAAAAATCTGAATCTCGGATGAAAAATGTCTCTAGTACCTTCCTTGGATTAAAATACTTCTCAAAGAGTTCTTTCATCTTCATCGTAGAAGCCATTTCTCTGGTGAAGCCTTTACCAAGATTGAACCTGTGCTTCTCGCTTCTCTGCTATATAGCTTGAAATCTAACTTTTAAATTATCCTCAAATAGAGAGAACTCTTCATGCATGTGCAACTATTGTTATTCCCAACATAATTTCACTTTTACCCTCAGGAACAATGATCCTCAAACGACATAAAATATTTTGCTTGTGGCTGTTTGTGAGTTTTTACTGTTTGCAACTATTGCACTTTGAGGCACGATGCAACTCTGTGCACAACATGAATATATTTCTCCAAATTCATGATGTTACGAAGATGGTCTCAAATGATGGCCTTGGCAAAAACCCTACTCTTTGCCTGGACCAAACAGAAAAGCATGCACTGGCTCCAATTTTTACAAGGCTTAAACATGTGCAAATGATTCAACGCCCAAGAAAATGAACCCTCATTATGAGTAGGCACCGTAATTTTAGCGGGACTTCTAACTGTAATTTGTAGCCCCAATAGAATTTTGAGATCCAACACAACACTTCACATCTGTTTATTTTCTTTTGGAGATTTCCAGTTGATGTGGTCATGTAAAATGGCTGGTTGAAACTCTTCTGGAACTACCAGGGGTATTGGAACTAGAATTCCTGTGTAATCAACCTTAGCAGAGACTAAATGGCTGTAAATGAATACTTATACAAAACATTTTCCTAAGACATTTCAAATAAATACACTTGCAGCGCCTTGAGACCCTACGGGTATGTAGCGCGCTTTATAAGTGTCACTGATTGATTGATTGATTGGTTGGTCTTAATGTATAAATCACGTTAAAATGTACAGTGTATTTTACTATTCTGTGACTAGTGGTACACTGATGCTGTTTGTGACCACATGCCTGTTCACCTCTGTAAGACATTTGAAAGTTAGATGTGAAGACAGTGCCATCTACCCGATAAAGTAAGTACATACAACATATCGATAATATAAGAAAATTGAAAGTTTAATATTTTTGCATAATTTCACAGATTATGACATCTCATCCAAAAAAGTTATTCATATTGCGCAGACCCAGTTGCTTGAGTCCCAGGTTGGCGAGGTTGTCCAGCAGGGTGGTTGTGTTGCAGTTGTTGTTGTTCTCCAGGTGGAAGTTGAGGTCCCCTAGGAGGATGTAGTCAGCGGAGCAGAGAGCGTGCGGGCTGATGAAGTTGGCGATGTCTTCGCTGAATTGTGTGCGTTGTCCAGGAGGTCTGTAGATGAGGGTGCCTCTGAGGGTGGTCTTGGGGTTGATGTGGACTTGGAAGTGCAGGTGCTCGGCGGTGGCGAGGGTGTCATCGGTGTTGGTCGTGATGCGGATGGTGTTCCTGTGGACGATGGCGATGCCTCCTCCGGTGTGGTTGATGCGGTCCCTTCAGATGATCTTGTAGCCGTCTGGGATGGCGATGTCAGGCGTGGAGGAGGCGTTCATCCAGGTTTCCGTGAAGAAGGCGACATCTGGGGCTGTGGTGTTGAGCAGGTTCCAGATCTCGATGGCGTGCCTGTGGACGGAGCGGGTGTTGAGTAGGATGCATCTCAGGTGGCTGCTGCTGTTGCTCATCGATGTCTTGGGCACTGCTGGAGTGGTGCAGGTCCGGATGCAGGTGAACTTGCAGGCGTTGCAGCAGAAGGGTCCATGGGTGCGTCTCAGGGTGGCTCTGTAGCAGCCCGGGACTTGGCCGGCGTTGAGTGCGTTGAGGGTGGCGGCGGGCTTACCTTTGGCGCGCCATCGGCGCACAATCGGCGCGCCCGCTGCGCGTGACCGCTGCCCGTTCGCACGGTCGCCATATATGGCAAAGTGCAAGGGAGGGCGGAGCAGCTGGGAGGTGGGAGCGGGGAGGGCACCGAAAGAAAGGGGGCGTGGCTAACAACGGAGGCGGGAAGCGGGGAGCGGGGCGGGAGAAACGGGGGAGCGAGTACAGGGGGACAGGCGATGACAAATACAATCCAAACAAAAACAAAAGACAATCTCAGGAATTCATACCCTAGTCTGTCAGGAAATCAGAAACAACATGGAGGCAGGAGATGATAAAGAGATGTTAAATACACATGGGAGATAATATAGTGGGAGAAAGGAAGTAACTATGAGCAAACTTACTATGTAACAGAAAAAGTTGCACCGTATACTATAAGTCTCACTTTATATTTTAAACATTTTTGATCTACTTGATGAATTACATATAAAAATGAATAATGGCTCGAACAATTTTTCAATATTAAATATAAATGTATTCTTCTGATTCTTTTTCCTAATTTAATAAAACTTCTAATTATATATTGTCTGGAATGTCCTCATTTGTATTCTGAGATTCAATTGATTCCACACACTGAACTAATTCATGGTCCAAAGACTCATCCATAAAATCAAAGTCATCATTTTCAGCAATTGTTTCTTCTGTGTTGTTGTCCAAAACAATTTCAAAAGAAATATCCTGTTCTACTTCCATTTGGTTGCTGTAAATTGCATTAAAAAAAATATATCAGTAGAGTTAGGGCACTGTTGTGTTTAAGTTCAGACAGGCAGTTTGGATTTTTTAATAGTGAAGCTACCTTTGGGTAGTGTATGGTATTAGGCTGGAATTAGAAATATATAAAAGTGTATGTGATAAAGTAAATGTATAATAATACAAGGGAAGCCTAATTCAATCCATAACTATAACAGAGAAGTCTATCTCAATCTATTTCTATTACAGTGGGATAGTATATAAGTAACAATATTTTTTCTCAAATTAACTGAAAGTTCACAACATATTTCACTTTTCCAAATAACAACTTACCTTTAAGAAAGCAGTTAAAGTTGTCAGTGTTATTTCTTTTCAAATGTACTTCAGGAAGTAGTAGTCAAAATGGCTGTGTTTCCTTCTCTTTTTTTATATATATTCATGTACATAACCAATCAAATGTCAGGAAATAATCGTAGAAAATGTAAGAAACGTTTTAATTGGTTGTCAATTCTAACACTTCATATGTGTTTTGGTCATGTAATTTACCTCAGGATATTTAGACAGGTCTGCAGCCTAAATGTCTCAATGGAATTTCACCATATTTGGGCAAATGGTAGGGACTGCTATGTAGTAGGGCCTATTCTATATTTGATGAAAGTGTCTCCAGTGGTTTTTCTGTAAATTACTTTCCCACCTTTTTTTAGCGAGCGCTTACCGGTGCGCGCTCCGGTACGCGCACCGGCAGCGTTACGGGAGTCCTCCATTTTGTGTTTCGGTATAATCGAGACACAAGATGGAGGACAAACAATGTTGGGAATGGGAAGAAGGGGGCATTGTAGTCACTTCCTGACCCTCTAGGTTTTCTGAGGGGGGCTTAGGACGCTCATATAGGCAAAAAATAAAAAATAAAAATTGAAAAATGTTGCGGGTTCCAATGCACAGTCTTAAATTCACGAGGAATATTCTATTCCCCTCATCTGAGAAGTGCACACCATCTCCTCTGTAGATGTCTTGCATGTTGTAACGCAAGTTATTATTGTATATTGAACCCATTCCACAGTCTCTCATGTAAGCAGAAACAGATTTATTCACATGTTTCCGTGCTTTTTCAAATTGTGGACAAAATTGGTTGGACAGTTCCATTTCTGTCTTTGGCATATATTGGAATATACCAAGGCAGTTTGTGGAAAAAGTGTCATCAATTGATCAAAGGTGTCCTTTAAAAGCATTTCCAGACCAACCCCAGTCATAGTGCCCAAATGATTTCCACCACAGTGCACTATTAAGAGGTCAGGGTTTGGCAGATGTAAAAAGGTTTTCACCAATTCAATCAATTGATGACATCTCAATCCTCTCTGGCCAATCCACTTAATTTCCACATTTGGTAAATCAAGGTTGTGATAATTGCTGCTTGCTGCATACCTTTGAGCCCAGTGGATGTAGCTATGTCCAATAATCCATACAGAATACATGATGTGAGAAGGTTCTGGTGCAGTCAGATGAAGTGTGGGAATGAAATGGTAGTTGGAACAGTAGGAGTTTACAAAAAAATAATTGTGGAGTTTCCCTGCTGTTGAATCACAAGCAATGATTGGTGGATTCAGTTAGTTGAAAATAGAAAGTTAGGGTGCATGGTTGCGTTGTCTGAAAGAAGCAATTTGCATGGTTAAGAAAAAGTCACTAAAAGCAATAATACCCTGGATAAGCTGGTGTATTGAGAGGTCAAACATCCTTGCTGACTTAATTTGCAACTATGTAGAATAAACTTTTGAACCTGAGAGTTCAGTTAGGAGGGAGTTGCTATGGTAACAGATAGAAAGGTCTGAGAGGGGGAAGGGTGTTGGTTTGAAAATAGTGAGGGAAGACTTTTGATTGGTTGAATTAAGGCATATGTGTGTAAAGTTAGAGATTTTCTATGCCAGTCTTGGTTTCAGTGTATTGAGTGCACACCTTTTGCTCTACTATGTTATGTTATGTTATATGTTATAAACCATTTTGTAGCGCGCTCCGTTACTTGAGAGTATCCTGGCGCGGGTATGGGAGAGGCAGACAGCAAAACAGGAAGAAAGCAACTCAGACTACACTTTTGTACAGATGTGTTTTCAGGTGTTTTTTAAATGCATCAACTGTTGGCATGGAACGCAGGTGAAATGGGAGAGCATTCCAGGCCCGAGCCATGATCACTGAGATCGATTGGCCACCGAGTCTCGCTCGCTTAAAGCGGGGAAAGGCCAGTTTGAACAGAGTGGAAGATCTGAGGGTGCGTGCTGGGACATAGCTGGTAAATCTCTTTCTCAGATACAGGGGGCCTAAGTCATGGGTAGCACGAAACGCAAGCAAAGAAAAATTGGTGTGTATGTCTGACACTGTTCTTAATCTCCCAAAGCATTTGTAAAGGTAAGTAATGATTTATTTAGATAGAGACTTGTTTGCTCTATGGAGAATATTTGGAAGCAGATAGTGAAGTTTCAGTAGTGAAATTGTATGCTTGTACATAGGTCCTGTGTTGTGTTTCTAAAATGTTATTCAAAAAACGATTTTGGGTGCAAATCAATGGTATTTTCATTTGGCCCTTATTTATGATTGCCTTGTGCAGCCGGTGCATCACTTTAAACATGGGAAATAAGTGACACTCTTGTGGCGCAAGGCCTTCATAAATAAGGCCCTGAGTTTGTTGGCTGTTGATTTGTTTTTTGCTTTTGGAAAATACTTGATATGAACATTTGCAAAATAGAGGATTTGTATTTTGGGAAACAGTGACGTTTCAAAAGTGATATTGAGAGGTTGTACATAGGTTCTGCGCAGTGTTTCTAAAATGTTATTCAAAAAACCATTTTGGGTGCAAATTAATGGTATTTTCCTTTGGCCCTTATTTATGATTGCCTTGTGCAGCCGGTGCATCACTTTAAACATGGGAAATAAGTGACGCTCTTGTGGCGCAAGGCCTTCATAAATAAGGTCCTAAGTTTTTGTTGTTGTTTGTTTGTGTCTTGCTTTTTGATAATGTTTGATATCAACATTTGCAAGATAGAGGATTTGTATTTTGTGAAATAGTGAGGGTTCATTAGTGAAAATGAGTGCTTGTACATAGGATCTTTGCTGTGTTTCTAAGATGTTATTTCAAAAACTATTTTGGGTGCAAATCAATGGTATTTTCATTTGGCGTTTATTTATGATTGCCTTGTGCATCCGGTGCATCACTTTAAACATGGGAAATAAGTGATGCTCTTGTGGCGCAAGTTCTTCATAAATAAGGCCCTGAGTTTGTTGGCTGTTGATTTGTTTTTTGCTTTTTGATAATACTTATTATGAACATTTGCAAGATAGAGGATTTCTATTTTGTGAAATAGTGAGGGTTCAGTAGTGAAATTGAGTGCTTGTATATAGGATCTTTGCTGTGTTTCTAAAATGTTATTCAAAAAACGATTTTGGGTGCAAATCAATGGTATTTTCATTTGGCCTTTATTTATGATTGCCTTGTGCAGCCGGTGCATCACTTTAAACATGGGAAATAAGTGACGCTCTTGTGGCGCAAGGCCTTCATAAATAAGGCCCTGAGTTTGTTTCCTGTTGGTTTGTTTTTTGCTTTTTGATAATACTTGCTATCAACATTTGCAAGATAAAGGATTTGTATTTTGGGAAACAGTGAGGTTCCCAAAGTGATATTGAGTGGTTGTACATAGGTTCTGCGCAGTGTTTCTTAAATGTTATTCAAAAAACGATTTTTGGGGAAAATCAATGGTATTTACATTTGGTCCTTATTTATGACTGCCTTGTGGCACCGGTGCGTCTCTTTTAACATGGGACGCACTGGTGGCGCAAGGCCTTCATAAATAAGGCCCTGAGTTGCTGTGGTATAAACTTTAATATGTTGCAAATTAGTGTTTTTATTGTTTTCTTTTTGTCATTACTTTGTTGTTTGCTAATAGTGGTCTTTAATGTGTTATTTTTTTCAGAACCACAGATTGAAATCAACATTTTAAAAGCAAGCAAAAATGCCATCAAGGCAAAGGAGTAGAAAAAATACCATACGTAAAAAATCTAAATCATCAAAGGAAATACAAGAATCTTCTACAACAAGTACTTCAAAAAACACCAGAAAAGCTCCTGGTAAGACAATTAAGTCTTTTCTTCACAATTTATGTAGATCAAAAAGTAATGTTAATGGTCATAAGAAGATCCAGAAGCAGACAACAAATTTAAAAAGGAAGGAGAGGCCCTCAAAAAATGTATCTATTGGATCAGGAGATAAGACTATGGATAGAAATAGAAGGTTAAATCAATTTAGGGACATTCGTAGACGAATGTTTCACAATAGGGTAGTTTTAAATTTGCAAAAAAATGAAAAGAAAGGTAAACAGAGAGCTGCTTTTTACAAGAAAAGGAAAAGTGTAGAGAAGATTGTTGATCAGGCTTTTGAAGTTAAGAAAAAAATAATTATTTTTGTAATCAATAGAATTAGAATACTTAATAAGGCAATTGATGTTTTCAAATCGAACAGTAGATGGAAAGAATTATTAATCGGACTAATTTTTGTGAAGTATTTTCTGGAGAATGGATGCATAGTTCAAGTTCTGAGCCATTTTTTAATGAGGAGAGTTACTTTCAGGAAAAAGATTTGGTGCATGTAGTTGACACCAGTGGTCGAGCATATGAGGTGAAAGACGGTTGTCCGATGGAAAAAGAGAAACTTATGTCTGGAGATGCAGAAGAGGTGTTAGGTGATGAAGTTTTAGGGAGGAGTACTAAGCGTCCAGTGTACACATGGAAATGCAGTAGTATTTGTAGTGTGCGACAGGATTCAATCGATTTGCTTCGAAATTTCTTATGTGCCTATAGTAAGAAAAGTCTAAAACAAAAAATGAAGTTCTTGCAAGAGTTAGATCCTTGCAGAGTGAGAGAAAGCACAGGTGTGCATGGGCATCCACTGGCTTGTCTTTCTAGAAAAGTATGTCAGAGTGTTTTACATCATTTTAGGATGTTAGCAGTGCATCATAATAAGGTGAGGAAATTAGTGAGAAGGTTGTATCATGCAAAAAGTGCTCTTTTGCATGGATCTGAAGTGGATGTGAAGACTATTTGTGAAGAAATTGAGTTTTGTTATTTTGGGAACAAAGAGGACAGTGTAGAAATGGATATAGTTTTATATGGTAATGTGGAAGACAATGTACAGATTTCAAGTACAGAAAAGTTTGACGAGGAAATTACCAAGTTTAAGGTGAAATCAAGTGAAAGGCCTAATTTAACTTGTGTGTGTTCTCCCTGACTCATTATAAGATTCAGACTAGGTTAGTTGATTTATATGCAAATTGTGAATTGGAAAATAATAGTTAATGGCAGGATTTTGTAAGTTATTTGTTGGTGGAGAATTCTTTTGATTTGAGTTTTGATCAGTGTATTTGTAATTATTGTTTGAAAAAATTAAATGAAAATAGAATGTCTGCTAGAGCTGCTCATAATAATCTTCAGTTGATAGATATTCCTTCTGAATTGATGGATTTAAATACTTATAAATCAATTTTGATTCAATGTGTCAATCCTTTTCAATCTATTTTTCGCATGGAGCCTAAAATAGGGAAATTACCTCCTACAGATTTACAAAGAGGATTAAAGGGAAGAGTTATTTATTTGCCTCTAGATATCAAGAAAAATATTGATACAATTGGTGTAGAAAGAATAGAAGAGGATCCTCTGGTTATTCTCGTTAATGGGGTTCCGACAATGAGTAAGAAAATCTGGCAAGATTTAGTGGATGTTAGGAAAGTCAAAAAGGCAATGTTGTATTTGGTCAAAAACAATGAGTACTATAAAGATGTAAGTGTTGGAGCAGAGGAAACAGCTACAGAAGAAGACAGTGATTGTTCAGTTGGCCAAATTGAAAAAGTTGATGTGTCTAGAAGTGAAGAAATATATGAACATTATACTGTTCATCCTTTGCATTCCAAAGAAATAATGGGGAATGCAATTGACTTGTTTCAAATGAAAGCAGCAAAAGGAAGTCCCATTAGTGTATGGGAAGAAAGTTTGGAAGCTTGTTGTTTTCCACAGTTATTTCCAACAGGTTGTGGTGGATGATATGACGATCGACCAGTTCAAATTCCTGCAGCTGAATACCGGACTTTAAGATTATATGCTGAAGATCCAAGGTTTCGGCAATGCATTCCGTATTTGTTTCATCTACTGTATGAAAGTGATTTGTCTGGGCTTTCTTATGCAGTTAATCATATATTGAAAAGTGGAGCTCATCTGCAAAATTTTTCAGCAAGGGACTTTATGGAGAAAGTCAATGTGCAAGACAGTATTTTGGAATCTCAGCTAATCAATCTCATGGCATGTCAGTGTGGAACAAATGAGTATTGGTTCCGTCGTCATGGGGAATTGAAATGTATGCTAAGAAACTTAGGAACTCCTACATGGTTCCTTACTCTTAGCTGTGCTGAGTATGCATGGGACGACTTACTTCAATTTCTACGAGAGGCAAATTGAAACATACAAAATATAGAATTGTGTTCTTTGGATCCAGTGAATGTTTGCAGATATTTTAATCATAGATTTGAAGCTATGATGTCTTTTATTACCAACAAAAAAAATCCTCCCCTTGGAGAGGTTTTGGATTTCTTTTGGAGGAAGGAATATCAAGCGAGAGGTGCTCCTCATATACATATGCAGTTATGGATTAAAGATGCACCCAAATTTGAATTAAATTCAGATGAAACAGTGATGAGTTTCATTGAACAGTATTCAACATGTGCTGTTCCAAAAACTACTTAAGAAAACAGTTTAAGGCAAAAAAATTTACGTTTTCAATCTCATCGTTGTGGAAAGTACTGTCGTCGAAAATTTAAAAACAAGGAAAAGTACTACACGAAATGACATTTTGTGTTTCCACGACCAGTGATTTCTAAGGGAAGAGTAAATAATTTGATGTCATCTCTACGACATACTGTGACGAGGAAATCTCCCAAAAATACATATAATTTAAAAAGAAACGAAGAGTCCAAGTGCATCAACGACTACAACCCAGTGATTTTGTCCATGTGGAATGCTAACATGGATATTCAGTTCGTTGCTGACAACTCTATTGCTGTGGCTCGATATGTGGCATCTTACATCACAAAAAAAGAAAAGACAGAACTGAAAGAAATGTGGGAGGACATTTCACATGAAAAGAGTCTAAGCAAGAAATTATACAGTTTCAGTCTGAAGATGTTGTCGCATCGAGAAATTGGAGCATATGAATGTTCTGATCGGTTATCATCAGCAAGTCTCTTTGTCAAATCAAGAACAATCATTTGGGTGAGTCTAGGTCTTGCTGCAACACGAAACCGAGTTTTGAAATCTGTACAAGAAATTGAATATTTGGCGGAGAAAGAACCAAACAGTACAGATATTTTGAAGACAAATATGTTGGATACATACTATCCAAATAGAAGTACTCACCTTGAGAACACTTGTTTATATGAAGTTCTGCAAAACTACAGTTATAAGAGGAACATCACAGAATATATCAATAATGGAAAATATGCTGTCATTGGGTATGAAGGATGTCTAGTGAAGCAGAGAAAAGGCCATTTGATTAATCATCGAAAATTGAGTTGCGAAGCTCCAGACAAAAGAGAATTTTACTATTTAGCTCTATTGCAACTCTTTAAGCCATGGCGTACAGAAGAGGAACTACTTGGAGATTTTCTATGTTATGAAGACTCTTTTAATGCAACTAAGGATACCATAGAATGTCCTGTTTTTCCAAATTATTTGCAAATGTTGAACGAAGAAATAGAGCAATAAACCACAATTGCTGAAGAGATTGCTAGAGACAGTTCTCAAGACAGTCAGAGTTCTACTTCATTGAGCCAGGATCCACTAGGAGGACCAATTATCCAAAATGAAGCTGCAACTGCCATGGATGAGGTGGAAAGAGCTATGGAACAAGCTAAAGAGGATGGAGTTAACTTAGAAGATTTGGTAAAGCAACTAAACGTTGAGCAGAAAAAGATATATGACGAAGTTAAAGAACAGATTGAACATGGATTCAGACATGAGAAAAAAGAGTGCTCATGTACATCATTTGAGCCTGTCCGACTGTACGTAAGTGGAGAAGCGGGGACAGGAAAAAGTTTTCTGATGAAAGCCATTTCAAGTTATCTGCAGAAAATGACTGATTCACCGCTGTCTTGTGTTGTAACTGCTCCAACTGGTCTGGCAGCACATAACATTAAAGGGATTACTCTAGATCGTTTATTGATGCTGCCAGTTGAGCATGATAATAAAATGCATTACAACAAGTTATCTGGAGATGCGTGTTCTGAAGTTTCAAGAGTCTTGAAGAAAATGAAACTTCTTATCATTGATGAAGTAAGCATGGTCTCAAATCTAATGCTTGCTTTTGTGCATTTGAGAATGCAAGAAATTCTTAGAACAGAGTATGATGTGTTATTTGGAGGAAAACACATTAGTGTTTTGGAGTTTTATTGCAGTTGACTCCAGTAAAAGGACAACCAGTGTTTAAAATGCTCACGCATGAAGATACCAGGAAGTCCCTTGGAAGCATTGGAAACGTTAATATATGGTTACATTTTAAATATGCTGAACTGCTTCAAAATATGCGACAGGCAAAGAATGAAGATTATAAAAATATTCTACAAGATGTAAGAATTAGAAAAGTAAGTGAGCTTGGGAAAGAAGCTTTACATTCTTGATTAATTTCAAATTTGTATCCAAATGAAAATATTCTTCCAGAGAATATTTTTAAAAAAATGACTGAGAAGAAATCTGGGATATGTTTGATGCAAACTCTGCAAGAATGTTCCATCTTCAACAACAAAATGTTAGAGTTAGAAAATGAAGAGATTGTGAAACTGGAAGCAATAAATAAAATAGAGCATATGAGTTCAACAATTGTTTTCTCCGAAAATTTGAAAACCAAATTGGATTCATTAGAGAAAAGTATTTCTAAAACAGCTGGTTTTGAAAAGACTCTGAATGTGTGTTTAAATTGTCGTATCATTTTGAGAAAGAATTTAAATGTTGAAAGAGGTCTGGTAAATGGAGCAATGGGTTATGTTGTTGATTTTTTGAATTATAGAAATAGAGATGGAATTGAATTTTTAAAAATAAAATTTGATGGTATTCAGCAAGTACAACAAATCCGTCGTTGTTCTGCTAGATTTTTACTTGTTTGCCGAAAACAGTTTCCTGTTTGTTTGGCATATGCAGTAACAATTCATAAATCTCAAGGTTTAAGTGTAGATAATGCTTTAGTGAACATTGGAAGATCTGTGTTTAAAGAGGGTATGGCATATGTGGCATTATCCCGAGTCCGAACTTTATCAGGATTGTACTTGATTGAGTGTGATGAGACAAAAATGTGTGCAGATCTAGATTGTGTTAAAGAATACAATAGGTTAAGAAGAGAGTATGCTCCACATTTGCCTCAATATCCTCTGTTTAAAAACGTGTGGTAGGCCGAAAAAGAAGAAATGAGGATAATTGCAGTGAGGTAGTAGCAAAAAGACAAAAAGTAGATGAAACTGTAATTAAAAACAGAAAGAAAAAGGATTGTGATGAAAATGTTGTTGGATTTCAGTTTGAAAATAGTTCTGGTGTCAACTGCTATGCTAATGTAGTTGTTAATGTTGTTTTTTTCTTCAAACTTTACAAGAACAGATTGTTGAAAATTGGGATCAAAGATTGTGTGGTTTATTGAATTCTGTGTTTGAGAAATGTAGCAGTGATAGAGCAAAAATAGAAAGTGTAACAGAAATTCTAAATATTTTAGATATGTGTTCTGGTCAAGATACATTTTCACAGAACATTCAGCAGGATTGTCAGGAATTTTTAATGTATATGTTTGGTGTTTTGGAAGATGAAGGTGTAGATGTAGATAATATTTTCAGCCTTTCTTATCAATGGCAGCATGACTTCCACAATTGTAGTTCATCAAGTAATACTAGAATAGACACTGAAAGATTTATATATTTGACTTTACCAGACTGTAAATCAGTGTCATTTAAAAATCTAGTTAAAGCAGCAGATCATAATATGGTGTGTACCCAATGTAACTATCCAATGCTATCCACATTATTTATACAAAGTTATGGTCAGTATATCATTTTAGTTTTCCAACGATGTAGACCTAATGGAACTAAATTTACAACTTCTATCAAAAATTTTGTGGCTTCTCAGTTATCAATTTCAGGAAGAGCCTTTACAACTGAAGCTATTATTTATCATGACGGTCCTTCGACAACTTCAGGACATTGTACATGCTACTTAAAATGTCAAAAAGGATGGAGTTACTGCAATGATTCTCATTTGACTTATAAACAACGTTTGCCTTATGACTCTAGACAGGAATAGATAATAAAAGTTAGTTAGTTAGTTAGTTAATCTAATGTTTTAAATTATTTATCTCATATAAGTACTGTAAGTGGATCTCAAAGTAAAATATACTCATATATCAGACACAATTTGGCCGTAAGGAAAGTGTAAGGTATGATGTTCTTAAATTTTTTTCATAGGAAGTCGATGAAATGGAAGTTATAGAGAACAGCAGACTTTTTTTCCACCAAAAGGACCTTCACTATGTTCTGTTTGGCCTCACGGAAAAGTAAGTGAATTAAAGATTAGTGTACTTATATGAGTTATACGTTTTTATCGTTTTTTTTAAACACAATCTTTTAGATTGTGTTTTTTTTCCCGCTGTTATATGATGAAGAGTTTGAACTCACTAATTTAAGTGAAATTCAATATATTCTGAGAACAGCAAAAAAAAACTATGTAATATGTTGTATACGTTATTCTATAGTTTGCATTGTGTAATTTATATTGTATTCCCATTGTCTCACACTCATTTTCCTTTTTCCACCCTTATTTAGCTCTCTTAACTCACTTACACTGCCTTTCTTTCACTTTGTTTCATCACTGTTCCTTTACTCCACTTTATTCACAACTCCTCAATCCAATTTCAACTGTCTGCATTTCCTCTCTCCCTTCCACCACTTTTCATCTTTCTCACATTCTCTCAGTACCACTGCTTTAGTTCTCTTCCCCTCTATTTCCTTCTTTTGCTCCTTTACTCTTTTTGCAATCTTCACTCATTGAACTGCAGTTAACTCAGTCCTTCTCTTTGTCTTTCTGTGAACTTACTTCCTCACTCCTTTTTCCTCTATTGTTCTATATTAACCTCAATCCTTTCATCCCTTCACTCTGTGACTCCCCTTCACTCACTCTCAGTCACCTTCCATTCCTGTTTCTTATTAATGGATACTCATTTAGACTCCTTTCCCTTTCCCTCATTTTCCTTTTACTTACTTCTCTTTCCTGATTTCATTTGATATCTCACATTCTTTTAGTATTTTACTTATCTTCAGTAATTTGTTCTCCTTCTATTTGTTTTTCCCTCTTTTTTGTCTTTCTATATTACTTTATTTCTGTTTCTGTATCCTTCACTCTTGCTTTATTTCTTAGTATACTTTTTTAGTTTTTTTCCTCTTGACCTGTTTCTTCTATTTTAAAATATATGTTTTACTAATTATAACTTTTTTTTTCTTTCGTCTTTCACAGATACAAAGTGTAGTTTTAACATGGAGTAAAGTTTTCAATAATTATATCGTAAGTGTGATTAAAAAAAGTAGTATATCATCACCCTTTGCTTTAACTTCACTACTTTTCTCTCACCCTATTTCATTCCTACTTCCTTACTGTGCTTCCCTCACTTATTCTTATCCTCCATGTTTACTTCTCTTTTCCTTACTTTCCCACCACATTCAACTTATTTTAGTGTCCCTGCTCATTTGAACTCCTTCACTTACCTTTTTTTTCTGATTCAATTAGTCCCTTTCTGACACTCCTTCCTTTACTCTCTCTGTTCTTTCTCTCTATCAATCCCCATGTCTAACCCGTATTCACTTTTATCCACCCTATTTCACTCCTCTTTACTTACACTCACTGCTATGTTGTTTTCCTCTGTCACCGCTGTTCCTTTTCTCTAGTTCTGTCACTACCTGTCATTCCCCATTCTTTACTCTCCTTCCTTTTACTTTCATTACCCATTCACATTCTCCCAGAACTTCAACTTTAGTCTTCTTCCTCTTTCTTCTCTTCTTTTGCTCCCTTATTCATTTTCTTTTTCTCATTATTTTTATAATTTTTTTTTAAAAAGTACGCTGACGGAACACGCCCCGGTACGCGCACCGGAAGCACACCAAAGTGAAATTTTTAAAAAAAATGAATATACTTTAAAAAAAATATATTATATTAATATACAATATAGGGTTCATTTTTATAAAAACATACCTTTCTCAGCTATAGACATTTGCAAAAAAATAACCTTAGAAGTTCACTAAAAAGTACATAAGTATGAAGCCCTATAAAAAGTTAAGAATTAGCAGTTAAAAAACCTATGAAATTCACAGAAAAAAACAAAGATTTCACACCAGTTATAGTTAGGAATTAGCAGTTAAAAAACCTTTGAAATTCACTGAAAAAACCATAGGTTTCACACCAGTTATAGTTAGGAATTAGCATTTAAAAAACCTATCAAATTCACTTAAAAAACCATAGGTTTCACACAAGTTATAGTTACCTGGAAATTTACTGACATAAAACCATTGAAATTCCCACATTATAGTTAGTTGGACTCACTATAACTTGCGCGTGTAATGCACTGCTGATGACATCACATATTACATCACTCATGACATGGTCAGTGACATCACTCATGACATCACTGATGACACCATCCAGTGAATGTGTGTCTTTCTGAATAATAAATATGTTTTATATATGTATATGTAAAGGTCGATGGAAGAATAAATGGTGTCGCGAAGGTGCCACCATTGTCGAAGAGGGAGCGAGTCGGGGGTGGTGGCGGTGGTAATACAAAAAGCCCCTCGGCCATGGCAGGAGCCGGGGCGTCTCGAATTACACAGGAAGCATCAGGAACCATTTGAAAAAGCATTAAAAAGCCCCTGAAAGCAGGAAGGCAAGAAAGCAGAGAAAGTCACCCAGCTGCAGGAGTGCAAACTGACATTGGAACAGTGGTCAGCTGTTGGCATACGCGGTCACTAGATAAGTGGTCAAAAGCTGATAAAAGCTGATAAAAGCTAATAAAAACAGACAAAAGGGAGCAAAGAACCCCTTGCGAGACCTTGTGAAAGGTGAGCGTTACCGCTTTGTTGGTAATGAGAGCATGGCCGTCACTAGAGGCGGTCGCTGAATAAGATCTCTTTGTGGCTGCCGAGGTGGCCTGACTAGGTCAGGTGCAGCCTGCAGTTCTCTGTGTGCCCCTGATAGAGTGCGCAGGTCACCCGACTAACTTTTATTACCAAATAGTGCACACTTGGGCCCATAAGAATCATTTTCATTTAAACTTTAATCAGGTAACCTACACAGGTCAGCTATTTGGACAAGTCGGACAATTCTCTAGCTAAACCTAGGCAAGTTATACTGTTTTTCGGGTCAGTGTACCAACCCCCAATGTTGCAAGTGAAAGAATCCCCAAGTTCTGATTGGACAAAGGAGGAGGTTAAGTCATCACACCACCTAAATTTTAGACTTTCTCAGGCTTAATATTCAATTTTCGTACCCACCCCTTCAATTCTATCTTCCCATGGCATATGTTTTACAGAGAACAATAGGGTACACAGCAGTGTATTACAAATGTAACAAATTCAGGTACAAGTCAGCTTTGTCTTGCTGGGTAACATGTCGACTCCCAGGAGCATCTTGGCTTCAGCTGCCAGCTGGCTGAGTTCCACTGCTGCATGTCTTTCTTTTCCCTCATCACATGACAAGTACCATACGGGCTCTTCAAGATGGAGTAGCAAGCGCCTCCCAGGCCCAAAGAATACGATACATGAAAAGCAAACAAAAACAATTTAGAAACACAGAAAAAAAGATGACACTGTATACCATGAAATGGCTATACTATACCCCTTACTTTATAATAACTATTGCATTAGGGTAAGTGCAGAACAAACAGCTTTGCAAAAGTGTCAATGCAAGCTCAGAGCATATGAGAAAACAAAGCAGCCATTTTAGCTGTATTGCGCATGAGCAACAAAGTCCCACCAGAACTGCGAAAGTGTCACATCACATGGGTATGACTGACGCATGCGCAGACTAAATTCCCGCAAAGCAGCAACCATTTTAAAGGCAAGCATATTACGTTTTGGAAAACACATAAGCAAGTTTAACAGGGACACCCTGTGTAGTGTAAATTGTGCAATATTAGTAAGAAAAAAAGGTTGAATTAGTCTATTACACTTAATGTGCGGATACTTGCTCCATCACCCCGCTCACCCTACCGCTGCCTTTTCCTTTCAAATACTGTCCAAGACTGCCAAACTACCCTAGAATCTTCTTTTAGCCTTTCCCCCATTCACCCCCAAGGAGAATCGTGAGCGACGTAGAACTGTTGGTAGCACTTCTACCTACATTTGAGATAACTCTGCATCACCCTGTACCGTGCACTACCATGCACTACTTTGCATTAACTCAACACGCAACACGTAAGCACCCAGTGGCTGGGTGGTTTAAATTCTCTTTTTCTGCAAATTGGAGAGAGTACAACATAGTCTCAGCTGCAGTAAGGGATGATCTCTAATAGGTGGCATTGCAGCCTCCGGTTTACAACTTACCACAGCTCCATCAGCGAGCCTCAGTGAGCCTTGTTCTCACTCGGCCCCTCAGTAGCCTCGATACGATATCACATAAGAGCAGCAAAAAGACCTGAATGAGATCAGGGAGAACAAGAGAAGCAAGGCCGGCCATGCCGCCCTGGCCAAAGCGGAGGAAAGTAAAGAAGCAAACATCCTGTGCTCAGCACAGCCGGAATCTGAACTCATCACTACAGATCAGGACCAAAATGAGACCGCAGTGCGACAGGATTAGTCAGCGTTATATGTTCTAACCAGCCCAAGATATACACAAAGTTTCACTTTTTAAAGGATATTGGGTCGGCTCTCTACTCAAGTAATGCTGCCCTTACAGGCCTACAATCTTCGCTGCTGCCTTTACAGACCCAAGCATCAGTTTGAATTGCAGAACCTAGAGACATCGAAAGGGCCCAATCCCAGGAGAACCAGGATATCACTAATACCAAACTAAGCCTCAATCAGGAGGTGGGCTTATGACAGAAACAACTGGAACAACAACTCCAGCAACGCCAGGCAATTTAGCACCCTTTCCGACTAAAACTAGTCAACAAGGCCAGTCTCAAGGTTGCCTGCCCGCAGTCCACTTGTAACAAAAATTTCCAGAAATCTCAGAAACTTCAGAACCAATACTACAATATGATGCTAGTGCTGGAGGTCACCCCAACAATAACAGCATGGTAGAGAGTGCCATCAAAGAACATGCTAGGTGTCAAGCCGATAAACAAATCAGCTCCGATAACATGATTAGCACAAATTACAGTATGTACAGTAGCAATCACAATAACTACAATAACTACCTTAACAAGGGACATAATCCAAGAAGCAAACATTCAATCGAAAACCTCCTTTTAAATACTCAAGGGAGCCTTCCCTCTCACTAAAGAGATGAAATAGAGGATCCAGGGACAAAAGACGTAGTTAGGAAAGGAGAAAGGATGGTGACTACGTCACAATTAGATACCCAAGACTGGGGGGACATGCTCGAAGTCTACTCATAAGATCAAGACCAAGATCACAAAGAGGTGCAAGAACACACAGTGCCCGGCCCCCAAACACCCCTCAATAGACTGATACTTATAGATAAGACAAATAACTGCTTTAAGAATAGTGCGCCAACAAAGGAAAACACACTGGCGTTTGGCCCTCCCTCTTAAACACAATTCAACTGGCCGTCAATGCACTGCAATTTCAATCAGAAAAGATGGAGATTCAGTTAACATTACTGAACACTCTGGCAGTTTTCACCACTGGTATAGATGAAAAACTGGGTAATTTGAACGGCCTGAAAACAAGACCCCAAACAAACTCAAACCTTCAATGCAACTGTGATCAGGTTGTTGACAAACTATCTACCTTGCCCTTATTGCTTAGCAACAAAACAACTACGACAACAAAAAGGCAGGACATCCCAAATACTGCCTAGGGAACATTAAACAATCACCCTGTATCCATCCTTCAGATGGGCCGTCCTAATGAGGCCACAGGGAATACGAGGGTCACTGGCAATGGAGAAGTACTAAAACCTAATGTAAAGCAACGTCATCAATAGAAATGGAAAAGGTTGCAACCAAAAGCCTTACGCTAACATACCGTCTTATTTTCCCATCTTCTCAGATCTCCACAATAACTGCAAAATCAACCCAGATGACGCATGTACTCCATTAACCCAAGAACATTCTCCACCAATAACTCTTAAATACAGTTTGGACCTAGAACGTGCCCAAAATCAGACATCAACAACTAGGGCATACGAGGAGAAAAATGGAAGCTCACTTACAACCAGGTCAAAAACACAACAGAAAGAAGGGAAAAGACAAAGACAATTAATTGATTCACTAACAACAACAAATCTCGTGATCACCCAAAATCAACAACAAACACAGACTCATGAACAAAGGAGAAAGACGCGGGTTCTACCAAATAAAACTGTACATGTACAGGAAAAGAAAGGACACGCATGCACTTCTGGGGCACAAAAGCTGAATAACACCAAACAAAATACCCCTAACACAACATCAAATCACGGGCGAAGAAAGGAAGCAAGGGAAACCTCAGATAGCCCTGATAGGCAAACCCAGGAGTCACCACCCAGAGAACCTAATTGCTCTGACATTCCAACAAACAACAGTACCAGTCGTAGACCTTCGGACAACAAGGGACAGCACAGACAGCAAGTACCAACATAGACTACTCCTAAGTTCACTTCACGAAATCACAAGGCAGTGTCACTAAGCTTCAAAAGGGGACATACAGCAAAAAGAAATAACAAGTGGTTTGTTTCAAACAGAATCAACAGACATAACAAACCAACAGCACTTGGTAACACAAAAAACACAACAAGAGACATCGGTCCTGGTATTTCATCCAATATACATCTCCAGGGGCCCCCAGGATATACTAAATCGTAGCAACATTCTAAAATTGATGAATGCCATTCCAAACCTTGCTGACATAAGATTAACGGAACTCATATCTATAAAGTTCAAAGGTACTAACAATCCTCAAAGCCCAAAGGCCACAAAAAAAACGTGGAGCTCCAGTAAAATTGCAAAAACAATCCTGGAAGTACTGAGCGTTTTTCAAAAATGGGGTATTGAAATACCCCACTCCAAAACTCAGCTTACCCAGCTCCACTATTAACTAATACAAATATCGGACAACAAGGGCGCCAAACACCTTCAAATTGTGTCCTTAAAGGAGCCCGCTGGAGATCTCGCAGTAGGAGTCTTGACAACTACTGGGAACGAGAAGAACCAATAGCACCGCCACCTGCCACAACAAATCAGGGATGTAACAAGGACGCAATATCATGCACCATAACCAGATGTATAGAGCAGGGCTGCCCCGATCCAAAAGATAGAACTGAAGAAAGACCAAAAAAGCCCCTCCTTAGAGTTTGTTCTTGGAATATACTTGGTCTAGCAGCTAAAATAGACGACCTATGACATAGTCCTGTTTCAGGAAACCTGGCTCACGGCTCCGATACAAATTGAGGGATACATGTGCTTCGCCCTATAGGCTACAAGGATCGGAAGATTTGGTCATAGTTCTAGGGGGTTGGCTACCTATATTTCAACCACAAGCATACCGGCAGCAGCCTTGATGGGCCCAAAATCAAATGTAACAAAAGCAGTCAAAATGTCCATTTATTTTTATTGAGGACGAAGAAACTGAGGTGTCCCTATTTAATTTGTACATCCATCCCAAACGAAAAATAAAATACGCAACAGACTTGGTCAACCAAGTGTTAAACACTGCTACGGAGTTGGAAAACCCGCTGATAAATCTGACAGGGGACTTAAAGCAATACCTCATAGGCTCGGCCTAAAGTGAAGAGGCAGCGGCACAAACAGAAATCTGCAACATTCCTACACAGCATGCCCCACAGCACAGGAAGAAGAAATGCTGCAACAATCAACTATTAGAAGATCTGGAATACTTTAATCTCCGTGCACTAAACAGAAGATTCCCGGACGGTATTCTACCAGTTGATTCTTACTACTAGCTCAATTTTTGACTACACGTTTGCAAGTCTCGGCCTCTTTCAACATACGCCCCCAAGAATTCTAAATACCAGCCTAGCCAGCAAGAACAATCAGGCCTGATGTAACTCTTGGGTCTATTTACACCTCAAATCTCAGGAGAATCAAATATACAACAAACTATTCAACTACTAAGGCCAAAGCCGCAATCCAACTTTTCAATCAGCTAGCTGACAGCCTAGAAAATAAAATTACAACCTGGGAAAAATCCACTGATACACTAATAAAACAATATGCAGACACCACTGGGAATTAACAGAATGTACAGCAGTGATGTCATGAGTGATGTCACTGACCATGTCATTAGTGATGTAGTATGTGACGTCATCAACAGTGCATTGCGGGCGCACGAGTTATAGTTAGCTGAACTAACTATAACGAGGGAATTTTAATGGTTTTGTATGAGAGAAATGTCCAGCTAACTATAACGTGTGTGAAACCTATGGTTTTTTCAGGGAAGTTTAAAGGTTTTGTAAATGATAATGTTGAAATATACAAATTATTATATTTCTTTCTTTTTATAGTAATTTCCTACATTGTTATTATAAATACTTATATTTATTTTATTTTTAAAGTTACATTTCATATTTTGATTGTAAAATATTAACAAAAGTAAATTCAAAAAGAATGCACTGCTAGTGAAACTCCCTCAGTGAATTTGTAAGTGTTTGTTAGGGGCAGATTTACAACACCCCTGTGCCTCTTTCACACCACCATTCAATTTACTAGTTTGTATCGTTACACTTCTAGCAAACACTCTGTCACTGTTGTTTTAGTTTTGTAGTGACTCATTCATCCGTATGTAGTAATCCTATCACAACATTAAAACACTAATGGGCACATATACAATAACTGGCATATGTTATGTTATGTTATGTTATGTTATGTTATGTTATAAAGCTCTTCTATAGTGCGCGGCTACTCACAACAATGTCCTGGCACTTCGGCAAAGAGGAAAAAAAATCAGTACATAACACAGTGCTCTACGCAGGTGGCAAAGATATTACTGGGTGAAAAGCCACGTCTTCAGCTCTTTACGAAAGGCGAGCAAGTTGGACAATGATCGCACAGCAGTTGGAAGCTTGTTCCAACAGCAAGGGGCCAGATAGCGAAAAGAGCGACCTCCAGTACGGGCTCGTTTAATTGTAGGGACGATGGCTTTTGCTTGTTGTGCAGACCTCCAATTTCTCTTAGGAACATAGAAAGCCATCCGTTTCTGGAGATACTTAGGGCCGATGTGATGCAGGGCTTTAAAGGCCAGAGTCAACACTTTAAAAGTGACTCTCTTGGAAATGGGGAGCCAATGCAATTTCTCCAGCAGCTCTGACGCACGTGCACTTCGCGGCAGTCAAATGATAGCTCTAGCAGCCGAGTTTTGCACGACCTGTAGGCGAGCAAGGAGATATTTACGGAGGCCTAGGTAGAGGGCATTTGCATAGTCAAGCCTCGAGCCTATCAAGGCTTGAACTATGATTTTTTTATGTTGAAGAGATATTAGGGGGAGGAATTTCCGCATCATCTTCAACATGCCAAAGCATTTTCCTGTCAGTCCTATGACTTGGGAACTAAAAGAAAGATCAATATCACATAGGATGCCCTGATTTTTGGCTTTTAATGAGGTTTCTCTAGGCGGTGCCATATCCTGTGGCTACCAGGACCTCCACTCAGGATTCGGTGGACTTCCAAAGAAAAGCAACTCCGACTTATCAGAGTTGCATTTCAGGCTGTGTCTCTGAAACCACTCAAACACGGCTTCTAGACACTCCCCAATCTGCTTACCATCAAAATCCTCTCCCTTGTTGCATGTGAAAAGTAGCTGGGTGTCGTCAGCATAGGATATGATCTGGGCACCAAAAGACTCCGCTACCTCCGCCAGAGGAGTCATGTAGATGTTAAACAGGCAGGGGCTAAGAATGGACCCTTGCGGGACCCCTACCTTCAGCGGAGGCATTTCAGTGGAAAACAGAGGTGCCCAGACCACTTGTCGGCGGTTGGAAAGAAATGACTTAAACCATTCCAACACCATCCCCCGCAACCCGATCCCCCATAGTCTTGACAGGAGACCGACATGGGGGACGGTGTCGGAGGCAGCCGACAAGTCCAACATGACCAAAATTGCCTTTCCTCCACCATCCAGAGTCTCTCGAATGGCATCAGTTATCTCTAGCAAGGCTGTCTCCGTGCTGTGATTCGCACGGAAACCTGATTGAGAATCGTGAAGGAATATGTCAGTTAGTGTGCCCTGTGACACCACCCCCATGGATGCGCCGTATTTACAATGCGGTGTGCCGTGGGACAAAAATGGCACATATATGTGATTTATCTGTGCTGTAAAGGTGGTTCATTGTTTGAGTTATGTTGGAAGTGCAACGTATCTCCAGATTTGTTCTGGGGGCCCTATGCTCAGACTGCTGTGTCAATCTTTAAACCTGCTTCAAGGTAGTGCAGGGTTTTGACACAGCATTAGCGCAAAAGTGACAAAGTGAAATTTTGTATATTGTAATCAGCCACTTTTACGAGGAGTTTCTGTGCAGGAACGCCCCCCTATGTAGTAATGTGTCCTTCTGGTACAGGGATTTACAATGTAATGTAGTTCCCAGATACAACACATTGTAAATACCGCATATTGTGAGGCAGCTTTTGCACCAGTGCTTCATCAGAAAAGTACTGGGGAGGTCCTCCAGTACATGTTGTATGATCCTCTGGAAGGTAGCAGGTGCTTATGCAAATGTACTGGAAGGCCCCTAAAGGAGTTATGAATGAGGTTCAAATGCTTCTGTCAGGATGATTTCAGGAGTGGACACAGACTCACAGTCTGATTCCAGACAAGCATTACTATTCCCTGGACTTTTGTAGGACTGACAAAATAGTCTGCAAGGAGTTAGGGGACCTCATACATTGTGCACATTTGACTGTACCACTGCTTGCCTGAATGCCTAACTCATTCTCCAAGTGCATAGACAGGGACTGGGTTCTCAGACTGCTAACAATTGACAACAGGATATGTTTATAAGTGCTTATGTGTCAGCAGAGAAAGGGCATCCTTCTGTCAGGATGATTGTAGGAGTGGACACAGACTCACAGTGTGATTTCAGACAAGCATTACTGTTCCCTAGACTTTTGCAGAACTGACTCAGCAGTCTGCAAGGGATTAGAAAGCACATACAGTGTGCACATTTGACTGTACCACTGCTTGTCTGAATACCTGACTCATTCTCCAAGTGCATACACATAGACTGGGTTCTAAGACTGCTAGTAGTTGACAACAGGATACGTTTATACGTTTGTGTGTCAACAGAGAGATTAAATATGCACATAGTTCTTTCAGGACGATTTTAGGATTGGACACAGACTCACACTCTGATTCCAGACAAGCCTGACTTTTCCCTTGACTTTTGCAGGACTGACTCAGTAGTCTGCTAACGGATAGAGGACCACAAATATTGTGCACATTTGACTGTAGAACTGCTTTTCTTAATGTCTGACTCAATCTCCAATAGCATAGACAGTGACTGGTTTCTCAGACTGCTAGTATTTGACAGCAGAAGATGTTTATGAGCGCTTATGTGTCAGCAGATCAATTAAATAAATACATGCGTCTGTCATTTTGATTTTAGGAGGGGGCACAGACTAACAGTGTGATTCCAGACAAGCATGACTATTCCCTGGATGTTTGAAGGACTGACTCAGTAGTATGCAAGGGGTGAGGGGACTGTATATATTGTACACATTTGACTGTGCCAAACACAGTGCATAGATAATTTTTAAGTAACTAGGTATTACTACACTGAATGAATTAATGTATGGTTCTCAGTGGGTGATTGGAATAGTGTATCACTACTAACAAGGCAATAACTGTTCAGCAAACAAACACTTTATAGAATAAAACTACTGCATACATCTCTACTGCTACATTACCTTTGTACAACTACTTTTAATATAACATGTACCCAAATACAAATCAGTAACCTTTCACATTTTTCTACTATAACTCTCACCATATCTCTGAAAAACATAAATGAGTATGTCTACACAGAACTCTATCTACACCACATAAATTCACAATACAAGCTTCAATTTGAAACCAAACACCAAAAATGATGTTGCATTTTTCAACTATACCTCTGTAGACACTTATAACTTCTCTCATCACTAATACCATAATCAGCAATCCCTATTCCAAAACATACATAATAGTATACAAACGGTATATTAAACAATATTTAAACACATTACAAAAAACTTCAATAAATATTTCTTCATTAGAAAATATATCAAATGTTTTGAATTATATTTTATGTTTAAAAACAAAGGCAAAACCAAAGGGGATGATGGATGGATTGTTGAACATTGCAAACACTCACCCCCACTCAACTCATCTGTGTTTAAACCATCATCAGTCTTTAGATCACACCACCACCCCAGTTTAGACATGGAAATATGCAAATCAGTCTGACCCTGTGCCTCATGGGAACAGTCCGATTCAGAAAAGGGGGGTGGTGATGAACAGAGTGTCTGAATTGATCAGACCACTCTTACCCAGTCCAAAGATCAGGGCTTGATCCATCACCGTTATTTATCTCACTGCCCCATCCCAGCTCAGAACCTGGCTATATGCAAATCAGTCTGTCCCTGGCCAGTGCATCATGGGAACAGGGCAGACTAAACTACCAAGCCAATTCTTCACCAGAAAGGAAACAAGCTACCGGGGACCGGTTTCTGGCATTTCAGCCGTCTTCGGCCCGGCTTGCTTGAATCCTGATGGAGCAGTGAGAAAGGGACTCATGTCTGAGTATACCCTGCCACACCTATAGTGGCCAAAATCGATTCAGAAAAGGGGGTGGTGATGAGCAGAGTGTCTGAATTGAGCAGACCACTCTTACCCAGTCCAAAGATCAGGGCTTGATCCATCACGGTTATTTATCTCACTGCCCCATCCCAGCTCAGAACCTGGCTATATGCAAATCAGTCTGTCCCTGGCCCAGTGCATCATGGGAACAGGGCAGACTAAACTACCAAGCCAATTCTTCACCAGAAAGGAAACAAGCTACCGGGGACCGGTTTCTGGCATTTCAGCCGTCTTCGGCCCGGCTTGCTTGAATCCTGATGGAGCAGTGAGAAAGGGACTCATGTCTGAGTATACCCTGCCACACCTATAGTGGCCAAAATCGATTCAGAAAAGGGGGTGGTGATGAACAGAGTGTCTGAATTGAGCAGACCACTCTTACCCAGTCCAAAGATCAGGGCTTGATCCATCACCGTTATTTATCTCACTGCCCCATCCCAGCTCAGAACCTGGCTATATGCAAATCAGTCTGTCCCTGGCCCAGTGCATCATGGGAACAGGGCAGACTAAACTACCAAGCCAATTCTTCACCAGAAAGGAAACAAGCTACCGGGGACCGGTTTCTGGCATTTCAGCCGTCTTCGGCCCGGCTTGCTTGAATCCTGATGGAGCAGTGAGAAAGGGACTCATGTCTGAGTATACCCTGCCACACCTATAGTGGCCAAAATCGATTCAGAAAAGGGGGTGGTGATGAACAGAGTGTCTGAATTGAGCAGACCATTCTTACCCAGTCCAAAGATCAGGGCTTGATCCATCACCTTTATTTATCTCACTGCCCCATCCCAGCTCAGAACCTGGCTATATGCAAATCAGTCTGTCCCTGGCCCAGTGCATCATGGGAACAGGGCAGACTAAACTACCAAGCCAATTCTTCACCAGAAAGGAAACAAGCTACCGGGTACCGGTTTCTGGCATTTCAGCCGTCTTTGGCCCGGCTTGCTTGAATCCTGATGGAGCAGTGAGAAAGGGAAACTCATGTCTGAGTATACCCTGCCACACCTATAGTGGCCAAAATCGATTCAGAAAAGGGGGTGGTGATGAACAGAGTGTCTGAATTGAGCAGACCACTCTTACCCAGTCCAAAGATCAGGGCTTGATCCATCACCGTTATTTATCTCACTGCCCCATCCCAGCTCAGAACCTGGCTATATGCAAATCAGTCTGTCCCTGGCCCAGTGCATCATGGGAACAGGGCAGACTAAACTACCAAGCCAATTCTTCACCAGAAAGGAAACAAGCTACCGGGGACCGTTTTCTGGCATTTCAGCCATCTTCAGCCCGGCTTGCTTGAATCCTGATGGAGCAGTGAGAAAGGGACTCATGTCTGAGTATACCCTGCCACACCTATAGTGGCCAAAATCGATTCAGAAAAGGGGGTGGTGATGAACAGAGTGTCTGAATTGAGCAGACCACTCTTACCCAGTCCAAAGATCAGGGCTTGATCCATCACCGTTATTTATCTCACTGCCCCATCCCAGCTCAGAACCTGGCTATATGCAAATCAGTCTGTCCCTGGCCCAGTGCATCATGGGAACAGGGCAGACTAAACTACCAAGCCAATTCTTCACCAGAAAGGAAACAAGCTACCGGGGAACGGTTTCTGGCATTTCAGGCGTCTTTGGCCCGGCTTGCTTGAATCCTGATGGAGCAGTGAGAAAGGGACTCATGTCTGAGTATACCCTGCCACACCTATAGTGGCCAAAATCGATTCAGAGAAGGGGGTGGTGATGAACAGAGTGTCTGAATTGAGCAGACCACTCTTACCCAGTCCAAAGATCAGGGCTTGATCAATCACCGTTATTTATCTCACTGCCCCATCCCAGCTCAGAACCTGGCTATATGCAAATCAGTCTGTCCCTGGCCCAGTGCATCATGGGAACAGGGCAGACTAAACTACCAAGCAAATTCTTCACCAGAAAGGAAACAAGCTACCGGGGACCGGTTTCTGGCATTTCAGCCGTCTTTGGCCCGGCTTGCTTGAATCCTGATGGAGCAGTGAGAAAGGGAAACTCATGTCTGAGTATACCCTGCCACACCTATAGTGGCCAAAATCGATTCAGAAAAGGGGGTGGTGATGAACAGAGTGTCTGAATTGAGCAGACCACTCTTACCCAGTCCAAAGATCAGGGCTTGATCCATCACCGTTATTTATCTCACTGCCCCATCCCAGCTCAGAACCTGGCTATATGCAAATCAGTCTGTCCCTGGCCCAGTGCATCATGGGAACAGGGCAGACTAAACTACCAAGCCAATTCTTCACCAGAAAGGAAACAAGCTACCGGGGACCGGTTTCTGGCATTTCAGCCATCTTCGGCCCGGCTTGCTTGAATCCTGATGGAGCAGTGAGAAAGGGACTCATGTCTGAGTATACCCTGCCACACCTATAGTGGCCAAAATCGATTCAGAAAAGGGGGTGGTGATGAACAGAGTGTCTGAATTGAGCAGACCACTCTTACCCAGTCCAAAGATCAGGGCTTGATCCATCACCGTTATTTATCTCACTGCCCCATCCCAGCTCAGAACCTGGCTATATGCAAATCAGTCTGTCCCTGGCCCAGTGCATCATGGGAACAGGGCAGACTAAACTACCAAGCCAATTCTTCACCAGAAAGGAAACAAGCTACCGGGGACCGGTTTCTGGCATTTCAGCCGTCTTCGGCCCGGCTTGCTTGAATCCTGATGGAGCAGTGAGAAAGGGACTCATGTCTGAGTATACCCTGCCACACCTATAGTGGCCAAAATCGATTCAGAAAAGGGGGTGGTGATGAACAGAGTGTCTGAATTGAGCAGACCACTCTTACCCAGTCCAAAGATCAGGGCTTGATCCATCACCGTTATTTATCTCACTGCCCCATCCCAGCTCAGAACCTGGCTATATGCAAATCAGTCTGTCCCTGGCCCAGTGCATCATGGGAACAGGGCAGACTAAACTACCAAGCCAATTCTTCACCAGAAAGGAAACAAGCTACCGGGGACCGGTTTCTGGCATTTCAGCCGTCTTCGGCCCGGCTTGCTTGAATCCTGATGGAGCAGTGAGAAAGGGACTCATGTCTGAGTATACCCTGCCACACCTATAGTGGCCAAAATCGATTCAGAAAAGGGGGTGGTGATGAACAGAGTGTCTGAATTGAGCAGACCACTCTTACCCAGTCCAAAGATCAGGGCTTGATCCATCACCGTTATTTATCTCACTGCCCCATCCCAGCTCAGAACCTGGCTATATGCAAATCAGTCTGTCCCTGGCCCAGTGCATCATGGGAACAGGGCAGACTAAACTACCAAGCCAATTCTTCACCAGAAAGGAAACAAGCTACCGGGGACCGGTTTCTGGCATTTCAGCCGTCTTCGGCCCGGCTTGCTTGAATCCTGATGGAGCAGTGAGAAAGGGACTCATGTCTGAGTATACCCTGCCACACCTATAGTGGCCAAAATCGATTCAGAAAAGGGGGTGGTGATGAACAGAGTGTCTGAATGGAGCAGACCACTCTTACCCAGTCCAAAGATCTGGGCTTGATCCATCACCGTTATTTATCTCACTGCCCCATCCCAGCTCAGAACCTGGCTATATGCAAATCAGTCTGTCTCTGGCCCAGTGCATCATGGGAACAGGGCAGACTAAACTACCAAGCCAATTCTTCACCAGAAAGGAAACAAGCTACCGGGGACCGGTTTCTGGCATTTCAGCCGTCTTCGGCCCGGCTTGCTTGAATCCTGATGGAGCAGTGAGAAAGGGACTCATGTCTGAGTATACCCTGCCACACCTATAGTGGCCAAAATCGATTCGGAAAAGGGGGTGGTGATGAACAGAGTGTCTGAATTGAGCAGACCACTCTTACCCAGTCCAAAGATCAGGGCTTGATCCATTACCGTTATTTATCTCACTGCCCCATCCCAGCTCAGAACCTGGCTATATGCAAATCAGTCTGTCCCTGGCCCAGTGCATCATGGGAACAGGGCAGACTAAACTACCAAGCCAATTCTTCACCAGAAAGGAAACAAGCTACCGGGGACCGGTTTCTGGCATTTCAGCCGTCTTCGGCCCGGCTTGCTTGAATCCTGATGGAGCAGTGAGAAAGGGACTCATGTCTGAGTATACCCTGCCACACCTATAGTGGCCAAAATCGATTCAGAAAAGGGGGTGGTGATGAACAGAGTGTCTGAATTGAGCAGACCACTCTTACCCAGTCCAAAGATCAGGGCTTGATCCATCACCGTTATTTATCTCACTGCCCCATCCCAGCTCAGAACCTGGCTATATCCAAATCAGTCTGTCCCTGGCCCAGTGCATCATGGGAACAGGGCAGACTAAACTACCAAGCCAATTCTTCACCAGAAAGGAAACAAGCTACCGGGGACCGGTTTCGGGCATTTCAGCCGTCTTCGGCCCGGCTTGCTTGAATCCTGATGGAGCAGTGAGAAAGGGTCTCATGTCTGAGTATACCCTGCCACACCTATAGTGGCCAAAATCGATTCAGAAAAGGGGGTGGTGATGAACAGAGTGTCTGAATTGAGCAGACCACTCTTACCCAGTCCAAAGATCAGGGCTTGATCCATCACCGTTATTTATCTCACTGCCCCATCCCAGCTCAGAACCTGGCTATATGCAAATCAGTCTGTCCCTGGCCCAGTGCATCATGGGAACAGGGCAGACTAAACTACCAAGCCAATTCTTCACCAGAAAGGAAACAAGCTACCGGGGACCGGTTTCTGGCATTTCAGCCGTCTTCGGCCCGGCTTGCTTGAATCCTGATGGAGCAGTGAGAAAGGGACTCATGTCTGAGTATACCCTGCCACACCTATAGTGGCCAAAATCGATTCAGAAAAGGGGGTGGTGATGAACAGAGTGTCTGAATTGAGCAGACCACTCTTACCCAGTCCAAAGATCAGGGCTTGATCCATCACCGTTATTTATCTCACTGCCCCATCCCAGCTCAGAACCTGGCTATATGCAAATCAGTCTGTCCCTGGCCCAGTGCATCATGGGAACAGGGCAGACTAAACTACCAAGCCAATTCTTCACCAGAAAGGAAACAAGCTACCGGGGACCGGTTTCTGGCATTTCAGCCGTCTTCGGCCCGGCTTGCTTGAATCCTGATGGAGCAGTGAGAAAGGGACTCATGTCTGAGTATACCCTGCCACACCTATAGTGGCCAAAATCGATTCAGAAAAGGGGGTGGTGATGAACAGAGTGTCTGAATTGAGCAGACCACTCTTACCCAGTCCAAAGATCAGGGCTTGATCCATCACCGTTATTTATCTCACTGCCCCATCCCAGCTCAGAACCTGGCTATATGCAAATCAGTCTGTCCCTGGCCCAGTGCATCATGGGAACAGGGCAGACTAAACTACCAAGCCAATTCTTCACCAGAAAGGAAACAAGCTACCGGGGACCGGTTTCTGGCATTTCAGCCGTCTTCGGCCCGGCTTGCTTGAATCCTGATGGAGCAGTGAGAAAGTGACTCATGTCTGAGTATACCCTGCCACACCTATAGTGGCCAAAATCGATTCAGAAAAGGGGGTGGTGATGAACAGAGTGTCTGAATTGAGCAGACCACTCTTACCCAGTCCCAAGATCAGGGCTTGATCCATCACCGTTATTTATCTCACTGCCCCATCCCAGCTCAGAACCTGGCTATATGCAAATCAGTCTGTCCCTGGCCCAGTGCATCATGGGAACAGGGCAGACTAAACTACCAAGCCAATTCTTCACCAGAAAGGAAACAAGCTACCGGGGACCGGTTTCTGGCATTTCAGCCATCTTCGGCCCGGCTTGCTTGAATCCTGATGGAGCAGTGAGAAAGGGAATCATGTCTGAGTATACCCTGCCACACCTATAGTGGCCAACATCGATTCAGAAAAGGGGGTGGTGATGAACAGAGTGTCTGAATTGAGCAGACCACTCTTACCCAGTCCAAAGATCAGGGCTTGATCCATCACCGTTATTTATCTCACTGCCCCATCCCAGCTCAGAACCTGGCTATATGCAAATCAGTCTGTCCCTGGCCCAGTGCATCATGGGAACAGGGCAGACTAAACTACCAAGCCAATTCTTCACCAGAAAGGAAACAAGCTACCGGGGACCGGTTTCTGGCATTTCAGCCGTCTTCGGCCCGGCTTGCTTGAATCCTGATGGAGCAGTGAGAAAGGGACTCATGTCTGAGTACACCCTGCCACACCTATAGTGGCCAAAATCGATTCAGAAAAGGGGGTGGTGATGAACAGAGTATCTGAATTGAGCAGACCACTCTTACCCAGTCCAAAGATCAGGGCTTGATCCATCACCGTTATTTATCTCACTGCCCCATCCCAGCTCAGAACCTGGCTATATGCAAATCAGTCTGTCCCTGGCCCAGTGCATCATGGCAACAGGGCAGACTAAACTACCAAGCCAATTCTTCACCAGAAAGGAAACAAGCTACCGGGGACCGGTTTCTGGCATTTCAGCCGTCTTCGGCCCGGCTTGCTTGAATTCTGATGGAGCAGTGAGAAAGGGACTCATGTCTGAGTATACCCTGCCACACCTATAGTGGCCAAAATCGATTCAGAAAAGGGGGTGGTGATGAACAGAGTGTCTGAATTGAGCAGACCACTCTTACCCAGTCCAAAGATCAGGGCTTGATCCATCACCATTATTTATCTCACTGCCCCATCCCAGCTCAGAACCTGGCTATATGCAAATCAGTCTGTCCCTGGCCCAGTGCATCATGGGAACAGGGCAGACTAAACTACCAAGCCAATTCTTCACCAGAAAGGAAACAAGCTACCGGGGACCGGTTTCTGGCATTTCAGCCGTCTTCGGCCCGGCTTGCTTGAATCCTGATGGAGCAGTGAGAAAGGGACTCATGTCTGAGTATACCCTGCCACACCTATAGTGGCCAAAATCGATTCAGAAAAGGGGGTGGTGATGAACAGAGTGTCTGAATTGAGCAGACCACTCTTACCCAGTCCAAAGATCAGGGCTTGATCCATCACCGTTATTTATCTCACTGCCCCATCCCAGCTCAGAACCTGGCTATATGCAAATCAGTCTGTCCCTGGCCCAGTGCATCACGGGAACAGGGCAGACTAAACTACCAAGCCAATTCTTCACCAGAAAGGAAACAAGCTACCGGGGACCGGTTTCTGGCATTTCAGCCGTCTTCGGCCCGGCTTGCTTGAATCCTGATGGACCAGTGAGAAAGGAACTCATGTCTGAGTATACCCTGCCACACCTATAGTGGCCAAAATCGATTCAGAAAAGGGGGTGGTGATGAACAGAGTGTCTGAATTGAGCAGACCACTCTTACCCAGTCCAAATATCAGGGCTTGATCCATCACCGTTATTTATCTCACTGCCCCATCCCAGCTCAGAACCTGGCTATATGCAAATCAGTCTGTCCCTGGCCCAGTGCATCATGGGAACAGGGCAGACTAAACTACCAAGCCAATTCTTCACCAGAAAGGAAACAAGCTACCGGGGACTGGTTTCTGGCATTTCAGCCGTCTTCGGCCCGGCTTGCTTGAATCCTGATGGAGCTGTGAGAAAGGGACTCATGTCTGAGTATACCCTGCCACACCTATAGTGGCCAAAATCGATTCAGAAAAGGGGGTGGTGATAAACAGAGTGTCTGAATTGAGCAGACCACTCTTACCCAGTCCAAAGATCAGGGCTTGATCCATCACCGTTATTTATCTCACTGCCCCATCCCAGCTCAGAACCTGGCTATATGCAAATCAGTCTGTCCCTGGCCCAGTGCATCATGGGAACAGGGCAGACTAAACTACCAAGAAAATTCTTCACCAGAAAGGAAACAAGCTACCGGGGACCGGTTTCTGGCATTTCAGCCGTCTTCGGCCCGGCTTGCTTGAATCCTGATGGAGCAGTGAGAAAGGGACTCATGTCTGTGTATACCCTGCCACACCTATAGTGGCCAAAATCGATTCAGAAAAGGGGGTGGTGATGAACAGAGTGTCTGAATTGAGCAGACCACTCTTACCCAGTCCAAAGATCAGGGCTTGATCCATCACCGTTATTTATCTCACTGCCCCATCCCAGCTCAGAACCTGGCTATATGCAAATCAGTCTGTCCCTGGCCCAGTGCATCATGGGAACAGGGCAGACTAAACTACCAAGCCAATTCTTCACCAGAAAGGAAACAAGCTACCGGGGACCGGTTTCTGGCATTTCAGCCGTCTTCGGCCCGGCTTGCTTGAATCCTGATGGAGCAGTGAGAAAGGGACTCATGTCTGAGTATACCCTGCCACACCTATAGTGGCCAAAATCGATTCAGAAAAGGGGGTGGTGATGAACAGAGTGTCTGAATTGAGCAGACCACTCTTACCCAGTCCAAAGATCAGGGCTTGATCCATCACCGTTATTTATCTCACTGCCCCATCCCAGCTCAGAACCTGGCTATATGCAAATCAGTCTGTCCCTGGCCCAGTGCATCATGGGAACAGGGCAGACTAAACTACCAAGCCAATTCTTCACCAGAAAGGAAACAAGCTACCGGGGACCGGTTTCTGGCGTTTCATCCGTCTTCGGCCCGGCTTGCTTGAATCCTGATGGAGCAGTGAGAAAGGGACTCATGTCTGAGTATACCCTGCCACACCTATAGTGGCCAAAATCGATTCAGAAAAGGGGGTGGTGATGAACAGAGTGTCTGAATTGAGCAGACCACTCTTACCCAGTCCAAAGATCAGGGCTTGATCCATCACCATTATTTATCTCACTGCCCCATCCCAGCTCAGAACCTGGCTATATGCAAATCAGTCTGTCCCTGGCCCAGTGCATCATGGGAACAGGGCAGACTAAACTACCAAGCCAATTCTTCACCAGAAAGGAAACAAGCTACCGGGGACCGGTTTCTGGCATTTCAGCCGTCTTCGGCCCGGCTTGCTTGAATCCTGATGGAGCATTGAGAAAGGGACTCATGCCTGAGTATACCCTGCCACACCTATAGTGGCCAAAATCGATTCAGAAAAGGGGGTGGTGATGAACAGAGTGTCTGAATTGAGCAGACCACTCTTACCCAGTCCAAAGATCAGGGCTTGATCCATCACCGTTATTTATCTCACTGCCCCATCCCAGCTCAGAACCTGGCTATATGCAAATCAGTCTGTCCCTGGCCCAGTGCATCATGGGAACAGGGCAGACTAAACTACCAAGCCAATTCTTCACCAGAAAGGAAACAAGCTACCGGGGACCGGTTTCTGGCATTTCAGCCGTCTTCGGCCCGGCTTGCTTGAATCCTGATGGAGCAGTGAGAAAGGGACTCATGTCTGAGTATACCCTGCCACACCTATAGTGGCCAAAATCGATTCAGAAAAGGGGGTGGTGATGAACATAGTGTCTGAATTGAGCAGACCACTCTTACCCAGTCCAAAGATCAGGGCTTGATCCATCACCGTTATTTATCTCACTGCCCCATCCCAGCTCAGAACCTGGCTATATGCAAATCAGTCTGTCCCTGGCCCAGTGCATCATGGGAACAGGGCAGACTAAACTACCAAGCCAATTCTTCACCAGAAAGGAAACAAGCTACCGGGGACCGGTTTCTGGCATTTCAGCCGTCTTCGGCCCGGCTTGCTTGAATCCTGATAGAGCAGTGAGAAAGGGACTCATGTCTGAGTATACCCTGCCACACCTATAGTGGCCAAAATCGATTCAGAAAAGGGGGTGGTGATGAACAGAGTGTCTGAATTGAGCAGACCACTCTTACCCAGTCCAAAGATCAGGGCTTGATCCATCACCGTTATTTATCTCACTGCCCCATCCCAGCTCAGAACCTGGCTATATGCAAATCAGTCTGTCCCTGGCCCAGTGCATCATGGGAACAGGGCAGACTAAACTACCAAGCCGATTCTTCACCAGAAAGGAAACAAGCTACCGGGGACCGGTTTCTGGCATTTCAGCCATCTTCGGCCCGGCTTGCTTGAATCCTGATGGAGCAGTGAGAAAGGGACTCATGTCTGAGTATACCCTGCCACACCTATAGTGGCCAAAATCGATTCAGAAAAGGGGGTGGTGATGAACAGAGTGTGTGAATTGAGCAGACCACTCTTACCCAGTCCAAAGATCAGGGCTTGATCCATCACCGTTATTTATCTCACTGCCCCATCCCAGCTCAGAACCTGGCTATATGCAAATCAGTCTGTCCCTGGCCCAGTGCATCATGGGAACAGGGCAGACTAAACTACCAAGCCAATTCTTCACCAGAAAGGAAACAAGCTACCGGGGACCGGTTTCTGGCATTTCAGCCGTCTTCGGCCCGGCTTGCTTGAATCCTGATGGAGCAGTGAGAAAGGGACTCATGTCTGAGTATACCCTGCCACACCTATCGTGGCCAAAATCGATTCAGAAAAGGGGGTGGTGATGAACAGAGTGTCTGAATTGAGCAGACCACTCTTACCCAGTCCAAAGATCAGGGCTTGATCCATCACCGTTATTTATCTCACTGCCCCATCCCAGCTCAGAACCTGGCTATATGCAAATCAGTCTGTCCCTGGCCCAGTGCATCATGGGAACAGGGCAGACTAAACTACCAAGCCAATTCTTCACCCGAAAGGAAACAAGCTACCGGGGACCGGTTTCTGGCATTTCAGCCGTCTTCGGCCCGGCTTGCTTGAATCCTGATGGAGCAGTGAGAAAGGGACTCATGTCTGAGTATACCCTGCCACACCTATAGTGGCCAAAATCGATTCAGAAAAGGGGGTGGTGATGAACAGAGTGTCTGAATTGAGCAGACCACTCTTACCCAGTCCAAAGATCAGGGCTTGATCCATCACCGTTATTTATCTCACTGCCCCATCCCAGCTCAGAACCTGGCTATATGCAAATCAGTCTGTCCCTGGCCCAGTGCATCATGGGAACACAGCAGACTAAACTACCAAGCCAATTCTTCACCAGAAAGGAAACAAGCTACCGGGGACTGGTTTCTGGCATTTCAGCCGTCTTCGGCCCGGCTTGCTTGAATCCTGATGGAGCTGTGAGAAAGGGACTCATGTCTGAGTATACCCTACCACACCTATAGTGGCCAAAATCGATTCAGAAAAGGGGGTGGTGATGAACAGAGTGTCTGAATTGAGCAGACCACTCTTACCCAGTCCAAAGATCAGGGCTTGATCCATCACCGTTATTTATCTCACTGCCCCATCCCAGCTCAGAACCTGGCTATATGCAAATCAGTCTGTCCCTGGCCCAGTGCATCATGGGAACAGGGCAGACTAAACTACCAAGCAAATTCTTCACCAGAAAGGAAACAAGCTACCGGGGACTGGTTTCTGGCATTTCATCCGTCTTCGGCCCGGCTTGCTTGAATCCTGATGGAGCAGTGAGAAAGGGACTCATGTCTGAGTATACCCTGCCACACCTATAGTGGCCAAAATCGATTCAGAAAAGGGGGTGGTGATGAACAGAGTGTCTGAATTGAGCAGACCACTCTTACCCAGTCCAAAGATCAGGGCTTGATCCATCACCGTTATTTATCTCACTGCCCCATCCCAGCTCAGAACCTGGCTATATGCAAATCAGTCTGTCCCTGGCCCAGTGCATCATGGGAACAGGGCAGACTAAACTACCAAGCCAATTCTTCACCAGAAAGGAAACAAGCTACCGGGGACCGGTTTCTGGCATTTCAGCCGTCTTCGGCCCGGCTTTCTTGAATCCTGATGGAGCAGTGAGAAAGGGACTCATGTCTGAGTATACCCTGCCACACCTATAGTGGCCAAAATCGATTCAGAAAAGGGGGTGGTGATGAACAGAGTGTCTGAATTGAGAAGACCACTCTTACCCAGTCCAAAGATCAGGGCTTGATCAATCACCGTTATTTATCTCACTGCCCCATCCCAGCTCAGAACCTGGCTATATGCAAATCAGTCTGTCCCTGGCCCAGTGCATCATGGGAACAGGGCAGACTAAACTACCAAGCCAATTCTTCACCAGAAAGGAAACAAGCTACCGGGGACCGGTTTCTGGCGTTTCAGCCGTCTTCGGCCCGGCTTGCTTGAATCCTGATGGAGCAGTGAGAAAGGGACTCATGTCTGAGTATACCCTGCCACACCTATAGTGGCCAAAATCGATTCAGAAAAGGGGGTGGTGATGAACAGAGTGTCTGAATTGAGCAGACCACTCTTACCCAGTCCAAAGATCAGGGCTTGATCCATCACCATTATTTATCTCACTGCCCCATCCCAGCTCAGAACCTGGCTATATGCAAATCAGTCTGTCCCTGGCCCAGTGCATCATGGGAACAGGGCAGACTAAACTACCAAGCCAATTCTTCACCAGAAAGGAAACAAGCTACCGGGGACCGGTTTCTGGCATTTCAGCCGTCTTCGGCCCGGCTTGCTTGAATCCTGATGGAGCATTGAGAAAGGGACTCATGCCTGAGTATACCCTGCCACACCTATAGTGGCCAAAATCGATTCAGAAAAGGGGGTGGTGATGAACAGAGTGTCTGAATTGAGCAGACCACTCTTACCCAGTCCAAAGATCAGGGCTTGATCCATCACCTTTATTTATCTCACTGCCCCATCCCAGCTCAGAACCTGGCTATATGCAAATCAGTCTGTCCCTGGCCCAGTGCATCATGGGAACAGGGCAGACTAAACTACCAAGCCAATTCTTCACCAGAAAGGAAACAAGCTACCGGGGACCGGTTTCTGGCATTTCAGCCGTCTTCGGCCCGGCTTGCTTGAATCCTGATGGAGCAGTGAGAAAGGGACTCATGTCTGAGTATACCCTGCCACACCTATAGTGGCCAAAATCGATTCAGAAAAGGGGGTGGTGATGAACAGAGTGTCTGAATTGAGCAGACCACTCTTACCCAGTCCAAAGATCAGGGCTTGATCCATCACCGTTATTTATCTCACTGCCCCATCCCAGCTCAGAACCTGGCTATATGCAAATCAGTCTGTCCCTGGCCCAGTGCATCATGGGAACAGGGCAGACTAAACTACCAAGCCAATTCTTCACCAGAAAGGAAACAAGCTACCGGGGACCGGTTTCTGGCATTTCAGCCATCTTCGGCCCGGCTTGCTTGAATCCTGATGGAGCAGTGAGAAAGGGACTCATGTCTGAGTATACCCTGCCACACCTATAGTGGCCAAAATCGATTCAGAAAAGGGGGTGGTGATGAACAGAGTGTCTGAATTGAGCAGACCACTCTTACCCAGTCCAAAGATCAGGGCTTGATCCATCACCGTTATTTATCTCACTGCCCCATCCCAGCTCAGAACCTGGCTATATGCAAATCAGTCTGTCCCTGGCCCAGTGCATCATGGGAACAGGGCAGACTAAACTACCAAGCCAATTCTTCACCAGAAAGGAAACAAGCTACCGGGGACCGGTTTCTGGCATTTCAGCCGTCTTCGGCCCGGCTTGCTTGAATCCTGATGGAGCATTGAGAAAGGGACTCATGCCTGAGTATACCCTGCCACACCTATAGTGGCCAAAATCGATTCAGAAAAGGGGGTGGTGATGAACAGAGTGTCTGAATTGAGCAGACCACTCTTACCCAGTCCAAAGATCAGGGCTTGATCCATCACCTTTATTTATCTCACTGCCCCATCCCAGCTCAGAACCTGGCTATATGCAAATCAGTCTGTCCCTGGCCCAGTGCATCATGGGAACAGGGCAGACTAAACTACCAAGCCAATTCTTCACCAGAAAGGAAACAAGCTACCGGGGACCGGTTTCTGGCATTTCAGCCGTCTTCGGCCCGGCTTGCTTGAATCCTGATGGAGCAGTGAGAAAGGGACTCATGTCTGAGTATACCCTGCCACACCTATAGTGGCCAAAATCGATTCAGAAAAGGGGGTGGTGATGAACAGAGTGTCTGAATTGAGCAGACCACTCTTACCCAGTCCAAAGATCAGGGCTTGATCCATCACCGTTATTTATCTCACTGCCCCATCCCAGCTCAGAACCTGGCTATATGCAAATCAGTCTGTCCCTGGCCCAGTGCATCATGGGAACAGGGCAGACTAAACTACCAAGCCAATTCTTCACCAGAAAGGAAACAAGCTACCGGGGACCGGTTTCTGGCATTTCAGCCGTCTTCGGCCCGGCTTGCTTGAATCCTGATGGAGCAGTGAGAAAGGGACTCATGTCTGAGTATACCCTGCCACACCTATAGTGGCCAAAATCGATTCAGAAAAGGGGGTGGTGATGAACAGAGTGTCTGAATTGAGCAGACCACTCTTACCCAGTCCAAAGATCAGGGCTTGATCCATCACCGTTATTTATCTCACTGCCCCATCCCAGCTCAGAACCTGGCTATATGCAAATCAGTCTGTCCCTGGCCCAGTGCATCATGGGAACAGGGCAGACTAAACTACCAAGCCAATTCTTCACCAGAAAGGAAACAAGCTACCGGGGACCGGTTTCTGGCATTTCAGCCATCTTCGGCCCGGCTTGCTTGAATCCTGATGGAGCAGTGAGAAAGGGACTCATGTCTGAGTATACCCTGCCACACCTATAGTGGCCAAAATCGATTCAGAAAAGGGGGTGGTGATGAACAGAGTGTCTGAATTGAGCAGACCACTCTTACCCAGTCCAAAGATCAGGGCTTGATCCATCACCGTTATTTATCTCACTGCCCCATCCCAGCTCAGAACCTGGCTATATGCAAATCAGTCTGTCCCTGGCCCAGTGCATCATGGGAACAGGGCAGACTAAACTACCAAGCCAATTCTTCACCAGAAAGGAAACAAGCTACCGGGGACCGGTTTCTGGCATTTCAGCCGTCTTCGGCCCGGCTTGCTTGAATCCTGATGGAGCAGTGAGAAAGGGACTCATGTCTGAGTATACCCTGCCACACCTATAGTGGCCAAAATCGATTCAGAAAAGGGGGTGGTGATGAACAGAGTGTCTGAATTGAGCAGACCACTCTTACCCAGTCCAAAGATCAGGGCTTGATCCATCACCGTTATTTATCTCACTGCCCCATCCCAGCTCAGAACCTGGCTATATGCAAATCAGTCTGTCCCTGGCCCAGTGCATCATGGGAACAGGGCAGACTAAACTACCAAGCCAATTCTTCACCCGAAAGGAAACAAGCTACCGGGGACCGGTTTCTGGCATTTCAGCCGTCTTCGGCCCGGCTTGCTTGAATCCTGATGGAGCAGTGAGAAAGGGACTCATGTCTGAGTATACCCTGCCACACCTATAGTGGCCAAAATCGATTCAGAAAAGGGGGTGGTGATGAACAGAGTGTCTGAATTGAGCAGACCACTCTTACCCAGTCCAAAGATCAGGGCTTGATCCATCACCGTTATTTATCTCACTGCCCCATCCCAGCTCAGAACCTGGCTATATGCAAATCAGTCTGTCCCTGGCCCAGTGCATCATGGGAACACGGCAGACTAAACTACCAAGCCAATTCTTCACCAGAAAGGAAACAAGCTACCGGGGACCGGTTTCTGGCATTTCAGCCGTCTTTGGCCCGGCTTGCTTGAATCCTGATGGAGCAGTGAGAAAGGGACTCATGTCTGAGTATACCCTGCCACACCTATAGTGGCCAAAATCGATTCAGAAAAGGGGGTGGTGATGAACAGAGTGTCTGAATTGAGCAGACCACTCTTACCCAGTCCAAAGATCAGGGTTCGATCCATCACCGTTAGCTTGTTTCCTTCCCAGTATAAGAATTGGCTTTTGTAGTTTGGTTTGCCCTGTTCCCATCATGCACTGGGACAGGAACAGACTAATTTGCATACAGCCAGGTTCTGAAACTGGGATGGTGCAGTGAGCTAAAAAACGGTGTTGGATCTAGCCCTGATCTCTTGACTGGGTGAGAGCTTTCTGCTTAATTCAGAGACTCTGTCCCTCACCACCCCTTGTTGTAAATATCATGGGAACAGTCCAGCCTGAACTGCCAAGCCATGTCTTCCCTGGACTGGAAACAAGCATCCTGGGACCGGATTCTGGCTAATCAGCCATCATAATCCAGGCTAGATTGAATCCAGAGGCAAAGTGAGCCAGGGACTCACATCTGGGCATACCCTGCCAACTTAGGGCGAACAAAGCAAAACCAAAGGGGATGATGGATGGACTGTTGAACATTGCAAGCACTCACCCTCAGTCAACTGATCTGGGTTTAATCCAACATCAGCTCACTCTGGCACCCCAGTTTAGTCATGGCCATATGCAATGGGAACAGTTCAGCCCAATCTGCCAAGCCATGTCTTCCCTGGACCGGAAACAAGCATCCTGGGACCTGTTTCTGGCTAATCAACTGTCATCAGCCAGGCTAGCTTAAATTCAGTGTCAAGTGAGCAAGGGACCCACATCTGGGCATACCTGCCAACTTATGCAAACAAAGCAAAAGCAAAGAGGATGATGGACGGAGTGTTGAACATTGCAAGCACTCACCCCCAGTCAACTGATCTAGGTTTTATCCATCATCATTCTTTAGCTCACTTCGCTACCCCAGTTTAGTCATGGCCATATGCAAATCAGTCTGACCTTGTGCCTCATGGCAACAGTCCAGCCCAATCTGCCAAGCCATGTCTTCCCTGGACCAGAAACAAGCATCCTGGGACCGGTTTCTGGCTAATCAACCGCCATCAGCTTGAATCCAGTGGCAAAGAGATCAAGGGACCCACGTCTGGGCATACCCTGCCAACTTAGGGCTAACAAGGCAAAACCAAAGGAGATGATGGAAGGAGTGTTGTAAGCACTCACCTCCAGTCAACTGATCTGAGTTTACTCCATCATTCTTTACAAACAAAGGTAGCACAAAGAACACCTCACAAATTAATAACTTACCTTTCAAATGGATTTGTATATTATGAAATATCTGAATCACACACCAGATTTTCTTATGCACACAATGTATATAGTGCAGAGCTCTTAGCAAAATCAAACAATGGCAAACTTTCCCTCTCATTCTGCACACATATATACATGTAAATATCAAATCACATTGCTTCCCAGATTATTTCAAATTCTATGACACATTTCTGTTGGTTAGACATATCAATCCTTGCCAACTGACCTCTAACTGAACCAAAATTGCTTCTTGAATTTTCTGGAGTCGGCCTGGTCCGTGCACCGTAATCAATGGAACCGCGGAAACAGATAAGACTTCAAAAGTAAATTACAAATAGTTTTACAATTTTGTTTTCATAACACACTACTTTTGACTATACCAGTGACCTGGGAAATCTCACTGCAATTACATATTACTGTAATATTATTAGAAAATATACATTTTATTGCCACACATAACTTCAAACCCTACCCCCATTCTGCTTAATTCCTGTTACCATAGTAACAGTTCATGGAACACTCAACTGAACACGCAGGTCACAAGTTCAGCACACAATGTTGCAAATTCAAACCACAAGTGTGTTTGACTTTCCAAAATAGAAGATTATCTTATCTAATGTACCATTCAAACAGTTTTTATTAACCAATAAGAAACATGCTATTTAAACAGAGAAACATGCACCCTATTTTTCAGTCTATAATGTTCTCAATAAGCCAATCATTTTTCTTGTTTCTTAAAAACTGCATCTTGGCCACCATTTTAGAGACATCGCATTTTACAACCTGCCTACTTCAGCTACAGACATCTTGTGAGTGTATCCAGACTTCCCTTCAAGATGCTTATAGTGTGGATTGTGGGACACACTATATTTTCTGGTGCAAACGGTATGCTGAAAGCAGAGGTATTGCCAAAGACCTAGCTTTGCAAATGTAGACATCAAATGGATTGGACAGAGAGGATTAAAGTGGTACCAATTGATACCATTAGTTAAATCCCTTTTGCATCTCCAACACCCTGACCTCATAAGAGTGCCCTGTGGTGGCGATGACCTAGGCACTTTGACTGGAGTAGTTCTGGAAATGCCGCTCACAACTCGGATCTTGCCATACCTGTGGATTAGCTCCTGAACTCTTGTTTGCAGCGCACTCCCTGAGGCAGAGTCGGCTGGTGGGAGCGCTACCGCATTCGGCGGGTAGATCATCTGCTCCCAGCGCGACCGCGCCCAGGTAGTAGTGCTTGGAAAGGGCGTTTCCCTGAATAGCCTAGCGGGGGACTGCGAGGCCCAGAAACCACCTTGCAGCTGGCGCCTCTTCCCCCGGAGGCCACGCCCACCTAATTGGCCTCACCTTATTACCTTTCGCCACACCCGCTGCGCGGGTGCCGCTCACAACTCGGATCTTGCCATACCTGTGGATTACCTCCTGAACTCTTGTTTGCAGCGCACTCCCCGAGGCAGAGTCGGCTGGTGGGAGCGCTACCGCATTCGGCGGGTAGATCATCTGCTCCCAGCGCGACCGCGCCCAGGTAGTAGTGCTTGGAAAGGGCGTTTCCCTGAATAGCCTAGCGGGGGACTGCGAGGCCCAGAAACCACCTTGCAGCTGGCGCCTCTTCCCCCGGAGGCCACGCCCACCTAATTGGCCTCACCTTATTACCTTTTGCGACACCCGCTGCGCGGGTGCCGCTCACAACTCGGATCTTGCCATACCTGTGGATTAGCTCCTGAACTCTTGTTTGCAGCGCACTCCCTGAGGCAGAGTCAGCTGGTGGGAGCGCTACCGCATTCGGCGGGTAGATCATCTGCTCCCAGCGCGACCGCGCCCAGGTAGTAGTGCTTGGAAAGGGCGTTTCCCTGAATAGCCTAGCGGGGGACTGCGAGGCCCAGAAACCACCTTGCAGCTGGCGCCTCTTCCCCCGGAGGTCACGCCCACCTAATTGGCCTCACCTTATTACCTTTCGTGACACCCGCTGCGCGGGTGCCGCTCACAACTCGGATCTTGCCATACCTGTGGATTAGCTCCTGAACTCTTGTTTGCAGCGCACTCCCTGAGGCAGAGTCGGCTGGTGGGAGCGCTACCGCATTCGGCGGGTAGATCATCTGCTCCCAGCGCGACCGCGCCCAGGTAGTAGTGCTTGGAAAGGGCGTTTCCCTGAATAGCCTAGCGGGGGACTGAGAGGCCCAGAAACAACCTTGCAGCTGGCGCCTCTTCCCCCGGAGGCCACGCCCCTAGAACTATCCCATATAAACAATACATATTCCTCCGCGACGTGGGATGCGCGCGGGTTGGAGCCCGGGGCGAAGACCGGGCAGAGAGCGGGCCGTTTAAGGCCGTTCAAGGACGGCAGAGGTCGGCCCTGGCCCTGAACCCCTGCATCTTCGCCCTCAATCCACCGGCAAGGTAGGCGGCTTAGCGAACATCACCCTTTATTCAAGCACATAGTGGCCGCCTACTACATTTAATACTTACTGTTTTTGAGGACAACTTTGCTGCACCTGGCCCTGCTGCACAGATGTCAACCATGCGCAATAGAACCAGAAGCTTCACTAAAAAAGCTATGGCCGTTGCACAAGTGACTGGACCTATAGATCATTTTATCTCACGGGTAAATTAAACTATCGATAAAAGTATCATTTTGCTGGAAAAAAGAGCTTCCTTGGATCTCATGAACGCTAAGCGCTCGTCTTTGGGCTCTCTCGCAACTGCAAATTCTCCGTCCCAGCAAGCTTTGAGCAATTGTTCCCTACCCCTACCCCTAACCACTGCCGGCACGTTTTCAGTCACAAACGCTGTCGACTTATCAGTGACTCAATCTGACTCCGATCCGTCCTATATTGATCTTGAGGCTACTCCAGATCTAGAAGCCTGTCAGCCATCCGACAAGCCAGAACTGAGTGCAGATAGGCAACTTGACATAGGAACAGCTCCTGTATTGATCGACTCAGGGAGAAGGGACACTATTCCTACAAAGGTTGCGCCTAAGACCAAGTCTAAGGAAAAACCCGAAGCTAAAGCCAGGAATCACAACTTGATATCGCCTACCCCGCACTCTGCATCAGGCATACCCTGCTGAGTTGAAAACATGGTAATAGATCTAAAACTGGACCTTGAAGCTACAATAACAGCGCAAATCAAGCCTTTAATTTCTAAACTTGATAGACTTACGTCGCTAATAAACTCGAAATGGGCTAACAAGACGAGTGGGACTGGGCCCACTCAGCCGCAAGGGATTAAAGAAGCACTCCCCAAGTCTATACTTTGCACCAAGCTCCCTAAATACCCATCTAACAAGGCTAATACACCATTAGCTACTAAGGATCCAGCTACATTACACCTGTCCCAAACAGGGAACAACTCTGCTTTACCCCCACCCTTATCTACCCCTAAGGTGGTGGGCTCTACTCCGGCATTGCAATCATCTGCTGGTCGAAACAAAACTGCCAACTCACAAGCCAAAGATCTAAATGGAAAGTCCATCAACCCAACAGTACCTCCCTCCTCAAACAAGCCCGAAGGTTCTAAGTCAAAACAGGCACGCTTTAAGACAATCAGCCTGCCACCGGAAGTCTCTCCTTTCGTGGTTGTGCTGACAGCTGTTCCACCACTGAAGGAGGGAGTAAAAGAAACTTTTGTAGAGCTAAGAAATAAATGTGCCCAGTGGCTCCAGCTACACAAACCTCTACCTAGCCATATGAGTGGCGAGATTCTTACTGTGCGTAGAGGGGATTGGGTGGGCAGGAACAAGAAAACTATAGCAGGTGATGTAATTACAGTTAACTTCAGGGATATAGGGGCAGCAAGTTACATATGTAATAAACCCAATAGTGGACCTGCTACCCAAATTAATCCACTCCCCTTGTCCTACTTTCTCCCCATGCCCCCAAAACCAAATTCTCGTCGGCCTACTTTTCCAAATAACAGAGGGTTTGCGTATCCCCCGCAACATACTACCAAACAATGGCAGCAACCCCTACATTTCCCATCACTATTTCCACAGCATAACAGTCTCCAGTGGCAACAACCTTTCCAACATCCACTACCCCTTTATTATCCTGCTCAGCAGTGGCAGCAACCCCTTCAGCCCTCACAACCTGTTAACCATCAGTGGCAACAGCCGTGGCAAGATTTGCCCCCTCCCTTCGATCCCTTGTATTCACAGTTTGCTCATCCAAATAGATTTTGTGTGCTAGATGAGGTAGATTGACTCAACCCCATGGAAGCTTCAGATCCAAACTCTGATACCAAAAATGATATGGAGGATGTTCCCTTAGCCATCCCTCTCCCTATCTGTCCCGAATCTCCAACAGTGGCACCTGCTATACCACTATCCCAGGCTCCAACTAGGGATTGTGTAGATCTATCTAACCCCAAAACTACTACCATCATTGGAGGTAATTTAACACATGGTGAGATAAAAATTCTTAGCTGGAACCTTGCGGGGATTACTAGGAAGTTAGGTCTGCCAGAGTGGAACGTCATGATTGAAGCTCACAAGATCTGCGTATTCCAGGAGACCTGGAGCACTGAGCCACTGTATCGAGTTGGGTTTGTCACCATCTTTGCACCAGCTGAAAAACCTAAGAAAGGGAAGGGGCGTCCATCAGGGGGGCTTATCATCTGGGTAAGCATCTCGCTCACTTGCCGAATAACCATTAAGCGGACAGGTAACCCAGATATCCTTGGTATCTCTCTATCTGGCCATCGTGGGGGACTATCAGTAGATCTCTACGATGTCTATGCTAGAGGTTCCAAAAATGGGTGTATTTCACCCATGATATCTAAGCTTGAGGCCCAACTAGGGGATCATAGAGAACCAGACCACATCATAATAGCAGGAGACTTTAACTGCACATATGAGCCACTCCCCCTAGAAGGAATACCTGATCTAGGAGAAGAGGACAGTAGGTGGGGTATTTCCATGCTTTCTATTCCTCCCATTGAGCGCTGGACTCGCAGTGCAATACAGCTTAATGCACTGACTTTAGAGTTCAGACTAAGAGCAGCTAATGGCCGCACACCTTCCGATCAGATGGGTGCCCCAACATTCAACAGAGTTGGTCACTCCTCGAGGATTGACTATATTCTGTTGGACCGGGGGCTATGGAGTTCGGTCATTGACATGGTTGTTATCCCGACCATAGAGAGTGACCATAACTCACTTTCTTTAACCCTAATGAATCCTTGGTCCCCCGGAGCGCCGCTAGTACCACCGAACTGTCCACAGGAGGTTAGTGTTTCCTCTTGTGGAAGACGCCTTAAGTGGAATAAAATCTCGAGTAATGTTGATAAACTCTCCACTATAGAAGAAGTGCTTAAAGGCTCACAAGAAGAAATCAGCTCCATAGACCTACTTTTGGCAGCAGATAGGGTAACACCTATCTATGAAGCAGCCGTAAAAACAATAGGGGACGTTTTTTGGGTAAAAGGGACAGTAGGGAAACCCATGCCTCAAACCAAACCCAAAGGGAGACATGACTGGTACTCTGCATCATGTAGGAAAGCCAAAACACGCCTAATTGAGGCAGTCAAAGGAAAGTCCCAACTATCAATACAAATGGCTAGGAGGGAACACAAAAGAGTTCTGGGGCTAGCGAAAAGGGAGTGGGAAGACGCCTACTGGTCAACCCTCAAAGAAGCCAGCTCGAAAAAAGACTCAAAATGGTTTTGGGATACCATAAGAGCTCGCAATAGACCAGACAGCGATCTGTTAACTTGCAATATCCCAAGCCAGGCGTGGGTGGATCACTTTTCCAAACTTTATACCTGTCATGATGTTCTGGACGAGGGAGGGGTGGCTCTATCTTCGTTCACCCCAAATCATGTAATCTGCCCCACTGACTTTGATTTTACGATCAAGGAAGTGGAATATGCAATAAGCACCATTATTCCACAAAAAGCGGCTGGTCCCGATGGCATTCCTGGCGACCTGTTAAAGTCTGATAGTGCTAAATGGGGTAAATTGATTCATTCCCTCCTTGTTGCCATTTGTAAAGGTGCCCCTATTCCCTCATCGTGGAAAGGGGCCGAGGTGGTCCCTATCTACAAGAAAGGCTCGAGGGACGATCCATCCAATTACAGGCCGATCAGCTTGTTAGACATTAGCCAAAAAGTTGTCGGCAAAGTCCTGTTAGTTAGAATTCTAAATTGGGTAGAAGAAAACAAAATTCTTTCTGACTTCCAGGCAGGCTTCAGAGTGGGTACTGGGACGATTGAGCAAGCCTTCAGGCTCATGATGGTATACTGGAAGGTGGTGGTTATAGGCAAGGGCAGTCTTTATCTCGCGTTTATCGATTTAAAGACTGCCTTTGACCTTGTACCTAGGGAATCACTATGGAAAGTACTCGCTGACATGGGGCTGCCCCATTACTTGCTGTCCCTACTAGTTAGGTTGTACCAAGATAGCTTTGCCCAAGTCAGGTGGGGCCCTGGAGGGGAGAAAACGGGTAGTATTCCGGTTGAGAGAGGTGTCCGCCAGGGATGTGTTTTGGCTCCCACCCTTTTCTCTCTTTACATCAATGGGGTGGTTGAGCATCTCCTTAAACATCCTTCTGACGAGCCATCCCTGGCAGGTGAACGCATACCGACCCTCCTCTTCGGCAATGATACGCTTTTAATTTCCAAATCCCCAATGGGACTCCAGAGACTCTTGGACAATTTTCAATCATTTTGTACCAAACGAGGTCTGGTAATAAACACAAATAAAACGAAGTACCTTGTGCTGAATCCACCGAAGCAACATGTGCGTTCTCCCACCCTAAATGCTGAGCTCCTGGAAAGGGTAAAGGTCTTTGACATTCTTGGGATACGCCTATCGGATAAAATGGACTGGACGCCACACCTAGACAAAATGCTGTTGAATCACAAAAGGATTACAGGAGCCATTTTGAAAGAGCAACGATCCAGTTCAACAAGGCCTATAGACACAGTCCTCGAGATTTATTCAGCTAAAGGTGTTAGCTCTGCCCTTTATGGGGCCGAACTTTGGGGTTCTTCCACCACTGATGCTCTGCAGAAATCTGAAAACAAATTCTGTGGAGCAATTATGTCCCTCCCACAAGGCACCCCTACACTTCCTTTAATGTTGGACCTAGGCTGCCCCCAGATTGGCGACATTGCAAAATTCCGCCCATTATTATTATGGGCACGCATCTGGCGGGTGGAAGAATTAAGCGGATATGCCAGAGGCCTTGAAGAAATCATGTCATCGCCAAGTTGGCATAAAATCAAATGGCTAAAAGACATGAAGAGCTTACTAACCAAGTTGGGACACATTGAATCATGGTTGAATAGAACTTCACCCCCGAAGCAAGCCCTCAAAAAGCTTTACTGGGACTGGATTTGTACACAAAGAAATTCTGGTACCACCTTGGGCAGGCTTACTGAGGATTTTCTGAGGTTTAAAGATTGCCCTAGACGGGAACTGTACCTTGACGCAATTGGAAAACTCTTTGATAGGGCCTTGTACTTCAGGTTCAGAGTGGGAACTCTTCCACTTAATTCTTTTACCACAAGATGGAAATCCGGTATGGAAATGCCTGAGCTATGCCCAGTTTGTCTTGCCAAACCGGAATGATTGGCACATTTTATGTTTGAGTGCAGCGAGTACGCTACTCCAAGGAGGGTCTGGCTCAAACACCTATGCCGCCAGTTGGGGACTAGGAGTCATGATGTGGCAATCAGGATACTTATATCTGATAGTAGCGTACCCTATGCTTGCGCCCTAGCCAAATTTCTATCATGGGCTTGGGCTATTCGAGCCAAAAAGCTAAAACAAACTGTTTAATTCTATTTTTATAAAATCTCTCAATTGAATAAACTGCCATCTTTGCTTGATCTGTAAAAATTCAATCAATTGGCTAGTTTAAGATTGTACAAGCATCTTTACTGAAATTACTGCCTTTTTCAAATACTTTGTACACAGACAAAAATCTTTTTAATCTATTACTGTTTTTTACTTGTAATTTCTGATCCACTGAGCTGCTTTTATGATAATTGTTTTTTATCGAAATAAAGCTTTTTGACTTTGACTTCTGGAAATGCTAATGAAGGACACCTTTGCAGAATTGATGTTACTTTTCCCACAAACTGCCTTTGTCTACTCTAACATATGCCAAAGACAGAAATGGAACAGGTCCAATCAATTTTGTCCACAGATTGGTAAAGCTAGGAAACAGGTCAATAAAGATGTTTCTGCTTATCTCAGAGATTGTAATATGGGGTCCATATACAACAACAATCTGTGTTTTCATATGTATGGTATCTACAGGAGAGAGGTGTACATTCCACAGATGAGGGAAATAGAATCTTTCTCAACAACTTTAGACTCTGCATAGGCACAAACATGTAGGTGTAGAAAACAACTCAAGCACAGAATATGCTTGCAGCACTGCGTGCAGTGCTTCAATCAAATTCTGTGCTTGAGTTTTTTTCTTCATTTCTCTATGTGGTAAGGGCAGCCCACAGATCGCTGCGTAGCATACTCAGCGTGTTTAGTATTGTTGAAATTTTGTAACAGCCTTTTAAGATTGTTATCTAAACTTGGGTGTGCACCTTACACTTTCACCCTATTCACTACTTACATGTAGATACCAAAATCTCCCAATAAACACAAGGGCTTTTTTTAAATCCACCCAAGATCTAAACATATAACATAGATTTATAATAAAAAAATCTTACACTTTTTTTGCTGGGAGTCGTGCACCCAGCACGGCTAGGATTTGCGCACCCAGCACGTTCACACCAGGGGGCCGCGCTGGGAGTCGCGTATTCAGCGCGTTCATACCAGCAGGGCGCGCTGGGGTCGTGATTCCACATTTTTTTGTAAAAAATACCTGCCTCCTACCACTAGTTTCTATTCGCCCTGGGAACCCCATCCCCAGGAACCTATGCACTTTGATGGGGACCATGGGGGAGCCCCAATGTCCACACGGTCCCACCGGCTCCCTGCGTCCTGGGAGAGCCGGAATTTATTTTCCACATTGGGAGCTTCTAACATGCAGCTCCCCTTGTGGAAAAAGCAATTCTGCTTTGAATTCCAAAATACAAAGCAGAGTTTGCTACAGTAGGGCGGGAGATTTGCTCCCACACTACAGTAGCAAATAGCAGTGTCACGGGGTGGGCAACCCAGTACACTGCAGGAGCTGGCCCTGGGGGGTGGTGGTCACCAGGGCCATCAGAGGCTCCAGGAGGGGGCCCCGCAGCCCCCCTTACAACATTTGAAAAGCCCCGGGGAGGTGGTGGTCCCTGAGGCTAGGGGGAGGCTTAGCTGCCCCCATGTAAAAAATTAAAGCCCCGGGGGATGGCAGTCCCCGGGGCAGATTTGGGGGGGAACCTGGGAGTCCTTGTGGGACGCCCTAAGCAGGCCTAAGGGGTCAGGGTGTTTCAACCCTGCCCCCTTTTATTGTTGTGCGCCTTTAATTTTCTGTTTTCTTGTGCCTCCTTTTGACCAAGACACAAGATGGCTGCCAACAGTTCCCTCTTTGGAGTGTTGACAGCCAATTAGAATGCAGCTCGTGATCATCAGAATGCGCAAATTGTGATCTGCAGGGTATGCGAATCTTGCATGCCTCTATGTATATCAAAACTTTTTCAATTGTGATTTTCTCAGCAACTACTGAATGGATTTACACCATTTAACAAAAAGAGTTCTTTCTTAATCAAGGGTTACCTTTTTGCCAAATTTGGTGTCATTCGGTTCAGCAGTTTGAGCTGTAGCCGTGTCTAAATTTTCCTATGGAAAATAACATGTAGAAAACACGTTTTGGGACCCCCCTTTTTTCTCGGCCCCCACTTGCTGAATCACCCCGAACCATTTAAGATAGGAGCGTACCTGAGCGCCCCACGAGTTTTACAAATTTCACAAAGATTCATGAATCAGCGCCAAAGTTATTGGGTGTAGAATGTTGCAATTTTCCTATGGTAACGAGGTCCTAACTATAACTGCCCACTGTCGAGCACCAGTAGGTAATATATATACTGAAAAAACATAGGTTTTACAGACATTATAGTTAGGAATTAGCATTTCAAAAGCCTTAGAAATTCCCTGAAAAAAACATAGGTTTCAGGGACCTTATAGTTAGTTGGACATTTCACTTATAGAAAATCATAGAAATTCCCAAGTTATAGTTAGTTGAGCTAACTATAACTTGTGCCCCCACAATGCACTGCTGACAACATCACATATTACATCATTCATGACATGGTCAGTGACATCACTGATGATGTCACTGATGACATCTCAAATGACATCACTGATGACATCATCCAGTGAATGTGTGTTTCTATAAAATGTAAATATGTTCTATATATATATACATGCTAAGGTGTATACATGGGTGTATAAGAGTCAGGGTGGATGATTAAGTAGGCGTGTGACTGACTGTATAACTGAGTGATTCATTGTGCCTTGCTTAATGCATGTGTTAGCGATTGATCCAAACATTCACACAGTTTAGGTTGTCAGAAGGTGTGTAAGTGGTTGCATGGTTTGGTTAGCAGCTAAATGAGGATATATATGAACTATTGATTGCTTGTCTGAATATCTGTATGGGTGCCTGAGTGTCTGTGTGGGTGGGTGGGGTGTGACTCTGTGCATAGATGTGTGAGTGGATAATTCACCTGGTATATGTGTTCAACCCTGTCTCTGTGAGGGGCTGTATGGCTGGGTGAAAGTGTGTATGAGTGTCTTGGTGAGTAAATAGACGCCTCAGTGGTAAATGTGTGAGTAACTGCATATGGAAAGGCAGATTATATGAGAGTTTTTTTTATATTTATTTATTTTATGGGTTTTTCTATAGCACAGACTTTACCCGAAGGTGTTAGAGCGCTTCACAATAGGAGCAGTAATGAGCGACATACTACTACTGTTGCTCGGACTATTATGCACATACAGAACTATGGACAGGAAATAGGGTATTGGTGATAATAGGTGCTGTTAGACTTTCCACAAACCTCAGTCATAACACAAGTTGTACCCCCAATCTCCTTGCTGACTAGATAGTATTTCAGAGTCATTATTTAGCTTCCGAATGCAGCGATGATCCCCAATGATTATACTACCCAGAGCATAAGACTACGGAGTCCCGACCTCTCAGAGTCACGGAATCATGCTTGCAAATTGCAAACCCTTTCGCTCACTCACTCATGAACAAAAAACTATAGAGTTAATGTACATTTTAAAGCTTTATTAAAAATAGCTCTGTGTGTACTCTGTATATTAATTTTCGATTGTGCATTATATAAAAACATTTATTAAAATCAACTTCATAGAAGAGAAACAGTGAACTCTTGAAATCTGAACAGTGGCTGATTTTACACATTAATTGTGGAAGACCCCTCACCTGGTCGGAACTTAAAGTACTGGTGGTGATGATGCTGAGTAACATATTGCTCTTGTCCGTAGAAGGGAAGCTTATGTCTCTTATGAGAAAAATGGTGCGTGTTAAAAAGCAAGCAATCTTCAGTTGTGCCAAAAAGTGTAGCATGTTATGGCTATGCATAAATAAAAACACCCTTCCCTTCCAAAAGGGGAATTTTTTGTTTAGACTAGAGAGTCACAAATAATTAAATGTGTTTTTGTAGTAGAAAATTTTTTTTCATTCCTAGACAAAATAGGGAGTGGTGTATATGGCATCTAAAATATGAAATGTCTTTTCTAGGCGGAACCCCATCGGCACAGCCCACTATCAGTGCCGGGGCCAACGCGGAGGTGGTCACTCCAGGGGTGGATGCGGTGCCAGCAGGAACTGCTGTGGAGGATACCTCGTTAGTGGTGGGCAGTGGTAAGCTATTATATTCCTTACCTATTAACATTGCAGAGTAGGCTCACTGCAGGGGTGTATATGTTGTACAGTACAAGTACACTTTACTGTTAAGAAAACTTACAAGTTTCAAACTAAGTTTTTGTCAACCAGGAAGAAGACGGTCACCCTTGACTTCGCATTAGCAATAGCATTAGCAATAGCATTAGCAAAAGCTTTAGCGGCGGGAGTTGATGAGTAACCTATGGCCTCCTCTAATTTCGACTTCAAATCGGCTGTGAAGGACGAGTGAGTTAAATTAACGACTTGCAAATAATGATACGTGTTTTTGAATGCAGGTACAGGTGGCTGGGAATCTGATGCACGGCCGGTTGAAGGCTGAAGCAAGGATAGTTGGAAGGAGAAAGAAACGAGGACTGCCTGGGTGGGTGAAACAGAAACTGTATGTGTGTGCAAAATATCCTTTGGGTCAAATTCAAATGCAAGTCAAGCACGGATGCATGGGTGGCAGTTTACAAAATAAAATGAAAAGGGTGTTTTCCGGTGAGAAAAAGTAAAGTTTGTCCAGTTGAGACATTATGAAGAATGATTGACATTTACTTTGAATGGATGGATGCCTGGATGGTATCTTCCTCATAGATAGCATAGGTGTATGTAGTGTAGACAGAGTAGACGGTCACTGGATGAAGAGTGTTACTTTGAAGAGCATGTAACACCGCACGTCCGTGCCGGAGTAGCAAAGCTGAGAATAATAGAAGTTGTACTTTTTCAGAATACTCCATTGACTAACAGTAGTTTGCAAGCACAGTATATATTGTGTATTTATATTGTATAGTTCACATTATCAAGTCAAGTCACAAATGCCTTCCTCTGGCGATTACGGGGACAACTCACTACCTATGATAATAAATTTTTTTCAACTGTGTCATTCATGTGTGGCCTATCGGTGTTCACTCAATCAATAAAAACAAAGCACCTAAAGTCATCCCTTATATAAGCAAATATCCTCTGAAGGGATAGATGATCATATTATCTTCTTCATGTTCTTTATGTAGTAGTCAGGGGCAGGGCAGGGTGAAAGTTAAATTAATTTAGCAGTAGCCCTTGTAACAGAGTATGGCCAGTGCCACTCGTAATAGAAAAGTAAGAGCTTCCCCACCTGCATGTACTGGACTGGTAACAGTAACGCAAGTCTGCGTCATCATGGCTTGCGCCTATTTTTCTTGAGTGCAAGCTGACTGCGCTGGCATTATGCCGGCTTCCACACGTTTACGTACTAATTTCGCTAAAGAGATAGAAGAAGACTGGTATACTGAGTCTAATGTAGTGAGTCCATATAGTGCTAGTAGAATCCCTGAAACTCCCACTAATGTTAGAACATAGGCCGACAAAGTGGGAGGTTAGATAGATAAATGCCACAAATGTTATGTACTGTGCTTGCAAGTTGCTAATGCTACTGTGACACAACTTTCTGTTGAAATATTTTGTGTTAATCTTAAAGAGTATTGGTTACAGTATTTTTTCTTTCTTCATATAGATACTTCTTATACATTATCAAGGAAGGAGTTGGCTATCCGGGTCAGGCGATGGAAGCTGGAGGCAATTGTCACTGAATATCAGCAGCTGGTGGCTCAGGAGGAGTAGGATGACTCCAGGTCAATATCAACAAGAACAGCTGCATCCTCCTCCACTTCCCCTGGGTCATACAGCCAGCACAATCCTCCAGCAGTATGGTGCTGTGGTCCGGTAGCCACCTGCTGACACTGAGCAGCGAAACCAACAGCTGCACCCCACAGTACCTGCAAGGCTTGTGTGCGCCGACTAACCCTGCGAGTGACCTACGTTGAGCAGGAGGTGGAGAGGCAGAAAGCCCTGCTCAAGACCCTCCGGATAGAGCTGCATGACCACCTGGCCACAGGACACCGCCGGCCAAAATAGAGAGAGACTGTCCCTTGCCCCTTTTTTTTGAAGACTTTTGGGGGGGTGGGAATTGGGCGTTGGGGTTTTGGAACTTTTGGGGACATTTCATAGACATTGGTTGGGATTAAGGAGGGGGTGGGTCTAGTCTTGTGGGATAGTTTATTTTTGTTAGGGTCGAAATAATTATGTATTTTCCACTTAAACATAGCATACATGTTTTTACTGTTTTTTGGGGGAGGCAATGGTGGTTAATTGTACGTTGGTTTTCCGGAAACTTAACTGGCTGGTTGATTCAAATTGTCTAAGTAATCGCCCAAATTTGTACAAAAGTGCCACTGCAGAGATAGTGATTTCAACGGTCCTACTACTTTACTAGTACTACCGTCAGTCTTTCCTCTCCTCCTACTCCATTATTCTTCCTCTCCCAAAATGGTTATGTTACCTGTGATTTGTGTTTGAGAATAGGGCAAGGCACAGGGCTGGATGCATGGCAAATGGCGATTAAGGTTGGCTATGGAATCCGGTACAGATGAAATGGCATCGTTGTGGTGTCAGTAGTAGTGGTAGACCCTGGTAGTAGCAGCATATGAAAAAAAAAGGAAATGAGACTTTTAGTGGCCTGAGAGGAGCCTTAGAACAGTACGATAGTACATAGTACAGTACACAAGAACAGTGCCATAAATTGTAGCCTAAGCAATGCTAAAGTATTCGATCAAAAGTTAACTACTAGTTGCGTGGATTATGGCTACTACAAGGACTAGCACTGAAGGACACAGTAGCGTAAGCTTTCGTCACGTGTAGGAGGACATTGTTGATTAATTCACTCAATTGCGGATATGAAATTCTGAATTGATTTGTAAATACTCATGGGTGTGTGTCAAGCAGAATAAGAATATATCCTCGGATTCCTTGACCTGCCTTGAAATTGATTTTCTGTTGCTACCTTATCCTCCCCAGGAAAGCGTGTGGAATTATTGGTGTCATTTAGTCACATTCCTATGAAAACCACATAGCCCGGGGGAAGTGGGTTAGTTTTTGAAAAATGGATGGGAATGGGCGTTTTTAGGAAGGTTTTTTGGAGAGAGAAAAAAAGAAACACAGCATGGCCAAATAACAAATGAAGAAAAACAAATCTTTGGATATAAACATATACATAAATCTTTTAAGGGACATAAAGGAAGTGCATGCATGTATAATAATTACGCAATTTCACTTGCCTATCTGCCCTTAGAGAGAATAAACACTTAGTAGTACATTACATTAGTTTTAAAAATAGCAAAGAAACTTATCAAATAGCTGTAGGGATGAATTTGAAGCAGAGAGAAAACATAGAAGTTCACAACAATAACATTATTTAACAGATAAGGACAAGTGAAGTGAATACTGTAACTGTATGTTGTAGTTGTTCTGGTCAAATTGGGACGTTATATGCATCCAGCAATTCCTCTTATTTGCGGTACTTCTCCATCCAATCGGGTGCTCCGTCGATCAATCTTGGTGACCACACTTTACACTGCCTGCCCGGCGAATGCGGAATTGTGGATTGCTATGGTAATCCTGAGTTAATGTTTTTCCCATCGCACAGGGTAAGTGCCGGCCTGTAATTGTTGATGGAATACAGAAAGGGATATTAAAACACCCCAGAGGAAAAATATAAGGTACGGTGTGTAGTGCAAAAATAACATTTTCACTTTCAGAGGTGACATACATGCATCATTTCTAAAGTGCCTACTCTGAGTCTCTGTTTCCAGGATAATAATTAGCACACAGCAGGCCAGGGCCATGCAGACGGTCAAGGCAGGCACCAATGAGTGAACCAACCTCCATGTAGTGTACCTCTTTGACACAGACAGACAAAGCCGATCTAATTTTATACAGCAAGCAACATAGCAGCAATTTTACATGAACCGCTGTCTGGCATAACACTACACTGGATCGACCACTCCATACCACGACTAGACAGACATGTAGTTCTGCTGTGGTTGTTGTTGACTTGTTTACCTGTTTGCCACTCACGAAATGGCAATAGTTCTTCTGTAAATCGACGATGATGATCCATCCATCCCAGTGAGTGACTGTGAAGATATTATGTAACTTTGGTTGTCATGACTCATCATCATCATGGTGTTGGCAAAATCAATGTTGTTCATGCAATCACAGTCTACACACAGTGAATCCAAGGACATTTTCCATATTAAAAAATGCAACATAGTGGCCCCTGCAGTAGAAGTACAATTAGCATTAAACAAGGTAAACAGAGTAGACATGAGTTACATTTAGTGTGTAAAAGATTAAATAATAACAGAACACATAGGATTCATTTCATGCACAACACACAAACAGCAATTGCTTTCATCAAAGCCAGACAGCCAGTGTTGTCCACTACATGCCATCTCATCATGTATTACCTGTTCCACTTTTTGTCAGCATCTTATTTTTAAGTGAAGGGCCATAGCGCAGCCTCTTGTGTCAATTTCAGAAGTAACAGTCAGCATAGTCAGTCATTTCCAGTCCCACTTCTTTTGAGGGGACTCGTCTACGAAGCAACAGTTTCTTGATTCTGCGTAATCCGGCCATCTGCCTTGAGGGAAATGGATAAGGGGAGTCTGGAGGAGAAGAATAGAGGAGAATGACTGAGTTGTGAACTTGTGAACTTCAGGAATGCCGACAGCAGCACCTTCAATATGGAAATAAGACAAAGACAGTGCTGCTGATGGATTTGTTGTGATTAGAGTTTTGTTGTGCTAAAAGTTGCAAAACAAAGAAAGACACATATAAATAAAAGTGAAAAAGGACGAAATAAAAAAGTAAGTATTTCAAGCCTAGGTGTCAGGGAAGTAGAGCTCGTCCTCAACTCTGTGAATTAAACCGGGAGTAGGTCAGCTAACAGAGAAGAACTTTCGTCACCTACGTCGGTGTCCTCTTCTTCCTGCGTAGATTCACGTATTTTGTAATCTGGTGGTATGAAGTGCTAATTCTTCTTGATCATTGTTAACCTCTCCACATTTTTGGGCAAGAGGTGGGTCCTTTTTAAAGTTGCAATGGTACCAGCAGCACTAAAAACACGTTCAGAAGGCACGCTTGTTAGTTTGCAAGCCAAATAATTTATAGCCAGCTTGGTGATCAGTGGCAATTGAGTCCTTTTCCCATACCAATACACCAATGGGTTCTGATCAAAGAAGACCTCTGTTGGGTCATTCAGATAGGCCTGCACCATCCAGTCAAGGTCCTCCAGGGGTGCTCTAATTTGTGTACCATCTGTTGCCTTTCCATAAACACTGGAACGAGCAAACCCTTGCTGAGTTATCCAATCCGCTTCCAACAATATTATGGCTGGGCCTGGTGCAGGTGATGATACGGTTGCTGGTGTCGGTAATGGCTCTGAGGGAAAGAGACTGCCTTCAGCCACAGAAGTAGACCTTGACGCCGGATGGCCTGCTGCTTCAGGAGTATTTGTGGTGGTTCCTTCCATTTCTTGCTGCTCTTTTTCGAACCAAGTGGCTGACAGAGCTAGCCAATGTTTGTACTTGGAAACATCTGCTTCAGAAAAAATGGAATGAATGTATTGCTGGTCAGTGCCTGTTTGTACCGTGGATCCAGAATAGTGGCACAAATGTAATGTTGTTCTGAATGTATTGCTTTAAGCCTTGCATTTACAACTAGGTGACTTAATAAGCTCTCCGCCAACCGATATGCGTCTTGTTTTTCATCCTCAACTCGGAACGTTGAAGACACCGCCTTCAGTTGGTGCTCTAGCATGTGCAACAATGGAATAGCTTTGCCCAAAGTACAGTCCTCCCTGCTGACTTCACGGGAGAAGACCTCAAAAGGATGAAGCATGTCTGTCAGGCTTTTAACTAGGTCCCATTCCTCCACCCCTAGCCTCATGTCTTTCATAGAAGAAGCCTGTGCGTGAAAGACATACTCATTGATTGCCAAGTACTGCTCAAACAGAAGCTCAAGCATGTAGAAGGTTGAGTTCCAACGTGCTGCCACCTCCTTGATGAGTCCTCTGACTGGCACTCTATGGTCACGTTGAATGATCCTCAGCTGCTTCCGGTTCTTAAAAGAATGGCTGAAATGTGTGCATATTCTTCGGCAGGTGGTCAGTAACTTGCTGACTGTGTTTTCTCTTTTCAAGAAATCTTGAACAATAAGGTTAATGCTGTGGGCCAAACAATGCACTCTGAAATAGCCACCATCAGCCATGACTTTAAATATATTACTGCCATTATCCGTGGAAACATAACCAATCATGCACTTTCTTGTATGCAGCCATTCGAATACCTTACTGTTTAACTCTTCCAAAATGTTTACTTCAGTATGAGATTTCTCCATGGCAAACATGGCTACTGTTGCATGTCTCTGAGTAGCTTGAAAAATTGTGACACTGTCAACAACTGCATATATCTTCCCTCTAACCCCCGCAATAGAGACCCAGTGTGCAGTGATGCACATGTAATCAACGGCTTGGCAACTGGTCCACATGTCTGTTGTCAGGTGCATAGTGTGATCAGCACTCTTCTGCAATGCTGCCCCAATCATGTCCAGCACATCTTGATGTAGTGCTGGAACAGCAACTCTGACAAAATAGGACCAGCTAGGAACCTTCCATTTAGGGCAGACTGTTGCCACAAATTCTAGAAGATCCACCCCTTCCACAAAAAAAGGGAGAAGGTCCAGCGATAACATTTTAGCCAGCATTGCATTATGCAGATGAGCCGTTGGGTGGTTGCGTTCAAATGGCGCCTCCGACCAAAACATGCTTTTAATGGTGGTCTGGACCGTTTTCATATGTGATGATGATCCAGACTTCATCAACCCAGTTAGGCTCATTGATGTACTTTTTCACATTGGTGTCTCTACCAAACTCTTACTGTGCCTCCTAGATGTTGCTGGGGTAGAGAGTGTGGGCGCTACCACTGCAGTGCCACTGCCAGGGCTACTGTGTGTACCAGAAAAAATGTCTCTCACTTCTTCACCTCCCCCCTGCACGATCAGCTCCTCATCATCAGATGCAATATCAATGGCTATATTTGGATTTGTACTTTTGGCTTTCCGGATGTTATTTATGTGAGCCTCCCAATGGATGCTGTGGTGTTTTTGGAGATGACCTCTCTGGCCTCCAGTACCGTAGTTGGTACCAAGCTTACCCCGAATAACTACTTGTTTACAAATCAAACAAATAACATGGTTTTCCACCTTTTTGCTAATACTAAAGAAGTCCCAAACTGGGGGGTTGAGATTTCTGGTGGTGGTGGAGGTACCACTTTCAATGCCAGATGAAGTGGAGGATGGGCGTGGTGGAATTTGACTCTGGTGTGCACTTATAGCATCACTACTTGAGGTAATGGGGGTCAAGCTGGATGGAGGTCCCCGCCGGCCCTTCTGAAGAGAAAATATGGAAGCTGTAGGTCGTGTTGGAGTAGTAGTGACCTGGATTGGTGGTGGTACCAGTGCCACGCCGCCCACATCCCGCGCAGAATTTCGGGATAGGGTAAAAATGTCTGTCTTCTGCATGCCCACTGGGGCTGGAGTGACGACTTTGATGACTGGGTCGTCATCGTCAGACACTTCATCAGCACCAGAATACACCACTTCCACTTCTTTTTCGTCATCACCCATAAGTGAAAGCCTTGCGGGAAACTTCCTTTTACCTATCTTTTTCAGCTCATGGCGTGCCTCCCTCTCAGACTGAATTGGTGGGTGCCAATCAAGATCTAGATCTTCAGAAGAAATGGGGCTTGAAGAAGAAGTTGTACGAGCCCTCCTATTCCTTGCTATGGATCTGGAAGACAATAGATCATCAGGAGTGGTTTGCTCGGCTGATACCTCAATTTCCTCATGTGCCGCTACTTCTGGAGGGACAAGCATTGTAGGCAGTTGTGCCTCTCCTTGCGCCTCTCATTTTTGCACCTGTGGTTGTCATTGCAGCTGTGGTTGAACACTCGTCAGATGAGTTACACCCTGCATTGATTGGATGCTACTTTGCGATGAGTCAATGCCGACATCACTGGTCGATGGTGAAAGAGCAATTAAAGTTGCTGCCTTTGCGGCACTCATGGGCTTGGGCCTAACTTGGCGTGGTGGCTCTGAGACCAATGAAGTGGAGGTGCTGCTCCAGCTTGGTCACGGCTTACTTATAGTCCCCTAAACACCTTGACTCACAAGTCCAATGAGTACCCATCACCAACACTCCACTTCAATACGGATGACCACTCACAGAAATTGCATGAATTTCAGAGGTTTCGCACGGAATACTCACGCCTCATGGCAACACCGACCACTGCGTTTCCGAATGCAAAGTCTGTTGTTACAATGTGAGCTCTGACTATACAAACAATGACTATGTATATCTTTGTTTTTCTTCCTTTTTTCATTTCTTCTCAAAAACAGGTGTTATAAATAATTGTGTTCAGGCAAAAGTATTATTTTTCTTGTCCTGATGATGATCCCTTGATGCTTGAGCTGGGATCGAAACGTCGACCTTAGAGTAATTCATACATGTACTTCTATGATACTATTGTGTGTATGAATGACTCCAGGATACACTGCTAATGTATATCTAATACCAGTGACCTGCTAGCTCACTGTGTTTGCCTGATAACTTTCCTCACTTACCTTTACCCTCTTGCCTTCCCTCTCTCTGTATGGCACAGGACTGTGCCCCAATTTAACCCTTACTCCTTGGGTTATTTGTTGTATTTTTGAGATCATAAACTTATTGAACCAATAAATATTCCTTGGCCGGCTGGTCAAGGAATCCTGAACTATATAGAATTCCATTGTGATCTATATATATCATTTTTTCCTTATTCTTGTATGCTCAGGACCACTTGTTGTTTTGTTAAATACCAGCTTGGTCCCCGGCAGACACTGCTGCTGCAGGCGTAGTTTTTTTTCCCAAAAAAAGTTTTGGACGGCACTCCAGTCTCCTTCATAAGTGGCGCCACTAGCTTCTTCTGCTCCTTCTTACTGGCAGAGGCACTGGCAACTTTCTTGGTAGAGGAGCAACGGCCACCTTTCGTTGGGCCCATCTTCTTCAGATGTCAGAACAGCAGGATGCAGCTGCACGAGTTGCAGAGATGTCTGTGGCCAAATGTGATGTCACGTGACGTTGTGCAAACACCACAGCAGGACTTCTTCCTGAAAATACAACAAGTGATGATGATGAGAATGATTCCTGGTTCACAGTCTTTGTGCACCTAAACGCAAAGAAGCCATAGGAACATCAGTTAAATAAATGTTGCATATGTTGTGCTTCAATTAACACTATTGCAACTAGGCATGTTTTTATTATTAACACAACACACCCAAAAACGGAAAGACCCGAAATAAAAATTTCAATTCTAATAAAAAATGGATGTTTAAATTAATAGAAGAGAGACCACACAGAGAGAGTTGTTTCATGCACCCATTCATCATAACGATAGGCATACTGGCCTGAAAGCTTGCCAGCAAAAACTGCCTGGCCTCAATATGCCCCCCCACCCACATGTCAAGGCCAAGGACCAGGCCCTAACAACACTCAAATAATTGAAATAAATAAAAAAATCCCCCCAATCTAATGCTATCCATGCCCTAAATTATGTTTAAATTCAAGAGACCCACAGAAAGACTTTGTTCATGCACCACTGAGTACCCCTGGGCATAATGGATGAAAGCAAGGCAGACTGGGTGCAGGCCTATGGCACAAAGCACACTACCTGGCTTCAAAATGGCCCCTAGACCCCCACCCACATTGCCAGGCCCTCGATCAGGCATCAAATGGCCCCAATCCACATGGCCAGGCCCTGGACCAGGCCCCAAAACAATCAAAAAATCTAAATACACACACAAATCACCCTAATCCAATGCCATCCATGCCCTAAATGATGTTTAAATTCAATAGTCCCCACAGTAAGTCTTGGTCCATGCACTACTGACTACCCCTGGGCCTACTGGCTAGTGTGGCTTTAACACGCACCCCAAAATAAAATAAAAAACTTCCACCTATAACAGTGAGCTATTCAATTCCATGCCACCCATGCTGTAAATTATATTTAAGTTCAACAAAACTCACATAAACTGTTATATCAATCACCCATGACTAACCCTGGGCCTACTGGATACTGTGGCTACCCACAATATATTTTTTTAAAGGTGTGAAAAAGTTTATAAATTGTAGTTGTAGCAACTGGAATGCCCCAAACAAACAACACCAACGTACTTTTAAAATCTCAAATCCAAACGTGATCCAAACAAAAAGTCCTCAAATAGAAATATCCAGCAGCAGCCACAAAGAGTAAACCTTACAGCTCCAGATCCAAATGAAAAGTGACCAGGACATGGACAAAGAACTGGGAGAAGCCTGCTGGACAGGAACAGGAAGGTGGAGACTCTGGGGTACTTCCTTCCCCCCACCCCCAAAAAAATAGACTCCTTGCACAAAAAAGTGCAGCCAAATGTTAATCTGAGGAGTTATTCTGATCCAAATCATAATTTTCAGAAGGTTTATGCTGCCAGCTATAGATTTCTTGTACAAAATTGCAATTTGTGCGACTTCGGAAAAGCGAGCTGCTCAAATCTCCTGCAGGATGTCAGCTGAGCATTGCATCAATGTATTCGCTGTTGTTTACTTTTGCGATGCGTGATCGCGGGCCCTTGAGGCATATTCGGGTACTCAAAGTCTTGCAGTGCAAGATGGTGGGACACGATGACGTACTCGCGGTCGAAAAGTCTTGCGCAATCCACAGCCAGATCCAAAATGGCGCAGCGCACGCAAACCGGGAGAAAAACAACTCGGCGAACTCAGAATCAAGGTCAGTCTCAGCGCGAACAAGATTGTCTTTTAAAGCGCGACCAAGCAAAAAAATTTGCCAACTCGCGAATTGCAGACTGTTTGGCAATTCGCCACATTGCCAAAAATCTGCAAATTACGCAAGCGGAACGAATTTACAGCCCATGCTTACAAATCAGCCTTGACCCTGTGCCCCATGGGAACAGTCCAGCCCGAACTGCCAAGCCAGGTCCGCCCTGGACTGGAAACAAGCATCCAAGGATTGGTTCCGGGCTTTCAGCCCTCATCAGCCTGGATAGCTTGATTCCAGTGGCATGGAGAGCACGGGACTCACGTCTGAGTATACCCGTCCCACTCGGGGTGACAAATGCAAAAACAACAAGTGATGGACAGAATGCAGAAAATTGTCATACATTCACTCCAGTACAGAGATCTAGGCTTACATCCATCGTCTTTTTGCTCACAATGCCATTCCAGTTTGAATCCAGCCATAAGCAAATCAGCCCTGACCATGTGCCTCATGGGAACAGTCCAGCCCGAACTGCCAAGCCAGGTCCTCCCTGGACATAACTTTTCTGGCATGGGCACAGAATCCCATACACAACATTTCTAGATTTGAAATTTATGAAGGAATCATGATTCCAATTCACATTTTTGTGAGAAAAAACAGAACCTTCTATTGTCTGGTTACAACATAAACATGTTCCACATTTATGATGACCCTTAATCGGGGGTAACCCCAATTGTTCCTGCAATGTTTGTCTTGATCCAACTTTTGGAAGAGCTGCTCGGACAACCTGAGTAACAATCCTATTTTCTTTTTTTTTGCGCGAATAATAGACATTGGTTCAATGTGTTATCTAGATGCTGTACCAGATGCCAATTCTGGCATATGACCTTCTATAAAAAAATTGGTACTCGGACTAACTGTGGTAACACATACCAGGCGATCCATTTTCATTTTTGCTTTCCTTTCCAACAGCACTTCCCTAGGGGTCCACCATGCCAGCTTCATTGCATTTTTCAATAGTTTTTGGGGATAATTATGATGTTTTAATCTTTCAGCTAGCTGGTTTGCATGAAAGAAGTATTCCTCTTTAAAAGTGCAATTTCTTTTTATCCTTAAAAACTGTCCATGAGGGAGATTAACCCTTATACTCCTTGGGTGATGGCTATTGTAGTGTGAAGATTTGTTTTGGTCCATTTCCTTTCTATACAACGTTGTCACCGAACCTCCTTCTGAAGCGTAAACTTCCACGTCCAAAAATGTCATTCTTCGTAGTGCATGGTTAACGCTAAACCTAATGTCCCCCGACCTGTTGTTTAGCCAATCAAAAAACTGAAGTAAAGTCTCCTCATTCCCAGTACATATCATACATATTTTGTCTATATATCGGATCTAGTTCGAAATATTTTGGAAAAATGGGTTGTTGTTATACAGAAACTTTTCTTCAAATTTAGCCATATAAAGGATAGCCAGTTCTGGTGCAAAAGGACATCCCTTGGCACATCCTTTTGTTTGGAAATTGAAGTCTGTCTCTAATTTCAAGTAATTTTATCGTAATGAAAAACTCGCAAACTTCATTATAAAATCAGTTGGTACTCTGCTTAGTTTCGTTATTGTTTTCAAAAAGGATTGTATCGCTTCTAATCCGTCCTCTTGTGGGATCTGGGTATAAAGTGATACTATATCTAGTGTTACCAAGGTTTGTTGCCCAGGTGTAAATTTGACCTTCTCGAATTTGTTAATGAAATCTGTTGTGTCCTTGATGTAGGATGGTATCTGTTCCATAAGCGGTTTAAAAAAAAGTCCACATATTTTGAGATTGGTTCTAAGAATAATTCACACCCTGAGATTATAGGTCTCCCGGGTGGATGGGTTGCACTTTTGTGGACTTTAGGAAGGATATATAATAATTAAGGCTTCCTGTTTTCTGTTTTATGGATTTTTACAGATAAATACAGACAGAAAACAATGTGTTTTCTGTCTGCATATATTTTTAAAAGTGGATAAATACTGAAAAGGGAAATTAAAAAACAGGATGAAATGTATTTAAATAACAGAATATGTCACATACATGTATGGTATAATGCTAGTATTTACCATTGGATGTACTGTTATATAACATTTGGCAGCTTAAATAGCTAAAAAACGACATCCATCATAGTATGAGTGCGCGTTTATCAGTTAAATAGATACAGAAATGTACAGTTTTAAAACTTCTTATATACGAAAAACACAAAATAAATATGGATAAATACAGACGGAAATGGTCCAAAAATAAATACCATAAAACCGGGAGCCCTAATAATGGAATTCTAGGATGTTTTTTATTTAAAAAATGTAATTCCTTCTGTCCTACAAATCCTTGTTCATGACCATGTTTGAATATTAGTGTCAGCTTGTTCTGAATGTCTGATGTTGGGTCTTTGTCGATTTTTCTGTAACAATCTTTTACATCCAACTGCCTTTTTACCTCAATTATGTAATCTTGAGTGTTCCAAACCACTGTAGAACCAGTATGTCGGCTTGCTTGATTACAATTGATGTGTCATTCTTTAAGGTTGAAATAGCCTCCTTCTTGGATTTTGAAATGTTGTGTTTGACAAAATTACTTTTTCTTTCATGATTAGTAATGGCAGATAAGACAGTTTTCTCGAGTATATACACCTTTTTTGGTATTTTATTTGTGGGCAGACAAAACTTATTTCTCAATTCAGTTACCTCCGAGGTCAGGGGTGTTGCGTTTTCCAAAAAGAAGGTCCTTAGTAGGAGTTTTTTACAAAATCCGATGACTTCAGATTTCATCTTTACAAAATCTGTGTGCTTTGCTGGTACATAAGATAATCCTCTTTTTAGTAAGCTTTCTTCAGCTACAGTCAACTGGTGATTAGAGATATTGAAAATTGGAGATACAGTTAAGACTTGTAGTATTGACGCCTCGTTCTCATCTCCCACGGTTTGTTGGGATACCTGTTTCTGCCGCGTGGCCTTGTTTGGCTTCTTCCTAAAAAAGAAGTCCCTCTATTAGGGAAGGATGAATTTGGTAGTTGTTGGTTGTTTTCTCGTCTGTCTGGGTTAAAATTATTAAATCTACTTTTGTTACTTTCAGACTTACCTTCTGATGATGACGAGGTGTCCGAAAAGGAGATAAACTTGTCTCTTGATCTCCCTTGATACTCAGAGAGAAATTAGCGTGATTCTTGTCTTAAATAAAAGTCCACCTGCAGATAGGGGTATGTGGTGTCCAAAGAGAAATTCTTTTTATCTTTCTCAAACTTGATTTCTTTTTGGTTTATTATATTATTCTTGAATTCCGCTATTTCCTTTTCCACTTTCAACAATAGAGTTTTAGCATCTGATATTGCTTGATTGTCTTTTATTTCTTGTTCTAGATTGGAGATCCGTTGGGCTGTCTCTATTGTTAGAAACATAAGATCTCGGCTGCACTTGGTTTCAATGCAGCTATATCCTTTCTTGTATAATGGATCATCCGTGAATAATACTGGAATATTCCATATCTGGAGACCACCAGGGATTGTTCCTGCTTTTAGATGTTGCAATAAATAATAAAGATCCGTACTAATTTGTTCTTTAGTCTAGTAATTTTGTCAGATTCATTCTGTGTTTTTGCAGTGTCACTCAGTGCAACTGAGGAGAACAATGGGGGAGCATTTATGAGTTTTTGGATGTGGTCTTCCCTATAAGCAAATGTGTCATGTTCAGTCAAAGTCAGTCAAATTAACCAACAAGTGAATAAGAAAAAGAGAAAAAAAACTGTGAATACACCAATCATACAAGAACCACTCCAACTAGTTCCTCTTAAACACCTGCACTTCAACCTTATTTCAAGCCAATTCTAATTAGAGAGGATTATAATACACCTTGCGAGTCAACACCCGCTCATAACCAGTTAACAAAAAAAGGTTTGGCATGTTAACAGTAAGGTTGGGCCCATTAAACAAAACACCACTAGAATTGCCAATACTGACCACAATTTGTTGCCTTGCTTGACACTTGGCTCACATCCCTGATTTAATGTGAAACCTGAAAAAATTGCTTCTTGTTTTTACTTTATTTTTCAATTTCTAATTATGTTTTCTTTATATCAAAATATTTTTTAGTCATACACATATCATATATACAACCCACACCCACCATTTACATTTTTTACAACATACAAACAAAAAAACATTTTTAGACATTAAAAAGACAACAAATCAAAACAATTTCTAAAATACAAACAATGAAAACACATACATAAAACAATTACTTTTTTTCAATTCACTGTACAATCTTAAAGCTAACAGTGCCTGTTTTTAAACAACCCTGTGTGTGTGCTTGTTGGACTTGGCCCTTTTTGCAGTGTCATCCCTGAACTTTTTGCCTTCCTCCTGTATTTTGTCTGACCTGTTTTTATTGGTTTATTGACTCTAGGCACTTTACAACTGCTGATCAGTGCTTAAGTGCATATGCTCTCCCTACTGTAAATTAATGTTTTAATTGGTGATTCCATGATTGACTATTTGGTTTACTTGTTAGACCTAAGAATGCACAGGGCTTGTAAATACAGATGCTGCTAGTGGGCTTGCTGCACTGGTTGTGTCACCCGCAGAAGCAGCCTTCTAAAATGTGTCTAAGGTCTGCCATTGCAGAGCCTGCGTGCAGTCTGGTACTGTCATACTGATGGGCAAGTGTACCCACTTGCCAGTCCCTAAACCTTCACTTTTCTTCATATCAGTCACCCCTATAGTAGGCCCAAGGGCAGGGTGTAATGTAAGTACAAGGTAGGACAAGCTCTGATGTGTGTGGCATGTCCTAATAGTGAATTATAGCCATTTTCGTTTTTCACTATTGCAAGGCTACCTGTTCTCCATAGGCCAGAATGGTCTGTAAGAGTTATTACATTTTATAATCCTAACTGTCTCAGAGAACATGGTAGAAATTCGAGTTTAGTATGCCTGGACTCGGAATAATAAAATACATTTTTTTAGTGAAGTTTATTTTAATATTCTGTGTTTGCAAATACCACTTTTAGTAAGTAGGTATTTGCTTGTCTAATCATTCAAACCTGCCTCTGTTTGGTTGTGTATTTCTTTGTCTGGCTTTGTGAGTGACAGGGCAGGGGGATTCCAGGAGACAGGCTGAGTCACCCAGTGGTGAATAGAGAGATCTGCATCTAGATAGGAACTCTGAATAGGGCTGTGCCTGCCTTCCACAATGCTGCTCTACCTCCTGTGGAGCTGTGGATGTTTCTGCCCTGCACACTGAAAGAAGAGAAGGAGTCATGTCAACAAAGTGCTCCAGGGCTGTACTTGCCTTTCACAATGCTGGCTCCACCTCCTTTGAGGCGTCTGATGTTTCTGCCCTGTGAAAGGAAAGGAGAAGTCTGGAAAACAGAGTGCTTCATAACTTGTTTGGCCTGGGCACAGGCCCCTCTCCCCTCAGAGAACAAAGGATTTGGGGGTATAAATATTGGGACCCTGCTCCCAAGAAATTAGATCACTTTTGGACTACATGAAGAAACCTTTACTGAGGAGAGGAACCTGAAGAAACTGAGGTAAGACTATTCCCAAGCTGGAGTGCTGCTTGGGGGTTGTCCTGCAGTGGTTGCCTTACTGCCAAAGGAAGGAGAAAGGAAATTTGTGTACTTTGCTTTCAACTTGTGAAGGATCTCCAAGGGCTTGGAAAAGAGCTTGCCTCCTGCTGAAGTCTCAGGGACAACAGACTTCACCCCCCTGCTCCCCAGAGTTCTTTTGGAAGTACCTGCTGCTATTTTGGGCCTTCTGAGGAACTGCGATGACGCAAGGTGCTGGAAGTGCGACTCAACCAGAAGAAGCGTTTTGCTGGGCCTGCCGTAGCAACTCCGAATGAGGGTGTCGCAGCTAGAACTGTTGCACTGCACCGCATCGGAGAGAAGCATGCCGCAACAAAGAGGAAGAGTGTCGCCATCGCTGCTGCGGCCATCACAACTCCAAAGGAGGGTGACCCTGCTGTAGTTGTTGTACTGCACCACATCAGGAGAAGAATCTCGCAACGAGGTTGGAGCGTGTCGCCGTCGCTGTGCCTGCCGTCGCAATACCGAAGAAGGGTGTCGCCGCTGGAACTGTCCCACTGCAAAGCATCGACCAAGAGCACCTCGCATACTCGAGAAGCGCGCCGCCGTCGGAGCTGCTGCCGTCGCATCTTGGATGTTGCCGTTGTAGTTGTCGCATCCAGCGGAAGCTTAATGCATTGTTGATGAAGAGCATTGTTGCTGGAGAAACTGCCGTCGCATCATAGATGTCGCCGCTGTAGTCCACGCATTGAACCGAGAACTTCTTGGACACCAGAGAAGCATGCCGCATCTGGAAGATCTTCACTTCTTTATTTCTTTGCACCTGAACTTTGCCGCGTTTCCCATCGGTGCGACGTTGCTTGTCGTGGAAGCACAACAAAACCTAAGGTACATTGACGCAGAGTGTCGCATCTAAGAACTGAACTGAACTAAGCTTAAATCTACCATCTTAAAGTAATATTAGTGTGTATTTTTGCCGTTTATGGTCTTGAGGTAACTTTACATGAAGTCTACTTATTTTTTATATAAAACCTGTGTGGTGTCTATTTGTAGTGTTGTCACTGAGTTACTGTATGTGGTCACAACTGCTTAACTTACAACGCCTCTGAAATAAGCCTTGACTGCTCGCGCCACGCAACCTAGAGGGTTAGCAGTAGTTATTTTAGGAGAGTGATCCCCGTGTCCTGAGTAGAGCAGAGGGTCCCTGCTTGTCACAATTACCTACCTGTGCCAACCAGAGACCCCCAAATCTAACAGTGCTAATTACTCTCTTAACTTGGTGTGTTTGTCAAACACTAACACAAAACATGGGGAATTTCTCTTTTCGCTGCACATGTTGTGAAAAACTACGTGGTTGATGCGATTCAAACCCCAGTGTTATTACATCGGGTTCTCATCAGGACCAATAGCTGAAAGAGTAATAATAACGACACTATGTTACAAAATTGCCAATTAACCAGTACCGTCCATATAATCACCACTGTATTCAAATCAGTTACCTTTCTATGACGAAATCAGCCGAATACTTAGTGTCTCTGAGACTATTTTCCACACAAGGTGATTTCACCAGAGAGGAAGGAAAGGAGAGGAAAAGGACCGTCAGAGTCTTTTTTTTTAAATTGTGTACACCTCTTCTAGCCCAAGTGTATTATTGTGCACTTACTTGTATGTTTTTGAGGGGGAGCAATAGCAGCCACCCTTGCTGTAATTGCAGCATCTGTTAAACCAAAAAGAAAACAAAAGAATGTATTACACCCTTGACCCTAGCTGCTGCCGTAGGAATTTGTTTGTATATTTTGCATACCTTTAGTATTTTCTTTCTGCTTTTTGCAACCAGACGCTGTGTTTAATGACCTGAAAAGGAATCAAACCAGAAGTCTTGGTGAAACCGAAATCAACTAAGCGCTATTGGTTCTAAGGGGCTTGTAATGCTACTACGTTGCTACTTTGTAATGGGCATCGACTACCAATCAATAAAGTTGTTGTTTTTAAAAAAAAAGGTAAATGTCCTGTAGACGCTTGTTCTCCTTGAAATGCCACATATAATGCTTTAATACTGATTCTAGTTCTTCAACCCAATGCTACTATAATCTTTTTTAAAAGGGTCCCTGACTGGACCGGGAGACATTGCGGAAGGGTGGCACTTATGAATTTAATGAAAGGCGACCGCGGGTCAATTGTAAGTATCACGGCTGGGCTTGCGCTCATTCGCAGATTGTAAACAAAATCTAGCGGCCAATTCCAGCATTCTAGTACTTACTTGTAGTCGTCGTATCGTTCGTGCCGGATGGCTATTTTCTTTTGTCGTTCGGACGCAGGCATTGACAGCTTGTTTGAATCCTTTTACTTCAACCGGACTACCAACACACCATGGCTGACATCCCTGGAGCCCTGACTCAGCGAATAGAACAACTATCCAGTCAGAGAGGCTCTAGCGATGTCACACGGGAGTTGGGAAACATGCAAAGGTTGGAGACCATGGAGCGGGCAAATGCGGAATGAGCGGCTGCCACGACTGCACACCAACGAATGGTAGCTGGGTTCCTCAATGACCTCAAGACCATCCTCATGGTGTTGCTGCCACTAGGCATGGAACTGATGCATGCTGCTGCTACCACTACAGCCACATCTCCACCCCCTGAGGTATCCACACAGTGCGGCAGAGATTCCACCTCCCGCCCCTGGGGTGTCACTGGAACACAGTGCAGGACACAGAAAACAACCACACACATGTGAGGCACATGCAACAGCAGAGGATAAAGATGTTGATGGATCTGCCATTGTGATAAGAAGGACACAGTAGCATTCATCTTTGCCATAAGGCCTGCTTCTTCTTGGTTCTGCCATCTGCAACATCACCTTCCACTGTCCCATGATGCACTCTGCGACACTCACTTTGAACCTCGAGATGGACTGACAAATGCTGTTTGATCGCCAATGACACAGCAAAGAGATTGCAGGCTATACTCTTCCTCTTCCTTTTGATTTGTCGTTCCCTGAAGGACTCTGGCTGGCCCTCCACGGAGCAACATCGTCATGTGAGGTTTGCATGGCCCTGTACTACTCCAGATGCCACACTCCACTGAATGTGCATTAAACATTCCTAATCACACAGATGTGTCATGTCTAAGTGTAGAAGTATGGATGAATGTAGGCTCAGTGGATTCCTCTTACGTCCATGTGGCTCATGTCGTAGAACTAGAGTCACAGGGTGACACATTGCTGATTGTGGTCTGAGTGGCACTGATACAACAACAGGGACACACGCATTAGTTACTTCCTTGTCCAGCCCAGTATGAAACCACGCCCAGAGCCCCGGGGTCGTTGTGCACACCCTTATGCTGGACTTCCACACGTCAGGCTAGCAAACTCTGCTTATGCTAACAGGGTGGGACGGCAACACAAAATGTCCCAGGTCTTTCCAGTAGTGATCTCCTGGTTCCTGGTCTAGTTGTCATCATGCCACAGCCACTCCCTAATGGCTGGTGTACACCAACACCACACCCATCCAGCAAATCTTTTCCAACTTGGTTCTGCCATATAAACCCACTTGCCAAATCTTTTTCTTGGGTCAACACCTGGTTGTGGTCCCCTGGGTAAGGAGTGTGTGCGCTGGTTGATGTTCTTTCCATTCCAATTTTGGCAATACTCTGGAACTCATTGCCTGTACAGATCTGGCCTGGAGAACTATCTAGAATTCGTGAAGGCAATTAAAACATGCCTCTTTTCACTGACTTAGGTCTGTTTTCTCACTGCCTTGTCCGTTTCTCTGTTGTCAGTGCCGGGACGCCTCTCTGCTGAGGAAGCTGTTGCGCTTTATAAAATGTTATAACAAAACAAGAGGACATGGCTGATACACCTGTGCCCAAATTACCAATAATAGCCCTTCTGGGATATGTTAAAGATTTGCCCAAAGGAACCCATAAATTGATTGTGCCTGGTATATTATTGGTAAAAAGGAGAATTGCCATGTGCAGGATAAAAGGCCCTTTGCCCACTTTGTCAGAATGGTGCAATGACTTGTCTGAGTGCAATACGAAATCAGATAATTACAATGGTGTTATGCCAACACGCTGCAGACCTAGGATCATTTGAGGATCATAACTGGCATATCTTACCCATAAAGCTGCAGAGAAAGAAGGAACAGAAAAGCACAATAAAACAGGGGCCGGAACGGAAGACATAGACACTACATGTTATATGACACCACAAGCGGAATAGGTGGACCCCAAAGAGCAGAGCCTAAAGGTGCTGCATTGTTGATATGAACTCATTGTCTATCAAATTGTGCCCTGCACAGCACATTTCAAATATCTAATGTACCTTACTGACATGTGCGTTACCAATCTGTTCAATGTAGTGACAAATGCATTTTTTCCTTCCACTATACTCACTCCTTCTAAAGAATGTCATACTCTTGTAAAAATGGCTATTGTAATGTTTATATGCATTCAAAAGGAAACATAAAGTAAAAAGAATCTTGTTAATCCTGTCACAAATGTAGTTTGTCAGTTTGACTTTTACCGAAAAAAACTTCTAACATTTTGAGGAGGATAATTAAATTTTTACTTCCCACAAGAAATGCCAAGAATAGATTCTCTATACCTAGAGGTTGGTAGTTTTGCTTTTCTATGCTTCCCATTACCAGCGTGTGCAGAGGAGTGAGTAAGTCTCTGTAGCATGCATTTGTCCTGCAATTTCTCTCAGATTTTCTCCCTAAGCTCACTATGGCCTCACTATGGCCTCAATAATATTTCATGCTACACATGATACAATCTCAGATATTTGTATTTGTTTTGGAATATATAAGGATTATTAACTGAATTGTCAACACACTGAAGGAACTTCACATAAAACCTAGCACAGAGACAGAACAGCACACAGAGGTCTGACTGAACAAAAATATTTAGTTATTTAATTTATTTTTATTTTTTTTATATATGAAGACATTTTTCTTTGTAGGCAAGATGAAGGGATTTATGTGTACGCCCAGGGCAGAGTGAGGGCTTGCAATTCTATTGAAAGGGGGAATTTCAATGATGCCTTGCATAACAAACTCAACATTTTGTATTCAATATTTTTATTATTGCAGTACACAAACATGCCTCAGGTTGTGCACAGAAGTGCCTCTTTTCTTCATGCAGTCCTCAAACAATGCTACACAATGCTTTCAAATATGTATATGAAAATAGGTCAGAAATGGCCAGTTGTTCTTCTGACCCGAAGTCTTATAGCCCAAGGAATGCACAGCAGAAGTCTCCATGGAACATAGGGATAAAATATGGCATACACAGTGATAGGATTGAGGCTAGCAGGCAAACTATATAGCTAGCTCCCAAGATTATTTGGATTTCTGCTCAAAACTAAAAGTAAGATGGAACCTACTGCATCATCTGTAAGGAAGACATCCGATAGCACGGAGATAAAAGCAACAAACACCCAGAAACAGTAAGGAGTAAGGGCTTGAGAGCCCAAGGAGAGGAACTGATTTGCATGATTCCTATAAGTGGTGGCTCTTAACATGAGTTTATGTATGTTTCATTGACCTGCTTGGAATCTTTAACAAGTGTGCAGTCTTCATTTTCTTTTATGGTGGCCTGAGAGTACCGCCCTCAAATGGCCACCCTGCCTCTTTGGTTTGGGCTGGGAGGGATGCTGTGCATGGAAATCCGGAACCAATTGAGTTGCATGAACAAATGGCAGTCTCCTATGAGTCATCTGTCTTGCTATAACCTGTCCATGCAACCAAACATTACAACCGGTTCTTTTCTTCACCAGAGGCCTGTTGAAGCCACTGTTTCATGTTCCAATGTTTATTCTTCTAATGTAGTTGTTGATGCTTTGGCTTCTTAGGACTGGAAATGTGGATTATACATTTTATTTTTAAATGGTCATGGTGAGGTACTGACCTCACTAGCTTTGTTATCGGAAAGTGACCCACATATTTATAGGTGAACGTTGGATTTATTTCAGGATTTGTAAGGTAGTCTGTGGAAATTAAGGAATTTTCTCCTATATTGTCAAGTGGGCTAAGCGATATGTCTATCTGGAAATGTTTTGTATCCGGCATTGGCAAGTCTTATGATAAATGTAGATTCCTAAATGGCTGTCATCCCTTGAAGAACAATGTGGACAGAAGTATCGGTAGAAAGTGAATATGCTGGCTAATGTGAAGCTGGAACCCTGAGGTACAATGCAAAGGTGAATGTCCTAAAGAAGAGTGTAGGATTTAATTGTTGGAGAACTCTGTTAAGGTGATCTCCTGCACCCTAGCATTAAAATGATTCATTGGAAACCACAACAAATATTATTCCAAGCTCTGCTGTGTCGCTCAGTTTGTCCTTTTGTCAGTGTGTGACAGAAGGCAGTGCTTGCCTCCAAGCCTTTGCAACACATCCCTCCTAATGTTTGCAAAAAAAACAATAGCATATTTTTAGAACTGGTGGTCTCTAGTTGGCAGAGGTAGGTGCCACTGTCCAAATAAGGACGCTTGCTTCTAGTCAGGGTAAGGAGTAAACCCTCTGAGATAATCCCTGCTCGTTCCCTTGGTAGCTTGGCACGAGCAGTCAAGGCTAATCAAAGGCAATGTGTAAAGTGTTTGTGCCAAAGCTCACAGTAACACAGTGAAAACACCACAAACTGACTCCACAACAGTTTAGAATAATAAAGTTATTTAATCTAAACTACACAAGACCAAAACAACAAAAATCCAACATACACAGTTCAAGAATGTGGTTGCAAAAGAGTTGTTAATGTTAGCGGTAAAATAATCCACAATTGTGTGGAAAGTTTACAGTTGTTTCACGTTTAGCCAACAGTTCCTTGAAATGCGACAAAGTTCTAAAACAGAAGTTGGTGCGGTGGAAAACAAGCAATGCGTTACTCCTGAGACCCTGGGGAGGCGTTAGCGACAATTTGGATGGATGTAGCAGCATGTAGCGACGAATCTTGTCTGTATAGGGAGGAAGGCGATCAATTGTATGGATTCTGGTGTGGACGTACTGTAGTGAAAAATGCTTGCAAAGGCACAATGCAATGATTCTCGGGGGCTGCGGCGATCTTCCTTTTGCAGCTCCTCGATGCGATGGCTCTGCGATGATTTTGGAAGCGATGTGATGTGGTGACCTCTCCCAGCGGCGACATGCCCTGTTATGATGTTCGCAGCGGCGGAAATCTTCCCGCTAACAAAGGGTGCAACGTCTTTGGGCAGCGGCGATAGGCGCTGCGATGATCTCGCTCTTCATAGCGGCGGGAATTTTCTCGCTCGCCGGGTTTGCGATACATTTTCTGCAGCAAAGTCTCTCAATTCTTGGTTTCCAGCTTCCCAACACAGGTACAACTTCCAGAGGCACCACACATGGGTCAGGCACTCCAGGAAAGACAGAACTCTCTCAATAGAGTTCAGGAAAGCTAGGGGTGAAGTCCTTTTGTTCCTGGGACTTCATAGCAGGGAGCCAGTTCTTCTCAGGCCCTTGGAGATTCCTTCAAGCAAAAGGACACAGCACAAATCAAAGTCTTTACCCTCTCCTTGGCAGCAAAGCAACAGCAGGTCAGTCCAGCAGAGCAACAGCAGGACCGTCTTCCTTCTTCAGTTTCAGCTTTCTCCTTGGCAAAGGTTCCTTCTTGATTCCAGGATGATCTAATTTTCTGTTGTTGGGAGTCCTGTACTTAAACCCCTAAAATTCTTTGTTCTGTTTTTGCTGGAGGGCTCTGTGCCCGGTCTGAACCAGTTCCGGTTGTTCTTGGAGAACTTTGTTATGCTGTCTTCTCCTTTCCTTTCAGAGTGAGGGGCAGGGTCGTCAGCCATCCAGCAGGACTTGCAGCCAGCATTGTGGAAGGCAGGCACAACCCTATTCAGGCCCAGGTGCTATCCCCTCCCGCCACTCAAGATGCAGATGCAGTCATTCAGCCTAGGGCTGACCCAGCCAGCCTCCTGGGGGATCCCCCGCCCCTGTCACTCTCAAACCGGACAGTCAACTCACAAACAGGCCAAGGCACACATAACAGCAACTTTCTAAAAGTGCTGTTCTCAAGCACAGGTTTTAAAAGCAACCTTTCCTAAAAGATGCGTTATTAAATTCTGAGTTCAGGGATACCAGACTTGTATGTCCTATTTTGTTCCTATGGGAAGATATGCTGGTAGCCACTGTAGCCAGCATCTCCCATGATAGCCTATGGAGCAAGTTAGCCTTGCAGCAGTGAAAAACGAAAATGGCTGTAATTCACTACCAAAGCATGCCACTTGCACAAGTACATGCTCTACCTTTCACATACACTGCACCCTGCCCAAGGTGTTACCTTGGGCCTACCATAGGGGTGACCGATGTGCGCAGAAAGGGAAGGGCTAGGCCTGGTCAGTTGGGACACTGACCAGGAGGACATGGCAGTTCACGGACTGCACACCGGCCCTACAGTGGCAGGCCTGAGACACCATTTTGGGGCTACTCATGTGGGTGGCACAATCAGTGCTGCAGGCCCACTAGTAGTGTTTGTCATCACCAGCCCTGGCACACCCAGTGCACTTTACTAGGGACTTCTTGGTGATATCAATATGCCAATCATGTACATCCAAAATCAATAGCAATTTACCCTCTGACACTGATAAGCAGTAGCAGAGTGTCCAAAGCATCTAAACCAGTAATAGCGAAATCCAGCACAGCATCAAAGGAGGTAGAGGCGAAAAGATAGGGGGAAACCACACCAAGGATGCCTGGTCTAACACATCTGTACATTATAATTATGTACGGTAACCCCTGGTGACTAACTACTGTATCCAATTTTTCAGGAGGAAAGTGGTGTGTACTTTTTGTCTAGATTTACAAACAGTGTGTACCAGGGCAAAGTCACACAAAGTCGTGCAAAGTGACACCACTCTTGGGCAATAGTAATTTCAAACTGGAATGCTGGCCTTTTCTCAGCTCCAAACATTGGTGGATCAGCAAACCCTGACATATTGACTGAACCACCAGACAGATCATGACATAAAATATAATAAAGTGGGAGCTAAATAGGAAACATGCTTTCATCTCTCCAAAAATGCTGCACAGTGCATGTGTGCTGCACCGAACAGGACATTTACAATGCGTGAGATGTGTAAGAATTTGTCAAGGTTATGCTTCTAGTACGAATCCTATGCTAGATGGCATGCACACACCTTTGCATCATGGTACAAAAGATGCATATAGCACTTGGCAACTTTTTTGCATGCTAATGTAGGGTTTGTTAGCACCAGTTTGTCATTTTGTATAAACATGACTCTGCGCTGCTTTTCCCCCTTGCGCGATGACGCCCAAAGCCGTAGAGTCAATCATTGGCGAAGTCTCGCATGAAATCTTTTCACCTGTTGCTGATGCAAATGTGTCACTTTCTTAGAAATCTATAATCACGGGAATAACACTTCACTGCTTCAAAAATGCTTTTTTCCAGGAATGCAATCAAATGATCTCATAGTCATCTTCCCTTGTTAACTCAGATTCTAGAGAAAAGCAGAATGTTGATGAGGAAATGCGAACAAAGGTGTCTAGGATGCCTCAGAAGATGTAATTTACAATGACTTAAAGTACTCTGCAAGCAGATACAGAAAGGGCCATCTTGATGAGCGCCTCGCATCACAATTGCAGCCCCATGAGGAAGGTTTATAGTCAGGTTTCTGAAGCCACGCAAAGCCACATGAATCTTGAGTAAAGCAACAACGCTCAAGTTGCTGCATCACTATATTCCGAGCAAGGCAGGCATTCCATGGGCGCTGCGATGGGTGTTCCCAATCAACTCCCATGGGTTTTGGTACATTCCCAGATGTACAAGCACTCTAAAAGATGGACATACATCCAAATCGTACACATCCCCATGACAGGCATAACAAAGAGACATATCTTTATTTCTCTTTGTTTGTTTTTTCCTCTTTCTATGGGTGCTGCATGCTGATGCACACATAGAAGGAGTAAAATGCCTCCATGGATTGTTTTTGTATCAGAAGGTGTCCCTTCCTGCACAAAAACAATCCTACCTACAACACAGGCCCCCTTACATGGTGCAAAGGTGCCTGCATTGGTGCTAGGCTCCCCAAAAGGAACCAACGAAGAGGAAAATACACAAATGCACTGAATGAGATAAATACAGTGCATTGCTGCTCTTTCACTGTGACTTGCCGGAACTGCCCTACGCCAAAACTCCATCAATGAGGCCAAAAGTGTCCATAGCTTGTGCTGAAGGCAGTTTTCTCTTCGTCGACCTGACTGAATATTAAGAGATTCCCGGCTCCTCGGAGTTCACGTAAAAGAGATAGCAGTGCCGCAAACACGTGCTGTCGATCTGTCCTCAGAGCGAGGTGTCCATGAGCACCGCCTTCCCTTGCCAGCACACATACTGTAACGCAGTCCTGCCTTCCAACGCCAGCCATCAGTCTACTTATGTATGCCAAATTAATGACTTTTCACAGTTCCTTCAATTCAGACCTGTCTTTTGTAAAAGATGTTGAGAAGCATCTCTTCATTAGTGGAAAAACAATTATTTGCATTTGCATGCAGTCTGTAATATCCACCCCATCAGACCTTCAAGCATCAGCAATTCTATCTGTAAAATCAAAGTAAAATATCCTTCATTTGAATATCATATGAAAATAAAACACTAACTCATATTACTCCTCACAAAGACATCTATCTAGTAATGACAGTGTAGTAATAAGGTCCAGGCTATTTGTGAAGTTTCAAGAAGATTTATTCAAGTCGATCACGATATGTAGTACAATAGTATTCAGCCCCACCAGGAGCAGCCAGCTAGGCGCTCAGCCCTTCTCCAGCTGTCTGCTTCATACACCAACAGTCCAAGTGACACCAACTCAAGAGGGGTCTACTGATGGAGGAGTGGAAGCATGAAAACATAATCACCAGGATACCTCAGACAGCATTGCTGATGTCACACAAGATAAAGGGACCCCCCTCCAGGCAATATATTTTAAGGTCAGGGAGAAAAGGGGAAAACAACTATACAATCCGAAGAGGCTCCCTCGTGACCTATATTTCTTTTATCAAATTGGGCTGAAGTAGAACTAAACAGCAACAAAATCTCAAAACATGATCATATTTAAAAATATTCACATTATTTATTAATTTACTTTGTTTTATCAAACATATTTCTTTACTTTCTTTTACATATTTTTACATATAAAATCAATATTTTAAACATTTACAAACAGTGTTGCATATTAATGACATGGCATTTTCATGTGTAAACATCTTTGCCTCATAAACCCCAGAGTAAAGAAACAAAAATGGAACATTCATACACACTCCCTCACATGCATTCCTCCTCAAAAACACTCATGACACATTCATGAATGCCTATATCTGGAGAGTGGGATACAGACAGTTGTTATAATCTCTGCGACAAATTAAAGTAACTACATGTAGCAGGATCTGAACAGCATTGCCGATGTCTCCCTCCCAGCATAATACAGCACGTCACGTTTCTGCTAATGATAGTGAATACAAGGAATTTCAACTTGGATTGGAAATGACCTGGGCAAAAACCTGGGCATTTGGTCCGACGAGGACTTAAGATTTAAACATCACATTAAAAAACTTACTGGCACCTGTTTTGCGACCCTAAAAATGCTTCGCAAATTCTTTCCCTTGCTTCCTAGAGAAGCGAAGGAGTCTGTTGCGCGAGCACTTATACTGTCCAGGCTGGACTATGCTAATGCATTGTTCAGTGGAATCCCTTCTTACCTGGTCAAACGCCTGCAAATCATCCAGAACGCGACAGTCGCTCTTTTATTTAACATTCCTAGATGGAAGAGCGTTCGTGCGGAGATGCGCACACTTCATTGGCTCCCGGTTGCACAGCGCATCCGGTTTAAGTCACTGGTTTTGGCGTTTCGTGCTATCCATAATCAAGGCCCCCAATATCTGAGAAAAAGATTCATCAGCTACGTTCCCGCACGAACTCTGAGATCCTCCACTATGTTTCAATTGTCCCTCCTGCGTTTCAAGCGCGCCAGACTTGGTGGCCAGTCGATTGCGGTGATCGTGGCTCGCGCCTGGAATGCTCTTCCTCTTTACCTGCGCTCCACACCCACTGTTGCCGCATTTAAAAAACTTTTGAAGACTTATCTGTTTAACAGTGCTATGTAGGAGTTCCTTACCTTTGTGAGGGTCTGCTTTCTGCCTCTTTTATTTCCCCCGCGCCAGGATACTCCCCTGTAGCAGAGCGCGCTATAAAATGGTTTATAATAATAATAATAATAATAATAATAAATGAAAAAGGCACTCTTTTGTGTTTGAAATTATTTGTTCACTCTCTGTCCCTTGTGGGTTTTCACTGAGCAACAAGATGTTCTTTTCCAGACATTACATATGGTTAGGCGTTTGTGACAAGAAACCTTTGCACTTTACCTATTGAATTACATATACTAGTGTAATGTATCATGATGGGAGTGAGACATGGATAATTCAGGCTTTATTAAATAGATGGTTAGTTGAGGTGCATTATGAAAAGTACAGATTTACAGAGAATGCACAGAATATTCGTGGTGTCCTTATTTTAATGCATTCTTGTCCCAAACGTTTACAGAAGGATTGATATTTGTGCTAAAATACAGTACAAAATGACAAACTTGCACTACTCACACCCCTTCTCTGCACAAGAGTCTCATATCTTTGGGATCAGCAAAATGAAAAGGAGAGAAGAGTCGAAGAGCTGCACATAGCAGACCCATGAGAATCAAGGTGAAGCAAGAAGAAAGGGAGGGCCCCCCGTATCAGAACAATGAGCAGCAGGGTGAAGCAAGAAGAAGGGGAGGGCCGCCCATAGCAGACCCATGAGCAGCGGGGTGATGCAAGAAGAAGGGGAGGGCCCCCCGTATCAGAACAATGAGCAGCAGGGTGAAGCAAGAAGAAGGGGAGGGCCGCCCATAGCAGACCCATGAGCAGCGGGGTGATGCAAGAAGAAGGGGAGGGCCCCCCGTATCAGAACAATGAGCAGCAGGGTGAAGCAAGAAGAAGGGGAGGGCTACCCATAGCAGACCCATGAGCAGCAGGGTGATGCAAGAAGAAGGGGAGGGCCACCCATAGCAGACCCATGAGCAGCAGGGTGAAGCAAGAAGAAGGGGAGGGCCACCCATAGCAGACCCATGAGCAGCAGGGTGAATCAAGAAGAAGGGGAGGGCCACCCATAGCAGACCCTTGAGCAGCAGGGTGAAGAAAGAAGAGTTAGAGGGCCACCCATAGCGGACCCATGAGCAGCAGGGTGAAGCAAGAAGAAGGGGAGGGACACCCATAGCAGACCCATGAGCATCAGTGTGAAGCAAGAAGAAGGGGAGGGCCATCCATAGCAGACCCATGAGCAGCAGGGTGAAGCAAGAAGAAGGGGAGGGCCGCCCATAGCAGACCCATGAGCAGCAAGGTGATGCAAGAAGAAGGGGAGGGCCACCGATAGCGGACCCATGAGCAGCAGGGTGATGCAAGAAGAAGGGGAGGGCCGCCCATAGCAGACCCATGAGCAGCAGGGTGAAGCAAGAAGAAGGGGAGGGCCACCCATAGCAGACCCATGAGCAGCGGGGTGATGCAAGAAGAAGGGGAGGGCCCCCCGTATCAGAACAATGAGCAGCAGGGTGAAGCAAGAAGAAGGGGAGGGCCGCCCATAGCAGACCCATGAGCAGCGGGGTGATGCAAGAAGAAGGGGAGGGCCCCCCGTATCAGAACAATGAGCAGCAGGGTGAAGCAAGAAGAAGGGGAGGGCCGCCCATAGCAGACCCATGAGCAGCAGGGTGATGCAAGAAGAAGGGGAGGGCCACCGATAGCGGACCCATGAGCAGCAGGGTGATGCAAGAAGAAGGGGAGGGCCGCCCATAGCAGACCCATGAGCAGCAGGGTGAAGCAAGAAGAAGGGGAGGGCCACCCATAGCAGACCCATGAGCAGCAGGGTGAATCAAGAAGAAGGGGAGGGCCACCCATAGCAGACCCTTGAGCAGCAGGGTGAAGAAAGAAGAGTTAGAGGGCCACCCATAGCGGACCCATGAGCAGCAGGGTGAAGCAAGAAGAAGGGGAGGGACACCCATAGCAGACCCATGAGCATCAGTGTGAAGCAAGAAGAAGGGGAGGGCCATCCATAGCAGACCCATGAGCATCAGGGTGAAGCAAGAAGAAGGGGAGGGCCACCCATAGCAGACCCATGAGCAGCAGGGTGCATGTCGTGTCCCTCTAGAAGGGTGGAATGCTATCCCCGTCGCCAGAATTGGCGAGGGGATAGTATTCCAATTCGTATGACACCTTACTCGACATGTTTTGATAAAGCCAAACCAAAGATAGCATTTAACCGCGAGGATTATAATGCACTTAAGAGTATATGGTATGGCAATATCCCGGAACGGCTTAGGGAGTTGTTCCCGACAGCTGCAGACAGGCTCAGCTCATGCCAGAGCACCATCTCACATATTTCCAAGCACTCTGCCTCCAGGATTGATGAGGCCTTCCATAGGAGTGGCTGATAGGAACATATGTGTCCAGTTTAGGGTTAGGCACAGACATACTGTACCTAAGTAAGAGGTGGTTACACCGACTTATCCCAGCTGAGTGATCAGCCAGTTGTGTCAAATATGGAGGCCAGGCCAGGGGTGGCACAATACGTGCTGCAGCCCCTGGTAGGCCTTGGATAAACCTATGCCCTGGGCACCTAGGGTGCACTAGTACAGGGGCTCATAAGGTGAACCAGTTCCAATTCGTAATGCACCTAGAGTGCATTGGCATCAATTTAGAGAGAGAACAGCAGGCTGTGGGTCTGATTAGCAGGCCCACAGCCACATTAAGTCAGAAACCAGTGAAGCAAAAAGCAAAAATTTGGGGTGACCATAGGATAGCAGACCCTACTCTCCTACAAGGGTGAAGCAAGAAGAAGGGGAGGGCCATCCATAGCAGACCCAAGAGCAGCAGGGTGATGCAAGAAGAGGTAGAGGGCCACCCATAGCAGACCCATGAGCAGCAGGGTGAAGCAAGAAGAAGGGGAGGGCCACCCATAGCAGACCCATGAGCAGCAGGGTGATGCAAGAAGAGGTAGAGGGCTACCCATAGCAGACCCATGAGCAGCAGGGTGATGCAAGAAGAGGTAGAGGGCCACCGTTAGCAGACCCATGAGCAGCAGGGTGAAGCAAGAAGAAGGGGAGGGCCACCCATAGCAGACCCATGAGCAGCAGGGTGAAGCAAGAAGAAGGGGAGGGCCACCCATAGCAGACCCATGAGCAGCAGGGTGAAGCAAGAAGAAGGGGAGGGCCACCCATAGCAGACCCATGAGCAGCAGGGTGATGCAAGAAGAGGTAGAGGGCCACCCATAGCAGACCCATGAGCAGCAGGGTGAAGCAAGAAGAAGGGGAGGGCCACCCATAGCAGACCCATGAGCAGCAGGGTGAATCAAGAAGAAGGGGAGGGCCACCCATAGCAGACCCTTGAGCAGCAGGGTGAAGAAAGAAGAGTTAGAGGGCCACCCATAGCGGACCCATGAGCAGCAGGGTGAAGCAAGAAGAAGGGGAGGGACACCCATAGCAGACCCATGAGCATCAGTGTGAAGCAAGAAGAAGGGGAGGGCCGCCCATAGCAGACCCATGAGCAGCAGGGTGATGCAAGAAGAGGTAGAGGGCCACCCATAGCAGACCCATGAGCAGCAGGGTGAAGCAAGAAGAAGGGGAGGGCCACCCATAGCAGACCCATGAGTAGCAGGGTGATGCAAGAAGAGGTAGAGGGCCACCCATAGCAGACCCATGAGCAGCAGGGTGAAGCAAGAAGAAGGGGAGGGCCACCCATAGCAGACCCATGAGCAGCAGGGTGATGCAAGAAGAGGTAGAGGGCCACCCATAGCAGACCCATGAGCAGCAGGGTGATGCAAGAAGAGGTAGAGGGCCACTGTTAGCAGACCCATGAGCAGCAGGGTGAAGCAAGAAGAAGGGGAGGGCCACCCATAGCAGACCCATGAGCAGCAGGGTGAAGCAAGAAGAAGGGGAGGGCCACCCATAGCAGACCCATGAGCAGCAGGGTGAAGCAAGAAGAAGGGGAGGGACACCCATAGCAGACCCATGAGCATCAGGGTGAAGCAAGAAGAAGGGGAGGGCCACCCATAGCAGACCCATGAGCATCATTGTGAAGCAAGAAGAAGGGGAGGGCCGCCCATAGCAGACCCATGAGCAGCAGGGTGATGCAAGAAGAGGTAGAGGGCCACCCATAGCAGACCCATGAGCAGCAGGGTGAAGCAAGAAGAAGGGGAGGGCCACCCATAGCAGACCCATGAGCAGCAGGGTGAAGCAAGAAGAAGGGGAGGGCCACCCATAGCAGACCCTTGAGCAGCAGGGTGAAGAAAGAAGAGTTAGAGGGCCACCTATAGCGGACCCATGAGCAGCAGGGTGAAGCAAGAAGAAGGGGAGGGCCATCCATAGCAGACCCATGAGCATCAGGGTGAAGCAAGAAGAAGGGGAGGGCCATCCATAGCAGACCCATGAGCAGCAGGGTGAAGCAAGACGAAGGGGAGGGACACCCATAGCAGACCCATGAGCAGCAGGGTGATGCAAGAAGAGTTAGAGGGCCAACCATAGCAGACCCATGAGCAGCAGGGTGATGCAAGAAGAAGGGGAGGGCCACCCATAGAACACCCATGAGCAGCAGGGTGAAGCAAGAAGAAGGGGAGGGCCACCCATAGCAGACCCATGAGCATCAGTGTGAAGCAAGAAGAAGGGGAGGGCCACCCATAGCAGACCCATGAGCATCAGGGTGATGCAAGAAGAAGGGGAGGGCCGCCCATAGCAGACCCATGAGCAGCAGGGTGAAGCAAGAAGAAGGGGAGGGCCACCCATAGCAGACCCATGAGCAGCAGGGTGAAGCAAGAAGAAGGGGAGGGCCGCCCATAGCAGACCCATGAGCAGCAGGGTGAAGCAAGAAGAAGGGGAGGGCCCCCGTATCAGAACAATGAGCAGCAGGGTGAAGCAAGAAGAGTTAGAGGAACACCCATAGCAGACCCATGAGCATCAGGGTGAAGCAAGAAGAGTTAGAGGGCCACACATAGCAGACCCAAGAGCAGCAGGGTGATGCAAGAAGAGGTAGAGGGCCGCCCATAGCAGACCCATGAGCAGCAGGGTGATGCAAGAAGAGGTAGAGGGCCACCCATAGCAGACCCATGAGCAGCAGGGTGAAGCAAGAAGAAGGGGCGGGCCACCCATAGCAGACCCATGAGCAGCAGGGTGAAGCAAGAAGAAGGGGAGGGCCGCCCATAGCAGACCCATGAGCAGCAGGGTGATGCAAGAAGAGGTAGAGGGCCACCCATAGCAGACCCATGAGCAGCAGGGTGAAGCAAGAAGAAGGGGAGGGCCACCCATAGCAGACCCATGAGCAGCAGGGTGAATCAAGAAGAAGGGGAGGGCCACCCAAAGCAGACCCTTGAGCAGCAGGGTGAAGAAAGAAGAGTTAGAGGGCCACCCATAGCGGACCCATGAGCAGCAGGGTGAAGCAAGAAGAAGGGGAGGGACACCCATAGCAGACCCATGAGCAGCAGGGTGAAGCAAGAAGAAGGGGAGGGCCATCCATAGCAGACCCATGATCAGCAGGGTGAAGAAAGAAGAAGGGGAGGGACACCCATTGCAGACCCATGAGCAGCAGGGTGAAGAAAGAAGAAGGGGAGGGACACCCATAGCAGACCCATGAGCAGCAGGGTGAAGCAAGAAGAAGGGGAGGGCCACACATAGCAGACCCATGAGCAACAGGGTGAAGAAAGAAGAAGGGGAGGGACACCCATAGCAGACCCATGAGCAGCAGGGTGAAGCAAGAAGAAGGGGAGGGACACCCATAGCAGACCCATGAGCAGCAGGGTGAAGCAAGAAGAAGGGGAGGGACACCCATAGCAGACCCATGAGCAGCAGGGTGAAGCAAGAAGAAGGGGAGGGCCACCCATAGCAGACCCATGAGCAGCAGGGTGAAGCAAGAAGAAAGGGAGGGACACCGATAGCAGACCCATGAGCAGCAGGGTGAAGCAAGAAGAAGAGGAGGGCCACCCATAGCAGACCCATGAGCAGCAGGGTGATGCAAGAAGAAGGGGAGGGCCGCCCATAGCAGACCCATGAGCAGCAGGGTGAAGCAAGAAGAAGGGGAGGGCCGCCCATAGCAGACCCATGAGCAGCAGGGTGAAGCAAGAAGAAGGGAAGGCACACCCATAGCAGACCCATGAGCAGCAGGGTGAAGCAAGAAGAAGGGGAGGGCCATCCATAGCAGACCCATGAGCATCAGGGTGAAGCAAGAAGAAGGGGAGGGCCATCCATAGCAGACCCATGAGCAACAGGGTGAAGCAAGAAGAAGGGGAGGGCCACCCATAGAACACCCATGAGCAGCAGGGTGAAGCAAGAAGAAGGGGAGGGCCACCCATAGCAGACCCATGAGCTTCAGTGTGAAGCAAGAAGAAGGGGAGGGCCGCCCATAGCAGACCCATGAGCAGCAGGGTGATGCAAGAAGAGGTAGAGGGCCACCCATAGCAGACCCATGAGCAGCAGGGTGAAGCAAGAAGAAGGGGACGGCCACCCATAGCAGACCCATGAGCAGCAGGGTGAAGCAAGAAGAAGGGGAGGGCCGCCCATAGCAGACCCATGAGCAGCAGGGTGATGCAAGAAGAGGTAGAGGGCCACCCATAGCAGACCCATGAGCAGCAGGGTGAAGCAAGAAGAAGAAGGGGAGGGCCACCCATAGCAGACCCATGAGCAGCAGGGTGAAGCAAGAAGAAGGGGAGGGCCACCCATAGCAGACCCTTGAGCAGCAGGGTGAAGAAAGAAGAGTTAGAGGGCCACCCATAGCGGACCCATGAGCAGCAGGGTGAAGCAAGAAGAAGGGGAGGGACACACATAGCAGACCCATGAGCAGCAGGGTGAAGCAAGAAGAAGGGGAGGGCCATCCAAAGCAGACCCATGAGCAGCAGGGTGAAGAAAGAAGAAGGGGAGGGACACCCATAGCAGACCCATGAGCATCAGGGTGAAGCAAGAAGAAGGGGAGGGCCACCCATAGCAGACCCATGAGCAGCAGGGTGATGGAAGAAGAAGGGGAGGGCCACACATAGCAGACCCATGAGCATCAGGGTGAAAAAAGAAGAAGGGGAGGGACACCCATAGCAGACCCATGAGCAGCAGGGTGAAGCAAGAAGAAGGGGAGGGACACCCATAGCAGACCCATGAGCAGCAGGGTGAAGAAAGAAGAAGGGGAGGGACACCCATAGCAGACCCATGAGCAGCAGGGTGAAGCAAGAAGAAGGGGAGGGCCACCCATAGCAGACCCATGAGCAGCAGGGTGAAGCAAGAAGAAGGGGAGGGACACCCATAGCAGACCAATGAGCAGCAGGGTGAAGAAAGAAGAAGGGGAGGGCCACCCATAGCAGACCCATGAGCATCAGGGTGAAGCAAGAAGAAAGGGAGGGCCCCCCGTATCAGAACAATGAGCAGCAGGGTGAAGCAAGAAGAGTTAGAGGAACACCCATAGCAGACCCATGAGCATCAGGGTGAAGCAAGAAGAGTTAGAGGGCCACACATAGCAGACCCAAGAGCAGCAGGGTGAAGCAAGAAGAAGGGGAGGGACACCCATAGCAGACCCATGAGCATCAGGGTGAAGCAAGAAGAAAGGGAGGGCCCCCCGTATCAGAACAATGAGCAGCAGGGTGATGCAAGAAGAGTTAGAGGGCCACACATAGCAGACCCAAGAGCAGCAGGGTGAAGCAAGAAGAAGGGGAGGGACACCCATAGCAGACCCATGAGCAGCAGGGTGAAGCAAGAAGAAGGGGAGGGCCACACATAGCAGACCCATGAGCATCAGGGTGAAGCAAGAAGAGTTAGAGGGCCACCCATAGCAGACCCATGAGCAGCAGGGTGAAGCAAGAAGAAGGGGAGGGCCACCCATAGCAGACCCAAGAGCAGCAGGATGAAGCAAGAAGAAGGGGAGGGCCACCCATAGCAGACCCATGAGCAGCAGGGTGAAGCAAGAAGAGTTAGAGGGCCCCCCGTATCCGAACAATGAGCAGCAGGGTGAAGAATGAAGAATGGGAGGGCCATCCATAGCAGACCCATGAGCAGCAGGGTGAAGAATGAAGAAGGGGAGGGACATCCATAGCAGACCCATGAGCAGCAGGGTGAAGCAAGAAGAGTTAGAGGGCCCCCCGTATAAGAACAATGAGCAGCAGGGTGAAGAATGAAGAAGGGGAGGGCCACCCATAGCAGACCCAAGAGCAGCAGGATGAAGCAAGAAGAAAGGGAGGGCCATCCATAGCAGACCCATGAGCAGCAGGGTGAAGAATGAAGAAGGGGAGGGCCACCCATAGCAGACCCAAGAGCAGCAGGATGAAGCAAGAAGAAGGGGAGGGCCATCCATAGCAGACCCATGAGCAGCAGGGTGAAGAATGAAGATGGGGAGGGCTACCCATAGCAGACCCATGAACAGCAGGGTGATGGAAGAAGAAGGGGAGGGACACCCATAGCAGACCCAAGAGCAGCAGGATGAAGCAAGAAGAAGGGGAGGGCCATCCATAGCAGACCCATGAGCAGCAGGGTGAAGAATGAAGAAGGGGAGGGCCACCCATAGCAGACCCATGAGCAGCAGGTTGATGCGAGAAGAGTGGGAGGTCCATCATGGCAGACTCATGAGCAATAGGTTGATACATGAAGAATGGGAAGGTCACCCATAGCAGACCCATGAGCAGCAGGGTGAAGCAAGAAAAAGAGGAAGGCCACCCATAGCAGACCCATGAGCAGCAGGGTGTTGCAAGGAGAGTGGGAGGTCTGCCATGGCAGACCCATGAGCAACAGGGTGATACAAGACTAGAGGGAGGACTGCCCATAGCAGGCTAGACCCCTGAGCAGCCTGGTGATGTGAGAAGAGTGGCAGGGCTGCCATGGCAGAACCATGAGCTGCAGACTGATGTCAGAAGAGTAGGATGGCAGCTCATAGCAGACCCATGAGCAGCTGGTTGATCCTGCTCAGAGCAAAATGAGACTGAAGTCACCCGATGCAAGTGCAAAGTACGACCACAGACATTCAAAGGAAAAAGAAGCACATTGCTACAGGTGTCTGTTTACACAGTAGAAACATCCATTGCAGTCAGCCTACATTATGTTTGTTCTCTTGCTCTCAGGGGTTAGTGTTTCAACAGTAAACAAGCAATTCAAAATTCATCTTTAACATACAATCAGGATTCTCATATGAGCCCCAAGACAGATTCAGCTTCAGAAAATAGCTAATTAAAGTAGCTCTGTTACAAAAGTAACTGTCATTTGTGTGGTACAGAGTAAAATGGTCGTATATGTTGTTCCTAATCCAGGTACTTCGTAACTCTTTTCATGCTTAGTTTTGCACATTGGGCTGAATGCTGTTTTTCTGTCCGTCTTTACAATAGTTTTTTTCGTATCACAGGTGACATGTGGAATATGGACAAAACAAGTGTATTTCTTCCTTCCTTCTTTTTTTATTGATTTCAGAATAATTGAACACAGATAAAGAGTTGGTAGTAATCATTGAGCGCGAACCGTGGTTACTGAACTAAATGTATCAATATGAGTAGTCTTAAAATGAATACATTGCTTCCTGTACCAGAGAGAAAGAATATAAAGAAATTCTGAGACCAAAAAAGTGTGTCTATGCTGATCCCCAGGGCCATATTTATCAAAGGATTGATCCACAAGGTGCACAATTTCTCGCAACCCTTAAGATGCAAATGTATCAAGCCCCAAGACAACAGACATACTTTCAGCTCTTGTGCCCCGGCCATCACACCATGCTGGCTGCCTTCAAAGATATCACATTAGCCTTAAGTATGTTGTTCTTTTGCACCCCCTCTGTAAAATACATACATAATGTTTGCTTTTTAGTTCTGCTATCCAAGGGTCCTTTGATACAGAAATTTAGCACAACTAACTTGTTTATCCAGAAGGTGGATTGATAACCAGGAAATGTATATATTTACAATTGACCCCAGGGAGCATATTTGTCATTACATCACGCAGCACAACGCAGCACAATGTGCTGCCTAGTGCCAAAGCAAGCACCCGTGTGCTATTGTAAATATACCAAGCCACAAAAGTCCACCTTGCATGAACTGAAGAGTTTGATAAATCCATACTAACACAAAGCAGTACAAATCAATGCGTAGCATTACACCACTGCAGGGAGTTGTTCAATGGTGTGGTAGTGGTGTTTTAATGCAATACCAGATTTATCAGTTTCAGTTTTTAAAGCTTTATTCGACATTTGTCATAAAAGCATTCACCTAACCCTAATACAATAAATACTACATGTAAAAATATTTCTAAAAATACGTATTAAACATTAAATGTCGAATAATACATGATAAAAAATACATCAATATTACAACAAATTATCACACATTAAAAGATAGAGTTTCATAGGATAAAAAACAGTATTCCATATAGCAAAGTGCAAGATTAGAGATATACATAATTTCATTATGATGCAATTGCCATTAATGATCGGGTACGAATTAGCCATGACCAAGCCAAAAATTTTGCTACCCCAACCACAAACAATGTTGAGCAATCTGTTTCAAGTATCCTAAGGGCTTCAGATTGGCTTCGGGTTCCCAACTTTAAGCACACCGGCTTTAACCATTTGCGTCTGGGGGACGAGTACAGTGGACAACAGAACAAGAAATGGGAAATGTGTTCAGTTTCTTCATTACAATGGTGACAATGTTCATCCCATGCCGGGGACCAATGTTTCTTAAACGCATTCAACGGGAGTGTACCAATGCGAAATTGGAAATAGAGTTTTCTGTCATAAGATTTTTCAATAAGATCCCAAAAAGGTTCGCAAGAAGGGTACATTTTTATATTTAAGAAGCGGGATGTTAAATTTGAGCTTGTGCTGTCACTAAACATTGTGGAATATACCATTTCCCAATATAGGACCTTTAGCTTTGCCTTCGTAGGGAAGCAGGTCACATCTTTATTGTCCCATAAATAGTCCAATTTCAATTTTATAAGGAGTCCCCGCAACTCCTTTAACCATGGAATACTATGGTAACAGTCGAATTTAATGACATCCGCCAATGCTGCTGCATAATGGCTTAATTCTGGGGTCACCATAATTCGTCTCCCATATAGAAGGGGCCGAAGCCTCGCTATGTCCTCTATGGATTTTCTTCCCAGATCCAATTTTAACGGGATTGCCGGTGTACTTTGGGGGACCATCACAATCCCTCGTAAGAACCTGTTTTCAGCTCGGCCCAGTTCTCTCAGATTTGAGAACCCCCATAGTTCAGAGCCATATAGACAAGCCCCCAGGACTTTCATAGAATAAATTTCCAACACACAGTTTACAGGCTTTGTCAGTGAGGTGCGGTGTTTTAGGGAAATAGCGCCTGCTAACTGTCTAAACTTTAGTAGGGTTGTGGTTATATGCTGTTTCCAGCTCATGTTTTCTTGTAGGGTGATGCCTAGGTATGAAAATGAGTCCACTCTTTCTAGGGGTGTGCCTTTGTATTTTATTACACCCTTAAAGGTGGACTGCTGGTTGAGGCACATGAATTTTGTTTTAGTGGTGTTCAATTCCAGGCCCCTCCCATCACAATATACACCAAAGGCATCAACCACTTTTTGGAGCCCACTGGGGGTGCGGGAAAGTAAAAGTGTATCGTCCACAAACATGAGAACTGGTACACGAGAGCCAGCTATTACTGGGGCGTCACTAGCAATCTTCTCTAGATGTTCGACAATGCCATTTATATAAATAGAGAAGAGGGTTGGCGCTAGGACGCACCCTTGTCTCACCCCACGTTCTACCGGAAAAGGATCAGTTACTTCTCCTTGTTTGCCCCATCTTATCCTTGCAAAATTGTTTTCGTGTAGGCGAACAAGGAGTGTAAGCAATTCCTGGCTTAAGCCTGCGTCCGCCAAGGTCTGCCAGAGTTTTTCCCTGGGGACCAAGTCGAAGGCGGCTTTTAGATCTACAAAAACTGCATACAATGTCCCCTTCTTTAGAGTGATGTTTCTCCAATAGATGGTTAGAAAATGGAGGACTTGATCGACGCTACTAGTTAGGGGACGAAACCCAGCTTGATAAGGTGACAAGATATTTTTTTCGTCGATCCATTGCTGCAGTTTGTTTTGGACTAATCGGCCCATTAGTTTTTGTGCTGTGTCGATCAAACTAATGGGTCTATAGTTTTTGGCCAGGGATCGATCACCTTTCTTATATATGGGGATGATTTCAGCACCCTTCCATGAGGCAGGCACTTTCCCTCCCATAGCCACCGCATTAGCCAGCATTGTAAAATAGCTACACCAGGACTTCCGGTCCGATAAAAAAATATCAGCCGGAATTCCATCCATGCCTGGGGCTTTGCCCCCTGCTACACAGTCCAGTACAATACTCACATCCCTTTCAACAAATATAGGTGATTTGTAGTAAACTTGCGGAGGGGGACAATCATTATTAAACATGGGGTTACGAGCATACTGTGGTTGGAAGTATTCTATCCAGTTGCTTTTTGCGACATTATTCGTAGGCTGGAGTGCTATGCCACCCTTTGCCCATTTTACTGTAGCCCAGAAGCGCTTTGAGTCCTTGGAGGCGCACGCCTCCTTAAGTTCTCGCCAACAGTCCTCATCCCAACGCTTTTTTGCTAATTTTTGGGCCTGTCTATACTGGTTTCTTGCCAGCCTTTCTGCTTCTGCACTTCCTAATCTTAGTTCCCTGCTAAGATTATCTCGTGCTACCCTACAGCTCTTGTCATACCATCCTCTAGCCACCTGGGCTTTTTTCTTTTTATTTGGGGCTATTTTTTTGACAAAAAAACTTTGGATTTTGGAAAAGAGTATCTCATGGGCAGCCATCATATAGTCGGTGAAATCAGTCATCCCATAATGGGACTTAATCTTGACGACTTCGCCCACCACTAATTCCTTCAAGGTCTCTATTTTGGAAATGTCTTCTAGGAGCATACTCCACTTCAGATGGCGGGAGTTATTTGAACTTACAAGGTCTTGCGTAACCATGTGATCCCCACTTGGATGCTCGGACATTTCATGGTAGGGATGTAGTGTCAGACACAAAGGATTGTGGTCACTTTCGATTTTATCCTTCACTTCCATATCTACCAATTTATCCCACGCCCTTACATCCAGCAGTATATAATCTATCCTGCTGGCCGATCGACCATTATCAAAAGTATTTCTCCCCATAGGATCTGAAGGTGCCCGACCATTGACTGCTCTAAGGCCTCTGGAAAGACAAAGACTTTTCAATTGGATTGCTACTGTGCTCCATTTTCTAATTGCTGGGATATCTAGTTGAGGGATTCTCCACTTAGTATCCTCATCTTCGGCCAGGATCCTGTCCTCCTCGCCCAAAGGTTCGAAGGTGGTGTTAAAATCCCCGCCTATTATTATATGGGTTGCCACTGGTAGCATTTCAATATGATTCTCGAGGGACGTTAAGGTCTCTGATGGTTTGCCCCTGACAACTCCCCTGGAATAAAGATTAAACAAAGCTAGTTGTTGACCATTTTGCCAGCTAATGTCAAGTGCCAAGATGTCATTAGAGGGTATTGATCTTTGTTTAACCGAACAATTCAAATTTTGGCGTACCCAAATTAACAAGCCCCCAGAGGGACGTCCCACTCGATTTCTTATAGCCGGGACGTAAAAGTTCAAATACCCTTGCCTGAAAATTGGTGTAAGCGACCAAGTTTCTTGGAACATGATAATGTCGTAATGGTCGATAAAGTCGACCCAGTCTGGAATGTTTAGCTTGTTTGTAATTCCAGCTATATTCCAAGAGATAATAGATAATTGCGGTTTGGCCTTTTGGTGGCATATCTGATCAATATCAGGGATATTTGATATTTCAACAGAATCTATTCCTAGGGCTACAATTCCATTCAGTGTAGGTAACTTCTCAATTACCCCCAATGTGCTTGATTGTTCCATCTGAACTGTATTTACTTCATCTGGGACGGAAGTACAGGATACATTAGAGGTCAAGAAAGAATTACCTAATAGAGGCTCATCTGACGTGGAAATCTTAACATATCCTTGATCCAACTGGAATTCTAAAGGGAAGGGAGAGGCACATGCGAGTCAATCACACTCGTTTAAGTCAGTTAACACAGAGTAGTGGTTATCCAAATTTAGCCCCCACTCGCATACTGGATCAGTCCTGGCCCTTCTATTTCCCACAACTGTCCACTTTGTTCTTAGTATGCTAGGTTTAGCTACTAGACCTCTTCTACTATAGAAGAAATCCAGTGTCAGTGGTACTATTTCAGCTGTCCTATGTTGTGGAGGAAAGATGTTCCGTAGGACATCAGGCAATACTTCAGGGCCCTTGAAATTCAAAACCACACAATCCCCATGGAATTTCTTTGCCTTAGTGCCTATCCACCTAACCCTTCTTGCTGTAAGCAGATCGTCAGATAATTTTTCCTTGCCCCAGGGAGTTATGTGCATGTTGCTACTAAGCCACTGGAGAGCCTTATTTCTTAAGGAATCTGGAGACTCAATCTGTCCAGTTTTCAGCAGAGGTGTGTTTGCGAGTACTAGAATCAGGGGCGAGGCTTCGACAATTAGTTCAACTGGGGCAGTTTCTGGGTTTGGGATCTCAGAGGTAGTATTGCCTACTGGTTGTGCTGCATCTAAAGTGAGGGCCGTGTCAGGGGTATCACCGTGCATAGAGCTGGCTTGTTGGATTTGCTCAGATGGAACTTGTGGGCCTGCATTCATGTTCACCCCGAGTGATTTCCCTGTAGTCTCCATGTGTTCAAATTTAGTTGTTATTAAATTTGAAATATCCCCCACCCCCTCGTTAGTTTTCTTTAGGAGGGTCTCTAACTTGTTGACCTTATTAGCTAGTTGGTCTACTTTTGATATGAGGGGTTTCATTAATCCTGATAATTTGGACTCTAGTATACCCATAAGCTTATTTAAGAGGGTGTCCTCCCCATCTGCATTTTCAAACTCTTCCTCCCTTATCCCATCTTCCACCCTTTTCTTTGTTCGTCTAGGTGGGGTTACAGGTTTGTTCTTACAAGAGCGTAGGCCACCTCTTCTAGGTGGTGCCTTGGTAATCCCTTTTTTAGCTCTTGGTGCAGGGACCGGTGTGGGAGGGGTATTGGTCTCTGTGACTAGCTCCTCAATAGTATCAGATTTGTTTGGTTCTTCTAAATTAATTAGATCTACAAAGGGGTCGAGTTGGTGGTCATTGGAGGTCATGGATACATTAATTGTAGAGCGATCATTAGGGTCCTCAATCGGGTCGGTGGCAATAAATTCATCAGTGACAGACTGAAATACCCCTGATTGATTAAGTTGAGCGCAGGGTGGCGAATCCATAATTCCCAGAGAGGACCTCCGATTATTATTGATTTTTGTCACTACCTGGACCAGATAATTATGCATAGTATTAGCCGGGGTGGCAGGCGTTTTTTGCTTCGACATGATGAAAACACAATTGTGAGCAGCAAAGCCCTGGGAATATATATAACAATAGTAGGCCAATTATACTATGAATATAGAGGTGTATAGTCTTACCACAGGTAGGTTTAGAGGATAGGGGAAAGAGGGGTGGCCCAGTCCAGTCTCTTACAGTCTAGAACGGGCTAAAACGGGCCCGCCCTTGGCCCGGGCTTCGCCCGGCGTCCCGCGAGACGGGGGTGATACCCAATTTAAGCGCCTCCTGGCGCTCGAATGACGCGACCAGCGTCGCCGGGAATGATGGGAACTGTAGTTTTTTAGGCGTCCCCAGCACCGCGCTCCGCTCTGCTATCAAGCCCACAGATGACACAAGGGGCCGGCGGCGGGAGGCGGGTGGGCGCGGACTCTGCTTCACAAGTGCTCCAGGAATAGGACTTTTGGCAGCAGTTCAGCTTACTGTCAGGAACCCCACTCGACCGGGGTGACACCCAATTTAAGCGCCTCCTGGCGCTCGAATGACGCGACCAGCGTCGCCGGGAATGATGGGAACTGTAGTTTTTTAGGCGTCCTCAGCACCGCGCTCCGCTCTGCTATCAAGCCCACAGATGACACAAGGGGCCGGCGGTGGGAGGCGGGTGGGCGCGGACTCTGCTTCACAAGTGCTCCAGGAATAGGACTTTTGGCAGCAGTTCAGCTTACTGTCAGGAACCCCACTCGACCGGGGTGACACCCAATTTAAGCGCCTCCTGGCGCTCGAATGATGCGACCAGCGTCGCCGGGAATGATGGGAACTGTAGTTTTTTAGGCGTCCCCAGCACCGCGCTCCGCTCTGCTATCAAGCCCACAGATGACACAAGGGGCCGGCGGCGGGAGGCGGGTGGGCGCGGACTCTGCTTCACAAGTGCTCCAGGAATAGGACTTTTGGCAGCAGTTCAGCTTACTGTCAGGAACCCCACTCGACCGGGGTGACACCCAATTTAAGCACCTCCTGGCGCTCGAATGATGCGACCAGCGTCGCCGGGAATGATGGGAACTGTAGTTTTTTAGGCGTCCCCAGCACCGCGCTCCGCTCTGCTATCAAGCCCACAGATGACACAAGGGGCCGGCGGCGGGAGGCGGGTGGGCGCGGACTCTGCTTCACAAGTGCTCCAGGAATAGGACTTTTGGCAGCAGTTCAGCTTACTGTCAGGATTTATCATAATTGGTATTTCTTTTATGTACCAAAACTGCTATGTCACTCCAGATGAGGGGTAACGAGGAGAACTTGTTTTTTTCACCTTGTTTTTTCCTTTTTCAGAGTGTGCTGCTGTGGTAGTTTAGCAATAATTAGGTTAAGCATTAGCAGTAGACATCTTGTATTAGAGACTATCTTGCCCGTTTTGGAATCCCTTTTCTATCTTCCCAGAGACAAGATATGTTTAGACTCCTCTACTTTGCACATGCTCAGAAGAGCATACAACTGTCTCCAACTTGTAACTGTTGAGATGTGTCCACCAGAATTAGCTAACTGTCAGCCCTTCCCACTTGTTGCTACCACACTTTCAGTATGACCTTATATGTGTCTGAAACCACAGAATGCCTGAACTCACGACTGTCCTTCTACACCCCCTCCCGCCAACTGCGCTCTTCCAGCCAAGCCCTCGCCACTATACCTCGCATCAACAAGACAACCATGGGAGGCAGATCCTTCTCATACCTGGCTGCTAAAACATGGAACTCACTCCCCACTCACCTTCGCCTTACCCAGAACCACCTTGCATTCAGAAAGCAACTTAAAACGTGGATATTTGACAAATAATCCTCCTCCCCTCCCTAAGCGCCTTGAGACCCTCTGGGTATGCAGTGCGCTATATAAATTCCTTGACTTGACTTGACTTGACTTGTACGCCTTCATTTCAGCCCATGTGTGGGTTTAAAAGGACCAAGCTCCTTCCAGTCAGTGTGCTACCTCATACTCTACCCTGGCTGGGGCTTGCTACTACACTGCAATCTGTAGCACACATACAAAGTGGAAAATGCCTGGGGGAATATTTTTTGCAGGAATGCACCCCTTCCAGCACAATAACAATGCTGCTAACACAGGCACCCTTGTGCCATGGTATAAGACTGCCTGCGTTGGCACTAGGCTACGCATTGTGCTGTGATGCGCTGCATGATAAAGTGCTAAATTTGCTCCCTGAGGTAATTTGTAGATATATACAGATCATGGTCATCAACCATACATCTGGAGTAAAAATGAGTCAAGCTAACTTTCTGTATCAAAAGCCACTTAGATTAGGAGGCAACGTGCATAGCTTAATGGACAGATTGCTGACCTACTAAGCAAACTATGCATAAGATTTAAAGAGGGGGTTGCAAAAATACAACACACTTAAGCCTTTTGTGAGGTAGCCTGCATGCTGTGATGGCCTGTCTGAGGCGTTTTGGACAGTCTGTTTGGTGTTTGGGTCTTTCATTTTGAGGTATCTTGTTGGGTTGTCTCCATTGTTATGGGCGTTGCAGTGTTCAATCCTTGTGGCTCCTGAATCGGGGTTTCTAACCTGAGTGGTACGCATTGTTTTCTCTCTCAGGGTGGTGTATCTTCCATGTAGGGAGGATTGTACAGCGGTCCACCTGAGTTGTGTTTTTCCCCATGCATTCAATGTCTTTGTCAACAGGGATGGTCCTTGTGTTTCAGACGAGGTTTGGGTGTCCATCGGGGACCTTCTTTGCGACCATGGTCTCTGATCTCCTGCCTGCTTCTGCTTGGTATGCCCTGTTGGGTGGCATGGTGCGTAGATGCAATGTTGTTCCTGTGGCCGGACAGCCTGCTTTATGCTTTTTCTCTAATCCCCTTGTTTTCCAGGGTGCTCTGCCAGTCCCTCCTGGTGTGGGCGTTTGTTATTCTGATTGTGCTGAGCTGGGTCAACTGCCTCTGGTGTCCTCTTCTCAGGAACTTGTGGTTCAGGTGGTTTGGGCTATTCTCACTCATCCATCTTCCCTGCGGGGTTGGCCTTCCTCTGCGTGGGTTCTGCAGTGGCTATATTTCGGGCCTGGCTATTGGATGGGTGTGTCTGTTATCCCATGGCTGTTCAGCAGAAGTTGTAGTCCTGCTTCCCGGTTCCAAGAATCAGGCATATTTTTAGTCTACTTCCTGGCATTGGGGGTACTTTTTTTAATAGGATTTCAGTTAGGGTCTGGACTCTGGTTCGGTTGAACCTGACAGGTTCCTGGAGTTCCTGTCAGACGGTATTTAATTGGGCCTGGCTCCTTCTGCTCTTCAGGTGCTGTGGGCTGCTTTGCATGCTTTTTGTTGTCCTCTGTCGGATGTGCTGGCTCCTTTGGTGTCCAGGTTAATGCTGATGCATTTTTTTGTTCTTTGCATCTGCAGGTTATATGTTCTGCTGGTGGTGTTGCAGGAGCTGCATGCTGCCCCCTTTTCAGACCCTTGCGGTCAATGGGCGTGTAGTTCTTGGCCATGCTGATTGTTCTTTTTTGGTGGGTTTGTGTCCGCTGTTCGCATTGGGGTGTTTGGGTCTGTTTTGAGGTCCCCTCCCTTCTTGCACCCTGATCCTGTGTCCCTGACTAAGGTCCCTCAGTTACCTGTCATTCCTGGGAGGTTGTTCTGTCCACGTTCTCTCCGGTGATTGGATCTGGACTGGTTGTTGGTATCCTGCTGTTAAATGTCTGCAGGGTGGTGTTGGTAATCTTGAGTGGACTTCGGGGTGTTGACTTTGAGGTAGATTGCTTGTTACTTTTGGCACAGTGAAGTTTGGTCATGTGTCTTCTCTTTCAACCATGGGTTGGTAGTTTTGGAAGGTGTTCCTTCTGGCTTGTGGGTCAAAGGGGTCAGAGGTGTCAGCCAGGTTGGAGGGGAGGTCTTCATATAGGGTTTGTCGCCTGGGCTACTTTCGAGGGCGTCTCATTTGGGGTAATTTGTAAGGCCATGGTGTGGGTGTCAACAGGCATTTTCTTGGACCAATTACAGGAGGTGCTGGGTGATTTAGTTGCTGTGGGTTTTTGCTGAGGCTGTTCTGTGGGCTGGCTATGCCTACATCTGTCTGCCAACCCCCTGTTGGCCATCTGTCTGTTTTTCCTCTATTTCAGGTTTGGATTACAACTTTGTTTCTGCCTCGCATATTTGTTTCTATTGTTTTTTAGTGACCATGAAGCTGCATTGGCTTTGGTATATGCTCACTACATTATTCATGTGTCAAGGAAGACTTGCAGTTACTTACTGGTAATCTGCATTACTCTGAGTGTAGTCTTCCCAGTTTGGCTGTGGGCTTCATGTTGTTTGGGTGCTGAAGCTTGGTACTTGAACATGAGGTGGGTTGGGTCATGTCTCCTCTTGGACTAGGTCAGGGGTGCAGCAGGTCAGCCATGTTAGGATGGGATGGGAGTACTAGAGTGCTAATTTACTTGCAGGGTTCTGTTGGGAAGCTGAAGGTCAGTCATGTGGTGAGGAAGACTACTCTCTGAGTAATGAAGATTACCGAGAAGCAACCAGAGAATTTCCATATCCAGGTTCTCTACTGTGTTGTTCCTATAGTTTTGCTGTTATGGTTTCTTGTTCAACACAAAAAGTTTGAAAGGTGTTTGGGTGCAGTTGCTATACTATTGTAGAACTCTGGCATATTCTGACACCTGGGTATTTCAAATGGTAATGAATAGGGAAATTGAGGGCCATATTTATCATCAGATTGTGTTGCCTTTGAAGCACACATGGTGTTGTGCATGGTGTTGTGCAGGCAATACAATCCTTAAGTCAGATATCCGAGCACCACAAGGCCACCTTGCATGGCCCTGAATTCCTTGGTAGGTTTCTTGGCAGGTTGCTCACTTGTGTTACTCTGCCCTGAGCAGGCATTCCATGGGTGGGGTTATATGCATGAGTTGGGCCATGTAGCAATGCTGCATATTTTCTTACATTAACCTCTTTCTGCACAATAACATGTTTATGATAACCTTTTGCACATATTAGCATGCATGACAATGTTGGATCAGTGTGTCTGAAACTACGTTGCTTACCTATTTCTCTTTCCACAACATGATCATGATACCTTGAATACTGAGAAAAGGGCCCTGAACACTGTACAGTGTCATTCTCTCATATACAAACCTGTAACTGTGCTAATCTGTATATAAATTGAAAGGATGTTTTTATTAAAAATACATAAGACTTACCAGGGGTGAGGGAGAGGAGACACTTCTGCTGACATCAAGCGGGTGGGCGTAGTTGGCGGAGTACCACTACGTCTAATTCCACGAAGTTGAACAAAAACCATGGGAATTCCGCAACTTCGCTATGTCTGACTCTCAATTAATAAAACAGAGACTTCATATACTTTTGGTAAAATGACAAGTATCTCTGTCTTTACATGCCAAAATGCATATATTCATTTCACAAAAGTGAAAATGAAAAGTTAGCAAGTAGTGTGAGAGGTGATGATTCAGGTGGGAAGATCTTAGATTACGAGTGGGGACATAGCATAGAATCTCACACGAGATAAAAGCTGAGCTGTTGCTATGAAGAGCCTTGAAAATCGTGCAACCCATCTAAAACAAGCCACGCTTAGCCACAGTGAGCCAATGGAGGCTTTTCATCAATGGTCTAACCCAGTGCCATTTAGGTTGGTGAAAGATCAATATACCAGCCGGATTCAGGACTAGCTGGAGGCGTCTCAGTTGATAAGCCGGGATGCTTACATATAGTACAGTCGGGAGATAACCAAGACCAAGATCAGAGCATCCTGGGACAGGAATCTACTGATCTTCTTGATTCTACGCAATCGGAAAATCTCAGCAGAAATCACCGAGCTGATCTGAGCCTTCATCAATAGGTCATTGCTAACCACTATACCCAAACTTTTGGCTGAGCTAATAGGAAGAGGAGGGTTGGCCAGGGTAGGACAAAAGTTGGAGTTCCAAGGTTTAGTGAGACCTACAGTGAGGTTAAGCTTGGATTTATCAGGGATAAACTTCAATTGATTTTTTTCATCCACTCACTAATAAAGGTCATAGTGTCTCCCTTAAGTATCGTTGGGCTTCGCTCGCATTGCTTTGTGCTTCAAAGAACTGCTGCCTGCTTGAATTTCATAGCACTTTATTGCTCATTTGTGCATTGCTCGTTTGTGCACTTTATATCGTAGAGCTCGCATTGCAGAATTGAAAATAATTATTATTGCCTGATTGTGCCAGTGCCACTGCCCACAGCGTAATTGCCCCAACCTGTTTTGGTTTTGCTTTTGCTGCCATCCATTTTGTTGTTGTGCCTCGGAGCCCGTCCTCTCCACCCCGCTCCCGCCTTCCAGCTGCTCCTCCCTCCCACTGACTGCTAAGGCTCGCCCTGTCTTCAGAAGCGCTGTGACCGTCCTGACTCTATCAGAAGCGGTCGCTCCCTGCTCTCCCTTGGGTATCGTTGGGCTTCGCTCGCATTGCTTTGTGCTTCAAAGAACTGCTGCCTGCTTGAATTTCAGAGCGCTTTATTGCTCATTTGTGCATTGCTCGTTTTTGCAGTCTATATCGTAGTTTGTTTTGCTCATTTGTGCATTGCTCGTTTGTGCAGTTTATATCGTAGAGCTCGCATTGCAGAATTGAAAATAATTAATATTGCCTGATTGTGCCGGTGCCACTGCCCACAGCGTAATTGCCCCAACCTGTTTCGGTTTTGCTTTTGCTGCCATCCATTTTGTTGTTGTGCCTCGGAGCCCGTCCTCTCCACCCCGCTCCCGCCTCCCAGCTGCTCCTTCCTCCCACTGACTGCTAAGGCTCGCCCCGTTTCAGAAGCGCTGTGACCGTCCTGACTCTATCAGAAGTGGTCGCTCCCTGGTCTCCCTTGGGTATCGTTGGGCTTTGCTCGCATTGCTTTGTGCTTCAAAGAACTGCTGCCTGCTTGAATTTCAGAGCGCTTTATTGCTCATTTGTGCATTGCTCGTTTGTGCAGTCTATATCGTAGTTTGTATTGCTCATTTGTGCATTGCTCGTTTGTGCAGTTTATATCATAGAGCTCGCATTGCAGAATTGAAAATAATTATTATTGCCTGATTGTGCCGGTGCCACTGCCCACAGCGTAATCGCCCCAACCTGTTTCGGTTTTGCTTTTGCTGCCATCCATTTTGTTGTTGTGCCTCGGAGCCCGTCCTCTCCACCCGGCTCCCGCCTCCCAGCTGCTCCTCCCTCCCACTGACTGCTAAGGCTCGCCCCGTCTTCAGAAGCGCTGTGACCGTCCTGACTCTATCAGAAGCGGTCACTCCCTGGTCTCCCTTGGGTATCGTTGGGCTTCGCTCGCATTGCTTTGTGCTTCAAAGAACTGCTGCCTGCTTGAATTTCATAGCGCTTTACTGCTCATTTGTGCATTGCTCGTTTGTGCAGTCTATATCGTAGTTTGTATTGCTTATTTGTGCATTGCTCGTTTGTGCAGTTTATATCGTAGCGCTCGCATTGCAGAATTGAAAATAATTATTATTGCCTGATAGTGCCGGTGCCACTGCTCACAGCGTAATCACACTTTGTGCCGCACCCTGTTTCGGTTTTGCTTTTGCTGCCATCCATTTTGTTGTTGTGCCTCGGAGCCCGTCCTCTCCACCCCGCTCCTGCCTCCCAGCTGCTCCTCCCTCCCACTGACTGCTAAGGCTCGCCCCGTCTTCAGAAGCGATGTGACCGTCCTGACTCTATTAGAAGCAGTCGCTCCCTGGTCTCCCTTGGGTATCGTTGGACTTCGCTCGCATTGCTTTGTGCTTCAAAGAACTGCTGCCTGCTTGAATTTCATAGCGCTTTATTGCTCATTTGTGCATTGCTCGTTTGTGCAGTCTATATCGTAGTTGGTATTGCTCATTTGTGCATTGCTCGTTTGTGCAGTTTATATCGTAGCGCTCGCATTGCAGAACTGAAAATAATTATTATTGCCTGATTATGCCGGTGCCACTGCCCACAGCGTGATCACACTTTGTGCCCCAACCTGTTTCGGTTTTGCTTTTGCTGCCATCCATTTTGTTGTTGTGCCTCGGAGCCCGTCCTCTCCACCCCGCTCCCGCCTCTTAGCTGCTCCTCCCTCCCACTGACTGCTAAGGCTCGCACCGTCTTTAGAAGTGCTGTGACCGTCCTGACTCTATCAGAAGCGGTCGCTCCCTGGTCTCCCTTGGGTATCGTTGGGCTTCGCTCGCATTGCTTTGTGCTTCAAAGAACTGCTGCCTGCTTGAATTTCATAGCGCTTTACTGCTCATTTGTGCATTGCTCGTTTGTGCAGTCTATATCGTAGTTTGTATTGCTTATTTGTGCATTGCTCATTTGTGCAGTTTATATCGTAGCGCTCGCATTGCAGAATTGAAAATAATTATTATTGCCTGATAGTGCCGGTGCCACTGCTCACAGCGTAATCACACTTTGTGCTCCACCCTGTTTCGGTTATGCTTTTGCTGCCATCCATTTTGTTGTTGTGCCTCGGAGCCCGTCCTCTCCACCCCGCTCCCGCCTCCCAGCTGCTCCTCCCTCTCTCCGCCCCCTCCACTTTCCACTGTCAGAACAGCTGACTCGCAGCGTCCCCGCGCTGCGGACGCACCCCATGCGCGCCGACGGTGTGCCAAAGCTAAGCCCGTCTATGCCCGTCCGCGCCTGGACCGCGCCCAGCGCCAGACCCCCTGGCCCCCGCAAAATCCACTCCACCCGCATAACGTACGACGCCACAACCCTCTCTGCACTTAAACCGGGCCGACTCCCAAACTGCTACCAAGCCGCCTCAGGACACACCCATGGACCCTTCACCTGCCACTCCTGCAAGTTCAACTGCATCAGGACACACACCAAATCCATAGACTCCGGACTGAGCTCTGACACTAACCACCTGAAGTGCATCCTGCTCAACACCCGCTCGATCCACAGACATGCCATTGAACTTGGAACCTACTCGACACCACTTCGCCGGACGTCGCCTTTCTTACAGAAACCTGGATGAACGCCTCATCAATGCCCGACATCGCCATAGCCATCCCGGACGGCTACAAGATCATCCGAAAGGACCACATCAACCAAACCGGAGGAGGCATCACCATCGTCCATAAGAACACCATCCGCATCACGACCAGTTCCGAGGACAACCTCACAATCGCCGAACACCTTCACTTCCAGATTCACACCGACCCTAAGACCATACTCAGAGGCACCCTCATCTATAGACCACCTGGACCCCGCACACAATTCAGCGAAGACATCACTGACTTCATCAGCCCACACGCCCTCCCCTCCGAGGACTACATTCTACTCGGGGACCTCAACTTCCACCTGGAAAAGAACAACAACAGCAACACCACTACCCTTCTGGACAACCTCGCCAATCTCGGACTCCAACAACTTGTTGACACCCCCACCCACTATGCCCGACACACGCTCGACCCAATCTTCACCTCCAGCAAGCACATCTCCTTTAATCACACCACAGCTCTCCATTGGATGGACCATAGCTGCGTTCACTTCAACTACAAAAAGACTACGACCCACAACCACCCACAACCATTACCCCGGAGAAACTGGAACAAAATTACCACCAATCAGCTCTTCACATCGCTTAATCAAAACCCTCCTGCAAAATCATCTGACCCAAACCAAGCAGCCACCAACCTCACACAATGGATCACCCACAGCGCTGACGAATTAGCACCCTTGAAATATCATCAAATCAAGCAAGGCAGCAAAAAAGCCCCCTGGTGTAATGATGACCTTAAGAAATCCAAGAAATCGAGAAAGCCTGGCGAAAAAACCCAACCACTGACACCCTGGCCACCTTCAAGAACGCCACCCGCAAACACCACCAACTGATCCGATCCACCAAGAAATTAGCATTCAAGGATCGACTCGAAAACAACGCCCACAACAGCAAGGAACTATTCAACATCGTCAAAGAGTTTACCAACCCCACCACCGGCACCAACGACATCACTCCCTCCCAAGACCTGTGCGACTCTCTAGCCTCGTTCTTCAACAACAAAATCGCTGACATACATAACAGCTTTGGAGACCAGTCCACCCCACCCACCTCTGAACTAAAACCCCCCCCTCCAACAACCTTTGCACCTGGAACCCAATCACCACTGAAGACACCATCCGCCTGATGAACACCATCCACTCAGGATCACCAACCGACCCATGTCCCCACCACATTTTCAACAAAGCAGACTCCATTATCGCACCTCATCTCCGAGACGTCATCAACTGCTCCCTCAACTCCGCTACCTTCCCGGAAAGCTGGAAACATGCCGAACTCAGCGCCCTCTTGAAGAAACCCACAGCAGACCCCACTGAACTTAAGAACAACCGCCCCATTTCGCTCCTGCCATTCCCTGCCAAAGTCATTGAGAAAGCTGTCAACAGTCAACTCGCCGCCTTCCTCGAAGACAACAAATCCCTCGACCCTTCACAGTCCGGCTTCCGAGCCAAACACAGCACCGAAACCGCCCTCATCGCAGCAACAGACGACATTCAAGCTCTACTATACAACGGAGAAACAGCTGCCCTCATCCTACTTGACCTATCCGCAGCCTTCGACACAGTCTGTCATAGCAGACTGCTTTAAAACTGCAGGAAACTCTCATTTGTGTGCTTAGGACAACTTGAGACATTTGGGGCGGCAGCGGAGGACGAGAGCAGCCGGCATGCAAGCTTCATATCAATGGGCACCACATAGGAGAGCAGGCCGGTGAGATGAACAGCCTGAGGCAACGGTACCATCCACTGCGGCTCCTCACATCACTATGTATATTGTACCACATTTATGAACATATTCTATCACACACAAGTGAGTTTGTTTTATATCAGCTTTTTCTCATAAATCATTGAAATGCAGCAAGTCTAGACACTCACAAGTATAAATTGGGCCCTGGGCAATGTACAAACAGATCCCTTCATCTTTAACTTAAAAGTTGAAGTTCTGTGTTTTTTTGATGATCATAATGAGTTAATGGTGGCATTTGACATCAACTCATTATATACACAAATTCCCCAAGAAGAGGGACTAGAAGCTATTGAATTCTTTCTAGAGACAAGGCCCAAACCTCAAAGAGTCCCTACCAAATTTATAATTGAGCTGGGTAGCTTAGCACTAAAACTGAATTATTTCAGATTCATGGATACCTTCTACATGCAGGTGAAGGGGACCGCCATGGGGTGTCCTTATGCTCTGGAGATGGCGGTCCTCTTCATGGCCCTGTATGAGGAGCGATTCATTTTTCAGAATAATCCTTATAGCAAACACATCCTAAGATGGTATCGCTATATTGATGACGTCTGGTGCCAGTGGAGAAGCACTGAGTCACAATTGACTCAGTTCCATGACTGGTTGAACAACAGGCACCCAGACATAAAATTCAGTATGACCCACAGCAATACACGTTTAACATTCCTTGATGTGGAAGTCTTTCATCAGCACAACGAGTTGATAACCACTTTACACCGCAAACAGACAGACAAAAATACCATCCTCCATTACCGGAGATTCCACCCACAGAGCCTAAAAGAAAATGTACCATACATCCAGCTGTTGCAGATCAGACGCAACTGCTCTAGAAAAGAGGATTACCTGATACATGCAGAGACGCTGTGTGACCAACTAAGAAAAAGAGGGTACCCCAAAAAAATGTTGAAACATGCAACTAAGCATGCGTGGTTCACGCCCAGAGAAGTGTTACTAACAAAAAAAAAAAAAAAAAACACTTGAACAATTGGTGTGTGTCTCCACTTATGGCCCACTTACTAACAAATTCAAATCTGTTGTCCTAAAAAACTGGCATTTGTTGGCCAACCTAGAAATTCAATTCGCTAAACCTATGTTCGCACTGAAAAAGAACAAGAACATAGCACAAAAAATAATTAGGGAAGACCTGGGCATCTCTAAAGTTAAAAGCGACCTACGCACCTTATGGAAACTAAATCCAGTGAAAAGCCACCACAAATGTGGAACCTGTATATCGTGTGCCAGCACTATTGAAGGCACCACGTTTGAACACAACACCATCAAATGGACCATAACGAATTTACAAATTGTAAGAGTAAAAACATCGTTTATGTAATAGTTTGTCCGTGCGACAAACTTTACATTGGGAAAACAAATCAACAAATTACACAAAGATTGGCCCAACACCATTCAAGAATCAAACAAAAAGTACTGAACGCACCAATGGTTCAGCATTTCATTGACCTCGGACACACTGAAAGAGATTTAAAATGGTCCGTATTATCAGGAATAAAGGCTCCCCCACATGGAGGAAATCTGGAATCATTATTGCTAAAAAGAGAAGCTTATCTGATTATGAAATACGACTGCGTGAGTGCAGGTCTGAACGAATATGGAGAATGCTAAAGTCAGTAAATGGGTCACATGTAATACGACCACTCATGAAACATGCCCCAAAATCACTTGCATTGCAATGAACCGCAAACTCACATATTGATTGAACCCATGGACTACATGCCCCACAACCACCGGATGACATGTCCGAGTTTAAAACTATCACGTGACTTTAACACACACTCACTCAAGCGAGAATCTGGTAGACGAAAGCAGATCAACACGAACACTGCAGGTAATATTGCCCTTGATTGAAAATATCGAGTTTTAAATCTTTAGCGCAAGCGGCAATTTAGAAACACGAAAAAGGCGGCGCCCTCTTGTAAATGATAACTCGGCGTACCGCGTTCATTTTGAAAACCTCAAGTAAGTCAAAGCTAATCATAAAAACGTTTGGCGATATGAACAAACAAACAAACCCCTTGGCTAAAACCGATCCACCTTAATGTTACAGAATTCGGTGATCCATCAGCATAAGCTGCAATAATTGCAGACCAGAAGACATGTAACGACTCAAATGACATTCATTAACAACGTAAGTTACCGTAGGCAATTTTCGGATGCAAAACAACTTGTGAAGCAATGTTGCCCAAGATAGAAAAAAGATACAATTGTTTTGTTTTATATTGCAGAACAAAGCCAAAACGTCAGTCAAGAGTCTGAACTAACCTGAATAGGCATGCACACACATCATAGGAAGGTAAAAAGAAGCGTTAAAAAATAAATTCCTATCAGTGACACTATATGTGAAGGTCCCCCACTAAAGTATGTCCCCTGCTTATCTTCATACAGGTACCCAACTTAAAGCCCTGAAGAAAAGCCTGATAACTGAGATACGGGCTTGGAAACCCGTCGGCTTTTTTATACATTCGTCATAACCACAAATGCTTTTTCCCGCAAGAGGCTTTAAAACACTTCCATGAATTCAATGGAATAAAGTATACATACTAAGCCTAATGCCTTTGCGAGACCAGGTCAAAATTAGAGTAAAACTTCAAGACGTAGGCCTGGGAGAATTAGTTGGTAGGGTACAACCGTGAAGCCAGATAAAGATGTTGTTTGGCAAATGTATTGTTTAATTGATAAATGTACTTCAATGTTTTTGTATTGCAATACATGTTCACAGTGAATGTAAATATATGTCTTTTTGTATGGCAACGAGCAAACCTCAGACATTTTTCAAAAACTTGAAAAGAAAGTGTTGAAACTTGTATTATTAAAAAAAAGTGTATATAGCACCCAAGGATTAATTACCTTAGGGTGAGATTCTGCTCAAAATAAAAAAGCGGCCGAACACAACAGTGACTGGGTCCTTTGTTCTTCAAACTCACTAAAATATAGTTTCAGCACATCTTGTAGATTTTATTACCCTTTCTGAGCATACCCTTCTGGGATGGGTTTTGGCACAAATTACGTTTTTTCTTTTTAGCACATTTAGGGCCCTTTTTATGACCCTAATAGTTTTTTCAAGCTTGCATAATGATTCCTGGTAAATGTGAAAAGCAATAGAAAAATTAGATTACTCCAGCTGTCTTCCAATGAGAAATTATATTTATAATCTGATATAAATAAACTCCCATTCTATTATAAGGGACAGATAGCCTTTCCTAAGTGGAAAAAAGAAATGCACTGTAATTCCCTACAAAGACATGTCACTTACACCCGTACAAGTCCTACCTTTAGGATTCACAGCACCCTGCCCACAGGGGTACCTTGGGCCTACCTTAGGGGTAAATCACAGGTAAGAGCAGGTAAGGTTAGGGCCTGGCAAGTGGGTGCATGTGCCAGGTCGACATGGCAGTTGCAACCTACGTACAGACTATTATGTTGGCTGGTCTGAGTTACCTTATCAGGGCTACTCATATGGGTGGCACAATGAGTGCAGCAGGCCCACTAGTAGCATTTTATTTACAGACCCTGGCACACTCAGTGCTCTTTACTAGGGGGAAATCTGTAAATTATGTATGCCATTCATGGAAACACCAATCCATTATGCAAATTTAAACAGAGAGCATGTGCACTTTAGCACTGGTCAGCAGTAGTAAAGTGCCCAGAGTCCAAAAACCCAACAAAGGCAGGTCAGGGAAAAATAGGAGGAAGAATCAAAAGGTTTGGGGATAACCCTTCAAAAAGGGCCATTTCTAACACAACACCCTTCCAGTCTAAGGTCAGGGTAGCGGATCCTGTTTCGGGCGACAGAACATGGGACCCGGCCTGCAAAAGCAGGGGTCTATTCCCGTTCTAGAGTATGCCCAGACGTGGGTCCCGTGCTCACTAAGCCCCTGGAGTCAAGCTATCCTGGCTGAAGATGGCTGATAGCCAGACACCGTCCTAGGATGCTTGATTCCGGTACAGGGTAGACATGGCTTGGCAGTTCGGGCTCGACGGTTCCCATGAGGCACAGGGTCAAGACTGATTTGCATATGTCTGAACTGGGGTGGCTTGGTGAGCAAAATAATGATGCATTAAACCCAGATCATTGACTGGGGTGAATGTTTTGCCATTGTGCAACATTCCATCCATCATCTTGTTTGTTTTGCTAATATATATGTACATTGATAAAATTTAGGATACTTTAAAATCTTTGTTTTTTATTATTTGTTTTAAATATTAGTGATTTGCAAACCAGATAATTTTTTATGATTTCAATACTGATATCAGAGACAGTTAAATCACAGAGATATAAGACAGAAAACATACAACCTATGTAAAACCATAATGCTACCCTTAACGAAAAATGACATACCATCGGGAATCAAATACATACATTCAGGAAAAGGCCACAGTTTCCAAATGAATTGTCACTTGTTGCATTGAGAGAAGTGAAACTTCAAGATAGATTTAACAGAAGAAAATGATAATCTTGTCAGATTTGGGACTGAAATTCCTAAAGAACCTCAGCCACCTCCGTTAAGGTGAGATTTAAACTGTAGGCAGATTCTCATGTACTATGAGGAAACACATTTCAAATTGACTAACATTGAAAAAACAGGTACATCTCTGGGAATCTGATAGAAATTAGCAACAGCTGAACAATAAATTGACCCGGCGTCAACCTCTGGCCTCTATTTGTTAAAAACATCTGTAGTCTATCCGAGATTCTGCATAGAATGACCTGCAGTGAGAGTAATTGATCCAGAATGAAATGGGGCACTTTCATTACAGATTCATATGGAAATATGAGTCAGGTCAGAGCATATGAAAGGCTGAGAGGATCCAGGGCACATACCATACATAATAACCAAGGTTCTTCTTAAATCTATGCTGTACTGTGAAAAAAAAAATTAGTGTCAAATTTCAAGAGACAAAAACAAGAGATACACAATTCAAATGTAAATGACAAAAAAATATTGTATGTTTGTGAAGATCATTACAAGCAATGAGTATGGTGCAGGAGACTAGCCCTCTGTGCAATGACAATCCCACATAAAGAAGTATTGTTGAGACAAATTCTTACATGAACAGGTTTTTTGTCCCAAAAGGAAGAATATATCTATGCAGTCTACATCTACTCAGGCCTAGTACTTTGCAGGGCAATAGAAATAAGGCAACAAGGGGGATGGAGCTCAGTCACAATGAAGGGCTCTGTCGACAACTGCTCCCTTACTCAGAAAATGATGACTTCACTGGTATCTTTTTTACTTGAAACCTCTAGCAAACTTTAATTTGTGTGCTTAGGACAACTTGAGACATTTGGGGTGGCAGCTGAGGATGAGAGCAGACTGCATGCAAGCTTCATGTCAATGGGCACCACATAGGAGAGCAGGCCGGTGAGATGAGCAGCCTGAGGCAACGGTACCATCCACTGCGGCTCCTCACATCACTGCGTATATTGTACCACAGTGATGAAAATATTCTATCACATTAGAGTGAGTTGGTTTTACAGCAGATTCTTCTCATACATCATTGAAATGCAGCAGGTGTAGACGCTCACATGCATAAGTAGGGCCCTGAGCAATGTACACACAGATCCCTTCATCTTTAGCTTCAAAGGTGTAGTTCTGTGTTCGTGAAACAATAAATATTTATTACAGTGTTTGATTCTTTGATGTTTGACTAAACCTTTTTTGGTCTGTTAGTTCTTTCTTGGTGTACTCATAATTTTGTGCTGCGTTTTATGTGGGGTCTTATGAGCACCTCAGTGTGCTGATATGAAGTCTTGGTAAAGCGTCAGAGGTCATCAGATTGTCTGCAAGTGGAATGAAGATGCAGCCACACCGTTCACACACAGAAAATATTTTTTTTTGTACAAACAGAATTGCAAAACTTATACATAGGAGCTCATGTGTTTCAGAATTCCTTTCAATTCCAAGCTACTCTCAATCAGAATACATTTGTGAAAACTCTACTTTCAATTGTTTCTGCTTTACAGATTGTTTCATCACGTCTTGGCATATCCTTCTGAATAGGTTTCAGCACAAATTATGGTTTAATCACTTTGATGTTTTGCTGTTTCCTGGCATTGCAGCACATCCTATGGCATTTTAGGACACGTTTCTGCATAACATCATATGTTTTGTGGTTTAGCCCCTCATGTGGTTCGGTGTTCCAGCACACCCTCTGATTTAGAGTTTCAAAACATCCCTCTGGATTCTGGATTATGTTTCAGGACATCATATGGTTTGTTTTTTCAGAAAACCCTTTTTTGCTTATGCTATGGACACAGCCCAGTGGGCTCCCTCATACTTCTGTTTCATCAGCTGTGCTGCTTTGCTACTCAGCACATATTATGTTTTGTGTTTAATAGGGTTATGCACAATTTGTGTAACTTGCTTATGCCTAAGCTTGTTACATGAAACTTCTGAAAAAATTACTCAAAGTTTTGCATAATTATGCAAAATGCAACTCTGTCATTGAACTCTATATTTTTTACGAAATGCACCTGGCATTAATTTGTTACTGAGGAACTATTTATGTGCATGCAAATAGCTTGAAGAGCACACTTATCGCAAACTGCACGTTTGTGATCTGGTTGTTTGCATTGTTCCTACACTCCTGCACTATATATTTGTCTCAAAATAGTATAAAGTATAATGATATGACATGGTATAAGGGTGTGAATTCATGTATTCCAAGCAAAGCATTTAATTCCCAAAGTTATTTCCATTATTCTAACCTAATTTAAACTGTCCTTTGTTTAGCTTTTAAGCATACCCTATGGTTTGGTGATTTGGCAAACCCTTCTTGACTGGTGTTTCAAACTACACAGCTGAGTTGGTTCTCAGCAAACCATTCTGAATATTATTTCTACATATATCTTATAATGAGCATGGTTTTCCCCTTTAGGTACCCCTTTCTTGAACTTTGTATGAGGTTACTTAGATCTCGATAGTCAAATATAAAATTCACATGTATCAATGCTAATATTCATAGCAATATGATAGTAATGTCTGTTTAAATACATTAATAATATTTAGTCTGAATCAAATGTGTTTTTAAATAATTGTTTTGCAGTTATGAACAAAGTTTCATGCAATCTGATCATTTTATTTCCATGTATTATTATTAAACAATAAGCATGATTTCAAAGAATATATGTAAATGAAAAGGTGCCAAGGTATTTTCTGTAAAAACCACAGTTGATGGACAGAATGCAGAACAATGTCATACATTCACCCCAGTACAGAGATCTGGGCCTAAATCCATCGTTTTTTTGTACTCCACACCACCCCAGTTCAGACATGGCCATATGCAAATCAGTCTGACCCTGTGCCTCATGGGAACAGTCCAGCCCAAAGTGCCAAGCCATGCCTTCCCTGGACCGGAAACAAGCTTCCGAGGACCGGTTTCTGGCATTCCAGCCGTCTTCAGCCCGGCTTGCTTGAATGCAGTGGTGTGGACTGCATGGGACTCACGTCTGTGCATACCCATCTCACTCGGGGTGACAAATGCAAAAACCACAGTTGATGGACAGAATGCCAGACAATGTCATACATTCACCCCAGTACAGATATCTGGGCCTAAATCCATCGTTTTTTGCACTCCACCCCAGTTCAGACATGGCCATATGCAAATCAGTCTGACCCTGTGCCTCATGGGAAAAGTCCAGCCCGAACTGCCAAGGCATGCCTTCCCTGGACAGGAAACTAGCTTCCGAGGACCGGTTTCTGGCATTCCAGCTGTCTTCAGCCCAGCTTGCTTGAATCCAGTGGTGCGGAGTGCATGGGACTCACGTCTGAGCATACCCATACCACTCGGGGTGACAAATGCAAAAACCACAGTTGATGGACAGAATGCAGAACAATGTCATACATTCACCCAGTACAGAGATCTGGGCCTAAATCCATTGTTTTTTGCACTCCACACAACCCCAGTTCAGACATGGCCATATGCAAATCAGTCTGACCCTGTGCCTCATGGGAACGGTCCAGCCCGAACTGCCAAGCCATGCCTTCAAGGACCGGTTTCGAGGACCGGTTCCTGGCATTCCAGCCGTCTTCAGCCCAGCTTGCTTGAATCTAGTTGTGTGGAGTGCATGGGACTCATGTCTGAGCATACCCAACCCACTCGGGGTGACAAATGCAAAAACTACAGTTGATGGACAGAATGCAGAACAATGTCATACATTCACCCCAGTACAGAGATCTGGGCCTAAATCCATCGTTTTTTTGTACTCCACACCACCCCAGTTCAGACATGGCCATATGCAAATCAGTCTGACCCTGTGCCTCATGGGAACAGTCCAGCCCATAGTGCCAAGCCATGCCTTCCCTGGACCGGAAACAAGCTTCCGAGGACCGGTTTCTGGCATTCCAGCCGTCTTCAGCCCGGCTTGCTTGAATGCAGTGGTGTGGACTGCATGGGACTCACGTCTGTGCATACCCATCTCACTCGGGGTGACAAATGCAAAAACCACAGTTGATGGACAGAATGCCGGACAATGTCATACATTCACCCCAGTACAGATATCTGGGCCTAAATCCATCGTTTTTTGCACTCCACCCCAGTTCAGACATGACCATATGCAAATCAGTCTGACCCTGTGCCTCATGGGAACAGTCCAGCCCGAACTGCCAAGCCATGCCTTCCCTGGACAGGAAACTAGCTTCCGAGGACCGGTTTCTGGCATTCCAGCTGTCTTCAGCCCAGCTTGCTTGAATCCAGTGGTGCGGAGTGCATGGGACTCACGTCTGAGCATACCCATACCACTCGGGGTGACAAATGCAAAAACCACAGTTGATGGACAGAATGCAGAACAATGTCATACATTCACCCAGTACAGAGATCTGGGCCTAAATCCATTGTTTTTTGCACTCCACACAACCCCAGTTCAGACATGGCCATATGCAAATCAGTCTGACCCTGTGCCTCATGGGAACGGTCCAGCCCGAACTGCCAAGCCATGCCTTCAAGGACCGGTTTCGAGGACCGGTTCCTGGCATTCCAGCCGTCTTCAGCCCAGCTTGCTTGAATCTAGTTGTGTGGAGTGCATGGGACTCATGTCTGAGCATACCCAACCCACTCGGGGTGACAAATGCAAAAACTACAGTTGATGGACAGAATGCAGAACAATGTCATACATTCACCCCAGTACAGAGATCTGGGCCTAAATCCATCGTTTTTTTGTACTCCACACCACCCCAGTTCAGACATGGCCATATGCAAATCAGTCTGACCCTGTGCCTCATGGGAACAGTCCAGCCCAAAGTGCCAAGCCATGCCTTCCCTGGACCGGAAACAACCTTCCGAGGACCGGTTTCTGGCATTCCAGCCGTCTTCAGCCCGGCTTGCTTGAATCCAGTGGTGTGGACTGCATGGGACTCACGTCTGTGCATACCCATCTCACTCGGGGTGACAAATGCAAAAACCACAGTTGATGGACAGAATGCCGGACAATGTCATACATTCACCCCAGTACAGATATCTGGGCCTAAATCCATCGTTTTTTGCACTCCACCCCAGTTCAGACATGGCCATATGCAAATCAGTCTGACCCTGTGCCTCATGGGAACAGTCCAGCCCGAACTGCCAAGCCATGCCTTCCCTGGACCGGAAACTAGCTTCCGAGGACCGGTTTCTGGCATTCCAGCTGTCTTCAGCCCAGCTTGCTTGAATCCAGTGGTGTGGAGTGCATGGGACTCACGTCTAAGCATACCCATACCACTCGGGGTGACAAATGCAAAAACCACAGTTGATGGACAGAATGCAGAACAATGTCATACATTCACCCAGTACAGATATCTGGGCCTAAATCCACTGTTTTTTGCACTCCACACAACCCCAGTTCAGACAAGGCCATATGCAAATCAGTCTGACCCTGTGCCTCATGGGAACGGTCCAGCCCGAACTGCCAAGCCATGCCTTCAAGGACCGGTTTCGAGGACCGGTTTCTGGCATTCCAGCCGTCTTCAGCCCAGCTTGCTTGAATCTAGTTGTGTGGAGTGCATGGGACTCATGTCTGAGCATACCCAACCCACTCGGGGTGACAAATGCAAAAACTACAGTTGATGGACAGAATGCAGAACAATGTCATACATTCACCCCAGTACAGAGATCTGGGCCTAAATCCATTGTTTTTTTGCACTCTACACCACCCCAGTTCAGACATGGCCATATGCAAATCAGTCTATCCCTGTGCCTCATGGGAACAGTCCAGCCCGAACTGCCAAGCCATGCCTTCCCTGGACCGGAAACAACCTTCCGAGGACCAGTTTCTGGCATTCCAGCCGTCTTCAGCCCGGCTTGCTTGAATCCAGTGGTGTGGAGTGCATGGCACTCACGTCCGAGCATACCCATACAACTCGGGGTGACAAATGCAAAAACCACAGTTGATGGACAGAATGCAGAACAATGTCATACATTCACCACAGTACAGATATCTGGGCCTAAATCCATCGTTTTTTTGCACTCCACATCACATGGTTATTTTACAAGATTCAACAATCATCAGATATGTGATCAAAACTAAAAACAAAGTTAGATAATATGGAGAAGATTTTGTGCCACTGAATCAAGACAGGCCATACAGAATAGTATCACTTTTCTTTGATGAAAGCTATAAGGAACAAGAACGAGGTGATGGATGGAATGCTTAGCCACTTGCACTCTCTCTTGTGCTTCCAAATTTATATTTTTGCATCAGCAATGGTTCCTCAGTATGGACCCGATCATGTAAAAATCACTGTGCCACAGGAATCAAGCTACACCTGGCTGACGAGACCATAATAAGAAAAACAAAATGTTCCTGGGTGCTTGTATCCTGGTTCAGGGTGGACCTAGCCTGACAGTGTGGGTTGGAATGTTTCGATGAGAAGCAGGACTGAGGCTGATCTATTTCTGGCTGGGTCCAACCTGAGGTGCCATGGTGAGCAAGAGGATGGACTAGTATACAGCCTGAGCGATTGCCCGTGCATGAGATTAATTCAAGCATTCCATTCATCACTTATTTTTTTTTATGTTTGGACAGCTACAACGAGGAACGCTTCTCCATGATAAAAGGGATTTTAGATTCCATTAAATATAGTTGCGGTCCAACTTGCTTGCTCTTTCTGGATTGGCACATTGACAAAGCCCTTAGTGGCAGAATGTATCAGACCATTCCGGATTGGTGTTTAAGCACATCCATTTAATAGTTTTCTCCATAATGGATTGTGTTTCAGCACACCCTGCAGGATTGTGTTTCACCACACCTTGATATTGGCTCATTTACATAAACATATTCTTTGAAGTCAACCTTAGGTTGTACTAACTCGCTTCCCAATTCCATTCTCTGGTATGAACCATAGAGGCTTGGTTACAAACTGCACAGAGAAATCTAAATGTATGTTACTTGATGGCAGACATGGTTTACAGTTAGCGAGACCTCTAGTATAAGAAACTGTGTTATTGTAGATTAATTCTCCCTCCAAGACAGCTCCAACCTAATTATATTTGGCAGATGTGGACCATGGATATTATGAGTCTGAAAAATGACAATCCATGCTGATGAGTTGGCAATTTAAACATAAAGCTCCGGCGCGCCCTTCTGCATTGTTCGTCAGATCAAGCTTTTGGATCATCTTTCAGGACCCCTTTTAATTTGATGTTTCGAGAAACTGTTCTTTTTAGGTTAAGCATGTTTCATTGAAATGAAAATCGTTCATAGTAACATGGTAACATAATGTTATTGAACATGTAGGAGATAATGCAATAAGGGTGCAGGTTACTTTCATATGAGCAAAAAGAAAGACGCAACATTTAAAATTAGTGAGTTAAGGTTCAAATAAAACTTTTCAAGTAAGACGGTCAAAAAAAGAAAAGAGAGAAAATGAAGAGCAATTTACTGGTTACAAACTTAAATGGAAGATTATAATAAATGTGAGCATTATAAATAAACATTAATAATCCTAAAACAGTATAATCCTAATTGTGCAAAACAAAGAACAATTAAGGGAGGCTTGTGAACCTCTTCAGTACAAATATTAACAGTTTTACTATTGTAGCTTCAACTGTTAAGAAGCATCATTAAAGGTGACCATATTTGTTCTCTCTTAAAAGCTAAGGAAATTGGGTGCACAAAAGCCCTATCAGATCGATGATTGAAGAAAACAGCTTACCACCAGGCTTTATAAGAAACAAATATTTTGATGTTTTTAATTAGAGGATATTTGTTGAAAGGCTAAAGCTATCAATGCATCTAGTAGGCAAGATGGGCACATTAGGTGAGACTGAACTGGGGAAAGAATTCCTAAGAATACATTATGTATGGTATATGGAATGTTGATTTCAAACATCTTAGTAGGCTGATCCCAAAACTCTAAGCAAAAACTAGCAATGTGAGGGCACAGAAATAACACGTGCAACAAATCCCAATGAGGTACGTTGCATGACCAGCAATTGTCATGTATAGTGACCTTCATTTAATGTAGGAGGATAGGAGTGAAAATAATCCATTATGTATACAAAGCATTATTTGGATAACATTTCCTGCTCTTGAAACAGTATGCAACTTAGACCAGATCTTATCCCAACATCGGGTGAACCATTGCACATGCAAATCATTTTCCCAATGTAATTATAGAGCAGATTTGTCCCAAAAAGTGGAATATGTGAGCAGGTTTAGAATTATGTGTTAATAAAGTGAGTATTATATGTTCATACCAAGATGATATGTTATCATCTTGTAGAGATGATATGGAATCTTGAATATGTTTGGGGTAAGTTATAAAGTGTCTGAAGAATGGAAAATACAAGTAGATTTTCATAAAAAAATGATTGATTAATACATTTAATACATTTTACATTCCATGTTTTCAAAAAGAAGTCTCTAATATTTATTTTAAGATATGTATTGTACCAAGGGGAGGAGTTTGTAAAGTAAGTGCAAGATGATAATTTTGGAGAAAGCAGCAGTTGTAAAAGTTTATATGATTGCACAATAGAGGGGTGGGATATAAAACTGGTCTTCGACAAAATGGACGAAAAGTCTGTAAAAGAAATTGAGAATTCAATAAATAAAAACATAACGTTTTAGGTCATTCACTAATATGCTGAAGCAATGGGAGGATTGTTTGAGACAAAAAGTATTGTGGCATTTAGAAAAATTGAAAATATTTTACCTATTTTAACTTTTAGGAAGTTTTAACCCCTTTGCTGCTAGGCCTTTTCCCCTCCTGTGCTAAGCCTTTTTTGGGCGATTTGGGGTAGTGCGCACTTAGGCCCCTGTAACTTTCTGACCACATAAGGTATCCACGCCAAATTTGCGTCCTTTTCTTCCACCATCATGTAGATTCTAAAGGTGCCCAGGGTTTGTGGATTCCCTTGGAGGGGTCCCAGAAATTAGGCAAAATACAGTGAAATTTTACTTTTTTTCAGAAAAATTGGAAGAACGGGCTGCAAATGAAAGCCTCTGGGTTTTTCCCTGCAAATGTTATAAAAAATGGCTTGTTTGGCTGAAATCTCCATTTTCTCAGCTTTTAGGAAATGACAGTCTTTTGTCAGAGAACCAACATTTTTTACACAGTTTTGGCATTTTTCTGGGAAATTGCCTATTTTTTCTATTTTTAGAGCTATCCACCTCCTTTCAGTTAATTGTACAAATGAGTTTGAACGCAATAATGGATCCTGGAAATCTATACATTATCAAAAAGTAGACAACATTCTGACTTCATAAAAGGGTCTTTTGTCTAAATGCATGAAGGTTTCTTTATGGAAACTAACAGTTAAATATTGGAATAATTGAAAACTTGTTAAAAAAAACAGCCTTTTGTCTCAACGTTTTCACCTATAACTTCTTGTAATTTTGACAGCTCTTGGAAAGCAATATACCGTTACATCTGTTAGACCTTCCTGGTTGTGATGATATATATGACTTGTAGTTTAACCCAACGAACCCAGATCCAAAAACTGAGCAGAAACTTGCAATGGTATTTTTTTATTTACTGGGTATAGAGTATTTTTTCTTGGAAAATGTATACATGGAAAAATATGTATGAAAGACACCTATGTATTTATGAATTGGGTACAAATTATAGAGTTTAGAAACAGTATATAATTGCACATTTTCAAAATTGGAAATACTCATACTAGCATGAGAATTATTGGTAATTTTTTTAAAAGATTTTTTTTTTACACAATGTCTTTCATTGGGAAGGGAGAAATGCATGAAAACTCAATTTGCAATGACAGTTGATTTAAAAATCTGAATTACCCTAAGTCTCCCGATAAAAACGGTACCTCACTTGTGTGGGTCGGCCTTGTGCCTGCGACAGGAAACGGCGCAAAATGGCAAGGGGCGACCAATCGGTCCCCCCGAACGTATGGCAGAGTACCACGATCCCCCCGGGAAGCCATCTTGGGCGGGAGGCGAGTCTCGGCTGGTATGCCCGAAGCGGCGTAGCCGGGGCGCGCCTTTTTCCCGCCCTAGAGTGGGTTGGCCTAGACACTGACGCGGCTGGCCACGCCCTTTGGGCAGGCAGGGGCGGGTTTACGCCCGCCCTGAAGACGGATAAAAGGAGGAACAAGACCAGAAAGCATCCTCTTGTTCCTGTGCTCTGAAGCTGCACCTCCTCGCTGCACGTGAGCTCGAGACGGAACGAAGAGCCAATTTTGAGCGTTGTAATCTTTCTCGTTTGTTTTGCAGATACTCTGTCGGAGAATGCCGAAGAAGGCGGGAAAACGAATGACTACCGAAGAGATGCTGCGTGTTCTCATGAAGGAGATGACCGACCTAAAGAGGCGGATGGATAAGAATGAGGAAGGGGGCCCGAAACGTCCTTTGGAGGGAACGGCCCCGGGAGGAAAAGGCAAGAGGCCCAGGAGAGGAGCAGCTGAGGGAGATACCCCGGGTCCCAGTGTCCCGCTCGAAGCACCCACTCCTGTGCCGGAGGAAGGGAATCCGATTCCCGTGGTGGTCACCCCCGTGTCCGGGGAAGATATGCCGCCCGAGCTGGCAGCACAAGTAGCAGCGTGGTTGGGTAGAACTAGCGAGGGCGCCACGGCTGTCGATGCGCAGGTGTTAATGAAGCAACTGCGGGAAACTCGTGAAGCAGCGAAGGTATCCACGCCGGCTGCGGCCGTAGAGAAGCCACAGGGGACGGTTTTAGTCGCAGAGACAGCGTCCAGTTCAGGTAAGCGGCCATTGCCGATTGCGAGGTAAGAGTCGGCACCCTCTCGAAGGGAGAGGTTGGGTCAGCATGTTCCTTTAGCGATTAAAGAAAAGATATGGGCAGTGGAATATATAAACATCTTCTCGTTGCTTACTGATCATTATGAGATGGAGCATGTTAAAGGTCAGAAGGAGCTCATGCATCCGAGTGTTTGGCGCGCAAAGATGGCCGCCTTTAAGGTTAATGAAAACATTGGCAATTGGGGTAAGGCATGGGGAATTTTCACATCGATCTTGGGAGAACGGAGGCCCGAATTGCTACCCGAATTGCCGAGTTATCAGTCACGGATCATGGGGTACTCGGTATCACACGAGGGTAATCATTGGTTTTGCTATGATAATCTTTTCAGAAAAGCAAAAGAACACGATAAAAACTTAACTTGGGATTGTTATGATTCTGTGTCCTGGTCCAAAATGAAAGAGACTGGTATGTTGAAAGTGCCATTAGTAGGGAGTAATGTGGGCGAATCCTCCCGGCAGTATGCGGGGACGCCTTTTCGTTCAGGTACGGTTACCGACAATCACTCGAGGCCTACCGGGAATACAGGTAAAAAAGGGGTTTGTTGGAATTTTAACAGGAGTAAATGTACTAGGCCCCTGGGATCGTGCAAATTTAAACACGAATGTAGTGGGTGTGGGCAATCATACCATCCTGAGTCCACGTGCAGAGCCAAAACGGGTGATAACGGGGGTAGAGGAGGTGCCAAACAGGTCTAACATAGTCCGAGGGGCGCCTTTACCTACCCCGATTGATACCTTGGCAATGATTCCCTGGCTCAGTGAATACCCGGATCGTGCTTCTGCTGGGGTGTTGCGGAACGGGTTTTCATATGGTTTCCGCATCCCAGTGGGGGACTTTCAGGGTGTGGAAAAATGCAAAAATCAGATATCGGTCTTGCAGCATACGACCGTGGTACAGGAAAAGATCCGGAAGGAGGTTACTCGAGGTCGAGTCGCCGGTCCGTTTAGTGTACCCCCGGTGGCTAACTTTGTCTGTTCGCCTTTAGGAGTGGTCCCCAAGAAGGACCCGGGTGAGTTTCGGCTGATACATAATTTGTCAGCCCCACGTGGTCTTTCCGTAAACGAAGCGATAGACCCGGAAATATGTTCGGTACGGTACGCATCTTTCGATGAGGCCGTGGCCATTTTAAATCGCCTGGGGCCCGGGGCGCTGATGGCTAAATCAGATATCGAGTCAGCGTTCCGGTTGCTCCCGGTACATCCAGACGATCAGCGTCTACTGGGTTTCATGTTTCAGGGTCAGTATTATATGGATAGATGTATGCCGATGGGATGCTCAATTTCTTGTGCCTATTTCGAGAAATTCAGTAGCTTCCTACAATGGGTCTTCACAAAGAAGACGGGTTTTCAACATGTGATGCATTATCTCGATGATTTTTTGTTCCTGGGGGCAGCCGGGGATCCGGAATGTGGGCAAGCTTTGGCTGCATTTTGTGTTTTAATGAACCAGTTAGGCGTGCCATTGGCACCGGGTAAGACGGTGGGTCCTTCGACTTGCCTCGAGTTTCTGGGGATCGAGTTAGACTCCGGAGAAGGTTGTTTCCGTTTACCAAGTGATAAAGTGTTAAAGTTCAGGGCATCCCTGCAAATGTGTTTGAGTGAAGCTAAGGTTAAGCTGCATCAGTTACAGCAGTTAGTGGGCCAGTTAAATTTTGCCCTAAGAGTTATACCTATGGCCCGCCCCTTTTCCCGTTCGATCGCTCAAGCCATGGTTGGATTGAAGGAGGGCCATCATCGCACGAGGCTCTCGGCCGAGGTCCGCCAGGACATGAGCATTTGGTTGGCATTTCTGGCTGATTTCAATGGTCGAGTCGTCTGGAAGAAACCAGCCGTGTCCTCTGAGGAGCTGGGGCTGTGGACAGATTCGGCAGGGAGTATTGGTTTTGGTGCCATTTTCGGTGCTCGATGGTCTGCACAAAAATGGCCGGCATGGTGGCATAACAGTGGACTGACAGGTAACATTGCTTTCCTGGAACTTTTCCCCATTTTCGTGGCCCTGAGAACGTGGCCCGAAGGGTTCAGAGATCACTCGGTGGTATTTTGGTCTGACAATATGACCGTGGTTGAGTGTATCAATAGTCAGGCAGCACGATGCAAATGGGTTTTGAGATTGCTCAAAGAAATCGTATTACTGTGTATGCAACTGAATGTGTTATTCAAAGCAAGACATGTCCCTGGGGTAATGAACCAGGCGGCTGATGCCCTTTCTCGTTTTCGTATGCAGGCCTTCTGGGGTTTTCTGCCCACAGCGGACCCGGAGCCGGCACCCTTTCCCGAAGCTCTTTGGTCTCTCGGTGCCCCGAACTTCGTAACCTCGTGGGAGAGAGTTTAGCACCCAGGACGAGGAAGGCATATGAAGGGGCGTTCCGGTCCTATTAAGCCTTTTTGGGGACTGCTAGAGAGGAGCTTTGGGGCCAAGAGGAAGGGGTTGTGAACTTTCTGATGTCATTACATTTGGCAGGGAAAACGGTGGCCACGGCCCAGAGGCATCGGGCTGCCATTTCCTTTGTTGCTAGGGCTCATGGGATCCAGGACCCGACAGCGTCTTTCGTTGTGCAGAAAGCGCTACGTGGGTGGCAACGCCTTGAGGGTCGCAGAATAGATGAGAGGCGCCCGATAGGTTTGGATAGGTTGGCCCAGTTATTATCCAGACTCCCTACAACATGTTCGTCTCAGTTTGAGACAGTGTTATTCCGAGCCGCTTTTACGCTGGCATTTCATGGGGCTATGCGGGTGAGCGAATTAGTGGCAAGGAACAAGCAGGATGTGACGGGAGGACTGTGCGCAGAGCACGTTCAGATCAGAGGGGAGACGATGACTGTCTCGTTTGTGAGGTCCAAAACCGACCAGAGTGGGATGGGTGAATGCATAATTATACGCAGGATTCCCGGGTCGTCCATGTGCCCAGTGAAGTGTTTAGAAGATTATTTAACACGAAGGATGGCATCATGGGGGGGGGACCTTGTTGAGACACGCGGACGCCACCCCACTGACAAGGTTTCAGTTTCAGCGGGTGCTTGCGATGTCGATTACAGCTGCGGGCTTGAACCCGGGCGAATTTGGGACCCATTCCTTTCGGATAGGGGCTGCTACAGAGGCTACAGCCAGGGGTCTGAATGTGGAACAAGTTAAACGTGTGGGGCGTTGGTCCTCCAATTGTTATAAAAGGTATGTGCGCTTGCACATGTTGTGAAGCTGTAATGATGTACTCACGCTTCTTGTTTTTGTTTGGTTTTCAGTTACGCAAGCCTACGAGGCGGGGCGGACTATGCAGTCGACCCAACACCGTGCCAGCGGTCAGACATCACCGGCTGTTAAAAAGGAGGTGTGGGTCGTGGGCCACTCATACGTGAGGCGTGCCGCGGACGTATTCAAGGCAGGTGACATGGTGCACGTGGCTGGGGAATACGGGTACAGTGTGTCCTTCTACGGAAAGGGCGGTCTCTGTATTGACCAGTTTCAATCGTTTTTCGAGGGTTTGCTAGGGCGGACGAGGTCACTGCCGTCTGTAGTCATAGTACATCTTGGGGGCAATGATTTGGTCACCACTGGTAGACGACTTCTCCTGGAGGCGATGCTTTCCACTGTAAGTTGGTTAGCGAGGAGAGTTCCAGGGTGTACGATTGCGTGGTCCCATATGATCCCACGAAAAGTGTGGCGGGGGGTTTTTTCGGTTTCTGCTTTGAATCATTCTGTGAGAAAACTTAATAACAAAGTAAGTAGGTTGTTCCGTTCCAATGCACTGCATTCTATCACGCATGGATGTATTAATGATGATAGTATGTACTTGGGGGATGGTGTTCATTTGTCTCGGATGGGGAATGAGTTACTCATAGGAGACTTCATAGCTTGGCTGAAGACGTTAAACATGACCTTTAGGTAGGAGTGTGGTGGGGGGTCCGGATAGCCGGTCAACTATCCGGACCTGTGGCGGTAAGGTCATGATCGGTGAGCACTAATTGGAAGATCCCTAGGAGTGGGCGTCACCCATTACGGATGGGGGCGCTCGGGGGAGGTGGCCATTGGCCCCTCAACGGGGAGGCGGTCCCTTCTAAGGATGGGTCGCCGAAAGGAAATGGAAGGCGGTCAAGGCCCCTTCATGGGTAGGAGGGGTTACAGCCCCCTCCTGGGTGAATTTCCCGGGGCCAGTACGTCTGCGACGGCAGATGTGGTAAGTTGTGTGGGGTTTGGGGGGGGTCTACGCTACCTTCTAGATACCTCACACGAGTCCTCGTACGACCTTTAAGTGGCGTCGAGTTTTATTGGGGCCCCCGTCAAGTCAAGGGAAATTGGTAGTTGCACTTGAGGTATGCCTCCGTGCCGCCCCTCTCAAGGGAGGGGGATATGTCTGGGTTAGGGATCTTGACACCGGTTACGACCTTGCCGTTGGCCCTTAAACGTTAGGATGTACAATTTCAAAAGTTAAGTAAATATTTGGTAGGATGTTAGTTCGGCTAGGAGAACCTTTGTACTAGAGGATATGTTAAGGTTAGCCAAACATCGCAATGTGGTAATGAAATTGTACATAATATGAAACTGTTTATTTTAATGTTTTAATTTTGTTTCATATTTTAATAAATACGGCCCGGGAGGGTCACTCCCTCCCGTCTCCAAAAACTTCAGAACTGTTTCTGGTTTCCCATCCTTGGGGATTGTGTTGAGAGGGGGTGGCGGGTATCTCAGCCATATGGCAAGGGGCGACCAATCGGTCCCCCCGAACGTATGGCAGAGTACCACGATCCCCCCGGGAAGCCATCTTGGGCGGGAGGCGAGTCTCGGCTGGTATGCCCGAAGCGGCGTAGCCGGGGCGCGCCGTTTTCCCGCCCTAGAGTGGGTTGGCCTAGACACTGACGCGGCTGGCCACGCCCTTTGGGCAGGCAGGGGCGGGTTTACGCCCGCCCTGAAGACGGATAAAAGGAGGAACAAGACCAGAAAGCATCCTCTTGTTCCTGTGCTCTGAAGCTGCACCTCCTCGCTGCACGTGAGCTCGAGACGGAACGAAGAGCCAATTTTGACCCACCCACCAGCCCCTGAAGACAGCGAGTGGTTTTAAATAAAGTTTGATTGATAAATTCTAATTTCGTTTACAGGTTGCGGTATTATCGTTAAGATTTTGAGTATGCAATAAAGAATGATCGTTTGGTGTTATGTTTTTGCAAATAAAGTGATTCTGCTTTAGTGTTCATCAGTAGGCATGCTTTGAATAAAGTTGTTGTTGCTACTGTCTGTTATATTTAGTCTTTAGTTATTTAGTTATCATTGTCGTATTTATTTTGGTCGGGCGGTAAGGTCATGATCGGTGAGCACTAATTGGAAGATCCCTAGGAGTGGGCGTCACCCATTACGGATGGGGCGCTCGGGGGAGGTGGCCATTGGCCCCTCAACGGGGAGGCGGTCCCTTCTAAGGATGGGTCGCCGAAAGGAAATGGAAGGCGGTCAAGGCCCCTTCATGGGTAGGAGGGGTTACAGCCCCCTCCTGGGTGAATTTCCCGGGGCCAGTACGTCTGCGACGGCAGATGTGGTAAGTTGTGTGGGGTTTGGGGGGGGGTCTACGCTACCTTCTAGATACCTCACACGAGTCCTCGTACGACCTTTAAGTGGCGTCGAGTTTTATTGGGGCCCCCGTCAAGTCAAGGGAAATTGGTAGTTGCACTTGAGGTATGCCTCCGTGCCGCCCCTCTCAAGGGAGGGGGATATGTCTGGGTTAGGGATCTTGACACCGGTTACGACCTTGCCGTTGGCCCTTAAACGTTAGGATGTACAATTTCAAAAGTTAAGTAAATATTTGGTAGGATGTTAGTTCGGCTAGGAGAACCTTTGTACTAGAGGATATGTTAAGGTTAGCCAAACATCGCAATGTGGTAATGAAATTGTACATAATATGAAACTGTTTATTTTAATGTTTTAATTTTGTTTCATATTTTAATAAATACGGCCCGGGAGGGTCACTCCCTCCCGTCTCCAAAAACTTCAGAACTGTTTCCGGTTTCCCATCCTTGGGGATTGTGTTGAGAGGGGGTGGCGGGTATCTCAGCCATATGCAACATGGTCACACCTCAATTTTGCAGTTAAAAATTGCCCCTTTTATGGCAAGGTGCCTAGCTGTATTTTTTTCACCCTAGCTCTGCCGGCACCTAGGGAAACCTAGCAAACCTATACATTTTTGAAACTAGACACCCAGGGGAATTCAGGATGGGGTGACTCGACTGCCTACCACCAGGTTCTGTTACCCATAATCCCTTGCAAATCTAAGAAATTGACAAAAAAAACTAATTTTCCTTACATTTCTGTGGTGGAAAGTTCTGGAATCTGCGTGGATCAACAAATGTCCACCCACCCAGCGTTCCCGCGGGTCTCCCCAAAAAAATGGTACCTCACTTGCCTGGCTCTGCCTAGTGCCTGCGACAGAAAACAGCGCAAAACGCAACGTGGTTGCACCTCAATTTCGCAGTGAAATCGTGCCCTTTTTGGGCAAATGGACTACCTTTTGTTTTTGAACCCTAGCTCTGCCGGCACCTAAGGAAACCTAGAAAACCTATACATTTTTTAAAACTAGACACAGAAGGAAATTCAGGATGGGGTGACTCGACTGCCTACCACTGGGTTCTGTTACCCAGAATCCCTTGCAAAGCCAAGGAATTGACAAAAAAAACGCATTTTCCTCACATTTCTTTGGTGGAAAGTTCTGAAACCTGCGTGGATCAACAAATTTCCACCCACCCAGTGTTCCTGCAGGTCTCCCCAAAAAAATGGTACCTCACTTGCCTGGGTCTGCATAGTGCCTGCGACAATAAACAGCGCAAAACGCAACATGGCTGCACCTCAATTTCGCAGTGAAATTGTGACCTTTTTGGACAAAAAGACTACCTTTTGTTTTTGAACCCTAGCTCTGCCGGCACCTAGGGAAACCTAGAAAACCTATACATTTTTGAAAACTAGACACCCAGGGGAATTCAGGATGGGGTGACTCGACTGCCTACCACCAGGTTCTGTTACCCAGAATCCCTTGCAAATCTAAGAAATTGACAAAGAAACGCATTTTCCTCACATTTCTGTGGTGGAAAGTTCTGGAATCGGCGTGGATCAACAAATTTCCACCTACCCAGCGTTCCCTGGGGTCTCCCAAAAAAAATGGTACCTCACTTGCCTGGGTCTGCCTAGTGCGTGCGACAGGAAACAGCGCAAAGCGCAATGTGGTCGCAATTCAGTTTCGCAGTGAAATTGTGCCCTTTTTGGACAAAAAGACTACCTGTTGTTTTTTAACCCTAGCTCTGCCGGCACCTAGGGAAACCTAGCAAATCTATACATTTTTGAAAACTAGACACCCAGGGAAATTCAGGATGGCTTGACTTGACTGCCTCCCACCAGGTTCTGTTACCCAGAATCCCTTGCAAAGCTAAAAAATTGACAAAAAAACTGCATTATCCTCACATTTCTGTGGTGGAAAGTTCTGGAATCTGCGTGGATCAACAAATTTCCACCCACCCAGCATTCCCCAAGGTCTCCCAAAAAAATGGTACCTCACTTGCATGGGTAGGCATAGTGGCTGCAACAGGAAATTGTCCAAATCGTACGGTGGTGAATTTAAAATACCCTTTTGCAAAACTACCTTGATTTTTTGGGGGGGCACCTGAGTTTTTGGCCCGGGGCTCGGCGGACATCTTTGGAAACTACCAAACCCAAACAGTTCAGAAAACTAGACCCCCAGGGGAGTCCAGGGAGGTATGGCATGCGTGGGTCCCCCAATGTTTTCCTACCCAGAATTCCTTGCAAACCTTAAAATTTGGTAAAAAAATCACTTTTCCAAACTATTTTGCGTGGGATCACTGTGCCGGCAAAAATGTCCTACCACCCAGCGTTTCCCTTTTTCTCCCGAGTAAAATGATACCTCAATTGTGGAGTGGGCCTTGGGAGCTGGGGAAGCTCTTACCCAGCTCCCAAGGTCAGAGGGGTGAAAAGGAAATCCCTCTGCAGTCTACAGCAGAGGGATTTCGTGCCACTGGCTTCATGACAGAATGGTTCCGTCATCAGCACAGGAGCACCGATGCTCATGACGGAACCATTCCGTCATGAGCATTGAAGGGGTTACCTATAATGTGGGCATGCATAGCATGTTTATTATTCCATAGGAAAAGATAATTACCTGAATCTATTGTTTCAAAGAATTGCATTAAAAAACAGTGATCATGGAAATATGGTATATTACCATGGGGAGAGTATCATTTTAATGTAGCTTCACCTCACCCACCAGGATAAAAATAAAGGATACAAATAAAGGGTTCCATTTAGTTCAATACATTTCTAATTTTTGTATTACTTCTTCAAAATTGATGCAAGAGTTGTTTTACTAGATTTGTAAATCCACAAATCCAAATATGTAATCTCTGATGGACTCTATGTAAAACCAAAATCTTTCAAATGTTCTCTTAGACAAAATGTGGAATGCAAAAATGTTGTTTATATTTTAAACACTAGCCAATTTGTGAACTTCAGATTTAATGTAAGGAATAGAATTAATTGGATTAGATATATATCGAATAAACTCTTCTGAGTTGTCTTTAAGCTTGCTCAATAACATTATGTTTTTGCACATCCATTGCTTTGAGGTTTTTGCAGACACTTCTAATTGTGTATTTACTAAGATATCTATCTTCCTGAGTATAGTGCTAACACTACCAAAATATCTTTGAGGTCCAATTGAGCTTGTCATTCCACAAATAAGACAGAACATTAACCTTTGTGTTTTTGGTTTAGGGCAGTACATCACCACTAAGACAGTATAATAAAGTGTCCAACGTAACTGCTACAACATTCATGCCTTTGCTGAGCTGAAGAATGCCAGATTATAATGGGCTATAAACACCGTCATGATGTGCTGCACAGCCATTGCTTCACAGCCATTATACAAAGTTTCCATTCAGTTAATGTTTCCATCAAAGCTAAAAACTCTTTGCTGCTTGGTGTAATCTGCTATGGAGTTTCCAGGAATAGAATCCTGTAGACATAGATGTTCATTCACCAACATGGCTGTGGTGGCTGAAGCAACATCACATACCCATTTCCCTTAATGATGTCATTGCAAGTAAATATTTAACTGTAAACTGGCTGATGATCTACCAAGTAAGAGAGTGAGAAAGGTGTCAATTGGGTCAATTCAGCAGCCAATTGGTCTATGTATAGAAATAATGAACTAATAAACAGCCATATAAGGGTTGATGTTGTTGTCAGATATATTTTTTCTTGGCAAGTTGTGATGGGGCAGTACAGGCTGAATTCTATCACACTTTATATTAGACTAGCAGCCCGCCCCAGCGTTGCCTGGGGCAGAAAGGGGCTGGGGGTAGCATTTGATGCTGCCTTCACTAAGGTCTACCGCCCGTCCCTCTATGCACACCCGCACCCGCTCCGACCCCCTCCCGCCCGACCCCCACCGGCCCCTACTCCTCCCGCCCGTCCCTCTGTGCACACCCGCTCCCGCCCCCCTCCCGCCCCGACTCCCTCCCGCCATGACTCCAATGTGCCTTTAACTCACCTGAGCTGCCGCTCCTTCCCGCGCTCCTCACTTCACCGCCGCTCCATGTCTGCAGCTTCATGACGCACCTGAGCCGCTGCTTCTCCACGCGCTCCTCACTTCACTGCCGCTCCATGTCCGCCGCTCCTCCTCGTCATCAGGCACGACACATACCCATTTCCCTTAATGATGTCATTGCAAGTAAATATTTAACTGTAAACTGGCTGATGATCTACCACGTAAGAGAGTGAGAAAGGTGTCAATTGGGTCAATTCAGCAGCCAATTGGTCTATGTATAGAAATAATGAACTACACACAGCCATATAAGGGTTGATGTTGTTGTCAGATATATTTTTTCTTGGCAAGTTGTGATGGGGCAGGACAGGCTGAATTTTATCACACTTTATATGAGATTACAACAGTCGTATTTTCTTGGACTTAAGTTCATTGTAGGATAAGGGGATCAGTTGCAATTTCAGAAAGTTTTTGAAGATACAGTTCCTCTTTGTGTGCTGGGTTTGCAATAGTCCTGCAACTATCTCTTGCTTCAATGTCTTCAGTACATAGAGCAGCACAGTGCAAACATACTTAGTTTTCGAAGAAACGCTGATCTACTAAGATAACATACCTGGCATTGCCTCAAAAACTATCACCTCCTTGACACAGCCATTAACAAAGACCAACTACTTAACAAATAGCCCATGCTTTCCATGTCTGCTGTAGTTCACAGTGCACTTTCAATGTGTAGGATCTTTCTATGTTTGTATAGACATAGTAACTTGTACTGGTGAACTTTCTTTATCTGCACTTCTCTTGTCTCTTTCTGTAAATCCCTTCTAATTTCTGCACCTCTCTGCCCTCTTCCTGCATGACTGTTGCCTCTTTCTGCACCTCATTTGCTTATTTCTGTACCCCTCTTACCTCTTTCTGTACCCTTTTCCCTCTTTCTGTACCCCTTTTGCCTTTTTTTGTATCCCTCTTAGGTCTTTCTGCACCCTTTTTGCCTCTTTCTGCATTTCTGTTATTTCTTTCTGCACTTCTCTTTCTTCTTTCTGTACATCTCTTGCTTCTTTCTGCACCTCACCTGCCTCTTTCAGAACCTTTGTTGCTTTTTTCTGCAGATCTCATGCATCTTTCTGTACCTCACTTGCCTTTTTCAGCACCTATGTTGGTTCATTCTGCACTGCTCTTGCTTCTTTCTGCACCTTACTTGCCTCTTTCTGTATTTATTTTGCTTCTTTCTACACCTCAGTGGCTTCGTTCAGCAATTCTCTTGCTCATTCTCTACTTTTCTTCCTTCTTTCTGCACCCCTCCTGCCTCTTTCTGTATCTCTCCTGCCTCTTTGTGCACCCTCCTAACTTTTTCTGCACCAATATTGCCTCATGTTGTACTTCTGTTGGTTCTTTCTACACTTCTCTTGCCTCTTTCGGTACCTCTTGTGCCTCCTTTTGCACCTCTCTTGCTTCTTTCTACACTTCCGTTGCTCCTTTCAGCAATTCATCAGTAATGTCATCAGTGATGTCACGGACCATGTCATAAATGATGTAATATGTGATATCATCAGAAGTGGTTTGCGGGCGCGCAAGTTGTAGTTACTACAACTAACTATAATGGGGGAATTGCAATGGCTTTATGCCAACAAAATGTCTATCTAACTATAACACCCCTAAAAACTAAGGTTTTTTCTGTGAATTTCAAAAGCTTATTAAATGCTAATTCTTAACTATAACTTGTCTGAAACCTATGGTTTATTCAGTGAATTTCAAAGGGTTTTTAAATGCTAATTCCTAACTATAATTTGTCTGAAACCTATGGTTGTTTCAGTGAATATCAAAGTTTTTTTAATGCTAATTCCTAACTATAACAATTCTGAAAACTATGTTTTTTTCAGTGAATTTCAAATGTGTTGTAAATGACAATTAAGTTCAATGGGTATTAATTGTTATTTTTATTTTATTGATAGTGATTTTCTACATTTTTAAACAATTTATTTTTAGATATTTCATTTTTTAAATTACATTATAATTACATTAAACATTCAATTACAAAATATACTTTCTCAGAATCAATAACTTTCGTATGCATACTTTGCAAATAGGCAATAGTCTTTTAAGTACAGTAGTTACAGTTGCTGTAATGCGCAACACAATTCCAGTCACAATGCAACATTGAGGTCAATGTGAATTTCTAGTTAAATGCAATTAGTTACTTTTTAGATAACTTTTCTAACCACAGGACTGGAACCTAGATTCAGTCCAGGGACGTCTCCTGAAAACAGTTGAGTAAAAGCGTTTTGGTTACAGTAGTGATTTTTAAGGGATAATATTGTATTTTAAAACTTTTTCACATAGAATTACCAATGTTATCCTATGGGAGGAAATACACTTAGCAAGTAAGTAGTGTTAGCGTTACTTTTTCGTACCCAGTGGTGGCTCCTGGATCCAGCACCGGTGCATCTCCTGTAAGCAGTTGAAAGAATGCATTTAAGTCATACAGGCACATTTTTAAGAGTATTTTTAGTTTGTGAAAATAGACAATTAGAAACTTTTCAGGTGAAAACCAGAAAATGGACTCGTATGGAAGGAAATACAAGTTAATGGTAAATACGGTTAGAATTACTTTTCAGGATCAATACTGGGCTCAAAGTAGCAGCACTGAGGTCACTCCTGATAAAAGGTCAGTAAATCGGAATTCGTAGTTCTGCTGATTTTATAGGAATTTTATGAAGTTCAAAAACTCCACAACTAGAAGAATTTCCAAGTGTAACCAGTCAATGATAGCCTATAGAAGGAAATTCAAGTTACTGGTAAGTACGGTTAGAATTACTTTCCAGGATCAGTACTGGGCTCAAAGATGCAGCACTGAGGTCTCTCCTGAAAAAACGTGAGTAAATCAGAGTTTGTTGTTTGGCTGATTTTAGGTGAATATTTTAAAGTTCCCAAAACTCCACACTTAGAAGCATTTCCAAGTGAAACCAATCAATGATAGCCTATGGAATGAAATTCAAGTTACTGGTAAGTATTGTTAGAATTACTTTTCAGAATCAGTACTGGGCTCAATGATGCAGCACTGAGGTCTCTCCTGAAAAAAGGTGAGTAAATCAGAATTTGTTGTTTGGCTGATTTTAGGTGAATATTTTAAAGTTCCAACACTCCACACTTAGAAGAATTTCCAACTGTGACCACTCAATGTTACCCTATGGAAGGAAATTCACTTAGCAGGTAAGTAGTGTTATCGTTACTTTTTCTTACTCAGTGGTGAATCCTGGATCCAGCGCTGGTGCATCTCCTGTAAACAGTTGAAAGAATGCGTTTAAGTCATACACGCAATTTTTTAGGAATATTTGTAGTTTGTGAAAATTGATACTTAGAAACTTTTTGGGTGAAACCAGACAATGGATTCCTAGGCAAGGAAATACAAGTTACTGGTAATTTTGGTTAGAATTACTTTTCAGGGTTAGTGCTGGGCTAGAAGCAGCAGCACTGAGGTCACTCCTAATAACAGATGAGTACATCGGAATTCGTAGTTCGGCTGATTTTAGAGGAATATTTGTACGATTCAGAAATAGCACTTAGAAACTTTACCGTTGAGGATGTTACGTAGAATAACCCCTCTCCTGCCATTTCAGGAAAGAAAAATGATGTTCCAGGCTCTCATTCTATCTCACCTGGACTATGGGAACACCCTTTATTCAGGAGCCCCCCAATCCACTACCTACATTCTCCAGATCCTCAATAAACTGTGCAGCTCGCCTGCTCCTCCAGATCCCTCACCGGCAATCCGCAAAACCTGCCCGGAGAAGCCTTCACTGGCTGCCTGTTAGGGAGAGAATAACATTGAAAGCTATGTGTATCACACACAAGTCCTTTTGGAGGAATGGACAAGCAATCAGCCGATCTATGATCATTCTACAACAACCAAGGAGAAAGCTCCACTCAGTGTCCATCTCTCTTGCCATACTCCCGAAAATGAAAATGAAGAGAGCTAGATATGGTGGGCACTCTTTTTTTTCTAACTCCACCGACTATGGAATGCACCCCCCATATAAGGTAAGGGCGGAGCTTAACCTGCTGCCCTTCCGTGAACTCCGAGAAATCTGGCTCTTTGACAACTTTACTTAATTATGGCCTTCTCGGTCTGTCCGCGTCTGATCTTAACGCTGCGATGCCTCGGTGTAGCTATAGCACTATATAAATGTTTGTTTCATTTTATTTCATAAGTGGCTTTATAAATCTCGAGTACGGCAATGCAGCTGGAAATGCTGTGCTGCCTTACCCTGCAGTGCAGAGGCGTTCCATGTGTGATATGCGGATGTTCCCAGGCAACTCCCATGGCATTCGACGGACATTCCCAGATTTATCAGAACTGGTAAACCTGGTGATGTGCCAAAAAGATATCCTTTCGCAGGAGAAGCATAACACGAAGAAAGGTCTTCTTGTTACGTCCCATTTCTATATGTAGTTTACATTGCCTCTGATGTGCATCCAGGTGTCTCCCAAAGGAAGAAACAGTCATCCCCCAGAACACAGGCACATTTGCACCAGGGCGGATGGAAACAATAGGAAGGCAGGAGGTGTACATCCTCCGAAGTTGAGCCGAATCCCTAGTGTGTGATACCTAGTCTGTAAAACCAAGAAAGTTCCTGTCATTTTCAAACTTTGCAAAATAGAGGGTTCTGGGAATCAAAGGTGGCACACTAAGCCACTCTGGTCAGCAGCCTATAGTATGCTTGAATACACACCCCTAGTGCCCCTTAATCTAGGATTTGAGGGGGACCAAAGAAGAGATTCAAGTCTGTGACTTCAGGACCTGTATAAAGAAAAGGCACAATAACCAGCACCTTCGGCAACCATGAAACTGCACAACTACAACTTGTCCTGTACTAAAGATCAAGTGTCCCAAACAGGGGGATGCCTTTGAGAGCCAAAGGCAAATCCAGATCTTCCTTGAGTTAGTGGCACTAGTGCCCTAAAGTCCGCAAGTAAAGCACGCTCCCAGAACCAAAGAATCATTGCCAACAGGCCCACCAAGGGATTGCCCAACATTAATTGACCCAGTATATTGAGGGAAATGTAGTTCTGACCTCCAGAAAGTTTCAGGTGGCTACAAACTCAAAGCAAAGCTTGCTGCTGCCAAGGCTTATTGGTGGTCAGTCCAGCTACCACTACCTTTGTTCGAGGCTGTGCCTTGAGGGAACCCCACAGCATTTCCAAATCACCACCTCAATGGCCCATTGTTTACTTTTTTTTCCATCTGTTTCCTCAACAGCATCATCAAAGTTGTAAAATCAGCTCACCCTCAGGTTACGCTTCAGCACCATAGACAACTGGGACAACTTGAAACCACCCATGAGAGCCAGGTAAAAATCAACTAACTGCTGTGGACTGATCATTGGACTTTATGGCTTTATGTGTATATGTTGTTTAGGATTTCTTTAAAGTTGTGTCAATTACTTATCGCGTATGCTGGTACTATGAAATGCTTTTAACAGATATGCCTCAAAGCCTGACTGCGCTGAGCCACTCTTCCAGGACTGAGCTAGAGATTTATTAGTGTGAATCTTAAACCTAAATTAAAAACCATCGAGTTTATCATACTCCTAGACAAATATTTCGGAGCTATTTGAGCTTTCAGGGCCCGATGTAAGAGAATAGCATGTTGCGACTCACAAATTGTGACAAATTGCGACTCACAATTTGCAAGTAGCAAAATTCTATGTACCACATTGCCAGAGACAAAGTTTGCAATTCCCAAACTGGTCACACATTGCATGCCTCAAGAATATTAATGAGACATTCACAATGCGAACCCTTGGGAATGGCAACAGTCCCAGGGATGGTGGCCTGCTGGGGTCAGCAGACCACCATGTCTGGGACTGCTTTGTCAACAAAGCAGTTCTTTTTAAAATGCAACACATTTTCCTTAAAGGAAAATGGAATGCGTTTAATGAAACTCTTCAGTTTAATTTTTTAAGGGAAGGCAGTGGTTCCTTACCATTTGTGATTGCCTTACCACCCTTCTGAGAAGGGTTCTAAACTGCGAGTTTTTTGCAACCGCAATTGAGGTCACACAATATTCATACATGGGTTCGGGACTCCCTATTAGGAATGGTCGCCCTTTGCAATTGATTAGCGACTCGCAAAATTGAGTTGGTACCTTGACTACAAGTTTTTTGCGGTTGCAAAAAGGCCGACAACCCTTTTTTCCACCACAAAACATGTACGTGCATCTGGCCCTCAGTCCCAGATCATAGATCACTTATCTAGGCAGGCCTTATGGGAGCTCTCCGACACACAACTTCATACCTGGCTGACCCGTATAATAAAGATAAAGTGATCCATGTAGATGTTTCTACACACATTTGCACAGCAAGTAGTATCAAAGAGAGGCATTCTAGTACCTAAAGGCTACTTTACTTGTGTCATCGTACCAATAAAACACACAAACTTCCTCATTGTGAAATCTTGAAAGAAGCTGGCACTCATAAGAGTGATCAGGCCTCGCATTGTGAGCTCTGTCTGTCTTATCAAACTGGTAGAGTACTATAAGGTTGAAAATATGTTCCCAACTGTATTAACCACTATCCTACTGTATATAAATCTCTGCAAATTTAGAATGCAAGTAGGCCATAGATAGCAAAGGCTATGCTTGGGACTGGGAAGGTAATCTGCCAAGTTTGAATGTTTGACTGCAACAATGAGTCAGGTATGGCTGAACTTCTAGATGCATTATGAAACATATGGTGCTGCTACTATCTATCCATTCTTCCAATCACCTAGGCACTAGTCATTCAGTTATAGAATTAGCTAAGCACTACTCAAATACTCACCCAACTCAAAAGATCTGGGTTAAATCCATCATTCTTTTGCTCACCATGCCACCCCATTTTAGTCCTGGCCATATGCAAATCAGTCTTGACCCTGTGCCTCATGGGAGCAGTCCAGCGCGAACTGCCAATCCTGGTCCTCCCTAGTCCAGAACAAGCATCCTAGGACTGAATTACCTAAGCACTACTCAAACACTCTTGGAATTACACTGCCACTATTGTGCAGTCACTCAATGACTCATATACTACTCATGCACTCATCCAATCACAAAAGCAGAACTAATGCACCATGACAATAAATGTCCTCTAATGAAATTACCCAGACTTTACACATACACTCATACAACCAAAGAGGCACTACGCAAACTCTCACAATCACTCAAACACTAGCTATACAGTCATATAATCAACCAGGCACTATCTACACTCTCTTGCTACCACCCAAACACTACTTATATACTTATTCAATCACATACTTACTACGCATTGACTGATACTATCACCCAAACACTCGCATTGCATTCAAACAATCAACAAGGTAATACACATTCAATAATTCAAAAGACAGATGCTACCCAAGCATCTGTACTATCACTCAGGCAGTACCCATGCATCTATCCAATCACTCAGCCACCACCCATACACCTGTCCAATCACCCAAACAGAACCTTTACATTCATCCAATCACCTAAACATTCCTCATGCACTCATGCAAACACCCAGACACTACTAATCCATTCATCCAATTATCCAGCCAGTACCCTTGCACGTATCGACTCATCCAGGCACTGACCATAAAGTCATTCAATCACCCAGACACCACTCACATACTCATCACATTACCCAGGCTATACTCATACATACAATCAATCTCTCAGGCACTGATCATGCACTATTACAGTCACCCACATACTATCCATGCACTCATCTAATTACCCAAGCAGTAAGCGTGCATTCTACTAATCACCCAGGCACTACTCATACACTCTTACAATCCCTCAAACACTACTTATAGGCTAATTCAATTGTACTCACACAATCAATAAGGCACATTTAACTTTTAAACATTTTTTGGAGCTATTTAAATATTTCCTAGGTTTCTTTTGTGGGTGTTTTTGATATTTTTTGAAAAAATCATATATTTCAATCTGTGAAGCATAGTGCTTCCAAAAAACTGTGAACGCAAGGCTGGAAATCTAACAAACAATGTAACATTTGTTTCCTATTAGAAGAGTAATATTAGTAGAGATTAACTGCTCACCAACACATAAAATGGTTTAACACTTGTAGTGCACTCCAGTATCTGCCTTCTCAGGGAAGATCTAAGGATGTGGTGCTGTGAGTACAGCTGTTCCAGATTTCAAAGGCTGATCTAATTTGCCTTGTGTGGCTTGGTCCCTCTTCTCTCTAGCCATAACTTCCCTTGAAATACAGGTTGGTTGCATCACCGCCAGGTGTTTCTTTATTGATGATATCCTACAGTAATATTTCTTCTCTTATCTTCTTGACAAGACCTTGCTGCATAGGGAGCAGGTGACCCTCCTCGCATTCACCTTTTTCTCACATTCAGATTTAGAGAAAAATTGCCATAAACCTAATGTCAGATCTCCTATATCCAACCTCTCATTGGCACAATGCAGGATCTATCAGAGGGTCAAGTTAGTTGCAAAGTCACTGCACATGTCTGCTGGGGGATGTCCGGGTGGTCCAACTTCCCACCCTATTCTCTTACAAATTCAACAGGCCTCCACTATCCAATCAATTACAAGTTAAATTAAATAAATTACACATTTAAGACTCAAGCTATATCTTAAACAGATTAAAACAATTATTATTTGTTTTAAATATTAGTGATTTGCACACTAGATAATTTTTTATGATTTCAATACTGATATCAGAGACAGTTAAATCACAGAGATATAAGACAGAAAACCTACAACCTATGTGAAATCATAATACTACCCTGAACGAAAAATGACATAAAATCGAGAATCAAATACATACATTCAGGAAAAGGCCACAGTTTCCAAATGAATTGTCACTTGTCGCATTGAGAGTTGCGAAACTTCAAGATAGATTTAACATAAAAAAATGATAATCTTGTCAGATTTGGGACTGAAATTCCTAAAGAACCTGAGCCACTTCCGTTATGGTGAGATTTAAACTGGAGGCAGATTCTCATGTACTATAGGGAAACACATTTCAAATTGACTAACATTGAAAAAACAGGTAAATCTCTTGGAATCTGATAGAAATTAGCAGCAGCTGAAGAATAAATTGACCCAGAGCCAACCTCTGGCCTCTATTTGTTAAAAACATCTGTTGTCTATCTGAGATTCTGCATAGAATGACCTGCAGTGAGAGCAATTGATCCAGAATGAAATGGGGCACTTTCATTACAGATTCATATGGAAATATGAGTCAGGTCAGAGCATCTGAAAGGCTGAGAGGAACCAGGGCAGATGATATATATAATACCCAAGGTTCTTCTTAAATCTATGCTGTACTGTGAAAAAAAGTGTCAAATTTCAAGAGACAAAAACAAGAGATACACAATTCAAATGTAAGTGACAAAAAATATATTGTATGTTTTTGAAGATCATTACAAGCAATGAGTACGGTGCAGGTGACCAGCCCTCTGTGCAATGACAATCCCACATAAAGAAGTATTGTTGAGACAAATTCTAACGTGAACAGGTTTTTTGTCCCAAAAGGAAGAATATATCTATGCAGTCTACATCTACTCAGGCCTAGTACTTTGCAGGGCAATAGAAATAAGGCAACAAGGGGGATGGAGCTCAGTCACAATGAAGGGCTCTTTCGACAACTGCTCCCTTACTCAGAAAATGATGACTTCACTATTATTATTAAACAATAAGCATGATTTCAAAGAATATATGTAAATGAAAGGGTGCCAAGGTATTTTCTGTGACATGGTTATTTTACAAGATTCAACAATCATCACATATGTGATCAAAACTAAAAACAAAGTCTGATAAAATGTAGAAGATTTTGTGCCACAGAATCAAGACAGGCCATACAGAATAGTATCACTTTTCTTTGATGAAAGCTATAAGAAACCAGAAGGAGGGGATGGATGGAATGTTTAGCCACTTGCAGTCTCTCTTGCCGCTTCCAAATTTATAACCATGGTTCCTCAGTATGCACCCGATCATATACAAATCACTGTGCCACAGGAATCAAGCTACACCTGGCTGATGAGACCATAATAAGAAAAACAAAATGTTCCTGGATGCTTGTATCCTGGTTCAGGGTGGACCTAGCCTGACAGTGTGGGTTGGAATGTTTCGATGAGAAGCAGGACTGAGGCTAATCTATCTATGTCTGAGTCGAAACTGAGCTGCCATGGTGAGCAAGTGGATGGACTGACCAATCGCCCGTACATGAGATTAATTCAGGCATTCCATTAATCACTTTGTTTTTTTGTGTTTGGACAGCTACAACGAGGAATGCTTCTCCATGAAAAAAGGGAATTTAGATTCCATTAAATATAGTTGCAGTCCAAATCGCTTGCTCTTTCTGGATTGGCACATTGACAAAGCCCTTAGTGGCAGAATGTATCAGACCATTCCGGATTGGTGTTTAGGCACATCCATTTAATAGTTTTCTCCATAATTAATTGTGTTTCAGCACACCCTGCAGGATTGTGTTTCACCACACCTTGATATTGGCTCATTTACATAAACATAGTCTTTGAAGTCAACCTTAGGTTGTACTAACTCGCTTCCCAATTCCATTCTCTGGTATGAACCATAGAGGCTTGGTTACAAACTGCACAGAGAAATCTAAATGTATGTTACTTGATGGCAGACATGGTTTACAGTTAGCGAGACCTCTAGTATAAGAAACTGTGTTATTGTAGATTAATTCTCTTTCCAAGACAGCTCCAACCTAATTATATTTGGCAGATGTGGACCATGGATATTATGAGTCTGAAAAATGACAATCCATGCTAATGAGTTGGCAATTTAAACATAAAGCTCCAGCATGCCCTTCCGCATTTTGCCTAAGAACAAGCTTTTGGATTATCTTTCCGGACCCCTTTTGATTTGATGTTTCAATAAACTGTTCTTTTTTGTTTGAGCATGCTTTATTGAAATGATAATCATTCATAGTAACATGGTAACATAATGTTATTGAACAGGTTACATTCATATGAGCAAAAAGAAAGAAGCAAAATGTAAAATGAGTGAGTTAAGGTTCAAATAAAACTTTTCAAGTAAGACGGTCAAAAAAAGAAAAGAGAGAAAATGAAGAGCAATTTACTGGTTACAAACTTAAATGGAAGATTATAATAAATGTGAGCATTATAAATTAGCATTAATAATCCTAAAACAGCATAATCCTAATTGTGCAAAACAAAGTACAATTAAGGGAGGCTTGTGAACCTCTTCAGTACAAATATTAACAGTTTTACTATTGTAGCTCTAACTGTTGAGAAGCATCGTTAAAGGTGACCATATTTGTTCTCTCTTAAAAGCTAAGGCAATTGGGTGCACAAAAGCTCTATCAGATCGATGATTGAAGAAAACAGCTTACCACCAGGCTTTATAGGAACCAAGTATTTCGATTTTTTTAATTAGAGGATATTTGTTGAAAGGCTAAAGCTATCAATGTATCTAGTAGGCGAGGTGGGCAAGTTATGTGAGACTGAACTGGGGACAGGATTCCTAAGAATACATTATGTATAGTATATGGAATGTTGATTTCACACATATTAGTAGGCTGATCCCAACATTTTAACCAAAAACTAGCAATGTGAGGGCAGAGAAATTACACAGGCAAGAAATCCCAATGAGGTACGTTGCATGACCAGCAATTCTCATGTGAAGCGACCTTCATTTAATGTAGGAGGATAGGAGTGAAAATAATCCATTATGTATACAAAGCATTATTTGGATAACACTTCTTACTCTTGAAAAAGTATGCAACTTAGACCAGATCTTATCCCAACATTGGGTGGACTACTGCACATGCAATTCATTTTCCCAATGTAATTATAGAGCAGATTTGTCTCAAAAAGTGGAATATGTGAGCAGGTATTATATGTTCAAACCAAGATGATATGTTATCATCTTGTAGAGATGATATGCAATCTTGAATATGATTAGGGTAAGTAATAAAGTGACTGAAGCATGGCAAATGAAAGTAGATTTTCATAACAAATTGATTGATTAATACATTTAATACATTTTTCATTCCATTTTTTCAAAACGAAGTCTCTTATATTTATTTTAAGATATTTATTTTACCAAGGGGAGGAGTTTGTAAAGTTAGTGCAAGATGATCATTTTGGAGAAAGCAGCAGTTTTAAAAGTTTATATGATTGCACAGTAGAGGGGTAGGATATAAAACTGGTCTTGGACAAAAAGTCTGTAAAAGAAATTGAGAATTCAATTAAAAAAAACATAACGTTTTAGGTCATTCACTATTATGCTGAAGCAATGGGAGGATTGTGGCATTTAGAACAATTGAAAACATTTAACCTACTATAACTTTTAGGAAGTTTTAACTAATATGTGGGCATGCATAGCATGTTTATTATTCAGTAGGAAAATATAAAGAACTGAATCTATTGTTTTGAAGAATTGCATTAAAAAACAGTGATCATTGAAATAGGGTATATTACCATGGGGAGAGTACCATTTTATTGTAGCTTCACTTCACCCACCAGGATAAAAATAAAGGATACAAATAAAGCGTTCCATTTAGTTCAATACATTTCTAATTTTTGTATTACTTCTTCAAAATTGATGCAAGAGTTGTTTTACTAGATTTGTAACTCCACAAATCCAAATATGTAATCTCTGATGGACTCCATGTAAAACCAAAATCTTTAAAATGTGGAATGCAAAAATGTTGTTTATATTTTAAACACTAGCCAATTTGTGAACTTCAGATTTAATGTAAGGGATAGAATTAGTTGGATTAGATATATATCGAATAAACTCTTCTGAGTTGTCTTTAAGCTTGCTCAACAACATTATGTTTTTGCAAATCCATTGCTTTGAGGTTTTAGCACACACTTCTAATTGTGAATTTACTAAGATGTCTAACTTGCTGAGTATAGTGCTAACACTAGCAAAATATCTTTGAGGTCCAATGGGGTTTGTCATTCCATAAATAAGACAGAACATTAACCTTTGTGTTGTTGGTTTAGGGGAGTACATCACCACTAAGACAGTACAATAAAGTGTCCAACGTAACTGCTACAACATTCAGGCCTTTGCTGAGCTGGTGAATGCCAGATTATAATGGGCTATAAACACAGTCATGATGTGCTGCACAGCCATTGCTTCACAGCCATTATACAAAGTTTCCATTCAGTGAATGTTTCCATCAAAGCTAATAACTCTTTGCTGCTTGGTGTCATCTGCTGAGGAATTTCCAAGAATAGAATCCTGTAGACATAGATGTTCATTCACCAATATGGCGGTAATGGCTGAAGCAACATCACATACTCATTTCCCTTAATGATGTCATTCCAAGTAAATATTTAACTGTAAACTGGCTGATGATCTACCACGCAAGAGATTGAGAAAGGTGTCAATTGGGTCAATTCAGCAGCCAATTGGTCTATGTATAGAAATAATGAACTACAAACAGCCATATAAGGGTTGATGTTGTTGTCAGATATATTTTTTCTTGGCAAGTTGTGATGGGGCAGCACAGGCTGAATTCTATCACACTTTATATTAGACTAGCAGCCCGCCCCAGCGTTGCCTGGGGCAGAAAGGGGCTGAAGGCAGCATTTGATGCTTGCGTGCACTAAGGGATACCGCCCATCCCTCTATGCAAACCCACACCCGCTCTGACCCACTCCCGCCCGACCCCACCGGCCCCTACTCCTCCCACCCGTCCCTCTGTGCACACCCGCTCCCGCCCCCCTCCCGCCCAACTCCCTCCCGCCATGACTCCAATGTGCCTTTAACTCACCTAAGCTGCCGCTCCTTCCCGCGCTCCTCACTTCACCGCCGCTCCATGTCTGCAGCTTCATGACGCACCTGAGCCGCTGCTTCTCCACGCGCTCCTCACTTCACTGCCGCTCCATGTCCGCCGCTCCTCCTCATCATCACGCACGTCGCGGCCATCGCTAAGTCGAGGCCAACGCAGCGTCGCGGCTGGGGCTACTTTCAGGGCACTACTTTTTTTTAAAAGTTATATTTTTAAATGTACTTTATTTTTTATTTTTTATAGCCTATGTCCATCTGAACACCCTGACAATTTCTAAAATGTATCGGGTGTGTGGATTAGCGCTGTGGTTCCCGAGTTTACCTGGCTCAAAGGTGTGTGTTCTCTCTTTATAATAGTAGTATAGATTACAACAGCCGTCTTTTCTTGGGCTTAAGTTCATTGGAGGATAAGCGGATCAGTTGCAATTTTAGAAAGTTTTTGAAGATACAGTTCCTCTTTGTGTGCTGGGTTTGCAATGGTCCTGCAACTATCTCTTGCTTCAATTCCTTCAGTACATAGAAAAGCACAGTGCAACCATACTTAGTTTTTGAAGAAACGCTAATCTACTAAGATAACATACCTGACATTGCCTCAAAAACAAGCACCTCCTTGACAAATGCATTAACTAACACCAACTACTTAACAAATAGCCCATGCTTTCCATGTCTGCTGTAGTTCACAGAGCACTTTCAATGTGTAGGATCTTTCTATGTTTGTCTAGACATAGTAACTTGTACTGGTGAACTTTCTTTATCTGCACTTCTCTTGCCTCGTTCTGCAAATCTCTTCTACTTTCTGCACCTCTCTGCCCTCTTCCTGCATGACTGTTGTCTCTTTCTGCACCTCATTTGCTTATTTCTGTACCCCTCTTACCTCTTTCTGTACCCTTTTCCCTCTTTCTGCACCACTTTTGCCTTTTTTTGTATCCCTATTAGGTCTTTCTGCACCCTTTTTGCCTCTTTCTGCATTTCTGTTATTTCTTTCTGCACTTCTCTTCCTTCTTTCTGTACATCTCTTGCTTCTTTCTGCACCTCACTTGCCTCTTTCAGAACCTCTGTTGCTTTTTTCTGCAGATCTCTTGCATCTTTCTATACCTCAATTGCCTTTTTCATCACCTATGTTGGTTCTTTCTGCACTGCATTTGCTTTTTTCTGCACCTTACTTGCCTCTTTCTGTATTTCTTTTGCTTCTTTCTACCCCTCTGCGGCTTCGCTCAGCAATTCCCTTGCTCTTTCTCTACTTTCCTTCCTTCTTTCTGCACCCCTCCTGCCTCTTTCTGTATATCTCCTGCCTCTTTGTGCACCCTCCTACCTTTTTCTGCACCAATCTTGCCTCTTTTTGTACCTCTGTTGGTTCTACTACACTTCTCTTGCCTCTTTCTGCACCTCTTGTACCTCCTTTTGCACCTCTCTTGCTTCTTTCTACACTTCTGTTGCTCCTTTCAGCAATTCATCAGTAATGTCACGGACCATGTCATGAATGATGAAATATGTGATATCATCAGAAGTGGATTGCGGGCGCGCAAGATATAGTTAGTACAAATAACTATAATGGGGGAATTTTAATGGTTTTATACAAACAAAATGTTTATCTAACTATAACACCCCTATCAAACTAAGGTTTTTCTGTGAATTTCAAAGGCTTTTTAAATGCTAATTCATAACTATAACTTGTCTGAAACCTATGGTTTATTCAGTGAATTTCAAAGGTGTTTTTAAATGCTAATTCCTAACTATAACTTGTCTGAAACCTATGGTTGTTTCAGTGAATTTCAAAGTTTTTTTAATGCTAATTCCTAACTATAAAAATTCTGAAACTCTTGGTTTTTTCAGTGATTTTCAAAGGTTTTGTAAATGACAATTAAGGTCAATGTGTATTATTATTATTATTATTATTTTTTTTTATTGATTATTTTTCCATTTATCTCGTGGTGGTGGGAGACAGGTTAAACCAAACAAACATAAATCATACATAATTTATACATAAGAAATTATACAATAATAATTGAAGAACATTATTAATTTGCCAACCATTTTTCAAATGGTGCCCAGTTCTTAGAAGCAGTTAAACGTCTTTTCTTTCCTCTGAAAGCCTGAACAGAGGTCTCTAGTTTGAACCAGGCCAACATCCTGGCCTTCCAATGACAGAAAGTAGGGGGTTCAGGATTTATCCAGAGTGACGTAATACAAAGTCTGACCATGGCCATAGCAATAAAAAAAAAAGCTTGCAAATGTCTTGTTTTTTCAGGGGCCGTAGAATATTCGTAGCCAGTAATTACCATTTCCGCTGAAATTTTAACTGAAGTTTGAGTAATATGGGTAAGGAAAGTTTCAATTTGATTGATAAAGAAAGATAGCTCCGGACAATTGTAAAACATATGAACAGAGTCTGCAGACGGAAATTTACATCTTGCACAAAACGACCCTTTGCCCCCACTAACAACCCCCCATCTAACAAGTTTTGCAGTCGTATAATAAAGATTAAAAAATAGCCATATAACTTTGCGAGCGAAGAGTACCTGAAACAAAAACAGACCTGGTTAAAACCAATGGAAATTTTAAATCAATAGAAGGTACTCCAAATTTGATCGCCCACTTATTATTCTGGTCATCTAAATCATCTGGAAGTTGAGATAGAAAAGACTGATATAAACTGCCAATTTTTACTTTCTTACTTATAGATTAAACAATAATAAATTTTTGAAACATTGTTAAATTTTGAGGGAGCTTTTTATCCAGAAATCTTCTCACTTCTCACTTCCTTCAAAAAAACAAAAGATGCCATTTGCCCGAGATCAGCTAAATCGCCAATCTCCTTCAAACCGAGAGCTGTCCAGGTAATTGCCACCCCCTCTTGAAATATCATTGGAATTAATACAGAGGCCTTAAGTAGGGTGTAATAATTAAGCTTAGGAATATGAAAATGGTGACAGACTTTTTGTCAAACCGAGAATAATGCCCACAATACCTTGAATTTAGTTGTTTTAAAATAACTCGGTTCAAGGATACGAGTTAATACACCTTTTGTGGAATCTCCCAATGATATTGAATATATTGATGGTGAGAGATGTACCGGAAGCTCAACAGCATCACCTAATAGAGGAAAGGCGAAGTGTTGGGCCATAGCTGCCCAATAATAATACATTAAATTCGGGACTGTCTACCCCCCATGATCCTGTGGAAGACAGGTCCACTTAGCCGCCCTCCTTGGTTTACGATATGACCATAGAAATCGTTGACATATCCTTTCTGCTTTTGTTAAAATTAAACTAGGAATTAAAAGTGGAATAGATCTGAAAAGATATAAAAATTTAGGAAGGACAAACATTTTAAGGATATTAGATCGGCCAAATAATGAAAGATGTAAATGATCCAGCCGCTCTAACTTATTATGAAGTGAATAAATAGTGGGAGAATAATTAAGATCAGCTCCTCACTTCACTGCCGCTCCATGTCCGCAGCTTCATGACGCACCTGAGCCGCTGCTTCTCCCCGCGCTCCTCAATTCATCACCGCTCCATGTCCGCCGCTCCTCCTCGTCCTCATTCACGTCGCGGCCATTGCTACGTCGCGGCCAAAGCAGCGTCGTGGCCGGCGCTACTTTCAGGGCAATACTTTTTTTTAAAAGTTATATTTTTAAATTTAAGTTTTTTGTTTTTTTTATAGCCTATGTCCATCTGCACACCCTGACAATTTCTACAATGTATCAGGTGTGTGGATTGGCACTGTGGTTCCCGAGTTTACCTGGCTCAAAGGTGTGTGTTCTCTCTTTATAATAGTAGTATAGGTTACAACAGCCATCTTTTCTTGGGCTTAAGTTCATTGGAGGATAAGCAGATCAGTTGCAATTTTAGAAAGTTTTTGAAGATACAGTTCCTCTTTGTGTGCTGGGTTTGCAATGGTCCTGAAACTATCTCTTGCTTCAATTCCTTCAGTACATGGAAAAGCACAGTGCAAACATACTTAGTTTTTGAAGAAACGCTGATCTTCTAAGATAACATACCTGGCATTGCCTCAAAAACAAGCACCTCCTTGACACATGCATTAACTAACACCAACTACTTAACAAATATCCCCTTGCTTTCCATGTCTGCTGTAGTTCACAGAGCACTTTCAATGTGTAGGATCTTTCTATGTTTGTCTAGACATAGTAACTTGTACTGGTGAACTTTCTTTATCTGCACTTCTCTTGCCTCGTTCTGCAAATCTCTTTTACTTTCTGCACCTCTCTGCCCTCTTCCTGCATGACTGTTGTCTCTTTCTGCACCTCATTTGCTTATTTCTGTACCCCTCTTACCTCTTTCTGTACCCTTTTCCCTCTTTCTGCACCACTTTTGCCTTTTTTTGTATCCCTATTAGGTCTTTCTGCACCCTTTTTGCCTCTTTCTGCATTTCTGTTATTTCTTTCTGCACTTCTCTTCCTTCTTTCTGTACATCTCTTGCTTCTTTCTGCACCTCACTTGTCTCTTTCAGAACCTCTGTTGCTTTTTTCTGCAGATCTCTTGCATCTTTCTATACCTCAATTGCCTTTTTCAGCACCTATGTTGGTTCTTTCTGCACTGCATTTGCTTTTTTCTGCACCTTACTTGCCTCTTTCTGTATTTCTTTTGCTTCTTTCTACCCCTCTGCGGCTTCGCTCAGCAATTCCCTTGCTCTTTCTCTACTTTCCTTCCTTCTTTCTGCACCCCTCCTGCCTCTTTCTGTATATCTCCTGCCTCTTTGTGCACCCTCCTACCTTTTTCTGCACCAATCTTGCCTCTTTTTGTACCTCTGTTGGTTCTACTACACTTCTCTTGCCTCTTTCTGCACCCCTTGTACCTCCTTTTGCACCTCTCTTGCTTCTTTCTACACTTCTGTTGCTCCTTTCAGCAATTCATCAGTAATGTCACGGACCATGTCATGAATGATGTAATATGTGATATCATCAGAAGTGGATTGCGGGCGCGCAAGATATAGTTAGTACAACTAACTATAATGGGGGAATTTTAATGGTTTTATACAAACAAAATGTCTATCAAACTATAACACCCCTATCAAACTAAGGTTTTTCTGTGAATTTCAAAGGCTTTTTAAATGCTAATTCATAACTATAACTTGTCTGAAACCTATGGTTTATTCAGTGAATTTCAAAGGTGTTTTTAAATGCTAATTCCTAACTATAACTTGTCTGAAACCTATGGTTGTTTCAGTGAATTTCAAAGTTTTTTTAATGCTAATTCCTAACTATAAAAATTCTGAAACTCTTGTTTTTTTCAGTGATTTTCAAAGGTTTTGTAAATGACAATTAAGGTCAATGTGTATTATTATTATTATTATTATTATTATTATTTTTATTGATTATTTTTCCATTTATCTCGTGGTGGTGGGAGACAGGTTAAACCAAACAAACATAAATCATACATAATTTATACATAAGAAATTATACAATAATAATTGAAGAACATTATTAATTTGCCAACCATTTTTCAAATGGTGCCCAGTTCTTAGAAGCAGTTAAACGTCTTTTCTTTCCTCTGAAAGCCTGAACAGAGGTCTCTAGTTTGAACCATGCCAACATCCTGGCCTTCCAATGACAGAAAGTAGGGGGTTCAGGATTTATCCAGAGTGACGTAATACAAAGTCTGACCATGGCCATAGCAATAAAAAAAAATGCTTGCAAATGTCTTGTTTTTTCAGGGGCCGTAGAATATTCGTAGCCAGTAATTACCATTTCCGCTGAAATTTTAACTGAAGTTTGAGTAATATGGGTAAGGAAAGTTTCAATTTGATTGATAAAGAAAGATAGCTCCGGATAATTGTAAAACATATGAACAGAGTCTGCAGACGGAAATTTACATCTTGCACAAAACGACCCTTTGCCCCCACTAACAACCCCCCATCTAACAAGGTTTGCAGTCGTATAATAAAGATTAAAAAATAGCCATATAACTTTGCGAGCGAAGAGTACCTGAAACAAAAACAGACCTGGTTAAAACCAATGGAAATTTTAAATCAATAGAAGGTACTCCAAATTTGATCGCCCACTTATTATTCTGGTCATCTAAATCATCTGGAAGTTGAGATAGAAAAGACTGATATAAACTGCCAATTTTTACTTTCTTACTTATAGATTAAACAATAATAAATTTTTGAAACATTGTTAAATTTTGAGGGAGCTTTTTATCCAGAAATCTTCTCACTTCTCACTTCCTTCAAAAAAACAAAAGATGCCATTTGCCCGAGATCAGCTAAATCGCCAATCTCCTTCAAACCGAGAGCTGTCCAGGTAATTGCCACCCCCTCTTGAAATATCATTGGAATTAATACAGAGGCCTTAAGTAGGGTGTAATAATTAAGCTTAGGAATATGAAAATGGTGACAGACTTTTTGTCAAACCGAGAATAATGCCCACAATACCTTGAATTTAGTTGTTTTAAAATAACTCGGTTCAAGGATACGAGTTAATACACCTTTTGTGGAATCTCCCAATGATATTGAATATATTGATGGTGAGAGATGTACCGGAAGCTCAACAGCATCACCTAATAGAGGAAAGGCGAAGTGTTGGGCCATAGCTGCCCAATAATAATACATTAAATTCGGGACTGTCTACCCCCCATGATCCTGTGGAAGACAGGTCCACTTAGCCGCCCTCCTTGGTTTACAATATGACCATAGAAATCGTTGACATATCCTTTCTGCTTTTGTTAAAATTAAACTAGGAATTAAAAGTGGAATAGATCTGAAAAGATATAAAAATTTAGGAAGGACAAACATTTTAAGGATATTAGATCGGCCAAATAATGAAAGATGTAAATGATCCAGCCGCTCTAACTTATTATGAAGTGAATAAATAGTGGGAGAATAATTAAGATCAGCTCCTCACTTCACTGCCGCTCCATGTCCGCAGCTTCATGACGCACCTGAGCCGCTGCTTCTCCCCGCGCTCCTCAAATTATCACCGCTCCATGTCCGCCGCTCCTCCTCGTCCTCATTCACGTCGCGGCCATTGCTACGTCGCGGCCAAAGCAGCGTCGTGGCCGGCGCTACTTTCAGGGCACTACTTTTTTTTTAAAGTTATATTTTCAAATTTAAGTTTTTTGTTTTTTTTATAGCCTATGTCCATCTGCACACCCTGACAATTTCTACAATGTATCAGGTGTGTGGATTGGCACTGTGGTTCCCGAGTTTACCTGGCTCAAAGGTGTGTGTTCTCTCTTTATAATAGTAGTATAGGTTACAACAGCCATCTTTTCTTGGGCTTAAGTTCATTGGAGGATAAGCAGATCAGTTGCAATTTTAGAAAGTTTTTGAAGATACAGTTCCTCTTTGTGTGCTGGGTTTGCAATGGTCCTGAAACTATCTCTTGCTTCAATTCCTTCAGTACATGGAAAAGCACAGTGCAAACATACTTAGTTTTTGAAGAAACGCTGATCTTCTAAGATAACATACCTGGCATTGCCTCAAAAACAAGCACCTCCTTGACACATGCATTAACAAACACCAACTACTTAACAAATAGCCCATGCTTTCCATGTCTGCTGTAGTTCACAGAGCACTTTCAATGTGTAGGATCTTTCTATGTTTGTCTAGACATAGTAACTTGTACTGGTGAACTTTCTTTATCTGCACTTCTCTTGCCTCGTTCTGCAAATCTCTTCTACTTTCTGCACCTCTCTGCCCTCTTCCTGCATGACTGTTGCCTCTTTATGCACCTCATTTGCTTATTTCTGTACCCCTCTTACCTCTTTCTGTACCCTTTTCCCTCTTTCTGCACCACTTTTGCCTTTTTTGTATCCCTCTTAGGTCTTTCTGCACCCTTTTTGCCTCTTTCTGCATTTCTGTTATTTCTTTCTGCACTTCTCTTCCTTCTTTCTGTACATCTCTTGCTTCTTTCTGCACCTCACTTGCCTCTTTCAGAACCTCTGTTGCTTTTTTCTGCAGATCTCTTGCATCTTTCTATACCTCAATTGCCTTTTTCAGCACCTATGTTGGTTCTTTCTGCACTGCATTTGCTTCTTTCTGCACCTTACTTGCCTCTTTCTGTATTTCTTTTGCTTCTTTCTACACCTCTGCGGCTTCGCTCAGCAATTCCCTTGCTCTTTCTCTACTTTCCTTCCTTCTTTCTGCACCCCTCCTGCCTCTTTCGGTATCTCTCCTGCCTCTTTGTGCACCCTCCTACCTTTTTCTGCACCAATCTTGCCTCTGTTTGTACCTCTGTTGGTTCTACTACACTACTCTTGACTCTTTCTGCACCCCTTGTACCTCCTTCTGCACCTCTCTTGCTTCTTTCTACACTTCTGTTGCTCCTTTCAGCAATTCATCAGTAATGTCCTCAGTAATGTTACAGACCATGTCATGAATGATGTAATATGTGATATCATCAGAAGTGGATTGCGGGCGCGCAAGTTATAGTTAGTACAACTAACTATAATGGGGGAATTTTAATGGTTTTATACAAACAAAATGTCTATCTAACTATAACACCCCTATCAAACTAAGGTTTTTCTGTGAATTTCAAAGGCTTTTTAAATGCTAATTCATAACTATAACTTGTCTGAAACCTATGGTTTATTCAGTGAATTTCAAAGTTTTTTTAATGCTAATTCCTAACTATAAAAATTCTGAAACTCTTGGTTTTTTCAGTGATTTTCAAAGGTTTTGTAAATGACAATTAAGGTCAATGTGTATTATTATTATTATTATTTTTTTAATTTATTGATTTTTTTCCATTTATCCCGTGGTGGTGGGAGACAGGTTAAACCAAACAAACATAAATCATACATAATTTATACATAGGAAATTATACAATAATAATTGAAGAACATTATTAATTTGCCAACCATTTTTCAAATGGTGCCCAGTTCTTAGAAGCAGTTAAACGTCTTTTCTTTCCTCTGAAAGCCTGAACAGAGATCTCTAGTTTGAACCAGGCCAACATCCTGGCCTTCCAATGACAGAAAGTAGGGGGTTCAGGATTTATCCAGAGTGACGTAATACAAAGTCTGACCATGGCCATAGCAATAAAAAGAAAAGCTTGCAAATGTCTTGTTTTTTCAGGGGCCGTAGAATATTCGTAGCCAGTAATTACCATTTCCGCTAAAATTTTACTGAAGTTTGAGAAATCTGGGTAAGGAAAGTTTCAATTTGATTGATAAAGAAAGATAGCTCCGGACAATTGTAAAACATATGAACAGAGTCTGCAGACGGAAATTTACATCTTGCACAAAACGACCCTTTGCCCCCACTAACAACCCCCATCTAACAAGTTTTGCAGGCGTATAATAAAGATTAAACATAGCCATATAACTTCACGAGCGAAGAGTACCTGAAACCAAAACAGACCTGGCTAAAACCAATGGAAATTTTAAATCAATAGAAGGTACTCCAAATTTGATCGCCCACTTATTTTTCTGGTCATCTCAATCATCTGGAAGTTGAGATAGAAAAGACTGATATAAACTGCCAATTTTTACTTTCTTACTTATAGATTAAACAATAATAAATTTTTTAAACATTGTTAAATTTTGAGGGAGCTTTTTATCCAGAAATCTTCTCACTTCTCAGTTCCTTTAAAAAAACAAAAGATGCCATTTGCCCGAGATCAGCTAAATCGCCAATCTCCTTCAAACCGAGAGCTGTCCAGGTAATTGCCACCCCCTCTTGAAATATCATTGGAATTAATACAGAGGCCTTAAGTAGGGTGTAATAATTAAGCTTAGGAATATGAAAATGGTGACAGACTTTTTGTCAAACCGAGAATAATGCCCACAATACCTTGAATGTAGTTGTTTTAAAATAACTCGGTTCAAGGATACGAGTTAATACACCTTTTGTGGAATCTCCCAATGATATTGAATATATTGATGGTGAGAGATGTACCGGAAGCTCAACAGCATCACCTAATAGAGGAAAGGCAAAGTGTTGGGCCATAGCTGCCCAATAATAATACATTAAATTCGGGACTGTCCATCCCCCCACGATCCTGCGGAAGACAGGTCCACTTAGCCGCCCTCCTTGGTTAACGATATGAACATAGAAATCGTTGACATATCCTTTCTGCTTTTGTTAAAATTAAACTAGGAATTAAAAGTGGAATAGATCTGAAAAGATATAAAAATTTAGGGAGGACAAACAATTTAAGGATATTAGATCGGCCAAATAATGAAAGATGTAAATGATCCAGCCGCTCTAACTTATTATGAAGTGAATAAATAGTGGGAGAATAATTAAGATCAGCTCCTCACTTCACCGCCGCTCCATGTCCGCAGCTTCATGATGCACCTGAGCCGCTGCTTCTCCCCGCGCTCCTCAATTCATCGCCGCTCCATGTCCGCCGCTCCTCCTCGTCCTCACACACGTCGCGGCCATTGCTACGTCGCGGCCAAAGCAGCGTCGTGGCCGGCGCTACTTTCAGGGCACTACTTTTTTTTTAAAGTTATATTTTTAAATTTATGGGTTTTTTTTATAGCCTATGTCCATCTGCACACCCTGACGATTTCAACAATGTATCAGGTGTGTGGATTGGCGATGTGGTTCCCGAGTTTACCTGGCTCAAAGGTGTGTGTTCTCTCTTTATAATAGTAGTATAGGTTACAACAGCCGTCTTTTCTTGGGCTTAAGTTCATTGGAGGATAAGCGGATCAGTTGCAATTTTAGAAAGTTTTTGAAGATACAGTTCCTCTTTGTGTGCTGGGTTTGCAATGGTCCTGAAACTATCTCTTGCTTCATTTCCTTCAGTACATGGAAAAGCACAGTGCAAACATACTTAGTTTTTGAAGAAACGCTGATCTTCTAAGATAAAATACCTGGCATTGCCTCAAAAACAAGCACCTCCTTGACACATGCATTAACAAACACCAACTACTTAATAAATAGCCCATGCTTTCCATGTCTGCTGTAGTTCACAGAGTACTTTCAATGTGTAGGATCTTTCTATGTTTGTCTAGACATAGTAACTTGTACTGGCGAACTTTCTTTATCTGCACTTCTCTTGCCTCGTTCTGCAAATCTCTTCTACTTTCTGCACCTCTCTGCCCTCTTCCTGCATGACTGTTGCCTCTTTCTGCACCTCATTTGCTTATTTCTGTACCCCTCTTACCTCTTTCTGTACCCTTTTCCCTCTTTCTGCACCACTTTTGCCTTTTTTTGTATCCCTCTTAGGTCTTTCTGCACCCTTTTTGCCTCTTTCTGCATTTCTGTTATTTCTCTCTGCACTTCTCTTCCTTCTTTCTGTACATCGCTTGCTTCTTTCTGCACCTCACTTGCCTCTTTCAGAACCTCTGTTGCTTTTTTCTGCAGATCTCTTGCATCTTTCTGTACCTCAATTGACTTTTTCAGCAATTATGTTGGTTCTTTCTGCACTGCATTTGCTTCTTTCTGCACCTTACTTGCCTCTTTCTGTATTTCTTTTGCTTCTTTCTACACCTCTGCGGCTTTGTTCAGCAATTCCCTTGCTCATTCTCTACTTTTCTTCCTTCTTTCTGCACCCCTCCTGCCTCTTTCTTTATCTCTCCTGCCTCTTTGTGCACCCTCCTACCTTTTTCTGCACCAATCTTGCCTCTTTTTGTACCTCTGTTGGTTCTACTACACTTCTCTTGCCTCTTTCTGCACCTCGTGTGCCTCCTTTTGCACCTCTCTTGCTTCTTTCTACACTTCTGTTGCTCCTTTCAGCAATTCATCAGTAATGTCATCAGTAATGTCACGGACCATGTCATGAATGATGTAGTATGTGATATCATCAGAAGTGGATTGCGGGCGCACAAGTTATAGTTAGTACAACTAACTATAATGGGGGAATTTCAATGGTGTTATACAAACAAAATGTCTATCTAACTATAACACCCCTATCAAACTAAGGTTTTTTCTGTGAATTTCAAAGGCTTTTTAAATGCTAATTCCTAACTATAACTTGTCTGAAACTTATGGTTTATTCAGTGAATTTCAAAAATGTTTTAAAATGCTAATTCCTAACTATTACTTGTCTGAAACCTATGGTTGTTTCAGTGAATTTCAAAGTTTTTTAATGCTAATTCCTAACTATAAAAATTCTGAAACTCTTGGTTTTTTTCAGTGATTTTCAAAGGTTTTGTAAATGACAATTAAGGTCAATGTGTATTAATCATTATTATTTTTTTAATTTATTGATTTTTTTCCATTTATCCCGTGGTGGTGGGAGACAGGTTAAACCAAACAAACATAAATCATACATAATTTATACATAAGAAATTATACAATAATAATTGAAGAACATTATTAATTTTCCAACCATTTTTCAAATGGTGCCCAGTTCTTAGAAGCAGTTAAACGTCTTTTCTTTCCTCTGAAAGCCTGAACAGAGGTCTCTAGTTTGAGCCAGGCCAACATCCTGGCCTTCCAATGACAGAAAGTAGGGGGTTCAGGATTTATCCAGAGTGACGTAATACAAAGTCTGACCATGGCCATAGCAATAAAAAGAAAAGCTTGCAAATGTCTTGTTTTTTCAGGGGCCGTAGAATATTCGTAGCCAGTAATTACCATTTCCGCTAAAATTTTACTGAAGTTTGAGAAATCTGGGTAAGGAAAGTTTCAATTTGATTGATAAAGAAAGATAGCTCCGGACAATTGTAAAACATATGAACAGAGTCTGCAGACGGAAATTTACATCTTGCACAAAACGACCCTTTGCCCCCACTAACAACCCCCATCTAACAAGTTTTGCAGGCATATAATAAAGATTAAACATAGCCATATAACTTTGCGAGCGAAGAGTACCTGAAACCAAAACAGACCTGGCTAAAACCAATGGAAATTTTAAATCAATAGAAGGTACTCCAAATTTGATCGCCCACCTATTGTCCTAGTGTAGAGTGATATAAACTGCCAATTTTTACTTTCTTTCTTATAGATTCAACTATTATAACTTTTTGAAACATTGTTAAATTTTGAGGGAGCTTTTTATACAGAAAACTTCTCACTTTTCAGTTCCTTCAAAAAAACAAAAGATGCCATTTGCCTGAGATCAGCTAAATCGCCAATCTCCTTCAAACCGAGAGCTGTCCTGTAATTGCCACCTCCTCTTGAAATATCATTGGAAGTAATCCAGAGGCACTTAGTGGGGTATAATAATTAAGCTTAGGAATATGAAAATGGCGACAGACTTTATGTCAAACCGAGAATAATGCCCACAATACCTTGAATTTAGTTTTTTTAAAATAACTCGGTTCAAGGATACAAGTTAATACACCTTTTGTGGAATCTCCCAATGATATTGAATATATTTATGGTGAGAGATGTACCGGAAGCTCAACAGCATCACCTAATAGAGGGAAGGCGAAGTGTTGGACCATAGCTGCCCAATAATAATACATTAAATTCGGGACTGTCCACCCCCCACGATCCTGCGGAAGACAGGTCCACTTAGTTGCCCTCCTTGGTTTACGATATGACCATAAAAATCATTGACATATCCTTTCTGCTTTTGTTAAAATTAAACTAGGAATTAAAAGTGGAATAGATCTGAAAAGATATAAAAATTTAGGGAGGACAAACATTTTAAGGATATTAGATCGGCCAAATAATGAAAGATGTAAATGATCCAGCCGCTCTAACTTATTATGAAGTGAATCAATAGTGGGAGAATAATTCAGATCCAGGATCTGATCTACATCAGGCGAAATTTGAATACCAAGATATGTTGCCTCCGTAGTTGTAGGAACATGAGAGATTGGCATAGCCGTAGATTGTAAAATTTGCGTCTTTAGAATATTTAATTTATAGCCCGAGATTAGTCCGAATTGAGCTGCCAGAGTCTCCAATGCTGGAAACGATTGGGCGACATTATCAGTTAAGACTATAATACTATAATATCATCAGCATAAGCCAATGCCTTATATTCAATTCCATGAACAGTGACTGAAGTGATAGTCTGGGATTTTTCTATCAAACATAAAAAAGGATCAATGAATAGAGCAAAAAGAAGGGGAGAACAGGGGCGTCCTTTTCTGGTGCCTTTGCTAATAGGAAAATAATGTGATTCACTACCAGAAATATGGATTTTAGCAGTTGGGGATATGTACAAAGCTTGTAAAGCCTGAATAAACTCTGGTGTGCCCTTCCAGCGTTAGACATCCCATAAATACCCCCAGGAGACCCTGTCGAACGCCTTCTCGGCATCCAACATGATCACCCCGAGGGCGGAGTTTGTGACCTTTGCCCAATCTAGCAGGGCTACAACACACCTGATGTGGTCCGTCATATCCCGGCCGGGAATGAACCCATGCTGGCGGATAGATTACAAGGGGAGAATTGTTTGAGTTAAACAGAAAGCCAGTATCCTTGAGTAGATTTAGCTATCTGTGTTGTTAGCGCTATCGGCCGATATGATGCATGGTTTAATTCGTCCTTGCCTTTCTTTTTAAAAAGAACAATGGTCGATTGTCGCCAAGAATCAGGGACAGACCCAGTCTGGGCAAGACGGAAAACTTCTAACATTTGCTGCTTAACTAAGTATGAAAAAGTTTTGTAAAATTTCAAATGAATAAGATCCGGCCCTGCGGCTTTACATTAGAAAGAGATTTCATAGCAATTACAACTTCCTCCCAGCTAATAGGCTCATCCAGAATTTGATTCTGATCATCTGTGACCTTCTGAGTGTCCATAGATTGAAAAAATTGGTGCAAACAAGTTTGTTGTTGTAGAGTTATATGTATTTCAACAAAAGAAGCGAGGTCTGGTCAGTTACAAGTCTGCCACGGATCTGGAGCAAATGATGGAAGGGTAACACAATCACTCTATTTGAGTAGGAAGGCCCTCACACACCGACCTGGTCAGTGTCATGCTTCATCATCGGGCCCCACCGAAGAGACCGAGTGCCTCTTCGGTGTGCTACGACGCCAGAAAGACTGCGGAGCTGGTCGTGTGGGGAGGGCGTGATGTGAGTGAAAAATAATAAAAAGTGCCTAGGAGGGTATCATAAAAAGTTTTTTAATGAGTGATCCCTAAGACACAGATAAGTGGTATATGTGTCTGAATTTACGTGCCAAGGTTGTTAGGATTTAGTTAAATTCAGCTAGATACCACAGAGTTAAATTAATCAGTCAACATGTTTCTGCCGTACTAGTGGTATAGATTCACCAAGGCATTCTTCAGGACTATACCCCGGCGGTATGGACACTCTAATAGTCCACCCTGACCTGGGGACGTGAAAGTGAAAAAGAAAAGGTGAAAAAAGTGCTTAAAATTAGAAGAGCTTGATGCTCATTCTAAGAAAAAAGCCCCAAATTCAGGGGTGTCTCAGCACTATAAAACAGGGCGCTACTAGAACCATGGGTCTCGGGAGGAGGATTGGAGCGCGCTTGGCACATCGCCCTCAGCGCTCTCAACCCGCGTCTTAACCTTCAAGAATCCTCGGAACCGGACCCCGACGAAGAGTTATATTCATATCTTCTGTATATAAGGTTGAATAAAAATCAACAAAGGCATTTATAACACCTGAATAATACCAAACTGATCTTTGACCCTAATGATCTGACTAGCTACAGCCCTTTGCTGTAAACGTTTTGCTAAAACCTTACCAGAATTTTCGACCAACTCATACATTGAGGCTCGAATTTGAAAATATTTGGTTGCTATATCTTTATAAAAAGGCTCCAATAGGTTAGACTTTGCTATAGCAACTGATTTCAAACTTGCTGCTAGGTCTTCCCCCATACGGATATTAAAACCTAAATCCAATTCGGCTTGTTGAAGTGCTGCGAGTCTACTTTTAACAGTTTTCTGCTCTGTGTCCCAGGCAATACCAACGGAGGCGTTGCTGCTATTAATTTCAAAGAACTCTGAGATCCAAAGAGTGAGTTGTTCCTGATACAATTTATCTAATAGGAGTTTCATATCAAAAGTCCATGGTCTAATTTGATTAACAGGACAATCCCAGGGACAGCTAAAGATAATAGGATTATGGTCAGATATAGTCCTTGGGTTAATTTTGATCTTTACAGACCCCACAATTTGAAGAGAGGTAAAGACAAAAACAAAGCGGCCCATTTTATTATGGGGTATTGAATAAAAAGTATAGTCCTCTTGATTTGAGTGGTGATATTGCTACAGATCTGTCAAACTGTGTTCAATTACAAGAATCCGGTCGCCTTATAAACTTGGGGCTTTCGTCCAACATATGTGCTATGTTTTGTTATATCTAAGTGACTAGGGATATTGATATTAAAGTCCCCACAAAAAAACATTGGATGGGGCCAGGTAGCTAACTCTAGATGTAGATTCCTCAAAACCTGCGGGTCGTCGAGATTAGAAGCATATATCGAGCAGACAGAGAACAAACGACCGTTAACCAATAACTCTGCTATTAACCATCTACCGAAATTGTCTTGCTTTACCCTTTTATCACGCCCTAACCCGGTTTTTAAGATGATAGCAACACTCCAAATTGTAGAGGTTTGTCGGGTACAGGCCACTAATTCATAACCCAAAAATCTGAGATAAGCCTGGTTACCCCAAGGAATATGGGTTTCCTGCAGGCAGCTTATATCCACCTGCATCACCTGCAGCATCTTATGAAAAAACCTACGTTTTTTAGGGTCATTCAATCCGCAAATATTCCAGGTTGCACATGTCAATCGAGGAGCAGCTATAAAGTTTGATCAAAGATAGACAGCCATGGAGAACTGTTTAACATTTTATAGCACACATGATTGCAATCAAACTGGTTTTTTAAAGAAAAATGAGAGAGTTGGCATTACATTAAATACATTTGAGAAACACAAACAACTGTTGATAACCTTAAATCTGGTCACCTCTGTCCACCACCACCACACTACCCAACAACCCACCCCGATTTGCCCACCCACCCCAGCTAAGCCCACCCACCCACCCAGTGAACCCCCACACCCCTCACCCTCCATACTGAGCACAGGACCAAGGTCCTTGTGATGGTTGAGTAAGCGTATCCTCACACTCCACTGAAACCCACAGTTTCCCCCTTTCCAAGAAGATAACATATGACCCTAAAACATCAGCTAGAAAAAATAATGCAGAATTTTATATATGCCCCTCAGGTCATCAGAAAAAGAAAAGAAAGGGAACATGAAAAGAAATGACTTCTGCCCTGTGTTTAAATAACAAGAGAATACATAGCCTAAACCAGGCTATATTGAGTCCAAAAATTCCTTAGCAGGTATCTCCGACAGAAAAAACGTTGTCTGACCCTTAAAAATGACTTTTAGTTTTGCCGGAAAAAGCAAAAATGCCTGGGCTCTCTTAGCCTGGAATAGAGGAATTTGTTGCCGGAGATGCCAGCGGCGAGTGACCGTCTCTGAACAAAAGTCTGGACGAACAAAGAATTAACAGTCCTTAGCAGATCGCTTCTTATTGGGACTAGCGAGGTCAAATATGCGTTCACGGGCAAGGAAATTGGTAAAGCATACCAGGATAGCACGGGGTAGGGATTATTCGCAGCGGCAGAGGATTGCTTTTTTTTATTAAGTGGAAAACGATGCGCTCTCTGTATTTCGAGATTCCAATCCCACTGGGTGACCTCTGGGAAAGCATTAGAAAAAAGCTCCACTATAAACTGCCGGACATCGTCACCCTCTTTATTTTCCTCTATCCCCAAAACCCGAAGATTATTCCTTCTCGTCCGGTTTTCAAGATCTGAGAGCTTCCATAAAATGTCCTTACGTTGTTCTTTGACCTATTTAACTAGATCTTTCTGAGTAGCTGCGGCATCTTCAAGAACTGAAATCCTTTCTTCAGCTTCGACAATCCTGGTGGTGGTCTCAGTGCAGGTTTTAATAACACGTCAAAGAGAGTTCTGCATTTTGCGGCAAGCCCCCTGTGTATGCATATTTTCTTCTCTGGTTGCTTCTCTGTGCATGGTTATAGTTTGATAGATCGTTACCAATGAGACCTCTTCGGGGATACCCAACATGGTCTCGCTAGTGCCTCCACATACATCCCACATATTTAATTGAAACTGTTCCATGGATAAATCCTTCTGCAGATTTTGCTGAGTAGATTGGGATGGTACCTTAGTGCCAGGGGCTTTGCGGACTGTATCGATGTTCAGATCTTTTGAAGCCTCACTGAGACGCCAATCAGCAGAGTCACTACCATAGTCCGACCACTGGTGCTCTGGGCAATCAACATCATCCTCCCCGGATAGAGAGTGATCAGAGACAGAATAAAAGTTATCAGTAGACTCGCTAAGCACAGACCCATAGTGTCGTGAGAACACTCTGTAGGCAGCTCCAGAGAAGCAGATATGAGGCTATTGGAAGACTGGACTACATTACCCAGCATGCATTGGGCTGGAGAGCGCAGAGGAACAGAGGGGTCTGGAGCTGAACCTGGAGTCAGAACTGCCTCTTTTGATAAACTGCTAAGATTAGTTAGTGCAGGGAATTCAAGAAGGTCAATATGAGGGAGGGGGGCTTCCAGAATTAGACATCCCGATAATAGGTACTGTTGAAGAAAGACTCACCCCCCTCTTTCCAACAGGGTCTCAGACGTCTTTGAGTCTTTTCCTTGCACTGTATCAGGAGAGCTGGCATTTGTAGCAGAAACTTTTCCCTTAGCTCCAAGTCTATCAAACATCTCCGGCAGTGTCTGACCCTTGGCAGTAATCAGAGGAATGGCAGTGGTTGTTGCAGGGATCACAGGTGAAGGCTTGTCCATGCCTGCGAGGCGCATCTTCTGAGCCCCAGCCGCAGAGCCCTTCGGGTCCGCCTCCTGCTGACCGCTGGTTGAACTGCGGGATTTGAGAGCTGCAGCCGCCGCTTTGTAAAGTACTTTCGGTGGCATCCTGTTTTTGAGAACCGGCGGTGTGGGGTGAGAACCAGGTGAGCAGCTGCCAAACTTTGAAGGAGAGGATACCTCATGGAACGCTGACCCAGGTGAGCAGCGGCTAGAGCGGCGCAGAGCCCGCCAGAGCCACCAGAGCTTCCAGGGGATTCCAGGTCTAATGGACACTAGACGAAAAGTTAGTGCCATAGACAGAATCGCCGCTTTCACTGCTAAATAGACGGAAACCTTTTTAGGCGATATTGTAGAAATCGGGCAGAGTGATCATTTCAGGGGTCCACTGTAGCTCAGGAGAGCAGAACGCCACCTCACTCAGACGAGAGCACGGCCACCATCTTGCCCCCCAGGTCAATGTGTATTAATTGTTATTTTTTATTTTATTGATACTGATGTTCTACATTTTTTAAACAATTTATTTTAGATATTGTATTTTTTAAATTACATTAAAATTACATTAAACATTCAATTACAAAAAATATACTTTCTCAGAATGAATTACTTTCGTATACATACTTTGCAAATAGGCAATATTCTTTTAAGTACAGTAGTTACAGTTGTTGTAATGCGCAACACAATTCCAGTCACAATGCAACATTGAGGTCAATGTGAATTTCTAGTTAAATGCAATTAGTTACTTTTTGGATAACTTTTCTAACCACAGGACTGGAACCTAGATTCAGTCCTGGGATGTCTCCTGAAAACAGTTGAGCAAAAGCGTTTTGGTTACAGTAGTGATTTTTAAGGGATAATATTGTATTTTAAAAGTTGACACTTTAAAACTTTTTCACATAAAATTACCAATGTTATCCTATGGGAGGAAATACACTTAGCAAGTAAGTAGTGTTAGCGTTACTTTTTCGTACCCAGTGTTGGCTCCTGGATCCACACCGGTGCATCTCCTGTAAAAATTGAAAGAAAGCGTTTAAGTCATACAGGCACATTTTTAAGAGTATTTTTAGTTTGTGAAAATAGACAATTAGAAACTTTTCAGGTGAAAACCAGAAAATGGACTCGTATGGAAGGAATTACAAGTTACTGGTAAATACGGTTAGAATTACTTTTCAGGATCAGTACTGGGCTCAAAGTAGCAGCACTGAGGTCACTCCTGATAACAGGTCAGTAAATCGGAATTCGTAGTTCTGCTGATTTTATAGGAATTTTATGAAGTTCAAAAACTCCACAACTAGAAGAATTTCCAAGTGAAACCTGTCAATGTTAGCCTATAGAAGGAAATTCAAGTTACTGGTAAGTAGGGTTAGAATTACATTCCAGGATCAGTAGTGGGCACAAAGATGCAGCACTGAGGTCTCTCCTGAAAAAAGGTGAGTAAATCAGAGTTTGTTGTTTGGCTGATTTTAGGTGAATATTTTAAAGTTCCAAAACTCCACACTTAGAAGAATTTCCAAGTTTGACCACTCAATGTTACCCTATGGAAGGAAATTCACTCAGCAGGTAAGTAGTGTTATCGTTACTTTTTCTTACTCCATGGTGGATCCTGGTTCCAGCGTGGGTGCATCTCCTGTAAACAGTTGAAAGTATGCGTTTTACACACATTTTTTAGGAATATTTGCAGTTTGTGAAAATTGACACTTAGAAACTTTTCTGGTGAAAACCAGACAATGGATTCCTATGTAAGGAAATACAAGTTACTGGTAAGTATGGTTAGAGTTACTTTTCAGCGTTAGTGCTGGGCTAGAAACAGTAGCACTGAGGTCACTACTGATAACAGATGAGTACATTGGAATTTGCAGTTCGGCTGATTGTAGAGGAATATTTGTACGTTTCAAAAATAACACTTAGAAACTTTTCTGAAAACCACACAATGGATTCCTGTGGAAGGAAATACAAGTTACTGTAAGTACGCTTAGAATTATTTTTCAGGGTCAGTGCTGGGCTAAAAATGCCACACTGGGTTCTCTCCTGTTACCTACAATTGTTAACTACGCTGATGACACGCTGCTCATGGTGGTATTAAAAAATCCAGAGAAGTCATCCAGCGACTTAGAAGCTGCTTAGATGAGATATCCAAATGTGATGGTACTCTCTTGCCTAAAACTCAATGGGGACAAGATGGAGCTTATGCCCTGGGTAACTCACCATCTTTCAATTTCGAGCTGCTTTGGCTTATCTGTTTTGGCCCTGCCCCAGAAACAAAAAACCAGATCAAAAGCCTAAGCATTTGGCTGGACCGCTCCCAGAGCTTTAACAACCAGGCAACAAAACTATCAGCCACTTGTTATGGTCTGTTGAGGATGTTACGTAGAATAGGCCCTCTCCTGCCATTTCAGGAAAGAAAAATTATGTTCCAGGCTCTCATTCTATCTCACCTGTACTATGGGAACGCCCTTTATTTAGGAGCCCCCCAATCCACTACCTACATTCTCCAGATCCTCCAAAACTGTGCATCTCGCCTGCTCCTTCAGATCCCTCACCGGCAATCCGCAAAACCTGCACTGAGGAGTGTTCACTGGCAGCCTGTTAGGGAGAGAATTACACTGAAAGCTATGTGTATCACACCTATGTCCTTTTGGAGGAATGGACAAGCAATCACCCGATCTATGATCATTCCATACCAACCAAGCAGAAACCTCCGCTCAGCGTCCATCTCTCTTGCCATACTCCCGAAAATAAAGAGAGCTAGATATGGTGGGCACTCTTTTTTTATAACTCCACCGACTATGGAATGCACCCCCCATATAAGGTAAGGGCGGAGCTAAACCCGCTGCCCTTCCGTAAACACCTAGAAACCTGGCTCTTTGACAACTTTACTTAATTATGGCCCTCTCGGTCTGTCCGCGTCTGATTTTAACGCTGCGATGCCTTGGTGTAGCTATAGCGCTATGTAAGTGTTTGTTTCATTTTATTACATAAGTGGCTTCATAAATCTCGAGTACGGCAATGCAGCTGGAAATGCTGTGCTGCCTTACCCTGCAGTGCAGAGGCATTCCATGTGTGTTATGCGGATGTTCCCAGGCAACTCCAATGGCTTTCGACGGGCATTCCCAGATTTATCAGAACTGGTACACCTGGTGATGTGCCAAAAAGACATCCTTTCACAGGAGAAGCTTCACACAAAGAAATATCTGCATTTCTTCTTGGTACGTTCCATTTCTATATGTAGTTTGCACTGCCTCTGATGTGCATCCAGGTGTCTCCCAAAGGAAGAAGCAGTCATCCCCCAGAACACAGGCACATTTGCACCAGGGCAGATGGAAACAATAGGAAGGCAGGAGGTGTACACCCTCAGAAGTTGAGCCGAATCCCTAGGGTGTGATATCTAGTCTGTAAAACCAAGAAAGTTCCTGTCATTTTCAAACTTTGCAAAATAGAGGGTTCTGGGAAGCAAAGGTCACACACTAAGCCGCTCTGGTTAGCAGCCTATAGGATGCTTGAATCCACACCCCTAATGCCCCTTAATCTAGGATTTGAGGGAGACCAAAGAAGAGATTCAAGTCTGTGACTTCAGGACCTGTATAAAGAAAAGGCACAATAACCAGCACCTTCGGCAACCATGAAACTGCACAACTACAACTTGTCCTGTACTAAAGATCAAGTGTCCCAAACAGGAGGATGACTTTGAGAGCCAAAGGCAACTCCAGATCTTCCTTGAGTTAGTGGCACTAGTGCCCTGTAGTCCGCAAGTAAAGCATGCTCCCGGAACCAAAGAATCATTGCTATCAGGCCCACCAAGAAATTGCCCAACATTAATTGAGGGAAATGTAGTTCTGACCTCCAGAAAGTTTCTGGTGGCTACCAACTCAAAGCAAAGCTTGCTGCTGCCAAGGCTTGTTGGTGGTCAGTCCAGCTACCACTACCTTTGTTCGAGACTGTGCCTTGAGGGAACCCCACAGCATCTTCAACTCACCACCTCAATGGCCCATTGTTCACTTTTTTCCATCTGTTTCCTCAACAGCATCATCTAAGTTGTAAAATCAGCTCACCCTCAGGTTAGGCTTCAGCACCATAGACAACCGAGACAACTTTAAACCGCCAATGAGAGAGAGGTAAAAATCAACTAACTGCTGTGGACTGATCCTTGGACGTGCATCATTTTACCCTCAGTGGGTTTCACGTGACTTGACATACATGTGACCTATCGCAACTAGTGCTTTCCCCATTGACTGCAAAATTCAAATTTCGCTATAGTAAATCGAACTAGTTTATTTTTCCTTTAAAAGTCCATAACTCCATTTATCCTCATCTGATTGAGTTCATGTTGATGTCTAACTTCATATAAATGTGGCTTTATGAGTATATGTTGTTTAGGATTTCTTCAATTACTTATCGCGTATGTTGGTACTATGAAATGCTTTTAACACATATGCCTCAAAGCCTTACTGCGCTGAGCCACTCTGCCAGGACTGAGCTAGAGATTTATTAGTGTGAATCTTGACCCTAACTTAAAACCATCCAGTCTATCATAAACCTAGACAAATATTGTCGGAGCTACTTGACCTTGCAGGGCCAGATGTAAGATAATATCATGTTGCGACTCACAAATTGTGACAACTTGCGAGTCAAGAATCAAAATGCTATGTACCACATTGCCAGAGACAAAGTTTGCAATTCCCAATATGGTCACACATTGCATGCCTCAAGAATATTAATGAATCAGTCGCAATGAGACCCCTTGGGAATGGCGACAGCCCCAGGGATGTTGGCCTGCTGGGGTCAGCAGACCACCATGTCTGGGACTGCTTTGTCAACAAAGCAGTTTTTTTTAATGCAACACATTTTTCTTAAAGGAAAATGGAATGCATTTAAAAAAAGAAAAATTAAACTCTTCAGTTTCATTTTTTAAGGGAAGGCAGTGGTCCCTTACCGTTTGTGATTGCCTCACCACCCTTCTTAGAAGGGTTCAAAACTGTGAGTTTTTTGCAACTGCAATTAGGGTCACACAATATTCATACATGGGTTCTGGTATGCTATTAGGAATGGTTGCCCTTTGCAATTGATTAGTGACACTCAAAATAGAGTTGGTACATTGACTACAAGTTTTTTGTGGTTGCAAACAGGCCTAAAACCCTTTTTGCCACCACAAAACATGTGCGTACATCTGCCCCTCAGTCCCAGAAGCATAGAGCACTCCAACACACAACTTCGTACCTGGCTGTCCAGTATAATAAAGATAAAATGATCCATGTAGATGCTTCTACACACATTTGCACAGCAAGTAGTATCAAAGAGAGGCATTTTAGTACCTAAAGCCTTCTTTACTTGTGTCATCTTACCAATAAAACACACAGACTCACTCATTGCAAAATCTTGAAAGATGCTGACGCTCATAAGAGTGATCAGGCCTGGCACTGTGAGCTCTGTCTGTCTAATCAAACTGGTAGAGTGCTATAAAGTGGAAAATATATTCCCAACTGTTTTAACCACTATCCTACTGTATATAAATCTCTGCAAATTTAGAATGCAAGTAGGCCATAGATAGCAAAGGCTATGCTTGGGACTGGAAAGATAATCTGGCAAGTTTGAAAGTTTGACTGCTGCAATGAGTCAGGTATGGCTGTACTTCTACATGTATTATGAAACATATGGTGCTGCTACTATTTATCCATTCATCCAATCACCTAGGCACTGGTCATTCAGTTATAGAATTAGCTGAGCCCTACTCAAATACTCACCCAAGTCAAAAGATCTGGGTTAAATCCATCCTTCTTTTGCTCACCATGCCACCCCTTGTTTAGACCTGACTGTATGCAAATCTGTCTTGACCCTGTGCCTCATGCGAACAGTCAAGCCCGAACTGCTAAGCCAGGTCCTCCCTGGACCGAACAACAAGAATCCTAGGACCAGTTTTGGGGTTTCACCCCTCATCAGCCAGGATAACTTGCTTCCAATGGCACAGTGAACCTGGGACCCACTTCTAGGCATTCTGGGCATAATTAGGGGTAGAAAGCACGCAGAAAATCTCTCACTGATGACCCAGAGCCCGAGCGCTTAGAGGAAGGAGTGCTGACTTCGGACCCACTCAAGCCTGCCTGCTGCGTCCCCCTCCCGCCACCGCAACTGAGCTAGAGTCGCGGCCGCCGAGCGGAGGGGGACACCAAAACTACATCCCCCATCAGGCCTTGCGGCGCCAGACGCCCTTCCATCGCGCCAGGCGGCGCATAAAGGTAGCGTCACCGTCGCGGGAGCGCGCGGGAGCGCCAGGGCAAAGGGCGGACCCTCTGTGGCCCTCAGGGGCCTGAAGTGGCCGGGTCGGGCCACCCCCCTAAGATCGACCGTTAGGAACCCTAAGCCAAGTCAATATAAAGAACATACTGAGTGTGGATAATTAAATACTGCACAAGGATGACCAAAACACAGAAAACCCCGATGGCAACAAGATCTACCACCAGATTGAAAACCGTGAGTACACCACTACCCAATATAATTGCCATAGACATTATGTTGCAAAAAACTATTAGTGTTGTGGCGGATGCCATCCAGGATACAGAGAGGCGACTCTCTTTGACACCAGACTTGTGCTTCCCAAACTTGTCCTTGCACACCACAAATAATACCCAAAACATGGACGATACCGCCACATCACAGGAATCCAGAAGTAGTGCGTTGTACCATCCTAAGTCGACTTGACTACTGTAACGCACTGCTTCTGGAGGCCCCGGTAACACTTCTAGGCAAGCTGCAAAGGGTGCAGAACATTGCTGCCAAACTTGCCCTCTCTCGCCCTTATCATAGTTCTTCCACGGCAGCGCTGCGAGAACTTCATTGGCTGCCGGTCCATCTGCGGGTGCGCTACAAAGCAGCTTGTATTGTGTTCAGGGCTATTCATGGCCTGGGCCCTATTCCTCTGCGGCGCATGTTTGCCTGGTATTGTCCACCTCGAGCCTTACGCTCCTCGTCGTCCAGGCTACTGATAGTTCCACGCTTCCAGAGAGTGAGAATGGGTGGCCGCTCGTTCAGAGTAGCGGCGGCCAAACTTTGGAACTCTCTGCCAATATCCTTGAGAAGCCTTGAAGATCTTCTGGCCTTCAGAAAGGCTCTGAAAACCCATCTCTTTCCCAGGACAGGTTGAGCCACTGTTTTCCGCTGGATCATGGATCAAAAGCGCCAGGATGCCCTTGGTGGTGACAGGCTGCGCTATACAAGTATGCTACAATACAATCCTTACTGATGCAATCTTTCACAGACGTACCAAGGTCGCACGTCAAAGACAATACACCAAAAACGTTGTTTACTGACTCACCAGTGAATAACTTGGACAGTAGTCTCCTGATTCTAACCAACAGTGGAAATAACAAACACCATGAACATACTACGTCTCCAGCCCCTGATGTTCATTTAGCAGAGAGCCATACAACGGTGACCCACCTGACAGAAACTCAAGCTTCTAAACAAATCAGTATTCCCAAGTGTACTCGGAAAAAACGCAAATTAAAACATCCTATGAAAAAAACCCATTGCCTATTAGGCAAACCTAAACGCTCAATCAAAGACATGTGGCAAAAAACAACTCTGGGGAAACCCTCTGAACTCATTTGTGCGGGGCTCCCAATGACTCCTCCTCAGGTTCTAGACGTACACCGAAACAACAAGAACAGTGCAGGGATTATTCTGGTCAATGAGCAGACAGGTCACATAGATAAGATACCCACCGCGAAAATACCATCTATGAGTGAGATTGAAATCCTGATTAAATCCCTCTTACAACCTATTAGCCAACAGATTGCTAACATCGAAAAGGCCCTAAGTAAATTTGAGAGGGCACAAAATGATATATCATCTAGCATTCTCAAACTACTAAAAATGCCCAATACAATCCCTACTTTTGTCCCAGCCACTACAACCCTTAATGTTAAAAATCCAAAAACCGTAATAAGCTCGAGTGACCCACTAATGAACACAGGCAAACAGAAAAAGCTACAGCAACAGGGTCCCCCCACAAATGATTTGCCTTTAAACCCACAAACAGTACATCTCCCAGAAAAGATTGCAGCTACACCCACAAACAACATGCAAAACAATTATATATGTGAGGATGATGATGACAGTGAGTGGGCAGCAGAGGGTTACACTAACACAAACACAGCACCCGTTGAGGCTTCAAGACATCCAATTCTACCAAACGCAAACATACCTACTAAAGCAACCGGAATACAGCAACCTAGACCCACCACGACACGAACATCCTCTCACGTAAACTTACCACCACTGTCTAATGCCTACACAATAGTCATGATTGGGGTTCTTAAAATAGACGTAAACAGGGGGGAAACCTATGTGGAATTAAAGAACAAAGTGATGCAATGGCTAACTACACACAGGCCACTTCCCTCCAATATAATGGAACCATTTCTCATGTGAAGAGAGTAGATTGGGTGGGCACACGATTCAAATCTACAGAGGGTGATTGCATCGTGGTCACTTTTAAAAACAGAGGAGCGGCGAAATTCATTGCAAACTGGAGGATCTCTGTGACAAATAGTCTGATTCGAACAATGGGTCTAAGTTACTTTTATCCCCTTCACTCGGATAACCAAAGGAAAAATTACAAACACCATTATGTCCAAGTAGGACCCCTTGCACCGCAACCTTACCTTCAACCTTGGCCCGCCCCCTTTGCTTCTCCTCAAGGAATGCCAGTGGATTTTGAACCACACTCATATGATCATTCTTGGGAAGGCAGAATGTATAATTATCCACCTTCAGCAACATTTGAGAGATCAGGGCCCATTCAACACCAAGATTATAAACACTCAAACTTACATTATAATCACTTTGGGATCCCAACATCAAACAGATATGATGCCTTATATACCTATGATTATCTGGACGAGGTGGATTGACTGCCATCCATTTTGCCCCCTGTTCCCTCCCCTGACTGGGTGGATATCCATGGCCATTCTAACATAGCATGTAAGGTTAATCCATCAATAACCCTCGACCTCTCAGGCATTAATTCAGCCAATATGGCAACAACGACGAGAACCCTTTACCCAGAAAGCCCTCCCCTAGATCACGTCCCTACCCCTCCCTTACTTGAAGTAAGTAGCTCCCCTACTCCTATAGCTCTTCACTCCTCACTCATTACTAGCAGTCAAGTGACAAATTTGGCAAGCTACGTTAACCCAAAACCGCACCATTCACCCAACACGGCCCCAGAATCATCAACAGATCACAATGATTCCAATTCTATTAAAATCCTGTCATGGAACATCGCAGGATTGGCTGCCAAAGCAAACGACCCGCTGTGGGTATCCTTTGTTAAAAACTACACTATACTGTGTTTCCAGGAAACCTGGCTTGTAGACAATAACGTTTTCATTGAGGGATACCAAAGCTTCTTTATCCATGCATCTCCCTCACCTAGTGGCAGGGCAAAGGGGGGCTTAGCAACTTTTATCAGCCTGTCCCTTATGTCCCAGATAAATAACACACAGCTGGACAGTAGGAATATTCAGATACTGGATCTTAGAAAGGGGAAAAAGAGGATTAACCCTGGTCAACTTCTACAATTCTGTTACATCACCAGGAGAATGTACTATCGTCACACTTCAAAATCATCTATGTGAAAACCTGACAAAACTGTCCCAGGATAAAATAATTGTTGGCGATTTTAACACGCACATTTGTGGAAACCCATCTGTGACATCCTTGGGCTCCCTGGGCTGTGGAAATAGATCAGGTCCTCATTTTGCTCATTGCCCTCGTGGAACAAGTATGAACACCTTAACAGATGCCCTGAATCTGAGTATGGCACTGTCTCTGAAAGATGACTCTTTTACCTTTAAAACTCCAACCTATAAAGGATCAGAGTCAGGCTCTTTCATAGATCACATACTTCTTTCAGCTGGTGTGGCAAGCCAGGCCTTAAACTTTGACATACTTGAAAGCACTTATAGTGACCATAACCCACTTTATCTTGAGCTACAACGTGGCCCTTTTGTACTCCGGAAAAACATCAAGGACCCGGGAGTGCTAAAACCGGTAAATAACAACCGCCGTCTGAAATGGACCACGATAAATAGTGATACCCTGCACAAGTCTGTCATAAAGTGCTGTGCACAAGAACTCAACCTTTGTGGCTCGAACACCACACCCCCGGAATCCATTTTATCTGCCTTTGTAGTGGTCACAAAAAGGATTGATCAATTGCTCTCTGTATCTACAAAAGGAACAACCGCTCAACAACCACAATGGTTTGATCACTCTTGCTCATCAGCTAATCGAAAACTGAAAATCGCCCTCAAGAATAAACCAAGAGACTTCACACTCATTAAGACCCTACGATCAGAATATAAAATTGCTCTGGCATCTCGCAAAAAGACTATGAAAATTAACATCTGGGAGTCTCTGCTCGATCCCTCAACCTTGGGTAATAGCTCGAAGTTCTGGAGCATAATCAACAAGCCACTTTTTGAGGACCCCAATGCTGTCAGCCTCGGAACTGTTATACCCGAGAACGATTGGATCTCCCACTTCAGTTTAATTTTCAAGAGTGACGCCCCACAGACAATACAAGCTCTTAAACTTCCTGAAGGCACACCTTTGCACTTTACTGTCAAAGAAGTCGAAATGGGGATCCATGGTCTAACTAGTAACAAAGCCCCGGGCCCAGATGGTCTTCCCCCGGACTTATTTAAATCAAAATTCCTTTTTGGGCCCCAATTCCTACAGCGGTCATTAATGCTGGGGCCGCAATTGGGGCTCCAAAGTCCTGGGGAGCCTCCACCATCGTTCCTGTATATAAGAAGGGCGACAGAACTAATGCAGCTTGTTACAGACCAATTTCCCTGATAAATTCAGTCGCAAAAGTAGTGGAAGGGATCCTCTTAAACCGGCTGACCACGTGGGCCAAACAAAACAACATAATGGCTCCAGTTCAATACAGCTTTAGACCGGGGCATTCAACAACAACTCAATTCCTGAACTTATACTTAATCAGTGGCAAGTATACCCAGGCCAGAAATGGAACATTACATATGGCCTTTATGGACCTTTCATCGGCCTTTGATTGTGTTGATAGAAGCAAACTCTGGGAAGTCTTGCAGAACATAGGTGTTGAAAATAATCTGATTAATTTCCTGGCTGACCTTCATAATGATACACGTGCCAATGTTCGTTACACTAAAGACCTGAAAGTAACTAGAGACTTCAAAATCAATCGGGGGTTAGGCAGGGCTGTATTTTAGCACCTTTTCTTTTTAACTTATATATAAATGGTCTCGAGGAGCATCTTTTAAAAACTGACACGGACTACCCTCGTATAGGGAAAAGGGGCGTCCCCGTTCTGTTCTCTGCAGATGACGCCGTCCTTATATCAAGAACTGCACTTGGACTCCAAAAACTATTAGATTCCTTTCTTCAATTTATGACCTTACGTGGCCTGAGCATCAACAACTCCAAATCATTTGTTATGAAGTTAGGCTCAGGATCAAAAAAGCTTTACCCCTTCTCAGTTAATGGGGAAAAAATACCATCAACAAAAAAACCTTCTCATACCTTGGAGTTTTGTTTGATCATAAACTTACATGGGGTCCCGCTATAAACAAAAAGAAAGGTGAAATAATAAGGACCAACGCTGGAATAATGGACTTTGCACACAAAATGGGCAATACACCAGTGATCGCCGTGACGAAACTATATCAAGCGAAAAGCATTGCGGTCGCCTGCTACGGAAGTGAACTTTGGGGCTTTGCTCCAGTGGACGCCCTTACAACTATTGAAAATAACTTCCTGAAACAGGTCCTGTGTCTACCAAAAAGCAATGCTAATTTCTCCACTCATGAGGAACTCGCCATACCACACTTAGGAGATAAAGTTGCTGTAAACCCTCTGCTCTGCTGGCTAAACTGCTGGTTGAATGACGCAATACCACTAACCCGTAATATCCTTCTTGAAGCACTCACCCGGGAAGGGCAATTCAAGATACCCTGGCTAAAATACATCAGAAACTGCCTCCAAGACCTGGGCAGGTTGGATCTCTATTTAACACCTCAGCATGTATTCAAGCAACATGTAAATTACGTAAAGGATACTTTCCTATTGAATCGACAGCTTGCTAGGGAAGAAACTGAATTGAAGAAGGGTAGTGTAATGAGCCATAGTTTAACTAAAACATGTATACGAACTGAACCATACCTATCCTGGCCCATCTCCAGATATGTTTACAACAAGGGGTGGTGAGGGACAGAGTCTCTGAATTAAGCAGAAAGCTCTCACCCAGTCAAGAGATCAGGGCTAGATCCAACACCGTTTTTTAGCTCACTGCACCATCCCAGTTTCAGAACCTGACTGTATGCAAATTAGTCTGTTCCTGTCCCAGTGCATGATGGGAACAGGGCAAACCAAACTACAAAAGCCAATTCTTACACTGGGAAGGAAACAAGCTCCCGGGGACCGGTTTCTGGCATAACAGCCGTCTTCGGCCCGGTTTGCTTGAATCCTGATGGTGCAATGAGCAAGGGTCTCACATCTGAGAATACCCTTCCACGCTTAGGGTGGACAAAAATATTTACAACAAGGGGTGGTGAGGGACAGAGTCTCTGAATTAAGCAGAAAGCTCTCACCCAGTCAAGAGATCAGGGCTAGATCCAACACCGTTTTTTAGCTCACTGCACCATCCCAGTTTCAGAACCTGACTGTATGCAAATTAGTCTGTTCCTGTCCCAGTGCATGATGGGAACAGGGCAAACCAAACTACAAAAGCCAATTCTTACACTGGGAAGGAAACAAGCTCCCGGGGACCGGTTTCTGGCATTACAGCCGTCTTCGGCCCGGTTTGCTTGAATCCTGATGGTGCAATGAGCAAGGGTCTCACATCTGAGAATACCCTTCCACGCTTAGGGTGGACAAAAATATTTACAACAAGGGGTGGTGAGGGACAGAGTCTCTGAATTAAGCAGAAAGCTCTCACCCAGTCAAGAGATCAGGGCTAGATCCAACACCGTTTTTTAGCTCACTGCACCATCCCAGTTTCAGAACCTGACTGTATGCAAATTAGTCTGTTCCTGTCCCAGTGCATGATGGGAACAGGGCAAACCAAACTACAAAAGCCAATTCTTACACTGGGAAGGAAACAAGCTCCCGGGGACCGGTTTCTGGCATTACAGCCGTCTTCGGCCCGGTTTGCTTGAATCCTGATGGTGCAATGAGCAAGGGTCTCACATCTGAGAATACCCTTCCACGCTTAGGGTGGACAAAAATATTTACAACAAGGGGTGGTGAGGGACAGAGTCTCTGAATTAAGCAGAAAGCTCTCACCCAGTCAAGAGATCAGGGCTAGATCCAACACCGTTTTTTAGCTCACTGCACCATCCCAGTTTCAGAACCTGACTGTATGCAAATTAGTCTGTTCCTGTCCCAGTGCATGATGGGAACAGGGCAAACCAAACTACAAAAGCCAATTCTTACACTGGGAAGGAAACAAGCTCCCGGGGACCGGTTTCTGGCATTACAGCCGTCTTCGGCCCGGTTTGCTTGAATCCTGATGGTGCAATGAGCAAGGGTCTCACATCTGAGAATACCCTTCCACGCTTAGGGTGGACAAAAATATTTACAACAAGGGGTGGTGAGGGACAGAGTCTCTGAATTAAGCAGAAAGCTCTCACCCAGTCAAGAGATCAGGGCTAGATCCAACACCGTTTTTTAGCTCACTGCACCATCCCAGTTTCAGAACCTGACTGTATGCAAATTAGTCTGTTCCTGTCCCAGTGCATGATGGGAACAGGGCAAACCAAACTACAAAAGCCAATTCTTACACTGGGAAGGAAACAAGCTCCCGGGGACCGGTTTCTGGCATTACAGCCGTCTTCGGCCCGGTTTGCTTGAATCCTGATGGTGCAATGAGCAAGGGTCTCACATCTGAGAATACCCTTCCACGCTTAGGGTGGACAAAAATATTTACAACAAGGGGTGGTGAGGGACAGAGTCTCTGAATTAAGCAGAAAGCTCTCACCCAGTCAAGAGATCAGGGCTAGATCCAACACCGTTTTTTAGCTCACTGCACCATCCCAGTTTCAGAACCTGACTGTATGCAAATTAGTCTGTTCCTGTCCCAGTGCATGATGGGAACAGGGCAAACCAAACTACAAAAGCCAATTCTTACACTGGGAAGGAAACAAGCTCCCGGGGACCGGTTTCTGGCATTACAGCCGTCTTCGGCCCGGTTTGCTTGAATCCTGATGGTGCAATGAGCAAGGGTCTCACATCTGAGAATACCCTTCCACGCTTAGGGTGGACAAAAATATTTACAACAAGGGGTGGTGAGGGACAGAGTCTCTGAATTAAGCAGAAAGCTCTCACCCAGTCAAGAGATCAGGGCTAGATCCAACACCGTTTTTTAGCTCACTGCACCATCCCAGTTTCAGAACCTGACTGTATGCAAATTAGTCTGTTCCTGTCCCAGTGCATGATGGGAACAGGGCAAACCAAACTACAAAAGCCAATTCTTACACTGGGAAGGAAACAAGCTCCCGGGGACCGGTTTCTGGCATTACAGCCGTCTTCGGCCCGGTTTGCTTGAATCCTGATGGTGCAATGAGCAAGGGTCTCACATCTGAGAATACCCTTCCACGCTTAGGGTGGACAAAAATATTTACAACAAGGGGTGGTGAGGGACAGAGTCTCTGAATTAAGCAGAAAGCTCTCACCCAGTCAAGAGATCAGGGCTAGATCCAACACCGTTTTTTAGCTCACTGCACCATCCCAGTTTCAGAACCTGACTGTATGCAAATTAGTCTGTTCCTGTCCCAGTGCATGATGGGAACAGGGCAAACCAAACTACAAAAGCCAATTCTTACACTGGGAAGGAAACAAGCTCCCGGGGACCGGTTTCTGGCATTACAGCCGTCTTCGGCCCGGTTTGCTTGAATCCTGATGGTGCAATGAGCAAGGGTCTCACATCTGAGAATACCCTTCCACGCTTGGGGTGGACAAAAATATTTACAACAAGGGGTGGTGAGGGACAGAGTCTCTGAATTAAGCAGAAAGCTCTCACCCAGTCAAGAGATCAGGGCTAGATCCAACACCGTTTTTTAGCTCACTGCACCATCCCAGTTTCAGAACCTGACTGTATGCAAATTAGTCTGTTCCTGTCCCAGTGCATGATGGGAACAGGGCAAACCAAACTACAAAAGCCAATTCTTACACTGGGAAGGAAACAAGCTCCCGGGGACCGGTTTCTGGCATTACAGCCGTCTTCGGCCCGGTTTGCTTGAATCCTGATGGTGCAATGAGCAAGGGTCTCACATCTGAGAATACCCTTCCACGCTTAGGGTGGACAAAAATATTTACAACAAGGGGTGGTAAAGAATTGGCTTGGTAGTTTAGTCTGCCCTGTTCCCATGATGCACTGGGCCAGGGACAGACTGATTTGCATATAGCCAGGTTCTGAGCTGGGATGGGGCAGTGAGATAAATAACGGTGATGGATCAAGCCCTGATCTTTGGACTGGGTAAGAGTGGTCTGCTCAATTCAGACACTCTGTTCATCACCACCCCCTTTTGTAAATCGATTTTGGCCACTATAGGTGTGGCAGGGTATACTCAGACATGAGTCCCTTTCTCACTGCTCCATCAGGATTCAAGCAAGCCGGGCCGAAGAGGCTGAAATGCCAGAAACCGGTCCCCGGTAGCTTGTCTCCTTTCTGGTAAAGAATTGGCTTGGTAGTTTAGTCTGCCCTGTTCCCATGATGCACTGGGCCAGGGACAGACTGATTTGCATATAGCCAGGTTCTGAGCTGGGATGGGGCAGTGAGATAAATAACGGTGATGGATCAAGCCCTGATCTTTGGACTGGGTAAGAGTGGTCTGCTCAATTCAGACACTCTGTTCATCACCACCCCCTTTTGTAAATCGATTTTGGCCACTATAGGTGTGGCAGGGTATACTCAGACATGAGTCCCTTTCTCACTGCTCCATCAGGATTCAAGCAAGCCGGGCCGAAGAGGCTGAAATGCCAGAAACCGGTCCCCGGTAGCTTGTCTCCTTTCTGGTAAAGAATTGGCTTGGTAGTTTAGTCTGCCCTGTTCCCATGATGCACTGGGCCAGGGACAGACTGATTTGCATATAGCCAGGTTCTGAGCTGGGATGGGGCAGTGAGATAAATAACGGTGATGGATCAAGCCCTGATCTTTGGACTGGGTAAGAGTGGTCTGCTCAATTCAGACACTCTTTTCATCACCACCCCCTTTTGTAAATCGATTTTGGCCACTATAGGTGTGGCAGGGTATACTCAGACATGAGTCCCTTTCTCACTGCTCCATCAGGATTCAAGCAAGCCGGGCCGAAGAGGCTGAAATGCCAGAAACCGGTCCCCGGTAGCTTGTCTCCTTTCTGGTAAAGAATTGGCTTGGTAGTTTAGTCTGCCCTGTTCCCATGATGCACTGGGCCAGGGACAGACTGATTTGCATATAGCCAGGTTCTGAGCTGGGATGGGGCAGTGAGATAAATAACGGTGATGGATCAAGCCCTGATCTTTGGACTGGGTAAGAGTGGTCTACTCAATTCAGACACTCTGTTCATCACCACCCCCTTTTGTAAATCGATTTTGGCCACTATAGGTGTGGCAGGGTATACTCAGACATGAGTCCCTTTCTCACTGCTCCATCAGGATTCAAGAAAGCCGGGCCGAAGAGGCTGAAATGCCAGAAACCGGTCCCCGGTAGCTTGTCTCCTTTCTGGTAAAGAATTGGCTTGGTAGTTTAGTCTGCCCTGTTCCCATGATGCACTGGGCCAGGGACAGACTGATTTGCATATAGCCAGGTTCTGAGCTGGGATGGGGCAGTGAGATAAATAACGGTGATGGATCAAGCCCTGATCTTTGGACTGGGTAAGAGTGGTCTGCTCAATTCAGACACTCTGTTCATCACCACCCCCTTTTGTAAATCCATCTCCAGATATGAGCGCTTCTTGCTGAGCAGATTTCGTTTTGGTTTATATCACCTGTTGTTAGCCGTACTGAGTGGAGCCCATAGAGGGCAAGTGTTGCCACCTTGCGGCTGCGACAATAAGTCTCCGCAAGATGTGGCACACGTTTTATTTTTATGCACATTTTATTCGAGACCACGGATATATTTTTAAAACCTTTGCTTAAGAAACTGAACTTTGTGCAAATCAAGCCAGCACTACTATATCTTCAAATGATGCACTGTGATAGCACTTTCTTTATCTGCAACTTTTTAAAAACAGCCCAGAAAATCAGAAAAAGCATGGAAGGCTAACTCCCAGCTGAACTGTATTACCCTAGTAAATATGTCTCTGGAAAAAAAAGTATACTTACATTTGACCATGATATCATATACTTTCTCTGTGATTATCTGTTTTTACTGTTTTTACTTCTTTTGAATATGAATTGTATATATATGTATTTTTCTGTACTTTTATGACTGTATTTCCGACAGTCGAATAAAGAACTTTGAATTTGAATTTGATTTGGGTAGAAAGCAAAAGAAACACAATTGATGGATTGAATATAGAACAAACCAAAACATTCACTTCCAGTAAAAATATATGGGTTAAATCCATTATTCTTTTGCTCACCATGCCACCCCATTTTAGTCCTGGCCATATGCAAATCAGTCTGGACCCTGTGCCTCATGGGAACAGTCCAGCCCGAACTGCCAAGCCAGGTCCGCCCTAGACCAGAACAAGCATCCTAGGACTGAATTACCTAAGCACTACTCAAACACTCTATGGAATCACACTGTCACTATTGTTCAGTCACTTAATGTCTCATATACTACTCATGCACTCATCCAATCACAAAAGCAGAACTAATGCTCTATGACAATAAATGTCCTCTAATGCAATTATCCAGACTTTACTCATACACTCATACAACCAAAGAGGCACTACCCAAACTCTCTCACAATCACTCAAACACTATCTATACAGTCATACAATCAACCAGGCCCTATCTACACTCTCTTGCTACCACCCAAACACTACTCCTATATTTATTCAATCACAAGAGATCCATCAACCATCAGGGTCTTGCGGGCTGAGTATAAGAAGTCACTTGCCATTCGCAAACGTGCTGTCAAGAAAAGCGTATGGGAGTCTTTGTTAGATCCAGAGATATTAAAAAACAGCTCAAAGTTCTGGGAGATCATTAATAAGCCCATATTTGATCATCCTAGTATTTCTAATGTGGGCACTAACATCCCAGAAGAAGACTGGATTAACCACTTCAGCTGCATTTTTAAAGGCAACGGTTTGCAGGTACAATGTAGTCCAAATGAAAGTAGAGAAAAATCCTTGTTCTTCACAATTGATGAGGTAATAAAGGGAATAGAAGGTCTATCAAACAACAAGGCCCCAGGACCTGACGGTCTTCCCCCTGACCTTTTTAAATCTTGTATAACACTCTGGGCACCGGTCCTTACAGCTGTACTCAATGCTGCTGTGTCATGTGGATGCCCAAAATCATGGGGGGTATCCACTATTGTGCCTATTTTTAAGAAAGGAGACCGTAGTAGCCCTGCCTGCTACCGACCAATATCTTTAATAAACTCCGTGGTCAAAGTTGTGGGAGGAGTAATATTGAATAGATTGGTCAGATGGTCCGAAGAAAATAATATAATATCTTCAATCCAGTATGGTTTCAGGCCTGGACATTCCACGATTTCACAATGTTTAAACTTATACCTCATTATTGGGAAGTATACCAAGGCTCGAAGAGGAACGATCCACATGGCGTTCATGGATCTTTCCTCGGCTTTCGATTGCGTGAGTCGGGGGAAGCTCTGGGACGCCATGGTAAAAATGGGTGTGGATCCAAACCTAGTTGATTTGCTAGATGACATGCATTCGGACATCAAAGCAAATGTCAGATTCACCCAAGACCTAAATGTGACCAAAGACTTTGGGGTACACCGAGGTGTCCGACAAGGCTGCATTCTGGCCCCGTTCCTTTTTAATCTATATATAAATGATTTGGAAGAGCATCTTTTAAGCACCAATACGGATTATCCGTATATTGGCCGTAGGGGGCTGCCAGTCCTGCTATATGCGGACAACGCAGTCCTCTTATCAAGGACAGCAAACGGACTTCAAATCTTATTAGATTCCTTCCACTCTTTTATGAAGTCAAGAGAGTTAAGTATTAATAACTCTAAATCTTACATAATGAAGGTCGGACAGGGAAATAAAAAAGTAAACTGCCTAAATGTAAATGGTGTACGTATTCCCACAACACATACCTTTTCCTATCTTGGGGTCCTCTTCGACAGTCAATTAAATTGGGGACCCGTGATTGAAAAAAAGAAGGGAGAGGTTACTAGGGTAAACGCGGCAATAATGGACTTCTCTAGGAAAGTGGGCAATAGTCCAGTTGCCGCCTTACTCCAACTTTACCAGGCCAAAAGTATTTCCACAGCCTGTTACAGCAGTGAAATTTGGGGTTATGTTCCTCTGGAACCCATACAGACTGTTGAAAATAATTTTTTGAAACAAGTACTAAGGGTCCCCAGGGGTACGGCTAACTTCTCTGTGCATGAGGAATTGGCGGTTTCCTTCGTAAGTGACAAGATTGCTGTCAATCCCATGTTATGCTGGATGAACTGTTGGTTAAATGACAACATACCACTCACCCAGCTTATTTTAAGAGAAACACTCACATGGGATAACAGGATGAAGGTTCCCTGGTTAAAGTATCTATATAAGTGCTTTGCTGATTTAGGTCGCCCTGAACTCTTTTTATCCCCTGAATCGATCACTAAACAGGATGTTATAACGGTCAAGAAAGCTTTTATTGACTCTAGAATCCAAGATAGGGAATCACGTGAACTAAAAAAAGAAAGTGTCCGTAATCACGTATTAGTTAAAAGCACCTTGCTCATGGAACCCTATCTATCTTGGCAAATGTCTAGTTACGACCGTTTTTTACTGATAAGGTTCAGGTTTAATTTGTTTCATTTTATGTTGGCTGTACCAAGGGGATCTCATCGTGGACATGTGCTGCCGGCTTGCGGCTGCGACGATAAGTCTCCGCAAGACCTGGCACACTTTCTGTTTTTTTGTCCCTTTTATGTTGTTCCGAGGAAACTATATTTAAAACCCTGTCTGAAAAAACTAAATTTTACACAATTTCGCCCTGCACTGCACTTTCTTCAGCTGCTAAGTTGTGAATACACCTTGTATATATGTAGTTTTTTAAAATTGGCCGTAAAATTTAGAAATAGTATGGAAGGATAAAAATACTAATATATGAATTGCTATCACCTCTTTTTTAACGGACTCCGCAAATGTTCTGAATGCTTGTTGTATATTTGTCTTTTTTACGATCATATCATAATTGCACTTTACTTTTATTGTATAATTGTGTTTTTTTAATAGTAGTGTAAATGCTTTTATGGTTGTCAATACGAACAACCGAATAAAGTTTATTGACTATACTTGTGTAACGAGGTGACCGGGACAGTACCTAACACTGAGGGCGGAGGCAGAGAAGTATCCTGGTGGTCAGTAAATGATGAAGATGTCGTTAATCCTTCTTCACAGGACGATTCCTTTTCCTGGCACAGCACGTCGCAAGAAATACAACGCGGCCCCTTTAACTGGCCCACGGAACAGGAAGCCGGGACTGCCCATCGTGACGTGGCCTTCGCTGCATTGGTTAAAGCCCCGAAACCCTGGAGATCGGGGTGTGACGTCACCGACTGGGGAGTAGGTGCTGGAGAAGCCGAGGAAAACGCCACGCCAGGACGAGAAGCAGACGAGGTACACGCCACGCCAGGACGAGAAGCAGACGAGGATTCCGCCGCGCCAGGACGAGAAGCCGACGAGGACGGAAGCGGAGAGGCCCTGACTGAAGCAGACGTGCCAGGAGGCCAACGAGACCGCGCAGCGCCGTGCCACACGCCCGCGGGAGGTGTGTGGCTACGACAGGTACGGGAGAGAGTCTCGAACTGGGTGGGAAGGCGGGGGCCTGTGCCTGCGGTAAAAAGCCTTACAAAACCCTAGAACCCAGCACTTCCCTTTTCCCTGATAATACCCTCCCTCACTTTTTATTCACGTAAACTCGGAATTACGTAAAACGCACTTGAAGGTGTCCCTCACTCCCTTGGTACCCTTGGCAGTAAACGTAGAGGACGTGACAGTAAATTGGTCCTTTTCTCTCTTTTGTTTCCGGGACAACCACTGAGAGAGGCCTCTCTGAAGGAAGCGCTATCCTGACACCAGAAGTAGGAGAGGAAAGGAATACCCCTCGACAGTCAGCACCACGGATCCTGCCGATTTTGCAAGAGAAAGACTAACCTTACGCAAAAAGAAACTTTATGTTAAAATAAAACCCTCCTTACCAAGACATAGTGTTCAGTCCATTCCTGACCCGCCGTTACAAGTGGTGTCAGAAGTGGGATTGCCTGACCCCCACCAGCAGACCCTGATGGATCAAGTCATTAAACATTTAATCGAAGGACAAGACAAATTGGAATGGGCCATAAAAAATCAGATCTCTGTAGCCGACGCAGACAGAGAACTATTCAAGACCGCTCTTACTGCCCAGATAGAAGGTCTACAGAAGGTAGCACAGACCCCAGTAGTGGGAGGCGAGCGTAGGGCCGGAAGTCCCCATCCTTCAGGAGTATCGCTACAAAAATATGTTCCTGGGGAGGATCCTGATGCCTTCCTCTCAAACTTTGAGAGAGCTGCTCAAGCGTGTGGATGGCCCCCAGAGAAATGGCCATTCTTTTTAGCTCCTTTGTTGACTGGGGAAGCTCAGGCCGCCTACCAGGTGGCAAATCATGCTGGAAATACACCCTATGTAACAATTAAGGAAGTTATCCTGGATCACCTGGGATTAGATCCCGAGGCCTATCGGGTCCGCTTTAGAAAGGAAAGAGGAGTGGCTGGGGAAAATCCCAAAACCTTGTATCTAAGACTAAAAATGGCGGCAGAAAAATGGTTAAAGCCCGGCCAAAGAAGCAAAGAGGACGTTATGGACAGCATAGTCTTAGAACAATTCATGGAGGCGTTGCCTTACGGTACTCAAAGGTTGCTACGCCAACACTCTGGGTTAACGGTGGCCCAAGCGATTGAAATGGCTACCAATTATGCACGAGCTCAACCCAGAACTTTTGCTTGGGACTCTGAGAAAAACAGCAAACTGGCGGTAAACCTGAGAAGTGACAAAAAGAAACAGGAGATACCCCCTCCTGCCAGACCAAAACCGTTGAGGCTGGATAACGTCCCATTTAAAGGACCCCAGTGTTTTGACTGTGGGGAGTGGGGACACATCGCTCGGATGTGTCCAAAGAAAAAAACCGACAGAGGAGCCCATGGAGGTCGGCTACATTCCCCGAGCTGTCATGTACTCAGCAGAAATGGGTCCCTCCTTCTATGTACGTATTAGGATCAACAACACCAATATAAGGGGGTTGTTAGACTCAGGGTGCCGGCAATCAGTAGTACAAGAGAAATTGGTTCAACCTACCCAGATTATACCTAATGAGAAAGTGCACATAAGATGCGTGCACGGTGATGTACGTCCTTATCCTGTAGCGCAGTTAGTCATAGAACCCCAGAATAGACCCCCTGTGAAAGTCAAAGTAGGGGTCATATCCACACTGCCTGAAGATATCATCCTGGGCGTTGATAACCCCGACTTTATGACTCTCTTCCAAGATAAATTGTCAGCCCAGCGCCAGACAGCTACCACGTACCTGTTAAAGGAACCATGGGTAATGGATAGAAATTTCCGTTTTGCCCAGGCCAATGACTCCACACTACTGAATGCTTGGGAAGCAGCACACTCTGCTCAAACTCTCCCTTCCCCAACGTATCCCAGATTCATAATCCAAAAGGATTTATTGTACAGAGAAGGAAAGGCAGGGGATGACCTTCAGTTGGTAGTGCCATCTGCCTTTCGTGAACAGATACTTTATTATGCTCACTCACATCTTACAGCAGGGCATTCGGGGGCAGAGAAAACCACCCAGAACATCGTACGACATTTTTTTTGGCCAGGACTTTACAAGGAGGCGGAAATGTTTTGCAAGAAATGTGCAATCTGCCAAAAAAAGAACTTGACACGACCTCAAGCTGTCCCAATGCAACCTATGCCCCTCATGGGAAAACCGTTTGAAAGAGTGGGGATGGACCTTATCGGTCCATTACCTCGAACTACCAGCGGGCATACATATGCTCTGGTCATAGTTGATTATCATACTAGGTTTCCTGAAGCGTTTGCATTAAAAGCTCCTACCACCAAGAATATAGCGGACAAAATGGTAGAGTTGTTCGCGAGAGTAGGATTCCCAAAAGAAATCCTTACCGATCAAGGGACCCCATTTGTTTCAAAACTAATGAGGGAAGTGTGTAAACTGTTGGATGTTCACCAAATTAAAACCTCAGCTTATCATCCTCAGACGGATGGCCTCGTGGAGAGGTATAACCGTTCATTGAAAACCACTTTGAAGAAAATGCTTTCCGTAGAAAACAAGGATTGGGACAAACTTCTACCACTAGCCCTGTATGTATTGAGGGCACAAGTGCAGAGTAGTTTAGGATGTTCCTCCTTTGAGTTGTTATACGGAAGGCAACCCAGGTCTCTCTTAGAGATAACCAAAGAGGCTTGGGAACAGGAAGGCTTTGAGGAACAAAGATCTCTCCTAGAATATACGCAGCAACTGCAGTCTAAACTGGGGAAACTCAGGGATTTGGCCTATTCCCATGCAGAACAGAAACAACAAAAACAAAAATTCTACTACGACAAGGGGAAAAAGTGGCGCACGCTTGACAAGGGAGATTGGGTGTTGGTGTTGCTACCCTCTTCCACCCAGAAGTTTAAAAGCGAGTGGTTAGGCCCCTACCCCGTAATAGATACGATAGGTCGAACCACCTACAGGGTCCGACTATCTCCCTCTAGAACCCAAACCTTTCACATAAACCTGCTTAAAAAATGGATCGGTCCTCCTCCTAAAGCAGCCCATTTTGGTCTACCAGTTTGCAAGTCCCCAAGTACTTTAGACCAGTTGCCCATCAATCCAGAGCTAACGAAACTAGAGACGGAGGGGTTGTTACAGACTCTCAGACCCTTTTCCTCCATATTTTCGGACACCCCTGGCCTAACTCACCTGACAGAACACCATATTCAGACAGTGGAGGGAAAGGTAGTCAAGCAGCGACCTTATAGAATTCCGGCCGCTAGGAGAGAGGATGTAAGAAAAGAAGTCAAAGAAATGCTTAAGTTGGGAGTCATCAGGCCCTCTCATAGTGATTGGTCATCCCCCATAGTAATGATACCAAAACCAGATGGGTCCACTCGTTTTTGTATGGATTTTAGGGCTTTGAATGCCATATCGGCCTTTGATGCATATCCTATACCACGAGTGGACGAGCTAGTAGAAAGGATTGGAGAAGCAAAATTTATAACTACACTGGACCTTACAAAAGGTTACTGGCAGGTGCCACTGAGAGAGGAGGACAGGAAAAAAACAGCCTTTTCTACTGCGGAAGGGCTCTACGAATTCAATGTACTACCCTTTGGATTACACGGAGCACCTGCCACCTTTCAAAGGCTAATGAACCGAGTCCTCTCTGATCTGAACCAGTATTGTTCCGTCTATCTAGACGACATTGTAATATTCAGTAAGACATGGGAGGAACATTTGGGACATGTTCATAACGTCCTACAAGCTCTTGATAAGGCAGGGTTGCATGTTAACGCAAAAAAATCACGAGCAGCCTTCCCCAAGGTGAGGTACCTAGGATTTCTACTCGGTGAGGGTGTCATAGCTCCCCAAGAAGAGAAACTCAAGGCGATTATGCAGACCCCCTTTCCATCCTCCAAAAGGGATTTGAGAGGATTCTTAGGCCTTATAGGCTACTACAGATGCTTCATTGAGAACTTTGCTGCTAAAGCCAGTCCCTTGACAGACCTCCTTAGTAAAGCGTCCAAGCCTTCACAGTTGTTACGACCATCAGAGGAGGCTAGGGAGGCGTTTGAGACCCTCAAAGAGGCGATCACTTCAAATCCCGTGTTGATACCACCTGACTTCACCAAAGAGTTCTCCCTAGCTACTGATGCCTCTGAGGTGGGGATTGGTGCTGTGCTGTCCCAGGAAGGGGAAGACGGTATTGAACACCCGGTGTTATTCCTAAGTCGCAAGCTGCACCCCAGGGAGCGGAAATACCCTACAATTGAACGGGAATGTTTGGCTATTAGGTGGGCCGTAGATAAACTAAGGTATTATCTGGAAGGTCGTCCCTTTGTACTCTATACAGACCATGCGCCATTACAATGGATGCAGCGGAATATGTCCCTCAATCCTAGGGTTCTCAGGTGGTCCTTGTTTTTGCAGCCCTTCTCTTTTGTAATCAGACATCGCAAGGGGAGGGACAACGCTAACGCTGACTTTTTGTCTAGATCGCCCCTTCTCCCCGATCGGGAGAATCCAGGGGGGGAGGTGTGTAACGAGGTGACCGGGACAGTACCTAACACTGAGGGCGGAGGCAGAGAAGTATCCTGGTGGTCAGTAAATGATGAAGATGTCGTTAATCCTTCTTCACAGGACGATTCCTTTTCCTGGCACAGCACGTCGCAAGAAATACAACGCGGCCCCTTTAACTGGCCCACGGAACAGGAAGCCGGGACTGCCCATCGTGACGTGGCCTTCGCTGCATTGGTTAAAGCCCCGGAACCCTGGAGATCGGGGTGTGACGTCACCGACTGGGGAGTAGGTGCTGGAGAAGCCGAGGAAAACGCCATGCCAGGACGAGAAGCAGACGAGGTACACGCCACGCCAGGACGAGAAGCAGACGAGGATTCCGCCGCGCCAGGACGAGAAGCCGACGAGGACGGAAGCGGAGAGGCCCTGACTGAAGCAGACGTGCCAGGAGGCCAACGAGACCGCGCAGCGCCGTGCCACACGCCCGCGGGAGGTGTGTGGCTACGACAGGTACGGGAGAGAGTCTCGAACTGGGTGGGAAGGCGGGGGCCTGTGCCTGCGGTAAAAAGCCTTACAAAACCCTAGAACCCAGCACTTCCCTTTTCCCTGATAATACCCTCCCTCACTTTTTATTCACGTAAACTCGGAATTACGTAAAACGCACTTGAAGGTGTCCCTCACTCCCTTGGTACCCTTGGCAGTAAACGTAGAGGACGTGACAGTAAATTGGTCCTTTTCTCTCTTTTGTTTCCGGGACAACCACTGAGAGAGGCCTCTCTGAAGGAAGCGCTATCCTGACACCAGAAGTAGGAGAGGAAAGGAATACCCCTCGACAGTCAGCACCACGGATCCTGCCGATTTTGCAAGAGAAAGACTAACCTTACGCAAAAAGAAACTTTATGTTAAAATAAAACCCTCCTTACCAAGACATAGTGTTCAGTCCATTCCTGACCCGCCGTTACAACTTGACTATTCAATCACAGACTTACTATGCATTGACTGATACTATCATTGCATTCATACAATCAACAAGGTACTACACATTCACTCATTCAAAAGACAAATGCTACCCAAGCATCTATACTATCACTCAGGCAGTACCCATGCATTTATCCAATCACTCAGCCACCACCCATACACCCGACCAATCACCTAAACAGAACCTATAGATTCATCTAATCACCTAAACACTCCTCATGCACTCATGCAAACACCCAGACACTACTTATCCATTCATTCAATTATCCAGCCTGTACCCTTGCACTTCTCCACTCATCCAGGCACTGCCCATAAAGTCATTCAATCACCCAGACAGCACTGACATACTCATTAAATTACCCAGGCTATACTCATACATACAATCAATCTCTCAGGCACTGATCATGCACTATTACAGTCACCCACATACTATCCATGCACTCATCAAATCAGCCAAGCTGTGCACGTGCATTCACCCTATCCCCCAGGCACTACTCATACACTCTTACAATCCCTCACACACTACTTATAGGCTCATTCAATTGCACAGACAGTACTTATGTGCTCAAACAATGTGGCGCCGCGGCCAGGGTGACTGACTCTGGAATCTGTGGATCATGGTTCGATCCCCAGGGCCGGCGGCAGATTAGCCCAGCACCATGTGACTCTGGGCAATAGCTTGCTTAATCTTCCCGACGGCCCCCAGCGCCTAGAGACCCTTAAGGTTGATTGTGCGCTTTACAAATGTGGATTATTATTATTAATAAGGCAATATTCATTCACTCAACTAACTTCTCAAACAGTAATCATGCACCCATCACATATAGATGCACTATTACATTTATACATCAAATCCGTTTCACAAAATATAATTGTTGTATTTTTAACCAGAATAGGTGGTCCCAAAAGAACTTTTAAACACTTTTTTAGAGCTATTTAAATATTTCCTAGGTTTCTTTTGTGGGTGTATTTTTTATATTTTTGGGGAAAAAAACATATATTTCAATCTGTGAAGCATAGTGCTTCCAAAAAAACTGTGATCACGAGGCTGGAAATCTAACAAACAATGTAACATTTGTTTCCTATTAGAAGAGTAATAATAGCAGAGTTTAATTGCTCACCAACAGATAAAATGGTTTAACACTTGTAGTGCACTCCAGTATCTGCCTTCTCAGGGAAGATCTAAGGCTGTGGTGCTGTGAGTACAGCTGTTCCAAATGTCAAAAGCTAATCTAATTTGCCTTGTGTGGCTTGGTCCCTCTTCTCTCTAGCCGTATCTTCCCTTGCAATACATTTTGGTCGCATATCTTGACGATATCCTACAGTAATATTTCTTCTCTTATATTCTTGACAAGACCTTGCTGCATAGGGAGCAGGTGACCCTCCTCGCATTCACCTTTTTCTCACATTCAGAGATAGAGAAAGATTGTCCAAGCGATTCTTTCTTACCTTTTTTTCACAAGTTGTTCAACCTCTTCAACTTTTTCCTGCTGTTCTTCTTCCTGTAGATGTGGAGATGCCATTTCCTTTTTAGAAACCAGCTGGTCAACACAACCAAAAATATGTCTGGAATATAAAATGGTGTCAACAGATGCAAACACACAAAAGAAGAAAGAAACAGGAGTTGGATCTTACTTCTAACAGAATGAAAAGCTTTTTGACCAATTAAAAGCTTTCTTTCCATGTGCAATGACATCGCAACAGGGTTGGATCTTCATTGCATAAACCTAATATTAGATCTCCTATATCCAACCGCTCATTGGCACAATGCAGGATCTATCAGAGGGTCAAGTTAGTGTCAGTTAGTTGGAAAGTGACTGCACATGACTGCTGGGGGATGTCCGGGAGATCCAACTTCCCACCCTATTCTCTTAAAAATTCAACAGGCCTCTACTATCCAATCAATTACAAGTTAAATTAAATACATTACAAGTCAAGTCAAGTCAAAATATGCTTTATTCGAGATTTCCAAGGGTGGTAGGATTGATCACGAGGCCAGGTTGGAGCACTAGCAGTGGTGGGGTTGGTATTGTGGATCTCACCTTTTTTTACCCAAGACCAGTTGGTGCTCATCTTGGTGGGAATAGCTGTGTAGAAATTCTTTATTTAGATATAACGCAGATATCTTTAAAAGAGGATTACATAGTTCACGTTGTATACAACTTATTAAAAATAAAAACAACAAGACAGTCAATTAGCCAGGCATGATAAAAATAGGGGTCTTCCGCATCCTCAGCCTCCTGGGTCCATAAAAAAACTTTTTTTTATTTTTTATTTTTTATTTTTTTTTTATAAAGGATAAAAACCAGAAGAAAAAATAATACAAAAGTTAAAATCTAATATACAGGGAACTTCACCCCATTTTCTTTACTCTCACTGAATTGGATATCAAACAACTAAAAAACGACCCAATTCTCCTAGGGGTACTACTCATATTCTTTTCGTTTCATCCCCCTAGAAATTTGGGATGTATCGTAAGGATCATTAAGTAATAAAAAGGAAAAAGGAAATAAGAGGGAGGATTTAGCAGGACCTCTTTTAGTTAAAATTACGATATGCTTGCTGGATGAACTTTGTAAGTCTGATATTCAAGTCAGTGTTTTCAGGGTTCAGAGCCACAATGATGGCTTGCCTGCAGGTTCGGGCGCCCAACCTATTCCATTCTGCTTTTAGTTTGCACCTGCGTTGGAGGTTAAAGGCTGGGCAAAGGCAAACCACGTGTAGCAATGTTTCGGCTGTTTTACCGCACCCTCTGCAGGTTAGATCTTCCACTGTCCGTCTCCAAGGAGGTAAATCTTTCAGAAAACGCCAATCACCCATTCTAATGGCTATAAGGGTGCGTTTTAGATACAGTGGATATGTGCAGGAAAAGTAAGCGGCGGGGAGTAGCCGACTGTAAGAATTTACAAGGGCTCAAGAATGGCTGCGTTTTGAGAAGAGTGCTTTGTCTGTGATGAGTGATCTCATTCTTACACATTTTTTGATGGCGATTTTAAACGCTGTCTGACTGGGGTTAAGAGCCCATAGGTCACCTGCTGACATTTGTTGAATGTAGTCCTTAAAAAGGCGACCAAACGTTCCACCTGGATTTTTCTGGGAGATTTCCAGCCAGACTAGAGATTCTAGTGAGCCTGGGTTAGCCTGCCTCAGCTTGTGACACAAGTTTAGGTATGCACCAATATTGAAAACCTCATAGTTTGGTAGCCCCATCTCCAGTCTTATCTGTGCAGCAGATGCAGAAGTTGGCAACTGGAGGACCTTTTTATAGATTTTGGTGGTATGTTGGTTTAGGGCCGTGTTCAATTTACCCTTGAATGACTCTATCCCGTATGATAGGGTGGGGCCGATTTTCGCTCTCAGGACTTCCAGGAGGGGCGAAAGGGTTGGACCTGAGAGGTTTTTCGAAAGCTTGGTTAAAGATACTGCAAGAGTCGTGGCTTTAACTGCAATCTCATGGCGCTGTTTTAAAAGGTTGCCCCTTGAATCCAGGTGGACACCAAGATATTTATACGATTGACCAATCGCGAGGCTTATGTTGTTGAAAGTCCACCCACCGCAGACATGTCGTTTCTTCCCAAAGGGGACTACTTGGGTTTTCTTTAGATTGACTTCTAATTGATTCGCTATTATGTAGCGAAGCAGTGTGTCAAGGAGCCTTTGCAGCCCGACCTTGGTAAGGCTGAAAAGAACTAGGTCATCGGCATATAACAGATTACTGAGTGCCGTGCCGCCCACCTTTGGAGGATGACTATTAGTTTCATCCAGGGTCTGTGACAGATCAGCTATAAACAGATTAAAGAGAAGGGGGGCCAGCACGCATCCCTGTTTTACACCTCTCGTTGTCATAATTTTCCGGGAGAGATGCGTGCCGGACCCTAACTTCACTCGTACCCAGGTACGAGAGTGAAGTTGAATCATGGCCTCCAGTAGTTTGTCAGGGATCCCCCACTTCCTTAGCTTTTCCCATAGAGCCGCCCTAGGAACCCTATCAAATGCTGCTTTGAAATCGACAAAGCAGCATAGCACTGTCCTGGATGTTAGGAGTGCTTTGTCGACGATGGTTGACACTGCTAGGAGATTGGTCATAGTCCCTGAGTTGGCAACGAACCCCGTTTGATTCATCGGAATCCGGTTGTGTTCCGTTGCCCAATGCTTCAGGTCCTCCAAGAGGAGGCCTGCATAGTGCTTAGCCTCAATGTCCAAAAGAGCTATGAGTCTGTAGTTGTTAGGGGCAGCGCGAGATCCTGATTTATAAATTGGATGTATTATTGCACCCCGCCATGAGTCTGGGATGGTTGCGGTTCTCAGGGCGTAGTTGAAAAGGTTTGTTAGAGTTCCTGACCAAAAAGCTACATCAGATTTGAAAAGGTTCTGTGGCAGGCCATTTGGGCCCGGTGCTCCATCTGATCTTGCTTTAGTCACAACCATCGCTACTCTGTCTTGGGACACCTGAAGATCCATATTGAGTGGGCTTGATGGCTCAATGGGTGTGCTCCGCTGGGTGCTGGCCCCGATCACGGTCTCTCTCAACGGACCACATCCTATGGGTCCTAGATGTTCTGGGGAACTGAAATGGTCTGTGAGGAATGATGCCCATTCAGACTCTTGGATATTTGCTGATCCGAAGCTGGTGGTGCTCGGATTGGTGTGGTTTATTAGGGCCCAGAACTTTCTTGGGTTTTTGCTCTTACTCTCCCACACCAGTTTGCACCAAAATTGATTTTCGTGGTTCTGTTTGTCTTTGAAGGTCGCCAACCTAAATGACTTTTGGGCAGCTTGATAGAGATTTAAACATTCGCTGTTCCCAGGATTTTTTGCAAGTGACCGCAGGGCCTTATTCCTGGCTTTCTTAAGTAACTTTGACTGTAATGAAAGTTTGAAATTGTGAGGCTGAGTTGTCCTTCGGGCCTGCTGTATTACTGGAAAACAGTTAGTCAGATGGGAGCACAGCGTTGTCCATATTACGATAGGGGATATATCTTGATCGTTTCCACCTTTTATACGTTCCATGCATACCTGTAGGATAATTGGGCTGATATCATCGCTCCACTTAAGGCGCTTAAGATTTTCCGTATATGTTCCCAGACACGCTGAGGGTACGGGTTTGTGCTTCACTGTGTTTGTGTTAAGGGATATGACCTGGGGTCTGTGGTCACTTTCAGAACGTGGAAGGATACAGAAGCTGGTCAGACAATGAAGCAGGTCCGCGTTACAGATGGTGTAATCCAGATAAGAGTGTTTGCTACCGTTAGACCAGGACCAATTCGGGGGGATATCCCCCGAAGACCTGCCATTCATTACCAGGTAGCCGGCGCTGTAGAGTTTCATCACACAGATCTCACCCAGACCGCAATAGGCTTGATTGGTTGGTTTGATTTGTGTCAAGGCCTCAGTAATGGGGAATAAGAAGGGCCCGTCGGTGTCTGCTAAGTCCCCCTGGAATAAGTTGGTGTTAAAATCCCCCGTGACAATGCAGTCTGAGTCGGGGTGTTCCGCAGCTATGTCGCTCATTATTTCCGTTAGGCGTGCCAGGTGATCTTTTTTTGTACGTGTATTGGGATTGATATATACATTAAAAAGAAGAAGTGGGCGCTGTTTTCGCCACGAGTTAATTTTAACCCCGAGTAGCCAGTCTTCCTTGATACTTAATCGTGAGATTGGGCCTTTTAGGTTATTTGATATGTATATTGAAAGGCCACCTTTGGCATGGCCGTAGCGGCTGTCCCTGAGTGCGGGTTTCCATAATTCAATATAGCCAATGACAGGAAATCCTTCTGTAGCCCAGGTTTCCTGTAGGGCTATTACGGCATGTTCGCATAGGAAAGAAAAAGTGTCAGGGTGCGTAATTTTCTGATGGAGGCCGCTAATGTTCCAAGAACATATAAGAAAAATTGGATCAGCTTCTGGAATTGGAGCGGTTGTAGATGGAACTACTGGTGGAATTGGCATTGCTTGGAGTTTGTGGTTATCGGCAGAAAGCTCTACTTCGGAGGGTCAATCTGAGCTTTTGGTTGACAAGGTTGCTGGAAGCCATTCCCAGCCTAGACTTGTGTCGACGTTGGAGACCACCGTTGGGGGAATATTATGTAGTTCCTCGGATCCTGCCGCGTTTTTTAAGATCGAATACGGTCTGAGATAGGGCGCTGGTCTGGTAGTACCAGCATTTCGAGTAGGTGTCGGCTGGATTAGTAGGGAGGTGGGGTAACCTGGAGTGGAATATGGATACACTCTGATGCCCCAGTCCCGGAGGGTGGTCTTGTGGTTCAAAAAGACTCCTGCCCAGCTGGCCGACTTGAGTGACACTAGCGTTACCTCGGACGGTTGGGTGCCTCTTGGTGGGAGAAATTCGATAGATTCTATGTCCTCCGATGCCAGGCCTGCGAACCCTGGGATGCCTTCCACGAGTTTTATTATGTTAGATCTGTTGAGGATATCTTGTCGACCCCTTGATTTATATTCTGGTGCCAGTAGGATGTGAAAGAGTGAGGAATCATTTTTATTCTCTTCTTTGGGTATGCTTGGGGCCGACTTGTTGATTTTATTAGTAGACAGGCCTGCGTCTGTTTTCTGCACCTGTTGCATTGGACAATTAGGAACCTTCAATGAAGGATGACTGGTTTTGTGCACAGTTGTTTTTTGGGTGTAAATTGTTTTTGTGAAATTCATTCTTGTTTTTACAGTGTCCAAGCGTGGAGGGGTTGTGACTGACATTGGGTTAGATTTTATTAAAGTAACTGTGGGCCCTATTGGGCTTGGCTCAACAGTTTTGGTCATTAGATTTTCCACAGCTATGCTTGCTTCTTCGGTTGCTGTTCCCGTAGCTGGTTCGGTAAGATCTTGGATACCCCCCAAGAATGGCTGGGTGGCGCTTGCTGGTGAATCCCCTTTTAATTTGGGGGCACTGGGACTTGTTAAAGTTGGTGGGACATCCGTCTCACTTATGGCTTTCTTATCAATTGCCTTCGCAAAGAGGGGAAAGAAGTCCTGGTGTGCGGCATTTGCTTTGGCTCTTGTTTTGTTTCTATGTTTGCGCTGTCGTTTGCGCTCTCTCTTGCTGCATGGTGGCGGGGGGGCTGACAACGCTTCTGATTTGGAGGGTACCAAGGCCACTGGGCTGGCCATTAACCTGGTCACAGGGTTATCCATGCAGGTTGTGTGTCCGGTGGAAGCCCCGGCGTTTTCACTCGTCACTTCAGTTCGGTCAGAACCCGTTGTTGCTGGTTGGAGGTGCCCGCTTTTTGGCTGATCGTTTAGCTGGTTTGTGCTTGGTTCTGTGCCACCACTTGGCTTAAAGCCTTTATTAGTAATGGACCATGGGTTAGTAAAGGCTTGGTCCGTTACCGATGGTCTTTGCTGTTGCAGACCAGAATTTGTGGATGAGTTACCCCCCTTCAGCGACTTAACTTCCTTTATGACACTGGATAGAAAGTCTGGAAGTGAAGAAAGTGAGTCAATGATTGGGGAGCAACAGCAGACAGACTGTACGAGCTTGGTCGAGGCTTGTGCTCCTAATATTAAGTTGTTCAATTTGTCGAGTTTGTTATCTATCCCTGCCGTGAACAGGGCTAGAGTGTTCAAAAGGTCGACCTGCACGTCCAGTTTGTCCGAATGATAATTTAGTGCGTTAACTGTTTGTTGAAACGTTAGGAGGAGTTGTGGCCAGACTCCGGTTACTGTTAGGTCTTCTTTGTTAGAGTTAATATTTGGCGTATGATTGGGGGAGTTTTGGGTGTTTTTGAAAAAGAATGACAGATCCGCTAAGAGCTGGTTGTTCGGATCGGTTTTCTTGGCTGTTTCTCGAGGGGATGATATTTTTGCTGCTGGTGGTGAGAATACAGAGTGCTGAGGACTTGGCACGACGTTGTCTATGCGCTGGGGACTTAGCGTGACCGGGAGCTGATTTAATGTGTTTATGACTTGGGGTGAATGGGACGTTTGGGGAGTGATATTGCGCACATGGGGATTTTGCACATGAATTTGTGCAAGAGTTGATTGGCAGTGGGGGACCATTGTAGGTTCATTTGACGGGGCGTGCTCTTGTTGAGAGGTAAGTGCAGGGGACTCTGATCTCGGTTTGTGATCTGAAAAGGAACTTGGGTTAGGTTGCAGGTCCACCGGGGAGGACTGGAGCGGGCATACTCATTGCTTGTCTGTTCCAGCGGATAAAAGTTGCTGTCCTGATTGCAACTGTGGTTGAAAAATGACTGCGGGGTTTTGTTTAGGGCTTACATCCCCTGGCCAAGCCGAGATAGAATCGTTGAAAGTTGATCCAAAGATATACACTCCTGGGGGTTGGACAGACTTTTTGGATTTCATTGACCACTGTAATGGGGATAACAGTTGTGGAGGAGGCACGCTTATTTCGGCCGGTTGGTCCGGAGCATCAAGCCTTGCTGCGTCCTGGGGCTGGAACTGTGGATGCGTATCCAGCGTGGGTGGTGTTTTCTTAAAGTAGGACAACAGGTTTGAGTGCTTCATGGTTTTTGGTATGTCCGAACTCTTGCCTTTCTGACTTGAGTGGCAGCAGCTGGTTGGAGAAGCTTTTACCGCTGTCACTATTTCCTCTGGACCCAGGAGGGTTGAATGGCTACCCGGATGGGGTTTCTCTTTGGGTGCTGGTTGTTTTGTAATCCTCCGTTTGGGTGCCGCTGTGGTCCTTCTTACCTTCCCCGATCTCATTGCCTCAATTAAATGGAGGTAGGGTAAGCTACCAAGGCTGATAAGAGCCTAAAAGTAGTCCAAAATAGTCCAAAAAAAGGGGGTTGCTATAGCCTTAAGTCTCCGATAGCTATGCAATGGTTCTGCTGTTGAGGAGTTGGAAGGGATTTAATAGCCTTGGAGCTCTGGCGGGTCTGGTCAATGTGTTCAGTCTGAGGGTACTGCCAGTTCAACCGGTACAGATCTCTCCGTCTGGGTCCGCTATGCTTGGTAGTGCAGTATTCCTTTCCTTTTTGCTCCCTTCCTTTTTGTTCCTTTATGTTCTCCGCATCTGTTCTCCACTATCTTCCGTTTTGATTGATCTGATCTTCGGTGGCTGCCCAGCTAGATGATGGGTAGCTATTTAAGTGGCACTGTGGCCCTTCACTGGGCGCGCTCAGGTGCTTTGTCTGCGCTTTAGGTACCTTTGGATGTGGCACCCCCACGCCCTTTGCTCCCTAACCAGCCCCTTCCGCCTAACCCACGGCCGCCCGCCAAGCCGCACACCTCAAGACTGGGCTCAAGACCGGGCTCGGAGTCTGAACACAGATGGGAAGTTGGTGTGTGTCAGACCGACTCAGCTTGTTAGTGTCCTGAGCTTGCTGGGCTCGCAGCTTGGCTGGCTGTCACTGGGCAGGCTCGGGGGAGGAAGGACGGCGTGGGGAGCAGCCCCAGAGCTGAAAAGGGCAGCCAGATACCTCACACGGCCGACAGCCAGGCCAGTAGGCGAGGTTGCGCGGGAAAACCGACACAGGGCGCCGCAGGGGAAGCTTGCTCGCCGGGCGGCCTTCTGGAGTAAATCAGTAGTAAATCAGGAGCAACACAAGAGAGACCTGGGAGGTACCTGGGTGGCTGTACAGGATGTACAGGGTTGGGGATCTCTCAGCAGCAGGCAGCAGTGGCTCTATGCGACGTGCGTGCGGTTCAGGGCAGAGGGGGAGGGCTTGTATCGCGTTTGTTAGCAGCTCCTGCTGCCGGTTATCCAGCCCAGCCCTACCACAGCTAACAGTGGCGGGGCGCCTCTCCACACCCTTACTCCCTCCCACACGCAATTAGCCGACTTACCGGCACACCACCGCCACTCTGCTGGAGCCCCCGATCCGGACCTCAATCGGCTCCCGGCTCCCGGCTCCCCGCTCCCTGACCGCACAGCTCGCAGCAGCCCAGCTGCACGACCTCAGCCAGTCTCCGCCCACCTCACACTCACCACACCTGCCCGTCGGCACGTCCGGGTAACAGCCGCACCTTCCGTCAGTAGGGCGCGGCCTCGGTACAATTCTGCAAATCCAGGAACCGGCAAGACTTTTAGCGATCTAGGGAGTTCCAGCTATCCACCACCGGCAGAGACTATCCCTTTTAATGTTCCTTTTCTACGACCAAACTTTTGTTATGGTCAAGTTTATAACTCTTATGATGGGATGAAAAACTTGGGGTGGGGATGCTGACGAAAATCGGGTGACTTCATGGAAATTGAGGGCAATATGGCTAGGGGGGATATATCCGAGAATTTTGTGGCATCAACCATGGACGTAACAGCATGTCCAAAAGAAGTGACTATTGATGGGAAGAATGTGAATTGGAGGGGGGACAGTCGGGTGTGTATGGAAAGTTTGGGGGGTGAAGAATCGTCCATATTAAATACTACTGTTATCCAGGGAACTGATGTTAACTCTGTGGATATTGCTGTAGACCACGAAGGTAATTGTGAGAGTCTGGCCAACCTTCCACCTATGCCAGCCGTTGAGGTGGGAACTAGTGATGGCCCTAGCCCGGGGAGGTTTTTCTCGTGGAATATCGCGGGGCTAGGTACTAGACTATTGTCCCAAAATTGGATAGATTTTGTCAACGGGTTTGAAATGTGTCTATTCCAGGAGACATGGGCTTGCGATCCGATCTTCCTCCCAGGCTATTTAAACTTTTCTATTCCAGCGAGCAGAGGCCCTAGGGGTCGACCTATGGGAGGTTTAACAGTTTGGGTCAAGCAAAGTTTACAAATTAAAATAAAAGTGCTTGACCTGGGTTGCAAGGATATCCAATTGATAAGAATGGCATCGGATAAGGGGGGTCTGATAGATATTTACAACATTTATGCTAGGGGTACCAATGCCGGGAATTCTCCCACCCTAGAGGCCCTGTCCACTTTCCTTGAATCACAGTCCCTGGGAAATAGAGTGGTTGTGGCTGGCAATTTAAATAGGACCTTCGAACCGTTGGAGAATACGGAAAATCCGATAGGGCAAGAGGAAGATGTCCAATGGGGTGTCCCGAATCTAAATCTTGCACCAGTCAAACGATGGACAAAAGACATATTGCTATTAAATGCATTATGCTTGGAATATGGGTTGAGGGCCCTTAATGGAAGGACAAAGAGCGACCAGGGAGGCATTTGTACATTCGGCAATGATCATAGTAAAAGTAGAATAGACTATGTCATTTGTAGCCTTAATTTATGGCATGGGATAGGTGATATGGAAATAAAGGGTAGATTGGAAAGCGATCATAATCCCCTTTGTGTCACCCACACTTGGTGGACGGCCACGCCAGACAAGTTACAATTGCGTAGTGAAGTATTACCTGCTATGACCAATGATATGCGTAGAGTCAACTGGCCAAATGTGCTGGCGAATGTAGCGTCCATGGACTATATAAGCTCCGAGGTGGATACTGCAATCGCCGCCATGGAGATAGCAAATCCCGTAATTCCTGGGTCCGCTTTAACGACAGCCATACATGATAAGTTCTTTTCCCTTTTAAAACCACATTTCATGAGATTGACCAAGGCAAATAGAAAAGCCCCACTGAAAATGGCTAGATGGTTTAATAGGCAGTGCAGGTTAGCTAGATTGGAACTGGGTAGGGCAATCAGAAGTAGGGACAGGGTTTTGATCGGTGTAGCCAGAAAACACTACAATGTTAGTATCCGCCAGGCTAAGAAAAAGTGGGACGGAGAATATTGGGACGAATTGCTGGAAGCCTCCGGGGCAAGGGATTCCAGACTTTTCTGGAAAATTGTGAAGTGGGGCCGAGGTGGTACCCCAAATAACCCAGATAACAACGTCGATGAGGCATCCTGGGTTGAGTATTTCAAACCCCAGTACCCAGAGAACAGGGAGAATGTGGTTGCAGAACCAATTCCAGTTGTATTTTGCAAGGAAAGTTTGTTTTCAAACAAAGAAGCAGAATTGGTAATTTCCTCTCTGCAAGGGGGAAGGGCACCGGGTTTAGATGGGATACCCTCTGACATATTTAAAAATGATAAGGTACGGTGGGCCAGGTATGTGACCCTACTGGGAAGCGCCGTAGCTAAAGGGGCTATAATCCCAGAAATATGGAAGGGGGCAATAATCATACCTATCTACAAGAAAGGTGATTGGTCACTCGCGGCCAACTACAGGCCTATAAGTTTTATTGCCACTGTCCAAAAAGTGGTGGGGAAGATGGTGTCAAACAAACTTATGGACTGGGTAGAGGAGAACAATGCTCTTTCCCCTTACCAGGCAGGTTTTAGGCGGGCGACCAGCACGGTAGATCAAATATTCCGTTTTACTATGTTGCGGTGGGGGACGGTGCTTCTTGGTGAGGGCAGCCTATATGTCGCTTTTGTAGACTTGAGGGCTGCCTTCGACCTGGTCCCAAGGAACAAGCTTTGGGCAGTTTTGAATGGGATAGGGGTCCCACCTGAGTTGCTCACTCTGATAATGCGACTCCATGAGTGTAACTTAGCCAAAGTCCAATGGGGGGTGAACGGGGAATCTACTGTCGACTTTCCTGTCGAGCTGGGTGTACGGCAGGGATGTGCAATGGCACCCCTGCTCTTCTCCCTATTCATTAATGGAATTGTGGATAGGATGTTGGACGCAAGTGTGGATGCACCTTCGCTAGCGGGCATCAGGGTCCCGATCCTGATGTTCGCTGACGACACCCTAATTGTGTCCAAAACCCCAGCTGGACTGCAGCGCGCCCTAAATATATTTGACACTTTTTGTAGGGAGCATGGCCTTGAAGTTAATGCTGGCAAAACTAAGCTGATGGTTTTCTCCCAAAGGCGTAGACCTCGACCAAGGGTATCCCTGAACAACATCGAGCTCGAGGTAGTAAATGTTTTTACCTATCTTGGGGTTGAGATATCGAGCAAGCCAGGTTGGTCTCGCCATATAGAAAAGACGGTATTAAGACATCAGCAGATTGTAGGGGCGCTTCGGTTAGAGCAAGCAAAATCAAAAACTAGGCCTATAAAACCGGTCCTAATGGTCTATGATGCCAAAGCTTTAGGGTCAGCCCTATATGGGGCAGAGGTATGGGGTTTTGAGAGGTTCTCTACTCTACAAATATCAGAGAATAGGTTTCTGAGGGGAATTACGGGTCTCCCCCAGAGTGCACCATTAATCCCGCTTGGCCTTGATCTAGGGAGGAGATCGGTTAGTGACCGTGCTCGATTAAGGCCTATCCTCTATTGGAGACGGCTTTGGACAACCCCAGAGATCCGACACTATGCTGATGGGTTTTTAGCCTTAATTAAATCAGACACTTTCCATAAAATATCATGGTTGAAGACACTCAGGGTTGTTCCTGGTGAGCTTGGTCTCCCTAATCTTTGGAAAAATCCCTCTGGGGAAGTATTCCCAAGCAAAAATACCATCAAGACCATCTATTGGGATTACGTAGAAGAAAGACTATGGAGAAGCACACAATCCGAAACAATGGGGGGTAGATTTCTGGAAATTAAAACGTGACCTGTATTAGAACAATACTGGGACAGTATTTCTGTCCCGATAGACAGGAAGTTATTCTTCCAGCTAAGGTCAGGCTCCCTCCCCTTGAGATAATTGACGGGTAGGTGGAGGAGTTTGAATACCTCATGCTGCCCGGTGTGTGGTGCACTTAACGAAAGCATAGCCCACTTCTTATTTTTGTGTGAAGCCTATGAAATCCCAAGGAGAGCATGGCTGGCCCCAGTTTGTAGAAACCTTGGGGTATCTAGCGGTGTTGAGGGGTTGAGAATTATTCGTACCTCCACTGACATGCCCATTGTGCTGGGAACAGCAAAGTACTTGGGGTGGGCATGGTCCATTAGGCGGAGGGCTTTATCTCCCAACATGAATTGAAATTTTTATACTACTTTTTATCATTTTTCTTGTTAAAGCTTGCACAACTGTTCAAAATGTATTTTTATGTATGAAATATGGATTTTAACTACTATGTATTTTAAAATGTATGTTTGTGCTTTTATGAGTCTATAACTCGAATAAAGCTTTACAACAACAACAGCTACTCCAACCCCGAGAGGCTACCTTTTCCCAATAAATTTCTTTTAGAGCACTTTTAGTAGGAAATGTTGTTCCAACTGGGTCTGACCAAAGCGAACCCAATCCAAGTTCATTCAAGATTGCTTTCAAGGATTTAAGCGACCTGTTTTTATGGAATATATCCGCTTTGATGATATCTAGAAACCCCTCAGCGTAATGGGAAAGTTCAGGCGTAGTCCAGAACCTTCTCCAGTACAAAATCGGTCAGAGTCTGACCAAGTCTGTAATAGCTTTTCTACCTAAGTCGTACCTGAGGGGCAGCAATGGAGTACTTTTCGGGACACCAGTTATAGCCCGGAAAAACTTGTTTTCTGAGAATTGTAGGGCATCCACCTTCTCGAAACCCAATAACTTAGCACCATATAGTGCAGAGCCAAGAGCCTTTGCCTCATATACCTGTAAAGCAGGCTTTATAGGTTTCGTCATGGACTTTCTATGCTCAGAACTGATAGCACCTGATAGTTGCCTGTGCCTCAATGTAGCTATATCTATATGTTTGCTCATTCCGTTCTTATTTGAGATATGAATACCCAGATAAGTAAAAATGTTCACCACTTCTAAAGGCCGACCATTCATAATGATTTTAGATTTAAAACTGGAATGGGGATTAAAAATCATAAGTTTTGTTTTGGTCACGTTGACCTCCAGACCATGCTCACTGCAAAATCTATCAAAGATAGCCAATGCACGCTGTAAGCCACTTGGGGTTTTTGATAGGATGAGTGTATCGTCCCCGAACATTAAGATTGGTATTTTTGTGCCAGCTAATGAAGGAGCATCCAACTCCGCGGATACCATGCGGGATAAAACACCGTTAATAAACAGTGTAAAAAGAGTGGGGGGCATTAAGCAGCCTTGCTGGATGCCCCGCTCTACCGGGAAATCCGCTGTCACCAAGCCCTGTCCCCCCTACTGGATTCTAGTGAATGTTGCTTCGTAAAGCCACATTATCAGAGTCAATACATCATCAGGTACACCCAGTTTCTTAAGAACAGACCACAACTTCGACCGCGGCACTAGATCGAAGGCAGCCCGCAAGTAGACAAAAGCCGCGTATAGGCTGCCCCCACCCAGCACTGCGGTCTTCCATTGCAGTAAATTAAAGCGAAAAACCTGATCCACAGTACTTGTGGACCTACGGAATCCCGCTTGAAAGGGTGACAGAGCATCATTATCCTCAGCCCAGTCAAGAAGCCTGTTAACAATCACACGCCCTATTATCTTTTGTATGTTATCAATAAGGCGAATCGGCCTGTAATTGCCGGGCTGGGATCGGTCACCTTTCTTAAACACTGGTATAATTACTGCTCCCTGCCAGGATATCGGTACCTCTGCACCCCTAGCAATTTTGTTGATGAGGAGGCAGATGTACTTACACCAACGTTCTTTATCATTGATAAAGACGTCGGCAGGAACACCATCCATGCCTGGCGCACGCCCGCTGTTCACGGTACTCAAAGCCACCAGAATTTCTTATAGACTGAATAAATTATCTTTAAAGTGGGTATAATTTATATCCGCTGTAGATGTAACCAGTTTTTTCTCAGCATACTGAGTTCTAAAAAATGTTACCCACTCTTCTTCCGGGACATTGTTATTTGGGGGTTCAGGTGTCCCCTCACCACCCAATTTGACAATGCTCCAGAACAGTCTAGAATCTTTCTTATCACTAGCTCTTTTTAATATGGACCAGTGATGCTCATCCCAGGCTTTCTTAGCGTTTGCTATACTGGCTTTATATTCCTTTCTAGCGGATTGAATGGCCATGGTCTCCCTACCCTTTAGAGCAGTACCTAGGGCGTTTTGTGCATCCCTACAATAGGCATTATACCATTTTGCGTTCTTGGGAACTCTCACACCCTTGCTCTTCACAGGCTTTAGAAAGAGGTCTTTAATTACGGAAAAGAGGGTATCGTGGATTACAGCCTGGCTACTCAGCTCAGAACTGGAAGGATTAATTTGTTCCATGGCTGATATCGCTTTATCAGCTTCGATGTTGATGTTATCTATGGCCTGTTGATTAGTTACAACATTTATCTATCTCATCCTACGCATATCATTAGTGGGGACAGTTAGGGGTGGAACAAGGGCAGTAGGTCCGTTTGTCCTGTTGGGTAATGACCACCATTTATGCTTTATACACAGAGGATTGTGGTCACTCTCACTCCTCCACACAACCTCCATGTCACGTAACAGCGGCCAAAGTTTCAGACTACAAAATACGTAATCTATTCTGCTCTTGTGCGGCCCATTATCAAATGTCATAGACCCATTTTTGTCTCTTGACGTCCTTCCATTTAATGCTCTTAGACCTTTCTCAAAACATAAGGCATTCATACTAATCACATCCTCGGTCCAGCGCACAACTGGCTTTAACTCTAGTTTTGGGACCCCCAATGCCAATCCTCCTTATCCCCAAGGAAATCGTTGTCTATGGCTAAGGGTTCAAATGTTCGATTAAAATCACCTGCAATGACGATATGATTATCTTGGGAGTAGGTATCGAGAAGGGAGCCCAAGGCCGCTAAAACCCCTGACCTCCCACCCCTAGTACTCCTCACATATACATTGTAGATGTCTAATGTTCCCAGAATGTCTGAATTCATTGTGATTAGTTGAATGTCTCTATGACTAGTGTCTTTTATTTTAACGTCTAGTTTTAGGGACTGCCGAACCCAAATGGTTAGACTGCCCATTGGTCTTCCCCCTGGGCCTTTTAAAGCAGGCACAGAATAGTTCAAGTATCCCTGTGCAAAGGATGGTTCACATGACCAGGTCTCCTGAAATATACATAGGTCAAAAAAATTAACAAATCAAAGCCACTCTCCAGAGTCCTGTTTAGAACCGAGGCCTGCAATGTTCCATGAGAAGAATTTCCCCATATTGTCCACAATACCACCCGTGTCCGTCAATGTTCAGTTCCAGCTGGCATGCCTTCGTGGAAGGTAACATCAGTAACCTCTGCCCTCACCAATGTGTTCTCAAAGTTAGTATCAACTATAGAAGCAACAGCACACACTTCAGACTCAGGCTTTGTGGGGGAAATGAATGGTAGCTTGGTAAATTCATTCTTCTTGCTATTAACTAGAGGAATTGTGTCACCTATTAATCTTCCTTGGGACATGCAAGTAACATTTGTAAAACCAAAATCCTCGACAATGGAAGAATAGATTATGTTTGGTTCAGCCAGATCATTGTACACAACACTGCCTGCCCTCTCAAGTCAATCGCATTCATTCAGGTCTGACAGTGCCGCAAATCTATTTTCAACGCTGATTACCCATTCGCTAGGTTGTACAACCCTACCCCAGTTATTTTTTACCGACTTCCATTTTGTCTTTGAAATGTTTGGATTCACTGTGCTACCTCTCCTATAGAAAAAAATCCAAGGTTAGCGGAACAATCTCGGTACGCCTACGTTGGGGGGGGAAATATGTATCCTAGAAGCTTGGGGAGTACTTCTGGGCTTAGGAAATGCAAAACTACACAGTCTCCTTTTAATTTTTTCACGCTGTTCCCTATTCAGTCCACCCTTCTCGCCAAGTAATTTCCCCGGCTAGCTGTTGTTTTCCCCTCGGAGTTATCATTGTATTATTACATAGCCAGTGGTATGCTTTACTAATCAAAGAAGCAGTAGATTCTACTTGACCTGGTTTTAGGGGAGGTACATTGGCCAAGACCAAAACAAAAGGAGAGGCCTCTACAATAAGTTGGACTGGGCCTTTGTCTACACTCGTTCCTATGGAATTTGGTGGTAGATCTTTATTGACTATCACCTGAGCACCTTTGTCTACTGGGTGTTGAGTAGGAGGCGGCACTGGTATAACATCATCACTATCCCCTGTCCCACCCCTAGGGATTTTTGTAGATAATACAACTCTGTTTGCCACTAAAGTTGCTATGTTACCCACCTCCTCCACCGTCTTGTTTATCAGGCCCCCTAATCTATTTACTTCGGCTGTTAATAGGCCAATTTTGGTTACCAAAGGTTTAATTATAGATTTAATCTTTGAGTCAATCATACTCACTAGCTTTCTAATCAAATCATCACCTAATATCTCCTTCTCACCTTGTTCCCCATTCACTTCTATTATGGCTGTTGTTTTCGGTGAAGACGCTGTTCTTTCCCTACTGGAGAGTAACCCACCCCGTTTGCTCTGACTCTTTCTGCATGCTCTAATAGCTCTAGTTGCAGGCACAGACACAGGGGAAGGGGAATGATCTTCTATTGTGTTTGACTGCTCACCTGGTTCATTGTCTAGATTAGCAGCAGAGGACATATTTAAATCAAGGTTAACATTAGGGCTTATCTCAGTGACTGAAATATCTAAACTATGTACCAGTATCAGAACTTCTAACACAGTAGGATCTAGCAGAGAACTCTGCGTGGAGATGACAGGTGGTGAGCTCAAGCCCAACGAAATCCATCTTGTGTTATTTATTTTACTCACAACCGGAACCAGGTAGCTGTCTATAGTATTAGGTACAGATGAAGACCTTTGATTGGACATATTGAAGACAATTGGATAATAGTCAACTAGGAGTATCACCCCCAAGGCCAAGCAAGCAGAAAGCGTTTACCAATTGGATAGATAGACAGGGACTTTAGAGAAATGGTAACAAAGATAGTTCTTACTTAAGGGGTAATAATGATAGACTGCGACAGGAACAGGCAGGGATCCTGGCCCAGCCCGGTTACGGTCAGTCACGGACTGTCACAGACTGACCGCCCTATGTCCGGGCTTCGTCCGGCGCATCCCGCGCGCGTCCTCACGGGACGAGGGACCTGACGCTGCTTTATGCGCCTCCTGGCGCGCTCTGTGGTGGCGTCGGGGTTGTGCTCCGAGGGATCCTGGGGATTGAAGTCTTTTGTCGGACCGGCAGAGCCAAGCCCGGCCGGTCGTTTCTGGTGGTTGAGGGGCGGAGCCAAGCCCAGCCGCGAGGCAGGGAGCTAGGAATGCAGCAGTGAGCCCCGGTAACAGAAAACAGTGAACTTACACATTTAGGACTCAAGCTATATCTTAAAAAGATTAAAACAATTATGCCAAAATACATTACTAATACAATTAACATACTAACTAATTCATAAAAACATATTGAAAAAACAATATGTATTTATAATTAAAACATATGTAGTATATCATAAAACACAATATTCTTTGCTTAGATATACTGTTTCATGATAATTACATAGTGGTGATATTTTTGACAGCTCATTTAAGTCACATGATATTTTTAATTCAATATTCCTCATTTACTAAATGTGACAAATGTTACAATGAACATGGAATACTCATATGAAGATCTCATACATTGATAAAATATAAGATACTTTGTTAGCATTTGTTTTAAATATTAGTGATTTGCAAACTAGATACTTTTTGTGATTTCAATACTGATATCAGGGACAGTTAAATCACAGAGATATAAGACACAAAAACATACCACCTATATAAAACCATAATACTATCCTTAACAAAAAGTAACATAAAATAGAGAATCAAATACATACATTCAGGAAAAGGCTTCAGTTTTCCAATTTAATTGTCACTTGTTGCAATTAGAGAGAGGTGAAACTTCAAGATAGATTTAACAAAAATAAATGAAAATCTTGTCAGATTTGGGACTGAAATTCATAAAGTACCTCAGCCACCTCCACTAAGGTGAGATTTAAACTGGAGGCAGATTCCTATGTACTATAGGGAAACATATTTCAAATTGACTAACATTGAAAAAACAGGTACATCTCTTGGAATCTGATAGAAATTAGCAACAGCTGAAGAATAAATTGACCCGGCGTCAACCTCTGGCCTCTATTTGTTGAAAAACATCTGTAGTCTGTCCGAGATTCTGCATAGAATGACCTGCAGTGAGGGCAACTGATCCAGAATGAAATGGGGCACTTTCATTACAGATTCATATGGAAATATGAGTCAGGTCAGAGCATCTGAAAGGCTGAGAGGAACCAGGGCACATAACATACATAATCGCAAAGGTTCTTCTTAAATCTATGCTGTACTGTGAAAGAAAAGAAATAAATAAAAAGTGTCAAATTTCAAGAGACAAAAACAAGAGATACTCAATTAAAATGTAAATGGCAACAAATATATTGTATGTTTGTGAAGATGATTACAAGCAATGAGTACGGTGCAGGTGACCAGCCGTGCAATGAAAATCTCACATAAAGAAGAAATGTTGAGACAAATTCTAACATGAACAGTTTTTTTGTCCCAAAAGGAAGAATATATCTATGCAGTCTACATCTACTCAGGCCTAGTACTTTTCAGAGCAATAGAAATGAGGCAGCAAGGGGGATGGAGCTCAGCCAAAATGAAGAGCTCTGTCGACAACTGCTCCCTTACTCAGAAAGAGTGACTTCGCTGGTCCTTTTTTACTTTAAAACTGCAGAAAACTCTAATTTGTGTGCTTAGGACAACCTGATTTAGAAAAGGGGGTGGTGATGAACAGAGTGTCTGAATTGAGCAGGATTCAAGCTAGCCGGGCCGAAGACGGCTGAAATGCCAGAAACCGGTCCCCGGTAGCTTGTTTCCTTCCCAGTGTAAGAATTGGCTTTTGTAGTTTGGTTTGCTCTGTTCCCATCATGCACTGGGACAGGAACAGACTAATTTGCATACAGCCAGGTTCTGAAACTGGGATGGTGCAGTGAGCTAAAAAACGGTGTTGGATCTAGCCCTGATCTCTTGACTGGGTGAGAGTATTCTGTTTTATTCAGAGACTCTGTCCCTCACCACCCCTTGTTGTAAATATTTTTGTCCACCCTAAGCGTGGAAGGGTATCCTCAGATGTGAGTCCCTTGCTCATTGCACCATCAGGATTCAAGCAAGCCGGGCCGAAGACGGCTGAAATGCCAGAAACCGGTCCCCGGTAGCTTGTTTCCTTCCCAGTGTAAGAATTGGCTTTTGTAGTTTGGTTTGCTCTGTTCCCATCATGCACTGGGACAGGAACAGACTAATTTGCATACAGCCAGGTTCTGAAACTGGGATGGTGCAGTGAGCTAAAAAACGGTGTTGGATCTAGCCCTGATCTCTTGACTGGGTGAGAGTATTCAGTTTTATTCAGAGACTCTGTCCCTCACCACCCCTTGTTGTAAATATTTTTGTCCACCCCAAGCGTGGAAGGGTATACTCAGATGTGAGTCCCTTGCTCATTGCACCATCAGGATTCAAGCAAGCCGGGCCGAAGACGGCTGAAATGCCAGAAACCGGTCCCCGGTAGCTTGTTTCCTTCCCAGTGTAAGAATTGGCTTTTGTAGTTTGGTTTGCTCTGTTCCCATCATGCACTGGGACAGGAACAGACTAATTTGCATACAGCCAGGTTCTGAAACTGGGATGGTGCAGTGAGCTAAAAAACGGTGTTGGATCTAGCCCTGATCTCTTGACTGGGTGAGAGTATTCTGTTTTATTCAGAGACTCTGTCCCTCACCACCCCTTGTTGTAAATATTTAGGACAACCTGAGACATTTGGGGAGGCAGCTGAGGATGAGAGCAGACTGCACGCAAGCTTCATATCAATGGACACTACATTGGAGAGCAGGCCGGTGAGATGAGCAGCCTGAGGCAACGGTACCATCCACTGCGGCTCCTCACATCGCTGCGTAAATTGTACCACAGTGATTTAAATATTCTATCAAACAAGAATTAGTTTGTTTTACAGCAACTTCTTCTCACACATCATTGAAATGCAGCAAGTGTAGACGCTCACATGCATAAGTGGGCCTAGGGCAATGTACACACAGATCCCTTCATCTTTAACTTCAAAGGTGTTGTTCTGTGTTCGTGAAACAATACATATGTTATTACAGAGTTTGACTCTTTGATGTTTGACTAAACCTTTTTTGGTCTGTTAGTTCTTTCTTGGTGTGCTCATAATTTTGTGCTGAGTTTTATGTGGGGTCTTTATGAGGACCTCGGTGTGCTTATATGAAGTCTTGGTAAAGCGTCAGAGGTCATGAGATTGTCTGCAAGTGAAATGAATATGCAGCCACACCGTTCACACACAGAGATTACATATTTTTTGTACAAACCGAATTGTTAAATCAATACATAGGAGCTCATGTGTCTCAGAATTCATTCCAATTCCAAGCTACTCTCAATCAGATTACATTTTTGAAAACTCTACTTTCAATTGATTCTGCTTTACAGATTTGTGGTTCCGTGGTTCGCGAACTTGGTTCGATGGTTCCGGAACCCGTTCAATAAAGATCGTCGGAAATGGACGATTTTGGTGTCAGCAGACCGCAAATGACGAGTGTAGCGTGTCTGAGTGTTTTCGTATGAATCGATATAGGCGAACACTCTATATTCAAGGATTTAGCTTGAACCTCCGGGTTCCATTTTGTATACGGCAGCCATTTTGTGTGGTTGCCCTAACATAGGCCCGATAACTGTGGCCGAACGAGTCCTTGAGACACGTACGCCTTAGCTGACTCCTGGGTGACCTGACCGAACTGACTCCTTGCCCGAGGCTGACCTCGCTGAGCCAGTTCCTTGTTCAGCAGCTGGTCTGATAAAGATCAAAGAGCAGGACATGCCCGAGTTTATTGTATACTGCTCCCACCTTTCTATCTCCTTCCCAATCTGTTTCTGCCTTTCCTTTACGACATAATCAATGATTTGGGTTGAAGGTTTTATGATGGATTTGTCAGGCCTGATCGATCAGGAAACCTGGAATTCGCTTGGTCATTTCTGGTGGGCTGGACAACGGAAAATGGGATTGTCTGAAATTGTCGTCATACGCTTCTTTTGAAATGTTGCACTGCCATTGGTTAATTTATATGCACCGAATGTGAATTTGGAACATTGCCTAAGGCTTGATTTTTGGCATAAAAGACCATGCTCTGCTTATTGAATTTGTGCAGTCTCTGACGAACCACCCGTGTTTGCTTCGTAGATCTCTGTTCCTGGTTGCATCCAATAAACTTGGTCTTTGACGTCATCAAGAAGTATCCTGTGTCTCTGTTTGCCAAGACAGGGGAACTCGAAGGTATTAGGCGTTCTCCCTGATGCCGCTGGGTTCTAAAACCCGGTCCTTCAGTTGGCGCCCAACGTGTGGTGACTTCAGCGGTACCGGTCCAAGCCAGAGGTTCGTGAGAAGCTTTGTGTGAAAATTCTGGAGGAAGGCCAGCCACTTCATCGACCCCTGTATGTCGTCGTGGTCCGAAAGTCTTTGCTGCAAGGTTTCCCGCTTTCCGACGGCTACGAAGGACTGTTGCCCTGACTGTCGCTCTGTTTTGGAGCCTTAGACATTTGTAGAGCGAGACGATTGACGGGTCTTCTGGTGACGCCATCGACATTTAAGTTAAGTATAAGCGGAGCGTCTCCTAGTCCTTAGTTTTTTTGGTATCCTTTAGTGGATCGCTTTGATTTGGTACCTGCAGGCCTCAAAGCCAAGGGATTTGTGTATTCACGAGACTATCGTTTTTAGATTCCCCTTGTTGTTTCAAGCTAGACTAGTGAGAAAGATGCCTGGTTTTAGCAGTTTTAGAAATTTGTTTAGTTGTGGTTCAACAAGGGATTCCTGGTTAGAGGATTCAGGTCCGGTTCCTCCGATCGGAACTCCTACATACGAGTCGTATGTGAAACATGGTGTGGGCCCTATTAGCTATAATGAGATCTGGGTAAAATATACGAAGAATGACGGTGTCCTACAGTGACCCCGTTACAGTAGTTCTGGAACTGAAATTCTAGATAATCTTGAAGTGAAGTTGTTCAAGAAGAAAGCCCGGCCGGCGATGTTTGACTCTTTTCGCATATGGCGCAAAGAAGCCAAAGAGAAAGAAATGAAATTAGCGAAGAAAAATAAGAGAGAACGAGGTATGTCAATGGTCCAAGCTGCTATTGCGTACAGAGATAATGAAGAAGAACAAGAAAGTGAACAGATGCTTAGAGTGAGGAAGTTAGCGGTAGATAGATGCTACCCAGTCTTGCCGCCTAAAGAGCAGAAAGACGAGAAAGATCTTGCGAAAGATCCTTTAATGTCGCATCTTTTAAGTTCACCACCGCCCTATGCACAGAATGCTACGGCACCACCGCCACCAGTGGTGGCTGTACAACCTCCGGTTATTGTGCCTCCTGTGATTATTCTACAGCCAGCTTCTCCGTTGGCTACTGTTCCTTTAGCACAGCCTCCTCAGGGGCCGCCAACTTTGCCTTCTTCTTCGACTGCTACTTCTATGTTTGTCCCTAATACTCCTTCAGCTCCGATTCTGGATTCTTCTACTACTGTCTCGTCTTCCCTTATTCTCCCAACTACTCCTTCTCCTAGACAGTGGATGACTGCTGCCTTTTCTGGTTTTCTGAGTCCTTGGTTGGGACAATTAGGTATGTCTCCTGTGAGTGAGAGTAGACAGTCGCGTAGTCAGATGCCTGATACGGATGAACAAGTGTTTTTAGATCACATGGCACGTAGATGGGTTACGTACGCGTCCCAGTACGATCTTGAGGGTATCATGAATGTTTTTCGGCAATGGAAAGCACCAAAGCAACGGTATGTTTTTGAGATTATGTGTGCGTTCCTCCATGAACAATGGACAGACGAGGTGGGTAAAGCTCCTGAAGAGTTGTTCCGACTGCGTTCTGAGTTTGCAAAAGGAACGATTGTGAGTCTTCTCAACATCGAGAGAGCGGTGTCGACGTTGTTATCATTTTGAAATAATGCTTCTTCTGAACAGTTACTTGGGCCTGATTTGTCAGTTAGGAGAAAAGCGCATCAGTATCTGATGCGAGAGGTTCCTCCGGTTTGGAGACCTGCTGATGCGACAGCTGTTCCGCCTGTTGTTGCGCACTTTCAGCGAGTGTGGGTACATGTTCCATGGAAACGTGCAGAAGTTCTAGCACTTAAGCAGACTTTGCCTGATCGGCGGAAAAATCCAGCGTAGGTTTGAAGCACCCCTTCTTTTGACTACAGGTTGTAATGAGAATTTGCTGGGATTGGACTTGTTGAAGAGACTGTATGCGACTTTGTACTGTTCCCCGTCAGGAGTACATCTTACCTTGGGTGAGAGTGTGATCTCTCCAATGTATATATCGAAAGACTGTCTTCCATCGGAATTGTCTTTGTTACCAGATTCATTGTGGGCTACGGGTCCGAATAATGTGGGCCTGTTGGATATTCCCCCATATGTTGTGACACTGAAGGCGAATGACAAGTTACCGCGCATTCCGTAATATCGTATCTCGAGTGATGGTGAGCGTGCACTTTTAGCGATCATTTATGATCTGATCGACAAGGGTGTTATTGAAGAGACGCGAGGTAATGTGTGCAATTGTCCTGTTTTGCCTGTTCTAAAGAGAACTAACACTTCACAGCCTCCTGTGTATAGATTGCTCATTGATCTTCGTGAAGTGAACAAGTTTGTTGTTCCACAATTTCCTGTTGTGCTTGACATTACTGCGTTATTGACTCTGATTCCGGCTTCTGCCACCTGGTTTTCGGTGATCGACTTGAAGAATGGTTTCTTCAGCATCCCGATTGCCACAGAGAGTAGGGACATCTTTGGATTCTCTTTAGGAGGACAAAGTTTCAGCTTTAAGCGCACTCCTCAGGGCTATTGTGAGAGTCCATCGATTTACAGTCACGCTTTAAAGACACAACTTGATTTGTTGGTTTTCCCTGAAGGTGCAGCCTTCATCCAGTATGTTGATGATTTGTTAGTTGCCGCCGATACTGAGGATATTTGCAAGGACGCTACCGTGTCCTTATTACGCCATTTATCTGAATGTCATCATAAAGTCTCTCTCTCAAAGATGCAATTCTGTCGACATGAAGTTACCTATCTAGGTCACCTCTTATCGAAGGAGGGAAGGAAACTGACCCAAGAAAGAATTCAGGCTATTGCGAAAATGAGTGTTCCTACGACACAGAGAGAAGTACATGCGTTTTTGGGTATCACGTCGTACTGTAGACAGTGGATCCCTAATTTTTCCTTGCTAGTGAAGCCTTTGATAGCTCTTACTGTTAAGGATACTCCAAATCCTATTCCTTGGACTGACGAATGTCAGAAGAGCTTTTCTGAATTACGCAATGTGTTGTGTTTGGCTCCTGTGTTGGGCACTCCCGACTACAGTAAGCCTTTCACATTGTATGTTCACGAGAGAGAGGGATGCCCATTGTCGGTTTTGACTCAGCAGTTTGGCGATAAGCAACGCCCATGTGCGTACTTTTCGTCGACTTTAGATCCTGTAGCTAGAGCGTTGCCGAGTTGCTTGAGAGCTACAGTGGCAGCGGCTGTGTCAATTCGTGGATAACACGTTAGTGGTCATGGTTCCACATGCAGTGGATACCTTGTTAAATCTTACCAAGACACAGCACTTAACTAGTGCTCGGTTGTCAGGGTATGAACTTACGTTGTTAGCAAGTCATGTACACATAAAAATGTGTAATACCTTAAATCCCGCTACATTGTTGCCGATTTCGCTTGAGACAGATGATGATAATGAAGAACAGCACGATTGTTTTCTAAGAACCGAAGAAGAGACGAAAGGGAGAGTAGACCTCCGGGATACTCCTCTTCCTGACTGTGATGATGCTTTGTGGGTAGATGGTTCGTGTTTTAAGTTGCCGAATGGTGATACGACTGCAGCATATGCTGTGACGACTTTGCATACGGTTGTTGAAGCTGCAGGTACCCCACATAACTCAGTGCAAGCAGCTGAATTGATCGCACTTACGAGAGCCTGTGTGTTGGCGAAAGGAAAACGAGTGAATGTGTACACGGATAGTCAGTATGCGTTTGGTGTGGCTCATAGCTTTGGACGTTTGTGGCGTGAACGTGGATTTTTGACATCGCATGGGACGAAGATCCATTATGGGCAAATGGTGAATGAACTTCTTTAATCTCTTACGTTACCATTGCAAGTAGCGATTGTGAAATGCAGTGCCCATAAAAAGGTTACGGATGATGTTGGTCGTGGTAATACGTTTGCGGATGAAGTTGCGAAAGAAACTGCAAGAAACGTGATGAGTCAAATTTATTTTGCGGGTCCAGCGAGATGGGTTCCAGAGAAGAGTATGTGTGAAGATACCATTGAGAGCGTGAAATCCATTCAAGGTGAAGCCACAGAGAAAGAGTTGAATGAATGGAGAGAAAGTAAGGGTAGATTGGATTTGAATGGTTGTTGGACTGACTTGTCAGAGCATCAGAGATGATTGTTGCCTAATATGTATGTGCTTCCAGTCGTTACAATGGCTCATGGAATGACACATATATTTGTGAAAGGGATTTGCAAGTTGTTGGCTCCGGACTGGCAGAATGTGGGGATCCCCAAATGCGCAGAGAATTTGGTTAAGAACTGTATGGTGTGTTTGATGCATAATCCTGGTAAGGGAACTCCAACACCAGCTGGTCATTTTGCTCCTCCTACGTATCCGTTTGAGGCTTTGCAGCTAGATTTCATCCATATGGAGAGATGCAACAACTTGAAATATGTGTTAGTGGTTGTTTGCTCCTTTTCTATATGGGTAGAAGCTTACCCCCTTAAGGACAATACTGCTTTGTCCACAGCGAAGGCCTTGATAAAAGAGATTTTCCCGAGGTTTGGAATGCCGGGAATCATCTGGAGTGATAATGGGAGTGAATTTGTGGGTCAAGTTATGAAGAGAGTGTGTGAGGGTCTCGGAATTAGGCAGAAATTCCACCTGCGAATCACCCCCAATCAGCTGGTTTAGTCGAGTGCTATAATGGCACTCTTAAGTTAAAATTGGCCGAAATCCAAGAGAGCACTGGTTTACACTGGCCAGATGCCCTGCCATTAGCACTTTTGTCCACAAGAATGACTGTGTATTCGCGAATGAGTTTGAGTCCGTATGAGGTTGTGTTTGGTCGCCCGGCAAATATTTGGGGCGTACCAAGACCAACGAGGTTCAGTGACCTCGAGCATCCTGTGTTGCTTAACTACTTGCATGAACTGACAACTAAAATGAGTGTTTTACGCCAACAGGTGCATGACAGCCTTCCACAAGCTGCAGAACATCCAGGCCATTGTATTGAACCTGGATCGTGGGTTTTTGTACGTAACTTCCAGCGGACCAAGAACGAACAGCCCAGTTGGACGGGGCCCTACCAAGTACTCCTGTCAACAAGATCTGCGGTCCGAGTACGAGACAAGCGAAACTGGATCCACGGATCCCATACCAAAAAGGTACCTTTGCCCTTGCCATATGATAAGTGGGTCCAGGAGGGACTTGCAGACTCTGAAACGGAAGTTGTCCCACGGTTTATACCGTTCAGCGATGCTCGACTGATTGGAACAAGCTCAGAGAAAGAGAGCAACAGGATTTTGCAAGAATCAGTACCTCCTGCAGATCGATTGGACACTACAGAGCCTCACCTTTTGGTTGCTGATCAAGAATTAGCTGGAAAGAATCGCTATAATTTGAGACCGAGAGTTACAGACAAATAATAAAGACTAATAAAGGTTGATGATTTTTTTCGTTTGCAGGTTAACTCTCCACCAAGGATCAACTCATTTTTGTTTTTCTTGAACCGCCATCCGGTTATCGCTGCTAGGGTCGCGGTTGCCATCAGTCTTTGGAATGCAAGCCTGAGACACTAGGTCGAGGGTTCTGTTGGCCCGAGGCAGCCTTCCTGGGTTAGCAGAGGCATTCCTGAGCAGAAACAACCTACCACCACGGGCAGCACATTTAGTTTAGGATGGATTTCTTTGAGTTGGAGAGACCTGTACAGACACTGACTTTTAGAAAGCGAATATGCAAAATAATATTGAAAAAGAGTTTTTTGATACTATGTTTATTTTTACTATTGAGCTTTGTGATATTTATAGCTGGTTATGTAACATTTGTTTTTAAAATGACCTTTAATCCCACTGTGCAACCTACACCTTCACCTACTATTTCTTCTCATTCTTTTCATCCTTTGCCTGAGCATGAGGTAGTTAGACGATTGGAATTTGCTAACAATTCTTTCATCCAACTTTTGCACCAACACCAGTTAGTGATGAACACAACAAACTGCTGGATTTGTGGTTTGATGCCTCATACAACTGATGAAGGTATTCCTTATTTAGTCTTGCCCTTTAGTTTAAACGGTCAATGCAGCGTCGCGGCCAGCGCTACTTTCAGGGCACTACTTTTTTTTTAAAGTTATATTTTTAAATTTTTTTTCATTTTTATAGCCTATGTCCATCTGCACATCCTGACAGTTTCTACAATGTATCGGGTGTGTGGATTGGCGCTCTGGTTCTCGAGTTTACCTGGCTCAAAGGTGTGTGTTCTCTCTTTATAATAGTAGTATAGATTACAACATCCGTCTTTTCTTGGGCTTAAGTTTATTGGAGGATAAGCGGATCAGTTGCAATTTTAGAAAGTTTTTGAAGATACAGTTCCTCATTGTGTGCTGGGTTTGCAATGGTCCTGCAACTATCTCTTGCTTCAATTCCTTCAGTACATGGAAAAGCACAGTGCAAACATACTTAGTTTTTGAAGAAACGCTGATCTACTAAGATAACATACCTGGCATTGCCTCAAAAACTAGCACCTCCTTGACACAGGCATTAACAAACACCAACTACTTAACAAATAGCCCATGCTTTCCATGTCTGCTGTAGTTCACAGTGCACTTTTAATGTGTAGGATCTTTCTATGTTTGTCTAGACATAGTAACTTGTACTGGTGAACTTTCTTTATCTGCACTTCTCTTGCCTCTTTCTGCAAATCTCTTCTACTTTCTGCACCTCTCTGCCCTCTTCCTGCATGACTGTTGCCTCTTTCTGCACCTCATTTGCTTATTTCTGTACCCCTCTTACCCCTTTCTGTACCCTTTTCCCTCTTTCTGCACCACTTTTGCCTTTTCTTGTATCCCTCTTAGGTCTTTCTGCACCCTTTTTGACTCTTTCTGCATTTCTGGTATTTCTTTCTGCACTTCTCTTCCTTCTTTCTGTACATCTCTTGCTTCTTTCTGCACCTCACTTGCCTCTTTCAGAACCTCTGTTGCTTTTTTCTGCCGATCTCTTGCATCTTTCTGTACCTCACATGCCTTTTTCAGCACCTATGTTGGTTCTTTCTGCACTGCATTTGCTTCTTTCTGCACCTTACTTGCCTCTTTCTTTATTTCTTTTGCTTCTTTCTACACCTCTGCGGCTTCGTTCAGCAATTCCCTTGCTCATTCTCTACTTTTTTTCCTTCTTTCTGCACCCCTCCTGCCTCTTTCTGTATCTCTCCTGCCTCTTTGTGCACCCTCCTACCTTTTTCTGCACCAATCTTGCCTCTTATTGTACCTCTGTTGGTTCTACTACACTTCTCTTGCCTCTTTCTGCACCTCTTGTGCCTCCTTTTGCACCTCTCTTGCTTCTTTCTACACTTCTGTTACTCCTTTCAGCAATTCATCAGTAATGTCATCAGTAATGTCACGGACCATGTCATGAATGATGTAATATGTGATATCATCAGAAGTGGATTGCGGGCGCGCAAATTATAGTTAGTACAACTAACTATAATGGAGAATTTCAATGGTTTTATACAAACAAAATGTCTATCTAACTATAACACCCCTATCAAACTAAGGTTTTTTTCTGTGAATATCAAAGGCTTTTTAAATGCTAATTCCTAACTATAACTTGTCTGAAACCTATGGTTGTTTCAGTGAATTTCAAAGTTTTTTTAATGCTAATTCCTAACTATAACAATTCTGAAACTCTTGTTTTTTTCAGTGATTTTCAAAGGTTTTGTAAATGACAATTAAGGTCAATGTGTATTATTATTATTATTATTTTTTTATTTATTGATTTTTTTTCCATTTTTCCCCGTGGTGGTGGGAGACAGGTTAAACCAAACAAACATAAATCATACATAATTAATGCATAAGAAATTATACAATAATAATTGAAGAACATTATTAATTTGCCAACCATTTTTCAAATGGTGCCCAGTTCTTAGAAGCAGTTAAACCTCTTTTCTTTCCTCTGAAAGCCTAAACAGAGGTCTCTAGTTTGAACAAGGCCAACATCCTGGCCTTCCAATGACAGAAAGTAGGGGGTTCAGGATTTATCCATAGTGACGTAATACAAAGTCTGACCATGGTCAGAGCATTAAAAATAAAAGCTTGCAAATGTCTTGTTTTATCAGGGGCCGTAGAATATTCGTAGCCAGTAATTACCATTTCCGCTGAAATTTTAACTGAAGTTTGAGTAATCTGGGTAAGGAAAGTTTCAATTTGATTGATAAAGAAAGATAGATCCGGACAATTGTAAAACATATCAACAGAGTCTGCAGACGGAAATTTACATCTTGCGCAAAACGACCCTTTGCCCCCACTAACAACCCCCATCTAACAAGTTTTTTAGACGTATAATAAAGATTAAACATAGCCATATAACTTTGCGAGCGAAGAGTACCTGAAACCAAAACAGACCTGGCTAAAAATAATGGAAATTTTAAATCAATAGAAGGCACTCCAAATTTGATCGCCCACTTATTGTTCTAGTCATCTAAATCATCTGGAAGTTGAGATAGAAAAGACTGATATAAACTGCCAATTTTTAATTTCTTTCTTATAGATTCAACTATAATAATTTTTTGAGACATTGTTACATTTTGAGGGAACTTTTTATCCAGAAAACTTCTCACTTCTCAGTTCCTTCAAAAAAACAAAAGATGCCATCTGCCCGAGATCAGCTAAATCGCCAATCTCTTTCAAGCCGAGAGCTGTCCAGGTAATTGCCACCCCCTCTTGAAATATCATTGGAAGTAATCAAGAGGCATTTAGTGGGGTGTAATATTTAAGCTTAGGAATATGAAAATGGCGACAGACTTTTTGTCAAAACGAGAATAATGCCCACAATACCTTAAAATTTAGTTTTTTTTAAATAACTCGGTTTAAGGATACAAGTTAATACACCTTTTGTGGAATCTCCCAATGATATTGAATATATTGATGGTGAGAGATGTACCGGAAGCTCAACAGCATCACCTAATAGAGGAAAGGCGAAGTGTTGGACCATAGCTGCCCAATAATAATACATTAAATTTGGGACTGTCCACCCCCCACGATCCTGCGGAAGACAGGTCCACTTAGCCGCCTTCCTTGGTTTACGATATGACCATAGAAATCGTTGACATATCCTTTCTGCTTTTGTTAAAATTAAACTAGGAATTAAAAGTGGAATAGATTTGAAAAGATATACAAATTTATGGAGGACAAACATTTTAAGGATATTAAATCGGCCAAATAATGAAAGATGTAAATGATCCAGCCGCTGTAACTTATTATGAAGTGAATCAATAGTGGGAGAATAATTCAGATCCAGGATCTGATCTACATCAGGTGAAATTTGAATACCAAGATATGTTGCCTCCGTAGTTGTAGGAACATGAGAGATTGGCATAGCCGTAGATTGCAAAATTTGCATCTTTGCAATATTTAATTTATAGCCCGAGATTAGGCCGATTGAGCTGCCAGAGTCTCCAATGCTGGAAACGATTGGGCGACATTATCAGTTAAGACTATAATACTATAATATCATCAGCATATGCCAATGCCTTATATTCAATTCCATGAACAGTGACTGGAGTGATAGTCTGAGATTTTTCTATCAAACATAAAAAAGGATCAATGAATAGAGCAAAAAGAAGGGGAGAACAGGGGCGTCCTTTTCTGGTGCCTTTGCTAATAGGAAAATAATGTGATTCACTACCAGAAATATGGATTTTAGCAGTTGGGGATATGTACAAAGCTTGTAAAGCCTGAATAAACTCTGGTGCGTAGCCCTTCCAGCGTAAGACACCCCATAAATACACCCAGGAGACCCTGTCGAATGCCTTCTCGGCATCCAACAGGATCACCCCTAGGGCGGAGTTTGTGACCTTTGCCCAATCTAGCAGGGCTACAACACGCCTGATGTGGTCCGTCATTTCCCAGCCGGGAATGAACCCATGCTGGCGGATAGAGACCAAGGGGAGAATTGTTTGAGTTAAACGGAAAGCCAGTATCCTTGAGTAGATTTTGCTATCTGTGTTGTTAACGCTATCGGCCGATATGATGCAGGGTTTAATTCGTCCTTGCCTTTCTTTTTAAAAAGAACGATGGTCGATTGTCGCCAAGAATCAGGGACAAACCCAGTCTGGGCAAGACGGAAAACTAACATTTGCTGCTTAAATAAGTATGAAAAAGTTTTGTAAAATTCCAAATGAATAAGATTCGGCCCTGCGGCTTTACCATTAGAAAGAGATTTCATAGCAATTACAACTTCCTCCCAGCTAATAGGCTCAGCCAGAATTTAATTCTGATCATCTGTGACCTTCTGAGTGTCCATAGATTGAAAAAATTGGTGCAAACGAGTTTGTTGTTGTAGAGTTATATTCATATCTTCTGTATATAAGGTTGAATAAAAATCAACAAAGGCATTTACAACACCACTAGTTGTGTCTTGAATAATACCAAACTGATCTTTGACCCTAATGATCTGACTAGCTACAGTCCTTTGTTGTAAACGTTTTGCTAACACGTTACCAGAATTTTCGCCCAACTCATACATTGAGGCTCGAAATTGAAAATATTTGGTTGCTATATCTTTATAAAAAGGCTCTAATACGTTAGACTTTGCTATAGCAACTGATTTCAAACTTGCTGCTAGGTCTTCCCCCATACGGATATTAAAACCTAAATCCAATTTGGCTTGTTGAAGGGCTGCGAGTCTAGTTTTAACAGTTTGTCGCTCTGTGTCCCAGGCAATACCAACCGAGGCGGTGCTGCTAATAATTTCAAAGAACTCTGAGATCCAAAGAGTGAGTTGTTCCTGATACAATTTATCTAATAGGAGTTTCCTATCAAAATTCCATGGTCTAATTTGATTAATAGGACGATCCCAGGGACAGCTAAAGATAATAGGATTATGTTCAGATATAGTACTTGGGTTAATTTTGATCTTGACAGACCCTACAATTTGAAGAGAGGTAAAGACAAAGTCAATGCGGACCATTTTTATTATGGGGTATTGAATAAAAAGTATAGCCCTCTTGATTTGAGTGGTGATAATGCCATAGATCTGTCAAACCGTGTTCAATTAGAAGAATCCGGACGCCTTATAAACTTGGGGCTTTTGTCCAACATATGTGCTATGTTTTGTTATATCTAAGTGACTAGGGATATTGATATTAAAGTCCACACAAAAAAACATTGGATGGGGCCAGGTTAGTTAACTCTAGATTTAGACTCCTCAAAACCTGCGATTCGTCAAGATTAGAAGCATATATCGAGCAGACAGAGAACAAACGACCTTTAACCAATAACTCTGCTATTAACCATCTACCGAAATTGTCTTGCTTTACTCTTTTAACACGCCCTACCCCGGTTTTTAAGATGATAGCAACACCCCTAATTGTAGAGGTTTGTCGGGTACAGGCCACTAATTCATAACCCAAAATCTGAGATAAGCCCGGTTACCCCAAGGAATATGGGTTTCCTGCAGGCAGCTTATATCCACCTGCATCACCTGCAGCATCTTATGAAAAATCCTACGTTTTTTAGGGTCATTCAATCCGCAAATATTCCAGGCAATACCATGTCAATCTAGGAGCAGCCATAAAGTATGATCAAAGACAGACAGCCCTGGAGAACTGTTAAACATTTTATAGCACACATGATTGCAATCAAACTGTTTTTTAAAGAAAAATGAGAGAGTTGGCATCACATTAAATACATTTGAGAAACACAAACAACTGTCGATAACCTTAAATTCGGTCACCTCCGTCCACCACCACCACACCACCCAACAACCCACCCCGATTTTCCCACCCACCCCAGCTAAATGTGAACCCCCACACCCCTCACCCCCCATACTGAGCATCAGGGCATGGTCCTTGTGATGGTTGAATAAGCGTATCCTCACACTCCACTGAACCCACACTTTCCCCCTTTCCAAGAAGAGACCATATGACCCTAAAACATCAGCTAGAAAAAAGAATGCAGAATTTTATATATGCCCCTCAGGTCATCAGAAAAAGAAAAGAAAGGGAAGATGAAAAGATATGACTTCTGCCCTGCGTTTATCTAACAAGAGAATACATTGCCTAACTCAGGCTATATTGAGTCCAAAAATTCCTTAGCAGGTATCTCCGACAGAAAAAACTTTGTCTGACCCTTAAAAATGACTTTTAGTTTTGCCGGAAAAAGCAAAAATGCCTGGGCTTCCTTAGCCTGGAATAGAGGAATTTGTTGCCGGAGATGCCAGCGGCGAGTGAACGTCTCTAAACAAAAGTCTGGACGAACAAAGAATTGACAGTCCTTAGCAGATCGCTTCTTATTGGGTCTAGCGAGGTCAAATATGCGTTCACGGGCAAGGAAATTGTTAAAGCATACCGGGATAGCACGGGGTAGGGATTATTCGCAACTGCAGAGGATTGGTTTTTTTTATTAAGTGGAAAACGATGCGAGATTCCAATCCCATTGGGTGACCTCTGGGAAAGCATCGGAAAAAAGCTCCACTATAAACTGCCAGATTATTCCTTCTCGCCCGGTTTTCAAGATCTGAGAGCTTCCATAAAATGTCCTTACGTTGTTCTTTGACCTCTTTAACTAGATCTTTCTGAGTAACTGCAGCATCTTCAAGAGCTGAAATCCTTTCTTCAGCTTCGACAATCCTGGTGGTGGTCTCAGTGCAGGTTTTAATAACACGTCAAAGAGAGTTCTGCATTTTGCGGCAAGCCCCCTGGGTACACATATTTTCTTGTCTGGTTGCCTCTCTGTACATCATTATAGTTTGATAGATCGTTACCAATGAGACCTCTTCGGGGATACCCAACATGGTCTCGCTATTGCCTCCACATACATCCCACATATTTAATTGAAACTGTTCCATGGAGAAATCCTTCTGCAGATTTTGCTGAGTAGATTGGGATGGTACCTTAGTGCCAGGGGCTTTGCGGACTGTATCGATGTTCAGATCTTTTGAAGCCTCACTGAGACGCCAATCAGCAGAGTCACTTTCATAGTCCGACCACTGGAGCTCTGGGCGATCAACATCATCCTCCCCGGATAGAGAGTGATCAGAGACAGAATAAAAGTTATCAGCAGACTCGCTAAGCACAGACCCATAGTGTCGTGAGAACACTCTGTAGGCAGCTCCAGAGAAGCAGATATGTGGCTATTGGAAGACTGGACTACATTACCCAGCATGCATTGGGCTGGAGAGGGCAGAGGAACAGAGGGGTCTGGAGCTGAACCTGGATAAGAACTGCCTCTTTTGATAAACTGCTATGATTAGTTAGTGCAGGGAATTCAAGAAGGTCAATATGAGGGGGGGGGGGCTTCCAGAATTAGACAGCGCGATAATAGGTGCTGTTGAAGAAAGACTCACCCCCCTCTTTCCAACAGGGTCTCCAGACGTCTTTGAGTCTTTTCCTTGCACTGTATCAGGAGAGCCGGCATTTGTAGCAGAGGCTTTTGCCTTAGCTCCAAGCCTATCAAACATCTCCGGCAGTGTCTGACCCTTGGCAGTAATCAGAGGAATGGCAGTGGTTGTTGCAGGGATCACAGGTGAAGGCTTGTCCAAGCCTGCGAGGCGTGTCTTCTGAGCCCCAGCCGCAGAGCCCTTCGGGTCCGCCTCCTGCTGACCGCTGGTTGAACCGCGGGATTTGAGAGCGGCAGCCGCCGCTTTGTAAAGTACTTTCGGTGGCATCCTGTTTTTGAGAACCGGCGGCTTGAGGTGAGAACCAGGTGAGCAGCCGCCAAACTTTGAAGGAGAGGATACCTCACGGAACGCCGACCCAGGTGTAAGAATTGGCTTGGTAGTTTGGTCTGCCCTGTTCCCATGATGCACTGGGCCAGGGTCAGACTAATTTGCATATAGCCAAGTTCTGAGCTGGGATGGTGCAGTGAGCTAAAAAACGGTGATGGATCAAGCCCTGATCTTTGGACTGGGTAAGAGTGGTCTGCTTAATTCAGACACTCTGTTCATCACCACCCCCTTTTCTGACCCAGGTGAGCAGCGGCTAGAGCGGCGCAGAGCCCGCCAGAGCCACCAGAGCTTCCAGGGGATTCTAGGTCTAATGGAGGCTAGACGAAAATTACATTAAACATTCAATTACAAAATATACTTTCTCCGAATGAATTACTTTCGTATACATACTTTGCAAATAGGCAATAGTCTTTTAAGTACAGTAGTTACAGTTGTTGTAATGCGCAACACAATTCCAGTCACAATGTAACATTGAGGTCAATGTGAATTTCTAGTTAAATGCAATTTGTTACTTTTTGGAAAGCTTTTCTAACCTAAGAACTGAAACCTAGATTCAGTCCTGGGACATCTCCTGAAAACAGTTGAGTAAAAGCGTTTTGGGTACAGTAGTGATTTTTAAGGGATAATATTGTATTTTAAAAGTTGACACTTAGAAACTTTTTCACATAAAATTACCAATGCTATCCTATGGGAGGAAATTCACATAGCAAGTAAGTACTGTTAACGTTACTTTTTCGTACTCAGTGGTGGCTCATGGATCCAGCACCGGTGCATCTCCTGTAAGCAGTTGAAAGAATCCATTTAAGTCATACAGGCAATTTTTTAGGAGTATTTTTAGGTTGTGAAAATAGACAATTAGAAACTTTTCTGGTGAAAACCAGACAATGGACTCGTATGGAAGTAATTACAAGTTACTGGTAAATACAGTTAGAATTACTTTTCAGGATCAGTACTGGGCTCAAAGTAGCAGCACTGAGGTCACTCCTGGTAACAGGTCAGTAAATCGGAATTCGTAGTTCTGCTGATTTTATAGGAATTTTATGAAGTTCAAAAACTCCACAACTAGAAGAATTTCCAAGTGTAACCAGTCAATGTTAGCCTATGTAAGGAAATTCAAGTTACTGTAAGTATGGTTAGAATTACTTTTCAGGATCATTAATGGGCTGAAAGATGCAGCACTGAGGTCTCTCCTGATAACAGGTGAGTAAATTGGAATTTGTTGTTTGGCTGATTTTAGGTGAATATTTTTAAGTTCCAAAACTCCACACTTAGAAGAATTTCCAAGTTTGACCACTCAATGTTACCCTATGGAAGGAAATTCACTTAGCAGGTAAGTAGTGTTATCGTTATTTTTTCTTACTCAGTGGTGTATCCTGGATCCAGCGTTGGTGCATCTCCTGTAAACAGTTGTAGTAATGCGTTTTAGTCATACACACAATGTTTTAGGAATATTTGTAGTTTGTGAAAATTGACACTTAGAAACTTTTCTGGTGAAAACCAGACAATGGATTCCTATGTAAGGAAAAACAAGTTACTGGTAAGCATGGTTAGAATTACTTTCAGCGTTAGTGCTGGGCTAGAAACAGCAGCACTGAGGTTACTACTGATAACAGATGAGTACATCGGAATTCGTAGTTCGGCTGATTTTAGAGGAATATTTGTTCGTTTCAAAAATAACACTTAGAAACATTTCTGAAAACCACACAATGTATTCCTGTGGAAAGAAATACAAGTTACTGTAAGTACACTTAGAATTATTTTTCAGGGTCAGTGCTGGGCTAAAAATGCCACACTGGGTTCTCTCCTGTTACCAACAATTGTTAACTACGCTGATGACACGCTGCTCGTAGTGGTATTATAAAATCCAGAGAAGTCATCCTGCTTAGATGAGATATCCAAATGTGATGGTTCTCTCTTGCCTAAAACTCAAGGGGGACAAGACGGAGCTTATGCTCCTAGGTAACTCACCATCTTTCAATTTCGAGCTGCTTTGGCCCATCTGTTTTGGCCCTTCCCCAGAAACAAAAAACCAGATCAAAAGCCTAGCCAATTGGCTGGACCGCTCCCTGAGCTTTAACTACAAGGCAACAAAACTATCAGCCACTTGTTATGGCCTGTTAAGGATGTTACGTAGAATAGGCCCTCTCCTGCCATTTCAGTAAAGAAAAATGATGTTCCAGGCTCTCATTCTATCTCACCTGGACTATGGGAACACCCTTTATTTAGGAGCCCCCCAATCCACTACCTACATTCTCCAGATCCTCAATAAACTGTGCAGCTCGCCTGCTCCTCCAGATCCCAAACCGGCAATCCGCAAAACCTGCCCGGAGAAGCCTTCACTGGCTGCCTGTTAGGGAGAGAATTACATTAAAAGCTATGTGTATCACACATAAGTCCTTTTGGAGGAATGGAAAAGCAATCAGCCGATCTATGATCATTCCATAACAACCAAGCAGAAACCTCTGCTCAGCGTCCATCTCTTTTGCCATACTCCCGAAAATAAAGAGAGCTAGATGTGGCGGGCACTCTTTTTTTTTATAACTCCACCGACTATGGAATGCACTCCCCCATATAAGGTAAGGCGGAGCTTAACCTGCTGCCCTTCAGTGAACTCCTAGAAACCTGGCTCTTTGACAACTTTACTTAATTATGGCCCTCTCGGTCTGTCCATGTCTGATTTTAATGCTGTAATACCCAGTGTAGCTATAGCGCTATGTAAATGTTTGTTTCATTTTATTTCATAAGTGGCTTCATAAATCTCTGGTAAGGCAATGCAGCTGGAATTGCTGTGTTGCCTCACCCTGCAGCACAGAGGCGTTCCATGTGTGTTATGCGGATGTTCCCAGGCAACTCCCATGGCTGTCGACGGGCATTCCCAGATTTATCAGAACTGGTCCACCTGGTGATGTGCGAAAAAGATATCCTTTCGTAGGAGAAGCATAACACGAAGAAATATATGTATTTCTTCTTGTTATGTCCCATTTCTATATGTACTTTACATTGCCTCTGATGTGCATCCATGTGTCTCCCAAAGGAAGAAACAGTCATCCCCCAGAACACAGGCACATTTGCACCAGGGCTGATAGAAACAATAGGAGGGCAGGAGGTGTACACCCTCAGAAGGTCAGCCGAATCCCTAGGGTGTGATACCTAGTCTGTAAAGCCAAGAAAGTTACTGTCATTTTCAAACTTTGCAAAATAGAGGGTTCTGGGAAGCAAAGGTGGCACACTAAGCCGCTCTGGTTAGCAGCCTATAGGATGCTTGAATCCACACCCCTAATATCCTTTAATCTAGGATTTGAGGGAGACCAAAGTAGAGATTCAAGTCTGTGACTTCAGGACCTCTATAAAGAAAAGGCACGATAACCGGCACCTTCGGCAATCCTGAAACTGCACAACTACAACTTGTCCTGTACTAAAGATCAAGTGTCCCAAGCAGGGGGATGACTTTGAGAGCCAAAGGCAACTCCAGTTCTTCCTTGAGTTAGTGGCACTAGTGCCCTGAAGTCCGCAAGTAAAGCACGCTCCCGGAACCAAAGAATCATTGCAATCAGGCCCACCAAGAGATTGAGGAAAATGTAGTTCTGACCTCCAAAAAGTTTCTGGTGGCTACCAACTCAAAGCAAAGATTGCTGCTGCCAAGGCTTGTTGGTGGTCAGTCCAGCTACCACTTCCTTTGTTCGAGACTATGCCTTGAGGGAACCCCACAGCATCTTCAACTCAACACCTCAATGGCCCATTGTTTACTTTTTTCCATCTGTTTCCTCAACAGCATCATCTAAGTTGTAAAATCAGCTCACCCTCAGGTTACGCTTCAGCACCATTGACAACCAAGACAACTTTAAACCGCCAATGAGAGAGAGGTAAAAATCAACTAACTGCTGTGGACTGATCCTTGGACGTGCATCATTTTACCCTAAGTGGGTTTCACGTGACTTGACATACATGTGACCTATCGCAACTAGTGCTTTCCCCATTGACTGCAAAATTCAAATTTCGCTATAGTAAATCGAACTAGTTTATTTTTCCTTTAAAAGTCCATAACTCCATTTATCCTCATCTGATTGAGTTCATGTTGATGTCTAACTTCATATAAATGTGGCTTTATGAGTATATGTTGTTTAGGATTTCTTTAAAGTTGTGTCAATTACTTATCGCAAATGTTGGTACTATGAAATGCTTTTAACACATATGCCTCAAAGCTTGACTGCGCTGAGCCACTCTGCCAGGACTGAGCTAGAGATTTATTAGTGTGAATCTTGACCCTAACTTAAAAACCATCCAGTTTATCATACCCCTCGACAAATATTGTCGGAGCTACTTGACCTTTCAGGGCCAGATGTAAGATAATTGCATGTTCCGACTCACAAATTGTGACAAATTGCGACTCAAGTAGCAAAATGCTATGTACCACATTGCCAGAGACAAAGTTTGCAATTCCCAATCTGGTCACACATTGCATACCTCAAGAATATTAATGAGTCAGTTGCAATGCGACCCCTTGGGAATGGCGACAGCCCCAGGGATGGTGGCCTGCTGGGGTCAGCAGACCACCATGTTTGGGTGGGACTGCTTTGTCAATAAAGCAGTTTTTTTTAATGCATTTAAAAAAAGGAAAATTAAACTCTTCAGTTTCATTTTTTAAGGGAAGGCAGTGGTCCCTTACCGTTTGTGATTGCCTCACCACCCTTCTTATGTATTGTAATGTAAATGTATAGGCATTTATATAGCGCACTACTTACCCGTAGGGTCCCAAGGCGCTTCGACCGCTGCGAAACCCTTCCTGGCTTCCCTGAGAGATGGTCCCTTAATGGGTATCTCCAGGGTGAGACCAGGCATCCCCGGCGGTCTGGTGGGGCCGTTAGTGAAGATGAGGCAAGCTAATGCCCAGAGTTGCCGAGTGTGATCGCTGATCAGAGTGGGCACCGAGGCGAGAGAATTATCGAGTCCGCTGACCCTGGTCAGGAAACCTGCCGCGCCGGGAATCGAACCCTGGTCCCAGGCCGTCCTCTGCTCTCGGGTCTGCCGCCTCTAACCAGTGAGCCACACTACTTCACCTTCTTAGAAGGGTTCTAAACTGTGAGTTTTTTGCAAACGCAATTAGGGTCACACAATATTCATACATGGGTTCTGGTATGCTATTAGGAAGGGTCGCCCTTTGCAATTGATTAGTGACACACAAAATAGAGTTGGTACATTGACTACAAGTTTTTTGTGGTTGCAAACAGGCCTAAAACCCTTTTGCCACCACAAAACATGTGCATACATCTGGCCCTCAGTCCCAGAAGCATAGAGCACTCCAACACACAACTTCGTACCTGGCTGTCCAGTATAATAAAGATAAAGTGATCCATGTAGATGCTTCTACACACATTTGCACAGCAAGTAGTATCAAAGAGAGGCATTTTAGTACCTAAAGCCTTCTTTACTTGTGTCATCTTACCAATAAAACACACAAACTCACTCATTGCAAAATCTTGAAAGATGCTGACACTCATAAGAGTGATCAGGCCTGGCACTGTGAGCTCTGTCTGTCTAATCAAACTGGTAGAGTGCTATAAGGTTGAAAATATGTTCCCAACTGTTTTAACCACTATCCTACTGTATATAAATCTCTGCAAATTTAGAATGCAAGTAGACCATATAAAGCAAAGGCTATGCTTGGGACTTGAAAGGTAATCTGCCAAGTTTGAAAGTTTGACTGCTACAATGAGTCAGGTATGGCTGAACCTCTACATGTATTATGAAACATATGGTGCCGCTACTATCTATCCATTCATCCAATCACCTAGGCACTGGTCATTCAGTTATAACATTAGCTGAGCCCTACTCAAATACTCACCCCAATCAAACGAACTGGGTTAAATCCATCCTTCTTTTGCTCACCATGCCACCCCTTGTTTAGACCTGACTGTATGCAAATCTGTCTTGACCCTGTGCCTCATGCGAACAGTCCAGCCCGAACTGCTAAGCCAGGTCCTCCCTGGACCGAACAACAAGAATGCTAGGACCAGTTTTGGGGTTTCACTCCTCATCAGCCAGGATAACTTGCTTCCAATGGCACAGTGAACCTGGGACCCACTTCTAGGCATACTGGGCATAATTAAGGGTAGAAAGCAAAAGAAACACAATTGATGGCTAGAATATAGAACAAATCAAAACATTCACTTCCAGTAAAAATATCTGGGTTAAATCCATTATTCTTTTGCTCAGCATGCCACCCTATTTTATTCCTGTCCATATGCAAATCAGTCTTGACCCTATGCCTCATGGGAACAGTCCAGCCCGAACTGCCAAGCCAGGTCCGCCCTAGACCGGAACCAGCATCCTAGGACTGAATTACCTAAGCACTACTCAAACGCTCTATGGAATCAAACTGCCACTATTGTTCAGTCACTCAATGACTCATATACTACTCATGCACTCATCCAATCACAAACGTAGAACTAATGCACTATGACAATAATGTCCTCTAATGCAATTACCCAGACTTTACACATACACTCATACAACCAAAGATGCACTACCCAAACTCTCTCACAATCACTCAAATGCTATCTATACAGTCATATAATCAACCAGGCACTATCTACACTCTATTGCTACCACCCAAACACTACTCCTATATTTATTCAATCACATACTTTCTATGCATTGACTGATACTATCACCCAAACACTCCCATTGCATTCATACAATCAACAAGGTACTACACATTCACTAATTCAAAAGACAGATGCTACCCAAACATCTGTACTATCACTCAGGCAGTACCCATGCATTTATCCAATCACTCAGCCACCACCCATATACCCGACCAATCACCTAAACAGAACCTATACATTCATCTAATCACCTAAACACTCCTCATGCACTCATGCAAACACCCAGACACTACTTATCCATTCATTCAATTATCCAACCTGTACCCTTGCACTTCTCCACTCATCCAGGCACTGCCCATAAAGTCATTCAATCACCCAGACACCACTCACATACGCATCACATTACCTAGGCTATACTCATACATACAATAAATCTCTCAGGCACTGATCATGCACTATTACAGTCACCCACATACTAGCCATGCACTCATCTAATCACCCAAGCAGTACACGTGCATTCACCCAATCACACAGGCACTACTCATTCAGTCTTACAATCAACTACACACTACTTAGAGGCTAATTCAATTGCACAGACAGTACTTATGTGCTCACACAATCAATAAGGCAATATTCATTCACTCAACTAACTTCTCAAACAGTAATCATGCATCCATCACATATAGATACACTATTACATTTATATATCCAATCCGTTTCACAAAATATAATTGTTGTATTTTTAACCAGAATAGGTGGTCCCAAAAGAAGTTTTAAACACTTTTTTGGAGCTATTTAAATATTTCCGTGGTTTCTTTTGTGTTTTTTTTTATATTTTTGGGAAAAAAACATACATTTCGATCTGTGAAGCATAGTGCTTCCAAAAAACTGTGATCACGAGGCTGGAAATCTAACAAACAATGTAACATTTGTTTCCTATTAGTAGAGTAATAATAGTAGAGATTAAATGGTCACCCAAAGATAAAATGGTTTAACACTTGTAGTGCACTCCAGTATCTGCCTTCTCAGGGAAGATCAAAGGATGTGGTGCTGTGAGTACAACTGTTCCAAATGTCAAAAGCTGATCTAATTTGCCTTGTGTGGCTTGGTCCCTCTTCTCTCTAGCCATATCTTCCCTTGCAATACATGTTGATTGCATCATCTCCAGGTGTTTCTTTATTGACGATATCCTACAGTAATATTTCTTCTCTTATCTTCTTGACAAGACCTTGCCGCATAGGGAGCAGGTGACCCTCCTCGCATTCACCTTTTTCTCACATTCAGAGATAGAGAAAGATTGTCCAAGCGATTCTTTCTTACCTTTTTTTCACAAGTTGTTCAACCTCTTCAACTTTTTCCTGCTCTTCTTCTTCCTGCAGATGTGGAGATGCCATTTCCTTTTTAGAAACCAGCATGTCAACACAACCAAAAATATGTCTGGAATATAAAATGGTGTCAACAGATGCAAACACACAAAAGAAGAAAGAAACAGGAGTTGGATCTTACTTCTAACAGAATGAAAAGCTTTTTAACCAATTAAAAGCTTTCTTTGCATGTGCAATGACATCGCAACAGGGTTGGATCTTCATTGCATAAACTTAATGTTAGATCTCCTATATCCAACCCCTCATTGGCACAATGCAGGATCTATCAGAGGGTCAAGTTAGTGTTTGTTAGTTGGAAAGTGACTGCACGTGACTGCTGCGGGATGTCCGGGTGGTCCAACTGCCCACCCTATTCTCTTACAAATTCAACAGGCCGTACTATCCAATTAATTACAAGTTAAATTAAATAAATTACAAGTCAAGTCAAGTCAAGTCAAAATATGCTTTATTCGAGATTTCACTCATAAAAGCAAGAACAGTCTACATTTAAAAATACAATTAAATTGTCAGTCAATTACATTAAAAAGATAAAGCATTATATTTACAATTTATGACTCATCATACAGTTCAAAATTTAAAAATGTCATTTATCAATAATTATCCATTATAAAATAGTTTTAAAAAGAGTTCAAAAACGCCCAGGAATAACAAGGTTATAGAAGAAAAACATGGATAGATTATACGGGCAGTTTACCCATACAGAGAATAGTCAGGTGACTAGCAGTCTCTGTCTGATCGACCATGCCCATCCAAGGTATTTGGCAGTTGCTATTAATATCCATATCTCGCTACTGGTGCATATAATACGCAAGGCAAATGTGCTCCTGGTAGTCCCTAAGTTCTTGCACATCGGTTTTAGCCATACACGTCTTGGATCCAAGTAGCCTGTGCAAGAGAATAAGAAATGGCCCATAGTTTCATTAGAGGAACCACAAACGGGGCAGCTAACATTCAAGCCACCTTCCCACTTAGCTGTCAGAGATCTGAGGGGTAGTGAACCTGCTCTCAATTGGAATAGGAGTTTTCTGTCTCCAGGCCTAGTTATACTATCCCAGTAGGGCTCCAGGGAAGGGTACAACTTAGCCTCTAAGAATCCTTCAGTTAGTGCTACTCCAACCCCGAGAGGCTACCTTTTCCCAATAAATTTCTTTTAGAGCACTTTTAGTAGGAAATGTTGTTCCAACTGGGTCTGACCAAAGCGAACCCAATCCAAGTTCATTCAAGATTGCTTTCAAGGATTTAAGCGACCTGTTTTTATGGAATATATCCGCTTTGATGATATCTAGGAACCCCTCAGCGAAATGGGAAAGCTCAGGCGTAGTCCAGAGCCTTCTCCAGTACAGAATCGGTCAGAGCCTGACCAAGTCTGTAACCGCTTTTCTACCCAAGTCGTACCTGAGGGGCAGCAATGGAGTACTTTTCGGGACACCAGTTATGGACCGGAAAAACTTGTTTTCTGAGATTTGTAGGGCATCCACCTTCTCGAAACCCGATAAATCAGTACCATATAGTGCAGAGCCAAGAGCCTTTGCCTCATATACCTGTAAAGCAGGCTTTATAGGTTTCGTCATGGACTTTCTATGCTCAGAACTGATAGCACCTGATAGTTGCCTGTGCCTCAATGTAGCTATATCTATATGTTTGCTCCATCCGTTCTTATTTGAGATATGAATACCCAGATAAGTAAAAATGTTCACCACTTCTAAAGGCCGACCATTCATAATGATTTTAGATTTAAAACTGGAATGGGGATTAAAAATCATAAGTTTTGTTTTGGTCACGTTGACTCCAGACCATGCTCACCGCAAAATCGATCAAAGATAGCCAATGCACGCTGTAAGCCACTTGGGGTTTTTGATAGGATGAGCGTATCGTCCCCGAACATTAAGATTGGTATTTTTGTGCCAGCTAATGAAGGAGCATGCAACTCCGCCGATACCATGCGGGATACAACACAGTTAATAAACAGTGTAAAAAGAGTGGGGGCCATTAAGCAGCTTTGCTGGACGCCCCGCTCTACCGGGAAATCCGCTGTCATCAAGCCCTGTCCCCCCCACTGGATTCTAGTGAATGTTGCTTCGTGTAGCCGCATTATCAGAGTCAATAGATCATCAGGTACACCCAGGTTCTTAAGAACAGACCACAACTTCGACCGCAGCACTAGATCGAAGGCAGCCCGCAAGTCGACAAAAGCCACGTATAGGCTGCCCCCACCCAGCACTGCGGTCTTCCATTGCAGTAAATTAAAGTGAAAAACCTGTTCCACAGTACTTGTGGACCTACGGAATCCCGCTTGAAACGGTGACAGAGCATCATTATCCTCAGCCCAGTCAATAAGCCTGTTAACAATCACACACCCTTTTATCTTTTGTATGTTATCAATAAGGCGAATCGGCCTGTAATTGCCGGGCTGGGATCGGTCACCTTTCTTAAACACTGGTATGATTACTGCTCCCTGCCAGGATATCGGTACCTCTGCACCCCTAGCAATGTTGTTGATGAGGAGGCAGATGTACTTACACCAACGCTCTTTATCATTGATAAAGACGTCGGCAGGAACACCGTCCATGCCTGGCGCACGCCCGCTGTTCACGGTACTCAAAGCCACCAGAATTTCTTATAGACTGAAGAAATTATCTTTAAAGTGGGTATAATTTATATCCGCTGTAGATGTAACCTGTTTTTTCTCAGTTCTAAAAAATGTTACCCACTCTTCTTCCGGGACATTGTTATTTGGGGGTTCAGGTGTCCCCTCACCACCCCATTTGACAATGCTCCAGAACAGTCTAGAATCTTTCTTATCACTAGCTCTTTTTAATTCGGACCAGTGATGCTCATCCCAGGCTTTCTTTGCGTTCGCTATACTGGCTTTATATTCCTTTCTAGCGCATTGAATGGCCATGGTATCCCTACCCTTTAGAGCAGTACCTAGGGCGTTTCGTGCATCCCTACAATAGGCATTATACCATTTTGTGTTCTTGGGAACTCTCACACCCTTGCTCTTCACAGGCTTTAGAAAGATGTCTTTAATTACGGAAAAGAGGGTATCGTGGATTACAGCCTGGCTACTCAGCTGAGGACTGGAAGGATTAATTTGTTCCATGGCTGATATCGCTTTATCAGCTTTGATGTTGATGTTATCTATGGCCTGTTGATTAGTTACAACATTTATCCATCTCATCCTACGCATATCATTAGTGGGGACAGTTAGGAGTGGAACAAGGGCAGTAGGTCCGTTTGTCCTGTTGGGTAATGACCACCATTTATGCTTTATACACAGAGGATTATGGTCACTCTCACTCCTCCACACAACCTCCATGTCACGTAACAGCGGCCAAAGTTTCAGACTACAAAATACGTAATCTATTCTGCTCTTGTGCGGCCCATTATCAAATGTCATAGACCCATTTTTGTCTCTTGACGTCCTTCCATTTAATGCTCTTAGACCTTTCTCAAAACATAAGGCATTCATACTAATCACATCCTCGGTCCAGCGCACAACTGGCTTTAACTCTAGTTTTGGGACCCCCCAATGCCAATCCTCCTTATCCCCAAGGAAATCGTTGTCTATGGCTAAGGGTTCAAATGTTCGATTAAAATCACCTGCAATGACGATATGATTATCTTGGGAGTAGGTATCGAGAAGGGAGCCCAAGGCCGCTAAAACCCCTGACCTCCCACCCCTAGTTCTCCTCACATATACATTGTAGATGTCTAATGTTCCCAGAATGTCTGAATTCATTGTGATTAGTTGAATTTCTCTATGACTAGTGTCTTTTATTTTAACGTCTAGTTTTAGGGACTGCCGAACCCAAATGGTTAGACTGCCCATTGGTCTTCCCCCTGGGCCTTTTAAAGCAGGAACAGAATAGTTCAAGTATCCCTGTGCAAAGGATGGTTCACATGACCAGGTCTCCTGAAATATACATAGGTCAAAAAAATTAACAAATCAAAGCCACTCTCCAGAGTCCTGTTTTGAACCGAGGCCTGCAATGTTCCATGAGAAGAATTTCCCCATATTGTCCACAATACCATCCGTGTCCGTCAATGAAAGATTCTCAATATTGCCCTCAAATAGTTCCTGTTCAGTTCCAGCTGGCATGCCTTCGTGGAAGGTAACATCAGTAACCTCTGCCCTCACCAAGGTGTTCTCAAAGTTAGTATCAACTATAGAAGCAACAGCACACACTTCAGACTCAGGCTTTGTGGGGGAAATGAATGGTAGCTTGGTAAATTCATTCTTCTTGCTATTAACTAGAGGAATTGTTTCACCTATTAATCTTCCTTGGGACATGCAAGTAACATTTGTAAAACCAAAATCCTCGACAATGGAAGAATAGATTATGTTTGGTTCAGCCAGATCATTGTACACAACACTGCCTGCCCTCTCAAGTCAATCGCATTCATTCAGGTCTGACAGTGCCGCAAATCTATTTTCAACGCTGATTACCCATTCGCTAGGTTGTACAACCCTACCCCAGTTATTTTTTACCGACTTCCATTTTGTCTTTGAAATGTTTGGATTCACTGTGCTACCTCTCCTACAGAAAAAATACAAGGTTAGCGGAACAATCTCGGTACGCCTACGTTGGGGCGGAAATATGTATCCTAGAAGCTTGGGGAGTACTTCTGGGCTTAGGAAATGCAAAACTACACAGTCTCCTTTTAATTTTTTCACACTGTTCCCTATTCAGTCCACCCTTCTCGCCATGTAATTTCCCCGGCTAGCTGTTGTTTTCCCCTCGGAGTTGTCATTGTATTATTACATAGCCAGTGGTATGCTTTACTAATCAAAGAAGCAGTAGATTCTACTTGACCTGGTTTTAGGGGAGGTACATTGGCCAAGACCAAAACAAGAGGAGAGGCCTCTACAATAAGGTGGACCCGGCCTTTGTCTACACTCGTTCCTATGGAATTTGGTGGTAGATCTTTATTGACTATCACCTGAGCACCTTTGTCTACTGGGTGTTGAGTAGGAGGCGGCTCTGGTATCACATCATCACTATCCCCTGTCCCACCCCTAGAGATTTTTGTAGATAATACAACTCTGTTTGCCACTAAAGTTTCTATGTTACCCACCTCCTCCACCGTCTTGTTTATCAGGCCCCCTAATCTATTTACTTCGGCTGTTAATAGGCCAATTTTGGTTACCAAAGGTTTCATTATAGATTTAATCTTTGAGTCAATCATACTCACTAGCTTTCTAATCAAATCATCACCTAATATCTCCTTCTCACCTTGTTCCCGATTCACTTCTATTATGGCTGTTGTTTTCGGTGAAGACGCTGTTCTTTCCCTACTGGAGAGTAACCCACCCCGTTTGCTCTGACCCTTTCTGCATGCTCTAATAGCTCTAGTTGCAGGCACAGACACAGGGGAAGGGGAATGATCTTCTATTGTGTTTGATTGCTCACCTGGTTCATTGTCTAGATTAGCAGCAGAGGACATATTTAAATCAAGGTTAACATTAGGGCTTATCTCAGTGACTGAAATATCACTACTATGTACCAGTATCAGAACTTCTAACACAGTAGGATCTAGCAGAGAACTCTGCGTGGAGATGACAGGTGGTGAGCTCAAGTCCAACGATATCCATCTTGTGTTATTTATTTTACTCACAACCGGAACCAGGTAGCTGTCTATAGTATTAGGTACAGATGAAGACCTTTGATTGGACTTATTGAAGACAATTGGATAATAGTCAACTAGGAGTATCACCCCCAAGGCCAAGCAAGCAGAAAGCGTTTACCAATTGGATAGATAGACAGGGACTTCAGAGAAATGGTAACAAAGATAGTTCTTACTTAAGGGGTAATAATGATAGACTGCGACAGGAACAGGCAGGGATCCTGGCCCAGCCCAGTTACGGTCAGTCACGGACTGTCACAGACTGACCGCCCTTTGTCCGGGCTTCGTCCGGCTCATCCCGCGAGCGTCCTCACGGGACGAGGGACCTGACGCTGCTTTATGCGCCTCCTGGCGCGCTCTGTGGTGGCGTCGGGGTTGTGCTCCGAGGGATCCTGGGGATTGAAGTCTTTTGTCGGACCGGCAGAGCCAAGCCCGGCCGGTCGTTTCTGGTGGTTGAGGGGCGGAGCCAAGCCCAGCCGCGAGGCAGGGAGCTAGGAATGCAGCAGTGAGCCCCGGTAACAGAAAACAGTGAACTTACACATTTAGGACTCAAGCTATATCTTAAAAAGATTAAAACAATTATGCCAAAATACATTACTAATACAATACTCATAAAAACGTATTGAAAAAACAATATGTATTTATAATTAAAACAAATGTAGTATATCATAATACACAATATTCTTTGCTTAGATATACTGTTTCATGATAATTACATAGTGGTGATATTTTTGACAGCTCATTTAAGTCACATGATATTTTTAATTCAATATTCCTCATTTACTAAATGTGACAAATGTTACAATGAACATGGAATACTCATATGAAGATCTCATACATTGATAAAATATAAGATACTTTTTTATCATTTGTTTTAAATATTAGTGATTTGCAAACTAGATACTTTTTATGATTTCAATACTGATATCAGGGACAGTTAAATCACAGAGATATAAGACACAAAAACATACAACCTATATAAAACCATAATACTATCCTTAACAAAAAGTAACATAAAATAGAGAATCAAATACACACATTCAGGAAAAGGCTTCAGTTTTCCAATTTAATTGTCACTTGTTGCAATTAGAGAGAGGTGAAACTTCAAGATAGATTTAACAGAAAGAAATGAAAATCTTGTCAGATTTGGGACTGAAATTCCTAAAGCACCTCAGCCACCTCCGTTCAGGTGAGATTTAAACTGGAGGCAGATTCTTATGTACTATAGGGAAACATATTTCAAATTGACTAACATTGAAAAAACAGGTACATCTCTTGGAATCTGGTAGAAATTAGCAACAGCTGAAGAATAAATTGACCCGGCGTCAACCACTGGCCTCTATTTGTTAAAAACATCTGTAGTCTATCCGAGATTCTGCATAGAATGACCTGCAGTGAGAGCAACTGATCCAGAATGAAATGGGGCACTTTCATTACAGATTCATATGGAAATATGAGTCAGGTCAGAGCATCTGAAAGGCTGAGAGGAACCAGGGCACATAACATACATAATAACCAAGGTTCTTCTTAAATCTATGCTGTACTGTGAAAGAAAAGAAATAAATAAAAAGTGTCAAATTTCAAGAGACAAAAACAAGAGATACACAATTCAAATGTAAATGGCAAAAAATATATTGTATGTTTGTGAAGATCATTACAAGCAATGAGTACAGTGCAGGTGACCAGCTGTGCAATGAAAATCCCACATAAAGAAGAAATGTTGAGACAAATTCTAACATGAACAGTTTTTTTGTCCCAAAAGAAAGAATATATCTATGCAGTCTACATCTACTCAGGCCTAGTACTTTGCAGGGCAATAGAAATGAGGCAGCAAGGGGGATGGAGCTCAGCCAAAATGAAGAGCTCTGTCGACAACTGCTCCCTTACTCAGAAAGTGTGACTTCGCTGGTCCTTTTTTACTTTAAAACTGCAGAAAACTCTAATTTGTGTGCTTAGGACAACCTGAGACATTTGGGGAGGCAGCTGAGGATGAGAGCAGACTGCATGCAAGCTTCATATCGATGGACACTACGTAGGAGAGCAGGTCGGTGAGATGAGCAGTCTGAGGCAATGGTACCATCCACTGCGGCTCCTCACATCACTGCGTATATTGTACCACAGTGATGTAAATATTCTATCAAACAAGAATTAGTTTGTTTTACAGCAACTTCTTCTCACACAGCATTGAAATGCAGCAAGTGTAGACGCTCACATGCATAAGTGGGCCTAGGGCAATGTACACACAGATCCCTTCATCTTTAACTTCAAAGGTGTTGTTCTGTGTTCGTGAAACAATACATATTTTATTAGAGTTTGACTCTTTGATGTTTGACTAAACCTTTTTTGGTCTGTTAGTTCTTTCTTGGTGTGCTCATATTTTGTGCTGCGTTTTATGTGGGGTCTTTATGAGGACCTCGGTGTGCTGATATGAAGTCTTGGTAAAGCGTCAGAGGTCATGAGATTGTCTGCAAGTGAAATGAATATGCAGCCACACCGTTCACACACAGAGATTATATATTTTTGGTACAAACCGAATTGTTAAATCAATACGTAGGAGCTCATGTGTCTCAGAATTCATTCCAATTCCAAGCTACTCTCAATCAGATTACATTTTTGAAAACTCTACTTTCAATTGATTCTGCTTTACAGATTTGTGGTTCCGTGGTTCGCGAACTGGGTTCGATGGTTCCGGAACCCGTTCAATAAAGATCGTCGGAAATGGACGATTTTGGTGTCAGCAGAACGCAAATGGCGAGTGTAGCGTGTCTGTGTATTTTCGTATGAATCAATATAGGAGAACACTCTGTATTCAAGGATTTAGCTTGAACCTCCAGGTTCCATTTTGTATACGGCAGCCATTTTGTGTGGTTGCCCTAACATAGGCCCGATAACTGTGGCCGAACGAGTCCTTGAGACACGTACGCCTTAGCTGACTCCCGGTTGACCTGGCCGAACTGACTCCTTGCCCGAGGCTGACCTCGTTGAGCCAGTTCCTTGTTCAGCAGCTGGTCTGATAAAGATCAAAGAGCAGGACATGCCCGAGTTTATGGTACACTGCTCCCACCTTTCTATCTCCTTCACAATCTGTTTCAGCCTTTCCTTTACAACATAATCATTGATTTGGGTTGAAGGTTTTATGATGGGTTTGTCCGGCCTGATCGAACAGGAAACCTGGAATTCGCTTGGTCATTTCTGGTGGGCTGGACAACGGAAAATGGGATTGTCTGAGATTGTCGTCATACGCTACTTTTGAAATGTTGCACCTCTCATTGGTTGGTTTATATGCACCGAATGTAAATTTGGAACGTTGCCTAAGGCTTGATTTTTTGCATAAAAGACCATGCTCCGCTTATTGAATTTGTGCAGTCTCTGACGAACCACCCGTGTGTCCTTCGTAGATCTCTGTTCCTGGTAGCAGCCTATAAACTTGGTCTTTGATGTCATCAAGAAGTATCCCGTGTCTCTGTTTGCTAAGACAGGGGAACTCGAAGGTATTAGGCGTTCTCCCTGACGCCGCTGGGTTCTAAAACCCAGTCCTTCAGATTGTTTCATCACGTCTTGGCATATCCTTCTGAATAGGTTTCAGCACAAATTATAGTTTAATCAACTCTATTGTTTTGCTGTTTGATGGCATTTCAGCACATCCTATGGCATTTTAGAACACTTTTCTGCATTACATCATATGTTTTGTTGATTAGCCAATCATGTGGTTCGATGTTTCAGCACACCCTCTAGTTTAGAGTTTCAAAACATCCTTCTGGATTCTGCATTATGTTTCAGGACATCATATGGTTTGTTTTTTCAGAAAACCTTTTTTTTGCTTATGCTATGGACACAGACCATTGGGCTCCCTCATACTTTATGGTTTGCTGTTTCATCACCTGTGTTGCTTTGCTACTCATCACATATTATGTTTTCTTTTTAATAGGGTTATGCACAATTTGTGTAACTTGCTTATGCCTACGCGTGTTACGTGAAACTTCTGGAAATATTACTCAAAGTTTTGCATAAATATGCAAAATGCAACTCTGTCATTGAACTCTATATTTTTGAAGAAATGCCCATGCATTAATTTGTTACTGAGGAATTAATTGTGTGCTATCAAATAGCTTGCAGAGCACAATTATCGCAAACTGTATGTTTGTGATTTGGTTGTTTGCATTGTTCCTACACTCCTGCAATATATTTGTACCTCAAAATAGTATAATGATATGACATGGTATAGGGGTGTCAATTCGTGTATTTCATGTAAAAAGCAGAGCATTTAATTCCCAAAAATGTTTCAATTACTCTAGCCTAATTTAAATTGTCCTTTGTTTAGCTTTTAAGCATACTCTATGGCTCGGTGATTTGGCATACCCTTCTTTTCTGGTGTTTCAAATTACACAGCAGAGTTGGTTCTCAGCAAACCATTCTGAATATTATTTCTACATATATCTTATAATGAGCATGGTTTTCACCTTTGGGTACCCCTTTCTTGAACTTTGTATGTTGGTTACTTAGATCTGATAGTAATATAAAATTCACATGTATCAATGTAAATATTCATAGCATATGCTAGTAATGTCTGTTTAAATATATTCATAATATTTAGTCTGAATTAAATGTGTTTTTTAATAATTGTTTTGCAGTTATGAACAAAGTTTCATGCAATTTATTCCATGTATTATTATTAAACAATAAGCATGATTTCAAAGAATATATGTAAAAGAAAGGTTTCCAAAGGTATTTTCCACGACATGATTGTTTTACAAGATGTGTGACCAAAACTAAAAAAGTCTGATAGAAGGGAGAGGAATTTGTGCCACAGAATCAAGACAGGCTATACAGAATAGTATCACTTTTCTTTGATGAAAGCTATAAGGAACAAGAACAAGGTGATGTATGGAATGCTTAGCCACTTGCAATCTCTCTTGCCGCTTCCAAATTTATATTTTTGCATCAACAATGGTTCCTCAGTATGGACCCGATCATATACAAATAACTGTGCCACAGGGATCAAGCTACATAAGAAAAACAAAATGGTCCTGGGTGCTTGTATCCTGGTTCAGGGTGGACCTAGCCTGACAGTGTGGGTTGGAATGTTTCGAAGAGAAGCAGGACTGAGGCTGATCTACGTATGTCTGAGTTGAAACTGAGGTGCCATGGTGAGCAAGAGGATGGACTAGTATACAGCCTGAAGAATCGCCCGTGCTGCATTAGATTAATTCAAGCATTCCATTCATCACTTGTTTTTTTTATGTTTGGACAGCTACAATAAGGAACGCTTCTACATGATGAAAGGGAATTTAGATTCCATTAAATATAGTTGCAGTCCAACTTGCTTGCTCTTTCTGGATTGGCACATTGACAAAGCCCTTAGTGGCAGAATGTATCAGACCATTCTGGATTGGTTTTAAAGCACATCCATTTAATAGTTTTCTCCATAATGGATTGCGTTTCAGCACACCCTGCAGGATTGTGTTTCACTACACCCTGATATTGGCTCATTCACATAAACATAGTCTTTAAATCATGCATTTATAATCAATCATGCATTTATAAAGCGCGCTACATACCCGTGAGGGTCTCAAGGTGCTGGCGGTGGGGGCTGCTACTGATCGAAGAACCAGTTCTTGAGAAGTCTTCTGAAGGCCAGCAGGTCCTGGGTCTGTCGTAGGTTGGCATTGTGATTGTTCCAGGTCTTGGAGGAGAGGTAGTAGAAGGATATGCCGCCAGCGGTGGTTTTCCGGATGCGAGGAACTGTGGCGAGGGCGAGGGTAGCAGAGCGTAGGTTGGAAGCTGAGTCGGTTGTTGATGTATGAGGGTCTGGTGTTGTGTATTGGTTTGTGTGCGTGGACGAAGAGTTTGAAGGTGAGTTTGAAGGTGGTCCTCTTGTTGACTGGGAGCCAGTGCAGGCCTCTCAGGTGGGGTGCGATTTGGCTGTGTCGGGGAAGTCAAGGATCAGTCGTGCTGAGGCGTTCTGGATTCGTTGTAGTCGTCTCAGGAGCTTGGCTGTTGTTCCATAGTAGAGGGCGCTTCTGTAGTCGAGTCTGTTGGTGATGAGGGCCTGGGTGATGGTTTTTCTTGTGTTGGGAGGGATCCACTTGAAAATCCTGCGGAGCATTTGGAGGGTGCTGAAGCAGGACACGGAGACGGCGTTGACTTGCTTTGTCTTGGAGAGGGAGGAGTCGAGAATGAAACCGAGGTTGCGTGCATGGTCTGTGGGTTCCGGGGGTGTGCCTAGCAATGTGGGACACCAGGAGTCCTCCCAGGCTGATGGGGTGGGTCCGAGGATGAGGACCTCCATTTTGTCTGAATTCAGCTTCAGTCTGCTGTCCTTGATCCAGTCAGCGATGGCCTTCATTCCTCTGTGGAGGATGGCTTTGGCGGTGTTGGGGTCTTCGGTGAAGGATATGATCAGCTGGGTGTCGTCGGCGTAGGAGATGATGTTGAGGCTGTGTTGTCGTGCGACGTGGGCTAGTGGAGCCATGTAGATATTGAACAGCGTCGGGCTGAGGGAGGATCCCTGTGGGACACCGCAGATGATCTCGGTGGTTCTTGAGCGGAAGGGAGGAAGGCGGACGCTTTGGGTTCTGCCGGAGAGGAAGGATGTGGTCCAGGCGATGGCCTACTCCTGGATTCCGGCGTCATGGAGGCGTGCTGATAGGGTGCAGTGGCAGACCGTGTTGAAGGCAGCTGATAGGTCCAGAAGGATGAGGGCAGCTGTCTCTCCTTTGTCCATCAGGATCCTGATGTCGTCGGTGGCAGGGATGAGGGTAGTCTCGGTGCTGTGGTTGCTGCGGAAGCCAGATTGGGATGGGTCCAGGATGTTGTTGTCTTCGAGGTAGAGGGTCAGCTGTTTGTTGACAATCTTCTCTGTCACTTTTGCCGGGAATGGGAGCAGGGAGATGGGCCGAAAGTTCTTGAGGTCCTTGGGGGCCGCCTTGGTTTTATTCAGAAGGGCGTTGATCTCGGCGTGCTTCCAGCTTGCTGGGAAGGTTGCTGTCCCAAAGGAACTGTTGATTGTGTTGAGGAGGTGGGGTGTGATGGTTGTGCTAGCTTTGTTGAAGACATGGTGAGGGCAGGGGTCGGATGGGGATCCGGAGTGCATGGAGTTCATGGTTTTGATGGTGTCTTCGTCGCTGACATGAGATCAGGCGGTCAGGCGGCATGTGCGGGTGAGGGTGAAGATCGCAGGGGTGGTGGAATCGGTGGTGGCTGTGGGGGTGCCAGAGTTGAAGCTGTTGTGGATGTCGGTGATATTGCGATGGAAGGGAGTTGCACAGGTCTTGTGATGGTGGGATGTCGTTGGTGTTGGAGCCGGGGTTGGAGAGTTCTTTCACGATGCTGAAGAGCTCTTTGGTGTTGTGTGCGTTGTTGTCTAGGCGGTTCTTGAAGGCAGTCCTCTTGGCGGTCCTGATGAGTTGGTGGTGTCTTTAAAGTCAACCTTAGGTTGTACTAACTTGCTTTCCAATTCCATCCTCTGATAAGCTTGCTTTACAAACCATAGAGGCTTGGTTACAAACTGCACAGAGAAATCTAAATTTATGTTACTTGATGATAGACATGGTTTACAGTTAATGAGACCTCTGGTGTAAGAAACGGTGGTGTAGATTATTTCTCACTCCGAGACAGCTCAACCCAATTATATTTGGCAGATATGGACCATGGATATTATGAGTCTGAAAAATGTCAATCAATGCTGATGAGTTGGCAATTTAAACATAAAGCTCCAGCATGCCCTTCTGCATTGTTTCTCAGAACAAGCTTTTGGATTATCTTTCCGGACCCCTTTTGATTTGATGTTTCAATAAACTGTTCTTTTTTGTTTAAGCATGTTTTATTGAAATGATAATCTTTCATAGTAACATGGTAACATAATGGTATTGAACATGTTACATTCATATGAGCAAAAAGAAAGAAGCAAAATATAAAATTAGTGAGTTAAGGTTCAAATAAAACTTTTCAAGTAAGACGGTCAAAAAAAGAAAAGAGAGAAAATGAAGAGCAATTTACTGGTTACGGACTTAAATGGGAGATTATAAAAATTATAAAAAATGTGGCCATTATAAATAAGCATTAATAATCCTAAAACAGTAAAAAAATAATTGTGCAAAACAAAGAACAATTAAGGGAGGCTTGTGAACCTCTTCAGTACAAATATTAACAGTTTTACTGTTGTAGCTTCAACTGTTGAGAAGCATTGTTAAAGGTGACCATATTTGTTCTCTCTTAAAAGCCAAAGAAATTGGGTGCACAAAAGCCCTATCAGATCGATGATTGAAGAAAACAGCTTACCACCAGGCATTATAAGAAACAAATATTTAGATTTTTTTAATTAGAGGATATTTGTTGAAAGGCTAAAGCTATCAATTTATCTAGTAGGCGAGATGGGCACATTAGGTGAGACTGAACTGGGGAAAGGATTCCTAAGAATACATTATGTATAGTATATGGAATGTTGATTTCACACATCTTAGCAGGCTGATCCCAAAACTCTAACCAAAAACTAGCAATGTGAGGGCACATAAATAACACGTGCAACAAATCCCAATGAGGTACGTTGCATGACCAGCAATTGTCATGTATAGTGACCTTCATTTAATGTAGGAGGATAGGAGTGAAAATAATCCATTATGTATACAAAGCATTATTTGGATAACATTTCCTGCTCTTGAAACAGTATGCAACTTAGACCAGATCTTATCCCAACATCGGGTGAACCACTGCACATGCAAATCATTTTCCCAATGTAATTATAGAGCAGATTTGTTTCAAAAAGTGGAATATGTGAGCAGGTATTATATGTTCATACCAAGATGATATGATATCATCTTGTAGAGATGATATGCAATCTTGAATATGATTGAGGTAAGTTACAAAGTGACTGAAGCATGGCAAATGGAAGTCGATTTTCATAAAAAATTGATTGATTAATACATTTAATAAATTTTTCATTCCATGTTTTCAAAAAGAAGTCTCTCATATTTATTTTAAGATATTTATTGTACCAAGGGGAGGAGGTTGTAAAGTTAGTGCAAGAATATAATTTTGGAGAAAGCAGCAGTTGTTAAAGTTTATATGATTGCACAATAGAAGGGTGGGATATAAAACTGGTTTTGGACGAAATGGACAAAAAGTCTGTAAAAGAAAATGAGGATTCAATGAAAACAAACATAAAGTTTTAGGTCAAAAAGCATCCTGGCATTTAGAAAAATTGAAACCATTTTACCTACTATAACTTTTAGGAGGTTTTAACTAATATGAGGGCATGCATAGCATGTTTATTATTCCATAGGAAAAGATAAAGAACTGAATCTATTGTTTTGAAGAATTGCATTAAAAAACAGTGATCATGGAAATATGGTATATTACCATGGGGAGAGTATCAATTTAATGAAGCTTCTCCTCACGCACCAGGATAAAAAGAAAGGGTTCCATTTAGTTCAATACATTTCTAATTTTTGTATTACTTCTTCAAAATTGATGCAAGCGTTGTTTTACTAGATTTGTAAATCCACACATCCAAATATGTCATCTCTGATGGACTCCATGTAAAACCAAAATCTTTTAAATGTTCTCTTAGACAAAATGTTGAATGTAAAAATGTTGTTTATAGTTTGAACACTAGCTAATTTGTGAACTTCAGATTTAATGTAAGGAATAGAATTAGTTGGATTAGAGAGATAACCAATAAACTCTTCTGAGTTGTCTTTAAGCTTGCTCAATAACATTATGTTTTAGCACATCCATTGCTTTGAGGTTTTAGCAAACACTTCTAATTGTGAATTTACTAAGATGTCTATCTTGCTGAGTATAGTGCTAACAATATCAAATGAGGTCCAATTGGGCTTGTCATTCCACAAATAAGACAGAACATTAACCTTTGTGTTTTTGGTTTAGGGCAGTACATCACCACTAAGACAGTACAATAAAGTGTCCAACGTAACTGCTACAACATTCAGGAATTTGCTGAGCTGAAGAATGCCAGATTATAATGGGCTATAAACACCGTCATGATGTGCTGCACAGTCATTGCTTCACAGCCATTATACAAAGTCTCCATTCAGTTAATGTTTCCAACAAAGCTAATAACTCTTTGCTGCTTGGTGTATTCTGCTGAGGAGTTTCCAGGAATAGAATCCTGTAGACATAGATGTTCTTTCACCAATATGGCGGTAGTGGCTGAAGCAACATCACATACTCATTTCCCTTAATGATGTCATTGTAAGTAAACATTTAACTTTAAACTGGCTGATGATCTACCACGTGTGAGAGTGAGAAAGGTGTCAATTGGGTCAATTCAGCAGCCAATTGGTCTATGTAAATAAATAATGAACTACAAACGGCCATTTTAGGGTTGATGTTGTTGTCAGATATATTTTTTCTTGGCAAGTTGTGATGGGGCAGGACAGGCTGAATTCTATCACACTTTATTTGAGATTACAACAGCCGTCTTTTCTTGGTGTTTAAGTTCATTGGAGGATAAGGGGATCAGTTGCAATTTTAAAAAGTTTTTGAAGATGCAGTTCCTCTTTGTGTGCTGTGTTTGCAATGGTCCTTCTCATATCTCTTGCTTCAATGCCTTCAGTACATAGAGCAACACAGTGTAATCATAATTAGTTTTTGAAGAAACGCTAATCTACTAAAATAACATACCTGGCATTGCCTCAAAAACTAGCACCTCCAAGAGACAGTCATTAACAAATAGCCCATGCTTTCCATGTCTGCTGTAGTTCACAGTGCACTTTCAATGTGTAGGATCTTTCTATGTTTGTCTAGACATAGTAACATGTACTGGTGAGATTTCTTTTTCTGCACTTCTCTTGCCTCTGTAGTGTAGTTCCTATATTCCCAATAGGCTCTGCGCATTGGAATAACATATACTATAGTTTAGACGTAGGACTGAAGTTGAAAAGGTCTCTATCGTATATATTAGACTTAATTGTGAGTGCCAGCTAGCTCAGAGGTCACTAGAAACTTTCTCGAATTCACAAGAAGGGATTAGTTTCTGACAACCATATAACATGACAACTTTGTTTCCCCAGAATGAAATGTATCTCTAGAGTCGCGGAAACAATAGATAACTATTTTACTCAGTCAATTATGCATGCTTTGTTTCACCAGAGATGCAGAGAAATAGAGAGACGGGCGTTTTCAATAAAAGTATTTATTGAACAGTCTTCTTTCTCAAGCATTGGAAATGAACTGCTACAATAGTAATACTGGTTATACAGTGCAATGCATATAATACGAACAGTATTATAAAGTAGTACTGTAAAAGTGCATAAAACGTATAAAATATATACAGAAATAAATAATGACTAAAAGTACTCAACTGGTGCCTCTAAAATACGCCTACCCCAGTGTACCTAACCAAAGTCTAGTACTAGGGAGGAAGTAAGTGAGGAGTAGCCTAAGTTTAGTAGTTCTCTGTCAGGAATATATTCCAAGAATTCTCTAAGAGGTCTAATCAGCTCCGTACCTTGGTTTTAGAATGATGGAGGTCTTGTATCTCTCTCTCAGGACTCGATTTCCCTGTTACCCGCAAGGGTAAGCCAGAAACACTGGAGCTGGATTTCTCGGCAAGAGAAAAGGCAGGGTCTCTCTCAGTGCGTCAGCTGGAGGGTCGGCTTCCTTCGGCACTTGCTGCTGCAGGGCATTGGGCAAGTAGATAGTCGATCTGCTCCAAACCACTGTGTCTTTGACTGGGCAAACCTGGACATATTTATACTTTGAAGGTGCCGAGTTTGATGCATGTTTGGACTTAATCTCGTCACTCAAAGGCTAAATTCTTGGAAAATGCCAGGAGTTCTTGGAGAACTTAATATTCAAGCAGGGGGAAGTTCCTAGCTGCTGAAGGTGGAATTCTCCAAGAAATTGTTGTTAATTCTCGGAACCTAGTGGAAGTAGCTATGCTGTATTTGGTCTGTATGGCTGATACCAACTAGGGTATTGATTTCTATGCCTATGTAAGGATATGATAAAGTATACCTATATAAGGGCATGAATCAGGGAAATTAGACTAGGGACCTAGATTCGATTACAACACCTCTTTCTGCAAATCTCTTCTACTTTATGCACCTCTGTTCCCTCTGCCTGCACGACTGTTGCCTCTTTCTGCACATCATTTGCTTATTTCTATACCCTCTTACCTCTTTCTGTACCCTTTTCTCTCTTTTTGCACCGATTTTGCCGTTTTTTTGTATCCCTCTTAGGTCTTTCTGCACCCTTTTTACCTCTTTCTGCATTTCTGTTATTTCTTTCTTCGCTTCTCTTCCTTCTTTCTGTACATCTCTTGCTTCTTTCTGCACCTCCCTTGCCTCTTTCAGAACCTGTGTTGCTTTTTTCTGCAGATCTCTTGCATCTTTCTTTACCTCACTTGCCTTTTTCAGCACCTACTTTTGTTCTTTCTGCACTGCTCTTGCTTCTTTCTGCACATTACTTGCCTCTTTCTGTACTTCTTGTGCTTCTTTCTACACCTCTGCAGCTTCATTCAGCAATTCTCTTGCTTATTTCGTACTTTTCCTCCTTCTTTCTGCACACCTCCTGACTCTTTCTTTTATTTTTATTTTTATTTATTTGTTTAGTTTGTATAGCGCAAACAGCTACCCAACAAAGGGTTTCCCGGCGCTTGTGATTCAGTGTAGAGAGAAGGACAGCTGGCTTAGATGTTGAACAACCAGGTTTTAATGGCTTTTCTGAATCTGATGTAATTAACCTCTGAGCGCAAAGCTTGTGGCATGGAGTTCCACAGAGAGGGACCAAGGTAAGCAAAGGATCTACCTCCCATACGTGATAGTCTTATTTTGGGCACAGCAAATTTGTTTGCTGTTGCAGATCTCAGCGTCCTGGATGGACGGTAGCGTTGTACCAGACTTTGCAGATATTTAGGAGCTTTGTTTGCTGAGATTTTATGCATAAAGCACAGTGATTTAAATTTAATTCTATTCTCAATTTTTAGCCAGTGCAATTCACGTATGAGTTTGGTAGTGGGTGCATGGATAGGAATTTTACCTAGCAGTCTTGCAGCAGCATTCTGCACAGTTTGTAGTTTGCGAACTGTGGCTTTGTTGGACCCTAAGTATAATACATTGGCATAATCCAATCTAGATGTTATTAGGGCGTTAATGACAGTTCTTTTAGTATGATCTGGTAGCATCCAGCAGATTTTCTTTAGCCACTTCAAGATGACAAAGCAGGTGGCTGATGTTTTTATGGCCTGCTGGTGCATATTGAGTGTGTCATCAACAACAAAGCCAAGGTTTCGGGCCTGGTTGGTTGGAATAGGAGGAGGGCCCATTTCCTGGGGCCAATGTTGAGGTCCCCAGAGTTCTTTGTTTTTTCCTAGGATTATAAGTTCGGTTTTTTCACCGTTTAATTTTAGGAAATTATTTTTCATCCATCCAGCGATTTTTGTAAGCCCTATTCTCAAGGTGGAAGGATCATTATTGCCTGTTGCTGGAAGGGAAAAGAGAAGCTGAGAATCATCAGCATAGGAGAACATTATCAGTCCGGTATCCTTAGCTATTTTGGCAAGAGGGCTCATATATAAATTAAAAAGTAATGGACTTAAAATTGAGCCTTGAGGGACTCCATGTTTAAAGGTATAGGTATCAGAGTACACGGAATTTGAGAACATTTGAAAGGTTCTATTTTCGAGTAAGGATGTGATCCAATTTAAATCAGGGCCACAGATGCCCATTGAACGAAGAGTTTTTATTAGTACCGCATGTGAAACAGTGTCAAATGCGGCACTGAGGTCTAAAAGCACCAGTGCCACTGTTTCACCCTTGTCTATCATTGAACAAATATTTTCTGTTACACCTAGGAGCGTGGTTTCTGTTGAAAAACCTGCTCGGAAGCCAGATTGATGGGGAGGTAACAGGTCATGTGTCATTATATAATTTGAAAGACAGCGATGAACATGCTTTTCTAGGATTTTTGCAAAAATAGGTAGGAGAGATATTGGTCGGAAATTTGCGGGAACCTTCGGATCAGCATTGGATTTTTTTAGAAGGGGATGGATCATGGCATGCTTCCATTCCTGTGGGACATACTCTTCTTGCAAGCATTTATTTAAAAGGTCTGTGATGGTAGATAAGGCTTTCTTACTAAGTAATTTTAAAATGGAACAGGGTAACGGGTCTCGTGGCGAACCTGATTTTATCGTATTTAGAAGTTCGATGACAATGTCAACGTTGAGTGTTGGCCAAGTACTCAGGGAAGGGGTAGAGGGTTTATCAGAAGGGGTAGCATAATTGGTCTCTTCACTGTCTGATCTGTTATCGTCACTACCGTCATGATGATCTTCCTCATGATTGTCCTGATTAAGTTGGATAGTCTGATAGATTTTATCAACTTTGTCGACAAAAAATGCGGCAAGTTGATTACATTGAGTTTTATTTAAATCAGGTGGAGTTGGTGAGGTATTTGAGCCGGCTAACTCTTTGACTGTTTTGAAAAGTGTTTTAGCTTGATTTAAAGCTGCAGTAATTTTTGAGCAGACAAAGTTGGCTTTTGCTTTACTGCACAGCTTTTGGTATTGATTTAATTGATTTTTGTATTCATTTTTTGCCTCAACTGAGTAGGACTTTCTCCATTGACGCTCAGCGTTCTTACATTTGTTTTTTTCATACTTTAGAGAGTCGTTGAACCACGGAGCGGGTGGACGTTGGTAAATGCCTTTTAGCTTAGTGTGAGGAAGACAGGAGTCAATGGCTGTTAAAAGCCATGATTGAACAGAGATTGATAGATTTTGTACTCCTGAAATGGTGCATGGTGTCGTGTCTTCTAGTAAGGTATTAAGAATGTTAATGTCTAGCTTTTTCCATTTTCTCACCATGGCAGGCTGCGCCATAGGAGGGATATTGGATGTTGGCATTTGAAAGGAGAATTTAATGGGAAAGTGGTCTGACCAAGGGATAGGTAGAGCTGGGAAAGTGTTTAAGTTCTGAATATTAGAAAGAATTGGGTCCAAAAAGTGACCTGCAGAATGAGTAGGGCCAGAATTTTTAAGACTTAGATTGAGGGACATGAAGTCATCAATAAGTTCAGTGGCCTTGGAGCAATGCTCGTTATCCAGGTGAAGGTTCAGATCACCAATAACTGTAAAATTGGTAGTGTTCATAATGAAAGGGCCTAGAAGTTCTGAAATGTCATTTAACCAATTTGAAGCAGCACCAGTTGGACGGTAGATAAGGGCAACGAAAAAGGTGAAATTGGGTGAGAGTATAATTTTGAAGGTGGCGCCTTCACATCCAGGACATGGGAGGTTAAGAAACTCACAGGTGTAGACTTTTTTAAAAATAACAGCTATGCCACCACCAGTTTTATTTATTCTGTCAAGGCGGATAATCGCATATGAGTCTGGGAGGGCCATAGCCACATCCGGTCCAGAGCTTGCATGGAGCCAGGTTTCAGTGATGAACAATGCATCAGGGGCTTCGTCCAGTAGGAAATTAAAAATTTCAGTTTTATGTCTGGGCAGAGAGCGGCAGTTCAGACTAAAGAAGGTGAATATTTTAGAGTTGGATTTAATGCATGTAGCATTGGTTTGGGTCTCAAGCCTTTTAATTCTAAAAGCATTCGTCAGTGAACAGCCGTAACAGATGTTATGTTGTCGGTTTAGGTCTAAAAGACAGCAATCTGGTTGCCTAAGTGTTCTTAAAGCTAAAAGTTGCTTTGTACTATATTTTAGTGTAAGGGAAACAATAGTATCGCTAATTGTCTGGTTATTAGCACATACCGATAAAGTTGGCTGGGGAGTAGGAGTCATGGCCGCTGGACGCGTCCGTGATGCGGACGGGCGCAGACGGGCTGACTCAGGCGTGACTCCGGCGCTGATGCAGGCACGTCCACAAATCGCGTCCGCTATCGCGGAGAGTTCACGTGTCCTTAAATAGTGGTGGCTAGAGCGCTGTTAGGCTCACGCCCCTACCTAAGATGTCCGCCGTATTTTGAGACCTTGCAGGTGAGAGATCGGTATTCAGCCCACAAATCGGCAGTCACCGACTAAGTGCAGGCTGACGTTATGTTTAATGCAAAGATTAGGCTAGTGCTGACAGGTAGGTGAATTAAAAAACGCCGTTTTAAAAATGCTCGTTTTCAGCAATATAACACAATAAAACACAAATGAAAGTGCAGTCCAACTACCTCCCGGCTATTTCGCCTCAAGAGGGGTCCAAAGGTTATGACATACAAAGAATCTCGCAATCTTTACCTTGGGGCACCTTAAATAGTGGTGGCTAGAGCGCTGTTAGGCTCATGCCCCTACCTAAGATATCCGCCGTATTTTGAGACCTTGCAGGTGAGAGATCGGTATTCAGCCCGAAAATCGGCTGTCACCGACTAAGTGCAGGCTCACGTTATGTTTAATGCAAAGATTAGGCTGGTGCTGACAGGTAGGTGAATTAAAAAACGCTGTTTTAAAAATGCTCATTTTCAGCAATATAACACAATAAAACACAAATGAAAGTGCAGTCCAACTACCTCCCGGCTATTTCGCCTCAAGAGGGGTCCAAAGGTCTGTATCTCTCCTGCCTCTTAGTATACCCTCCTACCTTTTCTGCACCAATCTTACGTCTTTTTGTACTTCTGTTGGTTCTTTCTGCACTTCTCTTGCCTCTTTCTGAACCTTGTGTGCCTCCTTGTGTACTTCTCTTACTTCTTTCAACACTTCTGTTGCTTCTTTCAGCAATACATAATGCCGCCGACGAAAAAGGCATACGGACTTTGCTTTGGGGGCCCATTGCGGGCCCCCAGGGTAAAGGGGAGGGTGGGGTGTGCACATGTGGGGTACCTATGGTACCACCCGGTGTTTCACAGTACAACATGGGAGGCACCGCGCAGTGCCTGTTATGTTGTGCTTTGAAACGCCAAACTGCATTTTTAGCATTGTGGCAGATGGTGATTTCAGCACGGCCCGCCGCTTTCAGCACCGCCCGCCGCAATGTTAAAAATGCGGGATGCACCAGCCACTGTGGCGGGTGCATCCTATTTCAGTGCACAGGACCTCCGCCAGTATGGCGGATGGTCCCCTGCCACGACAGGATGGTGGACGGACAATGTCTGTCTGCCATCCTAATCAGCCCCTATAACGGGGGAATTTCAATGGATTTATACGATTGAGATGTCTATCTAACTATAACACACCTAAAACCTAAGGTTTTTTCTGTGAATTTCAAAGGTTTTTTAAATGCTAATTCCTAACTTTAACTTGTCTGAAACCTATGGTTTATTCAGTGAATTTCAAAGGTTTTTTAAATGCTAATTCCTAACTATAACTTGTCTGAAACCTATGGTTGTTTCATTGAATTTCAAAGGTTTTTTAAATGCTAATTCCTAACTTTATCAAGTCTGAAACCTATGCTTTTTTCAATGAATTTCCACGACAGGATGGTGGACGGACAATGTCTGTCTGCCATCCTAATCAGCCCCTATAACGGGGGAATTTCAATGGATTTATACGATTGAGATGTCTATCTAACTATAACACACCTAAAACCTAAGGTTTTTTCTGTGAATTTCAAAGGTTTTTTAAATGCTAATTCCTAACTTTAACTTGTCTGAAACCTATGGTTTATTCAGTGAATTTCAAAGGTTTTTTAAATGCTAATTCCTAACTATAACTTGTCTGAAACCTATGGTTGTTTCAGTGAATTTCAAAGGTTTTTTAAATGCTAATTCCTAACTTTATCAAGTCTGAAACCTATGCTTTTTTCAATGAATTTCAAAGGTTTCAAATGTTATTTTTATTTTATTGATACTGATTTTCTACATTTTTTAAAGAATTTATTTTTAGATGTTTTATTTTTTAAATTACATTATAATTACATTATACATTCAATTACACAATATACTTTCTCAGAATGAATTACTTTAGTATAGATACTTTGAAAATAGGCAATATTCTTACAGTAGTTACGGTTGTTGTAATGTGCAACACAATTTCAGTCACAATGCAACATTAAGGTCAATGTGAATTTCTAGTTAATTGCAATTAGATACTTTTTGGATTACTTTTCTAACCGCAGGACTGGATCCTAGATTCAGTCCTGGGACATCTCCTGAAAACAGTTGAGTAAAAGCATTTTGGTTACAGTAGTGATTTTACAGGAATATTATTGTAATTTAAAAGTTGACACTTAGAAACTTTTTCACATAGAATCACCAATGTTATCCTACGGGAGGAAATTCACTTAGCAAGTAAGTAGTGTTAACTTTTCTTTTTCTTACTCAGTGGTGGCTCCAGGATCCAGCACAGTTGCATCTCCTGTAAACAGTCAAAAGAATGTGTTTAAGTCATACAGGCAATTTTTTAGGAGTATTTTTAGTTTGTGAAAATAGACAATAAGAAACTTTTCTGATGAAAACCAGACAATGAACTCCTATGGAAGGAAATACAAGTTACTGGTAACTACTGTTAGAATTACGTTTCAGGATCAGTACTGGGCTCAAAGAAGCAGCACTGAGGTCACTACTAATAGCAGGTCAGTAAATCGGAATTCGCTGTTTGGCTGATTTTAGGTGAATATTTTAAAGTTCCACAACTCCACACTTGGAAGAATTTCCAAGTGTTTCCACTCAATGTTACCCTATAGAAGGAAATTCACTTAGCAGGTGAGTAGTGTTATCATTACTTTTTCTTATTCAGTGGTGTATCCTCGATACAGCACTGGTGCATCTCCTGTGAACAGTTGAAAGAATGCGTTTAAGTAATACACACGATTTTTAGGAATATTTGTAGTTTGTGAAAATTGATATTTAGAAACTTTTCTGGTGAAAACCTGACAGTGGATTCCTATGGAGAGAAATACAAGTTACTGGTAAGTATGATTAGAATTACTTTTCAGGGTTAGTCCTGGGCTAGAAAAAGCAGTACTGAGGTCACTCCTGATAACAGGTGAGTAAATCGGAATTCGTAGTTCGGCAAATTTTAGAGGAATATTTGTACGTTTCAAAAAACAACACTTAAAAACTTTTCTGCTGAAAACCACACAATGGATTCCTGTGGAAGGAAATACAAGTTACTGTAAGTACGCTTAGAATTACTTTTCAGGGTCAGTGCTGGGCTAAAAGATGCCACACTGGTTTCTCCCTTGATAACAGGTGAGTAAATAAGAATTCTTAGTTCAGATAATTTTAGAGGAATATTTGTACAATGGTGAAGGAAGAGGGCAGGGCCTGAGGTGACATGTGTGCAAACACGCCCTGTGGCACATTTTGAGTTGCATGATTAAGTGCACTTGAATTCTGAGGTCCCCTAGGGGCCAACTAGCCCACCAGGTACCTGCAGCGTGCCCCAGGAGGCTGCGTTGCAGAGAGGTGTTCAGAGGCCATGCCTTTTTTTACAACACTCCACTCTGCAGCACAGCTCCATGGTGCTTACTGGAGGTAGGTGCTGGGCTAGTAGGCCCCCAGGGACCCCCAACTTTAACTGCACCACAGGGCGTGTTTGCACACATGTGAATTCAGGCCCGCCCCCTCCCTTCATCACTGTGCAAACGTGCCCGTGGCACATTTTAAGTTGGGGATTAACTCCCCTTCAATGCTGAGGGTCCCTGGGGTACAGCTAGCCTACCAGCTACCTCCAATAAGCGCCACAGAGCTGCGTTGCAGAGAGGTGTAAAAAAGGGCATGGCCTTAAAACACCTCTCTGCAACGCAGCTCCCTGGCACACCCTAGAGGTGCCTGGTGGGCTAGTTAGCCCCCAACCACCCCCAGTATTCGAGGGTAATTTGTTCCTCCTCTGCAAACGCACCAGGGTGGTGCAATAAGGGGGATTGGCCTCTGGCCAAATCCTATTTTTTTTGTTTTATTTTGTGAAGGATGGCTGTGTAGCCACCTTCCTTTTTCTTTTTTAGGGCCCTGGGGACCCCATCCCCCAGGGCCTCACCCCAAAATTAAAATAAAAAAAATATTTATGGGAAGGGGGCCGTGTAACCCCCTCCCACATTTGTTTGAAGCCCCAGGGGGTGGCGGTCCCCGGGGCTAGGTAGGCCTCAGATCCCCCCACACCCAATTTTTTGTAGCCCCGGGGTGGTAGTGGTCCCCGGGGCTGTCAGGGGCCTTAAAGCCCCCAACCCAACTTGAATAAGCCCTAGGGGTTTCAGTCCCTTGTGGCGCATCAGCACTATAGACAACATTGAATCCAGTCTGGATTTATTTAAGGCAGAGGCAATTGTACTGTGTACTCAGGTATGGGACAAAAAAGCATTCCTCGATGTCTGTGTCAACTACTGCCTTCGATCTACACTGCAGACAGCAGGGTTCACTACTTGAATTCATCTTTCCATCTATACTTCGGACAGCATTGATTCAAGCCTTGCTTTATTTAAGGTAGAGACAAATGTACTCTATGTCTTCTGATTCTGTAAAAGGATTTGACAAAAAGCATTCGTCTATAACTGTGCTGACTACTGCCTTTCATCTACACTGCAGACAGGAGGGTTTACAACTGGAATTCAGCTATGCATGTACAGTACGGACAGTAGGAAATGCAGCCTTGATTTATTTAAGGCAGAGACACTTGTACTGTATGTGTTCTCATTTTGTTAAAATGAGTGACAAAAATCATTTGTGTATAAATCTGCTGACTACTGCCTTCGATCTACAGTGCGGACAGCAGTGTTCACAACTTTATTTCAGCTTTGAATCTGTTCTATAGCCATATTCACTCAGATGTCTTATGGAAAGAAAAACATATCATAGTTTTTGGTGATCTACTGGAACTTAGTCCCGTACAAAGATAACAAGTATTTATAAGAACATTTGATTTTCTTAACATTGTTGCTTCAGGTGCCATTAACTCTGCGTACCACTTATCAATGCTGGTTGCACACACGCTAAATTACCAATACTGTGCAGCTCTTGTCAATGCCTCGTGGCCATGGGCTCTTGCTAACTGCTGCCTCCTGCCTACACTGAGGTCATCAGAACTCACAATTAAATAGACTATTGATACATTATTTGCTGAGTACAATACCAAACTAAGTATAACACCTATCAAACTTATGCAATATCTCTTGAGTATGCTTCCTTCCAAAACTTCTTATATATAAGTTATAGATTTAGTTGAATAATAACATTCATGCTGTAAGTGCAAAGGCACACTTAACACCTTGGCTGCTAAGATGTTTTCCCCTCCGGTGCTGAATGATGCCCATTTCCATTGTTTCATGACAAGGTCAGCTCGTCAAACGCACAGCGCAGGTAACACCCATGACGAGCTGACCTTGTCATGAGCATGGAAGGGGTTAATGGCAATCAACACTGCTGACAGCACAGATCACAATTCGAACCTCACTCTTTCTTCATTGGAAACCTGAATGTCTTTTTTGGAGACAAAAACAGCTTCTACACCACTGGAAGAATCATCTGATTCTGATAATTTTGTTGCTGAAGAATTGATAACCATCAATGGTACTTTTTTCCCCTCTCAAAGTCCATGCAGTCCAGTATGAAACAGTCAATGTTTTGACTGCAGCCCGTTCAGACCACACATCATCGCAGGGTGAGCACACGCTAAACACCAGACGTTCCACTAAATCAGTACACCATAAATAATCACCACAAGGCTTTATTAAGGCAAAATTCAGTAGTCCAAAACATTACCCCCAGTGCGGCCTGCCCAGACCACGCATCATTGCAGGTTACAAACACGCTCAGTCCCAAAGGTACTACGAACTCATTGCACCATAATTCATCACAATGTGGCCGTATTCAGGCTGAATTCAACTGACTCTTCATTCATTATTTACAGAGTGCAGTACCAAACAAAGTAACATGTCTATCAAACCCTATACAATATCCCTTTAGTAGCCTTCCTTCAAAAACTTCTTTCATATCAGTCGTAGTTTTAGTTGAAAAACAAAATTCACTCTGCAAGTGCAAAGGCACACTCAATGGTGGTCTACACTGTGGACACCACAGGTCACAACTTGAACTATAATGTCACTGAAACATACATATTCGACAATGTTTTCCATACATATTTCTTCTTTTATTTCAATCGTACTACTAAGTCAGTGCACCCCAAATAATCGCCACGTGGCCTTATTAAGGCAAAATTCTGTTGCCAAAAGACATTCTTACCAGAGCGCTCTGCCTGAACCACGCATCATCGCAGGCTTCACACAAACCAACCCTACCTTATTGCACCACAACTCATGAAACCTTTACGATAGAATCTTCTGTGTATAATTTCACATACAGTGCTCCTACCTTTGTGCAGCAGAGGTCATAAACTGTTTATAATTGAATATCTGTGTATGATATCATGATTACTATTCTACTTGTTACCAACAGCAACGTAGTAAAATCGAGTCGAGCACCCATGCCCATACCCACTTCAACTATCTATATGTGTCTGTGTAGTTATTATGTTTGTAAAATGCTGCTCCTGCGCCCTACCACATTATATTGTGCCGTAAACAGCATATGCAGCCATCTTACCTCTGCCAATAACACAAACTTTGATTATTTAACTTTCTCACACTCCTTCTACAAATACGAACATACAAAATGGATCGTTACATTACTGCAAAGAAACTGTATAGTCAATGTATACATTTGTACAATTTGCATATTTATATAGTGCAAAGTCGACCTAAAACCATATCAACAATTTACATGAGCACCGTATTTACAGTAAATGTTCAGGCATGTGTTGATTATGTCATTACTCTACAATAACAGGATGTGGACGCGACTCCAGGCCTCGAACACTGATTTCCAGCACCAATTTCGACAGTATACCCGAATGACCACATACGTATATATATTATCTGTCCTTCATGTGCTAAAACCTGCAACACAAACCTCTCACAGCCTTGCATTACTACAGCTACAACACTCCACAGAATGTACAACAAACATTCATATTAGCAGAAATGTGTCATGTTCACCATCTTTTATGTGTAAATCTATGGATGAATATAGGGTTACTGATACACCGTACCTTCCATGTTAGCCATATTGTGGGACTTTAGAGACATAATGACGGCAGACCTAAAGCACGGACACCCAAATCATTAGATTTTTCATATATCTCTCGATGGAACCCGGCCCATAGCTCTGGAGTCATTGTTCACAGCCTCGCGCAGCACTGGCATACATCAGTCCAGCCCACTCCGCTTTTGCTTCCAGGAAAACACAACAACGGTATGTACATGGCCCAGATTTCCATTGTAGGGATTTCTTACTTCCAGGTCTAGTTGTTAGAACGGTACACTCACACTCCCTCATGGCTGGTATACACCCACACCACACCCATCCAGCAAATACGTCACTACACACGTGACCCTACCAATAAAAAAGACGAGGCGCACATGCTCTACGCCATTTTAGAGTAGCTCCCATTGCAATCGCTGTGATGGCCCGTCCTAGTGGTTCGGATGCCTCATGTAGGCCTGAACTACCGAACTTTGGGGCCCACTACCACGTGGGTGGTCTCTTTGGTCACTGAGTTTGTGGTACTGCAAAGACTGAGTGGGTGAGGAACCTGCGATGAAGATAGGTGCACGAGAATGTCCTTTGCCATAGTGATATCAAGACTCAGCACCAAATTTGAGACTTCATGGTGGCACAGCAGGACTGAATGATGTGAACATACCCTGTCCACGAAAAGGTGAGCAGTGAGGCCTGGGTGCGCAGCCGAGGGAGTAGATGGGGTGCAGAAGACTGGATACAAAAAGGCGACACAGCGATTTAGGCGTATGCAGTCGTATATACTGTATCTAATTGCATTTTTTTTTTCAATAGCAGTTTTATAATAAGTCAAATGTCCATCGTTTGTGATGATCAAAACCACGTGTATCACTGCGCACCACTTGCTTTCACAACCGGATAAAAAACATTACTACTATAGTACATGTACAAAAATCAAAGCCTAGTCCAAGTTGGAACTGAACAAATAATTGTTTTTTAAATGCGGGAGGGAAGATTTGTGAAAGGGTGATGTAAATCTACTCCACATTAAGATAGTAACAATTACCAATCATAACATCTTTCTTTTACTATCTTTTAGATGTAAAACTTCAGGGTACATAACGTCCCGTCATGTGGTGAAACGCACACCGATGACAGAAAGGTGAGCTGCAAATATTATTTTCAGTCTGCTGTGAGCAAATCTCAGCTAGGCCTACTTGGTGCAAGGGGTCGCCCTTCTCTGCACAGAGTCCTCAGACCATAGGAAGAAGTTGTCAATGAAACTGGAAAATGCGAAAGCAAAGTTTATTAAACCTTTAAAGCTGATACTACAATCCACACAACACCCTTCAGTATTGTATAGAGTAGCACACCAAACCTAAGCACATGGCCCCTTTTATACACAATGAGGGGGCTCAAAAGAAGGCGGTACAGGAGACAATAGCAGTTTCATGACCATACAAGGACATATTGGAAGGCACAATTGATAGATGGGCGGAGTTAACAGTCTTCGGTAACTGGTAAACACATTCCTGTCTGGAACCAATTAGTAACGGTCATTGACCCTACTGCACATGTCTGGACATGCTGGAAGCAGGATTACTAAATAAAGCCTGTTGCTGGGCAGACTACAGATGCAGTTAACAAAAAGGTAGGACAAAGCACATGATGAGCACATGGCAATGTATGGCATACAAAATGGCCGTCGCAAATACAAGATGGAGTCGGCATATTTGATACGATAATGGTCAAGCAAAGCATGTCTTCTGCTAATGCTTAACCTAATCGCTGTTCATTTACAACAAGTCTCTCTTTCACTTCCGATCTCCTTTGATGAAAAAATGACGCACAATATTTACTTCCTTTTTATCTTATAGGTTGTGTTTCACAAATTGGCGTCCCCCCAACACCTCCAAAGCCCACCTTTTGAGGATTCTGCGATGATGCATGGCCATCGTAACAACATCTGAGAAGTCTGCTTCGACATGTGGTGCACCCTCTTTGAATCACACCAATGGCGCAAGGTGAGCAAAGAAGCTTGTTTCCGAAGCAACGACAAGTCACCTGTGGGCGGAGAGAGTAGGTAGTGTGCAGCAGCTTGACTACGTAGGAATATACAATTACCTCCGGGCTACTGAGAATAGATAGGTTGATACAGTCTGAGGGGCAGATTTACAAGCCCCTTGCCCCACTTTTGCGTCACTTTTAACATGGGAAAAGTGACGGGAAAGTGGTGCAAGGAGCTTATAATTCTGCCCCTGAGTGCGCAAGAAAAGGCACTCACCTCTGGACTCTGGGAGTCAATGGGGTGCAACAGTCTGAGTACGCAGTCATGGGAAGGAAAACAGCACCCAGGCATTTTCTTGCAGTGGAAGTTGATGAAATACAGTATCCTGAGTGTGCAAAGACATAAAGCAGAAATATACTTTTGTAGTTGTATGTACTCTGCTATTACTAACTGTATACTATCTTTCAGATCACGAAACCTGAGGGTGTACTATGAACCGGCACATGCTTGGACACACAACGGAGGCAAAAAGGTGAGCTACGAAGATTTTCTCCATTATTAACACTTCCTCTCATGCTCCATCTATCACTTTCTCTCTCTCACACTTGTAATGTCGTTTTTTCTTTCTTTCTCTTTCTCACTCTCTCTCACATTGTTTCTCTTTTAAATTTATGGACGCTGCTGTCCAATCTGCCGATAAAGAAATCAAGGCTAAATTTAATACAGTCTGCAGTGTAGAACCAAAGCAGAGTTCAAGTTGTGAACTCTGTTCTCCACAGTGTTTACATAAGGTAAGCAGAGCGGACTAGATACACAATACCTCCGATTAAATGTGTTCGAAATAAAGAATATTGTCCTGCATACTAAAGTGATTTCTCACCTCATTCTGTCTCACCTCTGAATCATTTAAAAAACCTGTTGGTCCATAATGTAAATATGACCCAGTAGGCACCTCCGTACAGACACCTCTTCAACGCGGGCCTATTGGAGAGGTGGAATGTATCAGGCACACGGCAGACATGCAAGTGTTACCTTAATTTGTGATCTTTGACCTCCTTAAGTCACATTGATCTAATTTTAAACACTTATTTCATTTTTGTTTTGCAGGTTACCTACCCTCCTTCTATTGGAGTCCATTTCACATTTTGTCATGCTAAAGTTATGTTTCTAGGTATTTATTATATTTTTATCTTAAAGTTAGGTATTTATTGTTGTTTTAATAAAATGTAATTTAAAAAAGTATATACGTCTTCTTTTTCTGACAACATTTCACTTAGTTAGTGTGATAATCATATGCTTAGAAAACATTAAACCCCACTCATTTTAATCATTCTTCCTTGACTTTCACTGAAGAACCATCTCTTTTCTGAAGCTCCTGTGTTTTTGAAGACATCTTTAATATGGCTGCACGCCAGGAGGATGATACCTCTGAACACTCTTCAGAAGAAGAATTTCTTGCTGAGGATGCACTGCCAAAAAGGAAGGAAATTCTGATCTCAAAGTTTTTTACATTTCCAGATAGAGAAATGAAGGTGAATGCAGCCAAATTCACCTGCAAGGTGTGTGGGACCATGCTTTCTGGAGGTGAGCAGAATAAAAAATATTCATATGGAACCTTCAACATGGTGAGACATGCGAAGACTGTTTATCCCCGCAATTATGTGAGAGCTGCCTGCAACAGGCTGCAGGAACACCCTCCATCAGCTGTAGCCAGCACTTCCACATCACCATCGAGTCCGCATCCAGGTGTCGCGTTCTAATCTAGGACCCCGATCAATACTGTGACCCTATGCCCCTATACGGCTATAATCCATTTATTCCCCTATAATGGCATAAACGATCAAGAGTGATATTTCAGAAACTTGTTTCTGGCCTAACACGATCAGAGCCACATTTCAGAATCTCTTCCTCTGCAGCTTCTTCTGCAGCTCATTAGAGCAAATGACACAGCAGAAGCCACTATCTAAAATTCCGAGATTACAATTCGAGTTCTTCAACAAGTTAAAACTTAGCAACCTGGGAAAACCCTGCTTGCTATGTTTTGATTAGTAATAGAACTCTAATGAGCACTGAGAGACGATCCCTTCCTAGTGACATCTTTATTGACGTCTTATGTCCAAAAACTTACGTCAAACAAGGCACCTTTCTTGTATAAATATTACCAACGTTGCCTTAAGCAAACGCTGCCTCAATGACATCGATGATAGCAATGGTGTGGTGAATACAGGAGCAGAACAGCTGTCCCCTGCAGAGCCCAGCAGATGCAAGCTGCCCACGGACGCTGCCCCTCCTCCTACTCGACGCGCTGAGAGAATCCAGCTCCGGCGTTTCCAGCCTACTCTTGCGAGTGACTGGGATATCGAGTCCTGGAAGGAGATACAAGACCTTCAACATTCTATTCCAGAGGTATGTTGTTGACTAAACCCTTAGAGAGAATTCTTGAAGCAAACCTTGGCAAAACCAACTTAACTAAAACTGCTACCTACTTACTCCCTCCCAAATATTAGGCTTAGGTCAGGTACACTGGGGTAGGCGTAGTTAGAAGCACCAGTTGAGTACGTTAGTCAAATGTATATATGAATGTATATATTTTATTCATTTTAACCATTGTATGGCTAAGAAACCATGTCAATGCTTTTACAGTATTATTTTGCAATCCTCATTTTACTGTACGCACTTTTTATAATAACTAGTCTTGCAATTGTGGCAATTCATTTCTCTTGCAAGTGAAGAAAGACTGTTCAATAAATAATATCTTTTTATTGAAAACGCCTGTCTCTCTATTCTCTGCACTTTGGTGAAAGTAATCTGCACAAAACTGACTGAGTAAAATAACTGTCTATTGTTTCACAAGACTCTAGAGATTGACTCTTATTCTAAGGAGCAAAGTTTGTATGCGGTTGTTGGAAAACTGAATCCCTTCTTGTCTGTACCAGGGAAGCTGATCACTTCCTATTCAGTCAAGAAAGTTTCCAGTGACCTCTAAGCTAGTTGGTAACAAACCCAATTAAGTTTAGCATAGTCAGTGGAGACCTGGAAGATCCGCACTTCTACGTCCATACTACTGTTTATGTTATTCCAATGCGCAGGGCATATTGGGAAAATAGGAACTGATTTTGGAGACCGTATCATTCTTTGCAAATTTTGTAAAGAGACATTATGTTATGGTGAACAGTCCATTTATTTGATTTGCAGGCGCAAACAAGAGCACTGTTGCTCCAGCCGTTATTTTTTGTTTATTTGTTCCAGTTTGCGCAATTCCCTTTTTTTCCTTTAAAAAAAACACACAAAAAAACTGTTTAAAAAATCCTAAAAAGGTACAAGACTACAAAAAAGACAAACCAAAAAAGTTCTTTTAAGAATTAACTTCACTGCTCAAAAAAGAGCTATATTAGTATGATAGTGTGTAAATGTTTTTTTGAATGAATGTTTAGTGCATAAATGAATGAAAGAATACATTAGTAGTGTATGATGAAGGTGAAAGTGCAGAACTTTAAGGAAGTGATACAGCATAACTCGATAAGGTGTTTAGTTACAGTTTACTGTAGTACTTCGGAAGCACATAAATGTAACACATATACACAAATATGGTACACGTCAATGCTTCCCTCTACACTGCTGGTGACCCTGCCTGGTTGAATTTGTAAGTGTTAGTGTTTTAATGCAGTGCTGGATTAGCACACACTGCTGAATGGGTAACTACACTACTACAACATCAGTGACAGAGTGTTTGGTGGAAGTGTAAGGATACAGACTGGGGAATTGAAGGTATTAAACAGAAGTATGCAGGTACATACAAGAATGCATGCGTAGTGCATAGGGATTTGAAGCAGTCCATGCCCTAAGGCCTACTTTGCTGTATGAGTACTTGGGTACTGACTGAATAATTATAGTTTTGCAAGGAGAGAGCCTGACTGAATTTATACATGCTTGACGTTTAGGACAGTAAATGGATACGCACATACTGCTGAATGGGTCACTACAATAGTGCAACAGCAGTGACAGAGTGTTTGGTGGAAGTGTAAGGATACAGACTGGGGAATTGAAGGTATAAAAGACACGTGTGCAGGTAGATACAAGATTGCATGCTTAGTGTATAGGGATTTGAAGCATCCCATGCCCTAAGGCCTACTTTGCTGCATGATTACTTGGGTACTGACTGAATGATTACAGTTCTGCAAGGAAAGTGCCTGACTGAATTTATAAATGCTTCAGTTTTAGCGCAGTGAATGTATAAGCACATACTGATGAATGGGTCAACAAAATAGTGCAACATTAGTGACAGAGTGTTTGGTGGAAGTGGAAGGATACAGAATGGAGAACTGAAGGTATAAACACAAGTGTGCAGGTGGATAGAATAATGCATACATACTGTATAAGGGTTTGAAGCAGGCCATGAGTGAAGTAGTGTGGCTCACTGGTTAGAGGCGGCAGACCCGAGAGCAGAGGACGGCCCGGGACCAGGGTTCGATTCCCGGCGCGGCAGGTTTCTGGACCAGGGTCAGCGGACTCGATAATTCTCTCGCCTCGGTGCCCACTCTGATCAGCGATCACACTCGGCAACTCTGGGCATTAGCTTGCCTCATCTTCACTAACGGCCCCACCAGACCGCCAGGGATGCCTGGTCTCACCCTGGAGATACCCATTAAGGGACCATCTCTCAGGGAAGCCAGGAAGGGTTTCGCAGCGGTCGAAGCGCCTTGGGACCCTACGGCTAAGTAGTGCGCTATATAAATGCCTATACATTTACATACATTTACATTTACATTTACATGTCTTAAGGCCTACTTCGCTGCATAAGTACTAGGTACTGACTGAATGAATAGAATACTGTAAAGAGAGTGTCTGAGTAAATATATAAGTGCTTGAGTTTTAGTACAGTGAATGGATTAGTACATAATGCTCAATGCTTTATTATTATTAAACAATAATTGTATTCTTCAGACATCTCATATTTTAACACAGCTTCTAAAAGGAGTTCATCTGGTACTTCTTCGAGATCATACTGCTGGTTTGCCATTTCACAGTTTATAGCTTCCAGTAACTCTACCTGATCCAGTGCTTACAACCAATCAGCATCATTGCTTTCATTTTCAAAATCACAGGTGATATCTGCAGTACTCATGTCCTCTAATTCAGTCTCCCTGTCTGTTATAGGTAGATTTTGTACTTCAATTAAACTGGTTTCTCATTTTCAATGTGTCTTCGGTAATATTCTCCTCTTTATCCATAACAAATCTGTTATGTTCTAGGTCATTGTACAAAAACATAAACACTTCACTTTAACAGTTTTTTAGTACATAAAGTAGGTTTATCAACTATTTTGACCCAAAAATATATTATGTAAATTGCATTTTCTAATAACATTCCAACAGTAGAGTTTTAGTACTTCATAAGGTTATATCAATATAATTGCTTATAAACATATCCTGTTCTTAAGTTTTCTTAAAATTTGAAACCAGTCCCTGCTTATGACAATGGAAAATGACTCAGGCTCCTATACTAAAATGCAGTAGTAAAAAATGTAGAATATATCTATTCACCTTACCCCTTCCAAACTAGTAAATGTGTTTTAGTATAATGCAATGGATACTGTTGTTTTTTTAGAATAACACTTTGAATCTGTGTGTATTTAGGTACCATTCCCACACTAGGTTTTGAATACTTCATGTGTTTTCACAGGCATCAATCCTTTTTTGCACTGAAATTATTTGTTTTTTAACTGTTGATTTATACATATTTTATTTATTAAACAACATTATATATTTTTCTGAAAATCACAAAAAAAATTAAAACAAATTAATATATTTATATAATTTTCTCTTCACAATTTTTTAGGGGTGTTGAGCACCCAAAGCATACCTACTGCAACTGGTCCCTGTATTCTAGCTGCTATTTTGGAAAAGTCGTGAAGGATCCATGTATGGTGAGCGACATAAATGTTACGTAGTGTGCGTGACCGGTATGCAACAGGTCTGCGACTCCTTCTCCCGTGCATTCGCACATGCGTATTACGGTACCCGATGCTTGCTCGGTGGCAGGCCCCAAGTGACGTCATATACGTGCTAGGGCGCGCTGGGTGCATGACTCCAGTCAAATTTTTTATGTTCTAAAATGATATGTACATATTAGGGCAAAAGATTGTCTAAGGTATTCATAAAAATAATATAGTTCTACTTGTAATAAACTTATTTTTAAACATATTTTTGCGACGTCGCATCGGATGCGTGCTTCGAAATCGCACGGTGCGCAGATCCCATGTGAAATAAAAAAAATAAAAAATTTGATCGGTTCATAACATTTCCCACTGTAAGCATTGAGGACCCATCTATTTTAATTATTCTGTTTGGAGTAGTTGATGAGAGACATCTCTTCTTCTTCCAGAGCTGGCTTTGGAATTTTCTGAATGTTTTAAAAAAATTGCATTGGAGAAATGGCATCTGGTTTGCAAGCTCCTCATCATTCTTCAGATGAAGTTATCTTGGAGGAAGATCCACCCAAGCAGAGGCCTGAATCAGTGGTAAGAAAATTTTTCACCTTTCCTGCCTGAGAAAAAAAGGTCACGCAAGAAAAGTCACATGCTTGCTGTGTGACAAGGTCCTGTCGAGAGGCTCCTGTGGAAGAGCGAGTATCTGGCACAAGAAGAAATGAGGCGTGCAGCAAAAAAATCCACCACCAGGCATAGCTAGCACCTCCGGAGCGTTAACTTCAGCACCACCAGTAGACATTCATCCAGAATTTGCTTTTCTGCAGCAGCACTGCACTAAGTGGAAAACCATCATCTGTTATGGTGAAAAGTCAGTGGACATATTTGTGCAGCTCAGCGGAACCACACATGCAATTTTTTGTTGTTTTTGGAATGATGTTGAATTCCAAAAGCAAACTGTTTACTTAGTTCCTTTTTTGTTCAATTTAAAAAAAACACCAGATAAGTACAACATTGTTAAAAAACTACAAAATAAAAAGAAAACAAAAAACTGAAGAAAAAAAGTTCAGAACTACGTTATCTGGTTTAAAATAAAGAACTATATTTGCATTGTTTTGTCTGAAAGTTTGGTTGAATGTATGTGTAAAGCATGAATGACAGAAAGAATGCATTAGTACTGTATGGTGAATTTATAGGGGCAGATCTATAAGGAAGTGCTGCAGCGTGACACTGAAAGCCTTTTAGGTGCACCACGCTGCGTCACTTCTGAAGCTCAGGGATGTGGCATATTTACATAAATATGTTGCAATTCTGTGTTCCTTCTGCACTAACACACAAACTGCAGCCATGCAGTGACACAGGCATGCTTGCACCATAGTGCAAGGATATCTGTGTAGTGGGCAGATTGGTTTTATGCAGAAAGGGACTACTTCTTGCACAAAAACAATCTCTAACGGCATTGAAAGAGGAAAAAACGAGGAGGAATTAAAACATTTCTCATTGTTGTGCCTTTCTACACCACCTCTAGTGTGTCACACCATTCACACGTATCTACAGATTTACACTTTCTCATAGGGCTTGAAATGTGTTATTCCATGGGTGTTGTGTGGGAACAGACACAGCAATACCTATGGTACGCCCCTTCAAAGCAAAGTGCTGCGTCTGGATGGGTCGAATTTTCAAGGAGAGGAAAAGCCATGCAGGGTGGCTTTTCCTCTCCTTGTAACTATGGAGGAGTCCCCAGCGCCATCACTATGTTACAAAAAGTGACGTACTGGTGGTGCAGGGAGCTTGTAAATCTGAACCATAAGTGCCTAGGTATTGGCAAAGTGATACAATAAGAACATAGTGCTGGATGGCTGATTGACAAACTGCATGAGACTGACAGGAGGTATCCTAGGCTGCATGAGTACTACTTCAGTATTTAGTGGAGTGTACCAATAGTATGTATCTGCTTAGAGGGTTGTAGGAATTGTGCACAGAATATTGTACGTGTACTTGTGTTGGGGCCTAGGTCATTCTGTAAGAACATCACTAGTAACTAGAATGATGACAGTGCTGCAAACAGAGTGCTCAGTTAATTTGTAAGTACTTAGTTATTGTCTCAAGGCCTGAGTCATTCTGCAAGTGCATAGACAGTGACTGGGTTCCTAGAGTTCTAGAAGTTGACAGCAGGATAATTGTATAAGCACTTGTGTTTCAGCAGAGTGATTCTATAAGGACATGCTTCTGTCAGGATGATTGTAGGAGTGGACACAGACTCACAGTATGATTCCAGACAAGCATGACTATTACCTGGACATTTGCAGGACTGACTCAGTAGTCTGCAAGGGGTCAAGGGACCGCATACATTGTGCACATTTGACTTACCACTGCTTCTCTCAAAGCCTGAGTCATTCTGCAAGTGCATAGACATGAACTGGGTTCCAAGAATGTTAGTAGGTGACAGTGGGATATGTTTTTAAGCGCTTATGTTTCAGCAGAGTGATTAGATAAGGACATGCTTCTATCAGGATGATTGTAGGAGTAGACACAGACTCACAGTGTGATTCTAGACAAGCTTGACTATTACATGGACTTTTGCAGGACTGACTCAGTACTCTGCAAGGGTTTAAGGGACTGCATACATTCTGCACATTTGACTGTAACACTGCTTGTATGTATGTATGTATTCCAGTTTTGAATAGCGCCAAACACTGTCACCCAAAGGGTATCCTGGCGCTTTGACTGAACAAACCAGCACACGGTCATGAAGATCACACTAGAGAAAGAGATGGGTTTTTAGATTTCTCTTAAAGAGAGGGAGTTCGCTCATACACCTCAGATGGAGCGGGAGAGAGTTCCAAATACTGGCAGCAGCTAAGCTGAAGGAACGACCGCCCGTCCTTGACCTTTGAAACCTGGGAACCGTAGCCAGGTAAGCGGAAGAGGAGCACAAGGTACGTGGAACAGTGTACCAGGAGAAAAGATTCTGCGGCATGCCGGGACCCTGCCCATGCAGCGCCCTAAAGACCAAGCATGAGGTCTTGAAAAGGATCCGCTGTTGGACCGGTAACCAATGAAGGTCAGGCAGCGCCGCAGTGGATGAAGCGGAACACGGACGGGACAGAGCTAGCTTAGCCGCCATGTTTTGAATCCGTTGTAGCTTGCTGACCAAGTTCTTCGGTGCACCCAACAGCAATGCGTTGCAATAGTCCAACCTGCTCAGTATGATCCCCCGCACCGCCTCAGATCTGGCCGGGACTGGGAGCATAGGAAGGACTTTGCGCAGCATGCGAAGTAGTACCATACAAGTGGCCACGGTCTTGTTGGCAAAGCTATCCAATTGAAGATTGGTCTCAAACATGACTCCCAGATTTTGCACAGAGTCCGCTGCTGTCCCTGATCCGGGAAAGAAGGAAGGCCAGAAATCCTCTGGTAGTGAGCGTGGAACACAGTCAGTGGAACAGTAAAGCACCTCTGTTTTAGACCTGTTGAACTGGAGTGAGTTGGAACATAACCAGTCATCGGCATAATTAAATTTGCGGTCGGAGGTACAAATTAAACAGTATTGGGCTGATGGCAGAGCCCTGGGGCACCCCCTGCCCAACCTTCCGCACGCCAGATCTGAAAGACGGCAAGGCCACCACTTGCTGTCTATTATGGAGGTATGAGACCAGCCGGTCTCTAGCCAGCCCTATTACTCCAGCCTCCTCCAGTCTCCTGATGAGAATCGGATGGCTAACTGTGTCGAACGCGTCCGACATGTCGAGCAGCACCAAAAACGCTGCTCGCCCAGTGTCGACTCGCAAATGAAGTTTGTCCAACACGACCACCAGAGCCGACTCCGTCCCATGCACTGGGCGGAACCCAAACTGGGCCACGACAGAGACTGGGTAACCACCTTCTCCATGATTTTAACCGGAAAAGGGAGGAGTGAAATGGGCCTATAATTCTCCGGGCAAGTGGGGTCTAAGGTAGGCTTCTTCAAGATGGGGGACACCACTGCTGTTTTCCAACAATCCGGGACCAGGGCAGATTCAAAGGACTGAAGGCAGATGGAATACAAGGGGAGGAAGTGTTCCCCATGAAAGAGCTTCCAAAATATATGAGGAAGCGGATCCATAGGAGAACCCGAAGACACTGTCAGTGCCAGTCAACAAAAATCGGCGAAATTCGGGACAGAGAAACTACTCAGCCGAGGCAGAGCCATCAGAGCTTCTGAGTCATCCAGGGTAGATGGTACATCCCGGGGTGGCCGGGCTGGGGGTCCACTGAGTAAGGCCGCTCAATATGGTAGCTATCTTAGCTTCAAATGTGGCTGCCAAAGAGTTGCATAAGGCCTGGGAAGCCGAGATGTTATTCGAGACACAGGCCGGCTGGGAGAGGTCCTTGACAATCCTAAACAAGGCTTGTGACTTGTTAGGTGCATGGTTCAAGGTCTCCTCAAAGTAGACGGCTTTCACACATTTAATCTGTGCTATATATTCCATAAGAGCGAGCTTAAAAGCGATGTTATCTAGATGTAAGTAGTGCTTCCTCCAGGTCCTCTCAGCCCGTTTGCAATTCCTGATTCATTCTGCAAGTGCTTAGACAGTGAATAGGTTCTTAGAGTGCTAGTAGTTGACAACAGGATACGTTTATAAGTGCTTATGTTTCAGCAGAGTAATTAGATAAGGACATGCTTCTGTCAGGATGACTGTAGGAGTGGACACAGACTCACAGTGTGATTCCAGACAAGCATGACTATTACCTGGACTTTTGCAGGACAGACTCAGTAGTCTGCAAGTGGTTAAGGGACTGCATACATTGTGCACATTTGACTGTACCACTGCTTGTCTCAATGTCTTAGTCATTCTGCAACTGCATAGACAGTGACTGGATTCCTAGAGTGCTAGTAGTTGACAGCAAGATAAGTTTATAAGGATTTATGTTTCAGCAGAGAGATGAGATAAGTACACGCTTCTGTCAGGATGATTGTAGGAGTGGACAGAGCTGCTTTGGAGCCATAGAACAGGTCAGCAGAGCTGCTTTAGAGCCAGAGATCCAGGTCAGCAGAGCTGCTTTAGAGCCAGAGACAAGTCAGCAGAGCTGCTCTAGAGCCAGAGAACCATGTCAGCAGAACTGCTTTAGAGCCAGAGAAACAGGTCAGCAGACCTGCTGTAGAGTCAGAGAAACCAGGTCAGCTGAGCTGCTTTATAGGGAGAGAACCAGGTCAGCAGAGCTGCTTTATAAGGAGAGAAGCAGGTCAGCACAGCTGCTTCAGAGCCAGAGAACCAGGTCAACAAATCTGCTCTGGCTGACACTGACTGACTGACACTGACTGATTGACGCTGACTGACACTGATTGACTGACTCTGACTGACTGACACTGACTGACACTGATTGACTGATCCTGACAGGTTGACACTGACTGACTGACACTGACTGACACTGATTGACTGACACTGACTGGCTGACACCAACTGACTAACACTGATACTGACTGACACTGACTTAATGCTGACAGTGTCCGCGTTAAGGGGGATTCTATGCCGGCCGAGCTCACCAAGCTCTGCTGAGGCATTAAAACAGCTTCCTGCTCCTGTGTGGTGGCTGGGCTTTGCTCTGCCGAGCGTCCTGCTTCTACTGCCTCCTGACTGCCGGGTTGGCTCTGCCGGTCAGGACTACATCACCCAGCAGCCTCGAACTCAGGACGCCGCCCCCCTCATCATCCAGCGCTAGGAGGCACATAAAGCACCGTTTGCTGCTGAGGACCCTGTGTCAGCGTTAACGGAGATTCTACACCAGCCGAGCTCACCTAGCTCCGCTGAGGCGTTAAAACAGCTTCCTGCTCCTGTGTGGCAGCCGGGCTTTGCTCCGCCGAGCGTCCTGCTTCCACTGCCTCCTGACTGGCCGGGCTTGGCTCCGCCGGTCAGGACTACATCACCCAGCAGTCTCCAACTCAGGACGCCGCCTCCCTCATCATCCAGCGCTAGGAGGTGGATAAAGCACTGTTTGCTGCAGAGGACCCTGTGTCAGCGTTAAGGGGGATTCTACGCCGGCTGAGCTCACCTAGCTCCGCTGAAGCGTTAAAACAGCTTCCTGCTCCTGTTTGGCAGCCGGGCTTTGCTCCGCCGAGCGTCCTGCTTCTACTGCCTTCTGACTGGCCAGGCATGGCTCCGCCAGTCAGGACTACATCACCCAGCAGCCTCGAACTCAGGGCACCGCCCCCCTCATCATCCAGCGCGAGGAGGCGCATAAAGCACCGTTTGTTACCTCGTCCCGCGAGGACGCGCGCGGGACGCTTCAGGCTAAGCCCGGGCAAAGGGCGGGCCATCTGTGGCTGTCCGCGGCAGGAGGAGGTTGGGCTGGGACACCACTCTTGGCTCCACCATTTGGGACATTCTGCATCAGGTAAACTGTGCCGGAAAATACACCAATTGTACCTAGTTGACAATGGCAACAAAGTCTAAAATGGGCTTCAACACTCCTATGTCAACACGGTCAACGTCGAGGAAAAAGAACTAGCTATCAATCCACTACCAAGCCTGACGGCGATAGATAGAATGCTGCAAAAAACTATTGGGGTCGTTGTCACTGCAATAGAAAGTACTGAGAGACAAATGTCATTACTGCCAAGCTTGTGTCTATCAAATCTACCCACCCAATATAGTAATATTCATGTAAATACATCTACAACTACATTGTATTCTCAGGTCTCCATCCTCATGGAATCATATGCTGATTCTTCAGGTTATCCCCCTGAAGAAAAAACCCAACATTCCCACAACGCAACTCCAAAACCTTCGCCCCATCTCTTTTCTTCCCTATTGTGCAAAGATCGTGGAAAAGATTGCCAATAGGCAGCTTAAAGAACAGCTAGAAAAGGAAAGCCTCCTCCACTCATCTCAATCGGGATTCAGGGCGAACTACTCCACTGAGTCGGTTGTTTTGTACTCCACCGAGCGCATGAGGCAACTAGTGGATGAAGGCGACACAGCAGCGTTGATTTTATTAGATCTGAGTGCAGCGTTTGACACCGTGCTGCACTCTACGCTGCTGTCCCGCCTGACACAGATGGGGGTGAAAGGGTCAGCGTATGCATGGCTACAATCCTTCTTAGCCAACAGAAGCTTTCAGCTTCATTGTCCACCCTTCAGATCCTCCCTACGCAAGGTAAGCCACGGGGTTCCTCAGGGCTCTAGTTTGAGCCCTACTTTGTTCAATATCTATATGGAACCCCTGGCTCGTGTGGTAGGAGCTTTTGGGGTGGATATTGTTAGCTACGCTGACGACACACAGCTGGTGTTCAAGCTCACACCAGACCCCAGGGAAGACGCAGGCAATTTCTCGAACTTCATGTCAGCAGTAGCGGTTTGGATGAACGATAACTGCCTGCGCCTTAACGGCGACAAAACTGAGCTGCTTGTGGTCGGGAGAGCATCATCCGCTTGGTCACGACTCTGGTGGTCTGATGAATTAGGTAGTCCCCCCATCCCAAAGGAGTCGGTAAGAAACCTTGGTGTAATGCTGGACTCTAGCCTCTCGTATAAGACCCATGTCAACAAGGTCACAGGGAGGTGTTTTGGCTTACTGAAGGTTCTTCGTAAGGTCTTAGACCTTCTCCCCCCCGCAGCCAGAAAAACTATTGTCCATGCTATGGTGACTCCACACCTGGATTATGGAAATGCCATGCTGATAGGACTAAATCAAAAAGCCCTTCATCAACTGCAGTGCGTGCAGAACGCCGCCGCTCGCCTAGTACGTGGGCTCCCGCGCAGAGACTCGGGGAAGTCAGCCCTGGCGAAACTCCATTGGCTCCCCATCAGGGAGCCAATACAATTTAAAGTCCTCACCTTTACGCACCGCATTGCCCAAGACAAAGGCCCGGACTACCTTAAAGATGTCCTTGTCATTCATCGCCCAACCCGGAACCTAAGATCGTCTGGCGGGATGCTGTTTAAAAATCCTCGCATCCTTAGGGCCAGAATGGGCGGACGCTCATTTAGGTATCTGGCCTCCAAACACTGGAACGCTCTCCCTCTGCATCTTAGGATGGAGCCGTCTGAAATTAGATTCCGGCGGAAACTAAAAACACACTTGTTTCCTATTCTGTAAGTCCTGCGGCCTTGGCATCTTCGGCCCCTTGGGCATTTTATCAGCAGTTAGCGCGGGGACACACAGTTCCTTGTGTAGCCAGGCGCTTTACAAATGACTAATTATTAATAATATTATTATTTTACCAGGGAAAGATCACTACTGTGTTAGCATACCGTAACAATCACCCCCATTGACGTTCCACATCGAGAAAGCAGATTGTCAGTAACTCCCAATATGCGGACAGATGAGGAGTCCCCTATTTTAATTAATGTATCTGATGATCTGGAAAGGTTGAATGAATGCAGCAATGTCAACACTAACTCAACAGATAAGATAGATAATGTGAATATTCCCCAAAATGTAGGTGGCAGTAGTTGCAAAGCTAAACCAGCACCCAGTAGAAAATTGTTGATCGCAACATGAATTCCGGGGAAAACCAAAGGGAAGACAGAAGTAAATAGTACCCCTTCTTCTGAAACAACAGGGTGATAGGAGCAAGACAAAAAATAGTAAGCATGGGCGGACAATCCATTCCGCTCGCGGATTTTGCGGATTTTCGGTAAATTCGCAATCCGCGAGATTTGCAAATTTCCCGCAAAATCCGCGAGCGGAACAGATTGGGTCAAAAGTTCAAGCTGACTTTGTAACTCTTTTAGAATGGCGCCGGCAAGCTGCTAGAGCCATTCTAAAATAGTTACAAAAGTCAGCTTCAACAGGAAGCTCTAATAGATAAAGTAAAGCAGGTGCTCGAGTTGAAGCTCAAATTCAAATACACAATCATTAATCACCCCAAGATAGTGTAACTTAATGTTGAAGCTCTTTGTAGCTATTTTAGAATGGCGCTGGCAGTTTGCCGGCGCCATTCTAAGTGGGGCTGAGGGCAGAAGGGCACAAAAGTGGGACAGAGGGCAGAAGGGGACAAAAAATGAGTGGGGCAGAGGGCATAAGGGCACAGAAACGAGTGGTACAGAGGGCAGAAGGGCATAAAAAAAGAGAGGGTGGCAGTGATTAACCAGGCAAAAAAAAACGTGAACATGCAAAGCGCCCGCAAACACGCAAAGCGCCCCGCGAACACCCGCGAACACGTAAAAATAGAAAAATCCGCAAATTTGCATGAACTCGCGAATTTTGCAGATCGCAAATTCGCAAATCCGCAAATTCGCGGATCGCAAATTTTCAAACTTTGCCCATGCTTAGAACGTAGTTCTGACTTGCAGCTCAATGAAGATAGGTGCAACGCCCAACAGGAAACACCATTCCTAATTGTAGCAGAGCGTATGACCCAAATTGAGCAGTTAGTAAAGTCACTTACTTTACCGATAGTGGAAAGATTAAAGGTTCTAGTAGACAAGGTAGGAAATCTAGAACGGCTAGGCATAGCCCACTAAGACATGCTTGAAAACATGAAAATACCTGTCAAAGCCCTCTCAGGAAATTGTCCCTAAAGAAAAACCACTGAATAAACTGGCTAATGGTGCACCGAGAGTAAATAATCGTACAACACCAACTGGACCAGTCAATACCCCGGAAAATGCTGCATCTAATGGCCGTACTGTAAATACAGGGCAAATAGTCACTGCAGAAAAGCCTAAGCCTAAAGCCTAAGTCAGCGCGTAACTTACTAATGTAAGCAAGGCGGTCCATATCAAAAAACATATAACATAATTCCCGCAGTTATAAATCTACCCCCTGAAAGTAGTGCATATGTAGCGATTCTTGGTAATGTTCCAAAATAAAGCCCACCCAATTTGAAAATCAAGCAACGCTCAAAAACAAGACATTACACAGGCTCTCTAGAAATTGTGGTTTCCCTATGCACGGGGTGAATCAGATAATAATGGTTCAGAGAGTGGGTAGGTTGGGTCCCAGCAAAAAGGAAATTGACGGCGATTGTATCATTATCAATTTCAGAACACCAGAATGGGCCAGGGACTCAATTTTGAATGCACCATTACCCTCTAACTGGGAATATAATACTACTCTACTCCCGCTATATTATTTTTATAGGGGCCAGTCAGGCAAGCAACACAAAGGACGAATGATTGATCATCCAAGAGTTAACTACCATAACATAGCCCGTAGCTTCCCTACCACACCCAAGTTCAGAGACAACTTTCTAATTCCCACCTATAACAGATTTCACGTATTCGACCCCATAGACAAGATAGATTGACTTAGTGATCAACCTGAATTCTTGCTTATGGATATCGAAAAATCTGATGGTATGGGACTGGCCCTTCAGGGACACATAGCCCCCTCTAAGGAGACTTTGTTTAGATCTGAAACTGACCTTGAGGTGGCCGGATTAAATAAAGAGGACGTGGATATTGATGAAGGAGTAGTGAGAGGTGGCATGCACACAACTGTAATGATTGTACAATGTGACATAATTCCAGCTACAGATGCGAGTTCAACAGATAGCCTAGCAATAGTCCAACCCCACATTATTCCATATAATGTTAACGACGAAGGTCTTAACATCACTACATGGAATATTGCGGGAATTACTGGAAAACTTACTACCCCGTTCTGGAAGAGCTACATTAATCAAGGGTACAATATAATTTTTCTCCAGGAGACATGGATTAGAGAACAAATTCATGTGGAGGGGTATACATCATATCATGTAGCTGCAGTAAAATCCGTAGCTGGTAGGGCAAAGGGTGGGCTTTTAACCTTGGTATCAACTAAGCTCACTGAGTTTAAATTTGGGAGTTGCTCCGAGGTTGTCCCGTACGCACAGATATTGTGTCTAGTACATGGACAAGGTAGGGACCTGGTTCTAACAAATTTTTATTAAAACATTTAGGGAGTTAACCAGTAACCGATAATACAAGTCTTAGGGAGGGAAAATAAAATAACTTTATCACATTCCAGAGACCCACCAGTTATCATCTGGGCAGGTGATTTTAACATACAAGCCTGTAAACATGCACAAAAGGGGATTTGTGGTCATCTAGGCGACCAGGATAGTAGAGACGGCACTCCTTACAATCATTTTCCGCATACGGTTTTTGGAAATGCATTAAACAATCTAGTTGCAAAAATGTATTTACAGTTGCTGGATTGCACAAAAATAGTGATAACAGAGTATGTCCATCATTTAAAGGAAGGGATGCCCATTCTAACATTGATCATGTTCTCGTTTCCTGTGGCTCGGTCTACTCTAATTTATGGGTGATTGAGCAAACTGTGAGTGACCATAACAGCATCTTACTCACACTACACGGTTGGGGGCGTAAAACTAATACGGATGGGAGACATATCCAAGGGATCTCAGTCGAAAGACCGAATGGCATGAGAATTAAATGGGTCAACACTAACCCCGACCAATTTATGATGAATGTTCATTTTAAATGTGCTGCAGAAATAAGCTACTGTTTAGGCATTGAGGTGATTCCGGCTAGTCTCCTTGCTAACTTTGTAAAAATAAATGTGGTAATTGAGGGCCTACTGACCGCTAGGAGCCGGAGGCCAAGAAAAACCAAGGAGGTCTGGTTTGACAAAAGTTGTGCCTTGGCATTAACTAAACTTAAAATTGCCCTGGCTGTCAAGCCCAGAAATATAGAAAAAATTAGGGAAGAGCGCCAAAACTATAAGACCTCGTTAGCCAGGTGGAAAAAAGAGCTACAAGACGAGGCATAGTCCAATCTGGAAATGGCGGCATCTACTAAAAATCACAAGTTATTTTGGGAAACAATAAATTGTCCTTTTTAAAAAAAAGAAAATATTCCCGAAATAACCTCCCATGTAAGTTGTAGTGCCTGGGTAGCTCATTTTTCTAGGATTTTTAATTCAGATGGGTTAATTTTAGATACAACCAAAGAAAATAAATGGAATTGGCAGAAAATGCAGTTAAATATTAGCTTGAATGAGGTATACGAGGGACTTAGAAAAAGCAAGGGCGCGGGCCCCGATGGGGTACCAATGGACCTCTATAAGCTTGAAATGGACCTACAAGCACCCATACTGACACATTTGTTCAATTCTGCTGCTGAAAACGGCTTACCACAGGCATGGGGTCAGTCGATCATTGTTCCCCTATTTAAGAAAGGCTCGAGGTCAGAGGCATGCAATTACCGTCCCATCTCCCTTCTGGACTCGTCAATTAAGGTTCTCAGTAGAGTTCTCTTAGAGAGATTAGAAACTTGGGTTGAAGAAAACTCTATCTTATCCCCAGTGCAGTACGGATTCAGAAGGGGGTTGGTTACGATGGAGCAGTAAGTAAACCTCGAGCTTATTGTTAGCAAATATACTAAAGCTAAAGAAGGAAACCTATTTTTATGTTTTGCAGATTTGAGTTCTGCTTTTGATTTAGTTGAACATTCTTTTTTATGGCCAGTTTTATTAGATATGGGGGCACGATCCGAGATCATCCACTTCTCGGCGAGACTCTCCGAAAATTTGTCTAGTAAAGTCAGATTTGGTCCAGCTGGTGAATGTACCCTACTTTTTAAGATTAATAGAGGCATTCGGCAAGGATGTGTTTTGGCACCCCTTTTATTTTCCCTATTTATAAACCAAATTGACCAAACCCTCAGATTAATTCCAGCCGATGCCCCTACTATTAATGGTAACCCCATCCCAATATTGCTGTACGCGGATGACGGTACCCAAAATGACCTGCAATGTCTTGTCAATAAATATCAGACCTTCATAAATAGCAGGAAATTGATAATAAATAAAGGTAAAACATTTGTAATGTCATGTGGGAAGAAAACCAGGAAAAACAGGACTTTTTATTTAGATGGGGATAAGTTAGAAACTGTTAAAACGTTCTGTTACCTCGGCATTACATTTTCCGGGGATGGACGTTGGGCCAGCGAACAAGAAAGCGTACATATTAAAATGGTTAGGAATAGCAGTAGTGTTTTTAGATTTGCTGCTACATTAGAGGGTCGGAGAATAAAAGAGATGGTGTCGATCTATAATTCAAGGTTTCTGTCATCAGCCTTATATGGGGCTGGAGTCTGGGGCTATAATACTCAAAGTGGCAAGCTAATCCAGAATGAAGAGAAATCATTTCTGAAATGCTTGCTATGTGCCCCGGCCTCGGCTACTACTGTGATAATCCATAGGGAAGTGGGCTTAAGACATGTCAAGGATCTAACAGTTTTGCGCCCATTGGCCCTATGGCGATCAATTTGGTCAAAGACCAAAACCAAATTTACCCAGGACGTGATAACTAACTGTTTAAGGCTCGATCACAGCTCACGCATACCATGGCTTGGCCATATTAAATACTGTTTTAAACCATTGTATGAAATCGATGCTTTTCATGAACCTGAATTGGTGGCCTGTGTATCAAAAAAAGAGCTTGCAGTATCCTTTTTAAAACATATGGAAAATATTAGATCTATCGAATGCGTGAAACAAAAAACGTTTATCCTTTACCAGGAGTATAGCATTAGCGAAGGCTTTCAACAATACTTAACATCAGTTACAAAAACCTCACACTGTTTTGTATTAACTCGCTTTCGCCTGGGCATTGTACATTACTTAGTGGCATTCCCCCTGATTAACCAGCACAGCACCTCTCCCTGCCCTTGTGACGGGGTATCTCAACAGAGTAGCTGCACAGCAACATATATTTTAAAATGTATATCTGTACGGAAATCAATGATTTTATGAACAAACTGAACTAAATGTCTTATATTATCATAACAGTGAAAGACAACATCCTTCCCTGCCACACTATGTGGCTAGCGCATTAGCAATACCCTGAATCCTAGATATGTATTTTAAGTTTACTTATTCTGGGTGTATTACTGAAATAGTGACTCTGTATTTTAATCTTTTTAACTTGTGTTTCAATCCCTATGCATTTTATCATTGCCAGTTTTTGCATATAAACTAAAAGATGGCTATTGCACTTTTCGAATGCTAACTTTGCACATATTTTTACTTACCGGTAGCATGCGCAACTTTATTGCAAATTTTGCACATGCTTTATAAAAACTGCACTTTCAAGTCAAATCAGCTTTATTCGATTAATTAAAATCATAAAAGCAATCACATAACATTTTAGATAAAATCAGACAATCAGCTTTATAAAAACTGCACTTTATTATGTACTTACACTAGTGACACTATGAATATTAGATTTGTGCTTTAAGTTTATTTTCATTCTGGCTGCATTATTGCAACAATGATTTTGCATCTTAATCTTTTTTAACTTGTGTTCAAATTCCAATGTATTTTATCATTGCTAGTTTTTGCATATAAACTGGAAGCTGACTATTGCACTTTCCGAATGCTAATTTTGCACAAATTCTATTAACTGTTAGTATGTGTCACTTTTTTGCAAATTTTGCACATGCTTTATGAAGATAAAATTGTACTGTATCATGTATTTGCATTCGAAGATTTAGGATTTGCTGTTGATATTCATATTCATGGGCTGAATATATTTCGTATATGTACTATTTTATGCTTTAATGTTTTTGTTGCTATATGGTCATATACTTATATATACCGAATAAAGCATTTTGAATGTGAATCTTAATCTAACTGAACATGACTGACTACTCACTCTCTTCTACTCTATTACTCTATCTTTACTACTCACTCTCTTCTACTCACTCTCTACTACTCTCTACTACTCTCTACAACTCACTCTCTACTACTCTACTACTCTCTACTACTCACTCCCTACTACTCACTCTCTACCACTATCTCTACTATTCACTTTCTACTACTCACTCTCTACTACTCTCTCTCTACTACTCACTCTCTACTAATCACTCAGTACTAATCACTTGCTACTACTCTCTACTACTCACTTTCCACTACTCACTCTATACTACTCTCTACTACTACACTCTACTTCTGACTCTCTACTACTCACTCTCTACTACTCACTCCCTACTACTCACTCTCTACCACTATCTCTACTATTCACTTTCTACTACTCACTCTCTACTACTCTCTCTCTACTACTCACTCTCTACTAATCGCTCAGTACTAATCACTTGCTACTACTCTCTACTACTCACTTTCCACTACTCACTCTATACTACTCTCTACTACTACACTCTACTTCTGACTCTCTACTACTCACTCTCTACTACTCACTTTCTACTACTCTTCATTACTCACTCTACTACTCCCTACTACTCTCTACTCACTCTCTACTACTCTACTACTCACTCTCTAATACTCTCTACTACTCTCTCTCTACTACTCACTTCCTACTACTCACTCTACTACTCTCTACTACTCATGCTCTACTACTCTCTCTCTACTATTCACTCTCTACTATTCACTCTCTACTACTCACTCTCTGCTACTTTACTACTCTGTACTACTCCCTCTATTACTCACTCTCTACTACTCTCTACTACTCACAATACTACTCTCTACCACTCACTCTCCTCTACTCTACTACTCAATCTCTACTACTCTCTACTACTCTCTCTCTACTACTCACTCTCAACTACTCACTCCACTACTTCCTACTACTCACGCTCTACTACTCTCTCTATTACTCAATCTCTACTACTCACTCTCTACTACTCTCTCTACTACTCTCTCTCTACTACTCTCTACTACCCAATCTACTACTCACTCTCTACTACTCACTATATACTACACACTCTCTACTACTTGCTTTCTACTACTCACTCTCTACTACTTTCTACTACTCACTCTACTACTCACTCTCTACTACTCTCTACTACTCACTCTTCTTCTCACTCTCTACTACTCACTACCTCTCATTTTCTACTACTTCACTACTCCTACCACTCATTCTCTACTACTCACTTTCTACCGCCCTACTACTCTTTACTACTCTCTCTGTACTACTCACTCTCTACTACACTCTACTACTTAATTTCTACTACTCACTCTCTACTACTCCCTACTACTCACTTTCTACTACTCTCTGTCTACTACTACCTATTACTCAGTCTTCACTACTTACTCTACTATTCACTCTACTACTCATTCTCGACTACTCACCCTCTACTACTCACTCTCTACTACTCTTGCTCTACTACTCACTCTACTACTCACTCTCTACTACTCTCTCTCTGCTACTCACTCTACTACTCTCTACTACTCAATATCTACTACACTTTACTACTCATTCTCTACTACTCTCTACTACTCACTCTACTACTTACTCTCAACTACTCTCTACTACTCTCTACTACTCACTCTCTACTACTCACGCTCTACTGCTCACAATTCTTCGTCCTCTCTGCTACTCTCTTAACTACTCTCCACTACACCCTACTACTCATACTCTACTCTCTCTCTCTACCTCTCACTCGACTAATCTCTACCTCTTCACCTCTCTACCTCTACCTCTCCACCTCTACCTCTCTACCTCTACACCTCTACCTCTATACCTCTAGCCTCTCTATCTCTCTCTACCTCTCTCTACACGCACACATAATCACATATATATATATGTATATATATGCATTTATATTACCTACTGGCGGTCGCCAGTAGGTATATATAGTTAGGATTTTTTCTTTATGGGATTTTTGAAAATTCTATGTCTGATAACTTTGGCGTTTGCGGACGGAATTGGCTGAAATATTCAGGAAAATGGCACATTTTGTTTCTGAGCAGCTCCTGAAAATTTGGGGTGTGTTCATCAAGGGGGGGCCGAGAAAAAAGGGGGGTCCCAAACGCGTTTTTCCCATGTTAATTTCCATAGGGCGGTTGGCCTCACTTTTAGCTCGAACTGCTGAATGGATTTGCACGAAACTTGGCAAAATTGTAGGGACTGTTAGCCCGATGTGCCTTTGCTAGGTCTCAATATATGTGCTCCAGTGGATTTTGATAAATGAACGTTCAAAAAAAATATATATATCTGTAACAGCGTCCTGGGTGGCGCTCCGGTTCGCGTACTTTTCGCGTAACGGAACTTTGCAAAGCGAAGCTGATTGGCTCTTCGGTGTCTGTCAACATTCTAAACAGTCCGGAGCGGCCGCCATCTTGTCTCTCGGTAGGATCGAGAGACAAGAGAAGGCCAAAACAAAGGGGGAAATGACCATAAGGGGGCATAGTAGATCCTCCCTCACCCCCTAGGTTTGATTTGAAGGCTTTAAAAGGGCCCCGCGGGGCAAAAAAAAACCAAACTTTTTTTTGCGTTATCAATAGTGTTGTCCGTATTCCCAGTCAGTACCCTTCCCCGCCCGCCATGTGCACAAAGACCGCATACATCCCCCATAACGTCAAGGCTAAGTAACTAGAACGTCATATGAAGTTGCAAGTCACTTCCATACTGGCGCCATTTTGGTCGAGGCCAGGCAGGTTCAGAGTATAGTTCAATGTCTCCAATTAGTAGCGGCAGGACCAGAATCCCTTTCGGCAGTTCTGGCTACGTCATTACGAGCACTAGAAAACAAGACATTCTGGGCAGTATCTCCTTTGACGCAACCCTTTATTGTACAAGATGGTGTCTTTCAAAAGCCAGGGGTATAGGAGTATGTAACAAGCGAGACATTTAACTGAAAAAACTAAACGTGACAAACAGTTGTAGGATCAGTGAAGGTTGATTTTTTAATTGAAAGTATAACAGGATCAGTTACAATAAAATCCTTCATACGCACACCATGGGCGAGTATCATGGGTAACATTACTTCAAAGCTTTATTAATACAATAATCAATAATGAAAAATCGACATCAATAGGGTTGTCCGTATTCCCAGTGAGTACCCTTCCCCGCCCGCCATGTGCACAAAGACCGCATACATCTCCCATAACGTCAAGGCTAAGTAACTAGAACGTCATAAGGAGTTGCAAGTCGCTCCCATACTGGCGCCATTTTGGTCGAGGCCAGGCAGGTTCAGAGTATAGTTCAATGTCTCCAGTAAGTAGCGGCAGGACCAGAATCCTTTTCGGCAGTTCTGGCTTCGTCATTACGAGCACTAGAAAACAAGACATTTTGGGCAATACCACCCTTGACGCAGCCCTTTATTGTACAAGATGGTGTCTTCCATTCAGAAAATATTGTTGGCAGCATTTTGAAAGAAAAGATAAACGGCCGTTCTCCTAGTGAGTCTCACATTGTTACATTTATGAAGAATGTTGAAGAGTAGTATGTTGAAAATCTGAAGCCATCGTTCTACAAACTCTCAACCAGCCTTGGATGGAAAAATCCTGAAGAATGTACAAACTGAAAACCAGTTTTTGTTTGCATAGCATCAGCAGCAACACTTGAGTCAGCTTTGTGTGAAGCCGCCATCTTGATCCAATCAATACCGTCTCCTTGCACACATTCAGGGACCAGGCCGCAGGACGTGTCTTCAGGTCAAATGGATTGTGGCACAAGGTCAAGAATGGAGTCACCAAAAGGCAAAAAGTTCCGCCGGACCCCGGGAGCCGGCTGCCTATGTCGGGGGTGATCTCAGGCCACACCAGGGCAACAAGACTTGGGGAGGGGGCAGGAGCCAAGCGCCCCCTCCCAGTCCGCGCCACCACACCGCCCCTGGGGGGCCTCCGTTAAGCGGTTCAGGGAGGCACCGCAGGCAGCCGTTCTTCAGATCAGTGGCTCTCACTGGCAAGGCTCCCCTCCTTTAGCAGCGATCGTTGGCGCTGTGGTTGCGGCCGGAGGATCCGCCTAGTCAACGCCCCGGTCTCTCCATGTCGTAGGCCGTAAGAGTGGGCGCAACTCTGCTGGCCGAGCGAGAAATACCGTCCCCCTGCACACATTCAGGGACCAGGCAGCATTGCGAGGGCACCGCAGGACGTGTCTTCAGGTCAAACTGATTGTGGGACAAGGTCCAGAATGGAAGAGTCACTGTATCGCAAGAGTGGGTGAAATTTAGCCGGATGGTGGGTGAGATGCTGTAATAGCAAGAGCAGGCGCAACTCAGCTGGCCCAGAGAGACTTGGGGAGGGGGCAGGAGCTAAGCGCCCCCTCCCAATCCGAACCAATGAAAAGTGTTGTTTTTAGGCCACATGACCTAGCCTTACATCATTAGGAACCCAAAAGTGAAATGAACCAATGAAAAGTTTTATTAACAAGTCACATGACCTGTTATGCTTACGTTACGCGCTCCGCGCCGCGCCCCGGATCGCTTCCGGGTGCGCTAACGCGGCGCGTCATATGACAGAAGGTACAGGCAACAAGAACCATCAGTCAAAGAGGGGAGGGCAAGTTCTTCTCTACTGGGTCACGTTGGGGCTCCACCGGAACTGATCGAATTGGTAGTCTACAGTGTTTCTGGATGTTTCAGACTGAAGCTGGCGTCAGCATGAGAGCACCACCATCTCGTGACTCCGTCGTGGCCATTCCGCAAGCAATCATGGCCGTAAGTCTGCGGGAGTCGGGGGCCCCGGTGACTCTTGTAGAATCTTCAAGGCTGAGGGGACGCTTTTGGGAATGGGGCCCATGCCCTAGCAGTCAAGCGTCCGAGTTCCAGGGTTGCCCAGAGCCATCCTTGCAGGCCAGGCCCAAGTCTGTGGAGTCTACCGCCATTTCCTGAGCTCCGTGGCAGCCGCCTCTTGCTGTACTGCAGGAGTGGGTGCAATTTATCCGGATGGCGGGTGAGACGCTGTAATAACAAGAGCAGGCGCAATTCAGCTGGCCGAGCGAGGTCCTGTGCCGCAGGAGCGGGCGCAACTCAGGTGGCTGAGTGAAGCGCTGAGGTGTAGCTGAGAAACCTCCACCTGGGGAGGTGGGGGAGGCTCGTTCGCGCCGCCTCTCCCTTTCAGTGCACCCCACGCCGTGTCCTGGCGCAGGTATATGTGATGGTTGGACCAGGGCACCGCAGGACGTGTCTTCAGGTCAAACGGATTGTGGGACAAGGTCCAGAATGGAAGAGTCACCAAAAGGCAACAAGTTCCGCCTGACCCCGGGAGCCGACCGCCTATGTCGGGGGCGATCTCAGGCCACACCAGGGCAACAAGACTTGGGGAGGGGGCAGGAGTCAAGCGCCCCCTCCGAGTCCGCGCCACCACACCGCCCCTCGGGGCCTCCGTCAAGCGGCTCAGGGAAGCATCGCAGGCAGCGGTTCTTCAGATCAGTGGCTGTTAGCAGCGATCGTTGGCGCTGTGGTTGCGGCCGGAGGCCCTGCTTAGTCAACGCCCCTTCCTCTCCATCTCGTAGGCCACAGAGTAGTCGGGGAGAAATCCCGGGAACGGCGGCATGCATTTGGATCGATGTTGCAGCAGGCTGCCATGTAAATAGTTATTTAATAAAACGTTTTACCCTGTTACTTTGGTGGTGTGTTGTATATACAGTGCCGGAGTCACGCCAGAGTCCAGCCCGTCTGTGCCCGTCCGGGCCCAGACGGGCTTAGGGCCCGACACTCTGTCGAAACGTAATCCCATGAGGCACTCTTATGAGCGCGATGAACTCATGGCTCTTCGTCATACATTTACCGATAGCGACGATTCCCCTATGCAATGCCCTTCTCCCCCTTTAGTTGGTGGGGTAAGGAGGAATATTCCCGCTAATAAAGGTAAGAATGACTTGGTTGTAGGCCTACTGAATTGTAGATCCCTCCCACGTCATTCGACAGAAGTCAATCTACTCATCCAAGACTCTGCTCTAGATCTTTTGTTTCTAACGGAAACTTGGCTAACTCCTAGTTCCGATGCGGACATTGTGGAGGCTCTTCCGCCGGGCTACCTTATCTGTCAGGTGGATAGACCAGAGGGGCGAGGGGGCGGCCTTGCTATTGTATACAGGAGCTTGTTTGTATGCAGGGCACAGAATGGCCTACTCTCGGACTGTGGGAGCTGCCACTTTCAGGATATCCCCGACAGTTTCAATATCAGGCTTGTTGATCTATCGGCCACCGGGCGCTCTGGGTAATTTTGTGAGTTCCCTTGTGAAATCAGTGACGATCCTGGCCGCATCTACGGCTAATTTCATGGTATTAGGTGATCTCAATCTTCACTTTAACGATCCCACTGACCAAGCGGCTCTGGAACGCCAGAGCGATTTAAAAGAGTATGAGCTGGACCTGATCAATTCCGGGGCCATTCACGAAAAGGGACACCTTCTCGACCTGATGTTTTCCAACATTCCCCGCTTCACAGCTAGGCCTGCCCTTCCCCTTCCATGGTCAGACCATTTTATGGTATCAGCACTTTGGCAAATTGATCCACTGCCCACGAGTACCAAACAGGCCTTCCTAGTTGATAGATCCTGGTCCAGATTATCGGTCGACAACTAGACCTCTAAACTGGAAGACATGCCCCCTCTTTCTGAGTCGGACCCAGTTAAGGCCGACGCCAATATCAACAATTGGTTATCTGCTTCTTTGGACGCTCTTATTCCCAAAAAGAGAGTTCAAAAGAGGGAGAAACGAGTTGACTCGGCTCCGTGGTACTCCGTAGAACTTCGCACCCTTAGGAAGGGATGTAAAAGGATGGAGAGGTTATGGAGGAAGAATTGGGAAGTTTCTAGGAGAGAAGAATATTGTGCTGCAATGAGGGGCTATAAGTCCGCCCTTCGACATGCGAAAGCCCTATTCTTTGAAGACCACATCAAATCTGCCTCTAGTTCTTCTAGTGAGAGTTTCAAAGTGGTTAAAGAACTGCTTAAAGTTCCGGAGCCGGCTGTTACGCATGACAAACAAAAAAGCACGGAGCTAGCTGAGTTCTTCCACACAAAAATCGAGAAGATCCTAAACTCCCTGTCCAGCCCAGGCTATCTCAGGATAATGGGAAGCAGACCTTGGGAACTCAAGTCAGAGAGACCGCTTTCTATCTTGACTCCTTTGGCCCAGTATCAGTGAGCGAGGTAGTCAAAACCTTATCTTCGGTTAAAAGTGGTTCCCCCATGGACCCTGTTCCCATGAGGTTCCTCAAATAGGTAACAGCGTCCATTGTAGCTCCCGTGACGGACCTAATGAACGCTTCTTTTATCCAGGGTGTGGTGCCACCCACTTGGAAAACGGCTGTTGTGAAGGCTCTTTTAAAAAAAAACAATCTGGATCCCACTGACCTGTCGAACTTTAGGCCCATCTCGTTGCTGCCGGGCCTCGGCAAAATTGCTGAACGGTTGGTCAACAAGCAGCTGTCAGCCTTTTTGGAGTCGAATGGACTCCTCCGGGCATCGCAGACCGGATTTCGCCCAGGTCAGGGCACCGACACGGCCCTTTTGGCGGTCGTTGATGAAGCTAGACGTATTCTTGATTCAGGAGGGTCAGTGGCAGTGATCCTCCTGGACCTCAGCGCGGCGTTTGACACCGTGAGCCATCAGGTGTTGATTCGGCGGCTGGCTGAGGTAGGGGTGTCTGGGGTGGCCCAGCAGTGGTTGAGATCTTTTCTCTCTGGACAAACTTACCAGGTTTGGGATGGCTGTGCGAGATCCAAATCAATTCCCCTCTAGTGTGGAGTGCCACAGGGCTCTTCCCTGAGCCCTACATTATTTAATGTTTACATGGCCCCCCTGGAGGACGTAGTATCCCCATATGACATCAAAATTGTCCGCTACGCTGACGATACGCAGCTGGTGGTTTCCTTATCCCATCTGGCCGACAACCCGGACACCTTGAACTCCTGCCTGTCGGATGTTCATACTTGGATGGAAGAATCTTCCCTCAAGTTAAACGGCTCAAAGACGGAAATACTGCTGCTGGGGAGTAAAACTACCCTCTTCCCTTCGCTCAGCTGGCCGGGATGCATGGGTGATCCCCCGGCTCCCAAAGAAGCGATTAAGAGCCTTGGAGTCTGGCTAGAACCAGACTTGTCATTTCGTACTCAAGCCAAGAAAACTGCAGGAGTGTGTTATGCCCTGCTTCGGTCGGCTAGAAAAATTTTCCCTCTCCTACCGTTAACATCGAGGAAGTTGCTGATTCAGGGTCTTACAACATCTAGACTTGATTATAGTAACGCCATTTTTTTGGGCGCCCCTGAATCTACCTTCAAGACCCTTCAACAGGTCCAAAATACAGCGGCAAGGCTGCTTATGGATATTCCGAGGACGCAATCAGCAAAACCGGCATTGAGGGCGCTGCATTGGCTCCCTGTGCGGGAGAGAGTGACTTTTAAGGCACTTTGTACTGCTCATAAAATCCTCTCAGGAAAAGCCCCCCTCATTTTAAAAAACCTAGTTATTCCATATAAAGCTAGCAGAACGCTGCGATCTGGAAGGAAACATCTCTTGCTAGTTCCTAGAGTTAAAAAGGCCCGTACGGGCGGGAGAAGTTTCTCATTTAACACGGCAAAGCTTTGGAACTCGCTTCCTCTAAAACTACGCGCTGAGTCTTGCACACTGCGTTTCCGCAAAGGTCTTAAAACCTTTTTGTTTCCTGCATAATGCGTTAATTCTGTCCCCCATTACCATCGGATGTTGTCTGGAAAAGCGCCGGGATGCCCAAGGGTAGCTGCGTGCTATATAAGATTTTAAATAATAATAATAATAATATTTATAATATTTGCATAGTGTTTGTCGTTGTTTCGGGCGGGGTGGGCGGCGGAGGCGAGCTGTCTTGCAGCCATCATGGCGTCGAGCTCAGTTCCTCTCACTAGTTTCATATTTCTCATGAGGGGTTGTTCCTAATGTTTCTATTTTAGCGAGGTCAAAAAGAGATCCCATTAGTGGCCTACTGATTTTGCTTGATTCCTTTTGTTGTTTCTAACAATTTTTTACTATCTGCAAAGACTAAACAGAGTATTGCGACTCAGTGCTTGTTTGTAAATAGAGAATGAACCAAAGAGAACTAATTCTAAAACAGTAAATGCTTGGATAACAATAAATCAAATGGAGAGGGAAGCAGGCACGACGGATTACAACGGGGGCAAAGGCCTGCGTTACCTACCCTTCACTATCTGCAAAGAGAGAATACTCCTAAAAGAAAAGAGAGGGGGGCAGTGTTCAAAGCACATCAGCGTGCATAGACACGAAAATGTTTTTACCTACCTGTGGTAAATAAATTTACCGTATCATTTTTCCATATAATTACAAGTAAAAGGATAGCTCAAGTAATGAGAGGCAGAGTCCGTGGAATCTGAGTCATACGGGCTTTAATGAAAATAATACCTCGAGGTATGGACATCGAGTTCCATCACCACGAAGGCTCAGGAAGGATATTCAACTTTTTATTAACAGTACACATTATATATAGTAAAACAGTATACTTGATTCAAATGCAGTAGGCGTTACAGGTGAAAAGAGAGAGATAAGAACACATGTGCGTAACAGGAGGCGTGTAAGAAGGCGTACACATGGGCGTGCACTTGACATGTCAGAGAAACGTCACAAGTGGGTGGATGCTTAGTGAAAGTTTGCAGAGTTGGCAGAAACTTCTGACCTAGATGCGCGTGCAACTGAGCATGACGTGTAACCGGGGAGAACTGGAGGCTTTGACTTTTGCTCGAGTAGAGGAGACTGATGTCTGGGGTGTCAGAACGACCTGCACCTATAGCATATCTGGTATCTCATGTTTGGAGGATGTAGTGTCTGAAGTAAAAGGTCTCTCGGGCAGAGGCCGTTCATCATTGAATGCTAGTGCGTACATATGAATCTTCATGTAGAGTGCGGGGGCCATGGGCCTACCATGGTAACAGGAGCAGTAAATTACTTGCATGGAGACAGGAAGGCAGGACCCTTTGCTCTGCAGCCAGGAATATGTTTACCTATTTCACTAGACTGGAATGTGTTTTCGAGGAGGCTGAACAGATAACTGTAGGCAAAATAACGTTTTGGCCGGCAAGCAGGCCGAGTCGGGCACCGCTCGTCTGTGCAGGATGGAAGGCAGAGGTCAGGGATGCACACCAGAATGGCAGCTTTCAGAGGCAGAAATGAACTTGGAGACTCGTTAAGGGCCTAGCTCGACTGGGCCAGGAAACATGGAGAAAACGTGTGCTTTATTCAAAAGTGTACCATGTAAAGACGTTGGCATGGCATGTTTAAAGACTGAATTATCAAGTCATTCATGATGGATCTGGTAGAAGACATGTTAACGTTGGACGCAAATGTATTTGCGTCTTCATTTTCGGCCATGGAAGGTAAATGCACGGAGGTCATGCATAGACATGGGACGTTGGGGTACACGATAGGGGACATACTTGGTCATTTAAAATTCGATTTACCTCATTCCCTCCTTGTCCCCTACGTTCCCTTCAGGATATATCAATATTCATGAGACCATCTATCTGTTCGTATAACATCATTTGCTCGTCCTTTCGCATTCGTTCTCGGGATCGTGGACTTGGATGGGGAATACATGATGTGGCGCACAAGCCACAGATCGCTGGCCCACATTGTAGACAAAGACAACAACTGAATACTATAAGTAGTATTATTCCTAGGAATGACAATACTTTCCATCCCCAGGCGGAAATCACACTCCAGAACCAACCGGACCAAGTCCAGGTGCCTGGATTCTGGTGTATCAGGTGAGCTATTTCCTGAAGTCTTGTTATGGCCTTATACACGGATGGCGTGTAATTTGGAATGAAAACGCAACAACTGGATCCGATGACTCTACAAGCCCCGCCCCTATCGGCCAGTATGACGTCAAGGACAAGGCGATTTTGAAGAACAACAATCCTCATGGCAGATTGCTCTTCAGTCAGGTTACCTAAAGCAAAAGTAGTTTCATTCTCTACTGCTTCAAGGGTACGTGTCAATTTGCGTATCAGTTTGCTATTCTGAACAGGACCTACAAAGAAAAAGAATCCTTTATTGAAATCTGTGTATTGCTCCCATGTTGTCTCGGTCTGATCGACAATTGCGGTCTTGAGCTCCCGTTTATGTCTTACATGCACAAGACGTGAATTTCGATGATAATCAGGTGGGGCTAGGAAAACTAGTGGCAGTAGGAATGCAATGTAACATGTTCCATCCCAATCTAACGGCAGACGGACATAAGCTGTATGTCCACAAATGAAATAAGAATGGCGTGAGGCTTTGAAAGTAGACTTTCCTTTATCGCTGAATTCGACCACAGTATTACAATCACTGTGTCCTAGATGTACTGAACCATTCTTTCTAACACATAGTTCACCTTTTACTGGTAAAACTGTTATAAACGGCAAGTTCGAATTAGTCTCGGACTGGACGTTCAGGATCATGAGATTGAGGGAAAAATTACCTAATGCATACACTTCATTTTCTAGATCGGTCCCTATCCTTTGAGGGAGACCGTCGGCATCTGGGAAACATGCTTTATTCATGACTGTATTCAGGTTCCCCCATATCCAATTGCCTTGGGAAACTTTGGACTTACTATCTAGGGAAGACATTAAAGCAAACCATGCACCACATGAACCATTATGTGTGAACGGGTAAGGAAAGAGGGGCAGAGCTCCCTTGTATTTCTGATAAGGTGGGAGTCGGCCGCATACCCAACAATTCGTGGCATTGCTGGTCTGGTGAGTATGATGTAACATACGAATGAATGTATTGTTGCGCATAGCTAATCAGTAGGATAATTCGTGTGGAGGCAGGTCGCTGAAAGTGTGCTCTGCAGAATCATTAGAGAAAGTATGCACGTGTGATTTAAAAAAAAGGAAAGAAATCATGTAACCAGAAGCTTACACATATTATCAAAATGCTCAAAAGAAACATGAAAATTAATGTTATACCACAACGACTGTGCAAGTTCTTACAGTATTGTTCTCTCTTTTTAATACTCTTATCTATCTGACTACTGGGGTCTATCTTATTCATGTCAGAAACCTGTCTAACCGCTTCACCGAGGGGGACTTAAACAATTAAACGCTGTCTGACTTACTAGACCTTAACTTTGAACGATATTCCTGTTGAGGAGTTTTTTCTATCAGGGGAAGTTTAGAATCAGTGTCCGAAAGGGGGCAGTCCTTGATCAGTGTCTCTGGACACAGTCCATGAAATTTCTTTATATGGCTGGAGTGCAACCACCCCTTCCGGCCTTCCAGCTTGACCGCGGTCCTCGTCGTCATCAACACCAATTTAGGCTGCTTCCATCTGGGTTCCAGCGGACTTGTTCTATCGAAATTCCGGACGTACACCAGCTCTCCAGGGACGACTTCATGCGGTTTCACTTGGGTGTTGTCCGGGAAGGCAGCCGCAACCTGTGAACGACATGATTGTAGTGCAGACATCAAGGAAGCTAGGTAATCTGTCAATATAGTACTTTCAACATCGGTGATCTTTTTAGGCATAGGCGTACCCCACATAGTGGGAGGCCGCCCAAAAACTACTTCATAGGGGGATAATCCGGTTCTACCATGCGCATACAGAAGAGTGCAACTGTCAGTGCTACGATCCAATCTACACCTTTTTCTGCACAAACTTTGGCTAATCGTGTTTTCCGGGTCTGGTTGTGTCTTTCGACCAAACCAGCTGCTTCGGGATGTCGTACACAGTGAAATTTCCACTGGAAACCTAACAGGAGCGATACCTGTTTCATAAGCTCGGACGAGAATGGCTGTTCATTATCTGAGTACACGACACGGGGCAAGCCGTATCGCGGGAAAAATTCACGAACCAACTGCTTGGCAGTGGTCGCGGCAGTGTAATCTGGGACTGGATATGCTTCTGTCCATCTGGAAAGGGCACATACAACTACAAGGACATATTTGAATCCTCTACATCGGTCCATCTGGATATAATCCATCTGAAGGACTTCAAAAGGATGATCGGGAGGGTGGAAACCACCTTGTTCCACGGGAACACCTTTTCCTGGATTGAACTGACAACAGATCATGCAAGTACGCACTTTCTGTTTTGCTGCTGCTCGTAAATGCTTGTTGAACCATAAATTCTGGATGCTGTCTAACATGGCTTTCTCTCCTAAGTGTGCTGGACTATGTGCTGTATTAATGATAACTTGAACCATAGAGTCGGGGAGGAACCATGTGGCTCTTCCCTTCGTCATCCATCCCTGATCTGTTTGGATCCCTCCTTGTTCAGTCCATTTCTTGATTTCGTCTGGTGTGGCATGTGTCTGTATGTCGAGTACTTCTAGTGTGGGATCCTTCACTGTCATACAATGTGTCTGTGTTGGTACTATGGTCTTTGTCAGGTTTGTCTGAGTCTGAGCTGTGAGTTTAGCTGTTCGATCTGCCAGGTCGTTACCCTGGGAAATAATATCAGTGACTTTCGTATGTGCTTTGCACTTCATGATAGCAATGGAAGCAGGTAAGTGTATTGCTTCTAACAGAGCTTGTATAAGTGGACCATGCTGTATCTTGGCTCCATGAGAAGTTAAAAAACCTCTTTCTTGCCAGAGGATACCGAAGTCGTGAACAACTCCAAATGCATACTGTGAATCCGTATATATGTTTACTTTCAAGTTCTTGGCTCGAATGCAGGCTTGGGTCAGAGCGATGAGCTCTGCTGCTTGGGCAGACAGTGTGTCAATGCGATGTGTTTCTAAGACTTCAGTTTCAGTGGTCACTGCATAGGCGGCCACTAACTCTCCTGTGCTTGTTCTCATACATGAACCATCCACGTAAAGAGTCAGGTCTGGATCGGGCAATGCAATATCTGTCAAGTCTTGTCTGGGCTTCGTCACAGTATTGATGACTTCTACGCAGTCATGTGGTGTCGGGTCAGTCGTACTTGAGGGTAACAATGTGGCAGGATTTAATGTATTGCAACGTCGGATTTCTATGTGTGGCTGAAACAATGTCAATTCGTATCCAGTCAGTCTAGCTATGGTCAAGTGTTGAGTCTGGGTTCGGTTCAAAAGAACTTCCACAGAGTGTGGAACCTGTACTGTCAGGGGATGTCCTAACACTATTGAATCGCTTTGTCTGATTGCTAAAGCTGTTGCTGCAACTGATTTGAGGCACGCAGGCAGAGCCTGGGCCACTGGATCCAATGTACTAGAAAAATAAGCACAATGCTTGTGTTTTCCTGCTTGATCTTGTGTGAGCACAGACAATGCTGTGCCGTCGCGTTCAGTAACAAAAAGTGTAAAAGGCTTGCTATAACATGGTGTCGCTAAAACAGGTGCTTGACATAAGGCTTTCTTTAACTCGTCAAACGCTTGTGTGTGTTCCTGAGTCCAAGGGAGGACAGTCGAAGTCGCTGCCTCCTGTGTTGTCAACTGTATGAGTGGTTTGGCTAGATATGCATACTGAGGGATCCATTGTCTGGAGTACGAGGTGAGGCCAATAAAGGCCCGTACCTCCTTCTGTGTCTTGGGTTGTGGCAGATGTGCAATTAACTGAATACGTTCTGGTGTCAGTTGTCTCCCCCATTTGGACAGCAAGTGCCCAAGTTATACCACTTGCTGGGCACAGAATTGTAGCTTCGAAGGGGACACTTTATGCCCCTTTTCGGCCAGGAAACATAGGACAGTCAGTGACGCGTGCTCGCAGTCACGTTCGGTCCGTGCAGTGATTAACAAGTCATCTACATACTGGAGCAGAGCAGTGTCAGCAGGCATGTGAACACTGTCTAGTTGTCTTTTCATTGCTTGACTGTAAATACTGGGACTTTCCGTGAACCCTTGAGGTGCACGTGCAAATTTGAAACTTCGGCCATTTAAAGAGAATCCAAATAAAAATTGGCTTTCCGGATGAATGGGGACACTAAAGAAGGCGTTCTTGAGGTCAATTACAGTAAAGAACGCAGCTTCGGGATCAATGGCAGTCAATAAGGAGGATATGTCCGGTACTACTGGGTACTGGGGAACGATGCATTTATTTAGTTCTCGAAGATCGATCACCAATCTGTAGACTGGTGGTGCATTTGGGTCAGTTCATTTAAGAATCGGAATGATTGGAGAATTACATACATTGGAGTCAGTTTCTATAACTACCCCTTGGGCAATCAATTCGTCAATAATTTTCAATAAGGCCACTACAGCCTCGGGGGGCAATTTGTATTGTCGGATTCGGGGCAGTACAACACCTTGCTTCAGAGTGACACGATAAGGTGTAATGTGCATACAACCTACATCAGTGGGGCCTCGTGCCCATACATGTGCTGGTACATTTTGCAATCTAGGATCAAAATCTCGTAACACATAGTGACCCTTGAAGTCACGTAAGAACAATCTCACTCCTTCCGGAGAACAACATATCACAGCTCCTAAAGCCTTCAACGTTTTAATACCAAGCAGATTTTCAGGACATGCTTTCGTGAGTAACAGATCAGTAGTACGGGACAATGGACCAACTTCAAGAGAAACTGGCTTTGATACTTCATTAACAATAGGCTTTCCTGAAAAATCCAGGGAAACATTCTGTGAGCCTGAGAGGGGTGCCCCTGGAACCTCGTCATGACTGATGGTCGTTCTACTTGCCCCTGTGTCAATCAAAAATTTTCTGTCTTTCCCTAATACCTGACTATGTACATAGGGACCCTCTTGATCTACAGGAACCTCAATAAGAGGCAAGCCAACCTCCCTCTCTAGGCTGTTTCATGTGTACTGCTGGTAATCGGGGTAATCTGACTGTGCATACTGGTACATTTGTTGCGTGACATGTTGAGTGGCAGCAATAGGCTGGGGTTGAGGTTGGGGTACAGCTACTGTCTGTTGTGCTTGCTGTGGTGGTTGCGTATTCTGTGGGATATGCTGTGGAATATGTTCCTGTCTAGGAGGACACGGTCTTTCTTTCGTCCTACCGGTAGCAATATTGTGTTTCAAAACCAAACATTCATTTATATAGTGACCTGGCTGTTTGCAGTAATTGCAATTCCCTTTAACGGGAGCTGCAGACTGACCTGGAGGTGCTGTACCCTTCCTTTGACCATCTGCTGGAACAGACTGAGCTACTAGTACTTTCATTTTCGTGTTCTTCATACGTCTCTGTTCATGATCATGTTCCTCTCTAATTCGGTTCTGGTGGTACTGTAACATTTGTAACATTTGGGAAGGTGTATTTGCTTGCCATGTGCTCTCTACTTTCAGGACTCTATTCTTAACTTGGGGTAAGGAATTCTCAACTAATTTAGTCACAAAAAAGATGTGGATATGATTCACTACTTGTTTTCAGGCCGCTATTTATAACAAAACATTTCTCAAATCTGGAATAAAAATCACTAGTATCTTCATCTTGTTTCTGTTTGCAGGCTGAGATTGCATCCCAGTCTTCCTTTTTAGTTGTCAATAACCTCGGCAAAACCTGTACTAATAATCCTGGTAATGCTTTAGTTTTATCCCCAAGACCTAAACCTGGGGTACTTGTTCTTTCTTCGTCCTCTAATTCAGTCCAGTTAATCTTTTTATCTCCCACCTCCCATTCTTTTTCTTTCAGTTTCTCGTAAATACCGGCTGGTAACAGTACTTTTAACATTTTCATAATATCGGGATATGTGTAGTCTCCCATTAGTAACATGTCTTTTAATTCTCGGTGAAACCCTGCTGGATCTTTATCGTGACAAGGCACTATTTTCTTCATTTCCAATAATTCCATTTTACTTAAGGGTGTATATACGAATACGCGTTGAAGCGCACCCCCTGGAGTCGTCTGGACGGGATGAACTTCTCGTAAGGGATTCTGTCTGTCTATGTAAAAGGGTTTCCCTACTGGAGGTGGAACGGGAACAAAATGTGGAGTCAAAAAAGTTCTGTATTTATGACGTTGTTCAAGAATCGTATTAATCAAATCGCTACCTAGGCCTCTCCATCCTTTCAAGAGTAAGTCGTCTAATATATTATATAGGGGACCTGGATCAGAATGCTGACTCTCATATAGCATAATGAGATGCTGGATCATGTACATACCAGCTAAACGCTGTTCAGTTGGAGTAAGACTCAAAAATGTTTGCGCTACTGAATCATCTTTATATACGCTGTTATTATCAGCCCACTGTACTGCGGACCGTGCTAGTTCTTGTTCACGCATTGTATTAAGTTCGTTGTAACCTATTCTTTCTTTCAGGATCTTATCAGTGGCTTGGAATAAATGTTCAAGAGAACATTGTTCTGGTATGGGAGAAAGAAAACGTCTTTTATTTTCTGGGCGTATAGGTCTGTCAAAAGGTCTTGCTCTACCTACGTACGCTATTATCTCTTGGCGGTCCTCTGACTCTTCTAACCCATCCTCATTCTCTTCCTCCTCGGTTTCACTCTCTTTCTCGGCTCCCCTAGCTTCTTTCTCTTTTTCGTGTTTTATTACTATTTCTTTGCGGATCTTTCTGTACATGGTGTCTATGCAATTTTGTTTATCATGTTTACCATCAGATATGTTATTACTCCATTTTATCAACTTGTCCTTCTCTTCTTGGCTCATACCTGGTCTATCTCGTTCCCTTATCAAACAATTAATCAGAAATCGTAAAATCATACTTTGTGTCTCAACCTTCTGATGTGCCATGGCCTCGCGAATACATTCAGGTCTCTCCCCTGTTCTAATAAAATGATATATATTGTCTAGATGGTCAGTCATTTCGGGAAAAAGCATCAAATAATCCATAACGCGTCGTAGACGTAGCGAAGATAACATCATGTCCCCCTTGCCAGGTACTGGGTCATATCTACAATCTGTCATGTATTGTCTAAGGGATTCGAATGTAGCTGGTCTAGGTGTACGTTGTAATGCTAGTTCTCTATACGTTATTCGTTTTATTTGTGGCGGGGTGTGAAGATGTCCTCCTACTGCGCCTCCTGAAGCGGAAGCGAGGGCGTGAACTGACTGGGCAGTAGCTGCTGAGTATAGGTGGCGTATGTAACGGTGGACTCTGGGTCACATCTGTCGCGAAAGGATTATGAGGACCAATAGTAGGCGGGACAGTAACAGTAGCAGTAGCAGTAGGGGAAGTAACAGGCGCGGGAAGCGTGACTTGGGAACGTGGAGGGGTCGTGGCTTGAACAGTAGGTTGAACAGCCGGAGCAGGCTGTTGTGCATTATTAACAGGTGGTACGGGTGCATTAGTATATGCTGGAGCAACGTCATCTAAATAGGAAGAAAGGAAAATATCTGCTGCGGTTTGTTTATGACGGAGTTTAGTCGGGACCAATGGCGGTGGCAAGTTACGCGTTACTTCCGGGGTCGCCTTGGGCAGGCCCTCGGCTAGAACTGGATACAATCCTGTAATAAGAGCGTTTCTCTGTCGGTCTTGTTGTTCTATTCTTACTCGTTCTCCTTCTTCTAGTAACTCTTTTTCTCTAGCTTTTTCAGATTCTTCTCTACTTCTCTCTGCTTTCCTGATTTCTTTCTCGTTTCTTCTATGCGCTTCTTTACGCCATAATTCTATGGCATTTTTCTGGGATTGTCTGGCTTTCTTCTTCCATAATGCTTCTTCTACTCTCATGATGCAATCAGTATCCCATGTCCACTTGGTTATTTTTACCCTCCGCCACCTATTCCCAAACTACCCCTAGGCAATGAAAAGCAGCATGGTACCAGTAGAGGGGGTTCTGGGCTGTCACATGGGCTTTGGAAACACCTAATTATACTCCCAGTCATATTGACCCCATCAGTTCTACAAACCGGGCTACCCTAACACTAACAAACAGATTCACTGCCTTGTCCCATTTAGACGAAAATGACTGACTGTCTGGTTGTGTTGTTGACACAGACCAGACTCAACCCATTACCACCATTGATAGGGAAGATGGGGAGACCGTTAAAATTGCAAGCTGGAATATTGCTGGTCTCCGTGCTAAGAGAGACGACGCCATATGGTTAAAACAACTAAGGGGTTATGAGGTGGTGGCTCTCCAGGAAACCTGGGATAGGGAATGTAACTTCTGGCTGGATGGGTATACTTCTTTTTTTAAAGCTGCGCAAAGTTCCACCTCAGGGAGAAATCGAGGTGGGCTCATGTTTCTAATCTCCGTTAAACACAGGGGAGTTGCGCAGATCATAAGCACCACTTCTCATAATCTTTTAGCGTGTGAAATAACCTTACCTAACAATGTTAAGATACTCTATGTTAACTTTTATAATGCGCCTCATGGCACGCACTGTAACGAAAATATTAACGCATTAGCAAAATTTTTAACCACCTACAAGGAGAGTCAAATCACTTTTGTTCATTAAATTTTGCTTGGGGATTTTAATATACATTTGTGTCGGCACAACTGTCAGTATAGGATGCACTCAGATTTGGATTGTCTCCCCCACTCTCATTTTGAACACTCTATTAAGGGGGTTGTGCTAGAAGAACTACTGTCCGACATGGACTTATCTGAGCCAGAGTTTATAGACCCTAATGAACGGGTAGCTACATACAGTGCAAGAGACTCAAACTCTGTTATTGACTTCATATTTGTGTCCCCAGGTTTGCTACAAAATGTTATTTTTTATAATGCTGTACAAACTACTTTTAGTGATCATAACCTAGTAACTATGGAATTAAGTAATAAAAATGTATTGATACTTGACACAATTACAAAGACTGCCCCTCATATGGATTTAACTGTACAAGACAAGGGGAGGCGGGTTAAGTGGAGCAAAATTATCCCAGAGGACTTTTTTTGTGATCTTAACGAGAAGGTGGGAGATGAAATTAACACCTGTCTGGACCCTCTTAGTTTTGGAGGTGACATTATTACCTCCTTTGAAACTATCTGTAAACAAGTAAGCTCGAAGCTAACATCTAAAACAAAGCACAAGGAGCAAAAACTGCATGGGTGGTTTGACGCAAAATGCTCAAAGGCCCACAGAGAATTATTGACAGCATTAAAAAAGTCTCCCCGGGACACCCAAGCAGTGGCCAGACTAAGGAAAAATTATAAAACTGTTGTAGAGACACGCAAGAAAGAGATTAAGAACAATGCCTGGGACTTACTCTATGATAGGGCCACCCTGAGGGATAGTTCAAAGTTTTGGGAAATCGTAAATACACCCTTGTTCAGTGAGAAGGAAAACTCCCCGCTGGAATTGAATATATCTGAAAAAGATTGGCTGAAACACTTCGAAAAAATATATGGGAGCAATCTCCAGATAGACCCATTTGTACCAACAGTAAGTGAACAATCAGGTCCACCTTTGTGGTTCACAATTAAAGAAGTCCTAAAGGCTATTGAGGAAACAACTTCTCATAAGGCCCCGGGCCCGGATGGGGTTCATGCAGATATGTATAAATCCAACCCTTCCATATGGTCTATTGTCCTTACAAATATTTTTAATATAGCCAGCATCGATAAAAGCAGATTGCCTATGACCTGGTGACGGTCTATAATAGTCCCTATTTTTAAGAAGGGCCAAAGGGGGGACGCAAGATGTTATAGGCCGATATCATTGTTGGATTTGTCCTTTAAAATACTAGGGAAGGTGATCCTAACTAAAATTGCAAGGTGGGAAACCAACAATGACATCTTGTGTGATGCACAGTATGGTTTTAGATCTGGCAGAGGTACTGAGGACCAGTGCCTCAACTTACACCTAATAGTCAGTAAATACACTGTGGCCGCAGGGGGGTCAATCTATCTAGCGTTTATGGACCTGTCCACAGCTTTTGACCTAGTTAATAGGTCAAAGCAGTGGACCATGCTTCTGGATATGGGCCTAGACCAGGCATTGGTGTATTTTCTGGCTGATTTGCATAGGGACCTGAAAGCGGCTATACGCATGTCACAAGATGGGAAGTGTACGGCTGATTTTAAATCCGGGAGGGGAGTACGACAGGGGTGTATTTTGGCCCCAATGTTATTTTCTTTATATATTAATTCATTAAGTGCAAATTTGGTGGCGGCATCTGCAGACGTCCCGTGTATGGGGGGTACTAAAGTACCAGTATTACTATATGCTGACGATACAGTGCTGCTGTCGAGGACTCCCATAGGTTTGCAACGCCTCCTAAACTCCTTTGGGAATTTTATGCAAAACCTGGACCTTGTAATTAATGTTGAGAAATCACATGTGATGTTTGTGGGGAAAGGAAGGAATAATACCAAGACCCTCTCGTGTAATGGTTCAGTAATATCAAAAGTAAAAATCTTCACATACCTTGGTGTAGTGTTTGATGACCTTGGTATCTGGGCCCCCCAAGTGGCTAATAAAAAAGTAGCAGTGAAAAAGTCATCGGCTGCAATCCTTGGCTTTGCAAAAAGACTTGGTGGGAAACCCCCTAAGGCCATTTTGGCGATTTACAGAGCCAAAACTTTGGCCATAGCCAGGTATGGGGCAGCAATTTGGGGTTATAAAGATCTATCTCTGATCCAGAGAGAGGAAAATACATTTTTGCGATCCCTCTTGGGTCTTCCCCATTCCACTTCATCTTTTGCGGTCCAAGCTGAGTTGGGTATGGGTTATATTGCGGACATGTTAAACATGGCACCGCTTTTATTATGGATCAGAACTTGGCTTAACCCCAAACTTACACTGAATCACAAAATCATTAAGGATTGTTTGGGGCGGGATAGAGTGGCTGATATCAAATGGTTGGCATACATCAAAACATCCACTGCACTTCTGGGTCGACCAGAACTATATTCAAACCCGGAAAATTTGAATAAAGATGATATTAATTGGGTTAAGAAAAATGTTATTAGGTCCCGAGAAATGGATAGAGAGTCAATTGAAATCTCTAAACCAACAGTAAGATCACATTTCATGCTGATTAACTCAATGTCAATGCAACCGTATCTGACTGTTGTTACACGTCCTTATCATCGTTGGTTGCTAACTAAATTCAGATTTAACCAGGCACACTTTCTGTTGGGTAACTATGAGAACTGGTGCACGCCAATGGAAAATGCACCATGTGAATGTGATAATTTTTCCGATCAGGATTTGATGCATTTTATCTTTTTCTGTCCCTTCTTTTCGGAAGGTAGGGCAAAGTATATTAAGCCTCTCTTGAAGGAAATGGGGTTCTTACAGATAAAACCAGCATTGTTGTTTTTACAATTAATGGAAAATCATCGGGTGATGTTCTGTGTAGCCAATTTTTTGATTGCATCTATCCGTGCTAAACGGAAGAGACCCCACAGGTGTATAGATGGAGTTAATGTAAATGTTTGCCCTATACTTGGTAGCATGAATTAATTTCTAGGCTCTGGTCCAATTCACATATATTTTTATAAAGGAATATGAATTATTTCCCGATAAAAGTGTAATTCCTGTGTGTTTGATTACTCTATATGTATTTGTTAATGAATTTTAAAATGTACAGTCGTTTTTAAACCTTTGTATGATGTTTTATGTATTTGTATAGCATACTTTTATGATTTTTATTTAATCGAATAAAGTGCTTTTGACCTGACTTGACTTGACTTGACAGTATCCCATGTCCCTGAGACAGGCCATCTATACTTCTCTTCCAGACCCTTGGTGTAGTCCACCCACAAATCCAGGTACAGTATGGCATCTAAGCCATGCTTATTATACATAAAATGTCCAGGAGTGTCCCTAGGCGGGACGGGAACTGCTTCTTCGAGTATCCCTTTCCTAGTTCCTATCTGACGTAATTTCGAGAATAGTGGCATATTGAGACTGATTAGTACGTGAACACAATAAACACAGTAATGAATAGCAAACAATCATTCATACCACAACATAGGACACATTAAAGCATTTTCGAACAGTTACTACCTGGAAACATAATACTGAATAATTACTGGATGCACTGGATTACTAGATGCACTGCTAGAACAGTACAGACCGGTCCCATAAAGAGACACGTGTTGCCGTATTTACCTAAATAAACACGACCGGACCAGGTCTGTGTAGCCAGACCTGTCTTGACCGGGCACAAATTAATGAACCCATCTAGATGCGTTCCCAATAACGGTACTCACCGGGAAGCAGAAACTGAAGGCCTCGGAAACTGGACTGGACTGGACTGCGTCAGGTGACGATTCTCCTACGCATGCGCTTCGGAACAGGTGGGCCTCTGGATACCTCAGACCTTGCTCTCTCGACTAGGGGCTCTGGTCGGGATCCTCCGCATTCCTCACCGCCTCGTCTGGATGCTGGGTCACAGTTGCCGTGTACTCCGTAGGCCCGAGGGAGAATAGCAGGAAAACCCGCAGAAGTGCACTGGTTCCGTCGCTGCCGCAGAAGGGGTCAAGGCCTGCGGGACATCTCCGGCGAGTGGGGAAGGGGGGGTACCTGTTCGGGCGCCAAATTATGTGGTATATAAATTTACCGTATCATTTTTCCATATAATTACAAGTAAAAGGATAGCTCAAGTAATGAGAGGCAGAGTCCGTGGAATCTGAGTCATACGGGCTTTAATGAAAATAATACCTCGAGGTATGGACATCGAGTTCCATCACCACGAAGGCTCAGGAAGGATATTCAACTTTTTATTAACAGTACACATTATATATAGTAAAACAGTATACTTGATTCAAATGCAGTAGGCGTTACAGGTGAAAAGAGAGAGATAAGAACACATGTGCGTAACAGGAGGCGTGTAAGAAGGCGTACACATGGGCGTGCACTTGACATGTCAGAGAAACGTCACAAGTGGGTGGATGCTTAGTGAAAGTTTGCAGAGTTGGCAGAAACTTCTGACCTAGATGCGCGTGCAACTGAGCATGACGTGTAACCGGGGAGAACTGGAGGCTTTGACTTTTGCTCGAGTAGAGGAGACTGATGTCTGGGGTGTCAGAACGACCTGCACCTATAGCATATCTGGTATCTCATGTTTGGAGGATGTAGTGTCTGAAGTAAAAGGTCTCTCGGGCAGAGGCTGTTCATAATTGAATGCTAGTGCGTGCATATGAATCTTCATGTAGAGTGCGGGGGCCATGGGCCTACCATGGTAACGGGAGCAGTAAATTACTTGCATGGAGACAGGAAGGTAGGACCCTTTGCTCTGCAGCCGGGAATATGTTTACCTATTTCACTAGACTGGAATGTGTTTTCGAGGAGGCTGAACAGATAACTGTAGGCAAAATAACGTTTTGGCAGGCAAGCAGGCCGAGCCGGGCACCGCTCTTCTGTGCAGGATGTAAGGCAGAGGTCAGGGATGCACACCAGAACGGCAGCTTTCAGAGGCAGAAATGAACTTGGAGACTCGTTAAGGGCCTAGCTCGACTGGGCCAGGAAACATGGAGAAAACGTGTGCTTTATTCAAAAGTGTACCATGTAAAGACGTTGGCATGGCATGTTTAAAGACTGAATTATCAAGTCATTCATGAAGGATCTGGTAGAAGACATGTTAACGTTGGACGCAAATGTATTTGCGTCTTCATTTTCGGCCATGGAAGGTAAATGCACGGAGGTCATGCATAGACATGGGACGTTGGGGTACACGATAGGGGACATACTTGGTCATATAAAATTCGATTTACCTCCTCAGAATGCTGCGATGTGAGAGGAAACATCTCTTGCTAGTTCCTAGAGTTAAAAAGGCCCGTACGGGCGGGAGAAGTTTCTCATTTAACACGGCAAAGCTTTGGAACTCGCTTCCTCTAAAACTACGCGCTGAGTCTTGCACACTGCGTTTCCGCAAAGGTCTTAAAACCTATTTGTTTCCTGCATAATGCGTTAATTCTGTCCCCCATTACCATCGGATGTTGTCTGGAAAAGCGCCGGGATGCCCAAGGGTAGCTGAGCGCTATATAAGATTTTAAATAATAATAATAATAATATTTATAATATTTGCATAGTGTTTGTCATTGTTTTGGGCGGGGTGGGCGGCGGAGGCGAGCTGTCTTGCAGCCATCATGGCGTCGAGCTCAGTTCCTCTCACTAGTTTCATATTTCTCATGAGGGGTTGTTCCTAATGTTTCTATTTTAGCGAGGTCAAAAAGAGATCCCATTAGTGGCCTACTGATTTTGCTTGATTCCTTTTGTTGTTTCTAACGATTTTTTACTATCTGCAAACACTAAACAGAGTATTGCGACTCTGTGCTCGTTTGTAAATAGAGAATGAACCAAAGAGAACTAATTCTAAAACAGTAAATGCTTGGATAACAATAAATCAAATGTAGAGGGAAGCAGCCACGACGGATTACAACGGGGGCAAAGGCCTGCGTTACCTACCCTTCACTATCTGCAAAGAGAGAATACTCCTAAAAGAAAAGAGGGGGGGGGCAGCGTTCAAAGCACATCAGCGTGCATAGACACGAAAATGTTTTTACCTACCACGTACTTGACATTTTAAAGCTTTTGATATTTGCTTTTAAAAAACCATTGAAATTCACTGAAAAAACCATAGGTTATAGACCATATATAGTTAGGAATTAGCATTTACAAAACCTTGAAAATTCACTGAAACAACCATGGGTTATAGACCATATATAGTTAGGAATTAGCATTTACAAAACCTTATTTTACTCACACAAAACCATTGAAAGTCCATATATAGTTAGTTGCACTAACTATATATCGCGCACCCGCAATCCACTGCTGATGATGTCACATATTACATCATTCATGACATGGTCAGTGACATCACTGATGACATCACTGATGACAACTCAAATGAGATCACTGACAACATCACTGATAATATCATTCATGTGATAATAGAATGAACCTCTTCAGACTCTAATATAACCTTAGATACAATCAGTGTAAAAAGACACTCACAGATTGTCACTCATCCATGGAGTTACTCAGACATCTAGTCTGTCATGCAAAGAATCAATCACACCTCCATTTCCTCAACTATACAGTTATACACACCTTACTAATTCAAACATATTCTAACACATATTTAATCTCCTATACGATCCCTGATACAAGTTCACAATGATCCATACAGCCACTCACACATTCACTGGCTCTTATGCACGGTTATATATGGCAACTCTCACATGTACTGTGTTTTACATATGTACTTACTTTGACATGTTGCACTGAGATATCCATTCACTCACCAATACACTCATGCACACAGTCAACCGCCCATGCAGCTGTTTCCACATGCACTTTTGAACCCATACATCTAGTGAATCAACTGTTCATACATCTATGCACAGAGTCATACACCTCCCAGCCACTCACACACATACTTAGACTCCCATACAAATACTTGGGCAACCAATGAATATCCCATATAGTTACTCATATAGCTACTGATTAACACATTCAGCAGTTTACAGAACAACAGACATAATGATGCACAAATTAAGACAGTTTAGTCACTAACCCATGCACTCAGTGAGACACATTTAATCACTCACTCATACAGTCAGTCATGCACCTACTAAATTCTTCATCCAGACACTTATACATCCACTCATTCTTCAATATGTAAGACATATTTTAACTTTACAGAAACATACAGTCACTGGATGTTGTCATCAGTGATGTCATCAGTGATGTCACTGACCATGTCATGAATGATGTAATATGTGACATCATCAGCAGTGGATTGCGGGTGCGCGATATATAGTTAGTGCAACTAACTATATATGGAATTTCAATGGTTTTGTGTGAGTAAAATAAGGTTTTGTAAATGCTAATTCCTAACTATATATGGTCTATAACCCATGGTTTTTTCAGTGAATTTTCAAGGTTTTGTAAATGCTAATTCCTAACTATATATGGTCTATAACCTATGTTTTTTTCAGTGAATATATGTATGTGTATATATACATATATTACCTAGTTATAGTTATCCATTCAGTAGTTCCTGAGAAAATCAAAAGTAAAATCATAGATACATCTATAGACGAAGTAGGCACGCATATGGTACGCATACCCTCCCGAGCATGAGCTGTATGCTAATTGGCTGTCAACACTTCAAACCAGGAAGTGTTGGCAGCCATCTTTGGCCTCGGTAGAACTGAGGCACAAGAAAACTGAAAAAGAAACGTGAAAAACAAGAAAAGGGGGCAGGGTAGAAACACCCAGGCCCCCTAGGATACGCGTATCCCATGAAAAAAAACAAAAAACCCTGAAGCCGCTTTATTGGTAAATATTACCCAGGGGGCCATACTGGAGGTTCCTGGTGGGCTAATTGGCCCCCAGGGAGCCCCAGTATTCAAGAGGATTTAGTTTTCCATCTGGAAACGCACCACAGGACTGCATTGTAGAGATATATAATGAGGCCACGCCAATTTTTAGACCTCTCTGCAACGCAGCCCCCTGGCGCATACTGGAGGTTCCTGGTGGTCTAGATACCCCCCAGGGACCCACCCCCACCCCCAGTATGTAAGGGGACCTAATCCCCCAACTTAGAACGCACTACAGTGCGCGTTTGCGGAAGAGGTGAAGGTAGAGGCAGGGCTTGTGTTGATATGTGTGCAAACATGCCCTGTGGCATGTCTTAAGTTGGGGAATTAATTTCTCTTCATTCCAGAGGTCGCTTAGGGGCCAACTAGCCGAACAGGTACCTCCAGGAGCTGCATTGCAGAGTTTTGTAAAAAGGGGGCGTGGCCTCTGAACAACTCTTTGCAACGCAGCTCCCCGGCGCATACTGAAGGTACCTGGTGGCATAGTTGGCCCACAGCGGACCTCTGGATTGAAGAGGATTTAATTTCCCAACTTAAATTGCAACATAGGGCATGTTTGCACAAATGTCATCCCAGGCCTCACCCCCTTCCTTCACTATTGAGCTAAATATTCCTCTAAAATCAGCCGAACTACGAATTCTGATTTACTCACCTGTTATCACGAGAGACATCAGTGCTGCATCTTTGAGCACAGTACGGACACTGGAAAGTAAATCAAAGCATACTTACCAGTTACTTGTATTTCCTTCTATAGAAATCTATTGTGTGGTTTCCACCAGAAAAGTTTCTAAGTGTCTATTTTTGAAACGTACAAATATTCCTCTAAAATCAGCCAAACTACGAATTCCAATTTACTCACCTGTTATCAGGAGACCTCAGTGCTGCATGTTTCAGCCCACTACTGATCCTGAAAAGTAATTCCAACCATACTTACAGTAAGTTGAACATCTTTTCATAGGCTAACATTGACTGGTTTCATTTGGAAATTCTTCTAAGTCTGTAGTTTTGGAACTTTAAAAAATTCCTCTAAAATCAGCCGAACTACGAATTCCAATGTACTCACCTGTTATCAGGCGAGAAATCAGTGCTGCATCTTTCAGCCCAATACTGATCCTGAAAAGTAATTTTAACCGTACTTACCAGTAACTTGTATTTCCTTCCATAGGATATCATTGCCTGCTATATAATATATATATAGATTTAAAAATTCCAACACTGTTCAACTCCGTTTGAATTGAAATAATCACTAAAATCACTAAAAACAGACACTCTCTGTTTCTGTGCCCGACTGTAGCACTCCCAGCGGACCGCCCACATCGGAACTCCTCTGCGCTCGTCGCTCGGCTTCCGGTTGACCGAGTAAGCGCATCACCAGGAACGCCTCGAACGCCGGCTGCTTTTTCGGCCGTCGCAACCACCGCCTGTCGCGCGAAAACAGAACCCTCATTGGAACAAGCGGCAAATATTGAATCTGCGCTTTTGCCGCGCTGTAGGGAACAGAGGGGGCGCGGCGCCCGCACCCCCCATCGGGGGTCCACAGACTCTGGACCCGGCGCGCTGACAGAGACGCAGCACAGGAAGCGCCAAAGGAAAGTGTTATCAACGAGGGGAAGAGAGTGGGCATGTTAATTCCGAGTCTGTAGTATTCGGAGAGAAGCCGATAAGAGCATACAATTAAGAGGCGGATGGTGGCAGAAGAAAAGTCTCAAATTACCAGGAGAGAATACTGATATTGAAGTTGCTGAGGTGCCTGGATTTCGTGTGGTGAGATGAGGAAGGAGTGCGGGCCCACAGAAACAGAGGTAAGTGAAGGAGGCAAGTCTTCCTAAACTTGAACATTCTGCCCAAAATTAAATAATTAAGGGAAGCAATCTGGGGGAGAGGGTAGTTGCCTATACACAAGCGACAGAAGCCTTGCAGTACATCAAAGCTCCCTTGTACCCCCGGCTACGTAGTAAAGAAGAATTTGAAAAACAAATGGCCTTAGGGAAAACAAAACCACGTAAGGCCCTGAAAAACCCTAAAAAAGCAGGAAACAAATCCGGAATGGTGGACGTGACCAATGCATCAAAAAGTCCGGAGAACGCAAAAACAACACCAACCGGCAGCAGATTAATGACTAATGGAGAAATCTCACCCCCGAGTTCAACTCCTTTGCCAGCACTTGCATCCTCTAAGTCAGCTGGCGCAAATGGGGGGTCGGTGGTATCAAAAACCATTAAGGATTTTATCGGGAAACATTTTAAAGGGAAAGAGACAGTACGTAAGGAGTCAAGTGTATTAGAGACCCCGCAAACCATCGAAGACTCGGCAGAAACTAGCTTGGAACCCCTGAACCAGTCAGTCTTCAATATCGCTGAGATACCATTGGAACCTCGATTGTCTTCCTCACCAAGGATGTGGCAGTCACTATTCACCCAGGTCACAGGAGCAGAGGTGGTGAACGAGGATAAAATAGACAGTAGCAACCACTTGGGTGAATAGAATTCTGCCGAGCGGGAAATCTGTGTCAATGGACAACAAAGACTAAAGAGCCCAATTGTTAACGGATTAAATGCTACAGACGGGCCCCTAAGCAATTTGGAGGTGACTGGATCTACTAGCCTATCCATGCTTGAAGTTATGTTGATGCTCCAAAAGACCTTGCAGGGCATTTTAGAAGTCTCAGTCCTAAATAACGACATTATAAAAAGACAAGGTGACCAATATAAGGATATTCTTGGAGAATTGGTACAGATTAAAAATTTGATGCCCGCCTTAGTAAGACCAGTAGAAGATCAGGAAGAGATTATAGTGGATAGTGGGGATGTAGCGAGAAGGGAGAGTAGCCATTCAGAGGATGCACCCACAGAATACATATCCTATCGCCCAATGATAATAAAAAGGTATGGGGAAAGGAGCTATAGAAAGCAAATAACAACAAAGCAAAGGAGGGGGAAAAAGGCCCCTGTTAACAGCAACCCCGAAAAGCACCAGGAACAAGCGAAGGGGGCCACTCCAGTCTATAAGTTAAAGGATAAGGAACTAAGGCAAGGAGTTAAGAAACTAAATTTTGCAGAAACAGGAGCAAGTAGCAATAATTCAGCCGATCCAAGCAGGAGGATAAGTAGGAAGAGATTGGGAAATGGTGAAAAGGCTACCAGGAGGACCCAACCAGGGGTAAAGGAGAGCTCAGTAGTAGGTTGGGGGATGGACATACCTGTAGATGGGGGGCCCACAAACCTAAATCAGGTGATGGGGGACAGAGCTAGAGACATAGAAGAAGTAAGTAGGCATAATAGGGAAGAGAGGTCAGAGGGATTACTACAACACCGACAGCTAGAACTCCCTACAGATAACTGGGTGTTTGTAGAGCCAATAGGACAGGAAAAGGGGGGGAAAAGAACAAGGAAATTAAACCCTTTAAATCGTTCACAGCTCCTATCATCTTTTGCAATGTGTCCCAGCCTAAGATATGTCAGCACCGCAGATTTAAAAGAAGTTGGGTTCATGGTGAATAGCAAGGGGAAGGAAATAACAAAGGTTCTACTCCACTCAGCATTAATAAAAGATGCAATAGAAAAGGCAGAGTCTGAGATGCGTTGGGAAGGAATTAGAATAGTAAAAAGGGAAGAGGTGTTACTGAATAAGACAGGGAACTCTTTCCTTAGGATCCACGCAGCACTAGATGAAAGACAAATAAAGATGATTAGCCTGGGGAGAGGCAAGAAAGATGCCCTTGAAATTACGATAAAACCAAAAGATCAGAGGTGGAACGTGGAAGATGTCCTTGCGGGGAATAGATATAGAGAACTGGCCTACATGAATGGTGAGGAAGACAGCTATATGAGTAACATTGATTAGGAAGAAGGGTCGTTGCAGAGCCTTGCCATTCTGTCCTGGAATGTAAATGGATACAATAGAATAAAAGCACAGGAAGATTTCAAAAACATCTTGAAGAAAAATTATATTGTATGCCTCCAGGAAACATGGCTGTGCGACGAAACCCCTGTTACAGAAGGCTTCACTCACCATGTAAAACCAGCAAAAAAGAACCAATCAGGTAGACCGTCAGGTGGCCAGATGACGCTGATCTCAACAAGGATAGTTAAAGATATGGAACCCCTCGAACTTAAGTGCAAATGGGCGTTGGGTAGTAGAGTGTGTACCGTAAACAATATGCTGGGGGGTGAAAACCTATGTATTATAAATGTGTACATACAGAAAGGGAAATCAAACGAATATAAGACTGATCTAGATTGTTTAAAATTAGACCTGGAGTACCTATGTGATTGCTATCCAAGAGATGTACTAATATTATTGGGGGACTTTAATCATAGACTAAATCCCATCAAAACGGACCCCTGGTTGAGGGATATGTTGGGAGTATATAAAATAGAGCTTGCACATTTTCCCTGTTGTGAGATCTCCACTCAAGACGATGAGCTTGAGCAACTGCTGGGGGCCATAGGTATGGTCTGTGTAAATGGAAGGAAGGAAGCAGACCGGCCTGCAAATCGTACTTTTAAGATAGGACAACAAATGTGCCCAATAGATTATGCATTCATTCAGGCCTGGAATTTTTATTTAATCAAACAATTTGAAATTCTTAGGCTTGAGGTTAGTGATCATTACCCTCTACAGGTAGAACTCCAGGTACGCAGTTCCCCACATAGACATAAAGTGCTTCAAGTAGAGGTGGAATACCCTAAACGACTTACTACGAGAATTACCGATGAATATATAAAAAAACTGAGTGCACACCAGCTAACGGTGAATTTAGATAATCTAGCACCAGTGGAGGGCATAATATGGTATGAGAATACAATAAGGGATATGGTGGAATGCCTTAGGTTAAAATTAAAACACGGTAATCGTAAAGTAGTAAATAATATGAAACCATACCCCGATAGTACCTCCCATTGGTTCGATGATGAATGTCGTAAGGTCAAGGCCACTATTAGAAAACAGGAGAGATATCTAAGAGCTTACTATAGTGATGAAGCGGTAATAGAACTTAAGAAACTAAAAATAAAATATAAGGCCACCATTAGAGATAAAAAAAGGACATTTAAGGACAAATGTTGGGGGAATTTACTTGAGATAATTGAAGAAAAGAATGTGAGAGGTTTTTGGAAGTTAATTCAGGAATGTACGGGGAAAGCCTCAGGAACCCTACACTGCTCGGTCCCAGAGGACAAGTGGGTGACATACCTGAAAGAAATCTATGGCATATGGCCAGAGAGGGAGGGGAGAACGGCCAATGAATGGCCTAGAATAAGGGAAGAAATTAAAGCACACTTCTCCCCAGATGCCATTAGAAGTATAATAAAAAGATTAAACCTAACACGGGCTGCAGGACCTGAAAATTTACCAGCAATTATAATAAAAACGAATGTAGATTGGTGGGCGGAGTTTTTTTCTAATATGTTTCAAGAGATCCTAAATACAGGCAAGTTCCCAGATAATTGGAAAGGGGCAATCGTCAGGCCAATACATAAGAAAGGAGACGTAAACTCCCCAATAAACTATCGCCTAATAAACCTATTGGATATAGGAGAAAAGGTCTTTTCAAAAGTAATTTTGGGTATACTAAAGGACTGGGTGGATAACAAACAGATAATACCACCAGAACAGGGAGGGTTCAAAGAAGGCCACTCAACTGTTGACCACTGTTTCGCTCTTTGGTCCATTGCACGGAAGTCGATCGATCAGGGGGGAAAATTATTCGCCTGTTTCGTGGACTTCCGTGCAGCTTTCGATCTGGTGGACCGGGTGCAGCTGTGGACATCACTGGTTAGCTATGAAATATTGGGTGATCTGCTAGCCATAATCCAAGAACTGCATACAGAAAACTGGGCACAGATAATCCTGGATAAGGAGGGAGGATTGACGAAGAGAATCCCAATTCCAGAAGAGACTCCAGCGGATCCAGAACGCCTCAGCCAGACTCATCCTCGACATCCCACGAACCAGCCACATCTCCGGACATCTGCGAGACCTTCACTGGCTCCCCGTCAACAAAAGAATCACCTTCCGCCTCCTCACCCACGCACACAAAGCCCTACACGACCAAGGCCCGAGCTACCTCAACAGCCGAGTCAACTTCTACGCTCCCAAACGCCACCTCCGATCAGCCAACCACGCCCTCGCCGCCGTCCCCCGCATCCGAAGAGCGACTACAGGAGGAAGGTCCTTCTCCCACCTGGCCGCCAAGACCTGGAACTCCCTCCCGACCGACCTGCGCCTGACCCAAGACCACCTCTCCTTCAGGAAGAAGCTGAAGACCTGGCTGTTCGAGCAGTAGCGGCTCCCCCCCCCCCAGCGCCTTGAGACCCCACGGGTATGTAGCGCGCTTTATAAGTGTCACTGATTGATTGATTGATTGATTGAATTGGGAACGGTTTAAGGCAGGGTTGTGTACTTGCCCCCCTACTATTCTCCCTGTTCTTAGCAGACCTGCCTCAAAAGCTGAGAGAGGTTAGAGGGGCAAACCCAAAATTGGGAGGAAACCAGATATCATGCCTCCTATATGCTGACGATCTGGTAATCATGGGCCAGACGGAGATTGGGCTCCAAAGAAAATTAAATCGATTCAAAGAATACTGTACTACCAAAAAACTAGTAGTAAATATGGAGAAAACAAAAATTGTTTGTTTTGGTAGGAGAAAAACAAAGTTCTCTTGGTACCTGGGAACAGTATTACTTGAGAGGGTTTCTGAATATAGATACCTGGGAATGTGGTTTTCTGGTACCCTGAAATGGCATACTCATTTACAAGCACTAAAAATGAGGGCATTGGCTTCCGTGAAAGGTCTAAAAAGATTCAACAATATATACGGAGAAATGTCGGACAGACCGGTCCTGAAAGCCTATCAAGCAATGGTGCCCCCTCAATTCTTGTACGGAGCCGAAGTCATTTACTTAAGCAGTAAGACCTCCTGGGATAGAGAGGAGGGAAATATATTAAAAAGCCTATTTGTACTGCCTAAATATTCTATGGTACAGGCGGTTAGACTTGAGTTGGGAATTACTTCGTGGGCGATAACCGCCTGTATGGCCCTTGTACGATTCTGGCAGCGATTGGGAACAGATGAGCTCCTCAAAATCTCCCAGTGGGCCAAAGAGGAAATTATAAAGAGCGACCTACCCTGGGCAAAAGAGGCTAGAGCATCAATAAGGAATGCATACAGGGTGCTCGATCTGAAGGTCTGCCCACTACAAGAGCATATAATAATAGGAAAGAGAGAGCTAAGGCTCCAAGGCACCGATATGTCCCGCACCTATGATCGGGAGTACCTCTCACAAAAAAGCTCAGTAGCCCACATGACATCTGCCTGGGAACTTGACCAACACTTTCCGTATGTGGACCGGTTACCAAGTCATAACTTAAGGCGGGAAGTCCTAAAAATGAGAATCGGAATAAACCCATGCTACGCGAATAATGGAGCCCGAAATCAAATGATAAGTTGTAATGGGATCTGCACTTGCACTTTAGGTACTACCTGTAATATTATACACATTTTATTAGATTGTATGTGGTTTTTAGATTTACGAAAGGAGATTTTACGTCCGATTTTTAAAAATTATAATATTGCAAATAGGATGCAAGCTGCTAAATTGTTGATGGAAATGGAGAACTTAGATATAGCCTGTGCCTTGGGGAAATATATGAAAAAAGTTAAAGTATTTCTCAGCTGCACAGAGTAAGATCTAATAATATAAGCCCTTGACATCAAATAAATGTGAAACAATTAGTGATTAAAATAGTGCTGTATGATTAAGAAGATGATGTATAGATATGAACTAAGCGTCTTATTTAAATCAATTGTGATAACATTCCGGTTTTAAAAATGATAGTCTATATGTATATTAAGATATAATATGTTTATTGATACCACCGTGCTATGTATTTACTGTTGTTTTTATTTTCCCTGTTTTAGTAAGATAAGAGGTAAATTGTACTTTTATGGTTGTAACAAACCAAATAAAGTTTGTTTTTTGACTTGACTTGACTTGAATTGAAATATGGCAAGCACACAGGTATCCGATTCCAAAATCCTTTATTACAAACTCCTCACCCCCCGACAGACGCGTTCGCTTTGCAGCTTCGTCAGTGTCAACAAATAAATACATTATAAAAATGTAGTAAATCAGTATAAAAAAAATAACAATTTATACATTTAAAAATTATCATTTACAAAACCTTAGAAATTCACTGAAAAAACCATAGGTTTCAGCCACGTTATAATTAGGAATTAGCATTTAAAAAACATTAGCAATTTGATGAAAAAAACATAGGTTCCACACATGTTATAATTAGTTGCACATTTCACTCATACAAAACCATTGAAATTCCCCCGTTATAGTTAGTTCAGGTAACTATAACTCACGTGCCAGCAATGCACTGCTGATGACGTAACATATTAAATCACTCATGACATGATCAGTGACATCACTCATGACATCACTGATGACATCTAAAATGACATCACGGATGACATAGTTTCCATGTGAAATCCACAACATTCTCTTTGGAATAACTTTGGCGCTGGTTGACGAATCTTCGCAAAATTCTCCAAGAAGATGGGGCGCTCTACTCCGCTCCTTCCCTAAAGAGAAAAAGGGGGGGTCCTAAATCTTGTTTTCCTCATGCATTTTTCCATAGGGACCTTTAGACACGGCTACAGCCCAAACTGCTGAACAGAATTACACCAAATTTGGCAAACTAGAGTTTAGCTTGCAGATTACGCTTTTTGGCAAATGGTGTAAATCCGTTCAGTAGTTCCTGAGAAAATCATGAGTAAAATCATAAGTATATCTATAGGCATTTACCTTACGCAAACAGTATGCGTACGGAGAAGAGTACCATTATGAACCGAGGCACAAGAAAGCAGTGAAACGAAGGTGGAAAACACGCAAAGGTGGTAGGGTAGAAACACCCTGACCCCCTAGGCCTGCTCAAGGGGTCTCATTGGGACCCCCAAGGCCCCAAAATTTATTTTTTAAATCGCGGGGTACGCTTAGGTATGCGTACGTCGTGAAAAAAAAAAAGTTGGGTCTGTTTTTTTATTAGCCCCCAGGGGGACCAAATCCCGGGGGCATCATGGAAAAAGTGTGGGAGGGGTCCATTCCCCCCCACACTGCCCTTGGGACTGCCACCTCCCATGGCAAAGTAATTTTGCTTGTGGGGTTCACACGACCCCCCTGCAGCCGTGGGGACCCCCACCCCCGGGGCTTTGTTATTAATATATGGAGGGCATCTAGGGCCCTGAACCCCGGGGACCGGCACCTACGGGCCCCAACGACCGCCACCCCCTGGGCCCTGGGACCACCACCCCTGGGGCTTTATTACTAAGTATGTGGGGGCTTACGCCGCCCCGCAGCCCCGGAGACTGCCACCTCTGGACTTTGTTTTTAAAAGAAATCTTGTGTGTGGGGGCTCTTTGCCCCCCACTCCCCCGTGGACTGCCACCTCCCCGGGGCTCTAATATTGAATATAGGGGGATCCCTGACGGCCCCCCAGCCCTGGGTACCACCACCCCTGGGGTTTTTCAATGTTGGGATGGGGGCTGCCTTGTGGTGGCCCTGGGGACCACCACCTCCCCAGGGCCGGCTCCTGCAGTGTCCTGGGGTGCCTCCCCCAGGACACTGCTGTTTGCTATGGTAGTGCGGAGCCTTGTGGCTCCCACCCTACCATAGAAAACTGCTTTCTCTTTCAAATTGGAAAGCAGATTGTTTTTCATTAGAGAGAGCAGCATGTCAGCTGCTCTCTCTGATGAAAAGCAATGGCGGCTCCCGAAGGATGCAGGGAACCAGCTGGGACCATGGGGGCTTTGGAGTATGGGGTCCCCGGCGAATATAAACAATTTGTAATAGAGGCTATTTTTATGATAGATTTGCCATGCGCGTACCATGCACGTACATCAGTTCTGTAAATGTGTCCTTCATAAACATTTCCAGACCTACCTCAGTCAAAGTGCCTATGTCATTGCCACCACAGTGCACAATTATGAGGTGGGGGTGTTGGAGATGCATAAATGATTTCACCAATGGCATCAATTGGTGCCACTTTAAACCTCTCTGTCCAATCGATTTGATGTCCATATTTGGTAAACCTGGGTCTTAGTGAATTTCTTTCTGTTGTGCGCACCTATCACTCCAGAAGATATAGCTGTCCAGTTTAAAGGCTATTTTGTGATTCAGTCCATCAGCTGGTATCTGTCCGAGGCATTTGTGAAAACATATTGGAGATCTTTCTGTTAGTGATACCCCTTTGAACGCTCCCTCTCCCCACATTAGGAGGTAACATACCCTTTTTTCACATTACCAACATACCCCCAACAACCTTCTTGGGCCCAGAAGTATCTCTGTGCGATTATTCATGTATAGATTTACATACAAAAACAATTATTTAAAGAAAAGTACAACAAATAAGACTGAAGGGAGTCTGGTTCTGTGGTCGCTGCCACGAACTTGAGGTCACTGCTGTTTAGGACTCAGGACACAGTTAGATAAGTGGGATTTGTTTGTGTTATATAGGGTTAGTAGTACCAGAAGCATTGAGAGTAGGAGCTTGTGATGATGTTTTATGTGGACGAGTTGCACTGGGAACAATGTGTCTTGCCTACTGGACCTCATCGTGTGGAATCGGAACTGTATCTGAATTGTGAGGACTGCTGACCATAGTGTAGGTCAGAGGTAGCGATGAGCAAGGGAATACAGCCTTGTGCATACGTTGATGGTCCCACCGGAATGCATAGTGCAGGTTCAGTGGCACCACTTGTCGGCAGACTTCAATCTGTAAATACTCCTAGCTAAAAGATGGAAGTGAGGTGCTGTGGTCACTGAAACGAAGTTGGGGTCACTTCTGTTCAGGACTCAGGACACAGTTAGACATGTGGGATGTGTTTGTGTTAAGTAGGGTTAATTGTACCAGAAGTGTTGAGAGTGTAGTAGCGTGTGACTCGGTCTCTCTTTCAGTTTTTAGATCTGATGAATGATTGGTCAATAACCTGAAGTGAGAAGAGTATCGGAAAATAGACTTCTCAGGAATCTGGGCAGTCTCCATGTGTCCCTTAGATGACACATCTTGGAAAGGTTCTGCATCAAAAGGAGTGTTAGATTTGATTCTGTATTTGTCACATGAGTCATGTATCACCTCTCTTAAAGACAATGTTTTTTGCACTCAACTTTTATAATCATACACATTCATCTTTTGTTTATTCACCAAGTCATTCTTATGAGTTGTCGTCTCATCTTTCTTTCTCTGATTGGTCCATTGAGGTTCCTTGGTGTTCATAGCTTTTGTCAGAATTTCACCTTCAGTCTAATGTGGTGTTGCACAATAAGTTCTCAAGGTGTCATTCAATATAGTTTTCAAATTGTGATTTTTCAGAGCGGCACTCTGCACTGCTATTTTTACAGTTCTCATAAACTGCTAAACAAGCCAATTGGCTTGTGGCCAGAGAGATGTGCGCTTTCAATGCTTTATCTTAAAATATTCCAAGAAATCTCTAAACTGTTGACTTTTGAAAGGTGAACATTGCAAGACTTTACTATGGCTGGAACACCTCATGTCACAAAGATGCCATCTAGTCTTTAAAGGACTCATTGAGTTGCGGCTGAAAGATTTTCACTTAGCTGGAATCAAGAATATTCATCCACAATCACCAATACATGATGTCCATTGTCAAGTGGACACAGAAAGTCAATGGCCATTCTTTCCCATGCATGCTTTAGGAGTTGTAAGATTTTTCAATAGATGGTGAAAAGTTTTGGTAGAAAGGTAGATGTATCAATGGCTGGCATTTAATTCCTTTTTAACCCTGTCATCAAGGTAAGGAAACCCGACTTGTTATTGAAGATGTTGTTTTATGGCAACAATCCCACAATGACCTTCATGGGCTACCTCAATTATTTTCTGTCTTAAACTCTCCGGAATCAGGATCTTGACCCTTATAATATAACTCATTATTAAGTTATGAACAATTCAACGTTGTCATTTTTGCATTTTAGATATTAACCATCACTAGGAAGCAGTTGAGTGAGTTGGTTCCATTTCTGGTGTATAATTATATCATGTAATATTTCAGTAGCATTCTAACTGGCTTTTTGAATTTTCTTATAACCAAAGAAATGTAATTGTCAAGTCACTTATGTATCTGGAACCGTGACTGGCCATGCCAAGAAATGTAAGTACCATGCAAACATTATGTTAGGGATCAGCATTTGACAGCCCTTGTAATTTAACAAGCTCTGGTATCAAGCCCCCATCAGAAAAGATATGACCTAAGAATTTAAGCTTTGTCTTATGGAACTCACACTTGTCTGCAATCAGAGGATGAAGCTATTGCACAGGAAGATAATTTGTCTTTGCTGTGCCCTCTGTGGAAAACAAAAATTGATTGATGGAATGCATGAACAAATCTCAGCTACTTGTAAAACTCTGAGCCCAAATCCAGTATACAGTTTTTTTTCCCAGCATGCCATAACATATAGGAACTGGAAATATGTCAATCATACATGGTCTAGTAGGAACAATTTAGCCAAAACTGGCAATCCTGGTCACCTTTAAGCGAAACCACAAGTAACTCTAGGCTGATGTTGGCTATTTTGACCTCTTCACACAAGGGTCAAGTTTGCACTATAAAAATGTTGCTAAATAAATAAATTGCTGAAACTAATCTTGTCCACTAGTAATTACTCTGGGTCTTACTCCAGTGTATTGTTTTCTGCCCACTAGGACATTCCAGACAGGAATCAGCCTTGGTTCTACTCCAATAGGATCTGTCAACCCCTGTTTGACAGGCCAGGTTCTATCCAAGCAGGAACACATTTACGTAAGGAACCAGTAGGGGGTTTGTCACTATGGCACAGTGTGCTACAGACCTAAGTCTGCAAACAAAACAGGTGATGGACAGAATGTGGTTCAATGTCACACATTCACCCCAGTCCAAAGATCTGGGCCCAAATGCATCGTTTTTTTGCACTCCACACCACCCTGGGTTAGACAATGGCAATATGCAAATCAGCTCTGACCCTGTGCCCCATGGGAACAGTCCAGTCCGAACTACAAAAGCAATGTCCTTCCCAGAACGGAATCAAGCATCCGAGGACCGGACCGGTTTCGAGGTAACACCTCTCATCAGCCCGGCTAGCTTGACTCCAGTGGTGTGGAGTGCCTGGGACCCACGTCTGAGCATCCCCAGCGCACTTATAGCGGTATTTGCAAACAAAACAGGTGATGGACAGAATGTGGATCAATGTCACACATTCACCCCAGTCCAAAGATCTGGGCCCAAATCCATCGTTTTTTTGCACTCCACACCACCCTGGGTTAGACAATGGCGATATGCAAATCAGCTCTGACCCTGTGCCCCATGGGAACAGTCCAGTCCGAACTACAAAAGCCATGTCCTTCCCAGAACGGAATCAAGCATCCGAGGACCGGACCGGTTTCGAGGTAACACCTCTCATCAGCCCGGCTAGCTTGACTCCAGTGGTGTGGAGAGCCTGGGACCCACGTCTGAGCATCCCCAGCACACCAATCACATTTAAGATGCTGCACTGAGGAAAACAAAAATGTGATGGGGGACACTTGAATTCATCTCAACCATCAAATAAAGATTATTATTATAGCAGTGGCTGAGATTAATTCAAGCATACCACCCGTCACACTTGTACATGCATTTGTGCAGCCACCACCATGATATAGGTTGACATTGTTTCTCATTTACTACTCTGATACCACAGCAACAGCATTACACATCAGGGTGACATGCTTAGTGCTGCCTCCTGCTCCAGCTTGACCTGGATAGTCCAAAATGTGGACAAGGAGAACATCTGCTCCATAGGCATCTCTTCAGTGCTTCTGTCAGGAAACATGTTTTTGAGTCAGATTAACATATATCCAATGTTGTTCTCTTTTTGACTGAAGATTTAATAAGCTCCATGTAGCACTGTTTGGGTACTCCGTAACAAAAAGTGACATTTCTTTGCATGGCATAAGGCACACGTTTCTGCAACTTTAATGAAAATATTCTACACATAATATTGAGCTTGTATTGTAGATCATGGCTGCAAGACAATGTAATTTGACCTCAAAACCTTAGGCTGTGCTCTGGGCAGTGTATACACTGCTTTTCTAATTGTAACTACAAAGACACGTTTTTGAATTTATCATAATCAAATTAACCTAAACCTACTTGTACATTCAGATCGTTGTTTGCTGTTCTTCGTGTCTGTGCTTAGATTCATGAGATGCTCCTTCTGTGTATTAATTCTTCAGCTGGTGAATCCGAGCTGTTATAAATCAAATAAAACATATATAGGCTGGACCATGAGAAGCAGAATCTGACATTCAGGCCACGGTCAGCCAGAGAGATATGGTAAGAAAAGCATAAGTCACAGACAAGTACTAGCTCCTGTGCCCTGCCTTGTGACAGAGAACGTGGAAGAGTAAGGCTGCCCTTCCCAAGGTCAGGAGAATATATTCTGGGTCACTTTTGTGGAAAGTATGACATTTGATGAGCTTGTCAACAGGTTTAAAGGGTTAAACTAAAACTAAAAAAAGAACAAATCATATTTATGACAGCATTAAAGTGACTGAGTGTACAATGAGACTCCCTTATGATTATTAACACAACAGCATTAGAACACTGCGCGAATACTAGCGGTTTCACCAACAAGGTTCAGAGTTTGTAAGGGTGGGTTTTTATATTCAGTGGATTCTTTTAAGCAGAAGCTGAGAATGAAGCAGAGTTCATGTAGTAACCTTCAAGTGGGCTGCACAGCACCCATTTTCATCTTCCCCTGATAGGCCCACAGATTAAAACCTGTATGCATAACAGCAACTACTAAACCTCTGTCAATAAACCCCACAACATATAAGAAGATTTCATTTAGGCATCACAGCAATATGTGAAACAACTGAGAAAAGTAATCTGTCTTTCTTCAGAGTCAGTACAAAATATTCTTCAGGCAGCCTTAACCGCTTCACTGCCAGGCCTTGCCTTTTTGGGCTATTTGGAGCAGTTTGCGCTTCGGCCCCCACAACGTTTTATTCACATATGGTATCCATGCCAAATTTGCGTCCTTTCCTTTCAACTTCCTGAGGATTCTCCAAGGTACCCAGGGTTTGTAGATTCCCCTGGAGAGAACTGAGAAATTAGTCCCAATACAGCTAAATGTATTATGGGGAGTAAATGGGGAATACGTGCTGGAGAAGACAGCATCTGTTTTTCCCTGCAAATGATATCCACAAAGGATGTGGTGTGCTAAAATAACCATCTTCCCAGCTTTCAAGAACAGGCAGCCTTTTGTCAGAGCTGTTGTGGCATTGTGGGTGTCGGAGCTGCATGATTAGTACCTCTATTACGTGTTGGTCTTTAGATGTGGGTTAGAGTTGGGTGTATTTCATGCAGTAGATAGTTGAAGTCCTTACATCAGTTGAAGGTTGATGTTAAAGTGTTACTGATAAGTTTGGCTGCCGTCTGTTTTTAGTTAGCATTGCAGATTTGGCTGGTTGTTGAAAATAAGGGGAAGTGGTGTTTTCGTGTTTTTTTTGCACGTGAACGCCTAGTTTGTATTTGATCAGCGTTAGCTGTGGCTCTGGTTTGTGGCAATTTTGTTGGCAAAAGGTATCGATGGAAGAGTGTTGAGATTTGCAGTTTTTACCACATTAAGAATGGGATGATAATTAAAAAAGACAGAAAAAAATATGCTCAATGAACATTATAATTAACCTTTGAAATTCACTGGAAAAAAAACATAGGTTTTCAGGGACATTATCGTTAGTTGAACCTTTGACTCATATTATACCAGAGAAATTTGCCTGTTATAGTTAGTTCAGCTAACTATAACTCAGAGCAATGTGCTTTATTATAATGGGGGCCCAGAGGCCCCCCCAGCCCCGGGGATTGCTCCCCCAGAGGCTTTAACATTACGTATGCTGGGGACTCACGGCCCCCCAGCAACTCCAGGGACCGCCACCCCAGGGCTTCTTTTATTTTATAATAATGGGGGGCACAGAGGGACTCCCAGCCCCGGGGACCGCCACCTCCTGGGGCTTTAACATTATGTATGCAGGGTTCTCGCCCTCCCTGCAACCCCGGGGACCACCACCCCCCAGGGCTTTTAAATGTTAGGAGGGGGGGCCGTGTGGCCCCCCTCCTGGAGCCTTGTGGTGGCCCTGGGGACCGCCACCCGACAGGGCTGGCTCCTGCAGTGTCCTGGAGTACCGACCCCCTGGACACTGTAGTTTCCTATGGTAGGGCAGGAGCCTCGCAGCTCCTGCCCTACCATAGCAAACTGCTTTGGTTTTTGGAAGATAGAGCAGGAAACCTGCCCTCTCTTCCAAAAACCAAAGAACATTGCTTTTCTACATTTGGAACATCATGTTAGCTGCTCCCCATGTTGAAAAGCAATACCGGCTACCGCAGGACTCGGGGGCTGGCAGGGGCAGTGGGGGGATTGGGGATCCCCACATGGTCCCCAATAAAGAAGGCTAGCCCGGGGGATGGCTTCCCCGGGGCTAGAAATAGCCCAGGAGGGGCCCCCCTCCCCAAATAATTAAATAAAATTAAAATAAAGTAGGCAGACCAGCTCCAGGGGATGGGGTCCCCTGGGCCAGAAGTGGCCCGGGAGGGGCGCCACACAGCCCCCCTCCCCAAGAAACGTATAAAAAAAACGAGACAGAGAACCGGGGTATGGGGTCCACAGGGCTAAAAGAAGCCTCTTGAGGGGGGCCACGCATCCCCCATCCACATTTAAAAAAAATTAGGGGGCAAGCCCTGGGGGATGGGGTCCCCAGGGCAAGAAAATCGCAAAAGAAGGGGGGCTACATACACCCTCACTATCTTTTTGAGCCGTTGCTGTGTTGTAGGGTTCGGTATTGTTGTTCGGGTCTTTACATGAGGATGTAAAAATGGTGAATAATATTGTTATATTTTTATTCTGATTGTGAATACATATTATGTATAAAAAATTATGAATTAAAACATGAGTATGTAAGTCCATAAGGATGATGCTTTTTCATTAGGGCCATCTGTGAACTATTTTTAGGTCTTAGAGGACACCATTTCTGTTTCAGCCAGTGTGCTTTTGCCATAAGGCTGCATGTCTGCTTTGTTCGAGTCCATTCCTCCTTGCTTACTCTTTGACTTTGTGGTCAGTGCCATTTTGTGTAGGCAGACAGAATGCTTTTGCCATAGGCCTGCATTTCTTCTCCTTGTTACTCATACCTTCTTGCTCAGTGTTGTTGTTGTTGTTGTTGATCATGTGGCACTGGTTGGTAGATATTTTGTGCATCCTGACAGGTTCTGGCCATTAGCTAAGGATTATTCCATTGTCACCTGTACCTCCATGAGTGTCATATCCCAATGTGATGCACATAAGCAAACCATTACATGTGTATGTAGTTGCTGTTGTTCTTCCTTATCCTTTCTGACTGTACTCTGTTACAGTTTATGTGTATTTTTAGGAATGATTAGTTACACTGCATTGTTCATTATTTATAATAACTTAGGTAATCAAGCTAAATAATATTGTTTGTTTGTATTACTAATGACACTGCAACCATGTCACTTTTCACTGATGTTCTTCTTGCTTGTTTGTTTTTTGGACTGCCAGAGAGAAGGCCTGTGAAAGACGAGATGTGTGACTGACTAGGTAACAAGGCCATCACTTCAGCTTGTGAAGCTAAGTGCCACTCACAACGGAGAGCTTCATGATGGCCCCAAAGGAAAGTGCTGCCAAGAAAGTGGCCTGTGGGGAGGAAAAGACGCAGATTCCCACCACTGGCGTGCTGATCACAACCTTTTTCATCAAGCGTGTGCCTGCTACATAAGTCTCTAGCGAGCAAGCTAGGAGTATTACTGATTCACAGTACCAGCCCTGAACCTAAACCCAGCACCATGTCTGCCAGTGAGGCAACCACTGCAAAAGATGTTGACAGCGACGAGTAGTGATGTTGAATTGGATTTGTTCCTTTCACAAGGTCATTTCAAGAAATAGAGCAACGTGGACAGCAGTCACAACCAGCAATAGTACATTTGTTTGATGTTGGAGCAGAACTGGAGGTTGAGCTTCCTTCAGAGAAAGAAGTTTAACGTTGTTTTTTAAGAATCATTGCATCTCAGCTCTCCATCAAGGAAAAGGAAAGGTACTACTGCACAATCGTCTCCATGCACCACTTCAGTAGATGACAATAGGGACATGAATTGGACCCTGACAGAGACTAGGAGACAGCAGGAGAGGCAAGGGAAAAAATGTCCTCAAAGACTAAAGTTATGGAAGAGGATGATGAGGTAGATGGCGCCTAAGACACAGTCATGGTGGAATGTGACATAGGGGAGTCTGACGACCTGCCCTGAGAGATGTTGTATAGGTAGCAGTGCCACTAGCTCCTATAATTGCGATTCCCCAGCTGAGACATGCACCAACCCCTACCTCATGAGAACCAGAGAGGAAATCATCAAAATGCCCACCTACCGCCAGTTCTTCTTTACATATTGTCAGTGTCACTAAAAAGAAGTACTTCTCCCCAGTTTTGGACATTTTTATCATTAGCAAAGAGGGGAAGCACATTATAGTATGCAGCATTTGCAGCACAAGTGTTCATCAAGATTAGCCTCATATAAATTAGGGTATTAGAGTCCAAATGATCCATATGAAAAAAAGACCACACAAACAAGTGGGAGTAGCACCTTAAAAAAATTAGTGTACATGGTTTTGGTGGTGAGGTGGGAGGGGGAACATCAGCTATCAGTTCAATCATGGTGGAAGGTGATGATGAGGAAGAAGAGGGTGACATCTTCACACAAAGCAGCCTTATTCCTAGCGGTGCACCAGCGGATTCACCCACCTCTGTGAATTCACAATTGCACAAGGCTCGGTGTAAGATGGAGACACCAAGGAATACATTGACCGCTCCTTGATGCACTGTGAGTTTACCAACACAATCTACTTCTCAAAAGAAGTCTGTGTCAGTGGTCCCAGAAAAGAAGAAATTCCAGGATACTATTTCTGGCATGTTTTGGCAGGAGGAATCCTACAAGCTGAATCACCCAAACACATGTTTATACAATAGAAAGCTAGAAAAATAATGGTGTTGGACCTCCTTCCTTTTTCTTTTGAGGGCAGAGTGGGCTACTAAGAATGTGTGTCAGCCACCTGCCCAAAATTATAGGTACCAAGTAGGACCTATTTTGCTAAAGTTGCTGATCCAGCACTGCATTGCGATGCACTGCAGTTGGTTAGACAAAATTTACAGCAAAGTGCTGTTCACACAATCCACCTGATGACAGACATCTAGACCAGTTGTCAGGTGACTGATTACATGTGCATCACTGCACATTGGATATCTTACGCGTAAGTAAAGCAAAAGATATATGCAGATCTTGGCCCTGAAGAAGGTTTTAAGAGCATTTGGCAGCATGCATCAGTGGCCATGTTCACATTGGAGAAATGACAAAAAGAAGGAGATAGGTGGTGCACTGCGCGGGTTAATTTGAGGTTCTAAACGTTTTTCTTAAAGTTCTGGGTGCTCTCAAGGGTGGTGTTTTTCCGTCCAAACACCAAGAAATCATGAAGTAGGTGGTGTATGCAGCGACTGCAGATACATCCCCTAATGAGGCACTCCAAGGGTGATCAATATCGTGATTCACAGAGTCAATAAAGTTTCATTATTTATTAAATGTTGTTCGTCATATGTTTTTCTTGAAACCTGATATTAACAGCATATCAGTTAGAGTAACGTTAATATCAGGTTTCAAGTCGTCTACCCACCCCTTACCCCATTCTCTCTGCCTTCCTCCACAGCACTCCGTGATAAAGGGCATCCCTGCCCGAAATGCATTGGAGAAAAGTTCATGTATCAGACTAATGGAATAACGTTACTCTAACTGATATGCTGTTATTCATTGGTTCTGAATTGTACATAATGTAGCTCCATGTTTGCTGATGGCAGTCCCTCTGCAGCAATCCTAAGAGACTTGGCAGACAGGGCGTCGCTTGAGTGTATCTGAATAAATATATTGGTTTGTATTCTCTACTGTCTGACCTACTCTCCATTTGTATGCAAGGCGGAGAGATGGTCAGAGTGACCCGGGTGACACTAATTGAGTCACTCCTTCAATTTGTCTTTTTTTTTTAATGTTCGTCTTTTGGTAGAACAAGGCCACCTACAATAATAAACTGCTCAAATATTTTTATATTCATTAACTCTTTTTGTCCTTGACCTATATTGCACCATTCCCTCCTTTTGGAACATAATACATGCGGTGAGGACTTACTATACCAATACACCCAATGAATTTTAAAAAAATTGGAGCTCAAAAGATTGCAAGTCATACAAAAAGTCATACACAAATTCACAATCAGCCAATAGCCAACAGCTTGTTCCATAATCTTGGGAGCAGCAATCCTACAGAGTCCAAATATTCCTTTGCTTTGATCTCAGAGGAGAAGAACATGTCCTCCCTTCGTTAATAATCTTCAACTATTAGAAATGCCTGCATCTTTTTGTCCTGGAAGGGCTTGATCAGACCTCTTAAACGCCAACGTCTTTCTACCGTCGTGTGGCAGAAATCCGGCCATACGAAAACTGAAAACACATCACATCCCCGTTTAGCATTAGGCCTTGCTAAATCAGAGATAACCTGTCACAAAATAAAGTTTCCTAAGAAGATCAAAATGGCCCTGGGTTTGTCCCCTTCCTTCGCATTCCTTATGACTTTAAAAGGGGTACGATGAACTCTCTGCAGCTCAATGGACAAATTCCAGCTCGCCAACTCAGGGAATGCCTTTTCAAAGAGCTTGATGGTAAATGCCCTGATATCGGACCCCTCTGATCCCTCCGGGATTCCCAGAACCCTCAGGTTGTTCCTGGGGAGCCTGCTATACATCTCCTCAACCTGGGAGCTTTGTACATTAATGTTGGCTACTGCCTCCTCCACCTCCGCTTCTGTTGAGACAATCCTGTCCTCCAGATTTGAGACTCTGTCCCCGGTGTTTACGCAGGCCTTGGACAGCTTCCTAACCACGCTCCTCATTTTCCTCATTGCTGCTTGTGATTTGCGGTTTTCCTGGCGTGTCTCTTCCCTGTGGGCAATGATCTCCTGATGAATTGTTTCTAATAGGGACATTCGTGCCCTCTCAATACCCGGGCTGACCTGAGAGGTAATGAGGAGGAGTGGTCCCAGCTCAGTTCGCATCGGGGGTCTTTCTAGCCCTTCCCCGCAGCTACTGATACTTTTAATGCAGTTGCCGGGTGCTCCAGCTCCGGTTCACTCTCCGAATCCCCGAGGGACCTGCAATCACCATCTTCCTCCTCCTCGGACCATTCCACACCGTCAAAGGCCGAGAAAAAGGCTTCACTTTCAGCCCCGTTCCCAGCACCAGGGACCTCACCGGCGTCTCCCTGCTCCAATAGTGCTAGTTCTTCCCTTCCGCCAGCATCAATAGCATCAATAGCACCCTGTGCCTGTGCCTGTATTTGGGGATCGATTGTCGCCCCAGCCGTCGCTCCCAATCCCACAGCGGAGTCTCTGGGGGTAATTCCTTCCTTTGCCGAAAATCCGCAAATTCGCACGCAGCGGATTTTTTTTTCTTGGTGATACAATTTTGCCAAGCATTTGCCAAGTTGTTTTTCTCGATATTTTGCGAGTGCTGTGCCATTTTGTATCTTGCTGCGGGATCCCGCGGGAATTTGGCGAGCGTGATTACGTCATCGCGGCTTGCCAACTTGCACAGCGAGAGTTTGTCAACGCGAGTACGCCGTGATCACGTATCGCGGGACTTCGCAATTGCGAGCTTGTAGATGCGGCGAGCAGCAACAATCTCGCACTCGCGAAAATACAAAATTTGCATTTCTGCACAAGAAATCCAACAGCAAGCAGCATAAACCTTCTGGAAATGATGATTTTTATCTGAATAACTCCTCAGGTTGACATTTGCCTGCACATTTTTTGCGAGGAGTCCATTTTGGGGATGGGGGGGTGGGAGGAAGGAAGTGCCCCACAGTCTTCAACTTCCTGTTCCTGTCCAGCAGGCTCCTCCCAGTGCTTTGTCCATCTCCTGGTCACTTTTCATTTGGATCTGGAGCTGGAAGGATTACTTTTTGTGGATGCTGCTGGATATTTGGATTTGAGGCCTTTTTGACTTTCTTTGAATCACTTTTGGATTAGAAATTTCACAAGTAAGTTTGTTTGGGGCATTACAGTTGCTGCAACTACAATTTTGGAATTTTTGGGCTGTTTTGGGGCCTTTTGCCCAGGGGTACTCAGTGGTGGGTGCACTGAGTATTTCTGTAGGGTGTTTTGAATTTAAACATCATGGAGGGGCTGGATGGCTTGGGATTGTGCTGATTTTTCTGTGTTTTTCGATTTTTTGGCCTGTTGTTGTGGCCTTTTCACCAGGGGTAGTGAGTGTTGCATGGGCCTAGTCTTTCTGTGGGGTGTCTTGAATTTAAACAGGAGGGCCTGGATGGTTTGTGATTGTGCAGATTTTTCTGTGATTTTCTTTTTTTGGCCTGTTGTTGTGGCCTTTTCACCAGGGGTAGTGAGTGTTGCATGGGCCTAGTCTTTCTGTGGGGTGTCTTGAATTTAAACATCATGGAGGGGCTGGATGGCTTGGTATTGTGCTGATTTTTCTGTGATTTTCGTTTTTTTGGCCTGTTGTTGTGGCTTTTTCACCAGGCGTAGTGAGTGTTGCATGGGCCTAGTCTTTCTGTGGGGTGTCTTGAATTTAAACATCATGGAGGGCCTCTGTGGTTTGGGACTGTGCTGATTCTTCTGTGTTTTTCGATTTTTTGGGGTGTTCATGGGGACAGGCCATATGGGTTGGGGCCATTTTGAGTGCTGGTACAGGCAAGCCATGTGCTGGGAGGCAAGTGGCCATTTCAGTGTTGTTAGGCCTGCAACCATTTTGCCTAGTTTTCAACCTTTATGCCCAGGGGTAGTGAGTGTTGCATGGGCCTAGTCTTTCTGTGGGGTGTCTTGAATTTAAACATCATGGAGGGCCTGGATGGTTTGGAATTTAGTTGATTTTTCTGTGATTTTCGTTTTCTTGGCCTGTTGTTGTGGCCTTTTCACCTGGGGTAGTGAGTGTTGCATAGGCCTAGTCTTTCTGTGGGGTGTCTTGAATTTAAACATCATGGAGGGGCTGGATAGCTTGGGATTGTGCTGATTTTTCTGTAATTTTCTTTTTTTGGCCTGTTGTTGTGGCCTTTTCACCAGGGGTTGTGATTGTTGAATGGGCCTAGTCTTTCTGTGGGGTGTCATGAATTTAAACATCATGGAGGGGCTGGATGGCTTGGGGTTGTGCTGATTTTTCTGTAATTTTCTTTTTTTGGCCTGTTGTTGTGGCCTTTTCACCAGGGGTTGTGATTGTTGAATGGGCCTAGTCTTTCTGTGGGGTGTCATGAATTTAAACATCATGAAGGGGCTGGATGGCTTGGGATTGTGCTGATTTTTCTGTGTTTTTCGATTTTTTGGGGTGTTCATGGGGACAGGCCATGTGGGTGGGGGCCATTCTGAGTGCTGGTAAAGGCAGATTATGTGCTGGGAGGCAAGTGGCCATTTTGAATGCAGGCAGTGTTGTTATGCCTGCAACCATTTTGCCTAGTTTTCAACCTTTATGTCTAGGGGTAGTGAGTGTTGCATGGGCCTAGTCTTTCTGTGGGGTGTCTTGAATTTAAACATCATGGAGGGCCTGGATGGTTTGGGATTGTGCAGATTTTTCTGTGATTTTCGTTTTTTTGGTCTGTTGTTGTGGCCTTTTCACCAGGGGTAGTGAGTGTTGCATGGGCCTAGTCTTTCTGTGGGGTGTCTTGAATTTAAACATCATGGAGGGGCTGGATGGCTTGGGATTGTGCTAATTTTCTGGGATTTTAATTTTTTGGGCCTGTTGTTGTGGCCTTTTCACCAGGGGTAGTGAGTGTTGCATGGGCCTAGTCTTTCTGTGGGGTGTCTTGAATTGAAACATCATGGAGGGCATGGGATTGTGCTGATTTTTCTGTGTTTTTTCGATTTTTTTGGGGTGTATAACTGAACTGATGTTCCTCTGTCTTCCATTGCTTTTAGGTGCACAGGACTCAAGAGAACCACCAGTGCCAGGAAGAAGTCCTGCAGCGGTGTGTGTGTGCAGCATATCGTCACGCGACGTCACGTCTGGCCACAGACAACTTTGCAACTCGTGCAACTGCGGCCTGCTGTTCTGACCTGCTCTGAAGAAGATGGCCCAAAAAAAGTTATCCGTAGCTCCTCTAGCAAGAAAGTTGCAAGTAAGGAGCAGAAGAAGCAAGTTACCAAGGAGGCTGGTGTGCCGGCCGCCGTGTTTTTTGGGAGTAAAAAAAAAAGTACGCCTGCAGCAGCAGCGGGATCTGCTGGGTACCAAGCTGGGAGCAGTACCCCCGCTCCATTGGGCTCAGTGCCTCCACCACCACCACCACGCCAACTTAAGTCCAAGCCCTTGAGTGCTGCAGAGGCAGTCAGTGTACTGCTTCAATCACCATCGACCAGTGATGTTGGCTCATCGCAAGAAAGTAGCAGCAATGTCCCTGAATCAACACAGGTTGTTGTAACTCATCTGACAAGTGTTGAACAACCACAGCCGCAACAACAACCACATGTGCAAGTACAAGCCCAAGTACATGTAGAAGGAGAGGCAGCGCAAGGAGATGCGCAACGAGAGGTGCATGGAGGCTCACAAGTGCCCACAATAGTTGTTCCTCCCGAAGTAGGGGCACATCAGGAAATCGACAATCAAGCCGAGGTATCATTTGAGGAAGCCACTCCTCCTGATGATCATTCATTGTCTTCCACATCTCTAGCAAGGAAAAGATCAAGGGGGGTGTCTACATCTTCTTCAGGCCCACCTCCTTCTGATGAACTGGATGAAAATTCGGAACCACCACGGCCGTCTGAGAGTGAGGCACACCATGATCTGACAAAGGTACTTAAGCGTAAAAGGAAGGTCATTGAAAGACTCATAGTTATGGAGTGTGATGAGGCTCAACAAGAAGTGGCGGATACTCCTGCTGATGAAGACTCTCATGACGACGACGCAGTCATCATAAAGGTCACTGCAGCCCCAGCGGGCATGCAGCAAAAAGACATTTTGACCCTAGCCCGAGAAGCTGCTGAGCGTGATGATGTTGTCGACGAGGAGGCAATGGAAGCAACACCTCAATCATTGGAGTTAACTAGTACACCAACACCTACCGCTTCCATATTTCTTAGTCACCAGAAGGGACCTCCATCCACCTCGACCTCAATTAGTGGTGGTGAAAGTGCAAAACGTACTGAAGTTTGGCAATCCACATCCTCCACTTCATCTGGCATTAGCAGCAGGACCACCACCACCAGTATCACCGCCTCCTCCGGCCCCCAAAGACATTTCAAGTCCGCAGTTTGGGACTTCTTTAGTGTTTGCCCAAAAAGGAAAACGTTGCCATTTGTAGCATTTGTAAGTTGGCAGTTAGTCGTAGTAAGTTTGGTTCCAACTATGGTACCGGAGGCCAGAGAGGTCATCTTGAAAGAAAGCACGCTGTCAAATGGTTTGCGCACCTACAGGCGATCAAGGAAGCCCGAATTGCACGTAATGCTGTTTCATCTGATGATGACGAGGAGGAAGTAGACGTGTCAAACACTTCACTTACACCCAGTACCACTGTCAGCAGCACACCCCATGTGAGCCACACTAAGAGTGTGGGAGAGAGTGAGACACCAATGCGAAAAAGTTCATCAGCGAGCGTAACTGGGTCGAAGATATCATCATCATCATCATTCCGTAAATGCTTGGTCCAGGGCAACATTAAAAAGATGCTGTTTACAGAAGCGCAATATGAACGCAACCACCCACTGACGCGTCTGTATAACACTAAGCTGGCTAAAATGCTAGCTCTGGACCTTCTCCCTTTTTCTTTTGTAGAAGGTGTTGGTTTTCTAGAATTAGTGGCAGCGCTCTGCCCTAAATGGAAGGTTCCTAGGCGGTTCTATTTTGACAGAGTTGCGGTTCCAGCACTACATGAAGATGTGCTGGAGGTTATTGGGGCAGCTTTGCAGAAGAGTGCTGTTCACACTATACATCTGACAACAGACATGTGGACCAGTGGCGCAGGCGCTGATTACATGTGCATCACTGCACACTGGGTCTCTTTTTCAGGGGTTAAAGCAAAGCTAAACGCAGGTGTTGACCCGGACCAAGTTTTTAAAGCTGCTCGGAAACATGCAAAACTAGCCATGTTTGGTTTGGAGAAACGTCACACCGCACAAAACATTTTGGATGAGTTTAACACAAAGGTCCTTGACTGGCTGTCCCCCAAAAAACGCCAGATTAGTTATGTTCCACGGATAATGGCGCCAATGTAGTTAAGGCCATGGAGCTGGGTCAGTATTTCAGAGTGCCGTGTTTGGCGCACTGTATAAACCTGGTTGTCAAAAAATTCTTGAGTGAGTAAGACAGTCCAGCGTACGAGGTAGTGGACACCTGCCGAAAAATGTGCAACCTTTTCAGCCATTCTTTTAAGGCCCGGAAGCATCTGAGCAGCCTGCTACATGAACGTTGAATGCCAGTGAAAGCACTCATCCAGGAGGTGGCAACACGTTGGAACTCAACCTTCTACATGCTTGAGCGTCTGTATGAGCAGTATACGGTACTCGATCACTATTTCTTAAAACAGGGTACAGCTCAAAAGGACCTTAGGATGGGTGCGGCGCATTGGGACATAGTTAAAAGCCTGACACGCATGCTTCGTCCTTTTGAGGTCCTCACGCGTACAGTCAGCAAGGAGGACTGTAACTTGGGAAAAGCTATCCCATTATTGTACTTGCTGGAGCACCAACTGAAGGAGGTGTCTTCTGTGTTTCAAAAAGATGAAAAAAACAAAGACCCTTTTGTTTTGGCGGAGAAATTATTAGAGCGCCTACAAGGTGATGAACGTCTTAAAATGATCCACTCACACCAGCATTACATTTGTGCTACTATTTTGGATCCACGCTACAAAAAGGCGCTGGCAGGCCGAGCATTCTTTCCTTTTGCTGATGAAGATGTTACAAAGTACAAACGTTGGCTAGCCTTGTCAGCCAAGAGGTTTGAAAGAGAACTGCAGAAAATTGATGGAAAAGGCAGTACATCAGCATCAGCAGGCCATCCCCAGTCAAAACAATCCACTTCTGCATCTGTGGCTGCGGCACAAGTGACCTCTCAGCCGTTAAAGACACTGGCAACCGGATCATCTGCACCAGACACAACAGTAACATTGGATGCTGAAGAGAATTGGCTAAATCGGCTTGGGTTTGGTTCTCAAAAGGTCACAGCAAAAGCTAAGCAAAGTGGAGGAACCTTGGAGGACCTTGAGTCGATGGTGCAGGACTATCTGAATGACTCAACAGAGGTCTATGTTAATGCTGAACCATTGGCGTATTGGCATGGGAAAAAAGAATTGTGGCCACAGCTCTCCAACCTGGCTTTAAACTACTTGTCTTGCCCACTCGCAAGCGTGTCTTCTGAACGTGTTTTCAGTGCTGCTGGTGGCATTGTAACTCCCAAACAGAGCCGCCTCTCACCCAAAAATGTGGAGAGGTTAACAATGATCAAGATGAATCAGCACCTCATACCACCAGATTACAGAGTACGAGAAAGCACGCCGGATGAAGACGAGGTGAACAGCAACGTAGATGAGGGAATTTCTTCTCTTTCAGGTGACAGTGAGCTCACCCTGCCTTAATTCGCAGAGTATGATGACGAAGCCTTATTCCTTATTCCTTATTCCTGGACCCTGACACCGAGCCCTGAAAATGAGACAATGAAACAATAACTTTCTTGTTCGTCCTTATTCACTTTTATTCCTGTGTGTCTGTCTTTCTTTGTTGTGCACAGTTAATATAATTCAAACTTTAATCACCTAATCACAAAAACAAGCCCATCAGCAGAACTGTCTTCACTTGTTTGCTTATTGATTTGAAGGTGCCGCAGTCTGCATTCCTCAGGTTCACAAGTTCAGAAGAACATGCTCCTCTATCCTCCTCCTCCAGACTTCTATTTCCATCAAAGCAGAGGGCTGGATTACGCCCAATGAAGAAAGACTCAGCACTTGTGGGGGTGTTCTACTTCTTTGTGGGTGAGTTGACGGCTCTGGGGCCATTGCTGGGAAACTCCAATACCGGATAAAAGTGGTTTGGACCAAATCGGAGGCGGAATTTTTTTGGTGTTTTTGCTGACTTGCTTGCCTTTGAGGTGCTCTTTGGGGGGGTTCTGGGTGTTTGTGGGTGAGTTTTGGGGTATGGGAGCACTGCTGGGACAGTCTAATCTTGATTGCATTTTCTTTTCAGGAAATCCGTGCTGGAAAACAGGAGTTATGGCCTAGCTGCACAGCGCGTTTGGACCGAAGGCCGAGAAATATTGTAAGTATGAGATTTTCCTTTTTGGCTGTTTGGGGGTGTTGTGCTTTTTGGCGGGTGGGTTGGCGGGTCTTGGGGCATTCCTGGGAAGGTCTAATACCGGATAGAAGTGGTTGGGACAAAATCCATGAGGAAAAGCCTTTTGGCACTTTTTGTAACTTAGGGTTCGTTAGGGTTAGCCCTAGCAGCAGGATTGTATGTGTTTCGGGGTGTTCTAGATTTTTGCAACTGAGTTCTGGGGTCTTAGAGCACTCGTGAATGTGTAATTTTGGTTGCAAGTCATTTGAAGAAAATCCATGGTGGGAAAGGGGGGATTTGGCATAGTTAAAGAAAGCCTCTGCCACTCTTCTTAACTTAGGGCTCGTTAGGGTTAGCTGGATTTCTATTGCATGTGTTTGGGTGGGGGGGTTTTCGAGTCTTCGAGCGATGCTGGCTATGGATACTTTTGCTTGCTTGCAAGTTGTTTGAATACAATCCACGGTGGGTAAGGGGGTATTTGGGCCTACTTTTACTTTCGAAGTACGTTTTGTCACCAGTTTTCTGCTAGGCCTCGTTTTTTGAGATCTGATTGGGGGTCTTCTACATTTTTGCGACTGGCTTTAGTAAGGGTCTGGGTGGGAGCACTGCTGGGAAGGTCTTATTTTGTTCTAAAACACAGTTTACAGTACACCTAACTTGAGGGGAAAGATCCGCTAAATTATTTTGCCCATACTTATTTATCCTTCAAAAGGTGACTCAGACAGAGTACGCACTTTCAAAAATGTTGTACACTCTATTAGGAAAATCAAAGTGTGACTTTTTGCACTACACAGCGTACATACCTTATATTTATTTATCAGTGCTGTTTTTCATTCAATAATTACAGGCCGGGTTTCAGTCTGTGCAATGGGGAAAAAAGGATGGAGTCAGGCTTCACATTAGCGAGCCGCAATTCAGCATCCGCCAGGCAGGCAGTGGACAGGGTGTCTTCTGGTCACCAACATTGATGGACGAAGCGTCATCTGGAATTTAGGAGTGCCGCTAATAAGAGGAATTGTTTGCTGTATGCAACTTACTTACCAAATTCAACAGGAGGACAACTACAACAACATACAGACAGATACAGTATCCATTCTTTTCTTCTATGAGTGTGACTGCATTTCTTGGATCTCTCTCTGCTTCTAAATTGATCCCTACAGCCATTTGATAGGTTTTACTTCGGCTATTTTTTAAACCTAATTTAATGTAGCCCTGTACTGTCGCATTCTGTCATTCACGGTTGTCGAAAGTACTACTTACTTTTCAGTAACAATGCATTCAGTAGTGCATGCATTTCTTTATGTTCAATTATTGTTTGTCCATGCTGTGCTTTTTTTTCTCTCAACAAAACCTACCCAAAAAGAAACCCCCATTCCCATCCATTTTACAAACCCTAACCCTCTTCCCCCGGGCTGTGTGGTTTTGCTTGATGTGTGACTAAATGACATCAATAATTCCACACACTTGCTGGGGAGGATAAGGTCATAGCAACAGGCTGGTGAAGGAATCCAAGGATATATTTTAGACTTACTCATCTTCAGTACTATTTCTTGTAGTAGTAGCCAATGTCAAAGAAATCCTACACAAGTTATACTATCAATACTTTACGATTTGTTAGGCTACATTGTGGCACTGTTCTAGTCTAGTGTACTGTCACCTGCTATATTCTCTATCGTACCGTTGTAATGCTACAGTAAGGACAAACCAGGTTTCATTTTCTTTTTTTCCATAACCATGCGACTGCCACTGTGTCACACCACTAGTACCACCGCAATGAGGAGGACATTTCATCCGCCCTGGATTGCCAACCTTAATCGCCATTTCCCGTGGAGCCAGCCCTGGGCCTAGCCCTACTTTCAAACACAAATTACAGGTAAGATAAGCGTTTGGTTGGAGGTAGTATAATGGAGTATTAGGAGAGAAGAGAGATTGACGGTAGTAGTACTAAAGTCCTAGGACTATTCAGGAAAACAAACTTACTGTTAAACCCCCACCCACCAGACTCAAAAGCAGTAAAAAATAGGTATGGTCAGATAAAGTTTCAAAAAGTATATTTTTATAGCCCTAACAAAATAATCTCCCGCAAGACCCTCCCTAACCCCAACGATTGTCCTTCAAAAGTCCCCAAAAAACCCAACTCCCAATTCCCAACCCCCAAAAGTCTCTAAAAAAGGGGCAAGGGACACTACGGCAGGGTGCTGTTGACTTTAGCAGCCAGGGCATCATGCTCCTTGCGGAGGGTGGCATGTTTGAAGCAGAGGCCCTCCACCAAGTTCTTATAGCTTAGGACCTCCTGCTCAGGTAGGACAGTCTGAGGCATAAGCGCCGCCGGCATGCCTTGCAAATCCTTTGGGGGGAAGCTGCTGTCTTTGCTGCTCGGCAGTGGCGTTTGGCTTTGTAGCCCGGCTCTGTACCGCTGGAGCACTGCGCTGGCTGGCAGCCCGCACGGAGGAGGATGCAGCTGTCCCAGTGGATGTTGTTGTAGTACCAGACTGCGTATCTTCCTCCTCCAGGGCCACCAGCCGCCGATATTCAGCGACAGTGGCATCCAGCCTCCGTTGCGGGGCCATTCGAGCCAGCTCCCTCCTCCTTGATGGTCTCTTGGATTTGGAAGGAGCAACTATATGAAGAAAGAAAGACTTAGTCTGTAACCAATGCTCCTTAAGATTAACACAAAATGATTGAGCAGAAAGTTGTGTCACAGTACAAGTAGCAAATTGAAAGCACAGTACATAACTATTGAGGACAGTATCTATGTAACCTCCAACTTCTTCATCCTTGCTCTAACATTAGTGGGAGTTTAAGGAACAAATTCTACAAGCACTATGGACTTCCATTAGAGTCGACTATGACAGTACACCATCTTCTCTCTTGTTTAGGACAATTGGTATGTTATCTTATGCAAGCCGGCATAATGCCAGCGCAATGAACTTGCACCTGAGAAAAACAGACGCACACCATGGTGAGTGAGATAGACTTGCGTTACTGTACCGGTCCAGTACATGCAGGTGGTGAAGTTCTTACTTTTCTATTACGGGTGGCACTGAGAATACTCTGTTAAAAGGGCTACTGCTTAATTAATTTAGCTTTCACCCTATATTGCAAATGAGTATTAGAAAAGGAAAATGAAGAAGCTAAATAATCTGATTATCTATCACTTCACATGGGATGTATTTGATGACATATGGGATGACTACTGCTACTATTCATAGTAGTATTTGGACAAAATTACAACTTCTTTTCCTTGCCTTTCCTACACTGGAACGAACGTGCGGTGTTACATGCTCTTCAAAGTAACACTTAGTTCATCCAATGACTGTCTACTCTCTTTAGATAAACATATGCTATCTTAGAGTCAAACAGTACCATGAATGATCCAGGCATCCATCCATTCAAAGTATATGCACACATACAGTTTATGTTTCACCCACCCAGGCTGTTCTCCTTCCACCCATCCTTGCTTCATCATTCACCCAGCCATGCACCATACCATATTCTTTCCTTCCCAGCCACCTCGGGGACCAAGCAAACACATATCATTCTTCTTTGCCAGTCATCATTACATTTCTCGTCTTTCCACATTTACTTACACCCTTCTTTCGCTTTTCGTTCATCCCATCCATCAAGTTCATCTCAGATCTGATTGGGATTCTTCTCACCAAAAACTTCACAGCTAAGTCAAAGTACATTTAGTGGAGGCTACTACCTGGTTTATTTATAATACACCCGTGCAAAAAGCACACTCTGCAGTCTTCAATCTCAATAAGTAAGGAAAATATAGCTTACCTCTGCCCGCCACCACCGTGTCATCCCTCACAGAATTGTCCGGCACTTGCACCGTCTCCTCCCCAGAGTTGTCCTCGTCCAATGCCACCACCACCTCCGCGCTGGCCCCGCCTCCAGATGTTCCACCTACAAAGTACATTTAATAATGTTAGAATTCACCACTCACTACTATATAATATTTGGTCTAGGAGGAAGAAAGAAATGTGAAAAAAACAGTATACAATTTAATCATTTGTGACTGTCTACTCTAAGGTAAAAATGTCCCTTTTTCCAGGGAAGGCTGTTGTCTTGCTTCACTTTTTGGCACAACTGATGAATGCTTGCTTTTAATTTTTAATACGCACCACTTTTTCTCCTAACAGACAGAGGCTTGACTTCTAAGAACACGAGCAGGAACAAGTTCAAACCAGGTGAGAGCTCGGCTCGACCACAAGAAATGTTTCCAATTAATCGTCAGCACTAAGCACTTTTCCATTTTCAGTTAAACGTTAACTTTTATGACAAACTTGATTTTAATAAATGTGTTTACTTTTAATAAAGCTTTTAAACTTAAATAGACTCTGTGGTTTTTGGTTCTCCAGACTAGAGTGGATGAGCTAAAGGTTTAGCAATTTTTGCAAGCATGAGTTTGTGCCTCTGACATCATTGGGGATCAATCATCGGTGACTTTGGAAGCTAAATGACTCTGTCACATTATCTAGTCAGTAAGGAGATTGGGGGTTCAACTACAAAGTCTGTTATCACTGAGGTATGTGGAAAGTCTAACAGCACCTATTATAATTGATAAGCTAAGCAATGCATTATTTAGTGTCCATAGTTCTGTTTGTGCAGATTTGTCCCTGCAACAGTAGTAGAATGGATTGTCCTCCTATCCAAACCAAAAGTAAAGTAGTATCTTATTCTTTCTTGGTGGTCATTCACCTTTTTATTGTTGGCAATTGTCAAAGCATAAACATTTAGAAGACTTGAAAAGACATTATGGACAATCCCAGAGGACTGCACAGTGCATAGAGCTATTGCTGACTAGAATGGGCGTCCAATGGAATAGCCAAATGTGCAATCTTAGTTAGCTACACAGACAGACTAATAAGAATAATCTAGTAATACCACATGGAGTCATAGTCGAGGCAGGATAAGAATTTAGATCCAGTCTACAAGAAGATCAAAGACGATTTAGAAAAAAATCGAATGAGGAACGCTAGGAAAAAATGAGTACTCTATATTAAAATTAAAACTTACTGGGGCCAGCAAAGGAGCCCTCGCCTGCCCGATCCTGGCCTGCATCCTGAACAGCATCCTCCTCCTCCTCCTCCTCCTGTGTCCTCCTCTTGCCCCTGGGGGAAGCTGATGTACAACATGAAAGAAAGAAAAACAGAAAACATGGATGATATTTGTCAACCAAATCAAACATTTCAAAAGAACTAACAAAATATTTTGGCGAAATAGCAAATAGACAACTATTCAACGGGATATATTATTGACCAATCTAATGTGGTCTACTACGTTATCAGTATTGCTTGATTTGCGGACCGTCGAATTGGAAACTTCTTATGTAACTCACTAAACAAAATACTAAAAATGTTTGCTTAGGATTGGCAGGCAGCAGTCCGCAGCACGCGAAGTGACAGCCAAAGTCCATCGTGATTGCAGATCAGCGACAACACTAAGGTTTCCTACTACATTAACCAGTCATTAAAATACTCAAACTATCAATCCACCACCACTATTTCTTCTTATCGCCATGTGTACCAAGGAAGGACTGGACTTGAGTCCGTAGGGGCTGATTTAGAAGCCCCTTGCGGCTATTTTGCTCCATTGTTGCGTGACTTTTGTGATGCAGCGGCAGCGCTAAAGAGGCGCCATGGTGCGGGGTATATTAACAATGTGACGCATATGGGAGATGCATCACGTTGTAAAGCCCTGCGCCATCAGGGGGCGTTCTGGTGCAAGGGAGGGCATTCCTGCGCAGGAACGCATCCTAAAAGTGGCTGAGGGAAATCTACAAGATTTCAATCACTCTCTTTAACGACAATGATGCGTGACTCAAACCATGCGCCTGCTTGAAGCAGACATACGGCTTGACGCAGCATTGGGGGAGATAGGGCACCCCAGAGCATTGATAGAGCTGCGCCATCGTTGCAACTCAACTCCAGCAATGCGCTGTCTTTACGGCACAGATGAGTAACGCTTTGGTGACGTTTTGGGCCCATCGTGCGCCGCATTGTAAATACGGCGCACCATGGGTGATGGTGGCGTGGCGCACAATTACTGGCGCATCCCTGCTACTTTGCAGGGATGCGCCGGTAATTAAAAATCTGAACCTTAGTGTGTAGCATTACGCAGTTCTTTAAACTACACTCATACATAATTTCACAGGCCAATGAAATGAACGCAAAATCGAAAACAAATAAGCATAGTAGCAACACTACTGAGAAGGAGAACAGTGCACCTGAAATGCACAGAAGATTTTGAAATATAATTTACCTACAATGTAATGAGCAGCATTATTGCTCTTGGTAAAAAACTAAAATTTGCAATATGATAACACAGCAGGAGAAAACAGAGTATTAAATAAATAGCTACTACTACTCACCAAGCCCGGGGATCTCAAGGCCAAGCAGGTCGAGCAGATCTCGTTCACGGGTCAGGACATCCGTCCAGCGGTGGGTGGCCTGGTTGTAGGTGCGACAGACCCGAGAGCGGTGGTATATGGCCCGGCACACCTTCTCCCACCGCTTCCGGCGCTCCCGGATCCCGTACCCGACACCGATCCTACCACCTGCCATGATGGTCCTGGGGAGGCGGCGCTGAACATAAAAAATGAGTGAGGCCACCTCCTCCGGGCTAAAGATCTCCCTGGGTACAAACTGCTCCCCCCTCAAATGCCCGCACGGGAGCCGGGCACGGGGTGCGGAACCCTTCCCCTTCTCTGGATGCTTCCCGGCTCCCTTCACCATGGTCTGGGCTGAAAGGAATAAAGAAAATGGAATAGGGAAGAGAAGAAAAGAAAAGAGTTTAAAAAAGTAGTTTAAAATTAACCAGAAGTAGCAGTAAACACAAAAATATAGGGCTAGAAAAATAGAGGGATAGATAATGAGTAAAATAGATCAAAAAAAACTTCAAACAAGCAAAGGATGGCAGAGATTTAGAGAAGATACAAAAAGCATGCCCAGAACCATAGCAATGAATGAGAAACAAGATGGCCGCGCCCGTTCACGACCGCGCGGGTAAGTTCGCGTGAGAGTTTCCTCGCGAACACTCGCGAAATTGTACTGGCGAGCTGCACACTTTGCGAGATTACACTTCGCGCCCAGAAATGGAAATACGTCATGCAAACAAGATGGCCGTGCCCTTGAACGACCGCGAGGGTAACTTCGCGCCTTGCGCTACAAGCGGCTCGCGAAAACGCACAAAACCTTGCAAACTAACACGCCGCAAAAAAACAAATTGCATATTCGCATGAATTTGCGGCTTCCGAATCCGATCTTGCGCGTGTTCGCGCCCCACGAATCCCGCGAAATTGCAGAAAAACGAGTTTTGCAAAACTGAAAGCACTCGGCAGGTGCAAGAGTTCAAACTCATCATTAGTAACCATTCCCTGTAGTGCTTCCTGACTGGGGCCCCTCCAGAGTTCAGTTGCTAGTTGCAACAATTGTCTGACCCTGCTCTGACCCTCACAGCAGGCTCATAGAATAGCTACAAGTAGGCCACAAAGGTCCTGGAAAAACAAATTGCACTGCAACAGAAAGCAAATTACTGATAAGGAAGCAGGTGCCAGACCTGGAATTTTAAAACAGTGACACATTAATAAACTAACCCCAAATTAATTCATGTCAGTTGAAGCAGGGCAGGTGTGCTTGCTTTTCTCACCCATAATCTACAGTGATGATGAACCAGAGGGTGGCAACGATGTAACAGAGGGTGGCATGGGTGAAACAGAGGGTGGCAGTGGTGAAACAGAGGGTGCTGGGATCCTGTGATGATGAACCAGACGTAGAAACAACATAGTCGCGACCGTTGCGAGCCGACAAGTAAGTTCGCGATTGCGAACTGGTACCAGACCCTCGCGAGCTGGCAGAAACCCTTGCGAACACAAAAAAAAAAAATCCGCAAATTTGCGAGAATTCATGAATTTTGAGGATTGCGAGTTCGCAACTTCGCAAAATTCGCAAACGCCAGATTCGCAAAATTCGCCCATGCTTACACCTGTTTCAATAAGCATTAAGGATGGTGCCATTTTACCACGTATCCCTCAATATAAAAAAACACAGGCGGGAAAGCGCGCCTTATTACAGAACAGGCAGGATTTGATTAGGATGGGAGAGGTTCAGGAGACAACTGTTAATATTTGCAAAAGTCCTATTCTTCTGATTCTTAAAAGGGCACCCCAGGTTCCTCTAATGACCATGAAGATGTTTATCTTTTTATGATTGATTTGCGCAAAGCTTGTTTACCACACGGGTAATAAAAAGTAAAATGTCTGCATTTTTTACAAAAAGGTAACAATATGGTTATTGAATCCTTTACAGGGGGTCACATTGTATTAAAGATTGAATGTCCTGAGGATGGCCTTAAGGATTTGACAATTACAAGGCCGAAACGTCGACTTATGAGTCTACATCTTTTTTTAGATTGATTCTAAACAGCGATATCTTTGTATACAGTCAACAAGATTCATTGTCAACTATTTGTAAAGAGTGGAACACAACGCAAGTGGTCTTTAAGAACAACTAATCTATTTCTAGTCCACTTGTATACTGTTGATTGATTTTCACTGTTTTTCTAAAATAAACTGTACCCTTGATGAAGAAAACTTTATATAACATGATTTTTCTATAAGTTCTACTTCCTGTGTAGCTTATTCATTTTGTGAGTATGTACCACATTGTCAGTATTGAAAATGACAAACTATAAGAATAACAGGTTTTAATTGAATTAAGTTGATCGTAAAAGCAGTTACAGTTACAGTTCAGATTGATCACCCTCCTGTTACTTAGGTATCTACAAACAAATTCCCTTGTTGGCAATTATCTCTATATTGAATTTTAGCCCAAGCTCGCAAGGGTATATTGGGTCACCCATCTTAATAGAACTCTATCACCTAATTAGGGCACCTACTGTTTAAGGAGGATAAGAGATTGACTCGGGAGCGTATCAGTACCATTGTTAAAATGCCTATCCCACAGACTCAGAGAGATTTGTGCACTTTCATAGGTATCACTTCCTACTGCAGGCAGTCGATACCTATCTACTCCTTACTAACCAAACCCCTCCTTGCACTAGCCACCCAAGATGTACATGAAACCCTGCCTTGGATACCTGAATGTCAGCAGTCTTTAGAGCAACTAAACACTGCGCTTTGTTCGGCTCCAGTGATTGGTTCCCTTACCTACACCAAATTCTTATATTTCATGAGAAGGCTGGTTGCTCACTTTCTGTTTCAACACAAAAGTTTGGAGATGAGCAATAGCCGTGTGCCTATTTCTCTGCTGTACTTGACCCTGTTGCACAAGCCCTTCCAAGTAGTCTAAGAGAGGTCGCAGCTGTGGCTGTCTCAATAACAATCGGCTAGATTTGTTCTTGATACTCATCTTACAGTCATGGTACCCCATGCTGTGGATACCCTTTTGAATAAAACAAGGACACAGCACTTCAGCAGAGCATGTCTGACTGGCTATGAATTAACCCTGTTTGCGAAGCACATCACAATGAAACTGTGTGCCACTTGACCAATGTTCCCTTACCTAACCCTCAAGGGGAACTATATTTTTATGGCTCTTGTTTTAAATTACCAGATGGCACTACAACTGCTGCATATGCTTTTACTGAGCTGCGTACAGTAGTTGAGACATCAAAAGTTCCCTATTAGCCGTCCCAAGCTACAGAGCTTGTTGCCCTAATACGAGCTTGCGAATTGAGTGAGGGATTGGTTGTCAATAAGTATACTGACAGTCATCATGCCTTTGGAGTCACGCGCAGCTTTGGGTGACTCTGGGCAGAGATAGGGGTTCTTACTTGGCATGTTGGAGAGATACAACATGGGCACCTTATATTGAGTCTTAGGTCTGCTTTGACACTCGCTAAGAAATTGACGATAGTGAGATGTAGTGCTCACCGGAAAGTCACTGATGATCTAGGTAGAGGAAACGCTTTTGCAGATCAGACAGCTATGGAAACGACCTGCACTAAAATGAAAAGAATGTTTGTCGCAGGACCCGCTAGGTGGGTGCCTGAAGTCAGGTCACAATAGAGGAATTAACAATGTGGCAAGAAAGTACAGCACAACTGAATGATGAGGGATGTTGGATTGATAAGTCAGGGAAGCAGAGATGGTTGTTTCCAGATGCATATGTTATTCCTGTAGTCACAATGGCTCATGGCCCAGCCCCTATTAGTGTTAAGGGTATGTGCAAGTTGTTATACCCTGTATGGCAGAAAGACAACATTTCAAAAACAGCTGAACATTCAGTGAAGTACTGCATGGTGTGCATGATGCACAATCCTGGGAAGGGTACTCCCACACCACCTGGTAATTTTACACTACCCACTTTCCCTCTTGAGGTCATCCAGCTGAACTATATAGAATTAGATAGTTACAATATTTGAAATATGTTTTGGGGATTGTCTGTGCATTCAGTAAATGAGTTGAGGCTTACCCCACTAAAGATAATACAGTTCTTTCCTCGATTTGGCTTGCCCCATTTGATTTGGAGTGATAACCAAAGTCATTTTAATGCCAAGGTCATTCAGCTAATTTGCAATGTTTTAAAAATGTTACCTCATAACGAATCGTGCCTATTGATACTTCTTGACCTATCTCCCGCCTTCAAAACGGTTAAACACGACAATCTACTGTCCCTACTTGAACAAAGGATGGGCCTAACTGGTCCAGTGTTACAATTGGTACCTCCTTCCTAAGCAACAGAACCCAAAGAATCAAGTTGAAATAATCATTCTCTCAACCTTCCGTGGTCACCCTAGGTGTCCCACAGGGATCAGCACTATCACCTATACACTTTAATCTACTCATGGAACCCCTACTAATGCAATTAGTTCTGCAAACATTTTATATCATCTATACGTGGACGATACTCAACTATATTTGAAAATCTCTTCAGCAGATGACTTCATCTCCCTCAATGCCATTCTTCATAATACCCAAAGTTGGCTCAATGGCAACCACCTCATGCCTAATACCAATAAAACTGAGTTCCTCCTCATATCCTCTCCCAATCACACACCCAAGATAGATTTATGGCTGAAGCATCTTACTTCCTTTGATTGCGCCGCTCACATCATTGACTCTGCAAAATCCCTTGGAGTTACCCTTGACAAACATTTAAATATGCAGGAACAAATCTACAATACCACCAAGGGAGCGAGCTTTCAGCTGAGTATCTTAAGGAAACTTAAACCCTTCCTCCCGCAGACTGATCTAAAATTAGCAGTCCAAGCTCTAGTACTACCAAGACTGGACTAAGGAAGCACCATTCTTTTCGGTCTTCCAACGCTGCAGCCAGGCTGGTCTTCAGAATAAAAAGAAACAACCACATCACCCCTGCCCTGAAGGCCAAGTACTGGCTACCATACGAGTTGAGAATACAACTAAAGATCGCCTGCATGACACATAAAGCCCTACATAGCAATACCCCCAGCTATTTAGCACAAAAGCTAGAGCAGTCAGGAGGTTGTAGACATTCGCGAAGTGCAAGCTCAATACTACTAAAACCTCAATCCTTCCACAAAAATAGAACTGGGTTCAGAGCTTTCTCAGGTATCGCACCGAAGATTTGAAACAACCTTCCCCAGATGTATGCAGAATCTCTTCTTTTACCATCTTCAAAAAGGAAGCAACATTGTTTCTCATGAACGAATTAACATCCTAAACCTGTAACTCTCTAAAGCCTACTTGCCACCACTTTTAATCAAACAGTAATATCTATCTCATTTGTATTATATGCGCTTCCCGATTGTATGAATAACATGTGATAATTATGTACTGTAAAGCGCTCTGATACTTCTGTGGGTCATGTCCGCGCTATATAAAACTTTATAAATAAATAAATAAATAATTAAGAAAATACAGCACATTCTAAGATAGGATTGTCACCGTACGAAGTCCTGTTTGGACGCCCAGCAAACATCTGGGGCATTCTGTGTCCTCAGGGGTACTCAGATAGTGAATACTTATTACTGATTAGCTACCTTTACGAGCTAACTGAAAATGTGCATGCTATTTAGCAACATGTCTGTAAGTCCCTGCCAGCTACACCTGAGGGACCGGAACACGACATTCGGCCTGGGGATTTCATACTCATTAGAAATTTCTGGCGGAAGAAGAGTTTGGAGCTGCGCTGGAAGGGACCGGAACAGGTCCTTCTGGCTAAACGTACTACAATCAAAGTCGCTGGCTGAAAGTACTGAGTGCATGGCACTTAATGCAAAAGAGTTTTTCTACGCCTTTGCCTTATGACCAATGCATGAAAGATTGCATAGGGGACTCTAAGTGAGAGAAGGTGACTTAGTTTACCCCCTTCAGTGTGTTACAGTGAGCTGGATCCAAACGGAAGAGAAGAATGATGAAGTGCTGAATGCAGCAATACCACTGGAGATACGAGCTCCCCATGAGCCCCTTTTCACTGATCCCTCTGTACCTGGAGTCACCAGGTACACTTTGCGCCCTCGGCTGGGGAATAGTGCACAAAAGGAGTCAGGTTAGATAGAGATGGACTGTGTAAGTTAGGATGTACTTTTCTGGAGTACCAACAGAGTTAGTTTATGGTGAAGTGAGATTTGTGCACTGTTTTTGACAATGGACAGGATAAATAAAACATGCTCCCTTGGAGGGGGGTACATTATGCTGATCGGCATGAGATACATTGTGAGCTTAAGACTGAGCAAGTTCCACTGCTGGTGCTCAAGAGTGCCAACGTTTGATGAACAATAGGAGCCTGCACCAGTGAGGCTCTGACAGACACTGGCAACACTTACCTTTAAAATCAGTTTTGTTGCACTTCTCTCCTTGCTTAATTGTGCTTCCCTTTGCTCGGCCTATTGATGTGGAGGAACAGCCTTGCACCACTGCATTCAATGAGTGGTTGGTCAACAAAGGGTAACATAGTTTGCATAATAATTTTTATAATTGCATTAGTGACAATATGTGGAATATCCTGGCTGTTAGAGGATATATTTCCTACGCATTAGTTTGTTGGTACAACCACTGCTCCTCCTGAGCATGTTTTTGGTACTCTATCTCGACAGAAGGAAACTCAAAGACTGTCCTACAAAGACAATATATATTCATAGATATGTGGCATCATTCTCATAATGGTGCTTATACAATTAATTGTTTTGTTTCTGGGTTGCTCCCTTCAGACACACATAATAGAGACAATGCCACTGTCGTATATTTCCAGCTGTGAGGGTTGCCACAAGTTTTTCTGTATCAACTTTCCACCTTGGGTATGACATCCATTGATCCTCACACTGCAAATTAATATGTATGCTTCTTTCAAGGGTTTAACCCTTTACGACCAGGGACAGGTCAGTCAAGGGAAAGTCATGTTTGAAAACATATCATAGAGTGAAGGATTATGTCTGGTTCCGAGTGGAAATGGCTGATTTCAATAGTTTAATATTTCAGAGTACTTCCAATCCTTCTGACATCAAAATCTTACTAAAGATGAGCCAATACCTATGTCAGTGGTCAATTCGATAGCTAGTTTTTGCGTGCGGGGGGCAGGGGAGATAGAGTTGGGGAAGAGTAAATGTAATTCCTCCTACAAGCTGAATACGACTAAAAGTCTGTCTTTGATCCTGCCCCACAATGTTTATTTTGTTTGTGGGTCACAAGCTCATGTCTGTCTCCCGAGGGGATGGTGAAGTACATGTTATCTCTCCTTCCTTCTTCCCCTGTATATGTTGCTCTGTCTAATTATCCTAAAAATCACCAGCTGCAACGTAGAAGTACATTCCTGGCCTGAGTTAAAGGGTTGTTGACACAATGGATATAATTCATAGAGACACCACCGCCCAGCAATTTGGAGATGCTGTGAAGGGCCTGCTACCTTTTTGATGCCCCATGGCCATGGAGTTGTTGAACGGGTTGTCCATACAACTGCTGGGATAATGACAAATGTTACTGCTGAGCTCCAGACTACACTATTAGTCAATTTGCCGAACAGGATGGTGCTAGACGTTATACTTGAAGCTAGGGGAGGGGCCTGTAATGTCATTGGAAATAGCTGTTATGTTTATATACCTTATAACACTCCCAATGTTTATTCAGTTATACAAAATGTACATGGAATATCAGCTGAGATAGACCAAGAAACAGGTACATGGACTTTGTTGGGTGGTTTTGGAATAAGCTAACATCCTAGGGTTGGAAAATCCTCACTTTCTTGGCTGTGGTTGCCAGTATCTTCTTAACATGTAACCTCGGCATACAACATCTCTCCCAGTGTGTTGCTCCTATTGTGTCAATGTCCTTATCTCCAAACAGAAAATATCAATTCATGATACAAATACTACAATTATGATGCAAAAGGATATTGACAATTTGATGCAGGTTAATGAAGGTATTTTTGAGACTATATCTTTCCATGCAGCCTCCATCCCTGATACTGTCTACATGACCTCTTCCTAATACTGATGCTCCTTTGTCTTTGAAAATGTTATGTTTTCTTTAATCATTTCAGAAAAATTGTTACGTTAGCTCATGCTAAAAGAAGGGTTTGTTGGAATGAAAATGTTCTTGTTATTTTGTCTGTGCATTATTCTATGTAATGTAGCATTCACTGCTCCATTATATATTTGGCCTCCATTTTAAAACATGATCAAAACTAATCCATATTTTCGTCTTTGAGAAACCACCTGTGGTAAGTTTTGTTTCTCCAAGGTTGGGCCTTGCTTTGCTAATGAATAAACTGTTCTTATTAGCTCAGACCTTTCACACTAGATAGAGGCCTCGTCCCACAAGTCTAGTGGTGGACACGCACAGAGTGCCTTAGGGTAGGAGATAGTGTGTGCCCGGCCTATCCTATCCTTCTGTACTTATTTGATTAACTGCATCTACTTGGACAATTTATTATGGGTGTGCCTTCATTGGTTCTAAATTGTACATAATGTAACTCCATGTTTTCTGATTTCAGTCCCTCTGCAGCAATCCTAATAGACTGGGCACAGCTCAAAAGAATCTGAATAAATATATTGGTCTGTATTCTCTACTGTCTGACAAACATTTCATTTGTATGGAGGCAAAGAGGTAGTCATGAGTGACCCAGGTGACCCTAACCCGGTCACTTAATTCACCTGGTAGTAGGGACTGATAAGGGTACCCCAGTATCAAATTTGGGCTATACATAAGTACTGATCATACCAATTTAGGGGAGAAAGCAGAGAGACTGGGATCCTGATTAGCAGGATACCAGTCAGACTACACAGAAACATGCATTACATCAATCAAAATGTGGGGGTCACCATAAGAAGCAGGTCCTAGTATCCTACAAACGGTAAGGTCTATGAATAGATGTGACCCAGAGGTTTCAAAAATGGCTTTGTTGCCACAGATAATGACAGTAACATAGTTAAGGTCATGTCGGATGGAGGCTATTACAGGGCCCTATGTTTGGTCCTGATACAGGAGGCATCAAAATGTTGAGACTCCGCCCTTTACATGGTACAACAAATGTTTGAGAAGCACAAACATATCAATGACTATGCCTTTCTAAGAGGAAGGGATGCAGTTGGGAAAGCAATGACCATGGATGCAAAAAAATGGAGACTACTCAAATGCCTGACACACATGTTACTTAGTCCTTGTTTATATTGAGGATGTTATAAGAAAATATAGGACGATAGTCCAAGCTATCCAGTATGTATATCTCCTACTGGACAAGTTAAAGAAGGGGTCTAAAATGTTTGTGCCCACAGGGGTGAATGAAGAAGCAAAAGTGCATGCCCTGGTCGAGAACCTAATCATTTGCTTGGCTTGCACTTCAAAGATGCAATATGACCTAATAGCATCCGAAGAGCATATCTGTGCCACACTACTTGATAAATAGTCAAATAAATTCTGCCTACTTTCATTCCATTTTCTGAAAAGGGATATTTTGAAATACAAGAGGTGGAATGTAGAGCAAGCTAGACACTTCTAAGAATGGTTAGAACTTCGAATCCCATCAGGCAGTTCATCTGGGGCACCTTGCAGTTCTTCTAAGGTGCTGCCTTCAACTTCCAGAGAGGGCCATCTTGTGTCACAGCAGCCAATAAAACCATCAACCAGAGAAACAGCAACAAGAAAAGGACCAGACCAATTCCCTGCATTGTATTGTTTTCTATATCCTACTAGCTGTCGCTAACTGGTGTTAGCGACAGCTAGGTAATAGGGAGATAATTTTATCTCCGCTTTCTTGGCTTTTAAAGCCAAAAAAGCGGAGAAAACCCCCCTTGATAATATTCCACTTATCTCTATAATCTTGGTCTAGATTACCATTAAAGGTCATTGGTTTAACAAATTCCGAAAGACTGTCCGTTAAAGTTTGTGAATCAACTTTCCTCCATTGACGGACTTTCTTCATTTTAGGGGGAGATTGTATCTGCTTTGCATCAATAGGGATGTTACAAGTGCCAGGGTGCAAATCCAGTGCATAGGCGATGGCAAACAGGCTGAACAATTGGCAACAAGATGTTCCAGGAGCATATGGATGATCCAAAAGAGGTCTATGTGGATCAAAGTACATTGATATATTGGTATGGGAAAAAGAGCCAATGGACAGAGCTCAGTGGGCTTGCAATAAAGAATCTGGCTTATCCTGTTGCCAATGTCTCTGCTGAACGTATAATCAGTGCAGCTGGTGTGGTTGTTACATTGAGAAGGACCAGTCTTCCACCTCAAACCGTGGAGAGATTGACTATGATCAAAATGGTATACAATGCAATTACATAATTCCAAAAACAGCATAACACGAGGAGAAGGACAGTGATTGGTCTGAAATTGATTCAAATGTGTTAGCTGTCCAACATCTGGGTGAAAAACATGAGTTTGAGGACATAATCTTCTACCTGGGCTAAGTGTGCCAGTCCTTCTATGGAACATTTTAGTTGTTTTTCATTGAACTTAGTTTTATCTTTGCAAAAAAACAAAAAGCAAGTGGAACAATATTTTTTTTGTCATATTTATGATGCCCTACTTTGTTTCAGTCACAAATATTTCTGGAATGTGTGGTTGAGTGATGGATGATCTTTTTTCCCTGGAGTTGCTTGGCAAACGTACGTAGCAAAAATGTATTAACCTCCATGATCCATTCCTATGATACTTCCGTTATTTACATCATCTAGGATGGCTGCCCCAGACAATTGTCTGATTTACAAGACTGCCAAATCCCAATCTGTTGCTTGTATTAAGGGGCCAACAATTATACCAATATTTGATCAGATTATCAGGGGACTGTGAGTGATGGTTGATGTGGAGGCCAACAGAGATAGAGATGGTATGTTTAGTTAACAAACAAAAACCTCTGAAACAGTAGTGCACCACATGATGATGACCGGTCTGGGATGGAGTTACTTAGTGCCAGGATTCAGGAGGAGGATGGAAGAACTCAAGGGGATTGCTTCAGGATGGCTTCATCACCACCTATATGCAAGATGTTTTTGACTTCAGTTCAAATGTGAACCAAGCATCTGAGGCCTAGTACTCAGTTCTGTGGAATAGAAAGAGGAGCATTTGTGAAAAGCTGAAATGTGTGTGTTTTAACAAGTGGCAAAAGTTAAACTCTTGTTTTGTTTCCTCTGCCTCTGAGTTATTGTTATTGTTATTGTTATTGTTAGCTTTGGTTTATATAGCGCCAACTCACCGGCAGGTCTCAAGGCGCTCATGATCGACGGACAAAACAACTCTTTAACAGATCAAAGAATCAGTAGCAGATTAATGTGAACCCAGGGCCTCCCTGAATAGAAGTGTTTTTAATGATTTCCTGAAACGTAGGAGGTTACCTTCTTTACAAAGGGACTCGGGTAGTCTGTTCCAGATTTGAGGAACTAAAACTGAGAAGGATCTCCCGCCCTTTGTTGCTAGTTTAAACCGTGGGCAGACTAGCAACTGAGCCTCAGATGACCTCAGTCTTCGTTCAGGTTTATGGATCTCCAATCGTTCCTTGATGTAGGTAGGTGCTTGCCCGTAAATTGCCTTATGGGTCGTGCAAAGGCTTTTAAACTCTGCCCTTTGCCTAATAGGAAGCCAATGGAGGCTCTGTAGCAGAGGAGAGGCATTGGATCTTCTTGGGAGTCTGAAGATGAGTCATGCAGCATCGTTCAGAACAACCTGCAATCTATTGGTCAGATTTTTCGGTAGACCTAGATAGAGAGCATTCCCGTAGTCCAGCCTCGAGATGATTGTAGCAGAAACTACAGTGCGAAGCATGGATGGGGAAAGAAGGGGAACTAGTTTGCGCAATTGTCTGATTAGACCAGTACAAGTCCCCACAACAGAGTAGATCTGGTTGGCCATTGACAAACAAAAGATACTAGGGGGGTATGCGTCTGCCGGAGAGCCTGATTTGGTTTTGCTCATAAGTTGTTCAAGACTCATCGGATCTATTAATGGAAATTGTGAAATAATGACTTCAGAAGAAGTCTGGACATCCTGAGGTATGTTAGATCCAGATACTGTGCTCTGCCTGATATCAGAGAGGATAGTATCTACCTTCTCCAGAAAGTAGTCTTGAAAAATATTGCAACTGATTGTTGTTTCAGTATATTCATGTTTTTTGCTCAACTCAGCCTGGTTTATCCGAATTTCATAGTAGTTTGCTTTAGTAGCCAGAGTGAGTTTTTTATATGCGTTGAGCAAATTTTTGTACTGCTTTCGATCCCCTTCATCTTTAGTTTTCCTCCAGCTTCTTTCAGCTTGACGTAGTTTCTTTTTATATTCTCTCAGAGACGATGTAAACCCTGGTGCCCCCTTTCCTGCTCCTTTAACTAATTGTAGCTTTTCCGGTGCGATCTGATCAATCGCTTTCATCAGATTACACACAATGGGGCATATTAGCAAGCAATAGCGATAATTATCGCTATTGCTTGGTTAGAGACCAAAATTTACCGCTGAGCTGCGGCGATTTTTACCGCAAATAAACCCTGGTATTACCAAGGTTTATCGCAGATGGGATACAAATCGCCGCAATGCATGAATGTCGCTGAAAAGTCAGCGATATTCATGCATTACCGAGCTAATGCTCTTAGCCATGTTATCCACCTCCCATTGGATAACATGGCTAAGAACTGCTCAGGGCAGGTGTTAGCTTTTGGAGATATTCGCGCTTAGCGCGAATATCTCCAACAGTTGGTAATAGGAGATAGCGATGTTAGCGAGAGTTTTCAGTCTCTAACATCTTGGCACGCCCACTTTGCATATCATTAGTGATAAATATCACTGACATGCAAAGTGGGGCCCAAGATGGTCGCTATCTCCTACTAGCTGTCGCTAACTGGTGTTAGCGACAGCTAGGTAATTGGGAGATAGTTTTATCTCCGCTTTCTTGGCTTTTAAAGCCAAAAAAGCGGAGAAAAACCCCCTTGATAATATGCCACTTATCTCTATAATCTTGGTCTAGATTACCATTAAAGGTCATTGGTTTAACAAATTCCGAAAGACTGTCCGTTAAAGTTTGTGAATCAACTTTTCTCCATTGACGGACTTTCTTCATTTTAGGGGGAGATTGTATCTGCTTTGCATTAATAGGGATGTTACAATAGACCATATGCAGGGTGAGATGTCCAAAAGGGCCACCTTAGGATCTAAAGCCCAGATGAGGTCAAGAATTTGTCCCTTTGTGTGGGTGGGGACCTTTACCAGCTGCTTAAAACCCAGTGAAGACATAGTTATGTCTAGATATTGGGCTCCCGGTTCCTTATGGGCCTTGTCCCAATGTAGATTGAAATCTCCAGTTACCACTACCTTTTTATATCTTGAGCAAATATCAGATATAATGGGCATACATAAATCATTGAAGCCTGAGGTAGAATTTGGTGGGCGGTAGATTGTGAGGATCACAAAGCATAGATCATCAAACATGATTTTTACTCCAAGGACGTCGGCCAGATCCACTGTTTCTGCTAGTATCTTAACTACTGTAAGTGATTTTTCATACAGGATTGCTACTCCTCCCCCTGACTGTGCCATATTATGTCGTACTCATTCGGAAGAGCAGCTATAATATCTGGCAATGAGTTATCCCCAAGCCAGGACTCAGTGAGGGACAAAACATCAATATCATCATCCTGAAGCAGGGAGAATATCTCCAGACTATGTTTCTGCAGAAACCTTGTATTCAAAGAGGCAATTTCAAGGAGCATAAATGCGATTTGGGTGAGACAATAGAGGATCTGGCTATAGACATCTCCTCTAGTGTCATCATTTTGGCTAAATCCAGAGATTGACCCTCTCTATCAAGTTGGAGTAACTCAGATGAGGTATATACACACCGCTGAACAAGAGCAGGCAGGCTGGACTCTGGCGTGACTCTGGCGTGCTCACGCTGTGCGTCAGCATGGTCGCCTTAAATAGCTGCCTCTGTGCAACTAGCGCGCAAACAACTTTCCCCCAATATGTACGCCGGTGAAGAAAGGGATACAGGGACCCGCTAAAATTAACGTGCAGGTGCAGGTAGTTGGAATGGCTGAGTATTAAAATCAGGGGAAATCTAACATAAATTAAATCAAATGAAAAACAGGTACTTTTAAAATTCATTCTTGCCCACCAGCACCAGCACTAAAGGGCGATCTGTATAAGCGCTGCGAAAGGTAATTAGGCTTCCTACCTGGTCAAGACTTGGAAGCTAATTTGCCCGCCCTGAACAGCTGCCTCTGTGCAACTAGTGCGCAAACAAAGATGGCGCCGCCGGGCGTCCCGTCTTTCCCCCAATATGTCCGGCCAGGTGAAGAAAGGGATACAGGGACCCGCTAAAACGCAGTCTTCTTGATACTCTCCCTGTCAAGCTTGCATTCTATCTGTTATTTTCCTTGACTCTAAAATACAGTTTGATTTTTACAATCATTTCTTAAAGTCTCCTGCACAAAAGAAAAGGCAAAAGCTGAGCTCAGCAATCCTCCTTCTTATCTACCAGACCAGTCCAGAAAGGCAACAAAGAGTGGTTACTCCAGGGGAGAATGCAGATACACCACCTTATATTGCAATACAGATACATTTTCCTTTTAACAAACATATTTAAAAAACTGGATGGGTGTGTGGACTACTCAACCTAGAAGACAGAACATTTAGATATTTGATAACTTTGTCCTTGGGGACAGAAGGACTCTTAACATGCATGTATGTGTACTCTGATAAGTTCGCTGTGCTCATTTATTTGTTTCCTTCCACAACAGATTTATGGAAAATGATGTGCTGCTGCTCAATGCCTAGATTAATGTTTTAATTCTGTAGTATTTGTCTTTGTCAACCCTTTTTCCCAAATCCCCCTTCCAGCCATTCTACAAAACCCTAACCCTCTTCCTTTGGGCTGTGCAATTTCTCAATCAATACATAAATCTTTATTCGGATATAAAATATCCTTAAAAGCACAGATCAAAGTACCAGCAAAAATACAAGCCATTATATACAATGCACAGAATAAAAGTAATGGGCAAGTGGGGGCCTGTTGTTTATATCAAAGAACATCAATAAAATACATATGTTAAAAAAGGGCATACTATACAGAACAGCAGCGTCATAGATAACATTGGCACACAGAGAGTTTATGGCCCTTAACAGGTAACTGCGAGTATTATAAAGTACAGTCAACAAATAAAAGCATATTATAATGAAGTGCAATCAAATGTAAACAGTTTTAGCAGCATAATATGAAGTGCAATAAGTTATAAAAGTGAGGTATAATGTACAAAACAAGTTTCTTGCAAAGCTACATCCCATGATAAATATGTATGACTCCTATCAAAATAGCAGCATAACTGGATTAAGTACAATAAACTGTGTTGCGGGGTGCTCATTGAAGCACATGAACAAGCTGCCACTCTCAGAAAAGATCTTACACAAAAAATCATATCATCCCTCTTACGCTTAAGACTAGGCTATTCTATAATTAGTAATGGCAGTTGCCTTAAAGAAAGGGATTAGGAATTGTTTAGTGTATTTTTTTATAAAATTGCATAAAAATAAAAAGTGTAGAATTGTTTTATTGCTGCGAATGCCACAGGAGAAAGGCGTTTGCTCAAGATTGACATTATAGCCTATAGGGAAGCAAACCGAGTATTTTAAAGTGCCAGCCCTATGGCGAAAGAGCAAACTTCTCTCCCATTTACCTGTGTTCTTTAAAAGATAGCTGGATGGCAGATGTGATGGAGAGCTGTTAGCGTCCACCAAGGACACATACCTTGCAACTAATGATTTTGAGAGCCATGTACCATCTCTTGTGTTGCTGTTTTGTTCATATAGAGCGTCCTGGAGGTTCATTTTATTTATTCCCTCCAAATCAGTCGAGTTTAGACAAATGTGTTCAAGCTTCACACTGCTCAAGCTTTTTTTGACAGCGGTAAGCCAAGGTATGCTCCCTCCCTTATCACATTTAAGGCAGTCTGCTAATATGTCTCTCGTCAAAGTTGCTGCAGGGTTTTTCCAAACTTTTCACCAAGATATATTGGGACAGGACCTAATATAGTATTCAATATAATACAGATTTAATTCCTTATGGCACCAAAATGTGAGGAAGAATTTGGGGGCCCTAGGCGAAATCTATTTTCCTCTCCCCGGATACTACTGCATTTTGTGAAGCCCCGAACTTCAGGTGTGTGGTGCGGTAGGAATGCACTGTGTTTTATACATTTTAGTTATGGATAGCAGTGACTCAACTCTTTTGGGTTTCAGAAGGCTCAAAATTGAATTAATGGCTTTTTAAAATGTATTTCTACTGTGGGCTGCATGGGCTGCCCAAGAACCATTACCGGAGAATACTAACCCCAAATATGGGAAAGTGCAAGTGCGTAACCAATGTTCGGGGCCTTAGGGAATCGAATTAATAAGATGCTTTTTAGGGCCCAGGTCATTACGAACGATTTTTTAAAATTAGTACAAAGGTCTAATTCAGCCATAAAATCTACAAAGCCCCTAACCAAAGTGCGTACTGCGTTTGATGTGCTGCCCATTAGGACCGCATCATTCGCGTACAATAGGGAGAGGAGTATACTACCATTGATTCTCTGGACAACATTAGTAAGTTTGGACAATACATTGTGTAGATCATTAATATATCAAATAAAAAAGAGGGGGCCAGTATGCACCCCTTCCTGACCCCTCTACCAATATTGATATTACTTGCCAATACTAACCCATGCCTTCTCATCCCTGTATAAATAAGCTACAAAATTAACTAAAACCTCATCCAACCCATGTTTTCTAAGGACCGACCATGAACGTGACCTGTTGACAAAATCAAAGGCTGAGGCAAAGGCTGAGGTGAAATCCAAAAAAGCCAAGTAAATGGGTGACTTCCGGGCTATAATGTATTTGCCGACAATCAAATTAAGATTCCAGCACTGTGCCACAGTTCCCAATTTACTTCTAAGACCTAGCTGGCACCAATTTAAAATATGTTCAGCCCAAGACCTGATGTTGCTGTACAGGATCCTCTCAAGAATCATCAATGTATTGTCAATCAGAGAGATCCATCTGTAGCAGCTAGCATTGGATCGGTCTCCTTCTTTGAAAATCCTGACAATAATGCTGGTAGACCCTGGTAGACCCTGGGATAATACACCATCACATACAGTCTGGTCTATTGGAGTACATATGTTTGTAAGCGCAGATGTAGATAATAAAAACCATCCTGTTTGTTCAAAGTATTCCATTATACTAGGCTGGGAAAACTGAGTCGAAAAGTGAGAAACAGGTGTAAATGCTTGGCCAGGGAGCCCTGTAGCATGATCCCATTTTAATGTTTCCCCAGTATGGACCAAAGGTTCCTCAAGATTTGTCTTGTTACCATGAACGGGTTTGTGTTTTTTAGCAGTCTACTGCCTTTTTTGTGGCTGCGCTTCTAGCAAAAGCTATATTGATCTCCTTATGGTGGCCCGAATACTTGATATAAAGAGTTTTCTTGAAAAAGTAACTTGAAATCTCACCTCACCACAGTTGTCCTCGTCCTACTATAGAGCCACTGGAGTACTTTTCTTTCTGACCCACTTCACAGCCCCAGGCCTAAAAGGGTAACATTAATGGACCAATGCTAAGGTACTGAATGAGCAGTGATAATGGACACATAGCCAAGCTCTCCTAAAACTCATAAACTACAGAAAGCACTCTAAGGATCCCTCATTAGGTGATGTTAATGATACTGATGATGCTGGAATCAGACCACACTTCCTCTGATCCTGGCACCCACACTTGTTCTCCCACTCTATCAACACACTATCTTTACTCACTACCAATACTCTCAGCAGATGGTGAAAAACTGCAGGTGCTGATGTATATTTGATGTATCGCTGGTTTCTAGTTGGTGCATTACTGCGGATGCTGGTAAAAATCTTGAAGATCTAATCCAGCCCAGTTGATGGGCCCTACCCAATCAGGATGGCTAGAACATCCATCATCAATTCAGAAGTGAAGGAGCAGAACTGAAAGGGCTGACTACATCATTCCATTGGGGCGGCTTTGTTAAATATTGCTTTAATACTCCAATGATGTTGCACCAGTATAGAACTGAAAGCAAGTAGGGCCCTCCAGACAAGCCAGCAAGCCATACCCAGAACCAGCTGGGCCGTCTCCGTGGATTGCTTGTGGCATGTACTCTATAGCCATCAACTACCGGTGGCTGCAGTCACTCAGATTACCAACAGCTGTTAACTTGCTACAACACCCACAAAAAGGGGCCCAAAAGCAGAGAACTGGACTCAGACAGTCCTCAGCTTGTACCAGACTCAGTACATCCAGGACTCAGCAGTGGGCAGTAGGCCCAGATCCACAAACTGTCACCCCGCACTGCCCAGCTATGATCTGATGCCAAACACTGAGGACCAGTCACCAGCGTCCTACCTCTCAGGTGACTCAGGTGATCCAGGACAAGACTGGTCTGGTTTAAACACAGCACATGGTAGGACACGACACAGCAGACACTGCGGATGCGGCAGCAGAGGCGGCAGTGACAACAATCCCTGACTCCGATTCCCTAGCTCTGGCTACACCCAAAAAGGAATAGGTTCATTGTGTGTGGCAGTTTCAGCTGCTTTACCGCTTTTTATAGGAGCATTACTGGTGCTGTTAATGCCTCCTAGCACAACGTCCGACTTATGAGGCGTAAGAGGCAATATGCAGCAAAGCACTGTGATGGCTAAGCGGCTGCCACCCGGCCCCCAGGTGCCTGAGACACCCTCTCTTTTCAACACCTCCACACCATGCAGCAACTCTTTTCCCTCGTGCCACATCCTTGCGCACTTAGAACTGGAAATACATCCCTAGGCATCACTTTCCGGCTGAACCAGTGGCACACCATCCCTGGATCACACAATTGTTGGGGCAGATGTGGTGAAACCAACACCAACTTATGCAGGATTTTCTAAGCAATAGCCCACACTGACTCCATTTACCCAGCCATTCATTAAACGTGATTCATAATTTAGATATAGAATGAAAAACATCAGTTGTTAACATAATCATTCAGGGCTTGTGTTGTATAACCATAATCTCCTGACCTAAGCTTGTCCACTTCAGACTTTGAGCCCATTATTCATAACTCGAGGATTTCACTACTCGAGGAATACTACTAGCTCCCCATTAGCAAAACACCTACTAGCTTTGCTATTTTTTGGCTTAACCCTATCAGACATTCTCATTGTGTCATCATGCAGTACTCAGGTGTCAATTCTCTGTATAGCTTTGTAAAATATAACTTATTTCCATTTGGTTGCCTACGAGGATAATCAATCATTCAGATGAATCCAACAGTTGGAGCTCACGTGGATGGAACTGGAAGTGCTTCATATATATTCAAAGAAGACAACCAGTATGGATGAAACTTAACTAGTTAAATTAAGAAGTATGTAAGTAACTGCTACTATTGTTAATAGAGGTTGTTGACTATATAACTAGAAAAGGTAGTAGTGTCCAAAATGGAAAAGTCTGCAACTTTCATTAAGAAATGTTTTTATAATACATGCAAGTAGATACGCGTTATAGGTAGACACTGTTGAATTATACATTTATGTAGAATGGGTGCTTTAGAAACTGAAGGCACCTACTACCTCAAGGTGCTATATCGGTGCACAAATATGTACAACCGGAAATGATGCAATGAGGAAATGAGGTTCTAATTACAGCACACCAGATAATTAAGATTTTTTCAGTCTTTGTTTGCGTATTGCACCAATGAAAGCTCTAGTTATTATAACCAGTAAAGTTTACAGAAAGACACAACATTAGAACAGCATAAGGGTTGATTAGTAATCCAATGTAGAGTCAAAAAGAGTCCTCTTCAGATTTCATTAATTTTGTTTTCTCCTTTATTCAAATTTCATAAAAAGCAGGTTCTCCCAGCATAAACATCGCCAACACATGTTTCGTCTCACACAGAGACTTCATCAAGGCTGGAATAATTAAATAATACATATATATTACAATCCATATAATAGACATATATTATATATTAACAGTACAAAACATTATATACAAAGCACATAGAAAAGCAAAATACATTTCATAAAATACAGTACACGTGTGATAAACAACCTGTTGCAAGTATAGTAAGCAAGATATGTATATACAAAGTCCAAAAAAAGAAAGTATCTACTAGTGAGAGTCTATACCTATATGAGAGTACATAAAACTGAGTAAGTCAGAAACCAGTCATAAGGTCCTATATATAGCAACAGGACTAAAAGTCAATGCTATATGTGTACAGTTAAAAAGGAACGCCCACCATGGAAAATGGTAAGAAGATGTCTAGTAATCCGCCATAAAAGTAAGACAGAACGTGGTGTATTATCAGTGGGATACCTAAAAGAACAAAGGTGAGAGTAAATATATACAATTGAGATCCAATATCAAGAGAGGAAATTTCAGAAATATCAGAAATACATCTCACACAATGAGTAAAACCTGAGACAGAATTTCATTTCTGAGGAGATATTCATCACTCGGAAGCCGTTCATGACTAGTAAATGCATATATGAAAGCTATTCCCATAATGGAGGGAGTAGCAGGATCAAATCACAGACTGGACAGATCTAATAACAAGAGCGCTAAATTCCTATATACTAATATTAGAGAATAATCACTACAAACACAAAAACGTAGAAACAGAGCAGATAATACACAACATGGTAGTGAGAGGTGATAACTCACCCCAATGTTTGAAAAATGGGTAAAGCACAAAGCTGCGTTCACTTCAACATGTAGATCGGCATAGGTATGAAGGCAGTCGTTTCATCTAGCATTGATTAGAAGATGTAGCTAAACGCAAATATGCAGAAGAAGAAATGTAATATTCCTATTACCTATTAGTGTTTTAATAACAGTCTCATGCCTTAGGTTTAGATTGTATTTCTAGTGGGCAACATAATACAATGTTATAAAATACGTTTCAGGGGTAACCCACATTGGATTGACAGTCTCAGGCATGAAAACAAGAAATATAAGTGTAATCCTCTAGTGAGAAACCTAATAAATTGATGTAAACAAATATAAATATAAATATATAGGAGACCCACGCTCCAAATTTAATATAGAAACCAAGAAGTCCTAAACAGAACTTGTGCAAACAAGGATGTAGTTTACCCAATCTCATTCATTGTAGTACAAGTATATATATAAATATCAGACTGGCGATTGTGAGAAAGGCAGCTTATTCTCAGTATATAGAAGTCGAACAGAATTGGCTAATACCCCTGAACACAACAAAATATGTTTATAAAAGCATTTGAACTCACCTAGGCGAGAAAAAATGCGGGCTCATACAGTCAGTATCCAACGTTTTAAAAGATCCCATTAAGTAAGGGTCCAGTATTTCAAACGTTTAAGAGTAGAACAAATGAACTCCCAGCTGTTTAGGAGAAGTCACACGTTCGCAACCATAATAAGTTGCTGTCTAAAGAAGAAAATTACAAAAAACAATTTGATGGACAGAATGTAGATCAATGTCTTACATTCACCCCAGTACAAGGATCTGGGCCTAAATCCATCATTTTTTGCACTCCACACCACCCTGGGTCAGATAATGGCTTTATGCAAATCAGCTCTGACCCTGTACCCCATGGGAACAGTCCAGTCCAAACTACAACAGCCATATCTTTCCCAGACCGGAATCAAGCATCCGAGGACCGGACCGGTTTCGAGGTAACACCTCTCATCAGCCCGGCTAGCTTGACTCCAGTGGTGTGGAGGCTCTGGGACCCACGTCTGAGCTACCCCAGTACACTCAGGGAGAAAATTACAAAAAACAATTTGATGGACAGAATGTAGATCAATGTCTTACATTCACCCCAGTACAAGGATCTGGGCCTAAATCCATCGTTTTTTGCACTCCACACCACCCTGGGTCAGATAATGGCTTTATGCAAATCAGCTCTGACCCTGTGCCCCATAGGAACAGTCCAGTCCGAACTACAACAGCCATATCTTTCCCAGACCGAAATCAAGCATCCGAGGACCGGACCGGTTTCGAGGTAACACCTCTCATCAGCCCGGCTAGCTTGACTCCAGTGGTGTGGAGGCTCTGGGGCCCACGTCTGAGCTACCCCAGTACACTCAGGGAGAAAATTACAAAAAACAATTTGATGGACAGAATGTAGATCAATGTCTTATATTCACCCCAGTACAAGGATCTGGGCCTAAATCCATCGTTTTTTGCACTCCACACCACCCTGGGTCAGATAATGGCTTTATGCAAATCAGCTCTGACCCTATGCCCCATGGGAACAGTCCAGTTCGAACTACAACAGCCATATCTTTCCCAGACCGGAATCAAGCATCCGAGGACCGGACCGGTTTCGAGGTAACACCTCTCATCAGCCCGGCTAGCTTGACTCCAGTGGTGTGGAGGCTCTGGACCCACGTCTGAGCTACCCCAGTACACTCAGGGAGAAAATTACAAAAAACAATTTGATGGACAGAATGTAGATCAATGTCTTACATTCACCCCAGTACAAGGATCTCGCGAACTTGCAGAAACCCGTGCGAACACAAAAAAATTAAAAAATCCGCAAAAACATTTCAGAAGAGCAAAGTGGGAGATTTAAAAAAAAAAATCGGGAGAATGGGGCCTTGAATCGGGTTACTGGCATGTTTGCACCGGTTTCTGCAAGTTCGCGAGGGTTTTGTACAATTTTGCAATTTGCGAAATTGTACAAAACCCTCGCAAACTTGCAGAAACCTGTGCGAACACAAAAAAAATAAAAAATCCGCGAGAATTCGCGGATTTTGCGGATTTTCGCAATCCACAAATTCGCAAATCCGCAAATTCGCGGATTGCCAATCCGCAAAATCCGCCCATGCCTAATAACGGTCCGTGTTTGAATGAGGTAACTAGAACGGACCTGAACAAAGATATAACTTGAAGTGCTGTCTGCCCTGAGGGAATTAGCCTCAGGTAAAGCCGCTGGCCCCGATGGGATACCGCTGGAAATGTATAAAACCTTAGAGCATGTGATTATCCCAATGTTAGTTGATTTGTTTAATGGTATCCTGTACACTGGTGTTGTGCCCGACTCATGGAGGGAAACGAATATTGTAATCTTCCACAAGACAGGCACAAGACAGGCAAGCCAGCTGAGAAGCCAGGCTCCTACCGGCCGATATCCCTGATCAATGCCGACACTAAGCTCTACTCAAAGATCTGAGCTAAGCGACTAGGCAGGATTATAGGCGACCTCGTCTCCCCGTGGCAGCACGGGTTTGTCCCTGGTCGGGGGACAACCGACCATACCTGTAGAGCTATAGGTCTGTTTGATGCTCAGAATGCCACGTGGGGGGAGATGGCCATGATCCTGCTGGATGCTGAGAAGGCGTTTGATCGCGTGGATTGGGGATTTCTCTGGGGGATATTGGCAGGGAGAGGATTTGGGGAAAAAGTCATCAGGGCACTCAGAGCCATGTATATGAACCCGATTGCGAGAGTAGTTGCTATGGGGGAAAAATCAGATATATTCTCTATAAAGAGAGGGACACGTCAGGGCTGTCCCTGTTCCCCCATCCTGTTCTCTTTATATATCGATCCCTTTATTCAGAAAATACTAGAAAATCCAAATATTCCCCCGATGATATGTAATGGTTTTACAAACAAATTGTTAGCTTATGCTGATGATTTAGCCGTAATTACAACAGACCCCCAACAGACTTTACCTATTTTGGTAGAAATGGCAAAGATCTTTGGACTGAGCTCAGGGTACCTTCTAAATGAATCTAAGACTCAAATAATCTGTTCAAATAATATTGTAAAGTCAGACACCCGCTTTGTGGATTCTGCGGTCTATCTAGGGGTAAAAATCAATGCAACGGTGGAAAAAATAGTAGAAGAAAACTATCTCCCTTTAATTAAAACCATAGAGACAGAACTGAGAAGAATCAATGTTTTACATCTTTCTTTGGTTGGTAGAGTAAACGCTCTAAAGATGGTAATGTTTCCAAAAGTCCTGTACTTATTTAGGGCGATACCACTTTTGGTAGACGATAAAATATTGAACAAATTGGAATCAGCCTTTATAAAATTCATATGGCATTACGGCAAGATCAGACGCTCTACCAATCTGATGTCATTACCAAGGGAAAGGGGTGGAATGACACTTCCTAATCTTAGACTATACCACTGGTCATGCCTCTTAATACAAATGCATACATTACTCCAGACTAATGCCAACCCTGTAAAGGGGAACATCAATCTTGGGACCCAAGGCCCTCCCCCACTGTATGAATTGTTGTTAGGGAAAAATGCTACGGGACTTTTGCTCCACGAAGTAGCGCGTAGGTTTTATAAAAAGGCGCGTCTTAAAACTTTATTAGGGGCATGGTCTTTGTGGAAATCCATCTTGAAACATTTCAAAGTCCCTAAATTAAATTCATATCATCTTCTGGCCAATTCTTGTCTCTTTCCACATTTGAGGTCAGATAGAAGTCTCCAGGAATGAAAGCGAATGGGGATTAAGAGTGTCGAAGATTTAATGGAGGGTGATAAGATAAGAGGGTTTGAGGACATGCAAAAGCTGTTTAACATCCCAAGTACTCAGTGGCTTTTATATGAACAAATAGCCCGTACGTTGTGTGGCCTTAGACCTAAATTAAAGCCCAAAATAGATATAACGGTACTGGAGGTATTGGATAGAGGCTGCAGAAAGATTAAAACATTATATAATCTACTAATAAATGAGATTCAAGATGACATGGAGAAAACACAGAGCGGTTGGGCCACGAAACTGAATAACCCCGATGTAGATATTGATCTGTCTAAAAAATTGAATAAAAAGCTCTTTCGGTCTTCAAATTTAAGGGCTCAGCATTTTAAGACATTATTTAAGCTGTATCATACCCCGTCAAAATTATTTGAGTGGGGTGTTAGACAGGATGACTGCTGCCCTAGATGTGGCTCACACCAATGAGATATAACTCACATGTTCGTCTCTTGTGTGAGATTAGGTCCTCTAAAGAGGAGATTTCCAAATGCTGGGAGGGGCTGCTAGGTCATAAGATCGATCTATCCCCGACATTGGTATTGATTGGTACTGACTCAAAATTGGGTCTTGAAAAAGATGAGGAAGCCCTTGTCTTCCTGTCAGTAGGGGTTATGCAAATTCTGATCACGGCAAATTGGAAGGATGAAAACGACCCCTCCTTTCAGATGTGGTTATCAAGACTTCTTTGCATCCATAATATCGAGTCCTGTCTGTATGAGTTCAAAGGAGTTAAAAAACGAGAGATGGGAAGATTTATATGGGCGCCCATACTGAATTGGAGAGAAGATAGAAATGTTACATGAATAGTACTTGATCAAAGCTTCTCCTTTTATCACTGTATCTCTATGTAATTGTCTTAACTGTTATTAATATTTTAGCCACGCATTCTAAATTATTATTATGAATGAAATTTATATCTATTTGGAATAACCCATGTATTTATGTAGTCTTATGTACATATCTGATTCTAATGCACTATTTTGTGCTTTTTAAAGTATTAAGATGTATATTGCAATGAACCTTTAACCCCTTCCCTGCTCATGACGAGCTCAGCTCGTCATGCAGTACACTGGTCGTGTGCTTATGACGAACTGAGCTCGTCATGAATATATGGCAGCAGGGATTTTCCAGCACAGGAGAAAAATCTCCCTAGCAGCCAAGGTGTTAATAAAAAAAAAAAAAAAAAAGGAATTTAATTGCCAGTATTTCAGATTCTGTGTGAACCGTATTATAATGGACTGCCAAAGGGTAGTTTCCATTACAATTACAAATGGCTCGTATATGTTCCTGTATTCTTTCTTTGAGGGGTCTTGTGGTACTACCAACATAAATCTGACCACATTTGCAAACAATACAATAAACAGTAAACTTAGGGGTATTTTTGTCCTCAGCGAATTGGCCTACACAGCATTGGGTGCATTTAAAGAAGCCCTTTGGTTTGTTTGGAAGCCACATGTTGGTAGTATTGGTTTTAACAACATTACTTACTATAGAGGGACTTATGATGTTTCTAAGAGTTCTTCCCCTTCTGTAACTAATCTTGGGTTTGTTAGTCAAATATGGATCCAGATCCGGATCTATTTTAAGGATCTTCCAATGCTTCTTTATAGTCCTATATACTTGATTGCTGTGCGAATTTAATTGGGTAATGAAAGATATCTAGTCATCTTTCGTAGTTGGTCTTTTTTTACGTTTTAGGGTTTCTGATCTAGATGTTTTGTTAATACGATTGTGGGCTTGATTAATTATCAACCTGTCATAGCCTCTTTTAACAAAACGTTCCTTTTGGTTGGTTATCTCATGTTGAAAGTCATTGTCAGAGCTGCAGTTGCGGCGTAACCTGGTCATTTACCCAAAGGGAATAGCTGTTTTCTGCGAGATAGGATGGGCACTGCTCGCATTTAACACTGAGTTACATGCAGTGATCTTTCTGCATAATTTGCTCTCAAGTCTGCCATTGTTTACAGGGTAATATCTAGAAAGTCTACACTTTTTCCACTATAGTTGGAAGTAAAGCTCAAATTATATGTATTAATGTTAATGTAGGTGACAAATTCATTGAGTGAGATCTCATCTCCTCCCCAAATCAAAAAAATATCATCAATAAACCGACACCAAAATATTATTTGGTTAGTTAACTCGGGAGGGCCATGTTTCCATATATGAGATTCTTCAAAGAATCCCATATAGATGTTAGCGAAGGAAGGTTAAAATTTTGCCCCCATCGCTACACCAGAGTGTTAATGATACCAAGTGTTATTAGGGATGAAAACATTGTTGTTAAGAGCAAAACGAGTCAATTCCAACACCATCTCAGTATGATGATGTAGGGTGGCATCACGTTTGGACAAGAAGTAGGTAAGGGCCTCCATACTTTTGTTGACAGGTATGCTAGTGTACAGGGCACAGACAGCTAATGTCACTAATAAAGCATCATCCACCCAAGTCATATTTTCTAGTTTGCTAAGAAGATCTGTTGTGTCTTCTATAAAAGACGGAAGGTTGTGTACAACTGGTTGCAGGGTGATGTCTATGTACTCTGAGATATGCTCTATTGCACTACCTATACCCGATATTATCGGTCTTCCTGGAGGCATGGTGGTGCTCTTATGAACCTTGGGCAGGATATAAATATAGGCCGCCAAAGGATTAGGATTGAACAAATATTTGAGTTCAATATCAGACAGTACCCCTGCCCGACAATATCAATGTCGACAACACTTATTAATCAGTATGGAGCACATTAGGCAATATAAACTAATGGTGCCAACTGCGATAAAGCCCCTATTCGAAACATAAGGTTGACCGACTGACTCACTCACCTGCCAAGCAGCAGCAGGGCTCGTAGAATACTTCATAAACCACAATAACAAATGGAGTATTAAGACCGACAGCATTTTATACACCACAAAGTAAGTATTGCAGGATGTCACCTGACGGAGTTTAAACATGGAAGAAGTAAAACAATGGGAGTCTGTCATAAAAATAAACGACAGACCACCAGGCTGCAACAATCCCTACACAGAACAAGAACGACGGCCATCTTAGAGAGTCACAGATATAAGCACAAGTTATAAATGAAACAAGGTTTAAACATAGAAAAAGTAAAGCAATGGGAATCTGTGATAAAATAGAAGACAGACAAACCGGTTGCAACGATCCCTAAACAGAAAATGAACGACGACCATCTTGAAGAGTCACGAATTGAAAAACAAGTTATCCATGAAAATAGTTTGACCAGGCAACACGCAGAGTAACCCACTAAACCAACGGATATAGCAAGACTGAAGAGTTGTACCAGAGTAATCAGATCGAATAATACCTAAAGATAGTTCAAAATCCCTTTACACTGGTTAAGAGTAGATAACCCAGGTGTGGTTTAAGCGTCAAAAAATAAGGGTAACTTATGTAATCTCTAGTGTAACATGTAAGATGACATAAATGATAATCTTGGTGAATTTGAATGTAGAAAGTTCCTATACATATTTGAAAGTGCACTAGCTATCAAAGTAGAATACCCTAATGCAAGATGATAATTAAAACATTGGTAGTCGGGCAATAATCTAATGAATAAATCCATACGTATGTAACAATTGAATACATGATATAAAGTACAGAGAAATATCAACCAAACATGATTGTGAAAAAATAGGATTAAATAATAGGCATGTTCATAAAACTCAAAATCATAAAAGACAATGATGGAAACTGAATTATAGTTTCTCTAAATATCTTGGTCATTTCATTCCTTAAGAGACACATATAATTCACAATCAGTATTTAATCCCCTATCAACTGCTCTTAATTTGATCAGCCACTGCGATTCCAATTTTTTCAATGCAGTCACTCAATCCCCTCCTCTAGGATTAGCTTTCACCTCAGCAATACCATGGAATTTAATTGCCAGTATTTCAGATTCTGTGTGAACCATATTATAATGGACTGCCAAAGGTTAGCTTCTATTAAAATTACGAATGGCTCGTATATGTGCCTGTATTCTTTCTTTGAGGGGTCTTGTGGTACTACCAACATAAATCTGACCACATTTGCAAACAATATAATAAACAGTAAACTTAGTATTACAGTTGATAAACTGATTAATGTGATGAGTTTGTTGTGTTTTATATTTCAAGGTCTTCTTTTTGTCCTCAGCGAATTGGCATACACAGCATTGGGTGCATTTAAAGAAGCCCTTTGGTTTGTTTGGAAGCCACATGTTGGTAGTATTAGTTCTAACAAGATTACTTACTATAGAGGGACTTATGATGTTTCTAAGAGTTCTTCCCCTTCTGCTTTTCTATGTGCTTTGTATATAATGTTTTGTACTGTTAATATATATTATATGTCTATTATATGGATTGTAATATATATGTATTATTTAATTATTACAGCCTTGATGAAGTCTCTGTGTGAGACGAAACACGTGTTGGCGATGTTTATGCTGGGAGAACCTGCTTTTTATGAAATTTGAAAACAAAATTAATGAAATCTGGAGAGGAGTCTTTTTGACTCTACATTGAATTACTAATCAACCCATATGCTGTTCTAATGTTGTGTCTTTCTGTAAACTCTACTGGTTATAATTTTCATTGGTGCAAAACGCAAACAAAGACTGAAAGAATCATAATTATCTGGTGTGCTGTAATTAGAACCTCATTTCCTCATTGCATTGTTGACTATATATGTCATCATGGCTCCTATCCCCCTACATTTGCTCCTAAAAGCACATTCACAGGAAGATTACTAGCTGAAGGCAGCAATGCAAGGTAAAAGTAACACAAACTACTACAGGCATACATTGAAATAAAATAAAATATTTTCCCCTTTAGTTTTATTTTTTTACAAAACCCACCCACTTCTACACAACATGCCCATCCTTCTCCCTAAAAAAAACTGACCCAAGCTGCAAAGTCCCAAAAGTCAAAAAAATTCTGAGGATGTCAGTCCCAACTCCTAGTCCCTTAACACCCTTTTCAGCCACCTCCAACAAACAATCCCACCCACCAAAACATGTTTTTATTAAAAAGGACTAAAAGAAGGTATTGTGTTTGTTGGTCCAGAGCTGGTCCAGGTTCTCCCCTATTGTGGTGAGATGGCCCTTGATGGTGCCTGCCCGCTGCAGGAAGTGGCTTAGCAATGGCCTGTTGTCAATGAGGGAGAGGGAAGGGATGGCAGCAGTTAGCGATGGCCATGAGGTAGGAGACTGAGGGGGGTCAGCTGCACTGGGGATCCAGCTGAGGTGCATATGTTTCCTGCTCCTCCTCTTTCAAGACCACCAGACACAAGTACTCTTGCTGAATACACTTCAGCCTCTGCCACCGTATAGGGTTTACTGTTGCCTCTTAGGTAGTCCGGCTAGGGGAGCAGGATCAGCTATTTCTGAAAAACAAAAAAGACCAATATTAAATAATGTTCTATGAAAATAATTGTTTTAAATTACTGGGTGGCCCAGTAGCAGTACATTGCTGCTCCCCTTGGGCCATTGGAATGTGATGTGATTTTGACTAGGAGAGTCAAAGGACAATTTCATGTTTTATCCACATATGCCTTGCATATAAAAGCACTGATTGTGTGGCAGAACAGTATTAAAAGGCAGAATAACACTGGATTCAAAACAGTGATTGTATAGTTTTCTTCTTCTAAAGGCTTTCAAGTAACTATAAACAGAAACTTCGATTTGAAAAATAAATTATCTCTCATTAATGATTATAGCATTGTGCACTATTTGGATTACACGTGTGTTTTGCTAAAATAAGGAAGCCATGCTCATTGCTAGCCGGCTTGTCAGGTAATTTGCTCCTGTCTGCGCTGAGGCAGTTGTAGCTTAAAATTACTTGTTTTTAATTCCAATGCCCCATCTCGTTTCCAAAGCATTTTTTTTCTACCCTGTCTTCAAAGAGGCAGCTGAATAATAAAAAAGAAACTACGTCACAATACAGATATCAATAGTATCATCTCTGACTTAAGTAGAAGTTGTTTGAAAATGAATCTGATGGACTGCACTACAGGGAATGGAACGGGCTATTTAGATTGTATTGGTCACATTTGTCATTGTGTATCCCATGCGCAAAACTTTACATCAAATCATGCACTTCCTCCCACCTTACTCAGTGACCTCACCCAGCATCACATAATATTTCCAACACATACATTTGCTGGCCAGTAATCAAGTAATGGAAACTTGACTTACTCTACTGCAGGGTAAGGTAGAGGGATTAGAGAGGTAGGGTAGAGTGTTAGTGATCTAGAATAGAAGGGCCGCTACACTCATCATTGATTCGTCATCTTTGGCTTATTTAGCCACTGTTTAAGTTCAAAGGCAAACATCTAAACAGGTATAAAATAAATTTGTTATGGGAATCCATGATATATATTCCGTAATCACTTCACTTCATATGGTTATATAATGGAATGTGGCATATCCCAAGAATGTATTTTTCAATTTGGACGGCTGAGATGGAAGTAATTTAGGAAAACATGAAGGAGTAAAATACTAAGAGGTAACTGAGTGGGTGAAGAAAAACAACACAGCCTATGAATTCAGATTGCAATGCACTGAAAACTTTGTAAATGGTGCATTAACTGAAGCACACACACATTCCACAGCCAACACTGCAGTCACAAATTGACCCACACTACACTTTGGTCATAGGGGGCAAAAATGCCAAGGGCAGGGAGGAGGGAAGATGAATGTTGGGTGGTATATATCTTGCTCATTAACGCATACAGTGAGTCAAGGGAGTAGAACAAAGAATATCAAAAACCCCCACTTAGAACCATTACTTTGAATGATAACCCTTTATAAACCAAGTAAGCAAAGTAGATGAGCAGCATACTCCTCGTGAGAAGAGCTGTCTTGTTTATTAATCCAAACAATCCAAATATTAATTCATCCTTTAAATATATTTCACCCATAGCTACCATGATTAAGATTTACTTTTGCTCGTTTCTTTGCCAACATGTCTTAAACCTCACTTTTGTGCTGCAGCATCACCATTCTGCAACTGCTCAGGATGTTGCCGAGCCAAATATAAAGCCACAACCCCTTGCATATCTCAGCTGTAAGTATCTTCATATTCTTAAAAGCATGCATGCAAGTGTCTGTACCATTTGCTAGTGATACATATATAAAAGAAGCATACATGTGTAAACAGAGATATACTTCAGTCACACCACCATGCAGACCTTAAAACTTGACAGACTGCAATTCACATTTCAAGTGTAGCTTTTCACAAACTCATACAAAGTAGCCTAATCACTACACCCTCTCCTAACATGTCTTAAACCTCACTTTTGCGCTGCACCTCACCAGTCTGCAACTACTTAGAATGTTGAGCCTAGCAAAATATTAAGCAGCAACCTATCACATGTCACAGCTGTAAGTCTCACCATATTCAGGAAAATATGCATGCATATAACTGTACCTTTTGCTGGCTGCATCATATATAAAAGAAATATACACATAGATGTAAACCTGCGTTTCATACGTCTAGAATCTTCAGATGCATAACAAGTATGAGAATACATCTGCAAGTAGAGACACATCTCAGTCAGTGGAAGCTTAAAATGTGACAGACTGCACTCTAATTTGAAACACACACAGAAAATGATGAGGTATATTTAAAGTGCACCTTTCCACGCAATCATAGAAAGTAGCCTAAACACTAATCCCTCTCGTAACATGTCCTAAACCACACTTTTCTGCTGCTCCTCCACCATTCTAAGACTACTTAGGGCGTTGCGCCTACCCAAATTTAAAGCAGCAACCCATCACATGTGACAACTGTACGTCTCACCATATTCCTGAAAGCATGCACACATGTGTCTGTACATTTTGATATTAGCATCATATATTAAAGAAACATTCAATTACATGTACACCTCTGTTTTAAACATCTAGCACCTTCAGATGCATAACAATATATGTGCAGATAGACACAGAACCTCAGTCATAAGACCTTGAAGACCTTAAAACTTCACAGACTGCACTTCACATTTCAAACAGACACCTAGATTTATGTAGCATAATTGTTAATTGTTAATTCCTCAATCTACATATCAAAAGCATCACTTTTCTGCTGTTCCTGCTTCACCATTCTGCAAAACTCAGGTATTGAGCATAACCAAATACAAAGCAGCAACCCTTCACATATATCTGTTGTAAGACTCCCATATTTCGAAAAGCTTGCATGCATGTGTGTGTACCTTTTGCTAGTGACACCATATATAAAAGAAGCAAACAAGTATATGTATACCTGTGTTTTACATGTCTAGCATCTTCGGATGGATAACGCATATCGGAATACTTGTGTAAGTAAAGACATACTTCACACACAAGACCACGCAGTCCTCTCTAAATTCTAACAAACTCCAATACACATGTTTATATTAAATAACATGTTTCAAACATCACGATCGCAATTTAGTAAATCTGCTATTTGGGTGCAGTCTGATGACATAATAAACCAGGAAGTGTGACTTCAACCAGTGCTGCAAGCCCACTAGCAGCTTTTGGATTACACGCCCTGGGCACACTCAGTGCACTGTATTAGGGTTTGACAAGAAAACCAATCATCCAATCATGGAACCACTAATACATACATACATTAATTTACAGTAGGGAGAGCATATGCACTTTAGCACTGATCAGCAGTGGTAAAAGTGCCCAGAGTCATAAAAAAGCCAACGACAGGTCAGAGAAAATGTAGGAGGAAGGCAAAAAGCTCAGGGATGACCCTGCAAAAAGGGCCAAGTCCAACAGCAGTAAACACAATAATTATTTCTCTTGTATTCACAGATGAACCTGCACCGCAGGGTGAAGAAGCACCAATTGATGAGGCACTACAGCTCCAGGAAAAGGAGTCCAACCACAAAAACACCATCAACACCTGTACCAAGACCACACAGGTACACTGTGGACCCACTACATGAGTTGGAGGCAGGAGTGGAAGCCATCTAGGATGAGCCACAGTCAAGGCCCGAAGAGCAGAAACACTGTGAAAATGACCAGTCTCCTGTGCAGCATAGCAACAGAAGTCACATAAGTCGCAGAGCTAGGGTACAACATGCCACTGACGAAGGAGAGGAATCCTCTGTCTTCTCTGGGCTGGAGGGCACAATGATGAAGGTGCAGCAGCTGCAATTATAAAGCATGCAGTCAATGCAAAGGCAGCTGGTGTCCCTAAATCACAAAATGGCTGCCATCAAGGATAGTATCAGGGAGCTCAACAACACTGTGGCGGAGGGTCTTAGGGCTAATGCAGACAGTATTAAGGACATGATTGTAGCCAACAAAGAGATCTGTACCACCATGTAGAGGGACCATGCCTCTAGACGCAGGTAAAAGCAATGCCTATTTATCCATCTCGATGGTTACACCAAGGCAGTTAATCACCTATGCAATGCCACTGCTGTCCTTTTTAGACGCAGTGTGTCCATGCAGGTGGAAATGGCATACTGCAGCCAGGATGTTGCCAGGGGTTTGGTGGAGGTCACCCCTGCTGTTGAACAGCTACAGACAGCCAACATAGCTGGCACCGGTATTTTGGGTGGACGGGACAATGAGGAGGCCTCCTGCTGTAGCAGCTTTACTTTACCAGTGACTGAACCCAGACGGCAGAGTGTAAGGCAAGTAACAGCATATGAAGCCATATCAAGAGAGGGCAGTGTAAAAATTGACCGTTCAAGTGCTGTGCATGGGTGCAAGAAATAGAGAGTGTTGTGGCCGAGGCATGCAACCAGGTGAGGTAACCCATGGCAAACAAGCAAAGGTTTTATAATTTTGCATGGACTGAATACATGCAATGTTGAACAACAAAAGCCACACACAAATAATGAGTTGAAGGCTGTGTGCACATATTTTGACTGATGTTAAGGCTACTAAAAAACACAGTTGTTCAACAGTCATGAGTTGCTTTGTGTCATCATTACTCACCTAGAAATAGTTGTGTATAATTCCATCACATCTCTGTCTACAATCTGCTATACCTACACCACCTGCTGCTCTGGGACATGGACCTGGTTCCTTCTCTTCATCAGAATAAGAATTTGTGAGGTCCAATGGTATGCTCTTGGTTGTTGCTAGGTGGCCACAATTTTGCAACATGTCTCTGGCCTATTCTGATGTGCCCCTCCACTTTTGTGTGGACACCGGAACTTACTCTTTAGTATTTTGAATGTCTGCTGTATGACATGGTGCATAGACCTGTGTGCAGCATTGTATTTCCTTTCACTATGAGTTGCAGGGTCGAGGTATGGTATGAGTATGGAGGAGTGCACAGCATGTGCACTGTCATATGGTTAATCACTGTCCTATTTCTACAGATCTAATGAGTCCATCAGAGTGAGTAACATGCATTTACCTAGCAGGTATGCTTTGCCAAATTCACCCCCAGCGAGACTTGTGTATATTCCACTCTGCCTGAATATGTCAGGTATTATGTGTGAGGCCTTACATATGACCTGGATGTTGAGTGAATGAAAGGATTTCCTGTTCCGGAACACATACTCATCATCTGATGGGGGACAGAATGCTACATGTGTCCAGTCAAAGCACCCAATTTGATCTGTTGCATTGCCTGTTTTGTAGTGGGGAATCTGATATAATGGGGTATCCTCTGTACCATTACATCCAAGAAAGCATTCAAGACGTGTGAAACACAACTTTGGGACACCCCTCCTGCTGCAGCTTTCACCCCCTTAGAGCTACCTGATGCTAGTATTTCCAGTGACCTGCACATTTGTGGGAATGGCTTGGGTCCTGCGGGTTTGATGCCCCAGTATTGGATGTAGGTCTGCTATCAGGTCTAGTATTGTTGCTGAGTCCAGTCTATATTTGTCATGGATTTCTTCCTCTGTCTTCTGAAACAGGGTTATGCGCACTCTGTGTTTGCATTCCTTTCTCCTCCTCCTTCTCTGGGCTGCAGCTTGAATCCGCATCCTCCTTGCTGTGACATACAGTGCTGACATTGTGAATAAAATTGAGGCACTCTGGACCTATTTAAATAGGTAGCACCTGGTCACCACCTGGCCTGAGTTGGTCGTTAATTGAAAGTTATTTGCTCATTTGCAATTAGCTAATCTTTCATACATTGTTTTGTGAATTCGCAATGTGCGAGCATCATTTTTGCAAATTCGCAATTTGAGACTCACAAATTGCAAATTTGCAAATGAAAATTTGCAGATTTGTTATTTTGCAAAATTGGAGTTTGCAATTTTTGCGAATACCAATTTTGTGATGGTGAAATCTTTCATACATTGGAAAAAGCTATTTTGCATTCTCAAATGCCCTACTTTGGCACAGCATGACCTCAACATCATCTCCTACGCCAATGACACCCAGCTGATCCTCTCTCTCACCAAGGACCCCCACACCGCCAAAACCAACCTCCATGAAGGAATGAAGGCCATCGCCGACTGGAAAAGGAACGGCCGACTGAAGCTGAACTTGGACAAGACAGAGGTCCTCATCTTCCGATCCACCCCCTCAGCATGGGACAGCTGCTGGTGGCCGACTGCACTAGGAACACCCCTAAAACCCACCGACCACGTATGCAAACTAGGGGTCATCCTCAACTCCACCCTATTCATGACGAAGCAGGTCAACACGTCTCCTCTTCCTGCTTCAACACCCTCTGCATGCTTCGCAGGATCCTCAAGTAGATCCCCACTGAAATGATGACGGTCACCCAGGCCCTTATCAGCAGTAGACTGGACTATGGAAATGCCCTCCATGCAGGTGCGTCAGCCAAACTCCTGAAACGGCTCCAACGCATCCAGAATGCCTCCGCACGTCTGTTCCTCGACATCCCTCACTGCAGCCACATCACACCCCACATGATAGGCTTGCACTGGCTCCCTGTCAACAAGGATAACATTCAAATTTCTCACCCACGCACACAAGGCACTTCACAACACCAGACCAGCATACCTCGCCAGTAACCCTGGGCGTAGTTTGTGAAGTAGCGCTACGCATAGCTACGCACTTTGCACTACGCGAGCTAGGCATAGCTAAGCAAACTGCTTAGTGAACTGTCAATATGCTGTTCGCACTGATTGCACAGTGTGGGATGCTTGTCCGCACTGTGCAAGCAGTGCAAACTGCATCTTGCACAGTGCAAGCAGTCGTTTTCTGCCGCTCAAGTAGATTTCTACTCGAGCAGCAGCTTTCTCAATGCGGACTGGTAGTTTCTCATTGCTAGCGGTTGTGAGCATACTCGACCACTCGCAATGAGAAACCTGACCTACCCGTGTTGAGAATCTCACCAGGAGGTTCATTTTCCACGCTCGTGATCGGCTACTCGATGTTGCTGATCGCGAACGAGGAAAAACTCTCACTGGGATGTAATTTTTTCTTTCTCGCGGTCACCAACTTGACGTTGAGGACTGCGAGCAAGCAAAAAATTACTGATTTGCTACGCTACGCATTCTTGCACTGTACTATGTGCAATTCGCATAATGCAAAGTAGGGCAAACTACGCGAGCGTAGCGTAGTGCATTGCCTAGGGTTACTCAACAGCCAACTCAGCCTCTACACACCCACCAGCTTTGTTCCACAGACCGTGCCCTTGCCACCGTCCCCTTGCCACCGTCCCCAGGAACCGAAGAGTGACCACTGGTGGCACATCATTTTCCCACATCGCCGCTAAGACATGGAACACCCTCCCCATCTGCCTACGGCAGACCGAAGACCTTCTGCCCTTCAGAAAACTTCTCAAGACCTGGCTGTTTGAACAGGAGCAGCTTCCCCTCCCAGCGCCTTGAGACCCTCACGGGTATGTAGTGCACTTTACAAATGCCATGATTGATTGATTGATTGACTTTTGTGACTTGCAGCGTTTGCAATTGCAAAATAGCTCGATACATCTGGCCCATAAACCCTTACCAAAAGTCTTTAAAAAAATGCCCAAACTGATTTTCTAGAGTTTCGATTCCAAGGTAGTGCCGCAGTGTAGCATCGCAATGGAGCCGCAAAATCCATACAGGAGTTCAAAACACTATTACTTATCGTATTATTATTATTTTTTATGAACACACCACTTCTAAACATAGGACTGATTTGGGAAACCTTACTTTAATAACATATCACTTACATATAATTTACAATTTCATATTTTAAAAGCACAGTTAGCTTTCTACCCTTTCCCCATTCCACTTAATCCCAGTTTCCATTTCAACAGTTTCTGCAACCTTCAACTGAACAGGCAGGTTTACCAGCTCACCATATTTTCAAGTTCAGCACACAAGCTTACAAATGCAAATAGCAGGTGTGGTTGACCTTTGCAAAATATTGCATTATCCTATCTACTGTACCTTTATAACAGTTTTTTAATAACCAATCAGAAACCTGCTTCTTCAGGAAAGTAACATGCATCCTATTTTTGAGTGCAAATTACGATGAACAGCCAATCACTTATCAGCTTTTAAAAAACAGCATTTTATCCACCATTTTAGATATCTTTCATTCTACCAACTGTCTACCTCAGCTACAGACATCCCTTCAAAATGCTAACAGTATGGGTTGTAGGCACAGCTATGTTTTCTGGTGCAAAAGGTATGCTGCGCACAGAGATATTGACAAAGACCTAGATTTGCAAAATGTGGATATTAAATGGATTGCACAGATAGGAAATAAAGTGGCACCAATTAATGCCTTTGGTTTCAACCGTTTGTGCATCTCTAGCCCCCTAACCTCATGATTGTGCTATGTGGAGGTTTCCTGCTCTCGCTTCCATGAAGTGAAGCAGCAGTTTGCAATGGCAGAGCAGGAGAGTGCACTGCCATTGCAAACTGCAATGTCCCAGGGGTGGGCACCCTGGGACATTGCTGGGGCCGGCCCTGGGTGTGGTGGACCCCAGGGCCACAGCGTGCTCCAGAAGGGTGGCCATTGGCCCCAGGGAGCTGGTAGGCCCAGGGCTCGGGATCTGCAATGGACCCCAACCCTTAATTTAAAAATGCCCCAGGGATGTGGTAGTCCCTGGGGCAGTGTGGGGAGGGGAAGAAGCCCTCCACCCACACTTTCCTAATTAAATGTGAGCCCCAGGAAGGTAGCAGTCACCAAGGTTTTGGGCCAATGAGTCCCCCCCCACATATAATCAGTAATGCCCTGGGAAGGTGGGGGTACCCGGGGCAGTGTGGGGGGCACAAGTCCCCCCACACATTTTAGGAAGAAGCCCTGGGGAGGAGACGGTCCCTGGGACTGCGGGGGCGTGTGCCCCTGCATGGTATTTAAAAAGCCCGACATGGCCCCTTCATAAATGAACAAGATTGTCCCCAGGACCTGGCCCACCTCGGGGCTCATTAAAACGAAGCACAGGACTTTGTTTTTGTTTTTCTTTTTCAGTGGGATTCGCACACCGAGCACAAATGCCACTGTGGGCCCCCCCTAACCATTTCTAGGAAGTCAGGGTGATTCTAACCTGTGCCCATTTCTTAATTTTCTTTTTTAAATCATATTTTATTGTTTTTTTGTGAAACCATCTATGCTGCAGCCCAACCTATACATGCTGAGAACAAGATAATGCAAAAGTACCAAGCTTGTATGCAGTATTCACTACAATTTGCATATGTAACGACAACAACTTTGCGTATTTCATTACCCATGCATTTTAAGAGTGTGTTTGAGTACCCATATAGGCAATGATAAAATACAGTGTGCAGCATGTTTAGTCCAAGGACGTATAGAGAGGTTCACTTATCAAGGGGTCTGAGAAGGAAGTGGGGGAAGTTCGATACCCCTATACGTAGCCCATCAGGACCATATTTTTCTGTGTTTCTGGGGCCAGCCTCACGCTTGGAATACCGCAATCTCTGCGCCCATCCATCTGCAGATGTTGTTTGTACCGATTCCCCCTATGCCAGCAGTGCTGTGGAGCAAAAATAGTCTAGGGTTGTATGGAAGATCCCAGGATAAAACCCTACCCAGGCAGGCTGGGACTATAAGCCAAAAGGGCTGTATAGAGGTAAAATTCCAGACTGTATTAATAACTGTTCCCTTATCTTTTTCAAAGCATAGGGCAGTGGGGGGATGTAATAACCCCATCCTCCAGAAATGGTATAATACACTCGGTATATGTATTTAAATTGGATGAGGCGGCATCGAGAGGATGTGGGTGTGCCCCAGGGATTAGCTATAGCCTCGGCCTAGTCATCATCGGTTAAGTCTGGTATATCGTCCTGCCATGCCCCTCTAGTCTTGTGTAGTGTCATACTCGAGTGGGTTGTTAACGTCTGATAAATCTGTCAGATTTAATGGTCCCTATATTACCCATAAGATGCCAGCCCTCAAGTGGGTAAAACTCCGAAAGACCATCCAGGGTGAGAATCTTGAGAATGAGAGCATAATGCAACTAAAGCTATTTATAGAATTTGTTTTTATGCAACTGGAATTTTTCCTGTAACTGTTGGAAGGATTTTAAAGTAGTGCCTCTCATAACATCCCCAAGTCTGGCTATGCCCACCCGGTCCCATTTTCAGAATCCCTAGTGCCGGTGGGTACCATGCCATAGGGGGGTTGTCTGGGCCAAGTGCCCATGCCACCCCATTTGCTTAACAGTATACCTCCAGAGCTGAACCGTTGTTCTGCTGGCATGAGGCAGGAAATCTTGGCTCTACATACTGTATAGTAACTGAAGGAGGGGACACCGTCCATCGCTGCATGCTCCAGTGCAAATCCCTGGGCCTTTGGTGTTTTATACCACCATTCATTTATGATCAATAAATAGGACGAAGCGTAATAAGAGTACACAGCTGCTGCTGCGATGCCGGCTCAATACATTGATTGTGCAGAGGTATACAGCACCACCGAGACCGCCCTTTATTGAGTATGCCCTTTATTTGCGTGAACCATGATTGCGGTATGTGGTAAAGGAAGTTCTGTAGTCAATAAAGTATTCTGGGGAGAAAGACCATCTTAAAAATTGCTGCGCGCCCATACAGCGAAAGGGGAAGAGATGACCATATTATCATCTCGGAGGCCAGCAAGAAGTGGATTTATGTTGTTTGCCCATGAGATCTTGGACAAGGATAAATAAAGATACCCAAATATTTAAATCCCTCTGTTACTGGGCTGCCCATGTACTCCTACCGTGGCTACCACATACTGGAAATAATACAGATTAAGAAGGGTTGGTATGTAGCCTGGCGGTCTGACCAAAGACCCAGAGGATCTGAAGGATACATGGCCCAAAATCCATGGGTCTGGCATAAAGAAAAGGAAGGCATCCGCATATAACGCAATGTTGTCGGGTTACAAACATGGCCACTCAAATCCCCGGAGTCCTGGATCCCTATGTACCCACACAGCCAGGGGTTCTACAACTAGGCGAAATAAAAGTAGGGACACGGGTCATCCCTGTCTTGTGCCACAACAGATGGGAAACAGGAAATAAATGTACAGTAGGAAAGGCATGCCAAAATTAACGGCTTCAAGGAGTTGAAAGAAGTACTCCCAACTGAGATTGTCAAATGCCTTATTGATATCGTGAAGAAGTATGTCTGCGGGGCGCCCCAGCTCCAAGGCCAGAGCCATGGCATTATGGACCAGACAGATGTTGTGATGAGTGGCCAGGTATGGCATGTAGCCAGATTGATCTAAATGGATCAGATATTTTATATAGGTCTGCAGGCGATTGCCTAGAACCATTGTCCAATAGTTTGGGCTCAAAATTAGTTAAGTAGATGGGACAATATGAGGATTCAACTTCTGGTGGGTGGCCTGGCTTTAGGAATAGTACAATCTTGGCCTGCTGCCAATCCTTTGGTAGTATGTGCCATTCGAGGGCATCCTGCATTGCCTCCAATAAGTTTGGTCCTACTGTGGGCATATATGATCGAAGGAACTCCATGGGAAATCCAATGGTACCGGTGGCCCGCCCTGGGTGCACTGCAACTAGTGCACAATTTAATTTATCAACTGTAATGGGCGCATCAAGTTGGTCTCCCGTCTGATAAGTGAGTCTCGGGGGGAAGATCTCTAAGGAACTCTGCTATGAGGGCCTCTGAGAGCTGTTCTTGCCTTGCGTATAATGTGGAGAAGTAGCATGCAAATTCTGCTGCAACTACCATGGGAGAGGAGGTAATACACCATCTGTCCCTCGTATAATGGGAACGTCGGCTGGGGACCGCTCAGCCTGACACAGGTTGTGCAACATTTTGCTTGATATGTCACCCATTGATAGTTGTTTCTACGCCAACCAAATTTCTTTTGCTTCGTCCATTAGATGTTGTTTTATCTGTTGTTGTGTAAGAAGTAAATTACACTGCAGGGAGAGACTGGGATTGTGCATGTACTGTGTTTCTAGGGAAGTATGATGAGCCTCCATCTCAGCAGGTTGGGTGGAGTGCTTGTGTATCTCATTCGTATGGTCGCTGAGGTCTACCCCCAGGATTTTGGGTTTTAAAGCTTCCCTGAGGATTTCCTTAGATGGGTCAGGAGCGGTGTTCATGTCCAGGCACTCCTGGATTGCCCTGCCGATTGACTCTTGATAATTGAGGTCCTAAAGATGCCATGGAGACCTTTGCCATCTAAAAGGAGGCTTTTGGAAGTAAAGAACATTTTTAACAGTCACCGGGGAGTGGTCTGACAACCCCCTGGGGAGGTGGGAGACTTGGGAGAATCAGTGAATGCAGCTGCGTGGCGTGAACATATAATCTAGCCAGGACAGAGAACCATGGACAGGGGACATATAGGTGCTGCGTACCTCAGCGGGGTGATATTCACGCCATATGTCTGACTATCCCAGTGTGCAGGTGAGTAGGAACAATTTAGATACATCTGTTGAAGGACCCTAAACTGGACCCGTGCCCATCAAGTGATGACATCACATCATTCCAGTCTCCTCCCAAAAGGGTAATACCATCTGGAAGTTCATTACATATGGGGGTGATTTTGTCAAAAAAGGTGACACCCAAATGGGGGGGTCGCATAGATGCTACCAATGGTCATTTGCGCTTCATGTATTGTACCTGATAGCAAAATATACCTACCCCCAGGATCCACCCAATGTTTCGTGTGGATGAATGGGACCCAGCGATGGATGAGAATTACTGTCCCTCGAGATCCCCTCGTCAACCCACATTGGTATATTAGATGATATCCAAACCTGGCCAAGCATGGAGCCTTGGTACCCAATAGATGGGTCTCCTGTAGGAGAAGGATGTCGGCTCCAAATCAGTTGGCCTGTCGAAGAATGGCACCTCATTTGATTTTGTTGAGTAATCTCCTGACATTCCATGTTACCACAGTCAGGTCTCCCAATGGGGGAACGTTAGCCTGAACAGCCAATTATCTATACTACTATTATAAAGGAAGAACTTTGAACCTTTGAGGTGGGTAAACTCGGGAACCATAGCACTAGTCCACACACCCGATACATCGTTGAAATTGTCAGGGTGTGCAGATGGACATAGGCTATATAAATTTAAAAAATCTACCTTATTTAAAAAAATTACGAGAAAAAAAAAAAGTAGTCCCATGGAAGTAACGCCGGCCACGACGTGCGTGCTGACATCAGTGCTGTGCCTCTGCGCCGTGATTATTAATGACATGTTGTTGGTTCCTGCAGAGACCAGGAGCTCCGTTTGAATATATGTAGTACTCATGGCGCAAGAAGAAATGTGTAAGACACGTTAATGTTTTGTAGATCCAGTCATCTAACCACTCATTGCTCTTACCTGACCCAACACTACAAGAATGGGAGTAGAGCACATGAGTTTTGCTTCTAGGAAAAGACGTGCTTCGCTATTCTTTTTCCAAAACTCGGCTAAGGTTCGTACCTAGGCCTCCCTCTGCACACCTCTTTTCGCGTTTTGGGGGGTCTGAGGGGAGTCTTCCTGTGCAAGTGCTTATAATCATGGTCACTGTACTCATGCTATTTTTGTGTTGTTTGCCACATTTGCCACATTATCCATCAACTGCTGCATAATCTAACAAAAATAATGTTTTGTTTGTAGCTCACACCGATCAACAGTGACTAAAAGTGTGGTTACAAGTTGCAGTGCAATGCAAGGCCCCTCACAAAGTTTGACTGGTCACCTTTCTCTTGAATATTGCTATATCAGGGTGTTAGACTTTTATTAATGAAGTAAAACCGACACGCAGACTGTGTTAAGAATTGTAATAATGAAGTAAAACTATCACAAAATGCGATGCATTATGCTGCATAGTTTGCCTTCTCTTACCATCAAATGAAGTCAACTCTGAGGCATGATCGTCTCCTTCACATAGTTCAATTAACCCAGATTATAATTAACTGGTTCTGCCCTGGGCCTAATGAATCAGTACCCCTCAGGCAGCTGTGCGCATGTTTAAATGTATGAACATTTATGTCCCACTTGCTCCCTGGACATTTTGATTTCCAGCAGCAATCGGGGCAAAGAAAACCTTTTCATGGGCGACATTCACTGTCCAGGTGTACACTATAGCACTGTGTGATCTTCATAATGCCCGTCTGTAGCAGCAGAGGTGTTACCGCTCTTTCCTGACACTTTTCTGTGTGTGGGGGTTATACTGCAAACCACAGACTCTAACATGCAGTCACAGCTGTTGCTCGACCCCCTGCTGCAACTTAGCAGGAAGGACTAATCTTCTCAATTACATTGAGAGGAAAGCCAGTGGCGTAGTGCAAAATGATTGCCCCCCCTACAGAATGTGATATGGTACACCCGAGTCCACCATACCGATATCTAGATCGTCATTAGTCTTTGGGCTATCGCATTTCAATAATTGAAGGTAATAAAATGCTGGTTTTATCTGTGCAAAATTCTGTTTTTTGAGGCATGGTTTTAAATATAGCCTCTGTGGTGTTATGTAATAAGGACAAATAAATAAAAAGTGTGCCAGATCTTGTAGAGACTTTCCGTCGCAGCCGCAAGGTGGCAACACCGCACCCCGATTGGCCCCACTTGGTACCGCCAGTAAGAGGTGAAACAGGTCAAAACGGAACCTTGTTAGCAGATATCGTTCATAGCCAGACATAGGCCATGATAGATATGGTTCCATTTGTACACAGGTTTTAAGTAGGGCGTGTTTCCTAACTGTTGGACCTGGGCCTCTTGGCAGGGTCATCCCTAAACTTTTTGCCTTCCTCCAATACTCTCTCTGACCTATTTTGTTTGGTTTAATGACTCTGGGCACTTTACCACTGCTGACCAGTGCTAAAGTGCATATGCTCTCCCTACTGAAAATTGTACATGTGATTGATGTCCATGATTGGTTCATTGGATTTACTGTCAGTCCCCAGTAAAGTGCACCAGGAGTGCCAGGGCATGTGAATGCCAATACTGCTAGTGGGCCTGCAGCGCTGGTTGCGCCACCCACAGAAGCAGCCTTAAAATGTGTCTAGGGTCTGCCATTGCAGAACCTGTGTGCAGTCTGGTGCTGTCTTGCTGGCTGGGCAAGTGCACACACTTGCCAGCCCTAAACCTTCCCTTAACTTCATATTAGTCACCCCTATGGTAGGCCCTAGGGCAGGGTGCATTGTAAGTGTAAGGTAGGACATGCCCTGATGTGTGTGGCATGTTCTAATAGTGAATTACTGCCAAATTCGTTTTTCACTATTGCAAGGCTACCTGCTCCCTTTAGGCCAGAATGGGCTGCTGGAATTATTACACTCTATAATCCCAGCAGGCTCAGGGAACATGGTAGAGAGTCATGTTTAGTATGCCTGAACTCAGAATAATAAAATACTTCTTTTAGTAAAGTTTATTTTAATATCCTGGGTTTGCAAATGTTACTTTTAGAAAGTTAGCATTTGCTTGCCTAACCATTTCAGCCCGCCTCTGCTCTTGTGTGTATCTGCCTGTCTGAGTGTGTGAGTGACAGGGCTGGGGGTTGACAGGTTGTGAATAGCAGGATGACACCTTAGTGGGTGGTGGGAGTTTCCCCTGAATGATGCATCAGGCTGTGCTCTGCCTCCACAATGCTGGCTCCACCCCCCTGGGGAGCGACTGATGACTCAGCCTGCACCTGGCCCAGGAAGGACCGAAGCTTGTCAACAAAGTGCTCAAGCTGCCCCTGTCTTCACAATGCCGGCTCCGCCCCCCTGGGGAGCGGCTGATGTGCCTGCCCTCACACTGAATGCAGAAGCAGAAGTACCCACCACAAGTGTTCAGGGACTGAGAACAGTTATGCAAAGGCCCCCCTGGCCTGTCAGAACAAAAGAAACTGGGTATAAAAGAAGGAGCCCTGCTCCTTGTAAATTAGATCCTGTTTGCGCTACAGAAGAAACTCTGCCCGAAGAGAAGGACCTGGAAGGACAAGGAGGACTGCTGTCTCTGGCCTGTGTCTGGTGCCTTGCTGCAGAAGGAGAGGAAAAGAAGAGACTACAAGAGACTTTTGCTTTTTGAACTTTGTGCCAAACTCTGCTGAAAGATCTCCAAGGGCTTGCCTGTGAACTTGCCCCCTGACCAGCGCCCCAGGAATAGTGGGCGCTACCCCTCTGAAGGAAGCTGCTGCTGGCGTGTGCTGTGTGTCTCTACAGCGCCGAGTGAAGGAGATTTGAGAGCGCTGTGCCCTCCGCCACGCTCTCTAACAATTTGTGCTGCTGTGTCCCTCCCCCGACCACCGTGACTGTGGCCTGATCGTGTGCCAGCTCCAAAGTGAAGACCAGCCCCACGCTGGTCTGAGTGCCGTGACTGTCCGCGCTGAGCCGCCCTAGCAAAGGAAAGGGAGGACCCGCCCGGTCCGAGCATCGCCGCCTGTGTGCCCCCTAGGTACAGGCTGCCCCGTAAAGACCAGCACTGCCAAGGTTGTGCCCCTCGCAACTCAGGCGCTGAGACCCCCTGGCCCCCGCAGCTTGGAAGTGACTCGCTGCCGGGCCTCGCCTGATCTGTGCACCCCCCACAGCCCCGCCTGCTGCAGCCTCTCCCCTTCTGAGAAAGAAGTGAACCTTTTTGGGAGAGAGCCTGTGTCTCCATCGAGCACCGCCGCCCGCCCGGGAAGCAACGCGACGTGGGACAGCTCCCCTTGAAGCCGTCCGCTTCAGAAGTGAAGGTACGGTGTTTTTGCCCTCGCGGTGCGAGCGTCTTGCAATCCGAGCTCGCACCGCGCCTCTGTGACCTCGGGCACCCCGGGAGCCTCGCAGCGGCTGTCTGCGTTCCAGCGCGAGCCGCCCCGGAGACAGAGGCTCGCACTGCTCCTGGCCCCCGAGGCCCCGCCTGATGCTCCCTGTGGCCCGCGGCCCCCTCTCCTCGATTCGAGCCCCGAAGGGGGACTCATTGCTAACACAGACCCGGCAGTGCCTTTCGCGGCCCAAGCGGGAAGCGTGAGCTTTGGCAGGCCGGGCCCGATTTTCCCCGAGGAGGCGACCAGAGACCCCAGAAAGCGTGTTGAGGCGCTATAAGACACTGAACCTTGCTGAGCCTGGGCAGAAGGCCCAAAAGATTGCTTATTGCTAAGAAAGAACTGTGGCAACCTAACCTAAAGTAAACTGGAACCGCTATTGAAAGTTTAAAGACTATATTTACAAGCCTGCTTGAAATTATATAAAGAATATATATTTTTACGAATACAGTTTGGTGTCATTGTGTGGTGGGTTGGTTGTGATGGTGTAATATTGCAAATGTTTAACCCTATGTGCCCCAGAGATTAGCCTAAGACTGCTTAAGCCACACTACCTAGAGGGTAAGCAGAGGTTGTCTTGAAGGTAACCCTCAGCCCTGACGAGGAAGAGAGAGTCCCTGCTTGTCGCCAGTGCTGCACTGCGCCAACTAGAGACTCCCCCTTCCTACACTAACACTGTCCTTCTGCAACTCAACCTCCTCCCGGGCAGTATACCTAATTGTCATGAATGCATTTTTCACAAAAATGACGTTTGATTTGGTAATACGGTTTGGGGTTAAAAACAAATCAGGCCGTCCAATTTTGGTCAGGCGGTCGTTAATATACTTCAACCACGGGACCTTGAACCTTCCATCCAGTGTTAAGGCTTCTTTTATTATTTCATGAGTGAGGGGTATATCATTGTTGAGCCAGCAGTTCAACCAGCACAACACAGTATTTACTGCTATTTTGTCACATAGATAGGGTACACCCAACTCCTCATGTACTGAAAAATGTCCGGTTCCCCTTGGCAACCTCAATATTTTCTTCAGGAAGTTATTTTCTGTGACCTCCAGGTCCCTCAGTTTACTGTAGCCCCAGAGCTCGCTTCCATAACCGGCGACGGCAACACTTTTTGCCTGGTATAATTTAAGTAAAGCGGCCACCGGGCTGTTACTAATTTTTCTCGCAAAGCCAAGTATGGCCGCATTAACACGTGTTACCTCACCCTTTTTCTTGAGGACAGCAGGGCCCCAGGATAATTTGTGATTCAGGCATATAAAAAAAAGGACTTACAGTTAGAGACAACACGTATCCTAGAGGATATAGGAGTGTTTATTGAATATTATGATCTCGCAGTCATCGCTTTGCTGCCATGAAGGATTGGCATTGCTGTTGCACTAGGCGAGTATAGTCCGTGAATATCATTATGGACCGGGAATCAAATATATGTTTTTCCTTGTGCAATCTATTGAATTGTAATTCTGCATCAATGTCTGCATAGTTAAGCAATTTGGCAATAACTGGGTGTGGGCTTTCCCCAGGGTTTTTTTCTTCATCAGGGCCTAGAGGGATCTCTCAACCACAAACTTATTGGATAACATGTTATCTGATAGGAGATTCCTGAGCCACTGGGTGAGGAAACGACTCACAACTCTCTGGGAATCCCACAAAACAAAGGTTGTTGAGTCTGGCGTGGCCCTCAGCATCTTCCACACAGGGTGCCTGTTCTTGGAAGATCTCTGTCAACTTATTGATGCGCTGCTGTAAAGTGGTCCCCATGTCGTCAATGGAGGAAACCCATGTCCCTGCTTCAGTGATGCGATCTACTGTGTTTCTCAGATCATGGCGAAGGAATGAGCCCTCTAAATCCACTGCACTCATTTTTGCAACCAGTGTGTCCCTGACTTCAGTAATGGCTGCTAAGAGTGCTGCGTTATGTGGTCTAACTCCATTTATGGCCCCCCTACGTCATTGTGGTATATTGATCTGAGGCACTTGTTTCAAACCTGTCTGCCAGGATTGTCCTTCCCAATAGTGGAGCTGTGGGATGGCTAATTCGGGGATCAAAGCGTTCCACAGCCAGGGGCTCAGTGAGTTATATAGGGAGGGTTGCCAAAATGTCAAGGTGTTGCGGATTTTCCGTAGAGGGGACCCACAAAGGGGGCACAGCGGGCAGGTCTAGAACCACAAGCCACACTGAGCCTAGCCCAGCTGCCTCCGCAGCCTGCAACAGCCAGTCAAGTAGGCCTCCCTACTGGGACCAGACTCACCGGACCACCAGCCTGGGTGTGTCCCGCACCGCCATTCAGACTCCAGGCTGAACTCCTGGCTCCAGTCATGATGCCCTGCACTCCCATATCCAGCAGCACAAGCACTGTTCAGGCCCAGCAGTGATAGTAAAGGAGTATGTTGAATGCAGTCCTTAGTGGGTACAACAATATCTCTGGGGGGGCCGCTGCCAGCCACATTGGCCCAGCGCAACAACCAACAATGCACTTTGTGGCTCACCAAGCACAGATCAGGCTGGAGTGTGGCCCCAGTGAGGTTTCAGTAGTTAAATTGAATGCTTGTACATAGGACCTGCGCTGTGTTTCTAAAATGTTATTCATAAAACGATTTTGGGGGCAAACCAATGGTATTTACATTTGGGCCTTATTTATGATTGCCTTGTGCCGCCGGTGCGTCACTTTTAACATGGGAAAAAAGTGACGCACCAGTGGCGCAAGGCCGTCATAAATAAGGCCCTGAGTTTCTTTGCTGTTGGTTTGTGTCTTGTTTTTTGATAATGCTTGCTATCAACGTTTGCAAGATAGAGGATTTGTATTTTGTGAAATAGTGAGGTTTCAGAAGTGAAATTGAATTCTTGTATATAGGACCTGCGCTGTGTTTCTAAAATGTTATTCAAACAATGATTTTGGGGCAAATCAATGGTACTATCTAATCCTTGTCAATAATGTAAAACCAATTCATGTGCTCAAAATATTTTTTTAGAATAACATTTAAAAAACAGAGATAAGGTCATATGTATAAGCATTATAGTGTTTATATTGTTTTCTTATTGTCATTGCTTTGTTGTTTGGTAATAGTGGTCTATAATGTGTTTTTGTTTTTTTTTTACCACAAATTTAAATCAACATTTCAATAGTAAGGAAATATGCCCTCAAGCCAGAGGAGAAGGAAAGATGCTATGCGAAAAAAAAAAGAGCAACGGAATTAAAGCAGTGTCCTACAACAAATACAACAAAAAACACCAAAAAAGCTCCTGGTAAGACAACAAAGTCCTTTCTTCGGAATATATCTAGATAAAAAAAAAATGATAATGTACATGTGAATTCACAGAAGGAGAGAGCAATTTGAAGAGAAAGGAGAGGCCCCCCCAAAATCTTACTACTGCAACAGGAGACAATAATATGTATAGGAATAGAAGACAAAATGAATTTAGGGACATTTGTATATGAATGTTTCGCAATAGGGTAGTTTTAAATTTATTAAAAAACATTAAGAAAGGTACACAGAGAGCATGCTTTTTATAAGAAAAAGAAAAATGTAGAGAAGATTGTTGATCAAGCTTTTGAAGTTAAGAACAAATTATTTATTTTAGTAATCAATAGAATTAGGACACTTAACAAGACAATTGATGTTTTCAAATCAAACAGTCGATCCAAAAGAGTAATTAATCAAACTAATTTTTGTAAAGTTTTTTCTGGAGAATGGATGCATAGTTCAAGTTGTGAGCCATTTTTTAATGAGGAGAGTTACTTTCAGGAGAATGATTTGGTGCATGCAGTTGACACCAGTGGCCGAGCATATGAGGTGAAAGATGGTTGTCCGATTGAAAAAGAGAAACTTGTGTCTAGAGATGTAGAAGAGGTATTAAGTGATGAAGTTTTAGGAAGACGTACTAAGGGTCCAGTATACAATTGGAAGTGTAGTAGTATTTGTAGTGTGCGACAGGATTCTATCAATGTGCTTCGTAATTTCTTACGTACATATAGTAAGAAAAGTCTAAAACAAAAAATGAAGATGTTGCAAGACTTAGATCCTTGCAGAGTGAGAGAAAACACAGGTTTACATGGACATTCATTGGCTTGTCTTTCTAGAAAAGTATGCCAGAGTGTTTTTCATCATTTTAGGATGTTAGCAGTGCATCATAACAAAATGAGGAAATTAGTGAGAAGGTTGTATTTTGCAAAAAGTCCAGCACTTAAGCTTAAACAGTTAAACAGTGCTCTTTTGCATGGAACTGAATTAGATGTGAAGAAGATTTGTAAAAAAAATTGAGATTTGTTACTTTTGTGAAAAAGAGGACAGTGTAGAAACGGATACAGTAATACAAGGTAATGTGGAAGATAATGTACAGATTTCAAGTACAGAAAAGTTTGTCCAGGAAATTAGCAAGTTTCAGTTGAAATCAAGTAAAAGGCCTAATTTTACTTGTGTGTGTTGTCGACGGACTCATTATAAGAATCAGACTAGGTTAGTTGATTTATATGCAAAAAGTGAAATGGAAAATAATAGTGAATGAAGGAATTTTGCAACTTATTTGTTGGTGGAGAATTCTTTTGATTTGAGTTTTGATCAGTGTATTTGTAAATATTGTTATAATAAATTAAATGAAAACAGAATGCCTGCTAGAGCTGTTTATAATAATCTGGAGTTGGTAGACATTCCTTCTGAATTGATGGATTTAAATACATATGAATCTATTTTGATTCAATGTGTCCATCCTTTTCAGGCAATTGTTCGCATGGAGCCTAAGACAGGGAAATTGCCTCCTTCAGATTTACAGAGAGGATTAAAGGGAAGAGTTGTTTATTTGCCTCTAGATTTCAAGAAAAATATTGATATAATTGGTGTAGAAAAAGTGGAAGAGGAACCTTTAGTTATTCTAGTTAATGGGGTTCCGACAAAGAGTAAGAAAATCTGGCAAGATTTAGTGGATGTTAGGAAAGTCAAAAAGGCAACGTTGTATTTGGTCAAAAACAATGAGTACTACAAACATGTGTGTGTTGAAGCAGAGGAAATAGTTGCAGAAGAAGACAGTGATTGTTCAGTCGGCCAAATTGAAAAAGTTGATGTGTCTAGAGGTGAAGAAATATATGAACATTATACTGTTCATCCTTTGCATTCCAAAGAAGTAATGGGGAATGCAATTGACTTGTTTCAAATGAAAGCAGCAAAAGGAAGTCCCATTAGTGTATGGGAAGAAAGTTTGGAAGCTCGTTGTTTTCCACAGCTATTTCCAACAGGTCGAGGTGGACGATATGACGATCGACCAGTGCTTCTGAATACCGGACTTTAAGATTATATGCTGCAGATTCAAGGTTTCATCAATGCATTCCATATTTGTTTCATCTACTGTATGAAAGTGAGTTGTCTGGACTTTCATATGCAGTAAATCATATACTGAAAAGTGGAGCACATCTGCAAAATTTTTCGGCAAGGCACTTTATGGAGAAAGTCAATCTGCAAGATAATATTTTGGAATCTCATCTAATCAATCTCATGGCATGTCAGCGTGGTACAAACGAGTATTGGTACAGTCGTCATGGGGAATTGAAATGTATGCAAAGAAACTTAGGAACTCCTACATGGTTCCTCACTCTTAGCTGTGCTGAGTATGCATGGGACGACTTACTTGAATTTCTACGCGAGGCAAATGCTAATATACAAAATATAGAATAGAAATCACCAGGAGAACTGTGTTCTTTGGATCCAGTGAATGCATGCAGATATTTCAATCATAGATTTGAAGCTATGATGTCTTTTATTACCAACAAAAAATTCATCCTCTTGGAGAGGTTTTGGATTTCTTTTGGAGAAAGAAGTATCAAGCGAGAGGTGCTCCTCATATACATATGTTGTTGTGGATTAAAGATGCACCCAAATTTGGATCAGATTTGGATGAAACAGTGATGAGTTTCATTGAAGAGTATTCAACATGTGCTGTTCCGAAAAGTACTGAAGAAAACAATTTAAGGCAACACGTTTTACGCTTCCAATCCGATCATTGTGGGAAGTACTGTCGTCGAAAATTCAAAAACAAGGAAAAGTTCTACACAAAATGTGGTTTTACGTTTCCACGACCAGTGATTTCTAAGGGAAGAGTAAATAATTTGATGTCATCTCTACGACATACTGTGACGAGGAAATCACCCAAAAATACATACAATTTAAAAAGAAACAAAGAGTCTAAGTACATCAGCGACTACAACCCTGTGATTTTGTCCATGTGGAATGCTAACATGGATATTCAGTTTGTTGCTGTGGCTCGATATGTGACATCTTACATCACAAAAAAAGAAAAGACCGAACTAAAGGAAATGTGGGAGGACATTTCACATGAAAAGAGTCTAAGCAAGAAATTATACAGTTACAGTCTGAAGATGTTGACACATCGAGAAATTGGAGCATATGAATTTTCTGATCGGTTATCATCAACAAGTCTCTATGACAAATCTAGAACAATCATTTGGGTGAGTCTAGGTCTTGCTGCAACACGAAACCGAGTTTTGAAATCTGTACTAGAAATTGAGTATTTGGCGGAGAAAGAACCAAATAGTACAGATATTTTGAAGACAAACATGTTGGATACATACTATCCAAATAGAAGTAGTCACCTTGAGAACACTTGTTTGTATGAAGTTCTGCAAAACTATAGTTTTAAAAGGAACATCACAGAAGATATCAATAATGGAAAATATGCTGTCATTGGAAATGAAGGATGTCTAGTGAAGCAGAAAAAAGGCCATTTGATTAATCATTGAAAATTGAGTTGTGAATCTCCAGACAAAAGATAATTTTACTATTTAGCTCTTTTGCAACTCTTTAAGCCATGGCGTACAGAAGAAGAACTACTTGGAGATTGCAAAGATTCTTTTAATGCAACCAAGGGTACCATAGAATGTCTTGTTTTTCCAAATTATCTGCAAATGTTGAACGAAGAAATAGAGCAAGAAGCCACAATTGCTGAAGAGATTGCCAGAAACAGTTCTCAAGATAGTCAGAGTTCTACTTCATTGAGTCAGGATCCACTAGGAGGACCAATTATCCAAAATGAAGCTGCAACTGCCATGGATGAGGTGGAAAGAGCTATGGAACAAGCTCAAGAGGATGGAGTTAAATTAGACGATTTGGTAAAGCAACTAAACGTTGAGCAGAAAAAGATATATGATGAAGTCACAGAGCAGATTGAACATAGATTCAGACATGAGAAAAAAGAGTGCTCATGTACATCATTTAAGCCTGTCCGACTGTACGTAAGTGGAGAAGCGGGGACAGGAAAAAGTTTTCTGATTAAAGCAATTGCAACTTATCTGCAGAAAAGGACTGAATCACCGCTGTCTTGTGTTGTAACTGCTCCAACTGGACTGGCAGCACATAACATTAAAGGGATTACTCTACATCGTTTACTGATGCTGCCAGTTGAGCATGATAATAAATTGCATTACAACAAGCTATCTGGAGATGCGTGTTCTGAAGTTTCCAGGGTCCTGAAGAAAATGAAACTTCTTATCATTGATGAAGTAAGCATGGTCTCAAATCTAATGCTTGCTTTGTGCATTTGAGAATGCAAGAAATTCTTAGCACAGAGTATGATGTGTTATTTGGAGGAAAACACATTATTGTTTTTGGAGATCTAGTGCAGTTGACTCCAGTAAAAGGACAACCAGTGTTCAAAATGCTCACGCATGAAGATACCAGGAAATCCCTTGGACGCATTGGAAACGTTAATATATGGTTACATTTCAAATATGCAGAACTGCTTCAAAATATGCGACAGGCAAAGGATGAAGAATATAAAAATATTCTACAAGATATAGGAATCCGAAAAGTAAGCGAGCATGCGAAAGAAGCTTTACATGCACGATTAATTTCGAATTTGTATCCAACACCATCTCAAACTGTTTTGATTTTTGGTACATTCCATCACTGGTGGTTCCTTGGTTTTGGAGAAGCACATAATTCCATAAGGTGTGTGGCTCCTTAACTGGACCATCTTTGGTTCTATCCCAGATGATGAAGCTCTGCCATATTGGTGGAATGATGGGATTCATTTCCTTGTTGTTGTACACACCTTACAGGTAGACACAGAATCTGTCACATTTTTCTTTTCTTTGCCCCCATTAGTTATACAGACCATTGACAGTCCTTTTTGTATTGTTATACTGTGAATAAGGTGTTTGTCTGTCCTTTGGTCTTTAAATAATTTTCCTCTTAGACCCTCAATCAACCTTGTTTTTGACGAATCAAAATGGGTTAACAATCAATACAAAAAAAACAAAAAAATATTGACAATAGGGAAAGGCAAATTGGGGGTAAAGGATTGGAATATTAAAGGTTTGACTATAAACTGTGTAAAAACGTACAAATATTTGGGAATTACATTTGATGATGGATTGACATTTAGGCAGCATTTTAATAACGTAGAGGTTAAAGGTACCACACTTGCCTTTGCCTTTAGAAAACTGAGAGATAAGCTATTATGCCCTAATTGCGATCACTTGCTGAAGGTCATGAGAGCAAATCTTATCCCATCCTTGAACTACGGTACAATAATCTTTCGGGGCAAGGATGCAAAACTGCTTGATGACATAGAAGTAAGGACGTTTAAATCAGTTTTCAGGATTCCTAGGCAGATTTCTCCTGCTAATTTAAGCCTGGAATATGGTTTAAGGAAACAGTCTCTGGTCCGTCAAGGATCATTTTTAAAAACCTTATTGGCACTATCTCGAGCCGATGAAGGCACGTTAGCAAATTTGTGCTGGCGATTATTCGATAAGCTGGCAGGAATATTTATCTGAGTGTCTCTTTAATGTTGAACGCCCAAACTTGGAAGATGAAGTGAGGAGTAAAACGGTTTATAAAAAATCAATTAACTTAACCGTTGCTCTGCTGTCAGAAATAATGGATAAAGATGAACTGAGGAAAAAAAAACACTTCTGGACTATAGCTAACTATTTTGATAAAATGTTAGTCCAACCTTCTTTTCTTTTTCATTTAAAACCCTTGATTAAAAAGAAAATTATGCTATTAAGGTTTGGAATATATCCCACTAACGATGGAACCCCACAAGCTTTTTGGGCTGTGTGAAGAAACTTTGCTGAACATTGTAACCTTATGTCCAAAAATGTTGCAGGAGCGGAACACAGTTTTAAAACCTATTTTTAAAGAAATGGGAGTTAGAACTTGTAGAATGGCAATTATATTTTGTGTATGCGGAGTCAACGTTCATATTATACATCAATTTGTTCATTTCATCTTCAAAGTGGAAAAGAAATTATGCAATGTTGACATCCTAAGTAAATGATACATCTGTTGGGGTAATGTTATAATGATTTTATATTGATTTTAGGGATTAGGTGGGCTATTTTATTGTATTTTTAATTCTTTCCGAAATTGTGTAATATATGTATGTTGTAAATTCAAAGGTAATTTTATAACTATGTTTGGCACATTATGTTCAGTTATTTGTATGATTTTAGAGGTTAGAGTAGGGGCACGTATCTAGGAGCTTTATATTATACATCAGTTTTAACACTAAATATTTACTTTTTGCTGCTAGCATAAGTCACTTTTGCTTTGTAGTTGAAAAATGTAATGCACTTCATATTTTGCTGCTAATAGCATAAGTCACTTTAGTCTTGTCATTGTTGCCAATGGTTATTGAAAAACTATTAATATTTGCTGCTAGCACAATGCACATTGTTTTGGTGACACTGAAAACTTAAATGCAATTTATATGTTGCTGCTAATACCATAAGACACTTTAGCTTTGTCGCTGAATAGCTAAATGCACTTTATATCTTGTTTCTAATAGCTTTAGACAATCTGAAAAAGTGCTTTTTCTTTTTGCTGCTAATTGTCATTGCAAAACTGACAATATTTGCTGCCAGCACATTACACATTAGTTATGGTAAAGTGAGCACAGTGCACTTTATTTACTCATCGTGGACTGCTATTGACAAATGAACAATATTTGCTGTTAGCATAATTAGCTTTTTAGTTAGCATTTTAGTGCCTAATGGTTAAACAATTGTGATCAATTTATCTTAAGGGATTGTATCCGTATATGTTAAATCAGATTCTGTGTTTGATATGTACTTTTTTTGTAATGATTTTAATTAGTCAACAATAAAACAATTACTTAGGACGAACAAAACAAAAAACTATAATAAAAAAAAAATAACAATGGTGGTTGTCGACAGCCCGACAAACAAGGTCCAATGATTGCTCACCATAACAAATTAGACGTACACATGTTACACAACTCATCCTGAGTCGTGCAAACTGGGGACATATGTGGGACGAGTAGGATGCGCTTAGGTGCCCGACTCCAAGAAAAAGGAAAAAAAAGAATAAAAATAATTCAAGTATATTATAAACAATATAAAATAATGAAAAAAAGATATTTTTATGTAAAAAAAACTTTTTTTAAGTTAATAATGTAATTTAAAAAATAACATCTAAAAAAAATATATATATAGCTAGAAAATATTTAAACAAAGAATAAATATATTTAAAAATGTTCATTTAAAAAACTTTGAAATTCACAAAAAAAACATAGGTTTTAGGGGTGTTATAGTTAGGAATTAGCATTTAAAAAACCTTAGAACCTCACTGAAAAAAACAGGTTTCAGGGGTGTTATAGTTAGCTAGACATTTCGCTCATACAAAACCATTGAAATTCCCACGTTATAGTTAGTTGTACTAACTATAACTTGCGTGCCCACAATCCACTGCTGATGATTTTACATATTACATCATTCATGACATGGTCAGTGACATCACTGATGCCATCTCAAATGACATCACTGATGACATCACTGATGACAAAGTGATATAACTCATTATACAGTAGCATGGTATGGAGTATCATGTTTGAAACCATTGAGACAGTAATACAACGTTCTATAAACTCTCTTAGTAATTCCTACATCTACACACACATCTAAACACATATAGATTCAGTTATTTATGCTAACAAATATCAATAGAATGTTAATAAATATACTTATACACCTACATCAACATTACACACCTGCACACATCCTATTCACGTATGCAGACATCTTTTGCAATTAATTGATCATACTTGCATGTACTAAGATGTACACTGAGACAAACACCACTATAATTATTCATAAAGTTGGAAAATCATAGTTAGTGTGTTTTAAAATCAATATTAGAATTATACAGTTATCCATACAGTCAGTCAAACAATCACTGAGTCTTAGGTGTACTTATTTATATACAACAACTGTCACATACACTGCCTTTTATATTCCTAGTTTGTTGGACATATATCATTGACAAATATATTTACTCATCAATACACCCATAAAGATATTCACTCACCAAAACAACTGTTTCCACATACAGTCTTAACCTCATATACCTACTAAATCAACTATTTACACATATTTCAACAGTCACACACGTCCCACCCAACCACACACATTTATTCACTATCCCATACAAATAATCAGTTAAGTAATTAATAAATGATATAGACTTTCACATAGCTAGTAACCAACCTGTGTAGTAGTCTTTTCAGTGGTTTTGTAGGAGTGAAATGTCCAGCTACAATAACATCCCTAAAACCTATATTTTTTTTCAATGAATTTCAAAGGTTTTTTAAATGATAATTCCTAACTATAACTGGTCTGAAACCTTTGTTTTTTTCAGTGAATTTCAAAGGTTTTATAAATGATAATTTCTTACTATAACATGTCTGAAACCTATGGTTTTTTTCAATGAATTACAAAGAATAATTTTTAAATTTATTAATTGTTATTTTTTTTTCATATTGTTTTACTTCTTTTTTTATCTATTTTTTAGATATCTTATTTTTTTAATTACATTAGACATGTTTAATGTTAAACTAAAAAATATGTTTTATATAATTGTATGTTCTTTTAAATACATTTATTTTCTTTCTTTATTTTTTTGGAGCCGCGCACCCAAAGTGCACACTTCTTGTTCACTGCGCGTAATGTGTCCGCCATTTTAGGATTGCTGTGTAGGATCTGCGTAGGTTGTGCGACAAGTCTGACTTTCCCAACGCAGACGCTATGCGACTGGTACGCGACTTATAGCGCATACGCAACATGTACCTATTACGCGACGTGACGGTTGCGCGGTTGGACCTGACATCATGCACGCATCCGACGCGGTGGGAGTGCGAACCCCGAATAATTTTTAATGTTCAAAAACTTGTATATTTAATATCAATATTAGGACAAGACATTATCTGAACTGATCATAAAAATAATATTTTTTAACTTTCAAACATTTTTATTACTTTAAAATGCAATTTCGCGAAGTCGAGCTGGGTGCAAGCTGCGTTCACGCACCCTAAGCGTACACCATGTGACCAGAAAAAAAGAGATTCGATTGATTCATTACACTTCCTATTATAAGTATTGAAGGGTCCCACCCATTTAAATCACTCTTCTGATACCTTTTCTTAGGAGAAGACGCGCTGAGAAGAACTGCTTGCGCATTGCAGCTCGAGACATATAGAGGTGCATGAGGAAAGCTTACCAAGAGGGCTTTGGCAGGCAGATTGCACACAGTGCATGTGCTCCATGCATGTGCTTGCCATTTGCTCCTTGAGCCTCGGCATGTGCTTCGCATCATCGCATCAGACCCGCCACAGCAGTTATCGCTCACACCCCATATGCTCGTTCCCTCCCAGACTTCAAAGGAACGCCGCTCCCCTGCTCCCCCGCCCCCCACCACGTAATGCCGAGAGCTTGTTTTTTAATTGCTGATCTCCTTTCACGGCCGGGCTATTGCAGCGTGGCGAATGCGAGTACAGAGATGTTATCCATTTCCTTTGCCAAGACTTTCTGAGATTGCTGTTCCCTTCAATGCTTCTCAGCTATTTGCAAGGCATCTCGCGCTGCCCCTGCGTATCCCAGGGGGCCAGCTGTTGCTATTTCTGGGGAGCAGTTTCAAAATGATTTGTTCTGTTTATTTAGTTGCATTTTGATATAGCGCGAACACGACCCCATGTTATCAGAGCTCTTTGCATGAGTACCAGTTACCTTACAAAGATACACATTCATTTTTATATTTTAAGGCACGCTGAGGCCACACGGAGTGATTTCCCCAGAATCACAGGATGCTTGAGCTGCCCACCAGACTTGATCCTAGTTCACCCACTTCAAGGTCGGCCGCCCTAGCCGTTAAGCCACATTAGTCTGGTATACGTACAACATAAAACTGGAGGACTTAAGCAAACGTGCCCATCGGAACATGCTGTATTTGTGCAACATTATGTTATCAGAATGACATGCAACTGGTAATGCTTCATGGAGCTACTGCCGAGGCAACATAACAGAACAAGGGTGGGCTGGCTTAAATTAAGAACTCGATTTATGTGAACAATTTGAGTTTACCCCCAACACAAGCAGAAATGGTTTGTTGCAAGTGGCGAGCGTCTGATTTCCGCCGCATCTCAGTACTTCAAAGGTCGGGGAAAAAACAGGTTCCCGGTGTTCTCACTCCCTTTTCGACCCACTGCATCTCTGCTCTGAGGGGAAGGGGAGCTGCGTTTTAGTCTATACCCTGCCCTGGGGCCAACATTTGCGAGGCTCTCGTTCAGAGCACTTACACCTACTTAATGCATTTTAAAATTCTTCTTACCAATTTTATATAGTTGTGCTCGTCTTTCACTTACACAAAAAAACACTATGTGGCAGACTAAAGCCGGTGTTACAAATTAAGTGCTGGTGCCGAGCACTGGCTCATATTAAGAACTCAACCTATGTGAAAAATTGGAGTTCAAGCACAAAACAAGCTTAATTGTTTAGCTGCAAGTCGTGCAAGCGTGTTTTTTTTTCTTTCATGGGAGTCGAAGAAAGTAGCCAACTTATGTCACAGAATCTAGCCTTTCATGTCTCGAAAATCTGCTTATAACGCTTATGACTGTTATATTGCGCGACATTGATCAACGGTAGCTTTGCCAACTTTTTATTAAGCCATCACGTGGGGAAACAACATTTACAACGTAACTTTTACAACGCACTACCATTACAAAGAAACTTTTACAATGCAACATCCATTACAACGCATGCCATTACAACGCAACCATTACAACGCATGACACTACAACGCATACCACTACAACGCACGTCATTACAACGCAGTCATTACAATGCATACCATTACAAAGCATAGCATTACAACACATAGTACCCTTACACTGTCCAACACTTACCCTACTGTTGCACCCCCTGGAGTTAGAATAGTAATTTTTACCCCTACACTATCCAACACATACCCTACTATTGCACCCCCTGGAGTTTGAATAGTAATTTTTACCCCTACACTATCCAAAACTTACCCTATTGTTGCACCCCCTGGAGTTAGAATAGTAATTTTTACCCCTACACTATCCAACACTTACCCTACTGTTGCACCCCCCTGGAGTTAGAAGAGTAATTTTTACCCCTACACTATCCAATACTTACCTTACATGCAATGTAATGTTATGCGGTGTAATGGTATGCGTTGTAAAGGTAGTATGCGATGTAATTGAAAGCGTTGTAAAGGTAGTTTTTAAAAATTTGTTGTAATGGCATGCGTTGTAATGGAATGCGTTGTAATGGATGTTGTGTTGTAAAAATGCACTGTAAAGCTGTGCATTTTAAAAGTATGCGTTGTAACGTCATACATCCCATCACGTGCACTCTTGTGCTTAATTTGAAACAGTGAATAATGGAACGCGCTGATGTATAAAAGCATTTCTAATGCTGCAGCAGCACGTTTCCTTTGTGTCTTCTACCAAACAAATGTAAGCCCACACAGTGCCACTTGTTTTTTTAAAGATGTGTACACTGCCTCCCGTGAACGAAACTTGTAGACTACCTCCTGTGGACGAAACTTTCACGTTGGGTTTTGGTGGTCGGACGAGTTTTTGTTCCATACCGGAAGGTCATTTTCTGACTTGTGCATTTAATCTGTTGACTACATTGCCAGGTTATTCTCCAATGGTTTTAATCAATTTTTATAATAACAAGGGAGGACGATCTCAAACCCCTGGAATCCCTCGCCTGGACCGCGCCTTGAGTTGTATTTCTGCGATGGGAGATGGTCAACTGCCAATTGTCCTTGTTGGTGATTTTAATTTCCCCAGTGGTTTGCAACTTCAATGGTAGTTGTTGGTTGAATGAAGGCTTACATTTTGTTCACTCACATAAGGGGGGGGGGTTAAATAAGCTTTTAGATACTTACAACCTGGTCTTCACTATAAAGAAATTGGCAAAATCACCATATGTAGCAATTTGTCCATCCTATAAAGGGAGGGGTAGTGGTTTGCTTATCGATTGTATATGTGTATATCTCCTCATTTCTCATTTTAATATCTTTGTCACCCCTTTTAGTAAACCCAATTCATTATTCCTAACCCTGGACATTGCTGTAGGCCAAAAACTACATTAAAGAGGTGCCCTCATGATCTTGTCTATCGGCAGAAGGCAGTACTTAGGTGGACCCTCAGCATCTTCAAATGTCTATTTTTTTCTTCTTGTCTGCATGATGTTACCATTTGTCTGGACAGTGATGTGGGGGAGGTATTAGAAGCATATGAAGGCATGATTCTGAGGGTTTGCAAACTCCTGATGCCAGCACTCACCAGCACTCAGGAGTCACTAATCCCAAAATGGTTTGATAGGGATTGTTCAAGAACTCTGCGCCATTTGAAGGCAGCCTTGAAGCAGTTCCAGAGGGACTGGCAATTGATTAGGAGCTATGTCAAGGCTGTGTAACCTGGGATAGTTGGCTTTTTTAAGGTGGTGTGAATAGGCCTTGTTACTTGCTTGCTTGCTTGCTTTTATGTCATCATATCCCGTGGCAACTTTGGATGGCTCATTTTGAGTGGGGATGGGATAGGTGGTAAAACCACTGGGGCATCTGTTAAAATTGGCACTGAGTGGTTTTCACATTCGATGAAATCTAACAACAAATTATTGCCTTTTACAGAAGCTAGGCCCCCGGCCAGATCTGTTTAAACCTAATATTGAGGTTTATGTCCTGCTATTAACGCAGGTCTTAAATATTTCTGCAAAGGAGGGGTTGCTACCTTCCTGGTATCTGTTGTGATTGTCCCCATATTGAAGAAGGGAGACAAATAAATCCCACAATGCTGTATGCCAAGCTCACCTTTGGATGCCCTTGCTACGGTTTTGGGGAGGGTGGTGTTATATAGGCAGTCTGACTGGGCAGAAGAGAATAATATCTTGAGTGACGTCCAGTATGGATTCGGGGTATGGAGTTGGACTGCAGACCAATGCCTCAACCTCCAGCTATTTAACAATAAATACACTGTGTCTCAACCAGAATCCCTACATCTCACGTTTATGGATTTGAAGTCCATTTTTGATAAGGTGAATTGAGCTAAACGTTGGGCTCTGCTTAGTGAACTGGGGTCGATCCTAGTACTGTGGCATTTTATCTGATATGTACTCAATGACCTCATCCTTAGTGTATTTCTCTCAAAGAGCAGAACATACCTGATCATTTGCAATAAGCTGTGGGTTCGCTGGGGTGCATACATAAACTTTTTTTGTTAACTTTGTATTGGAACTGGTTAGAGTCCGCAATCCTCTTGGTGTTGTCTGGCTGTCCTGAGATAAGGAACAGATTTTTTCCTGTTTTACTATATGCCGACAATGCGGTTCTGATGGCTCTGACTGCACAGGTGCCTGACTTGCTGCTGGCCAAGCATGTGTTTTTTATGGAACTCCTGGACCTCTTGGTTAGTTTTTTAAAGTCCAATGTCTTGGGAGTGGGCCCCAAATCAACCAGCAGTAAGACCTTTAAGGTATCCATCTTTACTGTATCCAAAGTCAATGACGTCCCATATTTGAGAGTTTTATTTGAATCCAAAAATTGTTGGAAGCCACTGGTGGAGGCCAAAAGATCAGAGTCCATAAAAATCATGGGGACAGTTTTTAGCTTTGCACATAGTCTTCATTCAAGGGCACCAAGGGACCGTTTAAAAATATAGCAAGCTAAGTGTATTGCTCTCTACTTGACTCTACTGTCCTCCTGAGACGGAAAGCAGGGAGACGTACTATATGTGTGGTAGCTTTATTTTTTAAAATACTTTGTTATTCTTGCTTTGCGCCATATTTTAATTGTGATCTTAATTGCAGTAGTCTGCACACAGTTTACCCCGCAGACGCCCTTCTCTCAGCCGAGTTAGCTGCTGTGCTGAAGGAGACGTCTGTGTCACAACAGCGGCCATCTTAGGGGAATACAAGTCACAGCGCTCTAGCACTTTAGGCGCCACTATAAAGACAGACAGACATGCCTCCGCGCAGCAGACGTAATCAGCGGGCGCACCTCTGTTGGGCCGAAGTCAAGCCAAAGTCCAGCCCGTCTGCACCCGTCCGCGCTGAGGACGGGCCAGGGGCCAGATACGCTTCTCATGTAATTACCAACAATCAAATGTCCAGGGACTTTATATTATCCTTAAATAAACAGCCTAATGGCTGTCATCAAGCTCTTAATGTTGACACCTGGGTAGGCCCTATTAGTTGCTATGGTTGTAAACAAGTATTGGTACCCCATCAAAATTCAAGAGGGAAAGGGACACCCAAGACCATAAAGGGAGATCTCATAAATGCACAATCTATGTGTAAGAATGCACTACATGTATATGACCTTATAGTAGAAGGGGACCTGGACTGTCTGTTTGTCACCAAGATGTGGCTAATAGAATGGTCTAATCCCGACATTTTACATGCTCTACCCCCAGGTTTCCAAATTCAGAGGTTGGACAGACAAGTACAGCGGGGTGGAGGTTTAGTGATTATTTACCGAGAACATTTAACATGCACAACTACGGAGCTAGTGGACATTAAAGGAGCCGAAAGTCTCGGCTTCTGCATCCAGGCTCACGATTCTTTAAGTTTTTCTGGAGCATTAGTCCACCAGGTCAACCTACTCAATTCTTGGAAAGTGTGGGGAACGTACTGAGCAACCTGACACTCAAGTTCTCCAATTTCACCCTATTGGGAGACCTGAATCTTTATTTGGACAACATTAACGATCCGAGTGTCACTTTTTTCAATGAGGTAATGCAGGTCCCTGGACTAACCATGCACATTTTAGAACCCACCTATAAAGGCATATTTTAGACTGCATTAGTTCCAACTTAGACATGATGATGGTAGAGCCCCCCCTGACTCAAACCTGGTCAGATCACTCAGCCTAAGGGTAGATATTATTGGGGCAACGAAGAATGGGGCACAAAGGGAGGCCCACTCCATGCTGGGGTAAAATCATAGACCCCCCTGATTTTTGTAGTTGGTCAGGGAATACCACCACAGATAACCAGAGGTTTGAGAGATGGATCAATGCAATAGGGAACAAGATGAAACCCTTAGGTGCGAGGCCTAGACCCCATCAGGGGAGGAAATCTGCGCCCTGGTTCTCGAGAACATTAAAAGAAACATTAGGGGAAGTCAGAACTCTAGAACGCAGATGGCTGCGCCATTACGATAGCAATGAACATGAGGTGTGCAAGACGGCTAGGAGGCACTATCATGCTTTGATCAAACGTGCGAAAGTCGACTTTTACACAACCGCAATCGATGCCACAAAAAACAAGCAGAAGGACATTTTTAAGATTGTCAATAGTTTCAGAAACCCTAAATTTCCTTCGACAATATAGCTAACTATTTTGAACAAAAAATATACAATCTTACAAAAGATTTCCCTCAGGTTGACCCGGCTGACCTAGAGTCAAGGGGTACAACCGATTCTAGCACGGCATGTTTAAAAACCTTCACCCCGATTAGCCTGGAGGACACCCGCCAGGCCATATCCCTAATGAAGTCAGGATCCCCATTTGATCCCCGCCCCCCGGTTCTGTTAAAAGCTATAATTGAAGAGGCCAATCCTGCAATAAACTCCATTATCAATTCATCACTTCGATCGGGTGAAATTCCATCTCAATGGAAAGTTGCAGCCGTAAGACTGCTTCAGAAGAAGATATTACAGGAGCCCACGACCCAATCAAATTTGCTCCCTTTTTCGCTCCTTCCAGCCCTTTGCAAACTGGCGGAAACTTGTGTGAACAAGCAGCTCACAGCATTCCTAGAAGGGAATAACACTCTTCACACCAGCCAAGTGGGCTTTAGAGCCCAACATTTGATGGAGTGTGCCCTGCTGTTTACAACAGAGACCATACGAGCTGCTTTGGATCAGGGCAAGAAGGATGTCCTGATCCTTTTAGATCTATCTGCAGCATTCGATACGGTGTTCCATGCTATCCTTTTAGACCACCTGGCCATTGCGGGCTTAGCAGTCCCCGTATTAGAGTGGCTTAAAAACTTCCTGACGCATAGGCGTCAAGCAATTACGTTGGGGCGGTTTTGTTCAGAGGAAAAGGTACTGAAGTCAGGAGTACCGCAGGGATCAAGTTTGAGCCCAACACTTTTTTTAATCTCTACATGGTCCCCCTGATTAAATTAATCTCTTTTTTTGACATTAGCACGATTGCTTACGCTGACGATACGCAGCTAGTCCTTGTCCTGGATAAGGACATGGCTAAGGCGGAACAGACCTTGAAAGACTGCCTATCTGCGACATTCGCTTGGATGACCAATAATCGTCTAAAGTGTAACTCAGCTAATACGGAAATTTTGCCGTTCGGACTAAACAACTCCTTCTCTCCCCAAAAGTGGTGGCCAGAGGACCCGGAAGCCCCGCCGAACCCAATTAGTGCAGCACGAAATTTAGGGATCAAATTTTATGACACCCTATTGTTTAAACAGCAAGCAGGGGCGGTAGCAGGCGCCTACTTTACCATCATAAAGGGCCTAAGGAAATTGTTTGATCTGCTCTCCCTTGCAGTCAGGCGCACGGTCACAGTAGCGTTAATTACATCAAGACTGGACTACTGTAACAGCCTGTATGCAGGGTCAAACAAATCGGCCCTGCACAGACTTCAGATGGTCCAGCATGCGGCCACTAGCTTAGAAAGTCCTTGGTCTCTTCTGCATTGGATGCCCTTCACTGGATCCCTATCCACAAACGCATTTTGTTTAAGATCCTAACTATTACCTATAGGGCCTTTCACATGCAGGGCCCGATGTACCTCCGGAAAAGTTTTGCACAATACCACACTTCTCGAAATCTCAGGTCCGCTACTGCCAACCTGCTTATTGTCCCTAAATTTAGACTTTCAACGAAGGTAGGTAAATCCCTTGCAGTGATTGGCGCAAGGGCATGGAATAAACTACCTTACCAGCTACGTGAGATCACATCCGAAAAAGGGTTCAGGAAATCTCTAAAGACCTGGATATATAGTCTGTCGGATTCAGCATGCAAATTATTGATGTGAATTTTCTTTCTCAGGAGTCACTATAGCTGGGGACATCCTCATCAGCTTAGTTGAGTCATAGAGCCAAGATGCTCCTTGGAGTGATAGTGCGCTATACAAATCCCGTATCATATCATATCCTATCATATCATATCATATCATATCATATCATATCATATCATATCATATCATATTGCATCGCTGCGATATGCTAGCAAGGTTTGGGGGTACACTAAGGTAGATTGGATTCAGACTATGGAGAACTTTCTGTGCATGCTGTACCAGGTCCTCCAGTCCACCCTGGCATTTTCTGTGCATGTAGAATTAGGGTTTGATTATGTCTCGGACCTAGTCACCCTAATCCCACTATTTTGCTGGATAAAGAGCTGCAGTAGGAAGAGATGAAGTTAATTTGGTTGATTCCGGACTACTGTCTGTCTCTAGACCGGGCATTGAGTATTCCATGGTTTGCTCATGTTAAGGCATCCAGAATCCAGTACTTAGGGTTCACATGCTTCTAAAATCTGTACAGAGGTTGAAGCCATACCTGGGCTTTGTTCATTCAATTGCATAATTACATGGCTTCCCTGCATGGGTGGGTTCGTCGGAAGTGATTTAACCTGAGGAAGGGCATCCTGTGGCTGCGACAATGTGTCTCCACAGGACTTGCTTACTTAATAATGTTTTGCTCTTACTTCAGTTGGCTGAGGAACCTTTTTTTGTCTCTTTGCTGCTACCATTGCATTTTAAAGCATTTTAAAGAAGCAAGGCCTGCCTTGTTGTATTTACAGATGCTTCCTATAGTCAAGGTGATTTACTTTTTCATGTGTTACCTGTTTTTTTATAAGTAATTGTATTGCCCACTTTTATTCTTATCTTATGAATATGATTTTATCATTATGGATTTGTATTCTAATATGGTGATTTTATTTACCAAATAAGGATTTATTGAATGTATTTGCTAATGGCTAACAGACACACAACTATCAGGGGAGCTGTCTTACTTAGAATTGTCCTGTCAGTGCCAATTTCCCCAAAAATCCACAACATTCCTTCCCAACAACTTTGTGATAAGATTTTCAGCAAGTGAAGTGCATTAGTTATGTTTTTTCTAAAAGTAGGACTCCTGTTTAAAGCGTGGGTTATGGCAGGTCATATCCCATAGCATAGTGCCCTGAGCATTGCTTTATCAAGGCTGGATGATACCAAAGCTGCGTTTAGAAGGCCTCTTGTCAAAACCCATCAAATAGTACAGAATCCTGTAGTTAGACTCAGTAAATCTGAACATGTTCGATAACTTAGAGATTCCTTCCTCACTAGCATTTTTTAATTTAGGCTGTTCTGCCTGACTATTCACTGTACTCATACTTCATTCTGGGCAGAAAGAAAAAATCTGCCTTTTTCAACCCTCGTATAGGGCTACTTTTTCCCACTTCTGTCTCGTAGACTGTGGCATTGGTAACATTCAACATTGGAAAGAGTGTCAGATTAACATCAAATTGGTCAAGGGTTGTTAGGATCCATTTTTTAGTTCTTAATGAGTGTCAGCCCTACAGAGATTGTGTATCTATTACACAGGCAGACATTTAGTTTAATTTGTTGTTCGTTTTGTATATGTCAGTAAGATTTGGCTGTTAAAACTTTAATCGCCCTCTGAAATATTTTTTGTTGCATCATCAGAAAGGTTAGTCTTGACTCAATATGTACGTGAGCTGCAAGTTCACAAAAGAGCATTCTCTAGTCTGAGCAATGCTACCCTCAATCTCTCGGGTATTCAGACATGTATTTGTTCTTTCAATAATCATATCACATAGCATTTCTTCAAAGAGGAAGGAGCTGCCCGCCCTTTGCACCTCACCTTCTACAACTGGTCATTTATCAGTTCTGTCACATTTGCGGTATCATTGGCTGACCTTTCTAGAACTACATCCTGTCCTGATATTGGGTCCCCCTAAAACCTAGTAAAGTTGTATGGGAAGCCCAAATGAATTGCCACCCACCAGATTTCCTCTTAATATAATATTTTTTTATCCCTGAAATATGAGCTACAGTCCCTGTATGTGCCCAGATGCTAACTGAGATCATCCTTTCCTATCTAACATAACATTTCTTCCTGTGCGGACTCCCACTGAGCCTGGTTTTTTCCATTTTTGGCATGGCCACGTTGTCCTGCCAAACAAGTGGGTTGGAGTTTTTATCGTGAAAAAATTGGGAAACACTGGGTGGTCATAAGTTAGAGGATCCTTGTAGATTGTGGAAGTTTATATCACAGAAATTAAAGGAAAATTCACAAATGTAGGCACAGTTTGTAGGGCATTGTGTGTAAGCAAACATCATGAGTTCCATGTGTGGAAAACACTCATGTCTCTCTTCTGTGATTAGTTTTCAGAAATGTCTGGCATTGGTAGGATTCCCTGGGTTACTACTGAACCTGGGCCCATAAACTGTAGCCATCCAATAGTTGCAAGCAGGGCAATTGGCCTCCATCGAGTGTGACCATCTGGATGCTAGTGCCCCTATCGGTAGGGAGCCATGCCTCAGTTGGGTATACAGTTTGCTTGCGAAAGGGGGCTGTACCAAGTCCAATAACACCTCCGTCCTGGGGCTAACTTTCGTCAATAAAAACTCTGTGGACAGCCTTCCCAAGGCGGTCGAGCAGTGTAGGGTTTTAAGATTGTGTGACCTTACAGCCACCACTATTTGGGAACAAAGGGGCAGTGTGCTAAGACAAGGTCCATCTTTATCAGGAGACTTGGGGGAATAATGGATTGTACAAAATGTGTGGATCACCACAGACTCGTGTGTTTTTAACCAACATTCGAGGTTTGTAGTGGATTTGGGGAAAGAAAACCCCTGAAGGACGGATTTGGGCTTGACTAGATTCCCGAAGAGCTGATTATGGAAGAGATGATAGTGACAAAGTAAAGGTAATGCAGGCAGATAAGAAGACCAAGCTCAGCAGTAGTAGCTACCCAATTCAGAGAGGTAGCCAGGGTTTTACTGCAGAAGCGACCCAGCTAGGTCTGGGTGAGGCTTGCAGGCCACAAGGTGAGTTAGCGCTCAGTCTCAGCAACTCACCCTGGTCCCTCTCTCAGACAAAGCACCATCGTTGTTTTCTACCTGGCTTAGGCACAGGGTCCGTTACAACCACAACAAATGTGCAATAATGTGACAATATTCACCAAATAATGCTCCGGAGAATTTGTTAAAAATAAATAAACAGGACATTGTAGTAGGGGTCTGGCCCCGGCTGGTCCCTCCTCAGAGCCCTTTGCCAGGCTCTTCTCTGAAATCTCATTCAGACCCTCAATCATCAATCACCCAGACACAGGAGCCAGACGAGGGCTGGTCAGGCATACTGTGCTTCCACATCTGGCACGCATCTGGCCTTCGCCCACTTAGATAAGCTGCACTGCTTTAATGACTGTGCGGCACACACACATATATCACGTACTTGCTGCACTGGCCTCTATTGTTTTATAACTTGTTATATAGCGTATATAGCCTATAATAACTCAAATATTCAGAAGCTCCAGGCCCCGCCACGAACCTGAGCAGCAAGAGCAAGAACCGGCTCACACATATATAGATGTATACACACTTTGCTATTACTTGATATCACTCAGATGAGGCAGTGATAGATGTTTGAGCTCAGGCATTGTGGGTACCAAATAAGGCAGACGGAAGTAGAATGAGGGAGATAACTTTGAATAATTAAATATAGCAATAGCGTGATTAATGACCTAACCAGTAAAATCAACAAAAAGCATGGAACTACTCATCTCCTTTAAAGGAGATGAAACTGTGAAAAAAATTGAAAATTAGTAAATTAATGATGTAAAAGAGCTTTGTTAAATCAGGAATAAATTCCATATTGAGATGCTCCAAAATACAAAACAGAGCCTGGTCTATGAAAAATCTAGAGGACATGATGTATATATACCTAATTGTTTCCCCTTCACTAGCAAAAAGTACTTCATCTGCAAAATAAATCATTGAGTTTACTCCAAAAGTAATAAAGATTACAAATGGCAACTCACTACTTTCTTTCGAACTCTTACTGTAACCCAAAGAAGATATACACAACTCAATTACTAGGATTCCACAGCCTGTAGTGGTCCTGCCGAACGCTTGTTTAACTGGATCACAAAAATGCACAACTAACTTAACCAGTGTTTTACTATTAGCCTAATTATTGAAAAAAATACAATAATTTGCAGAAATTGTGTGTATACTGGTAGAAGAGATACAAATTAGTAAGGCACATCTCCATCTGAACAGGGAAAATAATAATCTTACCACATCTACAACAGACATTAAGAAATTATCACAAAAAATATGCCCTCAATGAAATACTTAAGTGCAACAACCACAAAACAAACACATTATAACAGTTGATATGGATCATAATCAGGATCCCTGTGGTAACAATGACTGTGAAAGTCCTAAGTCCGTGGACCTGGTAACTGTCATTAATGCACCAGAATTGCCTGATGAAATGTGTATTCTAATAAAAGTATGATGTCAAATTGTATAATGGAATATATCATTTTAAAGAATAAATGGAAAAAAATCAGAAAACATAATGAAAAGAACGAGAAAATTGAAAAGCCAAACAAACTAAAAGAGTCAACTGAGAAATGATTTCTAACATTTAAGCAATCAAGAAGATCTGAAACAAATACAAATCAGCATAACAATATAACTTTTTCTGATAATGGAGAGCAGTTGTTAATATTAAAATCTTTCCTTAGAAGTTTCAACAAAGATAAATAATACATGGTTTGTTCTCTAACCAAAACCTAAATGGAGGTTATTGCAACTCAGCAGTTTCCCAGCAAATCTACACAAAATAAAGCATGCAACATATTAATTCAAATATAATAAGCTCAAAAGTTGATACCCATATACCAAGTAACACCTACAGCTCTATTAAAGGTCATGAAATTACCAGGAGTTACAGCAAGATCCAACCTCACAGAAACAGCAAATATCTGATCAAGCCAGTTTAACCTGGCCTGCTATGGATAGTGACCCCCATTAGAAACATCTAGTCTCCAGCCTTTAGTAGAAGCAATGTAAAAATGGCCAATCTCATATGAGAGCTGTCACACTAGTGCAACACAAACTATCATTAAAGAAGACAGACTTGTAAATAATTGTACTTTCATTGGAAACAAACTTTTAAAAGATGTTGATTTAGTGCAAAAGCTCATGCATATGGAGGGGTCTCAAAGGGAAAACACGAAAACAGTATTTCAACTCCTTTGTAAATCATGTGGTAACAATGATATCTTAAATAGATCTAATATCTTGAAACTATTGGCAGCACAGGAAGATATAAAACATCTGCCACCCTCATATATAGATGCTATAGAATTTAGGAGCGGTAATCTGTATGAGGCCACACTAGTAACCGGGGTATCATCCAAAATGACAGCTCTGATTATATCAAAATGTAACCTTTATTTCTCCGAATGGGATATCATAGTATCAGAGGTGCTGAAAGACAAATATCCAACTGTGTTATTAAATTCTAAACAAACATATTCATCAATAAAGACGAAGATACAAACAGAGAAAGGACAGGTAAACACTCTCTCTCTAATGAGGAATGCTAAAAGGGCAGGTGACGACAACTATACACCCTTAAGTATATGAGTAAACCAAGTTGAAAAATGAACCTGTCGACTGCCTACTAGAATACATTATAATGTAGAAGACTGGGATTTTCTTGCCCTTACTCTCAATCGAAACAAAACAGATTGCCATGATCAAATATATTACCCTAGACTTAATCAAAAGGATTGTACTTGTTATTGAAACAACATGTCACAAAAGAATCAATGATTTTGGGAACAAAAACTAGCAAATATGGAAATAAATCAAGAGAAACAAGTGGACAATGCCCCTAAGTATACGTAAACACTTTCATGGAACATTGAAGGCAAAAGAAAGCTACTTTTAGATCCTGATCTTGGAAAGCACATAATGAGCTTTGAAGTTAAATGCTTAAAAGGGACGTGGAATTACAGGAACAACCATTAGGAGCATTTGTTTACATTTTTAAACATGAACAAAAAGCAAAGAAACATGGTCACCTGAACGGGGGATTGTTTATATATGTATTACTTAATAACAACTCTTCTCATACCTGTCTTCCAAATACCAGTCTTCCATCTAATGCAACATTCATCCAAGAAATAGTAATAAGTAATTGGAATTATGGAAAAAAAAACTCAGGTTTTATTATATTTGTTAACATATACATACATACAAGCTCAGTTCAAATATATAGGAACATAACATTGATACAATTTTTTTTAATGGCATTGGAAATTTCACACAAGGGTATCTCATATGTAGTTACAGGTGACTTCAATCTCAACCTGGCAAATTTCCAGGGTAGAAGCAGAAATCTAAAAAGATTAATAAATTAATAAATTACATCACAAACTCTGGAGGCCCTTGGGCTCTGGGCATTTTGATGGGCACACCCATGGAGATTTTCTAATAAGACCAACAAGAAAATCCATAAAAAAAGATACGGTCTTAGATGACACATTGATTTCACTTAAGTTTTCTGGGCAAACCACTTAATGTTTCTGTGCCTAATAAGAATGAATGTATCCATCTGTAATGAAACTGTCCTCATGTAAAGCACTCTGATATCCTCAGGTCTAGTTTGTGCTATATAAAACTAAAAAAAGAATCACATCAAAATTCTTACAAGACTTGAAAGCAAAAGAGATATGGTACTTGGCACTTCCTCGCAACAACTTTAAAAAAGTAAAAAGAAGACGCGCCAGGACAACCAATGAAAATTTTTGGGAATTACACCCTCAGAAATATTTTAAAACACTACTTAGATAATTTTATAAAAAACTCCGTTTACGATTTTGTTTAGGTCAAACACTAGAATATATTTCCAAATGGCAAATAAAATCAAAGAACACTAAGTGCAGGCTGTTCCAATTACATGAAGAAAGCAGATTTTAATGGTCGGTCCGATTTTACTAACTGAACGAACATTTTTACTGAAGAAAATATTTTACTTACTTTTTAACTAACTTATAAATATTTTACCTTAAACGGATCCGCAAAATTAAAATGCCATTTATTCTTAGAAGTCAGTGTTTTACACATTCAATGAACTTGTCATTTTAATGATCCAGCTGTGTAAATTATTATGGTTTTTACTGGAATAATATATACTTTAACCTTGGTGAGAGAAACACAAGTCATTCCAGTCTGGACTCCCAGATGTTTAGTTGTAGGAAATGCATGGGTTTGGAAGGTTTCCCTAATGTCTGAGCTAACCTCAACTTCAGAGGTGTACAAATAACTACTTTTCCTAAGCACACTATTGCGTGTACATTTCAGGTTTCCTTTCTACCCATTTTTACTTTCTTTATTTTACCACATGCATTGCTATAGAGTCAATACAAAATGACAAATCATTTTAGGGTGCTGCTCATTTATTGGCTCTGGGTTTCACATTTGGTTTGGGGAATCTATAAACCCTATATATCGATTAATCCAGAGGAGTGTTTTGGACATAACAGACAAATGTAAATTGACCATTGTGACAATAAGTTACAGATGGTCTGAGGAAATAGAAATTTTTAGGTAGCTAATGTGTCCCCCACTCACACCCTATCCAAACACACGTGTCCCCTGTATGTCATGTAATTCCTTTTCTGTGCCTGCTAGAAAGACGCATATGCATTTGCGTCCAACGTTAACATGTCAGTTATACAGTTCCCCAAGAATATCACGTTAATTAGGCTCCTAGGCCTATGGTGCCAACGTCTTTACATGGTACACTTTTGAGTAAAGCACACGTTTTCTCCATGTTTTCTGGCCCAGTCGAGCCAGACCCTTAATCGAGGCTCCGTGTTCTTTTCCTGTCTCTGGAAGCTGCAGTTTAGGTATGCATCCCTGACCTCTGCCTTACTTCCTGCTCAGCCTCGGCTCGGCCTGGTCTGCTTGCAAAGACAATGTTTTACCTACAAGTTATCTGCTCAGCCTCCTCGAAACCACATTTCAGTCTAGTGAAATAGGTAAACATATTCACGGCTGCAGAGCAAAGGGCCCTGGGCAGAGAAAAGGGCCCTGCCTTCCTGTCTCCATGCAAGTAATTTACTGCTCCCGTTACCATGGTAGGCCCATGGCCCCCGCACTTCACATGAAGATCCATATGCACGCACTAGCATTCAGTGATGAACGGCCTCTGCCCGAGAGACCTTTTACTTCAGACACTACATCCTCCAAACATAAGATATCAGATATGTTTTAAGTGCAAGTCGTTCTGACATCCCAGACATTAGTCTCCTCTACTAGTGCTAAAGTCAAAGCCCCCAGCTCTCCCCAGTTACACGTCATGCTCAGTTGCGCGCGCATGTATGCCACAAGTTTCTGCTGATTCTGCAAACTTTCTTGTGACGTTTCTCTGACATGTCAAGTACACGCCCATGTGTACGCCTTCTTACACGCCTCCTGTTATGCACATGTGTTCTTATCTCTCTCTTTTCACCTGTTACGCCTACTGTATTCATTTCAATTATACTGTTTTACTATATATAATGTGTGATGTTAATAAAATGTTGAATGTCCCTTCCTGAACCTTAGTGGTGATGGAACCCGATGTCCCATGCCTCGAGGCATTTCATTAAAGCCCGTATGACTCAGAGACCACGGACTCTGCCTCTCATTTGATTGAGCTATCCTTATTGTCATTTAATGTAATAAAAAATTGTACGGTAAAATTATTTACCACATAATTCTGGCGCCCGAATAGGGACCCCCCCTTCCCCACTCGCCGGCGATGTAACGCAGGCCCCTGACCCCTTCTACAGCTGCGACGGATCCAGTGCACACCTGCGGGTTTTCCTGCTATCTCCCTCGGGCCCACGGAGGAGACGGAGACTGCGGTCCGGCATCCAGACGAGGCGGTGAGGAATGCGGAGGATCCCGACCAGAGCCCCTAGTCAAGAGAGCAAGGTCAGAGGTATCCGGAGGCCCACCTGTTCCGAAGCGCATGCGTAGTAGCAGCCAGACGTCGTAGCAGTCCAGTCCAGTCCAGTTTCCGAGGCCTTCAGTTTTTGCTTCCCGGTGAGTACCGTTGTTGGGAACGCATCTAGACGGGTTCATTAATTTGGGTCTGGGTACACAGATCCGGTCCAGTTCAGACGTGTTCACTTAAGTGAATACGGTAAAGACGTGTCTCTTTATGGGACCGGTATTGTCTGTACTGTTTAGCAGTGCATCGAGTGATTCAGTATTCTAGTATTGTATCTCGAGATTTCAGTATTCATGTTTTTCTATGTACCAGGTAATACCAGTCTGAAATGTTTTAATGTGTTTAATGTCGTGGTATGAATGATTGTTTGCTATTCATTACTGTGTTTATTGTGTTCACGTTCAAGTTAGTTCAAAAATGCCTCTGTTCTCGAAATTATGTCAGATAGGAACTAGGAAAGGGTTACTCGAAGAAGCAGTTCCCGTCCCGCCTAGGGACACTCCAGGACATTTTATGTACCACAAACATGGCTTAGATGCCATACTGTACTTAGATTTGTGGGTAGGGTACACAAAAGATCTGGAAGAGAAATATGGATGGCCTGTCTCAGGGACATGGGATGCTGATTGCATCATGAGAGTAGAAGAATCATTATGGAAAAAGAAAGCCAGACAATCACAGAAAGATGCCATAGAATTATGGCGTAAAGAAGCGCATAGAAGAACAGAGAAAGAAATCAGGAAAGCAGAGAGAAGTAGAGAGGAATCCGAAAAAGCTAGAGAGAAAGAGTTACTAGAAGAAGGAGAACGAGTCAGAATAGAAAAACAAGATAGACAAAGAAATGCCCTTATTACAGGCATGTATCCTGTTCTCGCCGAGGGCCTGCCCAAGGCGACCCCGGAAGTACCCCGTAACTTGCCACCACCATTGGTCCCGACTAAATTATGTCATAAACAGACCACAGCGGACATTTTCCTTTCCTCTTATTTAGATGATGTAGCTCCAGAGTATACCAATGTACGTGTACCTGTACCACCTGCTGATAATGTTCCTGTTAATACTGTTCCACAACAGCCTGTTCAGGATGACACGACCCCTCCCACTGTCCCACCTGCTACTGTTCCTCCTGCCACTGGTCCTAACAATCGTTTTACGCCAGCAACACATGGCCAACTTACATTACCTGCACCTATTACTACTTCACCTACTCGACCAGTTCCATTACTACCACCGATAGCACAGTTAGTCGATGGTTACGCTTCCACTTCAGGAGGCGCAGTAGGAGGTCAACCTGTCACCCCACCTCAAGTAAAACGAATGACACTTAGAGAAATAGCATTACAACGTACCCCAAAAGCGGCGTCATTCTCAACCCTTAGACAGTACCTTACAGATTGCAGATATGATCCAGTACCAGGCGAAGACGAGATGATGCTATTCTCAATACGTTTACGACGAGTTACAAACTATCTGTTTCTTCTACCACATATGAAACAACATTTAGATAACATATATAATTTCATTAGAACAGGGGAGAGACCAGAATGCATTCACGAGGCCATGGCACACAATAAGGTTGAGACACAGAGAATGATCTTACAGTTTTTGATAACTTGTTTGATAAGGGAACGAGATCGACCAGGTACAAGCCAAGAAGAGATGGACATCCTGATTAATTGGAGTAACAATATAGCTGATGGTAAACATAATAAACAGAGTTGTGTAGAAACCATGTACAGAAAGATTCGTAAAGAAATTGTAGTAATACACGAAAAAGAGAAAGCAGCTAGGGAAGCCGAAAAAGAGGACGATGAAATCACAGAGGATGAAGATATAGATGATACAGAAGCAGACACAGGTAGAATAGCGTACGTAGGTAGAGCAAGACCTTTTGACAGACCCATACGCCCAGAAAGCAAGAAACGTTTTCTTTCTCCTATACCAGAACAATGTTCTCTTGAACATTTATTTCAAGACACTGATAAAGTACTAAAACAACGAATAGGTTACAGTGAACTTAGTACCATGCGTGAACAAGAACTAGCCCGATCAGCAGTACAATGGGCTGGAAATAACAGCGTATATAAAGATGATTCAGTAGCGCAAACATTTTTGACTCTTTCCCCAGATGAACAGCGACTAGCTGGTATGTACATGATCCAGCATCTCATTACACTATATGAGAGTCAGTATTCTGATCCAGGTCCCTTATATAATATATTGGAAGAATTACTCCTAAAAAGATGGAGAGGCCTAGGTACTGATTTAATTAACATCATTTTAGAACAACGCCATAAATACAGAAATTTCCTGACTCCACATTTCGTTCCTGTTCCACCCCCAGTAAGACAACCATTTTACATAGACAGACAGAATCCCTTACGAGAAGTTCATCCCGTCCAGACCCCAGGGGGTGAGCTTCAACGAGTATTCGTATACATACCCTTGACTAAAATGGAACTATTGGAAATGAAGGAATTAGTGCCCTGTCATGATAAAGATCCAGAAGGGTTCCACCGTGAGTTAAAAGACATGCTACTCATGGGGGATTATACGTATTACGATATTATTAAAATGTTAAAGGTATTGTTGCCTGCCGGCATTTACGAAAAACTCAAAGAAAAAGAATGGGAGGTGGGAGATACAAAGATTAGTTGGACTGAATTAGAAGACGAAGAAAATAGACGAGTCCCAGGTACTGGTCTCGGGGACAAAGCAATAAAAAAGGAAGACTGGGATGCAATCTCAGCCTGCAAACAGAAACAAGACGAAGACACTAGTGATTTTTATTCTAGATTCGAGAAATGTTTCATTATTAATAGCGGCCTGATAACAAGTAGTGAATCATACCCACATCTTTTTGTGACCTAATTAGTCGAGAATTCCTTACCACAAGTTAAAAATAGAGTACTGAAAGTTGAGAGTACATGGCAAGCAAACACCCCTTCTCAAATGCTACAACTGCTACAGTACCACCAGAACCGAATTAGAGAGGAACATGATCATGAACAGAGACGTATGAAAGACACGAAAATCAAAGTACTAGTTGCTCAGTCTGTTCCAGCTGACGGTCAGAAAAAGGGTACAGCACCGCCAGGTCATTCTGCAGCTCCCGTTAAAGGGAATTGCAACAATTGTAAACAGCCAGGTCACTATATCAACAAATGTACCGTTCTGAAATATAATATTGCCACAGGCAGGACGGAAGAAAGACCGCGTCCTCCTCGACAAGAACATGTTCCACAGAATATTACACACAACACGCTACCTCCACAGAATACACAACAGACAGTAGCTGTGCCCCAACCCCAACCTATCGCTGCCACACAACATGTCACACAGCAAATGTACCAGTACGCACAGTCAGATTACCCTGATTATCAACAGTACTCATGAAACAGCCTAGAGAGGGAGGTTGGCTTGCCTCTTATTGAGGTTCCTGTAGATCAAGAGGGTCCCTATGTACATAGTCAGGTCTTAGGGAAAGACAGAAAATTTTTGATTGACACAGGGGCGAGCAGAACTACCATCAGTCATGACGAGGTTCCAGGGGCACCCCTCTCAGGCTCACAGAATGTTTCCCTGGGTTTTTCAGGAAAGCCTATTGTTAACAAAGTGTCAAAGCCAGTTTCCCTAGAAGTTGGTCCATTGTCCCGTACTACAGACTTTTTACTTACAAAAGCATGTCCTGAAAATCTGCTTGGTATTAAAACGTTGAAAGCTTTAGGAGCAGTGATATGTTGTTCTCCGGAAGGAGTGAGATTGTTTTTACGTGATTTCAAAGGTCATTATGTGTTGAGAGATTTTGATCCAAGATTGCAAAATGTACCACAGCATTTATGGGCACAAGGTACGACTGATGTAGGTTGTATGCACATTACACCTTATCGTGTTACACTCAAGCAAGGAGTTGTACTACCCAGAATCCGACAATATAAATTGCCACCCGAGGCTGTAGCAGCCTTACTGAAAAGTATTGACGAACTGATTGCCCAAGGAGTAGTTATAGAAACTGACTCCAATGTATGTAATTCTCCAATCATTCCGATTCTTAAATGAACTGACCCAAATGCACCACCAGTCTACCGATTGGTGATTGACCTTCATGAAATAAATAAATGCATCATTCCTCAGTACCCAGTAGTGCCAGACATCTCTTCCTTATTGACTGCTATTGATTCCGAAGCTGCGTTCTTTACTGTAAACGACCTCAAGAATGCCTTCTTTAGTGTCCCCATTCATCCTGAAAGCCAGTATCTCTTCGGATTCTCTTTAAATGGCCGAAGCTTCAAATTTGCACGTGCACCTCAAGGGTTCACGGAAAGTCCTAGTATTTACAGTCAAGCCCTGAAACGACAACTAGATGGTATTCACATGCCTACTGACACTGCTCTGCTGCAATACGTTGTATTTCTTGGCCGAAAAGGGGCATAAAGTGTCCCCTTCGAAGCTACAATTCTGTGCCCAGCAAGTGGTATACCTTGGGCACTTGCTGTCCAAGTGGGGGAGACAGTTGACACCAGACCGTATCCAGTTAATTGCACATCTGCCACAACCCAAGACACAAAAGGAGGTACGGGCCTTCATTGGCCTCACTTCTTACTGCAGACAATGGATCCCTCAGTATGCATATCTAGCCAAGCCACTCATACAGTTGACAACACAGGAGGCAGCGACTTCGACTGTCCTCCCTTGGACTCAGGAACACACACAAGCTTTTGAAGAATTGAAGAAAGCCTTATGTCAAGCACCTGTTTTAGCGACACCATGTTACAGCAAATCTTTTATACTTTTTGTCACAGAACGCGATGGCACAGCATTATCTGTGCTCACACAAGATCAAGCAGGACACCACAAGCCTTGTGCTTATTTTTTTAGTACATTGGATCCAGTGGCCCAGGCGCTGCCTGCGTGCCTTAAATCAGTTGCAGCAACAGCCCTAGCAATCAGACAAAGCGACTCAATAGTGTTAGGACATCCCCTGACAGTACAAGTTCCACACTCCGTGGAAGTTCTTTTGAACCGAACTCAGACACAACACTTGCCCATAGCAAGACTGACAGGATATGAATTGACATTATTTCAGCCACACATAGAGATCAGACGTTGCAATACATTAAACCCTGCCACATTGTTACCCTTGAGCACAATTGACCCGACACCACATGACTGCGTGGAAGTCATCAATACAGTAACGAAACCCAGACAAGACTTGACAGACATTGCATTTCCCGACCCAGACCTGACACTTTATGTGGATGGTTCATGTATGAGAACAAGCACAGGAGAGTTAGTGGCCGCCTATGCAGTGACCACTGACACTGAAGTCATTGAAACACATCGTATTGACACATTGTCTGCCCAAGCAGCAGAACTCATTGCTCTGACCCAAGCCTGCATCCGAGCCAAGAACCTGAAAGTAAACATATATACAGATTCACAGTACGTATTCGGAGTTGTTCACGACTTCGGCATCCTCTGGCAAGAGAGAGGTTTTTTAACTTCTCATGGCGCCAAGATACAGCATGGTCCCCTCATTCAAGTTCTATTAGAAGCGATACACTTACCTGCCTCCATTGCTATCATGAAGTGCAAGGCACATACGAAAGTCACTGACGCCATTTCCTAGGGTAACGACCTGGCAGATCGAACAGCTAAACTCACAGCTCAGACTCAAACAGACACTCCGACAGACACGACAAAGACTGAAATATCATCACAGACACATTGTATGACAGTGAAGGATCCCACTCTAGATGTACTCGACATACAGACACATGCCACTCCAGATGAAATCAAGAAATGGACTGAACAAGGAGGGATCCAGACAGATCAGGGATGGATGACGAAGGGAAGAGCCACATGGTTCCTCCCCGACTCTATGGTTCAAGTTATCATTAATACGGCACATAGTCCAGCACACTTAGGAGAAAAAGCCATGTTAGACAGCATTCAAAACCTCTGGTTCAACAAGCATTTACGTGCAGCAGCAAAACAGAAAGTGCGTACCTGTATGATCTGTTGTCAGTTCAATCCAGGCAAAGGCATTCCCGTGGAACAAGGTGGATTCCATCCTCCTGACCATCCTTTTGAAGTCCTCCAGATGGATTATATCCAGGTGGACCGATGTAGAGGATTCAAATATGTCCTCGTAGTTGTATGTGCCCTTTCCAGATGGACAGAAGCATATCCAGTCCCAGATTACACTGCTGCAACCACTGCTAAGCAGTTGGTTTGTGAATTCTTTCCGAGATACGGTTTGCCCCGTGTCGTGTACTCAGATAATGGACAGCCATTCTCGTCCGAACTTATGAAACAGGTATCACTCCTGTTAGGTTACCAGTGGAAGTTTCACTGTGTCCGACACCCCGAAGCAGCTGGTCTAGTCGAACGTCACAACCAAACTCTGAAAACACGATTAGCAAAGGTCTGTGCAGAAAAAGGTGTAGATTGGATAGTAGCATTGCCAGTTGCCCTCTTCTATATGCGCATGGTAGCTCATTCCAGAACCGGACTATCTCCCTATGAGGTAGTCTTTGGCCGACCTCCCAATATGTGGGGAACGCCTATGCCTCGTAAAATCACAGATGTCGACAGTAATATGCTGACAGATTACCTAGCTTCCTTGATGTCTGCACTACTATCTTGTCGTTCACAGGTTGCGGCTGCCTTCCTGGACAACACCCAAGTAAAACCGCATGAAATCGTTCCAGGAAACTATGTCTACGTCTGCAACTTCGATCGCATAAGCGCCCTGGAGCCAAGGTGGAAGCAGCCAAAGCTGGTGTTGATGACCACGAGGACCGCAGTGAAACTGGAAGGTCGCAAGGGGTGGCTCCACTCTAGCCACGTGAAGCGGTTTTATGGATTGTGTCCAGAGACTGTTATCAAAGACTGCCCCGTTTCAGACACTGACTCTAAACTCCCCCTGTTAGAGAAAACTCTGCAGCAGGAGTACCGAGCCAAATTGAGGTCTAGTAAGTCAGACAGCATTTAATTGTTTAAGTCCCCCTCGGGTGAAGCGGTTAGACAGGTTTCTGACATGAATAAGATAGACCCAAGTAGTCAGAGAGATAGCCGAATCGAAAAGAGAGAACAATATTGCAAACACTTGCATAGTAGATGCATCATAACGTTAATTTTCATGTTTATTCTGAGCATTTCGATTATATGTATAAGTTTCATGTTACATGAATTCTTTCCTTATTTTGGTTCACATGCGCATAATTCCTCTAATGACTCTGTAGAGCATACTTTCAGTGACCTGCCCCCTCATGAATTATCCTATTGATTAGCAATGCGCAACAATACATTCATTTGTATGTTACACCACACTCACCAGACCAATAATGCCACCAATTGCTGGGTATGTGGCCGACTCCCACCTTATCAGAAATACAAGGGAGCTCTGCCTCTCTTTCCCTACCCGTTTACACATAATGGTTCATGTGGAGCATGGTTTGCTTTAATGTCTTCTTTAGACAGTAAGTCCAAAGTTTCCCAAGGCAATTGGATATGGGGGAACCTGAATACAGTCATGAATAAAGCATGTTTCCCAGACGCAGACGGTCTTCCCCAAAGGAGAGGGACCGACATAGAAAATGAAGTGTATGAATTAGGTAACTTTTCCCTCAATCTTATGATCCTGAACGTCCAGTCCGAGACTAATTCGAACTTGCCGTTTATAACAGTTTTGCCAGTGAAAGGCGAATTATGCGTTAGAAAGAATGGTTCAGTACATTTAGGACACAGTTATTGTAATACTGTGGTCGAGTTCAGCGATAAAGGAAAGTCTACTTTCAAAGCCTCTCGCCATTCTTATTTTATTTGTGGTCACACCGCTTATGTACATCTGCCCCCTGATTGGGATGGGACGTGTTATATTGCGTTCCTATTACCACCTGTTTTCCTAGCCCCACCTGATTATCATCGAAATTCACACCTTGTGCATGTAAGACATAGAAGGGAGATCAAGTCCCCAATTGTCGATCAGACTGAGACAACGTGGGAACAATATACAGATTTCAATAAAGGATTCTTTTTCTTTGTAGGTCCTGTCCAAAACAGTAAATTGATACGCAAATTAACTAGAACACTGGAAGCGGTAGTGAATGAAACTACTTCTGCTTTAGGTAACCTGACTGAAGAGCAGTCTGCTATGAGACTTGTTGTTCTTCAAAATCGTCTTGTCCTTGACATCATCCTGGCCGATAGGGGCGGGGCTTGTAGAGTGATCGGATCCAGTTGTTGCGTGTTTATTCCTAATAACGCGCCATCCGTGTATGAGACCATAACACGGCTTCACGAAATTGCTCACCTGATACACCAGAATCCAAGCACCTGGACTAGGTCCGGTTGGCTCTGGAGTGTGATGTCTGCCTGGGGATGGAAATTACTATCATTCCTAGGAATAATACTGCTCATCCTATTCAGTTGTTGTCTCTGTCTGCAATGTGGGCCAGCGATTTGCGGCTTGTGCGCCACAGCTTGTTTTCCCAGTCCAAGTTCCCGTTCCCGAATGATAAAAGATGAACAAATGATGTAGTATGAACAGATAGATGGTCTCATGAAAATAGATATATCCTAATGGGTGGAGTAGGGGCCAAGGAGGGAATGAGGAAATAGAATTTTTTAGGTAGCTAATGTGTCCCCCACTCGCACCCTATCCAAACACACGTGTCCCCTGTATGTCATGTAATTCCTTTTCTGTGCCTGCTAGAAAGACGCATATGCATTTGCGTCCAACGTTAACATGTCAGTTATACAGTTCCCCAAGAATATCACGTTAATTAGGCTCCTAGGCCTATGGTGCCAACGTCTTTACATGGTACACTTTTGAGTAAAGCACACGTTTTCTCCATGTTTTCTGGCCCAGTCGAGCCAGACCCTTAATCGAGGCTCCAAGTTCTTTTCCTGTCTCTGGAAGCTGCAGTTTAGCTATGCATCCCTGACCTCTGCCTTACTTCCTGCTCAGATGAGCGGTGCCCGGCTCGGCCTGGTCTGCTTGCCAAGACGATGTTTTACCTACAAGTTATCTGCTCAGCCTCCTCGAAAACACATTCCAGTCTAGTGAAATAGGTAAACTTATTCACGGCTGCAGAGCAAAGGGCCCTGCCTTCCTGTCTCCATGCAAGTAATTTACTGCTCCTGTTACCATGGTAGGCCCATGGCCCCCGCACTTCACATGAAGATCCATATGCACGCACTAGCATTCAGTGATGAACGGCCTCTGCCCGAGAGACCTTTTACTTCAGACACTACATCCTCCAAACATAAGATATCAGATATGTTTTAAGTGCAGGTCGTTCTGACATCCCAGACATTAGTCTCCTCTATTAGTGCTAAAGTCAAAGCCCCCAGCTCTCCCCAGTTACACGTCATGCTCAGTTGTGCGCGCATGTATGCCACAAGTTTCTGCTGATTCTGCAAACTTTCTCTGAAGTATCCACCCACATGTGACGTTTCTTGTGACGTTTCTCTGACATGTCAAGTACACGCCCATGTGTACGCCTTCTTACACGCCTCCTGTTACGCACATGTGTTCTTATCTCTCTCTTTTCACCTGTTACGACTACTGTATTCATTTCAATTATACTGTTTTACTATATATAATGTGTGATGTTAATAAAATGTTGAATGTCCCTTCCTGAACCTTAGTGGTGATGGAACCCGATGTCCCATGCCTCGAAGCATTTCATTAAAGCCCGTATGACTCAGATACCACGGACTCTGCCTCTCATTGATTGATTGAGCTATCCTTATTGTCATTTAATGTAATCAAAAATTGTACGGTAAAATTATTTACCACAGGTCCATGGGATTTCCACATGTTTTTTCACAAAATGCAAGTAGGCTGAAACCACACAAATCAGAAAAAATTGACACACTACTTGAAAAATTCAATAACTGGTAAAAAATTGTGATTTTGATGGAAAGATTGTCTTCCACGCACAGCAAGACTTTCATTTATGCAATTTTTTGAAAAAACAAAATACATGGCTCTTTGTGCAGCACTTTTTCATTTTTTTTAAAAAAAGGCAAAATGTTGCTTTATTTTGGCTATTTTCTCAATACACTCCAGAAGCCTTCACAATCCCCAGAATGTTGTAAAAAAGGTCCCAAATTTGGTGTGGATACCTTTGGTGAGGGAAAAGTTATAATGCTGTATGAACGAAGTTCCTCAGATAGCATTCTAGGGAGAAAAGTCTTAGCTAAAGATGTGATGCACGGTCCTCTTACTTATTAATTGCTTGTGAGTGTAAGAAACTGCTGTAATAATTTGGATGATGGAGATTCTCTTTAAGTAAGACAACCACTAACCTGTTGTGCCTAGTCAACTTTCAAATATTTAAAACTTGAGCTTAGACAGGCTTAACTAGGAGAAAATGTGCAAAGCATTTAGAAGTAACAAAACACTTAAAATGTAAAAAACACAACACAATACAAATCTGACTTCAATTCATAAAATTAATTATAAAAACAGGGGATAAATGACAATAAAATGACAAAAACCAAATGCAAATGAAAATTCACCAAAGAAAAGTAAATCACTAATGATAATCTATGGTTGTAGTTGACTGATACCTAAGTGTGATTTCAGTATTACCACAAGTAATGTAGGTCGGATATAAAATAGGTTGGTTCAGGTAAGAGATTTTACCTTGAGACTTAGGGGCTCATTAGTAAAGTCCACCCGCCATAGCCCAGCAAATGGGACTGCCTGCAATGCATGCAGCGGTCCCGCAACTACCATTAGGATGCCCTTGCCACCCTGGCGGGCTCATCACACATTTTTGACATTGATGCAGCTGGTGTAGAAAGCAATGGCTCCTTCAATGCAAAAAATGCAAGTTGTGCATTTCAATGCACAAAGTGTCAGGTACCGCAAGGTGCCTGCCACGTTGTATATTGAAATGCAGGGGGGTACCATAGGTACCCCCCATGTGTACCCCCACTCCGCAGAATCCCTGGGGACCCGCTATAGGCCCCCGATTTTGAAGACTGCATGCATTTCCGTGGCAGCAAGGCAAAAGCCTGCATGTATCTCAATATGGATGGTGGTGTCTACCAGACACTGCCACAATATTAACAGCTTTTTTGCCTGGTTGACTCACGACTGGGCGGAAAACCGGAGAACGGTCTTTCCGCCGCGGTCCTCCCACTGTAGTATTATGGCAGGGGGAATTTGCATGTGGGTGCGAGGAAATGTAGGCCCGACATACTAATGGGCCCCATAGTCTTTGAAAATAAATTTAAAATCCTCCGGCTAGACCTGGGCAAGAGTTCCATGAGGCCAGATAGCCATCAGACAAAGTTCCACTAAAGCCGATTATTTGGGCAGAAAAAGTCCTGACCTAGAGAATTCCAATTTTGTGCTCAGATAAGTCCTCTTTTCGGCATATTATTCATGCACCTTAGCTCATCCAAGAGATCTATGGTCAGACTTGGGGCCTGATTTATAGTTTGGAAGAACAGTTGTTCTCTATCACATGTGACAGATATCCCATTCAGTGTACTATATGCATCCAATGGCAATTGTATTTCCGTGGAGAGGATGTATGTCATATTTGTGAAAGAGCAACCAATCTACAGAACTCAAATCAAGTCCTTAGTCTTATTTTTCAGAGCTCATAATTCTCCGCTGGGACAAGATTGAAGATTTTATGCAATGATGAGTTACAAAGGACTCATACCTTCTTGAACATGGCCCACAGAATTAGTGTTGCAGAGGAGCTCCGGATGGGAGAAGTCTGTTTCTTTAGTCAAGCAAATTAATACCTTGCACAGATTAAGTTGGGTGGTTGGTCCGGGTGTTCAAGAGGCCTGGAATTCATTTTCAGAGATGGTAGCACTCTAGTAAGAAACAGCCAAATGTCTCAGGACCTCAGAAACATATTTTGATGGCCATGACTCACTCCAGTAGATGCTACCTGAGGGTTCTAGTCCAGCTTCAGTTGCTAATGGTCAGCTGGGCACTTCGGGAAAAAGGCCACAGCAACCCTCATTGTAATAAAATTGTGAATTCCACTGGGTGAAATCTGATATCTTCATGTCAAGTTTTCAAGCTTTTTCTGTCTCCAGAGCTAAGCCCAGCCACATGAGTGGGGTACCGGTTTAACAGGATGAATGTGTGAACACAGAGTAGTTGAACACTTGTTATTAATAATTGGATTTCATTGTATTTATGGTGTCCAAATGTAGGTTTGTGTGCAAAAAAGAAATTTGTATTAAAGCTACCATCTAAATCACATAACAGTATAAGTAACTCCATATTCAGAGATTTACAAATAACCACTGTTCCTAAGCTCAGTATCTTATGTACATTAAAGATTTTCTTCAAACCCATTTTTTTATTTTTTTATTTTATCATATGCATTGCTGTGTAGTCGGTACACAATGGAAAATCATTGTAAGGTGCAGCTCATTTATTGCTTATAGGTATAATATTTGTTTAGGGGAAAAAGCTTTGGGCACAGCTTGTGTGCCCACCCAGAGGTGGAGCCAAGATAATGAGGAGTCCCCTGCTCTATGGCCATCTCAAACCAGTTCTAGGGGCATCTTCCCCCCACTGGGATTGGTGCCTGCCTGACTGGGAAGAAAAGGGCTTGTGACAGGAGTGTCTGCTATCAGCAAAATCTACAGACAATTCAGAACTCAGTGGCCAAAATGACTCTCAACCTCCTGTGCTGCACTTACTTCACTCCACACCTGAAGGAGCTCAATTTGCCCTTATTCACAAACAATCACAATACACTTGTCACACACTTTCAGGGCACTACATAACACTGGCCCAACATACATCAACAATTGCATCTGGTTTTACAAACCATCCATACACCTCTGCAAATCTAGGCTCCTACTTGCAGAGATCACAGGCATGCCGAACACCAGGTCTGGTGGACAAGACTTCTCCTACAGTGCCCCTAAAGCGTTGCATGGTCTGCCTCTACACAGGGGAGCATCCTGCTCACTACAGCGCCCCTAAAGCATTGCACAGCATGCCTCCACACATGAGAGCCTCAACTTCACTCCAGAGCCCCAAAGCATTGCACTGCCTGACTCCACATATGGGAGCCTCCGCCTCACTCCAGAGCCCCTAAAGCATTGCATACCCTGCTTCCACACATGAGAGCCTCAACTTCACTCCAGAGCCCCTAAAGCATTGCATACTCTGCCTCCACACATGGGCGCCTCCAACTCACTTCAGAGCCCCGAAAGCATTGCATACCCTGCCTCCACACATGGGATCCTCCGCCTTACTCCAGAGCCCCTAAAGCATTGCACGGCCAGCCTCCACACATGGGAGCCTCGACCTCAGTCCAGAGCCCCTAAAGCATTGCACTGCCTGCCTCCACACATGAGAGCCTCAACTTCACTCCAGAGCCCCTAAAACATTGCATACTCTGCCTCCACACATGGGAGCCTCCAACTCACTCCAGAGCCCCTAAAGCATTGCACGGCCTGCCTCTACACATGAGAGCCTCAACTTCACTCCAGAGCCCCTAAAGCATTGCATACTCTGCCTCCACACATGGGAGCCTCTGCCTCACTCCAGAGCCCCGAAAGCATTGCATACCCTGCCTACACACATGGGAGCCTCAACCTTACTCCAGAGCCCCTAAAGCATTGCACAGCCTGCCTCCACACATGGGAGCCTCTGCCTCACTCCAGAGCCCCGAAAGCATTGCATACCCTGCCTACACACATGGGAGCCTCCACCTCACTCCAGAGCCCCTAAAGCATTGCATACTCTGCCTCCACACATGGGAGCCTCCAACTCACTCCAGAGCCCCGAAAGCATTGCATACTCTGCCTCCACACATGGGAGCCTCCAACTCACTCCAGAGCCCCGAAAGCATTGCATACCCTGCCTACACACATGGGAGCCTCAACCTTACTCTAGAGCCCCTAAAGCATTGCACAGCCTGCCTCCACACATGGGACCCTCTGCCTCACTCCAGAGCCCCGAAAGCATTGCATAACCTGCCTACACACATGGGAGCCTCCACTTCACTCCAGAGCCCCCAAAGCATTGCACGGCCTGACTCCACATATGGGAGCCTCCGCCTCACTGCAGAGCCCCTAAAGCATTGCATACCCTGCCTACACACATGGGAGCCTCCACCTCACTCCAGAGCCCCTAAAGCATTGCATACTCTGACTCCACACATGGGAGCCTCCACCTCACTCCAGAGCCCCGAAAGCATTGCATACCCTGCCTACACACATGGGAGCCTCCACCTCACTCCAGAGCCCCTAAAGCATTGCATACTCTGCCTCCACACATGGGAGCATCCAACTCACTCCAGAGCCCCGAAAGCATTGCATACTCTGCCTCCACACATGGGAGCCTCCAACTCACTCCAGAGCCCCGAAAGCATTGCATACCCTGCCTCCACACATGGGAGCCTCCACCTCACTCCAGAGCCCCCAAAGCATTGCACAGCCTGCCTCCACACATGGGAGCCTCCGCCTAACTGCACAGCCCCAAAAGCATTTCACGGCCTGACTCCACACATGGGAGCCTCTGCCTCACTCCAGAGCCCCTAAAGCATTGCACTGCCTGACTCCACATATGGGAGCCTCTATCTTACTCCAGAGCCCCTACAGCATTGCACGGTCTGAATCCACGCACGGGTACCTCCGCCTCACTCCAGAGCCCCTAAAGCATTGCATTCCCTTCCTCCACAGATGGCAGCCTCTGCCTCACTCCAGAGCCCCTAAAGCATTTCACGGCCGCCTCCACACATGGGAGCCTCCACCTCACTCCAGAGCCCCCAAAGCATTGCACTGCCTGACTCCACATATGGGAGCCTCCATCTCACTCCAGAGACCCTAAAGCATTGCACGGCCTGCCTCCACACATAGGGTCCTCCTCCTCACTCCAGAGCCTGTAAATCATTGCACGGCCTGCCTCCACACATGGGAGTCTCCACCTCACTCCAGACCCCCTAAAGCATTACACGGCCTGACTCCACACATGGGAGCATCCTCCTCAGTTCTTAAATTCTGCAAGAAGTTAAAAACCTGGCTTTTCCATTCATCTCCCTAGTCCCTAAGTGTACGTATACTCACACCTACTGAGCTTCAGGATACCTCCTCAGGTGATCATGCATTCTACAAATGTGCTTAAAATAACATGCAAACATTAAACCAAAATTTCAAATTTAAATTGGACTGGAGCTAAAATAACTTGCAAATGCAGTAAGACAAATTATTATAATTGTAGATTTTTGCAATATAAAGTGAGTACAGGTAACACTTACTGAAAGCAGTAGAATATTGCAGAGGAAAAAATGGCCTCCGCTGTTACGAAAAAGGAATTCTATGATCATTATTTTGATGCAAGACAGTATATACAAACCTACTTGGCCCAGCAATCTGGATTTTTTGATGATTTAACTGAGATGTTTCATGGTTTCCTAAAGATTTTCACATCAGGAGGTAAGTACTATCTATGTTATTTCATGTCCACAGACTATTTGATTTCTATATATGTTCTTATGAGTTGATAAACTCAACCTGAGTACCTCAGCAACACTCTGACCTACCATGCACCTCCGTCTGCTGGATGTTCTTCCCATTATTTGCCAAACATTTACCACCACTCTCTTTGCAATTAGGGTAAAAATGATATTGTTGGAGAACAGGAACAATGTGATCAACCTAAACGCAAGACACACATACCTAAGGAAGGCACTGATAAATGTTTATTTTTATGTGATTTTTTAGCCTAGAAGACAGTTCGGGTAATGTTTGAGTGAGAAATGCATAATTTTGTATTAATTATTTTGTAAGAGAAATGTTACCATGGAAGTGAGACTGTAATACATACAGTGTCATCTTTCTCTTTCATTACCATATACTTGGTTCTGCACTTTGTTGAGCTCTTGGTCGTTTTGGATTTGGATTCCTAAAGGAAGTCACATTTAATCTTTTACCTCCTATTTGTATTGCATCATCTAGCTTTAAAATGTTCACTTTTTGGGGCTCAAGAACGTTCAATGCCATATGTTGTAAAATGTTTGTTGTTTGAGAGTGGGCAGGCACCACTAATTGTGGTCATTTTTAAATGTCTATTTGCTGTATTGTGAATGGGTTGGAATTTGGATTTGAGGGTTCAGGGCAGGTCAGTGTGGAATTAGTGTATCGTAATGTAAGGGGAAAGGACCATGTGAGATAGTGGAAGAGAGGGTTGTATATATTTCCTCTCTTTAATTGTGTTGCTTCTATAGTATGTCCAGATTTGTCATTTTACTGTTTGGAAACTAGTACTGGGAAGCAATTTGAATGTATTTCTCATATTATCACATCACTAGAGAAATATTTATATCAGTCAGAAAGGTTAGTATTGATTCACAGATGCTTAAAAACAACCTAACGACATCAAAACCAATCAATGACAATCAACTCCAGTATCAGTTAGAAAAGAGATTCAAGACACAATCAATACACTTGAATAAATAGAGCACAATTGACCACACAATGACACGTGTTCACATTATGCACAGTGACAGGATGACCCACAAGGTTACCACTACATTGAGCACAATTGCAAAGACATGAAATCCACAAACAGAGTGCTTACACTATTATTCAAAAATCCTCTCAATATGAAACATGCATGGGAGTGAACATAAACTTATACCGTATATAAATATCACAGAAGTAGCAGTAGTAATACAAATTAGCTGTAGAGTCAATCACATTCCATGAATGATCAGCCCTGGACTCTAAAATGTTCCTACATGTAATCCATGCAGAAGATACACATTTGGGGATTTCATGATTCTCAAAGCATACTCATACCTAATTCCTAGGAGGTGACAGATGGGCTTAAACTACTTTTTGAGATAATTTGTCTAAGCATTGCAATAAAAGAGAGATGGTGCAAAGTTTCAATCTCCAGATTGCATGACTTACAAAGAGTATTGGCACAAAACCTAACTTCCCAACAAAGACAGAAGAATGCCTTGTGGGGAAGAGTTTTCAGACCTCAGGTTGGTGTTTGAAACGATTTGAGCTTTGATCCAGCAGAGAGCAGCAGAGAGCCAGAACCGCAAGATCACCATTACACAATTCCAAAGGCAGCGAACAGCGAGCAGCAGCAGCGAGTTCTCCTGCTGCACATCTCCCTGCTACGCCAAACGCTGAGGAGACAAGGAGATTGGGGAGTGCGGCGGAATCGGCGGAATCTGCATGGGTACTATGGCGAGCGGCATATGAAAAAGGAACAAGCCCCAGCTGAGACTCCAGTAGTGGCTCGGCTCGGCTCGGCTCGGCTCCTGCTCCGCAGTGGCTCGGCTCGGCTCCGGCTGTCAGCTGTGGGCTGTGGGCAAGAATATCACTCTCTTCGGTTGCAAAAAATGAGGTGAGGCAAGGTATATACATGTCGGCATAAGGAGCTGGTGCAAGCCGTGATACGAGCAAGGCATCTGGTAGAGGCAGTGAGGCTGTGAGGCGAGCGCGGTTGCCGGTATTGCCGGGTGTGACCGGGAGAGGGAATCCGACTAGGTCTGCTTCACCTGAGGTCCTCCCGTGTGCTCCGCTTGCCTGATTCTCGCAGACTTTTGCAAAAGCGTGCAAGCTGCCTCTAATTAGCGTCAGTCTCAACCTCAGTCATAGAGTTTTTGAGTCCTAGAGGAAGAACTCCCAATTTTGAATTATTGCTCCATCATCGCCCCACCATCGTCATCGTTGTTAACTTCGCCCAGCCTTGCCGCTGCGTTTGCAGAACCCCCAGGAAACCAACTTGATAGGCTGTGGGGCCGTGGGGCCCGGTGCTCCTGGGGACAGTGCAAGCTTGAAAAATTATGGAGCAGTGGGATTGATAACCCAAAGTGCGGCTAATTCAAGTCAAGCCTAACCTAGTCAAATCAAGCCAGGAAACGGATACAGCCGGCTACTGCACAAAAAAAACAAGTAGGCGCTGGATAATCATCACCAGGCATTGGCAGGGGCCGGTAAGAAAACCCAAATTTACTCCAGAGTACTACATTATCATAATTTATAAACACTCCTTGTAAACTTACTACACTACTATATATATAAGTTGCGTCTTTTAGAAGACTGGGTCCTCTGAACAATCTAAAAAAACGTGTAGCGCTGATAATGCTGAATCATCGAGTATTGTTAATGCAGTAATTTCGTGAGATAAATTAGACTCCCCGCACTGCTCTATTGCTCTATTGCTCTATTGCTCTGCCTCTCTGCCTCTACTATAGACTGGCTATCCCGCAATCACTGCAACGTGGTTTCCCTGACGGCAACTGCACCAGATCCTCCTAGTGTTGTGCGGTGTACGAAGTGGCTACACGGTAGGGGAGCGAAGGGTGCAGATAGGCTTGGGAGGGCTTGTGGATTGCGTGTGGACTGCGCAGCCTGTACCACCAGGCTTGAGTTACCTCGTGAGCATCTTGCAGTAAGGGGTTTGTTCAATACTTGTCTTGCCTGGGCTAGGGTGACACCTAAGGTCCAAGACATAATAAAGCCAAAGATTAAGACAAAGTCAAAGATCAAGATAAAAATAAAGATAAGTCAATAAAAACATTTTTGCTGGTTATATCATGAGGTCTGGGAAAGTGAGGAAGGCTCCAGGGGATAAGATTCCAGCTATACGAGTCACCCGCAAATGAAAAAGACTGGAAGAACAGAATGCCAATAAAGCAAAAAGTTTTATACAAAATCCACTGATCTCACCAATCGCCTCGCTGTTTGAAAAATCAATCCAAAACAAAATGTCATCATGCGCTCGATTCCAGTACTTGAAAGACCCCGGGGATGTAGTGTTTTCATCAACGGAAGGAGTCCAGGGCCTTTTAACACCGATAGAGCCCACAACTGAGATCCATCACAGGGAACTTTGGTTGGATACCCCAACCAAAGCCTCCTCAAACTTTTTTGTGACTCCTAATAATCCATCGAGTGATATAAGTAAATATACTGATCAGATGGAGAGTTTATGTAACAAGGAAAAATCAACAGGAGTGTGGGGAAAAAATCATGAAGTTACATTAGCAGCATTAGTTCACAATACCCCGGTGATCAAACCAAAGACATCCTTAAATCCGCAGTGCCCAGATCTGTCAACAACTGTAAGACTGAGTCAAGCTCTTCCGGATCTAACAGAGCCTACAGCTATTGGGGAAGCCTACAGCGCGGGCTCAACGGAAGTGGCCTGTTCCAGTCACAAAACAAGCTCATTGTCAGACAAGGACAACTGGAAGGACATGTCGGTTGGGTCCTTCCCAGGAAAAGGGGAGTCAGAGGGGGTAGGAACAACCGAGAGTGTCACGGAGGTCAATCATCTGGCAGACGAGGGTCACATGGAACATCTACAGAGACCAATGGGTGCCAGGGAGTCTGAGACTTTATCATCAACGAATAATACATATCACATAAACCACAAAGATCCAACTAAGGAAGAACCCATGACTAAATCGCAAATGGACTCGGCTTTTGTGAATTTGGTTGCCCCTCTCCTAAAAGTCTTGCAAACATCTGTAACAACTATGACAATGCAATCAGATAAATTGGACATCCAAATCAAGCTAATGAGCATTATTGCGACCAACATTGCCGGGATAAATACAAAGCTGGACAACTTAAATAGCCTAATATCAAGAGCTCAAGCCCACACGTATCAGGTACAATCCTCCTGTTCCTGTGGCCCCGTTTTGGACAAACTGCATACTCTCCCAGTCATCTTAGAACAGATTTTAACCCTAAACCAAAGATTAATTATTGCAGGCGAGACTCAGGTTGGTAGGACCAGTGCCAAGCCTGAGCTAAACTTACAGGTCGATGAAAAGATTACAAAAGTGACCTGTACCAATGAGGTTAACATGGCTTTGGCTAAGACTAATACAGGTGATGTCATTGACATAATAGTTGAGAACGACGCTGGAAATAACGAGACCACAAAGCCAATGCTAACCAAGAGACAAAGGAAAAAAAAAAAGGAAAGCCAGAAATAAGAAAAGTGGGGTCGTTTCAAACAAGGATAGTGGATTATATCCAATCTTTTCGAATTTGAACCAACGTTTGCCAAAATCAACTGGTAAATTTGAAAGCTACACAGAGTCAATAGCAAGTAATGTAACAGCTAAAGGAGGTAAATCAGTGTCCAAAAATGCTGATAAAAACCTCCAGAAATCCGACACACCTACTAATTCTAAATCTGTGGGAAAAATACAGCAAGCCGAGATGCTTGGCACAAATCATCAACCTATTTTAACACCTAAAAGCGAATGCAAATATAATGATAATCAGAGCACGCAGCAAGAAGCATATTATAACATCAACCATACTGAAGTCATGGTCCCAGGTTCGGATAAGGATGTTAAGAGGGGTCATCTACAACCTTGTGGGAGTATAGTGGAAATAAAATCAATAATACCACAGGTGGATGTTCAGCCAATAGAAAAAAAAACTGTCCCTGAATGTCTAACTAACCTCGCACAAATGTTAAACCATAGTGATGAGGGTCTAAAGGGAATTCCAGCTCCTTCGACTCAACCAACAACGGACAGGGCAATCATAATCAGAGAGGTTTCATCGAATTACAAATGTCAAGGATTGAATGTAGACTCAAGCTCCCCGTCGCAGAGACCAATAAGACTCGGCGTAAAGAACTTAGAGGTTGGTCAGGCAAATATGGAATCAGTCATCCCGCCAAGGCCGCTTAATCACAATGCCGGTGTTGAGCTGAATAAAGTAATTTGGTCGCCAGAGTTTAAGTCCCAGGGATCACATGACATACTAAATAGGAGTAATATTCTGAAGCTACTGACAGAATTTGATGACCTAAAGGAAATCAACACGGCAGATCTTGAGCAGGTACAATTTTTTAAAGGCCCTAATGAAACATCAGTGGAACATGCTCTGACAACCTGGAAATCAACAGATATAGCAGAAGCAATCATGAGGAAAGTGGATATCTTTCAATTGTGGGGCATTAAAATATCTTATCAAATTTCCGCTTGATACCCGCCGCAATTGAAGAGGTTGTGCGGAGTTCAAGTTACTAGGAAAATTGACGACACACATGTTAATCAAAAGAAACCAGTTTATTCAATTCTATTTAATGCAAAGGGTAGAAGCGAACCACCACCATTACGTGAAGAACTAAAACGGGCAAATGACGAATCACAGAGTACACTAGACAATTGGAAATGGCTCCCTGGTATGCTAAATACAAAAAAAGCAGGTGTGACCGTTCAAAACTAAACAGAAACAAGACTCTAACAAGGATATACATCTAGTTTCATGGAATATTGCAGGTGCTAAGAGATTGCTGGAAGGGGGGCTTCCTCCGAAAGAATGGCACGGTTGCGATATAATTGCGCTACAGGAAACCTGGCTCCAAGAACATATAGCACTTGCTGGGTTCATTCATTATAATGTAGCAGCAGAAAAATGTAAAACCTATGGCCGTGCAATTGGCGGCCTTTCTGTATATGTGTCCTCATCTCTAAAAATGAATTCAGTACAACTACAATCACCGGATCCCAGTATTCAGCTAATCAAATTAACAGATCAAAGTAATAACTGTAACAAACCAACAATACTGGTTAATTATTACACACAACCAAAAATCAAGGCGAAAAAGCTAAAGAATGAGACATTGTGCAAAGTCATAACGGATCTACGGTCTACTGATCCACTCTCCAACCTCATACTAACGGGTGGCTTTAATTCCAACTTGATTTTAACACCTACAGACGATGATAAACTATTATCTGATAATATCTACTGGGGAGTCCCCCAACAGTGGCAAGGAGGTGCTGGTCCACGTAAAGACAGTCTAACAATCCAATTAGTGACTGAATTGGAGTTTCTGGGATTGCGAGTATTGAACGGGAGATATTCCGAAGATCAACCCCCCAGGAAAACATACTATGGTCCTCATTCTCAAAATACGTTGGACTTTACAATGGTTAGTCTGCCATTAATCCCCTTGGTGATTTTAAAATAGACTTTACCCTGTTGAGCGACCATGCATTGCAACATAGATTTTTTAACCTGAATAAGGAAAGACTACAACCGTCACACTTATCAGAAGGCCAGTTAAGTACTGTTAATTTGAAACTGATAAACTGGTCCAAATTATCATGAATGGTTCACTACAATGAAGGACACACTGATTGAGATAAGGAGTTCCCCAATGAACGCTATCCAAGGATGGTCTCTTTTTTTGCAAAAATTAAAATCAAATATGAAACCGCCTATTATGAAACCTGATCCTGATGGACCAGGGAAAAAACACCCGAAAGAACTACGAGACCTGCAAAGACATCTTAGAAAAACTCAAAGGAAGCTACAATCGGCAAATCATGGTCCAAGCCAATGGGCCATTTTTAGGGCTCAAAGAAAAGAATATAAAAACATGATCTGGGAATATAAAAGATCAACAAATGACAGCTTTTGGTTAAAACTAATCTATAGCTCAAAACTACAGAATTCCAATATATTCTGGCAAACAATAAACCAACTAACAAGACCTTGTAACGTCCTGAGTTCTAATGTGCAGGAATCAGAGTGGGCAGCATTTCTGGCATCTAAATTTTCGGTCACTCCGGAAAAAACACAAAGTAGTGACCCATGCACTAAAAATCAAAATAAACTGTGTTATGTAGAAGAAAAAGGGGGTAAATCGTTGTTTAAAGACCATAGCGATTTAATAAGCTTGACCCCTAAGAATAATCCATATACGGCGGAAGAAATAATTAAAAGAATCAAAAAAAGAAAAACAAGTGGGGCGCCAGGCCCGAATGGCATCCCACAAGCGGCGTATAAATATGCTCCGGAATTCTGGGGACCTTGCCTGGTGGAACTGTTCTCAGACGTTCAGAACATGAACCAAGTACCAGAGAGTTGGAAAGGATCAATATTTACGCCGATTTATAAAGGTGGGGACAGATCCTTAGCAAACAACTATCGTTTGATAGCGTTGCAGGACATCGAGGCAAAATATTTTGCTTCTCTACTCTTGGATGATTTGGTCGCATGGTCTAGTGAGAAAGAACTGATTCCCCTAAATCAAACAGGGTTCAGGAAAGGGATCGGAACAACAGCAAATAACCTATCCATAACTCTGATCGCGGAGAAGTGCATGAGTAGAAAACAGGATCTGAACATGTGTTTTATAGATATTCAGGCGGCCTTCGACAGTGTTGATCGTAATCTGCTGTGGGCGAAATTGAGATCATGGGCAATTCCTCAGTGTATCCTAAAGGGTTTGCTGCTATTTTATTCTGATACTTGGTCGCAAGTAAAAATTGGTGATGGATCACGACTGTCGAGAAAAGTTCCCACAACCATCGGCCTCAAACAGGGGTGTGTTCTTGCGCCACGCTTATTTAACCTCTTTATCTCAGATCTCTCTGCGAAATTGAACCACTGCAATGCCCACCCAGCAAAACTTGGAGATTTACAGCTCACACACTTGGCTTATGCAGACGACATTGTCCTCCTGAGCCTAACAAAGGTGGGGCTAACCAGATTAGTAACGGAACTGTCGGACTTCTTGATGGCAAACAAGTTGTCATAAAACATTTCAAAAAATAAAACCATGTTGATCACTAACCGTCGTGGATTGCATCATGATATATGGTTAAAAGGAAAACCTCTAGAGAAAGTCTCGGTTTACAAATATTTGGGATTTTATATAGATGACAAACTTAACCTAAAAGAACAGAAGAACTATCTGACACAAAGAGCGGGTGCTCTGATATTTGGACTAAGTACCTTGGCAAAAAAATTGGAAGGGCCATCACTCAAACCCCTTCTAACCGTAATGGCAAATAAAATCCTCCCAACCCTGACCTATGCAACTGTGGCAATGCACGGAAAGGACGCCTACCTACTAAACATCCTGACAACTAAAATATACAAAAAAGTATTACGTCTCCCACGCACAACATCACTAGCGCAATTGTGACTTGAATTCGGACTAAAAAACGAAATAACGGGGAGACAATACTCTTATATTAAGGTCTGGTATCAGATCAAGCAAAAAGCAAGTAATAACAATCTAAATACCTACCTATGGCAAGAGTTTAAATCCCAAAAGAATTCCAAAGCAAATCAATTTCTCATGCAAGCTTTGGAGACAACCTGCTCAAAAACCCTATGGGATAATAATATGTCATTTGTCGTTCTAAAACAGACCCTAAATAAAGTGGCCAAACTTCATTCGTTAATCTTGGACAAAGAGATGTTCTCCCATCGTTCGCACTCATGGGCTGTGATAAATGGCTATAAGGCATTGACAGCCGCAAAATACCTGGAAAAAACCTACTCTATTGTTATTAAGAAAAAGCTAATCGCGTTGAGACTTGGTGACTTTCCCACACGAGCAAATGAACCTGCCTGGAAATTGCTTGACGACGTTTCTTGTCGACTGTGTGGTAGCCCTAAAGAGGACCTAATACACATAATTCGTCATTGTAAGATGCTATCCAAGGAACGGTCACACCTAAAGGAAAGTTATCGGTCCATGAAACTACGAACATGTAGATCAGCCATTATTGGAAGCCTGGATACTACTGCTCCAAGAATACACTGCAATCTGGTGAAGTTCTTGCAGGCATTTGAGAAACGTATAAAAACAATATGAGCAATTAATGCTTTGAACATTTTTAACATTGTAACATTTTTTAGCGACAAATGTATAAATTTTATATTTGTGTGTGACATTCATCAAATTGTTATGGTTTTAATTAACTAAACAATAAAGTTTAAATTTCAAATTTCAAATTACAGAAGCTGTTAATTGAAAAGATTCTATATCTGAATTTTGTATACAGTTGTTTGGCTAACGAACACTCAATCTTATCAAGAAATATTCAAATAACATGACACCCTTAAAATCCAAGAACCCACGCATTAAGCTGTCTGGCTCACATTTACGTAGATCTTCATCCCATTAGAGAACCTTTAACTTTGGGAATGCCTTAGAGAAGGGCAATTCCATGCTCTAGTCTAGAGAGACTGTGCCACTATTTGAGATCTTGTTCTGGAATCAATTGTTTGATGAGCCCAAGCGACCTCAGTTGGTTATATGTGCTGTTGTCCACGACTGCTATATTGCTCTGAAAATTGACACGATTATCAAGGGTAAGGCCAAGTGATATGACTCCTGTGTCAATGGCAGGAAAGTTGATCATCCATTCTCGAACTGGAATCTTTGATTTCCCAGGTGAAATTAAAAGAAATACTGTTTTAGTTGGGTTGAGTTTTAAATTGTAGTTGGAAATGCAGTTTTGTATCTTCAACAGAGATTTAAAAGCAGGGCACCATCCTCTGGGGATAAGATTGTCATATAAATGTGGGTATTGTCAGTATAAAGGTAGAAGAGAATGCTAGAGTTTCTGAGAATCCCACAAAGTGGTTCAAGGTAGAGGTAGAAGAGGGTTGAGAAGAGGATCAGATCTTGAGGGACCAATCCAATCCAAAAAAGCTTTAGTCAACGTGTTAGGTCATTAAAGCACATAAAAATACATCTAAAACAATTCCATAAGGGCTGTAAAGGGCAAGATAGTGGCCGCGTGAGGTAGCACAGTTGGATGCTCCCTGATCCTGTAGCCTGATGCCCTGACCAACCCTTAGCAATCCATAGAAAATTCACCCCCAGAACACTGCCTCTTTCGGGGTTCTTCGTCTGTAATACGGGCGTACCTGTGGTCTTCTCACGATCTGCTCACGGCTCCCCGTCGCTTTCCAGCTGTTCCTGTGGCTCCTGTGGTCTCCTGATCCCCTGGGTCCTTGGCGGCGGCTTACTCACAGCTTCCAGCGGCTCTTCTCTGTTCCGCTAGTCCGGTGCCGTGGCTTGGTTTACATGAGGCTTGTTGACCGCCGGCGTGTGGTTTTATCCCTGACAGCCGCGGGACTCGAGCGGAGGATTATCACTTGATTTTCCGGTTTCCTTCGCATTTTGGAAGTACCCCGCATCTTCTGTGTTTTCTCCTGCGGCTCAACAGCGGCTCGCCAATGGCGTCCTGTGCTCTGGTGCTGTGGTCGGAAGGCGAGCTAAGAGCTAAGTGGACTTTTTAATATTGGAGTTCTGGCTCGCTGTGCTGGTCGGCCCCTACTTACAACCTTGCAGGTTTCAAAAACTTTGGAGGGCTCTAAGGTGTTCCGGATTTGATGGTGGCATTTTGGATTTTACGCACTGCGGGGGCTCAGCTGGTGGAACTCCGCTTGCGGGTTTTCCATAGCGGAATTGGCTGGAGGTGTGGTGGCGTAGCTTCTCACTCTAGCTTTCTCAAACAGCAACAAATGCCCCCTCCAAAAGATGGGCTCAAGGAAGTCACCAGGGAAGAAGCCAGAGAAGGGGGTAAGGAAGGGCCCCCTGGAAAGCAGGACAGTAGTAAAACGGTTGTTTGAAAACCTGGGATGGATCATACTCCGCATACCAGAGCCAAAAAAAAAAAAACTCGAATGGTTCCTGATATGTTTTCAGGTAAATCGGCAAACCGCAACCCTCTAGTACACCCCAAGGGCTCTATTGAGCGTAAACCTATCCTATTAAGGAGCAAGAAGACAACAATAAATGTGCCTGATCCTGCGCTAGAGGAGGCTGGGGCGTCAGAAGTTACTAGTGCGGCGGGGGAACGGACCTCAGATCTGATCCTACGTTAATACCGAGTGTACAGGCAATTCACCCCAGTGCAAGTCCCATATGTGAAAGTGATCCATCTGAGCTGACCTTTCCTCCGGTAGTAATGGGGCAGCTGTTGTAACCGGCTCTGTGGTGACTATTTTCCCCACTCAAGCTTCAAACCTGATAGGTACAAATGATGGCCCTGACTCAGGCTCTAGCTCTGCAGCTCTTGAACCAAACTCTTTATTAGGGGCACAGGATGAAGGGTGCACAGTACCTGGCACCCCGGATGGCGATATTTTTTTTTCAATGGCTGAGGAATCTGACTCCGCTTCTGGTAGGGAGCTGGAGCAAGAGTCATTGGAGGTAGAAGGTGAAGGCTCACCCGACACTAGTGATACAGACAGTGCTGCGAATATGGCAGAAACACTCAGACAAGCTAGCGCCCACCCCAGGTGGGGGAGTGGGCAGAAAAAAAAGGAATTGCATGCAGTCGGACCTGGATCAAAATTTACAGTGGGATTATTCCAACATAAATCTGGGTCAAGATGGAGCGGTGGATGGTGGTAGGCCTCTGGAGGGCCCTCAGGCATATGGGTCTAAAGACGGTGCAGGGCCCTCAATGACCCTTATCTATGGAACCCTGAAAGCTACGCAATTGGAGGCCCGCCAAGATCATAAAAGAGCTCAAATAGCAACCCAAAAAATCCATGGGGCAATAAGAAAAAATCCAAAAGCATGCATGGAAGCCATGGCTCGAATAACTGTGTTGGAGGAGCGGGTCGAAAGCCTGGAAACTTGTCTTGAGTTATCCGAGCAGAAGACGTCAGCAAATGATGATAGAATGCAGGATGTATCATGGAAACTCGAGGAGTCAGAGAATAAACAGTGCTGAAATAATTTGCGCCTTTTGGGCATCGAAGAGAATGCAGAGGGGGGACATACGCAACTTTGTAATCAAACTTTTTAAAGCTGTTATTCCTGAGTTATCATCTTGGAATTGGGAATCTGAGGTTCTGTGGGTACACCTCTTCCCCCTAATGCTAAAGAAAAGCATCGGCCAAGATAAGAGGCCCCAATCTATTCTCATTTTTTTGGGTAACTTTCTTTTGTAACAGGCAGTTTTTGGAAAAGCCTGACCAGACCGCAAGAAAACCGCAGAAGGATAGACTTTTTTTGTGTGGCTAGAATGTTGCCAAACCACGGTGAAGCGACAATGGCGCCTGAGGCAGATGATTCCTACATTTCAGAAACTGGACTGCAAGGTCTATCTGATGAACCCTGCTCACTTGAAAGTGATTTGACCCTTGACCCTGTGACCAGGCAGGTCGCTCCCTCTGCCACCGCGCAGACCCCCTGCGCTTTGCTCTAGTGTTGTCTGCTGCCTGCAGACTGGTATTTTGCTAATTTTTTTAAAAACTTTTCCCTGTTTGTCGATTATTTGACTTCCCCCTCCTTTACTTGTGCCCCTTGCCATTTTACTGTTATTTTGTGACGCTGTGCCCGTTTCTCCGCCCCTGCCCCCTCTTGCCTTCGGTGCCACCTTTTTCCACCACTCGAGTCATCCGCGGCCCCGCCCCCTCACTTCCCATTGGCCGCCCCGCTCCCGCCTCCCAGCTGCTCCCCCCTCCCACTCCCCCTCATATGGAAGCCGCACAGAGACCACGCAGCAGATGTGCGCAGCGGGCGTTCACGCCTGGACCGCGCCCAGCGCCAGGACCCCTGGCCCTCGACAATGCCAGCCTACCTGACAGACTTACAACACCGCCACCCTCCACGCACTCAACGCCGGCCGGAACCTCGCCTGCTACCGAGCCACCCCGAAATGCACACACGGACCCTTCACTTGCCAAGCCTGGAAATTCACCTGCCTCTGAACCTGCACCGCACCCGCCAAGCCAAGCACCAGCAACAATCACCTCAAGTGCATCCTGCTCAACACCCGCTCCGTCCACAGGCACGCCGTCAAACTCTGGAACTTCCTCGACACAACATCACCAGACGTCGCCTTCCTCACAGAAACCTGGATAACCGCCTCCTCAGCCCCCGACATCGCCATAGCCATCTCGGATGGCAACAAGATCACCCGGAGGGACCGCGTTACACAAATCGGAGGAGGCGTTGCCATCGTCCACAGAAACACCATCCGACTCACGACCAACTCCGACAACACCCTCATCGCCGCTGAGCACCTTCACTTCCAGATACACACCAACCCCAAGACTACCCTCAGAAGCACCCTCATCTACAGACCTCCTGGACCGCGCACACAATTCAGTAAAGCTATTGCAGACTTCGTCAGCCCGCACGCCCTAACCTTCTTGGACTACATCCCCTTAGGGGACCTCAACTTCCACCTGGAGAACAACAATGACAGCAACACCGCCGCCCTGCTGGACAACCTCGCCAACCTTGGACTCAAGTAACTTGGACTCAAGTAACTGGTGAACACCCCCACCCACTGCACCGGCCACACGCTTGACCCTATCTTCTCCTTCACCTTCAGCCGCTCCACCGGACTACACTGGACAGATCACAGCTGCGCCCACTTCAACTTCAGGAGAACCACGACCCACCACCACCTGCAACAGGTTCCCCGCAGAAGCTGGTGTGGGATCACCACCGACCAGCTCACCAACTCCCTCAGCCAGTACCCTCCCACTAACACGACGGACCTCAAAGAAGCAGCCCGCGACCTCAAACAGTTGCTCACAAACTGCGCCAATGACCTTGCACCACTGAAGAACCCTTCCAGCAGAGCCAGTAGCAAGAAAGCCTTGTGGTTCACCAACGACCTCAAAAACTCCAAGAAAACCTGCCGTACCCTCAAGAAAGCCTGGGGCCACGACCAGACAACAGAAAACATAACAGCCCTCAAGAACGTCGCCCGCAAACACGACCAGCTGATCTGCACCACCAAAAGGACAACATTCAAAGAACGACTGGACAACAACACCCACAACAGCAAGGAACTCTTCAGCATTGTTAAAGAGCTCTCCAACCCCAGCGCCTTCAACAATGACATCACACCCTCGCAAGACCTCTGCAATTTACTGGCCTCGTTCTTTCACCGCAAGATCGCCGACATACACAACAGCTTCGGCCCACAGACCAAGCACCCAACCACCGAACCAGTGCCCTCCACCACCACCCTCTGCACTTGGACCTCAATCAGCATCAAAGACACCACTCGCACGATGAACACCATCCACTCCGGCTCCCCAACCGACCTCTGTCCACACCACATCTTTAACAAAGCCGACTCCATCCTCGCACCCCAACTCCGAGACATCATTAACAGCTCCTTTGCATCCACCACCTTCCCGGAGAGCTGGAAACATGCCGAGCTGAGGGCCCTCCTGAAGAAACCCATGCAGACCACACGTACCTCAAGAACTTCCGCCCCATCTCACTCCTCCCTTTTCCTGCCAAAGTCATTGAGAAGACCGTCAACAAACAAGTTTCTGCCTTCCTCGAGACAAACGGATCCCTCGACCCCTCGCAGTCCGGCTTCCGAGCAAACCACAGGACCGAGACCACCCTCATCGCAGCTACCGACGACATCAGGTCCCTGCTCAACAACGGGGAAACGGCTGCCCTCATCATCGTGGACCTCTCAGCAGCCTTTAACACCATATGCCACCGCATCCTCATACAGTACCTCAGCAACAATGGAATCCAAGGAATGGCCTTTAAGTGGATCATCTTGTTCCTCGCCGGAAGAACCCAGAGCGTCCGCCTCCTCCATTCTGATCCGCAGTCACCAAAGTTATCTGCGGCGTTCCTCAAGGATCCTCGCTCAGCCCCACCCTCTTCAACGTCTACATGAGCCCCCTCACAGCCATCGCACGCCAACACAACCTAAACATCATCTCCTACGCTGACGACACCCAGCTGATCCTCTCCTTCACCAACGACCCCGCCATCGCCAGAGCCAGCCTCCAGGAAGGAATGAAAGACGTCGCTGAATGGATGAAGCTCAGCCGTCTGCAACTGAACTCAGACAAGACGGAAGTCCTCATCCTGGGACCATCCCCCTATGCCTGGGATGACTCCAAGTGGCCCCCTGCCCTGGGCACCACCCCCAAGCCAACGGACCATGCACGCAACCTGGGCTTTATCCTGGACTCCTCCCTCACGATGACCAAACAAGTCAACGCTGTCTTGTCAACCTGTTTCAAAACCCTGCGCATGCTCCGAAAGATCTTCCGGTGGATCACCACTGAAACCAGGAAGACGGTTACGCAGGCCCTCGTCACCAGCCGACTGGACTACGGGAACACCCTCTACTCTGGAACCACAGCCAAACTCGAGAAAAGACTCCAGCGCATACAGAACGCCTCGGCACGACTCATCCTGGACATCCCCCATCACAGCCTCATCTCTGCCCATGTGAAAGACCTGCACTGGCTCCCCGTCAGCAAGAGGATCACGTTCAGACTCCTCACCCACGCAAACAAGGCTCTCCACCACATGGGACCCAAATACCTCAACTGCCGCCTCACATTCTACAAACCCACCCGCCAGCTCCGATCCGCCAGCCTCGCCCTCACCACCATCCCACGAATCCGCAAAGCCACTGCCGGAGGAAGATCCTTCTCCTACCTGGCGGCCAAGACATGGAACTCCCTACCCACCCACCTACTGCTGACCCAGGAACATCTTTCCTTCAAGAAACAACTCAAGATCTTTCTGTTCGAGCAGTAGTGACAACCCATGTTCCCAGCGCCTTGAGACCCTAACGGTTGAGTAGCGCGCTATACAAATGTTGATTGATTGATTGATTGATTGATTTGTAAGGGTTGGACGAGGGTTTTTACATCTGAGATTCAAGCAGGGGATTATCTGAAAGAACTGTCTGGTTAATAGGCTAAGGAGTCTCTCTTTATGAGGGGGTAGGCTGTTTATTGGTAGACCTGATTCTGTTGAAGTAATCAAACTGGCTTTTTTCTATGTACGCTTCTTGGAGCGAAAATTCATTGTATATTGTAGGAGACCCGGGGGCTTGAGGATAAGATGTGTAGTGGGTTTGTTAGGGCATAAATGTGATATTCTATTCTCTTTTGGGTTTTTTTCTGGGATGGGGGGCAATGGGGGCGCACAACGTGGGAGGCATCACAAGGGTCTGGCGACCTTTTTTGCTGAAGTGATGGGGGGACGGGGGTGGGCGGATCCTGTTATATGGGGGTAACACAATGGGCACAAGTAAAGGAGCTATCAGAAATGTTTTGGTTTTTTTGTGGGATCTTTGGTGGATTTATCGTTGGTACCCAACAGCTAAGCAATGGGGGGTATTCTGATAGCCACGATTATTATTTGTGGCCTGAATGATCCGGCCAAACGGGGCAGGATTAAAAAGGATATTCGAATTCTTAGGGCCGATATAATTTGTCTCCAGGAGACCCATATCTAAGCTAGTCAAACCCAACTTTTAAAATTGGATAGGTATCAGTTGGTCATCTCCACTAAACAGGAAAGTAAGACAAGGGGGGGTGCCCTTTTTGCTCGAAGGGGGATGGACACACTTTCCACGCTCAACTTCAGATAGATACAGTAGATTGGCCATAACTCAATGTGTCACTGACAATAATGTTTTTGCTTTTTTGCTCCGTTTATGGCCTGGTACTAGATGCAACTGAGTTGTATGATTGAATGAATACTGAATTGGTAGGGTGGCCACTCCCATTGATTATGTGTGGCGATTTTAACATTAATCTGGGATGGGATGTCCAGAATCCATCCATAGCGGGCTATAAGGGTCGCAAACCTAAGGTCTTTAGTTCTTTGTATCATATGAGGGAGTTTCATGGGCTAGTAGATGTGTGGGCTGCAATAAGAAGTGGTGAAGATGGGTTTACATACTATTTGGATGCGCATCAACCGTATTCTAGGTTTGATTTTTTTTTTATTTCGCAAAATTTGGTGGCGGGCTGTGATATTCTGAAATATCCTAAGGTTATGTCTGATCATAACCCACTGGTCCTGGTACTCTCACTAAAATGTGTCAATAATCAATCCAGCTGGACTTTTAATCGTACACTATTGAGCGATAATCAATATGTCGAATTGATGGCTGTATGGATCACCAGGTTTTTTTCAGAAAAACAGGGGAGTACCCACCTTCAAATGGTCTGGGATGCACTTAAAGTTGGGGTGAAGGGCGAGATGACTCAGTTTGGCTGGGAGTCCCAGAGGCAAGAAAAGGATAAAATCAAGAGGCTATATGATGCATTGAGCAGAGCCGAATTAAACCTGGGCCATGTGATTCTGGATAAAGGTAATATTGAGTCCGCTCAAACCTGGATTGCAAAGTCAAGAGTCGCTGTAGTGGAGATCTCTACCAGTAAGGCAGCAGCTAGGTATGTCGCCTGGCGTATGCAAATGTATGAGCGTAACGCAAACACAGGACATACCCTCGCTTTACGCATAAGGGAAAAGGATGCTCAGACTCCAATTCTGGGCATTAATGATCCAGATATTGGACTTGTAAAAGATTCTGATGCTATTCTTCCAGCCTTTGAGAAATGTTATCAGAGATTATCTACGGATGATATGATGCATAATCATAATCATCGCTGCGACGCTCTTTACGGAGCCGAAACCCATAGAAAAATAATGTCCCAAATTCATGGCAGATGTCGTCTAATGTACTTTCAATAACTCTATGGTTTTAAAAACAAAACGGAAAGCTGTAGCCGAAATAAAGCTATCTAATTAGGATAACGAAATTTTAAATGGGAATACCCAAATAATATATCAGATCAAACTGCTCTGCTGCTTGACATCAGTAAGATTTCAAACCATCTAGTTTGGTACAAGTACATAATCAGCAGGGACACTGAAAACTAAAGCCGATCTTTGAAACAAACTAAACAGCTATATGATGGTAAAAGTCCTGATGAAGGCATAGTCTTTATGTCGAAACGCTTCGACGGGAAACCATCTACTCTTTTAATAATAATTTCTTTTTGTGAATACATATGTAATAATACAATGTCATTTTATCAATTTTGATCAATGTATTGACTTTTATTATCTCTTTTTATCACATTAAAAATGTATATTTTCTAAACTGATCTAGTTGTTTTCCTAGTCTAGTGTGGCACTATCTTGTTTGTATGCCTGGGAGTTTTACTTTACATACATTGTTTACCCTGTCCCAGGATATTGATCCATTTCAGGGGGTCCATGTTGTTAACAAAGGGATTCGAACTATAAACAAGGCCTATTCATAAGGCACAGTAGTGCACTTTCGTACCCTTTTCCTTAGATCAGGGCTTATAAACTTAAGCTAGGGGATAGATTCATTAGTATTAGTGATAATCCGTCCTTTTGCAAGAGTGTTAGTATACCTTCTATGGAGATATGCTTATTTCGGGCCTTGTAGGCCTCAAACGGGGGAGACTCCATCTTGCTTTCTGCCCCGGCAGCTTGAGATGCTTCTAGGCCAAGTGTAATGTTTTAGTTTCGAAGTGTTGTTCGCTTGGAGAGAACAGGCTCAGGCTGGCCCTTATCGAAAGACTGTATTTTTCTCCACTCCGAAGACACAACATCAGGCCGGCCGGCTGGGAACGTGTCCTTGGTACGGGGAGGTACAAGAATTTGGTGGGCGGCAGGTTACTGGCCGTAACTTTCCATGAAAGGACGAGCTTTCATATTAGCGAAAGTGTTAGGCAGTGAGTCAGTCAGTCTGTAGGCGGCAGCTAGCCGTTAGCATCAATGCCATTAATTATTTACCGGCAGACAGTCGCCATCTTGAAGTCCGAGAAAGATCATGAAGCTGATACTCTCTGAGAAAGATTGAAGGAGAAGGAGAAGTAGCGCAGAGCGAGTGGAGACAGAGAGAGACAGCAGCTAATAAAGAGGAAGGTTCCAGTGACTTGGAGGAAAGTAGAGACGACAGAGCATAGCGGTGCAGACGTGTACTCGTGACTGCTGAGGTGTGATTCCGAGACGAGCCAAGGCACAGATGGGAAGGGAACCTAGATGATTGTTGAACCCCGACTTCGTGCTCACAAGGTGATCTCTGTCCTATAATGTGCACATTCTAACCTTTCACTTTTATTTGCAGGATATATGTTATAGTATAGTGCTGTGTTTATAATTATTGTAATAAAATACCCCAGTTCTTAGTGAACCAACATGTGCCTTGTATTCTTGTTCAATCAGGGTAACCTGGTCTTCTAGTCAGACATCGTTTTCATGAACGGATGTAAATCCCGGTCAGGTAAGAGGTGACTGAATAATGAGGGAGAGAGGGACCATTTGATGCTGAGAGCAGAAGGTACATGATTCAATTTGGCAAGCTGTGCTAATTCCTGTTATTGTAGTATCATCCTGAGTAGCCAATGAGAGATTCCTTCCAAAGGTATTCATAGGAGAGTGATCGTCGTTGGTAAGCGGCGTTAATGAGAACACCAGGTGGGAGACTGGTGCGTAGATCCGCCGGATTGCGGATCGGGTTGTAAGTAAGCGAGCACTGGGAGGGAAACCAGTGTTTAGGTCCGCCGGATTGTGGACCGGATAAAAAGAGAGAGAGCACTGGGGCTGCAGCTCAGTGTGTATGGCACGCCGAATTGCGTGTTGAGTGAGCACTGATGGTGATCAGTGTGTAATGGTACATAATCAGAACTGCCCCAGGGTAGATTAGTCTGGGTCTAAGTGGCCGTGAGACTAGCTGGTATGAATGGGATATTGTAGAAAACCTATGCATGTGTATTGCTATTTTCCCCATCCTTAGGTACGAGATGTACATACATATACATATACCTATTGTAAATACGTTCTAAGGAGGGAGGTGATTACGTTCCGACTGGGTTGGAGAGGCTCTCAGGAGCTGATCCCATCTGGTTCAAGAATCCGGTCATTACAGGCGGTCTCACTGGTATTTTCTGCTCGTGTTGTGGAGAGGTAGCTACAGATAGTACGCATATGTTTGCTCCATGTTGAAAAATGTCTTTATTATTATCTCAAATTGAAAGCAGGCTGAGCGCAATGTTGGGTTTTGCGTTGATACTTACACCACTGACTGTTATGTTGGGTGTTTATGAGCAAGGGATGGATGAAAATAATAAGAAATTTCTATATGTAGCTATGGCCGTGTATCGTATATGTATAGCCACAGTATGGTTGGATATCACTCCTCCAACATAATATGTCTGGCTTAGTAAATTTATGTATGTATATAATTGGGAAATAGCGGTAGCGAGGAGGAGAGGTAGGCGGGCTAGAGAGAAAGGAGAGAAGCTTTGTTTCCCTTTGCTCAATTGGCTCAATCACTAGGTAAAGACTTACATGTCTATATTTTTGTTTTTTACACCATTTACTGTGTTACTATTTTACCGTATTATGTTATTAATGCTCCTTTCGGGTTTTCATTTTTTTTCCCCCTGGTTCTCTTTTTGATGAATTGAATGTTAGCCGAAGGATGGAACCGCTGCGGTGGGGGGGAGTAAAATCGTAAAACACATTGGGGGCACTAACCGCAGTTCTGGATTTTCTTTTTTTAGAATGATATTGTTCATGTTTGTTTTCTGTGCATGGTACCCCAATACAATTTTTTTTAAATAAATTTAAAAAAAACAATTCTATAAGACATCATAAAACTGATACACACCTAAATGGATGGATGAATACAATTAACATAAAAACACACAATACAATTTTAAAATGCAATTAAAATGATTATGATAAAAACTTTGTAGGTATACCATAATGGAAGCTACAGATTTCTAGGCAAAGTAGTTTAAGGAAAGGCAGATGATTCCACATGTTATACTTTAAAGCATGTCAATATCTCTTTTGATCTAAATCTTAATCAAGGAAGCATGCTCTTATTGCCTACGCCCACCCAAGCTATTACATCATTGCTATGACAATCACCTCTATTGTGTCAGTTCTTGGGATTCTTTCAGCTTTACTGGACCTTCTTGTCCCCAAGAGCTTGCACGTTGGTGACTGCCAGACACAGCGTTGGGCGTTGTATCCAGTACATATAAGCAACAAATGGGCTAATGATTCCTTACTATGCTGGAATACTGTTGTATTCCGCTTTTGGTGTCTGTATATAGGTTTTCACAATACATGTCCTTATGTAGGCACAATGCACATTTCCCTTATATAGGCATAAGATCCCAGTCCTTATTTAGGCATTAGACATGCTACCCAAATACATTGCATGGTCACTTACATCCGTCTACCCCATCGTCATAACGAGTTCTTAGAAACGAGACCCTTAAACTCTTGGGAGTTCCCCTAGTAAAGGATTATTGATTTTTCCAAGAACTCATTTATTATGCATGAACAGCTACTAGTTAAGGGTTCATTCCTGACGTCTTCCTCTGCCCATCTTTACATCAATGCTACCATACCAAGGTACCTACCGGGTGTAAATATACCTTCTCTTTCCCAAACAAGTAGGAGGAGACCTCGACTTTAGAGGAGCCCGTGTCCCAGCCTGTTTCACTGATAAGAGACGCTGTCATCCCTGCTCGCAGAGAATCCAGCTTCTAGTGCTCCGACTCCCTTTAAAGGGTGTTAGAGTTCGAGACTCGGAAAGAGATTCCCACCTCTCTCATTCTCAAGGTATGGAGCTGACTAGAACTTAGAGGGACTCTTGGCATATAAACATGGCATATCAGACTCTTGGCATACTAAAACTGAGCATACCATACCATAGCTATCATACTATAGAATACATCACCTACTTCTTTCCTTGTACTACACTTTAGTTTAGGTACACTGGGGTAGAACAAGTTAGAGAAGCATCTTATGAGTACTCGCATTTTTAGCTTATGTTGTTTATGTATATGAATATATATGTCATAGCTAAAAGATAATGCGAGCGCAGTATTATTTCTTTCTACTGCTTACGCTGCACATAATATATCTTGCATACTGTCTTGTGATTGTAACAGCTCTTATCTCTTACACACGAAACAAGACTGTTCAACAAATCCTTTTATTGAAACACCACTCATCTATTCTTTCTGTGTATTCTTAATGTGTAAGTCTGAAGAAACTAAGCATGCACGATTAGTTGAGTGAAACTGTTATTGGTTGTTTTCACGATTCTTAGAGTGTTCCGATTCTAAAGGGAAATAAAGTTGTCATGTTTATGCGGTTGTCATAAACTGCTCCCTCCTTGTTTACAAGGAGTTTCTAGTGGCCTCTGAGTTAGCTGGTACAAATTAATTAAGTTTAATATACTCAATAGGGGCGTACTGACCTATGTCCCAAGCCAAATCTATAGGGTATATTATTCCAATATGCAGAGCCTATTATCGAAATAGGAACTACACTACAATACAAAACACTAGTCACTGCTAGGTTTGGTCTACCTAATGTTTTTTTTTTGGAAGTTCAGCAAAATCTTTATTGGCATTAAGTTCTCACAGTTATCACCGCCAATGGCCTACAACCCGGAGGCTGGCCGCATGTGGCAGTAGCTTATGAGTCATTTGTACACAGCCATTCAGCTGGCAACCCACGGGTCCAGCGGCATATCTTGAACCAGTCCATGTATATTCATCTAGTCGCTCAGGTACCCCGCGTCTAGTTATTACATGAATCTTCAGTTTTTCAAATTTTTTGAATTACATAAACAGAACAGTTCGAACAGTGAAATTAAGAGCCGTAGGGCAATTCTACACTCTGTTGCCACTTGTGGACATTATAGAATTGGTGTATGACAATGAGGCATAGTGTTCCTGGTTGTGCTTAATACTTAAACATTGCAGCACTGTAACTCAAGCCACACCATCATATCATGCAAATCTTACAGTGACTCCTTGCTTCCCTCGACAGTTAATAAGTAAGACCAAAAGTCTTTTGGGCGTGTTCACCTGGGCAATTCTTCTTCATAAGTGAGTAATTTATCCCTGCAGTACGTCATGTCCTTAAGCCACGTCTTGATGGTAGGTACATTTTTCCCTTCCCAGCACTTGGATATTTGCCTTTTAGCGATCAGTAGAGCCACCGCACAAAACTTACCCTTCCCCGGTCTGACCCCGGAAATAAGGCCCAATAGGCATACTTTCATGGTACATTCAATGTCAATTCCCACCATTTTGCCCAGTATGACAATCACCATTTCCTGATACTCATGTATTTTGGGCAATACCAGGCTAGGTGAACAAAGTCTGCCTCATCACATCTACATCTTTTACATCTGGCATTGTCCCGTAATCCGTATTTGTGTAGTTTTTTTGGCGTGTGATATGTTTGATGTAGATACTTCAGGTGTGTGATGCGCAAATTCCCATTTGGGGTAAGTAGTTTAAGAAGTGTACAGGCGATGGACCAGTCCGTTTTTGTCAATGCTTCAGGTAAAGCATCATTCCACCTCTGCATTGCTTTTGCGGAAGAATGTGGAATTTCGCTTTGAGCGACCTTGTATATTCTGGACACCATGCTGAAGTGTTTGAAGACGTTATGATGAGTTGTAGTGATTGCATGTATGTATGTATTGGCATTTATATAGCGCACTACTTACCCGTAGGGTCCCTAGGCGCTTCGACCACTGCGAAACCCTTCCTGGCTTCCCTGAGAGATGGTCCCTTAATGGGTATCTCCAGGGTGAGACCAGGCATCCCCGGCGGTCTGGTGGGGCCGTTAGTGAAGATGAGGCAAGCTAATGCCCAGAGTTGCCGAGTGTGATCGCTGATCAGAGTGGGCACCGAGGCGAGAGAATTATCGAGTCCGCTGACCCTGGTCCAGAAACCTGCCGCGCTGGGAATCGAACCCTGGTCCCGGGCCGTCCTCTGCTCTCGGGTCTGCCGCCTCTAACCAGTGAGCCACACTACTTCACCAAGGTCTGTGGTTTGTTCGGGTAGTCCGGGTACAGGTCTTAGATCCCCCTTTGTAACCTGTAGTGTGTGAATCTGTAGAGTAATGTGGGGTTGCTTATATATGTCAGATCCTCAGTCGTGCGGAAAGTCCCATCATGATACAGGTCCCCAAATGTGGCCTTAGCTATATTCCTCAGTATGTCCATACTCACTTTTTCATTCGTTACTGACAACTCCGGATAAAAGTTTAGCGGCAGCGCTGGTGCATATAATGGTAACTTGTGAGCTAACCTCCCCAGTGTCCTCCACGCCCGAGCAGTGGTGTCAACGTGTTTATATCCTTCGAGTGAAGTGGGGGTCTGTTGTGTGTCTCAATCGCAGTTAATGGAATTGGGGAGGCCTCTCCCTCTTCAACCGCTGTGTGCGTGAGGTATGGAGTGGGGTGGTACCAGTGTGACACACACTGGGCCTGTGCACACAGATAGTAGAGTTTAAAGTCCGGTACACAAAACCCCCCTTTCTCGTAGGGTAAGGTCAGGGTGTAAAGATCAATGCGAGCTTGTTTGCCTGCCCAGATGAGTTTTAACACCAGGGACTGTATGTTTGTGAAGATCGCTTTGGGAGTTGTGATCGGTATGTTATTGAAAAGGTATAGGAATTTAGGTAGGATATTCATTTTGACTATAGCTATTCGGTCGGCCAACGATAGCGGTAGTTGTATCCATCTGGCTACCCTGCTCTCCAGGTCTGCGAACACCCTCCCATAGTTTGTTCTAATGACCTCTTCTGTATCTCGACTTCCAAGACTCCCAGATACCTCGTAGGCTCCGTCTGCCATTCTAAAAAAAAATCCGGTATGAACGGAATTGCGGAGTCAGTGAGCGGAATTATGGACGATTTTTCCCAATTACTTTGTAGCCCAGAGTGATGCCCAAACCGCACATAGTCCCGAAGCAATGGGCTTAGATTCTGTTCCGGGTCTCGGACATATAATAGCATATTATCCGCATATAGCGAGATGTGCAGGGGTCTCCCAGGGAAGTGCAAGGCCGAATGATTGTGTGTTTGCCTTATTATACATGCAAGCGGCTCAAGTGCCAGGGCAAAGAGTAGGGGAGATAGCGGGCACCCATGTCTCGTCCCCCTCGCTATTTCAAAAGGTTCCCAAATGTATCTATTGACTCTTACCCTTGCCACAGGACACGTGTATAGCAGTGTAATCCACGTAATGAATCGCACCTGGAAGCCCATTCTCTGCAGAATCGTGCGGATGAAAGCCCACTCAATGGAGTCAAAGGCTTTAGCAGCATCCAACATTAGAGCAGCCGCTTTGGTCTGCAGCTTAAGATAGTGAGATAGTGCAAATAACGTTCTAGTATTGTGCAATGTGGCTCTAGTGGGTATGAAACCTGCCTGGTCATGCAATATCAAGTTTGTCATCAGGGGTTGTAAACGGTCCGCTAGTATTTTGGCTAAAATTTTTGAGTCCACGTTCAGAAGTGACAGTGGACAGTAAGAATCACATAGATCCGGCTGTTTGCCTGGTTTTAGGAGGGTGACTATCACTTCCTCACGCAGTGTTGGTGGCAATATCCCCTGGTCAAAAGCAGCGCCATACATCTCGACCAGATGAGGAGCAAGTAGGTCAGCAAAATGTTTATAGAATTCACAAGAATAACCATCAGGTCCCGGTGCCTTCCCGTTGGGGAGTGCCTGTATAATTGCGGTGACCTCCTCCACCGTAATGGGTTGTGCCAGGTATTCCCGTTGGTTGTCCGACAACCAGGCGAGCGCTATATCCTGTAGGTATTGAAAAGTTTCTTGTGGTTCGGCTGGTTTCCGAGACGCATACAGATCTGCATAGTTATCAACAAAACTGTTAAGTATCCCCACGGGGTGCAAGTGTAATGCCCCATTCTTGTCTCTTATCTGAGTCCCTCCCTGTGCATATTTTCCTCGCGAGCACCCTGCCAGGACGTCCACCTTCACCAAAATGCCTGGCTGTGGGCCGCTTAGTGACGTATCTCATTACATCTTCAGCAAATTTCTGATGGTCAGTGAATTTTAACTTTATTTGTCACAGTAAATCTACGTTCCCTGTGTTGGCGTATTCCTGTTCTAGGGTAGACATATCTCGTTCCAGCCTGGTTATCTGCGCCCTGATGTCCTGAAGTATGCCTGACGTCGTACTAATTCATACCCCCGAAGCGTCGCATTGAATGCTTCCCATAACACACAGGGGTTGTCTACGGAATCTTTATTCAAGTGAAAGTAATCCTTAATTGCCTCAGTTATGGCTGTGAGTTATAACGGGTCCAACAGGGCCTGCGCATTAAACCGCCAGCTAAAAGGTGGGGGTGTGTAGTGAGGTATCTGAAGTGATAGTGTCAACCGGTTATGATCAGACACTGTGCGTGGGAGTGTGTCAATTTTTGTGGTCCATAAGGTAGCATTGTCAGTCCCCAGCTAATAATCTATTCGTGACCAACTGCCGTGCTTCAAGTTGGTGTGGGTTGCGCCAGGCGCTGTCAGATGTTGCACCCTCCAAATGTCTTTAAGTGCCATTGCTACCATCATATCCCTTAGTTTCCCCCCGGCTCTTTTGTGTGATTCTATGGAAGATGAGGAGTGGTCTACTGTGTTGCACAAAGCTACATTGAAGTCACCCCCCCAGACCAGACTTGTGTCAGTGAATTCCGACAAATGATCCCATAGTTCCTGAAAAAATTCGGGAGTGTCAACATTTGGGCCATATACATTTACTATTGTTACACATTGCCCTCTTAAGATCCCTGACACTATAACATATCTGCCATTGGTATCTATAATCGTGCATGTGACCTTGAAGTTGGTTCCTTTCATTACCAGAGTCATGACCCCCCTAGAGTAGGATAAGTAAGCCCAGCGTGCGCCAATAGATCTCCTTGTTGTAGGGCTAACATGCGTTTCCTGAATCAGTGCAATATCAATGTGGTGTCTGTCGAGACTAGCAAAGATTTGCCTAACTTTCTTAGGATTAGTGAACCCCCGCAAATTCCATGTTATCAGATTTAGAGTATGGCTAGTCATCAGTCTCGCTCTTCCATCCTAGTAAATAGTATGCCTCGACCAGTCCTTGCCTACCCAGTACAACACAGCCCGACATCACAACCCGCGTTTCTGACCAGGTGTCACCTATATATCGGAGGCCTGTATCAGAGCATACAGAGAGTACATTGCGATTCATTCGATCCCAGCACAACAATACACAATCTTACATGATGAGTTGCCTCACATTTGTTGTATAGTTCAACATGGCTTCCAACAGTGCATCTCAATCGCTCCTTTGGCTCAAAAAACAACAAACCCCAACTACCCCATGTCCCACCCACTTCAGCAACTCAATCCTGCCGAAGCCATTTTACCCGTAACACTTTCATGAATAACTTAACCATTTGGGGACCGCCCTAGTAGAGGTCCGCCGAGGGTATAACATTCCATCCTAACAGAAAGATTGGGGCGGATCTATAGGCTATAAACAGACCCCTCAGTTCCACACAGGAGTGGCTCCATCTAATCCCGGTCCAGCGCCAGGCAGTACTCAAGAAGGAGCTGGATTTCTCTGAGGGTAGGGTGTAAAGTGTATGATAGTGTAGTGAGAGTCTCTCTGAGTCTATTGCTAGCAGTCCTCTGTGTGGCTACGCCAGTGCTGGCTGCGCAAGTATTCTCCTTGTCATTACACAGAGGGGCCAGAGAAGTTTCATGCCCTTAGTTCAACCAAATAAGGGAGTTGTCAATCAGTACACCTCTAGCTGCCTGTAGAAGTTCACAGTCAGAGGTAGGAGGGTCTCCCCCTCCGGGATGACTGCTCTTATAGCCAAAATTGTCTCTGCATACACATGTTCAGGTGCAACATTCGTGGTGATAAGACAGTCTTACCTTCATTCTGAGTCCTGATGCTTATCCCTGCAGTTATTACTTTTACCTTTGCCGGCCGTCGATTTCAGGAACTCCATTGCAGCTTTGGGTGTCGCAAAAACACTGGTTTGTCGTCCCAGGTTATCTTTAAACGTGCTGGATACAACATGGTGTACGGTATTTGCAGATCACGGAGTTTGGCCTTGACATTGTTGAATTCCTTGTGTGCTTGCTGTACCACTATCGTAAAATCCGGATAGAATTCCAGCTTATTACCTTGATGTTGAATCTCTCCCTTCTCTCTCGCCAGCCGCAAAATAGTGTCCCTGTCACGGTAATTGAGGACTCTTGCTATTATAGGTCGTGGTGTGGCACCTGGCTTCGGCTTTGGAGCCAAAGAGTGATGGGCGCGCTCCACTATGAAAATGGGCGAGAGCTTATCGGCGCCAAAAATTTCCTTGCACAGGTTTTCCACGTACGGCTCCATACGTACTGTGTTTGTGGATTCCGGCAAACCCGCTATCCGTATGTTGTTCCTCCTGGATCTCGCTTCCAACTCCTCCTACTTGGTCTTAATAACCTCCAGTACTTTCTCCATACCCTTGCATTTGGCTGATGTGGCACGCGAATCGTCTTCAACTGCGGAAATCCTGTTTTCCGCTGTGTCCAGTCTTTCACCTTACTTGTCCAGCTTCGCCGCCATGGTGTCCATTCGGCCCGTCAGAAGGTCCAGTTTAGCATTGATTTCCTGCCTCGATGCCTGGATGGCTATGAGAATGTTGTCCATGACTTTGCCTTCTGGGGAGTCTATGTCCTGCTCCTCTTCCACCTGCTCAGTCTGGCTCTTATTTGTCTTCTTCCCCTCAAATGTGAGCCTAGTTTGTTGTTTTTCTGGCTTCCCTATTGTGCCATTGTGTTAATGCAAGGGTAGATGACTTCGCAGGCTTGAAACTTCGTCCACCGTGGAGTTTTTGTGCGTGTATCCGGCTGTCTGGCTGAAGGAGTTATGTTATGTTATGTTAATGGGCATTTGTTGAGCGCACTGTCACCGTGAGTTTCCTGGCGCTGATAGGACACTGAGACTGAGCAGGAGGGATTTTTTTGGGATGTGAGAAAAGCAGAGTTTTTAAATACTTCCTAAATGATACAAGGGAGTATGAGGATTTAAGTGAGAGTGGAAAAGAGTTCCATAATTTGGGGGCCAGATGAGAAAAACGGTGGCCGCCTAATATGGTAAGTTTGAACCGGGGAGTGACTAGAAGCTAAAGGTAAGTGGACCTTAGAGTTCGGGAGGGGCAGTAAGGGATGACCAGGGACTTCAGAAAAGCAGGAGAGGGACCAGTCAAGGCTTTGAAGACCAGGCAACTGACCTTAAAGGCTATTCTTTCGCTAACTGGTAGCCAATATAATTGATGTAGTAAAGGTTTGGCCGACTGCCATCTGGGGATTTTAAATGCCAGTCTGGCAGCCTGGTTTTGAATGATCTGTAGCCTAGACAGCAGGGATTTAGAAAGGCCGAGATACAAAGAATTAGAAAAATCCAGACGAGACATCACCAGTGCTATTAGAACTTGTAGCAGAGCTTCAGGGGTCAAGAGGTGGGCGGCTTTCCGTATCCTGTGTAGTTGGAACATGCAGGAAGATGTTACGGCGCTCACCTGGGCCTTAAGAGTGAGCTCAGAGTCAATAATGATGCTGAGACTCTTTACGCAGCCAGCAGGGGAAGGAGATGGACCAAGCTCAGCTGGCCAATATTGTGGGCCCCAGTGGGAAACGCTTCTCCCGGGGAGGAGGAGCTCAGTTTTCCCAGGGTTGAGCTTTAGTTGTTTTTGGTTCATCCAATGCTGGATGTGTATCATGACCGCCTTGAAGTTGGTGACGGCGTCAGGGGTGGAGAGGGGAAAAATAATTTGTAAATCGTCAGCGTAATTGAATACGGTGACGTCCCAACTGCCCATGGAGTGGATAAGAGGCTGAATGTACAAATTAAAAAGGAGGGGGGAGAGGGAAGAACCCTGGGGAACTTTGCAAGATGAAGGTGCACTGGTGGCGCTAAAGGGGCTCAAACTGACTGCTTGGAGTGCGTTGGATAATAACGGTTCCCGCCACAGCCTACGTTCTCGATGCTGTCGCAGGAGTGGTGTGGTGGAGACGGATTTGCTGCCTGCTCACAGCCGCTTCGCTGCCTGTAGGGAACACAATAACAGGCTATCTGCGGCCTCTTAGCGTTGCTTGCAGGAGGTCAGAAATGTGCCCATGCAGGAATTGCCGCAGGCGGCGACAGCGCTAGTGCCGAGGTCCGATGCTGATCCCTCCAGTAACCTCGAGTGCAATTGGCATATTTCAGGTGCTCAGGGGGAACCCATTGCCGTGGAGGGAAGCCGCCCAGAACCACACGCCCTGGGCACACCCTGCACCTGACCTGGAGAGCACAGTCATTATACGTGTTATAGCGCCTAGCCGCAGCGCAGAGGAAGTACCTGGCAGGTTGATCAATGCAGGTCACGAAGCCGGGATCATCACGCTATGTAGTTGCTCAATCACCACACGATTCCCGCAGGGTGCTCCGGAACATGGGCTCCGCCATTTTGTCTGCGATGTCCGGTAAAGGCGAGTTTTGCCACCGGACCGCCAGGAATTTGCAAAAGAAACAGGTGATGGACCGGTTTCGAGGTAACACCTCTCATCAGCCCGGCTAGCTTGACTCCAGTGGTGTGGAGTGCCTGGGACCCACGTCTGAGCATCCCCAGCGCACTTAGGGCGGAATTTTCAAACAAAACAGGTGATGGACAGAATGTGGATCAATGTCACACATTCACCCCAGTCCGAAGATCTGGGCCCACATCCATCGTTTTTTTGCATTCCGCACCACCCTGGGTTAGACAATGGCGATATGCAAATCAGCTCTGACCCTGTGCCCCATGGGAGCAGTCCAGTCCGAACTACAAAAGCCATGTCCTTCCCAGAACAGAATCAAGCATCCGAGGACCGGTCCGGTTTCGAGGTAACACCTCTCATCAGCCCGGCTAGCTTGACTCCAGTGGTGTGGAGTGCCTGGGACCCACGTCTGAGCATCCCCAGCGCACTTAGAGCAGAATTTGCAAACAAAACAGGTGATGGACAGAATGTGGATCAATGTCACACATTCACCCCAGTCCAAAGATCTGGGCCCAAATCCATCGTTTTTTTGCACTCCACACCACCCTGGGTTAGACAATGGCGATATGCAAATCAGCTCTGACCCTGTGCCCCATGGGAACAGTCCAGTCCGAACTACAAAAGCCATGTCCTTCCCAGAACGGAATCAAGCATCCGAGGACCGGACCGGTTTGGAGGTAACACCTCTCATCAGCCCGGCTGGCTTGACTCCAGTGGTGTGGAGTGCCTGGGGCCCACGTCTGAGCATCCCCAGCGCACTTAGGGCGGAATTTGAAAACAAAACAGGTGATGGACAGAATGTGGATCAATTTCACACATTCACCCCTGTCCGAAGATCTGGGCCCAAATCCATCGTTTTTTTGCACTCCACACCACCCTGGGTTAGACAATGGCGATATGCGAATCAGCTCTGACCCTGTGCCCCATGGGAACAGTCCAGTCCGAACTACAAAAGCCATGTCCTTCCTAGAAGGGAATCAAGCATCCGAGGACCGGACCGGTTTCGAGGTAGCACCTCTCATCAGCCCGGCTGGCTTGACTCCAGTGGTGTGGAGTGCCTGGGGCCCACGTCTGAGCATCCCCAGCGCACTTAGGGCGGAATTTGAAAACAAAACAGGTGATGGACAGAATGTGGATCAATGTCACACATTCACCCCTGTCCGAAGATCTGGGCCCAAATCCATTGTTTTTTTGCACTCCACACCACCCTCGGTTAGACAATGGCGATATGCAAATCAGCTCTGACCCTGTGCCCCATGGGAACAGTCCAGTCTGAACTACAAAAGCCATGTCCTTCCCAGAACGGAATCAAGCATCCGAGGACCAGACCGGTTTCGAGGTAACACCTCTCATCAGCCAGGCTAGCTTGACTCCAGTGGTGTGGAGTGCCTGGGACCCACGTCTGAGCATCCCCAGCGCACTTAGGGCGGAATTTGCAAACAAAACAGGTGATGGACAGAATGTGGATCAATGTCACACATTCACCCCAGTCCGAAGATCTGGGCCCAAATCCATTGCTTTTTTGCACTCCACACCACCCTGGGTTAGACAATGGCGATATGCAAATCAGCTCTGACCCTGTGCCCCATGGAAACAGTCCAGTCCGAACTACAAAAGCCATGTCCTTCCCAGAACGGAATCAAGCATCCAAGGACCGGACCGGTTTTGAGGTAACACCTCTCATCAGCCCGGCTAGCTTGACTCCAGTGGTGTGGAGTGCCTGGGACCCACGTCTGAGCATCCCCAGCGCACTTAGGGCGGAATTTGCAAACACAACAGGTGATGGACAGAATGTGGATCAATGTCACACATTCACCCCAGTCCGAAGATCTAGGCCCAAATCCATTGTTTTTTTGCACTCCACACCACCCTGGGTTAGAAAATGGCGATATGCAAATCAGCTCTGACCCTGTGCCCCATGGGAACAGTCCAGTCCGAAGTACAAAAGCCATGTCCTTCCCAGAACGGAATCAAGCATTCGAGGACCAGACCGGTTTTGAGGTAACACCTCTCATCAGCCCGGCTAGCTTGACTCCAGTGGTGTGGAGTGCCTGGGACCCACGTCTGAGCATCCCCAGTGCACTTAGGGCGGAATTTGCAAACAAAACAGATGATGGACAGAATGTGGATCAATGTCACACATTCACCCCAGTCCGAAGATATGGGCCCAAATCCATCGTTTTTTTGCACTCCACACCACCCTGGGTTAGACAATGGCGATATGCAAATCAGCTCTGACCCTGTGCCCCATGGGAACAGTCCAGTCCGAACTACAAAAGCCATGTCCTTCCCAGAACGGAATCAAGTATCCGAGGACCGGACCGGTTTCGAGGTAACACCTCTCATCAGCCCGGCTAGCTTGACTCCAGTGGTGTGGAGTGCCTGGGACCCACGTCTGAGCATCCCCAGAGCACTTAGGGCGGAATTTGCAAACAAAACAGGTGATGGACAGAATGTGGAGCAATGTCACACATTCACCCCAGTCCGAAGATCTGGGCCCCAATCCATCGTTTTTTTGCACTCCACACCACCCTGGGTTAGACAATGGTGATATGCAAATCAGCTCTGACCCTGTGCCCCATGGGAACAGTCCAGTCCGAACTACAAAAGCCATGTCCTTCCCAGAACGGAATAAAGCATCCGAGGACCGGACCGGTTTCGAGGTAACACCTCTCATCAGCCCGGCTAGCTTGACTCCAGTGGTGTGGAGTGCCTGGGACCCACGTCTGAGCATCCCCAGCGCACTTAGGGCGGAATTTGAAAACAAAACAGGTGATGGACAGAATGTGGATCAATGTCACACATTCACCCCAGTCCGAAGATCTAGGCCCAAATCCATCATTTTTTTGCACACCGCCAGGAATCGCACTGATCTCCCACATGGGGGCACTGAACCAGCGTGTGCTTGATTATAAAATGCACAATTCAGTACAGATAAAATAAGAATGTATCAAAATAGAATAATCAGTGAAAATAAATTGGGAGAAAAGAGAGGTGTGCCCACTTTGATTAAGAAAGAAAGAGTACCCGTGCAAAATGTAACTTTAAGGCAATAAATTGAACGGTCAGCTGTATACATGCATGCAATATATACACAGTACCTACATGGAAACTTTTTTTCTGCTGATTCAGATGCTTTAAAGTACCTCGAAATAAAAAACAAGAGGGAAGATCATCAGACCAATCCCTTAGGAAGTAAAAATTGGGATTGTCTGAACGGAACAAAGAAACACAAATCATTGTGGAGTCTATTTTCTGACTCGTACGGCCTATCAAAATATAAAGTAAGCAACAAAAAATGTCTTGTTATGTCATCTAGACTCTTGCTTCAACTATGGTCTGTGAAGATTCTAAACATAATGTTATTCCATACACAAATCCACTGACGATAAAACAAAATTGCAGGCGATTATCTATTGACTCGTATGGCCTTTTAAAATATATAGTAAACAACAAAAAATTCTTGTTATGTCATCTAGACTCTTGCTCCAACTATGGTCTGTACATATTCTCAACATAATGTTATTATATACACAGATCCTTTGACGATAAAGCAAAATTGCAGGCGATTATCTATTCTCACCTGAACTCCGAAATCAAAACTGATAGCGCAAAATAATAATTGCTATGAATTAAGGGTGGGCGGTCGACTACGCTCCGTGCACGGAGTGTGCGAAGTGCCGGCTTCTACGTATTTTGCGTAGCAGGCGTAGAATCCAGCACTACGCACGCTCCGCAGACGGAGCGTAGCTGGCCGCCACCCGCCTCCCTCCCGCCCTCCCTAAATACTTTAAATTACATCTGTAAATGAATTAAAAGGCACTTACCTTGCCCGCCGCTGCCCGCCGCGTCCCCGGGGCTCGCTCTCTTCGTCGCTTCCGTCTTGGGTAATATTGCGCATGCGCCGACGGCCGTGCATGCGCATTTCTCACGAGAAATGCGCATGCGGGGCCGCCTGCGCATGCGCATTATTACCCAAGACGGAAGCGACGAAGACAGGGTGCCGAGGAGACGCGGCGGGCAGCGGCGGGCAAGGTAAGTGCCTTTTAATTCTTTTACAGATGTAATTTAAAGTATTTAGGGAGGGCGGGAGGGAGGCCTGTGGTGCGTAGTGGGGCTACGCAGAGTGCGGAGGTGGGCGTAGTTTCTCGCCCACTTCACGTAGCTCCGTAAAGCCCCACTACGCCCACTACGCCCAGGGTTACTATAAATGTAAGATATATTTTTTTGTTCTTAACACTGTATGAGTTCTTTTGACCCATATCCCCATACAATGTATTCTAATAGATGTTATGCACTTTTTTTTAGAAAGAAGATGTTTTTAATATAGTCCTGAGGAAGGTGTCCTATACATCGAAGCACCGAAACGCGTCGACAAAATTGTTTTTAACAGATGATTATGTCTTTATGTGCTAAGAATTATTTTCTGTGATTTTTGAAAAAATATGTTTGAATTTTTTATGTATAAGAAAATGTTCATGTTAGGTTTACTGATAAAACTTTTTTAAATAAAATTGGTTGAATACATTTTTATGTTATGATTTGATTTATGTGTAATATATGATTTGTTGGGGATACAATTGAATCAAGAAGGTGTCACTGTTTACAAATTAGATTGATGTTTTAAGTTGTAATACTCAGAAAGGAAGCTCCTTTTTCTTGTTACGATATGTCCCGGTCCTTTCTGGGTGAAGTAGGTAAAACTCTCTCTTTTTTCTGCCATCGCACTGATTGCGCCACACTCAAACTGATCAGAGTTGTTCAGGTGTGCAAGTGCGCCGGCGAGCAAACAAACACCCGTGACTTCATGTAGAAACGATCCGAGGGGGCCGGCTAACCACAGGTTCACAGCGCCGCCATTTTACTATCACGCGCACTTACTTCGGGCAGTCGACCTGATGCTGTGGGTGTCATCTTGCGTCCAGCGGTAGGGGGGTCCCAATGCGCCTCTTTGCGATGTGATCCGAGGACTCCGCTGTAGCCGCTGTCAGTGCTGGCAGCCTGCGCTCCCGGTCCAATCCCGGCTGGCTGCCGCCGGACCGCGGCCACCATTTTATGCCACGCGAGCACAGCAGAACTTTTGTCCGCACCCGAGGGACAGCATAGTTAATCCTGGTCCATGGCTACCGGCCGGTGCCCTATGCTCTCCTCTTCAAATCGATATGCTTTTCTCCTTGCTCCTGTCCGTTTAAGAGTACATTTCAGGCAATTTTATGATCCGCCCAGCAGAGCTGCACGTCTAAGCAGCCATTCAGCTGTGCGCCCCCTAGCGCCTCCTACTGGTAAAGATTCTTAGAGGCAATGTACCCACCCTAAACTGGAAATATAATTTTGGCTCATGGAGCTTTGTAATAAAATCCTAATATTGTTCCAGCCTGGGGATAGTTTTACGGTCCAAGAATCGCCCCATAAGAGAAGAGGACTCACAACTTCACACTGTACTATTCTGGACCATTTTTTGATACACAGCTTTCCAAAAAATGTTTGAGGGAAAAGTAGAATTTTTGGGATTCACCCACCCTGTATTTATACCAATATTCGATAGGATAGCTCTAAGCTCCCTTAACCATTTTATTTGGTATAATGTGTCTACCCTTATTATGTCTAGGAACCGAGCTGCAAGTTCTGGGGTAGACCAGTGTCTACGTCAATACAAAAAAAGACATAGTTTAGCAGTGTATGCTATTGGCTTCCTCCCAAGATCATTCAATAACGGGTGTGTCAGGGTACTCTGTGGTAAGTTGGTAATTTTTCTAAAGAACTTATTTTCTGATAGTGTAAGCTTAACTAACTTCTCCTGCCCCCAAAGCTGAGCACCGTATAAGGCAGAGCTATTAACTTTCTTGTTATAGATTTCGATTGCCGGGCTGATTGTCTGAGAATGGGGTGTTTTATTCCTTGTGCAGCACCCCCTCTAGTTGTTGATATTTTAGGGATGCTATATCAACCTGGTGGGCCCTATTTAATCACTCCTGTATGTTTACCCCTATTTATGTAGTCTCCTTAACTTGCCCTAGCGCGATGCTGTTAATTTTAATGCCCTCCTTGAAGGCCCTATGTGAACCAAAGGCCATCAGTTTCGTTTTTGACACATTGACTTCCAATCCTCGCCTCAATCACAACTCCTCAAAGATAGTTAAAGGTCTCTGGAGGCTACTCACTGTCTTGGAAATGATCAATGTGTCCTCTGCGAACATTAGTATTGGTACTTTATTTCCTGCTAGTGTTGGGGCATCCGTTGGGGTAGCCCTCATAAAGTTCACTATTCCATTGATGTATAAGGAAAATAGTGTCGGGCCATCACACAACCACCGCAAACTCCCTTCTCTATAGGGAAAGATTCTGTAACTTTGCCCTGCGTACCCCGTCAAATCTCAACCATGTTGTCTTTTTGCATTCTAATGATGAGTGTCAACAGAACTGATGGTAACCCTGTAATGTCCTCCAAAGTCTAGCTCATGGTACAAGATGAAATGCTGACCTAAGGTCAACGAAAACGGCATACAAACTGCCCTTGCCCAGGGTGACTGTTTTACAAAAAAGCAAGATAATCCGAAACACGTGGTCAATACTGCTAGTGAATGCTCAGAACCCTGCTTGGATTGGCGATAAAATTCTAAACTCATTGATCCATTCTTTGACTTTGTTGAGCAAATATTCTATTAAGCTGATCGGCCTATAATTCCCTTGGTACAATTTTTCCCCTTTTTTAAAAACTGGTATAATTTCAGCTCCTTTCCAGGCGTCTGGGACCGCGCACCCTGGGCTATGGCATTTGTCAATAGGAGAATGTACAGACACCGTCTATCCTTATCATAGAGGAATACATCTCCCTTGTAGTCCACCTGGACCTGGTACCTTTTCAGCCTAAATAGAGTTAAGTGCCACCTCAACATCTGCCTGGCCAAAGGCTGCATCCTGGTCAAAATGTTTAGCTGTTTGGCCCTCTATTTCATTCTCATTTGCGGCATATTGGGGTTTGAATTAGTTTACCCACTCCGACTGTGAGACATGGTTTTGGTGCTGGCAGCTCTGCCCACCTCTATCCCACTTGTGTACATTCCAGAATGGTTTGGGGTTTCTCCTAACACATGCCTCCCTAAGTTCCTCCCATCTTTTATTGTCCCATTCTTTCTTTTCCTTTGCTTGGGCGCCCCGATAGGTAGCCCTAGCTACTCCTACCATTATTGGGACACCTTTGTTAATAGCCTCCCTTAAGTCTGCACAGAACTTTTTACAGTTTTTGTTGTACCATTTCTGTGTTTTAGGAATAGCAACCTTTTTAGTACTACCCTTTTTAACCCCTTCCATGCTCATGACGTGCTCAGCTCATCATGTAGCACAGTGTTTGTGTGCTCAAGACGAGCTGACCTCGTCATGACCACACCTGTTTTTATTGCTGTCCAGCAAAGCAGGGGAAAGTCTCTAGCAGTGATGCGGTTAATAAAATATGTTTGTTGCTAACCAACACATTTATTGTGTGTGGATAGGATGATCTAAGGCCATCGAATTTACTATACTGGCCTGGAGCTCATTTAGAGCATGACCCATATCCTTTTGGATGCCAGCTAATACTTTAGGCAGCTCTGTTATCTTAGCCCATTTAAGTCGCCTCAAGTCATTAGATGAAACAACGTCAGTGGTGGAATATGTATCCCGTGATTCATGGGGAGCCTTATACCTTATTAGATCCAAGTTTACACATAATGGGCTGTGGTCACTTTCTAATCTATCTTAAACCCTCATATCCGAAATGGTATGCCAAAGAGCAAAGCTAACAAATACATGGGCTATCCTACTAACACTATAGCCATTGTCAAAAGGGGTAGACCCCATTTTTTCTGAGGGTGTACGGCCATTAACTGGTCACAATCCCTTCTCCATACAGATTGATTTGAATAACCGCTTTGGTCCATCTTTTTATTGGGTCAAGCTCCAGCTTTGGAATACCCGACTAAATGTCTTCCTCTTCTGACAAATTACCCTACTCACTCATTAGAGGCTCAAACCTTGTGTTCAGATCCCCCACGACAATGACATTTGTGCCTGTCTGGCTGATATCAAGAAGATCGACAAGAGTTGCCAAAACTCCTGACTTCTTCCCTCTGGTACCTCACACATAGATATTATATGTACCCATGATCCTGTCTGTTTCCCTAGCCAATCTAATAGCCTGGATGTGTAAGTTGGAACTACTTGGATGTCTAACCCTAGGTCCTGTCTCACCCAGATTGTCAGGCCCCCTGATGGTCTCAATCTTACACCTTTAGTGGCCGGAATATGCTAATTTAAATATCCCACACAAAAAGAGGGGGACTTCTTCCCAAGTCTCTTGAAAGAAACATATATCAAAACCCTCAATAAAAGCAAGCTTGAACGTAATCCTGCAATGTTTCAGGAAAACAGGGTTTCCTTTAAGAGGATTGTACAAACAGCCAAATGGCCACTTACAACATAGAAACTTGAGGGATTGGACTACCCTCCTGTAGGAAGGTGGATATCTGACTATGGTTACCCCCAAACTTTTTGCCTGGTGTTTAGCTGGTTTTTGACTTAGTTGGCCTGGGATCCTGCTATTCAGGGCCCCAGGCTGATTGCTCTCTCCTTAAAATGGACTCCATGTACCTTAGGTGCATAACACAATTGGAAATGGTTCACCTTATGAGCCCCTGTAGTAGTGTACCCTAGGTACCCATGGCATAGGTGTATCCAAGGCCTACCAGGGGCTGCAGCATGTATTATGCCACCCCTGGCCTGGCCTCCATATTTGACACAACTGGCTGATCACTCAGCTGGGGTAAGTTGGTGTAATCACCTCTTACTTGGGTACAGTATGCCTGTGCCTAACCCTAAACTGGACACATATATTCCTATCAGCCACTCCTATGGAAGGCCTCATCAATACTGGAGGCAGAGTGCTTGGAAATATGTGAGATGGTGCTCTAGCATGAGCTGAGCCTGTCTGCAGCTGTCGGGAACCACTCCCTAAGCTGTTCCGGGATATTGCCATACCATATACTCTTAAGTGCATTATAATCCTCGCGGTTAAATGCTATCTTTGGTTTGGCTTTATCAAAACATGTCGAGTAAGGTGTCATACGAATTGGAATACTATCACCTCGCCAGTTCTGGCGACGGGGATAGCATTCCACCCTTCTAGAGGGACACGACATGTGTGTAGCCTTAACCCCGGTTAAAGTTAAACAGAGCCTCAGCATCACAAAATGGATGCTGCCACCACAGACACATGTCTGACCTCCTGCTGCTGGGAGTCCTTCCAGCGAGGAGGGCCTGGACAAAGGGTTTCCTGCCTGGGGAGGTGCGAGCACCACCCCAGACAGGGTTTTGTGTATTGGGTAGGACAGGGCTGAATAGATTGAGACATGCCTGGGGCACACAAGGTGTCCCTGTGCATAAGCCAGCCCAAACCGGTTCTGGGGCTTTCCAGCCCCACTCCTGGCGAGGAGCTGGACAAAGGAGAGGGGGTGTAACCACCCCCTTCCTGGTCCCACCCATAGGGGAGGGACCTAGCAGGAGATCCACCCCTCAGATGGGAATAAGAGAGGGAGCAGTGCCATTGCACAGCAGATCATCCTGAAATCAACTTTAAACAAGAAGAAGACTGGACTTCGACATTCTGCTGCACAGAAGACTGAAGAGAATCTCCCTTGTGGCCTAGGAGGGGCCACCCTGTGAACACAGGCATCACCCAGCACCTCAACATCTGCTTTGCCGCCGCCTCCCGCCAGAGCCCGAGTGCAGAGCCTGACAAGACCCAGCTTCCCAGACTTCTCCCAGCCCGATCCACAGTCCCTGCAAAGAAGGGACCCGTGGAGGCACCGAGAGACGTGGGAGCGGACATCTTGAAAGACCCCCGAGACACTGAATGCGCAGCACCCGAGGCACCCTCGACTCTGTGCTTTGTGGTTTTAGAAGCCCCACAACCGAGCAGCATTTGCACCAAAGATCAGCCCTCCAGCATCTCCACAATCTGCGTGGGGCCCTTTTGCTTTGTGCCACTCGACTCGCCATCCCGGCCGCTTGTCACGTGATCAGCGGCCATCTTGGCGACGAAACCTACAATTTACACTGTGGGTCTGGTTGGTCCAGACCTGCCCTCGCTCCTGTAGAAAGGAGTACCCGCTCTAACCTTGCTGGTCCGAGTAATAAGCCTTTTTCACTTTCCCCGTGGCTTGCATTAGCCAAGGCTTGTTTGCTTCAATCGAGTTGCCGACACCGCCATCAGCTAGAGCCTTCGAGTGACAGCTCGTGATCGACTCCTGGACGTCCTTGACCTCTTCGTGTCCACGTGGCTGCAGAGAGAAGCAACCCCTGATCACCTGTTTGCACCCGACTTTGCCTGGTTCCAATCTGGTTCCACGGTGGTCACTGGTCAGTGACTTTGAACATTGTCCCCTCTGCTTTCAGGTCTTCACCACTTCAGATCCACCCTTGGATCCACCGGACACTTCTCCTTCACATCGCCTGCAGCATCTTCAGCTTCAAGCGCCAAGAACCTGCGTGTCAGAACCCGATGCCACTTCGACCCTGTGCACCCACTTCCTGTGGGTGAGGTAACATTGCAAAGCCGGTGTCCCTACACTGGTACACACCTCTAGGGTCTGTGTCTTAAGTTTTGTTCCTCTAGGTTCAGCGGAAGTGCCCTTAAACTAACTTTGTGTACTTTTTACGCACCATAGACTTTACATTGGAAAGTGCGTGCACTTTGAACACTGCACCCGAGTCCCGTGGGCCTTTCCCGACTTAGTTATTTCCAGTCTCGAATAGCTCCAGCGATTCCCAAGGCCCTAGGCCTCTTCACTTTCCTATTGGTATCTCTTATACCACTTTCTTAGTATATGGTTTAGGTGGCCCCTAGGGCTCATCCATATTGTGCAACTTTTGTGTATTTTAAACTGTCTTGTGATTTAACGCTTGTGCTTCTGTGCTCATAAAGAGTCCAGGGGATTTTAATAGTTAATAAATCAATATATATTTTCAATATATATCTGTGTGGTGTCCCTTTCATTTGGTATTCAAGGGGGTTGTGTATGGTATAACAGCTGGCTTTACATGCCTTTCAGAGTTTAGCCTAAGACTGCTTTGTCCACGTTACCACTAGGATAACTGGTCTACAAGGTTGAATTACAACCATCATCATAAGGGTTGCTTGGCATGGTACAAAGTGATCACTAGAACTAGTGAGCATTATATACCAGGCCAACTTCTCACATTGGTGGCAGCGGTGGGATCTGAGCTTGCTGTTGTTTTACCATTACAATCTTTGAGATTATCATTTGAAAGATCATACAGGTACCTGCTAGGTACATATAAAACAAGACTAGTATACTTAAGTTCTACTGAACTTAGTTGTTGTAGAGCAAAGGGAGTAGCACACCCTAGCTACAACTACTAGATAGGTTTAGTAGGTAAACACCAGTGTAGGTAGATTGCAACACATCCACCCACACTAGAGCAATGTCTGGAGCAGAGGGGTCCAGTGGACTTACTCCTGTTGAGAGTGACCCTCCAAGGGCACCATCCAAATTTGCTATTTTTTCCTTTAAGGAATTAAGACAGCTTTGTGTCTTAAGGGGTCTGAAGACAGGGCCTTCCCCTACTACAGACCACCTAAAAGAGCTCTTAGACCAGTCTGAGACTCTAAAGCCCTCCAAGGCAAACCCCACAGGGGATGCTGAAGGAGGCCATCCTTCAGAGGATGACACTGTAGACACCCCTGCCCCTATCATCCTGGTAGATGAGGAAGCCTCCACCACTGGAGCTCCTCAGGTAGATGAAGAGGAAGAGGAAGAGGAGGAGGTGGAAAGCAGTGAGTCAGATGATGACAGAAATAGTCAGGTGCTGGTCAGTAGACTGAACCAGGCTAACTTAAGCTTACTTGGGAATAAATCAGGTAACAACCCATTCAGACCCCCAGGTGGACTTAACCAGAAGCCTAGGAGGAGAAGGACTCACTCAGGTGACTCTGACAACTCCCATGCTTCTAGAGGTTCTCATGGTCACTCCAGAAAGAGGATGACTAGCCCTCAGAGAAGGGAACATGAGGCCAAGATGAGAGAGGCTGAGCTTAGGATCCAGAGGCAAGAGCTAGAGGTTGCCCTGGCCCAGGAGAAACTTGCTAGAGCAAGACAGCCTAGAGAGAGTGGATTAGGATCCACTGGTGGCAGCACTATCCAGAAGGATAAAGACAGGTCCTTTGATACAAGAAACCTGAGTAAGATTGTGCCCCCCTACAAAGCTGGGGATGACATCCACAAATGGATGACTGCACTTGAGAGAGCCTGCATGGTACAGCAGATCCCTCAGGAGCAGTGGGAAGCAATCCTGTGGCTCTCCTTTGAAGGTAGAGGCAGAGACAGACTCCTCACAGTTAGTGATGAGGATTCTAGAAACTACATGGTCCTGAAGAGTGCTCTGATTGATGGGTTAGGCTTAACCACTGAACAGTACAGGTTAATGTTCAGAGATACCCAGAAGACACAGACTCAGGGCTGGTCTGAATTTGTTGAATGTGCCACTAAGGCTCTAGAGGGCTGGTTGCTGGGAAGTAAGGTTACTGACTATACAGGATTGTATAATTTAATTATGAGAGAGCAAATCTTAAGTAATTGTCAAAATCAGCTTCTACATCAGCACCTGGTTGACTCTGATCTGACCTCCCCACAAGAATTGGGTAGGAGGGCAGACAAATGGGTCAGAACCAGGATCAGGCCTAAGAACCAGGGTGGTGACCAAAAGAAAGAGACTAACAAGCCTCAAGAGAAGGGTGGGGATAAAAGTAAGGAAAAGACTTCCCCAGGGCCCCAAAACTCCAAGAATGGGGGTGGGTCCCAAGACACTTCTACAACCCAGAAAAAGCCTTATTGTCATACCTGTAAACAGGTGGGGCATTACAAAACAGATAGCTGTTGTCCCAAGAATGGCAATAAAGAGAATATACCTCCAGGAAAGGCTCCAGCACCTCCTGTCACTGTTAGCAGTGGTCCCCCAGGTGGTGGGAGCACCCCCAAGAATTTGGGTGGGTTTACTTTTGGAGGACAGGTGGACTCTGGCCTATCCAGGTCCCCTAACTCAGATACTCTTGTCTATGAGACTGGCATGGGGTTTGCCAATTTCACTGCTTGCCCAAACACTTTGAGCAAGTATAGACAGGAGCCCCTCATCAATGGTTTGAAAGTTGAGGCCTTCAGAGACACAGGGGCTAGCATCACCATGGTGGCTGAATGTCTAGTCCCCTCAAGGCAACTTTTACCTGATGCCAGATATCAGGTGACAAACATTGATGGCATAGAAACCAATCACCCCATGGCAGTAGTCAATCTTAGCTGGGGAGGTGTCACTGGCCCAAAGAGAGTGGCAGTGTCAGCCAACTTGCCTGTAGATTGCCTACTGGGTAATGATTTGGAAATCTCAGCCTGGGCTGAGGTTGAACAGCAAACCCATTCTAGAATGGTAAATCTCCATGGAAAGGTTAGTGGGGCTGTGATGGCTACAGCCCCAATCCAAGATGTCCTTCCTGAAAAGGTTGGGAGGGCTGAGCAAACCTCAGCCCCATCTTTAGATAACCTCCGTCCTGAAAAGAGTAGCAGGGCTGTACTGGTAACAGCCCATACCCACACTGAGTCTCCTCCTGAAAAGGTTGGAGGGGCTGTTATGGCCACAGCCCAAACTCAAACATATACATGGGTAGTGAAGCCTGAAATGATGGATCACTCGACCCAAACAGAGAGCATGGAGGAGGAAGAGAAATCTCCCCCTCACCAGACCTTAGGAAAGGATCAGCCTCCTCAGGGAACTGATCTTACCCCTGATGAAGGAACTGTCCCAGAGGTTGTTAGGCCTGGCCTGACAGAACCTCTGATGGCAGTGGACCCTTCTCAGGAGGGACCCTGTCTGGAGCAGGTAACCTGCCCCTCTCTACCTTGCCTTACTCAGCCCAGGGCTGCAGAGGACAAGAAGGACAGTGAGACTCAAAGGGCCCCCTGTCAAATAAAGCACCCCCATCAACAGATTAGGGGCACCGAAACTAGTAGCGCTAGTGAGGTGAAAACTTTAAAAACTCCTGAGGGATCCCCCTTAAAAGTAGTTAGGGACCTCCCCCAGATGGATATTGTTGGGCACAGCCAAACCCGGGACCAAAAGGCCCCAAACCTGACCTGTCCCTCCAGTAAGCCAAACAGAGGGACCCAGCCTCCAGCTTTAGGTAGCCAGAGGTTGACCCTGAGAGCACAGTGCAACTCAGTCAGAGAAAGAAAGGCACACATGGTGGAGAGTGATTGGAGGAAGCTGAGCCCTACAGAGGAAACTCACTTCAGTACTCCATCTCAACACCAGCCTTTGACTTTGCAAAGACACACCACAGGTAGAGATTCCCTATGGTGGAGACCCTCAGATACCCTTAGGGTGAGGGATTGCTTAGTGGACCATGAGACAGGGGGTTACCAAGCCATAGCTGGTACTTCCTTATATGGCCACTTAGGCAATATAGGCTTACCTGGTCAAGGATAGCCTTATCTCCTTTCGTTGGGGGGGGGGTTATGTAGGAAGGTGGATATCTGACTATGGTTACCCCCAAACTTTTTGCCTGGTGTTTAGCTGGTTTTTGACTTAGTTGGCCTGGGATCCTGCTATTCAGGGCCCCAGGCTGATTGCTCTCTCCTTAAAATGGACTCCATGTACCTTAGGTGCATAACACAATTGGAAATGGTTCACCTTATGAGCCCCTGTAGTAGTGTACCCTAGGTACCCAGGGCATAGGTGTATCCAAGGCCTACCAGGGGCTGCAGCATGTATTATGCCACCCCTGGCCTGGCCTCCATATTTGACACAACTGGCTGATCACTCAGCTGGGGTAAGTTGGTGTAATCACCTCTTACTTGGGTACAGTATGCCTGTGCCTAACCCTAAACTGGACACATATATTCCTATCAGCCACTCCTATGGAAGGCCTCATCAATACTGGAGGCAGAGTGCTTGGAAATATGTGAGATGGTGCTCTAGCATGAGCTGAGCCTGTCTGCAGCTGTCGGGAACCACTCCCTAAGCTGTTCCGGGATATTGCCATACCATATACTCTTAAGTGCATTATAATCCTCGCGGTTAAATGCTATCTTTGGTTTGGCTTTATCAAAACATGTCGAGTAAGGTGTCATACGAATTGGAATACTATCCCCTCGCCAGTTCTGGCGACGGGGATAGCATTCCACCCTTCTAGAGGGACACGACATGTGTGTAGCCTTAACCCCGGTTAAAGTTAAACAGAGCCTCAGCATCACAAAATGGATGCTGCCACCACAGACACATGTCTGACCTCCTGCTGCTGGGAGTCCTTCCAGCGAGGAGGGCCTGGACAAAGGGTTTCCTGCCTGGGGAGGTGCGAGCACCACCCCAGACAGGGTTTTGTGTATTGGGTAGGACAGGGCTGAATAGATTGAGACATGCCTGGGGCACACAAGGTGTCCCTGTGCATAAGCCAGCCCAAACCGGTTCTGGGGCTTTCCAGCCCCACTCCTGGCGAGGAGCTGGACAAAGGAGAGGGGGTGTAACCACCCCCTTCCTGGTCCCACCCATAGGGGAGGGACCTAGCAGGAGATCCACCCCTCAGATGGGAATAAGAGAGGGAGCAGTGCCATTGCACAGCAGATCATCCTGAAATCAACTTTAAACAAGAAGAAGACTGGACTTCGACATTCTGCTGCACAGAAGACTGAAGAGAATCTCCCTTGTGGCCTAGGAGGGGCCACCCTGTGAACACAGGCATCACCCAGCACCTCGATGTCTACTTTGCCGCCGCCTCCCGCCAGAGCCCGAGTACAGAGCCTGACAAGACCCAGCTTCCCAGACTTCTCCCAGCCCGATCCACAGTCCCTGCAAAGAAGGGACCCGTGGAGGCACCGAGAGACGTGGGAGCGGACATCTTGAAAGACCCCCGAGACGCTGACTGCGCAGCACCCGAGGCACCCTCGACTCTGTGCTTTGGGGTTTTAGAAGCCCCACAACCGAGCAGCATTTGCACCAAAGATCAGCCCTCCAGCATCTCCACCATCTGCGTAGGGCCCTTTTGCTTTGTGCCACTTGACTCGCCATCCCGGCCGCTTGTCACGTGATCAGCGGCCATCTTGGCGACGAAACCTACGATTTACACTGTGGGTCTGGTTGCTCCAGACCTGCCCTCGCTCCTGTAGAAAGGAGTACCCGCTCTGACCTTGCTGGTCCGAGTAATAAGCCTTTTTTACTTTCCCCATGGCTTGCATTAGCCAAGGCTTGTTTGCTTCAATCGAGTTGCCGACACCGCCATCAGCTAGAGCCTTTGAGGGACAGCTCGTGATCGACTCCTGGACGTCCTTGACCTCTTCGTGTCCACGTGGCTGCAGAGAGAAGCAACCCCTGATCACCTGTTTGCACCCGACTTTGCCTGGTTCCAATCTGGTTCCACGGTGGTCACTGGTCAGTGACTTTGAACATTGTCCCCTCTGCTTTCAGGTCTTCACCACTTCAGATCCACCCTTGGATCCACCGGACACTTCTCCTTCACATCGCCTGCAGCATCTTCAGCTTCAAGCGCCAAGAACCTGCGTGTCAGAACCCGACGCCACTTCGACCCTGTGCACCCACTTCCTGTGGTTGAGGTAACATTGCAAAGCCGGTGTCCCTACACTGGTACACACCTCTAGGGTCTGTGTCTTAAGTTTTGTTCCTCTAGGTCAGAGGTCTTCAAACTTTTCCAGGTTGAGCCCCCCCAGCTGAATTCCCCCAGATGTTGGGCCCCCCCACCACCCGACAGAAACCTCGGGAATCCGGCACACCACATGATCGACTGCCACGCGCACACCACGGGCCATATCTGGTAAACAATGCTCAACACAACAAGAGTGCCTAGCAAACTGCAGGCCTGTGAGTGGGTGTGACGAAACGACAGAGGCGAACAGCTCAAAACACAATCCTCTAAGACAAAATGTGCGCAAATTCTCCCCACTAGGATGCCCTACCTTACAAAGGACACAGATCAACAACAACACCACCAACATGAATGTGACGGGTGTGCCGGTGCCCAGCCACACCTAGACTCTCAATCTGTGGGTGAATCCCTGCCACTGTCATCCTCAGGCTATGCTCCACATCCAGTTCTAAACGGTACCTAGTCTTCAACACCGCAAGTGCTGAGAACCCAATCTCACAAACTCCCCAACAAATAAACAAATACATTGTAGGATGTAAAGCACCATGCACAAGTGAACCAAAGGGAGGACCGCAGTGATGAACCCACTATAGGGAACACACCATGGGTGCTTCATCAAACGGAACCCAAAACATGGAACCCGACCTTGCCCATGGGGGCCCCGCATTCAAGTAGCAGCTGGACGTCACGCAAAATGTCACACGCATGATGCATAGATCCCACACATGAGCACACATAGAATACAGAACAGTAACACATAGGCAAGGGAGCAGCCAAACAATTCAAATACCTTCCACTCTGAACCACAGCTCTCATGGCACCAAGAAAGCAAAGGAAGTCATCACAACCCTCCCCATCCATCATGTACACCTTGTCATCCACCAACTCCCCCACCATTCATTCCGTCCCTCCATCTGAGCCCCATTCACATCCAAACCCCTTCAACCACTTGCAAACCCATCCACCTTCCATCCCTCCATCCATCCATCATCTCACCTCTTCATCCCTCCATCCACCCCCTCACCCATCCATCCATCATCCATCCCTTCACCGAATCTATCCCCTCACCAATCCATCCACTCTTCCACCCATCCATCCACCCACTCATCCATCCAACCATTCACCCAAGCTATCCTCCCACTCATCCATCCACTCCTCCACTCTTCCACCCATCCATCCACTCCTCCATCCATCCATCCATCCATCCATCCATCCATCCATCCACTCATCCATCCAACCACCCACCCTCTCACCCATCCAGTCATCCCCCACCAACTCATCCATCCACCCAGTCACTCATCCGTCCACCCACTCAACCCCCACTCATCCATCCACCCATCCATCCATCCCGCTCTCCACCCTCCCCCCCACTCATGCATGCACTCTCTGAACCATCCATCTCCATGCTCCTCTCCTCACCCATCCATGCACACACCTGCCCATCCACTCTGCCAATCATTCATTCATGTCATCACTCATCCATCCATCCATCCTCCCTCTCTCTCTCCATTCCCCCCTCACCCAGCCACCGATCCCTCCATCCACCCTTCACCCATCCACCCACTCATCCATCCACTCATCCACTCATGAATCCATCCATTGACCACTCATCCACCCCTTCACTCCTCCATCCATCCCCCCGTCCATCCACCCTCCTCAATCACCCATCCATCCCCACATCCACCCCTTCACTCATCCATCCATCCATTCATTCATTCATCTTTTCACCCATCAATACATCAATCCATCCATCCATCACCTCTCTCATCCATCCACCCACCGACTCGTCCACCATCCACCCCCCATCGATCCATCCACCATTTCACTGATCCATCCACCCCTCCACCCATTCATCTACCCTTCCAACCATACACACATCATCCACTCCCATCCATCCCTCCACTCATGCATCCATCCTCTCTCCCACCATCCATTCACCCCTTCACTCACCATCCATCCCCTCATTCATCCATCCACCCCCCACCCATACATCCATACATCCAGCACTCCACCCTCACACCTTTTATGATTCAAATTCGAATTTGCAGACCAACATCCCTGAACACCGGGTGCCCACACAAAGATCCTCATGAGTTGAGGACCGCAGACCAGAGCCCACTGTCCCGATTCATGGCCAAACCTGGATTGCAACCTCTCCCTCCCTTCCCAAAATAACTGAAGGACTCCCGCCCCCCAACTCCCCCTCACTCCCACCCCCCTTGAAAGGCTGGGGCCCTGGACCAGAGCCCACCCTGCCTGTGCCTCAAAACCTCTGCGAAACCTTCTCTCCCGTCTGGGAAGAGCTAACTCTCCCAGGAGGGGGTTAATTCACAGAGCTGACAGCTTCAGCTGCAGTGGGAGGCAAGGGGTCTCCTCTGCTAAAACTGAAAGTGTGTCTGTTTGTTTGCTTTAGTTTTGTAGCAGAGGAGACCCCTGCCTCGCACGCAGCCGAAGGTGTCGACTCCGTGAATTGGCCCCCTCCTGGGAGAATCACCCAGACAAAGAAACGGGCACAAAGGGAAGATTGAAGTGGAGCCCGCGCCCCCCCTGGGATGGCGCCGAGCCCCCCCAGGGGGGCGCACCCCACAGATTGAAGAACCCTGCTCTAGGTTCAGCGGAAGTGCCCTTAAACTAACTTTGTGTACTTTTTACGCACCATAGACTTTACATTGGAAAGTGCGTGCACTTTGAACACTGCACCCGAGTCCCGTGGGCCTTTCCCGACTTAGTTATTTCCAGTCTCGAATAGCTCCAGTGATTCCCAAGGCCCTAGGCCTCTTCACTTTCCTATTGGTATCTCTTATACCACTTTCTTAGTATATGGTTTAGGTGGCCCCTAGGGCTCATCCATATTGTGCAACTTTTGTGTATTTTAAACTGTCTTGTGATTTAACGCTTGTGCTTCTGTGCTCATAAAGAGTCCAGGGGATTTTAATAGTTAATAAATCAATATATATTTTCAATATATATCTGTGTGGTGTCCCTTTCATTTGGTATTCAAGGGGGTTGTGTATGGTATAACAGCTGGCTTCACATGCCTTTCAGAGTTTAGCCTAAGACTGCTTTGTCCACGTTACCACTAGGATAACTGGTCTACAAGGTTGAATTACAACCATCATCATAAGGGTTGCTTGGCATGGTACAAAGTGATCACTAGAACTAGTGAGCATTATATACCAGGCCAACTTCTCACACCTCCCTCCTTATTCCCTCATTTTCTCTAGTTGGAAGGGGTGCAGCTTCCGAGATTTGATCCTTTTGTATACGTAAGTGTTCAAAGCTTAGGTGGAATGTCCTTATTGATGGTATTAGCTATTTGATAGTACTTCTGCTTTAGTGGCAATTTTAGTCACTCAATGTAAAGTTTCTCTTCATCCTAGATAGTTTCTAGGTGAGGGAGTGGGCGCTCTCATTACTCAGGGGGGAATGTCCAAACTGAATGTCTGACAGTCCTGGCCGGCTCATACGAAACTATAGAGCAAATAGATTTTCTGCTAGATCTGCCCTAGTCATAGTGAGCTCGATACGATCCAGATGATGAGCTGGTGAAACAACCTACAAGCTTTTGCTTTTCCTATGTCATCCCTTATCACCGATCGGCATCCACTAACATGCTGTATCCAATGAATAGTTTTATTTATTAGGGAAATCTTGTTTTGAGGAGATTTGCTTGCGTCAAGCTTTGGTACATTCAACATAAGAGTTCTATGAAAATTGGGGAAATCTGTGGAAGATGGACTTGTTGCCTTTGTCTCTGCCCGAACTCTGGCTGAGTAGGATGCACAGTGGTATTGTCATTATGCAGTGATGGAGCCCTCATGAATGCTGTTTTATAAGAGCTGTCAATGTTACTAGCAGTAGGATGTGAAGTGAGTCTAGGCTTTGATAGAAGTGACCTTATATTATCTATCCTGGTACTGCCCAAACTGGATGGATCCCTGCCTTCGATGGTTTTTACTACTTAAGGGTCAGTGACTGATGTAGCCCTAGGTGTTACCTGAGAGGCAGGAGTAGCACCCTGTAAGCATACGGTACAGCTACTGTCCCTTCCATCCCCATTTTGCGATGGAACAGATGTTATTAGCTTGACCATCAAACTGAATATGATTTTTTTTAAAAAGCTTTCTACTGTCTTTAGAGTGCTGATACCACTTTTTGTTGTTCCAATAGTTGTTAGGTTTTACCTTACATTTTGGGGAGTGGAGAGGGAAGCACTTCCTGGTTTCGTGCACCTACAAACCTATGGACACTTCTCATTTGGTTGGGTGCGGTTTCTATTGGCCCCTGCCCTCTGTCCTCTTGTTTGAGCTTGACCGTCAATGTTAGCTCCTCTATCCGACTTCTCATTGACCCCATTTCCTGGCTTAATAAAATGAAGTGTAGTAGCAGATCTTAGTGCTCCATAATCATATCTGGCCATCCTACCCTTCTCTGCGCGGGTGAGGTCTGTGTCATCTGTGTTGACTGTACTTCTCCTTCTCCACTTATTTCGTTATCAGATATGTCTAACAAACATGGTAGTCTGTATTAGCTGGGCCCCTGCTACACCTATCCCCTTGTCGGTGTTATTAGACAATGTATTTTTATGTATTTTATAGAACATTACAGGAATGGTAGGGGTATTGTAATTTGTAAATTGTAATATATACATAGTACCTACATGGAAACTTTTTTTCTGCTGATTCAGATGCTTTAAAGTACCTCGAAATAAAAAACAAGAGGGAAGATCATCAGACCAATCCCTTAGGAAGTAAAAATTGGAATTGTCTGAACGGAACAAAGAAACACAAATCATTGTGGAGTCTATTTTCTGACTCGTACGGCCTATCAAAATATAAAGTAAGCAACAAAAAATGTCTTGTTATGTCATCTAGACTCTTGCTTCAACTATGGTCTGTGAAGATTCTGAACATAATGTTATTCCATAAACAGATCCACTGACGATAAAACAAAATTGCCGGCGATTATCTATTGACTCGTATGGCCTTTTAAAATATATTGTAAACAACAAAAAATTCTTGTTATGTCATCTAGACTCTTCTCCAACTATGGTCTGTACATATTCTCAACATAATGTTATTATATACACAGATCCTTTGACGATAAAGCAAAATTGCAGGCGATTATCTATTGTCACCTGAACTCCGGAATCAAAACTAGTAGCGCAAAATAATAATTGCTATAAATGTAAGATATATTTTTTGTTCTTGACACTGTATGAGTTTTTTTGACCCATATCCCCATACAATGTATTCTAATAAATGTTATGCACTTTTTTTAGAAAGAAGATGTTTTTAATATAGTCCTGAGGAAGGTGTCCTATACATCGAAGCACCGAAACGCGTCGACAAAATTGTTTTTAACAGATGATTATGTATTTATGTGCTAAGAATTATTTTCGGTGATTTTTGAAAAACTATGTTTGAATTTTTTTATGTATAAGAAAATGTTCATGTTAGGTTTACTGATGAAACTTTTTTAAATAAAATTGGTTGAATACATTTTTATGTTATGATTTGATTTATGTGCAATATATGATTTGTTGGGGATACAATTGAATCAAGAAGGTGTCATTGTTTACAAATTAGATTGATGTTTTAAGTTGTAATACTCAGAAAGGAAGCTCCTTTTTCTTGTTACGATATGTCCCGGTCCTTTCTGGGTGAAATAGGTAAAACTCTCTCTTTTTTCTGCCATCGCACTGATTGCGCCACACTCAAACTGATCAGAGTTGTTCAGGTGTGCAAGTGCGCCGGCGAGCAAACAAACACCCGCGACTTCATGTAGAAACGTTCCGAGAGGGCCGGCTAACCACAGAATCACAGCGCCGCCATTTTACTATCAGGCGCACTTACTTCGGGCAGTCGACCTGATGCTGTGGGTGTCATCTTGCGTCCAGCGGTAGGGGGGTCCCAATGCGCCTCTTTGCGATGTGATCTGAGGACTCCGCTGTAGCCGCTGTCAGTGCTGGCAGCCTGCGCTCCCGGTCCAAACCCGGCTGGCTGCCGCCGGACCTCGGCCGCCATTTTATGCCACGCGAGCACAGCAGAACTTTTGTCCGCACCGGAGGGACAGCGTAGTTAATCCTGGTCCATGGCCACCGGCAGGTGCCCTATGCTCTCCTCTTCAAATCGATATGCTTTTCTCCTTGCTCCTGTCCGTTTAAGAGTACATTTCAGGCAATTTTATGATCCGCCTGGCGGAGCTGCACGTCTAAGCAGCCATTCCGCTGTGCACCCCCTAGCACCTCCTACTGGTAAAGATTCTTAGTGGCAATGAACCCACCCTAAACTGGAAATATAATTTTGGCTCATGGAGCTTTGTAATAAAATCCTAATATTGTTCCAGCCTGGGGATAGGTTTACGGTCCAAGAATCGCCCAATAAGAGAAGAGGACTCACAACTTCACACTGTATTATTCTGGACCATGTCCTGATACACAGCTTTCCAAAAAATGTTTTGAGGGAAAAGTAGAATTTTTGGGATTCACCCACCCTGTATTTATACCAATATTCAATAGGATAGCTCTAAGCTCCCTTAACCATTTTATTTGGTATGATGTGTCTACCCTTATTATGTCTAGGAACTGAGCTGCAAGTTCTGGGGTAGACCAGTGTCTATGCCAATACAAAAAAAGACATAGTTTAGCAGTGTCTGCTATTGGCTTCCTCCCAAGATCATTCAATAACGGGTGTGTCAGCGTACTCTGTGGTAAGTTGGTAATTTTTCTAAAGAACTTATTTTCTGATAGTGTAAGCTTAACTAACTTCTCCTGCCCCCAAAGCTGAGCACTGTATAAGGCAGAGCTATTAACTTTCTTGTTATTGATCTCGATTGCCGGGCTGATTGTCTGAGAATGAGGTGTTTTATTCCTTGTACAGCACCCCCTCTAGTTGTTGATTTTTTAGGGATGCTATATCAACCTGGTGGGCCCTATTTAATCACTCCTGTATGTTTATCCCTATTTATGTAGTCTCCTTAACTTGCCCTAGCGGGATGCTGTTAATTTTAATGCCCTCCTTGAAGGCCCTATGTGAATCAAAGGCCATCAGTTTTGTTTTTGACACATTGACTTCCAATCCTCGCCCCAATCACAACTCCTCAAAGATAGTTAAAGGTCTCTGGAGGCTACTCACTGTCTTGGAAATGATCAATGTGTCCTCTGCGAACATTAGTATTGGCACTTTATTTCCTGCTAGTGTTGGGGCATCCGTTGGGGTAGCCCTCATAAAGTTCACTATTCCATTGATGTATAAGGAAAATAGTGTTGGGCCATCACACAACCACGGCGAACTCCCTTCTCTATAGGGAAAGATTCTGTAACTTTGCCCTGCATACCCCGTCAAATCTCAACCATGTTGTCTTTTTGCATTCTAATGATGAGTGTCAACAGAACTGATGGTAACCCTGTAATGTCCTCCAAAGTCTAGCTCATGGTACAAGATGAAATGCTGACCTAAGGTCAACAAAAATGGCATACAAACTGCCCTTGCCCAGGGTGACTGTTTTACAAAAAAGCAAGATAATCCGAAACACGTGGTCAATACTGCTAGTGAAAGCTCAGAACCCTGCTTGGATTGGCGATAGAATTCTAAACTCATTGATCCATTCTTTGACTTTGACAAATATTCTATTAAGCTGATCGGCCTATAATTCCCTTGGTACAATTTTTCCCCTTTTTTAAAAACTGGTATAATTTCAGCTCCTTTCCAGGCGTCTGGGACCGCGCACCCTGGGCTATGGCATTTGTCGATAGGAGAATGTACAGACACCGTCTATCCTTATCATAGAGGAATACATCTCCCTTGTAGTCCACCTGGACCTGGTACCTTTTCAGCCTAAATAGAGTTAAGTGCCACCTCAACATCTGCCTGGCCAAAGGCTGCATCCTGGTCAAAATGTTTAGCTGTTTGGCCCTCTATTTCATTCTCATTTGCGGCATATTGGGGTTTGAATTAGTTTACCCACTCCGACTGTGAGACATGGTTTTGGTGCTGGCAGCTCTGCCCACCTCTATCCCACTTGTGTACATTCCAGAATGGTTTGGGGTTTCTCCTAACACATGCCTCCCTAAGTTCCTCCCATCTTTTATTGTCCCATTCTTTCTTTTCCTTTGCTTGGGCGCCCCGATAGGTAGCCCTAGCTACTCCTACCATTATTGGGACACCTTTGTTAATAGCCTCCAAGTCTGCACAGGACTTTTTACAGTCTTTGTTGTAGCATTTCTGCGTTTTAGGAATAGCAACCTTTTTAGTACAGAGCCTGACAAGACCCAGCTTCCCAGACTTCTCCCAGCCCGATCCACAGTCCCTGCAAAGAAGGGACCCGTGGAGGCACCGAGAGACGTGGGAGCGGACATCTTGAAAGACCCCCGAGACGCTGACTGCGCAGCACCCGAGGCACCCTCGACTCTGTGCTTTGGGGTTTAAGAAGCCCCACAACCGAGCAGCATTTGCACCAAAGATCAGCCCTCCAGCATCTCCACGATCTGCGTGGGGCCCTTTTGCTGTGTGCCACTCGACTCGCCATCCCGGCCGCTTGTCACGTGATCAGCGGCCATCTTGGCGACGAAACCTATGATTTACACTGTGGGTCTGGTTGCTCCAGACCTGCCCTCGCTCCTGTAAAAAGGAGTACCCGCTCTGATTTCGCTGGTCCGAGTAATAAGCCTTTTTCACTTTCCCCGTGGCTTGCATTAGCCAAGGCTTGTTTGCTTCAATAGAGTTGTTGACACCGCCATCAGCTAGAGCCTTCAAGGGACAGATCGTGATCGACTCTTGGACGTCCTTGACCTCTTCGTGTCCACGTGGCTGCAGAGAGAAGCAACCCCTGATCACCTGTTTGCACCCGACTTTGCCTGGTTCCAATCTGGTTCCACGGTGGTCACTGGTCAGTGACTTTGAACATTGTCCCCTCTGCTTTCAGGTCTTCACCACTTCAGATCCACCCTTGGATCCACCGGACACTTCTCCTTCACATCGCCTGCAGCATCTTCAGCTTCAAGCGCCAAGAACCTGCGTGTCAGAACCCGACGCCACTTCGACCCTGTGCACCCACTTCCTGTGGGTGAGGTAACATTGCAAAGCCGGTGTCCCTACACTGGTACACACCTCTAGGGTCTGTGTCTTAAGTTTTGTTCCTCTAGGTCAGAGGTCTTCAAACTTTTCCAGGTTGAGCCCCCCCAGCTGAATTCCCCCAGATGTTGGGCCCCCCCACCACCCGACAGAAACCTCGGGAATCCGGCACACCACATGATCGACTGCCACGCGCACACCACGGGCCATATCTGGTAAACAATGCTCAACACAACAAGAGTGCCTAGCAAACTGCAGGCCTGTGAGTGGGTGTGACGAAACGAAAGAGGCGAACAGCTCAAAACACAATCCTCCAAGACAAAATGTGCACAAATTCTCCCCACTAGGATGCCCTACCTTACACAGGACACAGATCAACAACAACACCACCAACATGAATGTGACGGGTGTGCCGGTGCCCAGCCACACCTAGACTCTCACCCTGGGCTATGGCATTTGTCAATAGGAGAATGTACAGACACCGTCTATCCTTATCATAGAGGAATACATCTCCCTTGTAGTCCACCTGGACCTCGTACCTTTTCAGCCTAAATAGAGTTAAGTGCCACCTCAACATCTGCCTGGCCAAAGGCTGCATCCTGGTCAAAATGTTTAGCTGTTTGGCCCTCTATTTCATTCTCATTTGCGGCATATTGGGGTTTGAATTAGTTTACCCACTCCGACTGTGAGACATGGTTTTGGTGCTGGCAGCTCTGCCCACCTCTATCCCACTTGTGTACATTCCAGAATGGTTTGGGGTTTCTCCTAACACATGCCTCCCTAAGTTCCTCCCATCTTTTATTGTCCCATTCTTTCTTTTCCTTTGCTTGGGCGCCCCGATAGGTAGCCCTAGCTACTCCTACCATTATTGGGACACCTTTGTTAATAGCCTCCAAGTCTGCACAGGACTTTTTACAGTTTTTGTTGTACCATTTCTGCGTTTTAGGAATAGCAACCTTTTTAGTACTACCCTTTTTAACCCCTTCCATGCTCATGACGTGCTCAGCTCGTCATGCAGCACAGTGCTCGTGTGCTCATGACGAGCTGACCTCGTCATGACCACACCTGTTTTTATTGCTGTCCAGCACAGCAGGGGAAAGTCTCTAGCATTGATGCGGTTAATAAAATATGTTTGTTGCTAACCAACACATTTATTGTGTGTGTGGATAGGATGATCTAAGGCCATCGAATTTACTACACTGGCCTGGAGCTCATTTAGAGCATGACCCATATCCTTTTCGATGCTAGCTAATACTTTAGGCAGCTCTGTTATCTTAGCCCATTTAAGTTGCCTCAAGTCATTAGATGAAACAACGTCAGTGGTGGAATATGTATCCCGTGATTCATGGGGAGCCTTATACCTTATTAGATCCAAGTTCACACATAATGGGCTGTGGTCACTTTCTAATCTATCTTAAACCCTCATTTCCGAAATGGTATGCCAAAGAGCAAAGCTAACAAATACATGGGCCATCCTACTAACACTATAGCCATTGTCAAAAGGGGTAGACCCCATTTTTTCTGAGGGTGTACGGCCATTAACTGCTCACAATCCCTTCTCCATACAGATTGATTTGAATAACCGCATTGGTCCATCTTTTTATTGGGTCAAGCTCCAGCTTTGGAATACCCGACTAAATGTCTTCCTCTCCTGACAAATTACCCTACTCACTCATTAGAGGCTCAAACATTGTGTTCAGATCCCCCACGACAATGACATTTGTGCCTGTCTGGCTGATATCAAGAAGATCGACAAGAGTTGCCAAAGCTCCTGACTTCTTCCCTCTGGTACCTCACACATAGATATTATATGTACCCATGATCCTGTCTGTTTCCCTAGCCAATCTAATAGCCTGGATGTATAAGTTGGAACTACTTGGATGTCTAACCCTAGGTCCTGTCTCACCCAGATTGTCAGGCTCCCTGATGGTCTCAATCTTACACCTTTAGTGGCCGGAATATGCTAATTTAAATATCCCACACAAAAAGAGGGGGACTTCTTCCCAAGTCTCTTGAAAGAAACATATATCAAAACCCTCAATAAAAGCAAGCTTGAACGTAATCCTGCGATGTTTCAGGAAAACAGGGTTTCCTTTAAGAGGATTGACTATCTATCTTACTTCTCATTGATCCCATTTCCTGGCTTAATAAAATGAAGTGTAGTAGCATATCTTAGTGCTCCATAATCATATCTGGCCATCCTACCCTTCTCTGCGCGGGTGAGGTCTGTGTCATCTGTGTTGACTGTACTTCTCCTTCTCCACTTATTTCGTTATCAGATATGTCTAACAAACAAGGTAGTCTGTATTAGCTGGGCCCCTGATACACCTATCCCCTTGTCGGTGTTATTAGACAATGTATTTTTATGTATTTTATAGAACATTGCAGGGATGGTAGGGGTATTGTAATTTGGATGTTGGATCAAACTGGAGGGAGTTGTAGTTCAAGTGGGTTGAGTAGTGGGCGCTGACTCCAACATACCCTTGCATTCCCCAGTTAATGAATTGATCCGATCTAGTACACAATTACTGCCCGCATGCACTTGGAGCTTCCTTGCCTTTTTGCCCCTACTACCTCGCATTGTTCCATTGCCTACAGCCTCACCCCATCACTGCTTCCACCAGGTAACTTTTTTTCCCATAACTGTAAGTTACAAATTAAATAATGTGACCCCTTCGGACAAACAATTCACCCAGTGTGTATAATAAGGCTCATTGCCACAATGTGATTATACCTTACACGCACGATCTAAAGTGCAGCAACCTAGAGGAAGAAATAATACACAATAAGTACTGGGGCCGACTATTTCAATCTGACAGTATCATCAATGGCTTAATCGCTCAGCCAAAGTCAGGAGAGTATAAACAGTACCTTGGGGAGTTTTAATATTCTCCACGAGGTCTCTACAGCAACTCCACATCCAGACCTTGAAAATGAAGAGTGGTGGCCATGCCCAGCCTCTTCCTGCCACTAACGGGCATTGGTGCTGTGGGCGTCCGCAACTGCTTTGGAAGTACCTCCTGGTGCTTCCTAGTGACACAGATGCCAGTGCGCCACGTCAGGAATGCTGGGAAATGTGGTCCCCTCATGCTGCGTAGATGTGGGAGTGAGCTGGAGCAACGGAACCCTGATGTTGCGTTCTCCTCAGACCGGGTAGGCAGGTGGTGAGCAAGCAGCGTGTGGAAGAGAAAAGGTTGAGGGACCTCTTGGTAAACACTGACCGGTCTTAAAAATGAGTTGCCAATTTCCATTTTCACAATTTGGGAATGTTGGAGAGGTAGGAGGAAAATCAGTTGAGAATATTGTCTCCATATCCCATTCGAAGTTCAAGAATATAAAGGAAGTCAAGACTGTTGAAAGTGTTGAATATGGTAGATAAATTCTATGAGGACCAGGAGGCAGGAGTAGCCAGAGTCAGTGGTTTGAAAGTGTGAGGCTAGTTGTAACACTACGCAACTTTCAATGACTTTGCCTGAAAATGGGAGTGTGGAGACTGGGCGGTAGTTGCTCATGTTTTCTAGATCGAAAGGGTGTTATTTCAAAAGGAGTGATTTGACCCACTTTTAGTCATTCTGGGAAAAGGCCCTTTTCAAGAGAAGAATGGACCATTGCGGCTCATTGGGGAATGGGTGTTTGGCTAGAGATTTGCTGATAGAGTCTGGATTGGCCTCCTGATGATGTTTTAAGTGTTTTGATTTGGTGATAGTTTTATTATAGGTCCTGCTCAGGGACTGGAGAGAAAGACGACCATGATTGGAGTGTCTTGCAAGGTAGAGACTCAACCATTTCAAGGGAATCGCTGTTGGGAAGCCAAATATGGATGTCTTTAACTCTTTTTTTCCCGTGAAGTTGTTGCAACCGGCCACAGATGGCTTGGGAGCACGGTGATAGAGGACTTACTGGACTGTGCAATGACTTTGCACAGGAGCCTCAACCTATTATTTTCAGAATTCACAAGGGCACCCAGTGGGGGAATTTGGCTCTCTGAATTTGGTCTCTGAATTGATATCTCGCTTTGCAAAGCTTAGCCATACTGAGGTGAGATGGGGAAGCCATTTTACATACACAGACAGGGGGAGCAGAAACTCCAGCCAGCATCACAGCAGTGACACTTCCAATGCCATGCGTGGAGGTGCCTTAAAGCTGTTCATGGCTCCAGCAGCTCGTGAAGCCCTTTTAGCAAAATGGACGGGAGAAGCAGAAACTCCAGCCAGCATTGTGGCAGTAACGCCGACAATGCCATGCCAGGAGATGCTTTAAGCCATCCTGAACTACTGCAGTGCAGGATGTGCCCGGGCAAAGCCCGGGACAAGGGCAGGCCCATCTGTGCCAGTAAGTGACAGGAAGAGGTAGGGCAGGGCAGGGCCATCCCCGTTGGCTTTGGTGCCCTGTGTATCTACGACCCCTAGGTAATACTTTAAATGGTCCTGAATGTAGTTGATAAAGAGTAACTATTGATTTAATCAAGTACCCAGATTGTTTTGTGACCAAATTTGAATACTGAGGATAGGTATAGCTCGAAGAAGGGGATGACTAATAGGTACAGAAGAGCAAGACTTGAGAGAGGGAATGAGTACAAGGAAAAGACAGGGGGTTCCCAAAGGTACACTGATAATAACAACATTCAGCATAATAATAACCAAGTGTGACATGCCAATCAGTGTGGAATAGGTAGAGATAGACCACCATGAGAGCAGGACTATTATATTGCGCAGCTGAAGCGATATCCAAAATTAATATTGGAATGTGGCTGGATCATCGTTTACCGGGGTGAGAACCTGAAAAACGTTGTAATATAAGCTCCATCGACTGCAGGGGTGCACTGTTGACTTTCTATGGTATACACCTTGTTGGGAGCACAATTTTCTAACTTTTGGTTAAGACGATAGTCAATGGTACTGGCAAGGGGTTTAATTAGACTCCTGTCTGAGAACTATTGACAACTTTTTTTGTCTCTTTGAATGAATTTTGTCATTAGTGATAAGGAAAAGGGGGACATTCCCAAAGTACACTTGGGTGGGGGAGGCACTGGGGGAGGCACTTCCTTTCCATCCTAATAAAAAAAAAACTGTTGTTATTCTGGGCAATCGGAAGGCTATAGAGGGACCAGATAAAGGGAAATCATTGAGGATAAGAAAGAGTGCTGCTCAAAACTGCTCCATTGAAGAAATAGATGACCTGATTGAAGAGGTCGAATCAATGCTAAGGAACAAATGCAAACCTGCTAACATGCATAAACCAAAAATCGCCACCTTCTATAATACATGTTTCTCAGGTTCCCAAGTAGAGAGCACTACACATTGGGCCAAACAAAAAAAAGTATTTGAGTCTCTCTCTGTGTAACAGACACCCATCAACCACCACCTATGCTTTTTACACAACCCAAATGCGATGCCTCATAGGAGATGAAGACCTGTGCCCTAAATGACTTAACAAGTATTGACACTGGTTGGAGGTCCCAATGCCCATCGTGGGATCAAATAGGTTCTCCCCTTTAAACTCTGTATCAGTGCCAGATGATGACTTCATGGTTCACCCTTTACAGACTCCCAACCCAAACATGCCTACAAAACAACATGGTAACACACAAGGAAATGCCTCTACGATGCCGTAGGGGGCACCAGGCTAATGCTCAATGAGCTGAAACTACCAATTTAGGATCAAAACACCTTTGCTACGTCAGTAAATAATTAGAGGACATGAGTACTGACTTACAAAGGAAAAATCATGAGGATAGGTATAGCTGGAACTAGGGGATTACTAGTAGGTACAGAAGAGCAAGACTTGAGAGAGGGAATGAGTACAAGGAAAAGACAGCGGGCACCCAAAGGTACACTGATAACAACAACTTTCAGCATAATAATAACCAGGAGGGACAGGCCAATCAGTGTGGAATAGGTAGAGATGGACCACCCTGGGAGCAGGACCATTGTATTGCACAGCTGAAGCGATATCCATCCACTAGTTGTTCAGATCATAGGCAGACTTCCACCAAATATGGAACAATTGGCAGTCCCAGGACAGTGGGATAAAAAGTGTATATGATGAATGTCCCTAAACTCAATTCTGTCCCTAAATTCAATCTCTCTTCATATAAGAAGGATGAAGAGGCATTGAAAAATAAGGTAATACATTGGATTTGATACAAGAGAACCTGCCTATCAGTAATATATTCAGATCTATTGGAGGTAGAGTGCCTATTACGTAAAAACGTGGCTCATGATACTGTACCCTAGATTAAAAGCAAAGAGCATAGCTGATGGGTTAATAGCACTTCACTTGAGAACATGTCCACCTTCGAGAACCCTGGTGAGATACAAATTGCACAATCCCTGCAGCATAATATTAGGGATCCATCAAGAGGCTGCTAATCCCAGACTATTACAACACCCTTGTATTTCACAAAATAATCTTGAGGCAGTAAATTGACTGCCAATGCTTGTCCCTAACACTTGATCAATGTGACAGGCTCCCAATCTTGCCCAATGAAAAACCAACTCCAATTGAACCCTTTTTAACCAATAGGTTAATCTTGCAGAATATAGGGTAGATATAGGGATAGATGCTGTCCCAGCCAGCCCTCAAACCTAGAAAAAAATAACACAACTATTGGAACATAGCATGGCTAAAAAGTAAATTAATAGAGTGTGAATGGCAGGAGCATTAAAGCCAAAATGACTTCTGCCTGTTACAAGAAACCTGGGCACTAGACATCCCGTAAAATCTTGGCTACAAAACGTTCAGTGTCAGTGCTGTTCCCTCAATGAGAGGCAGACCATCAGGTGGTCTGATACTATGGGGAAAAATCACCCTCAATGCCGAAACATTCCAGCTGGAATTCCCAACACAGGATATTTTGGGGGTAACAGTAAAAACACACAATAAAGCTGAAATCTACTTACTGAATATTTATAACAGACTAGGACCAGCTAGTAAGGAATCTCCAGTGATAGAGTTACTTGATAAATTCTTAAGTACTATATATCCCAGGGCAGTAGTAGTTGTAGGGGAAGATTTTAATTGTAAACTCAAACCGGATGTGGGGTTTTAAACTATTTTTGAGGAGGAGGATATGGCAAATGGTGTCCCACCTTATGAGCGAGGATCTACTGTACCCTGCACAATTGTAGTGGCATAATTGATCTGACTAGTTTCAGGGAACGGACTTTAATGGCCCATACATTTAAAAGAGGATTTACGAAGAAGTAGATTTGACTACATAATGGCTACTGTTAATTCTCGGGCAAATATACTCAATCTAAAAGTAGATGCCAGAGATGATAGTGATCATTTCCCGTTGTGCCTAACAAGAACACTATCCGTCTTTGAAACCAGGACTCTGAGAAACAATGTTAGTACTATATTCCCAATCCAACCGATAGTCAGCAATAATCGCAGAGCCCTAAAATGACTTTTGATCTTAGTCAATTGTAAAGCTATTGTGAGGATCTATAATACTGTCTCTGATGTCACAGCTCATTATATAGATGTATCTATACCAAATATCCCTATAGTGTAGATCCATCGGACTATGATAGTTAAACTGAAACAGATCCTGAGTAAACGCCCCACAGAACATGAGGTAGCTGGGCAGTTATTCACCCCTAAACTAACCACTGGTATAATAGTGAGTGCTAGAAAGCAAAGAGTGAGTTACTAGTGGCTGTGAGATCTAACAATGTCAAAGCATTAAGGGATAAAATGGCTAGATATGCAAAATCACTAACACAAACAAAAATAGATTGGGATGATCATGTCTGGGACGACTTGATCATTGCAGCTAAGAATAAGGACCATACAGGTTTCTGGAGACTATTAGCTACGGCCAATAAAACAGGCAGAACCAGCATGGATCTCCTTTTGGAATCAGGGACATGGTATGGTAATTCTTCAAAACTTAACTCGGAGGCCACTACCGAACATACAAGTAAATATTTAACAAAGACAATATGCCCCCTAGCAACTGCTCAAAGCAGACACAATTATACCCCATATTTTAGTTTAGAAGAAACAGCAGCGGCTCTTGATGCAGTCAAGCCAGGGAAAGCCCCCGGTCCTGATAAAATGCTTGGCGACCTCCTGAAACATGACAAACCACTATAGGGAACTTGCATAAATCTTCTTTGGAATGCTGTCGCGACAGGAGCCCCATTACCAGAGTCATGGAAAGGGGCTGAAATTATCCTGATTTCTAAAAAGGGAAACCAACAAGATCCTGCTAACTATAGGCCTATAAGCCTAATCGACAGCTTACAAAAGATCCATGCTAAGTAGATTTTATCTAAACCTAGTAACAGGATAAAGGAAAAGAACATTTTATTGCAGTATCAAGCTGGGTTTAAATCAAGAACAAGCCCAATCGACCGGGTCTTTTGACTTCTCTGTATAGGTTGGAAATATACCACTCTAACTAAGGGACACCTGTACTTAGCTTTTATAGACTGGAAAGCCGCCTTTGATCTTAATCCCAAAGATTCTTTTTAGAACTCCCTAAAAAATCAGGGTGTTCCTGAAGATATTCTATTACATATAGTCAGATTGCATGAGGACAACTATGCTAAAGTCAGATGGGGACCCAGAAGTGAACTCACTGAGGCAATCCATATAAGGAGAAGAGTGAGGTAGGGATGTGTGCTGGCATCCACCCTCATTTCATTACCTGTAAATGATGTTGTAAACCATATTTTAGGTTGTAAACATGATTCACTGAAGTTAGGAGGGGTGCCAGTACTGGCTCTACTAATTGATGATGATGCAATTCTATTATCACAAACCCCAAAGTGTCTTCTACACCTATTAGATATTTTAGCGAATATTATTATTTAAAGGACATTGAAATACATTTATACAAAGCAAAATACATGGCTATAAAACCTCATACATTTTTCAAAAAAATATCATAGTCAAAAAACAGAAGCTAGAATAAGTGTCCAATTTTAATTACCTCAGCATTACATTAGATACTAAACTGACCTGGTATTTTCACCTGCAAGACACCTTGCCAATACCAAAAATCATCAAAACAGTGTAATCAAGGCTGTGTCTCTTGCAATTCAAGTCTATGAGTATAGGGGACAATCTGCAACCCTCTGTGGTGCAGAACTCTGTGAGGGTACCTAGCCAGAATATGTTTGTGGGGGAGGAAAACAAGTTTTTAAGGAAGCTATTATGTATGCCTTTCTTTTGTGTTGTAGCGCCTACCGGAAGGAATTGAACTTAGTAATTTGTAGGGTTTCTAAAGAACCCAAAATGCATTGGGTTTTTTGTTTTGTTTTAAATGTTATGGACTATGTGTAAAAACCAAGGATATGGAATTGCAGAGAATTTGTAACTGTAAGTTATTCTTTTTTTGATTAAGAATTGAAAGCCTTTTACAATATATTGTCATTGAAGAATAATGACAATGCTGTCTTAGAGTTCTGATTACGAATTGGATATTGTTCACATACAGATTAACCTAGCACTAAACACAACAAAACCTTAGGGACAGAGGCTGAGCTCTTCGCAGACTTGGGTGTTCCCAGGCCTCGACAGTGCCTTTAGATACACCCATGATCCCTATGACCCTAGATCTGATTGTAAAGTGCATAGACCATTAGGCTATATTGAGTCCGTTACTATTCCGCGTCCCTGTGTGGACCACGGTAGAACTCACAAACTATAAAGTGGGGTTAATTGAGATCTTAAGATTTGACCAACATGTTACCCTCCAGTGGGTTAGGCATGTGCGCCTATGGTTTTGTAAATTAGCGGTAAATCACTATTGGGATGTATCAAATTTCTTAACATCGTTCTCAAAAAAGATCTTGACAATACATTTTGGGCATTTATGCAAAATGGTATCCACTTCAGTACCGATATAGGTAGGCTAACATCACAGTTCCTGTTAATCAAACTATTTCCCCTTTTTGAACAATATTTGGACAAAGTTCAACCCCAAGTGTCAAACTCCCTGTATATGACGGTCCGTTTCGACGTCTTGCAAGTTAATTATAATACAGCAAAACTGTTATTTAAAAATGCCGATGACAATAAGATTTACTGCCCTCTATGCCAATCAAATGCAGTAAAAAATAATTCCCACTTACTGTATTTCTGTCCAACTTACGCTATTCCAAGAAAAAAATGGATCAAATCCATCAGTCCAAATTTGGAATTACGTCCCATTCAGGAGTTAGTAGAATTTTGAAAATTGATACATTGCAGAAAATTGTTTTTAGTGTTAGTAGATATTTATTTGCTGTTAATCTAATACAAAAAGGAAAAGGCATGACATTTTAATTTTTACATGTCTAGTTTACAATTCAAATGTTTTAAATCTTATGTACTGCTTTAGTATGTACTCGCACCTTTTCAAACTTGCACTTTATTCATTCCTGCCTTGAAACCATACCTCTTATACAATAGCAATTCAAAAATTTGTTTTAGTGAATCAAATAACAGGCTTTGTATTTAGATCTATGTTTTCCTTTTAACAAATTGAGAAATCTGCTATGTATCTTAAAGGCAAAATTTTAATCCATTGTGACTACTACGGGGGAACCAGGCAGTGAATACTTTTTGATTGTGTTTACTCAATATGTATGTATTTTTTTGATGTGCATCGTTTATGGTTTATCTTAACCGAATAAAGATCAATGAATGAATAAGATGGTGCTTTTCTCCATTCTTTCTCAAATTTTCTGAAAAGCTTTTGTTCTCATAAATCTCTTTAGAGAACCAGGGCCTAGAGTGTTTTATTCTGGATAATTTACACATCAGGGGTGCACATTTGTCAATAAGAGAATACATGCAGAAGTTATATTTGTAAGTGGTTTTGTTAATGTCAAGATGAGGTATGATCATAACTGGGGTGGAAAAGGCCATGACTGTCTTAGCTTCTATGTCAAGGTTGGATGTGTCTCTAAACCATATTTTCTCAATCTTGGCTTGCCAATATGTTCTGTTGTGAGAGTCAGTTGGAGAGAACAGGATTTGTATGTGATCAGCCCAGTCAACTGGGATAAGGTCCTATGCCTTTAGGTAAGTGGAATTGGAGATTATCAGATCCAGCATGGGGCATTTTTGGTGTGTTGGTTTATGGCAGTGTCCACATAGCAGTTGCCAATGTCACCCCAGTGAATGTTGAAGTCATCAAGGAAGATATTGTTTTCAGAGGTGATATGTTGAGAGGTACATTCCTTGATGAAGGTGTTGCTTTGTCCAGGTGGGGGGTAAATCATGTTCAATCTGAAGTTGGAGGTAGTAGATGTGGATGTGGATAGTTCCACCAAAATGCATTTAACAGAGTGAAGTTGAGTAATTGGGAGAGTTCAGCATTTCAGGGGGTTTCTGTGAATGTTTATGTACTCGGTTGCGCGTAAACTGCAGTAGCTGGGAGGAAGAAGAAGGTCTAAGGCATGGTTAGATGAGACATTGAGCCATGTAGATTCAAGCGCGTTATAAACCCGCAAATAAATGTTTCCATGAACATTAGGATGTCAAGATTATGGGTCAGGATCGAGTCTGATCAATCTGAACAGGGTTTGACTGTAGATTAACAATTGTAAAGCATGCACTTCAGTGAGGAGATATTTTCTTTCTGACTTGGCTGTTACAGGACAGTAGAAGAGATTTGTATCAAGTTAAGAGGGGATGATCATGCACTAGAATGGTGAACACAAGGTTTAATGTGGTCAGAGATGATTGTGGGAATCGAGCAGCCCCCACAAAAAGATAATAGGAGCGGGTAGTAGAATTTGAAGCTGCATTACACTTTAGGAGATAAAGTAGTTCAGAATTGTCTAGGGGTGGTTGTGTCCATTTAGGTCTGGGTAGGGGGCTGTCTCTTGCAAAAGTGATCAGGGAGGGTCTAGAGGGGGTGATCAGGGTCGGAGTGAGGAGAAGACAGAGAGTCACTAAGCTGGAATAGAGCTGATGTGAGGGTGTCCATTCTTTGAAAGAGGTGTGAAAACAAGGAAACAAGCTTGGTGAACAGATGCCAGTTATGTTCACTTATAGTGTGAGGATTGGGGTGGACTTCCAGAATTAGACTCTGAGGGGTTGAGGTTCAGGAGCGGTAGATGCTGGTTGTTGGTGTCTGGTTTTGGGAGTAGTTGGGGCAGAAATAAATAAGGTAGGGTAGAAGGGGAGATATATGGACCGACTGTGGGGAAGAAAGAAGGATGGTGATGGCAACCCGAGAGGGAAATAATGGTTTGTGGAAGGTAGGAGAGAAAGTGGAGCTGGTCTGTGGGAGGGATGTTCAAGGTCTGAAATTGATGGTAAGCTATGGGTTGTGGGAGGCATAGCAGATTGTAGAAGGGTCCAGGGTAATGGATGTTGTCTAGGTAGACTGGAAGAGGGGTAGATTGGGTGGAGGGTATTATTGGTGGATGGGGAGGGGGATTGTAGAGGATTGTAGGAGGGCCTTAGGGTGAGATAAATTCAGTCACTCGTGTCCAGGATTGTCATGTTGGCTTGGAACAAAATGTTTCCATTGTTGTAAATGGATACAGAAAGGTTGTTCAAGAGGTCAAAGTGTAACAGCATTTGAATTTGCATCCAAAAAGGGTTTCAGAGAGAGAAGAGGATGGGAGAAAACTGTGTAAGGATCTGATTCATAGGTCAGTTTTGTTTGTCAAGAGGAAGAGGTCAGTTTAGAGGAAGCCCTTGTGCTCTCTGTGGTATAAATCTGTGAACAGGGTATCTGGGAAGTCTCTCAAGGGTCTGTGTTTCAATTTCTTCATTGCATGTTTGGTAAAATTTGGGGGGTTTTTGATCTTGAAAGCAATTGCTCTAGATCTGGAAAGGGGGGCCGCGGGGAACTGGCAGGAACGGGTGTCAATGACATGTTAGAGGCTGATGCCAGTTGTAAAGTAATAGGTATCGATGAAAGCAATCATTGTTTGGTTAAATATAGTCTTAATTAGGTTATCCACAGTCTTGCAAATTGCATTGTTACAGAGGAAACAAGCCAATTGCATGGCAGCTACAGGCTCAAATTGTGAAACTGAGGAGGTAAAACCTCAGTAGTCCCTCAGTGGATTGTCTAGGTTAGGATATGTATGTATCGCAGCCTGGAGGAATGCTCAGTCGCATTGAGTAGCAGCTTCAGGTTGCCACCTTGGTTAGGGCTTTTAAATTTGGAGATGGTTTTCTGTTGTTGCTGTTGGAAGAGATAAAAAATCTTTTTGGTGAACCAATTATAACTTTGCTGGGGTGGCATTATTAATAGCAACTATTACTGGAGATATTCCACAGTGAATGTCATGGCTAGTTAGAGTAGAGGAAGACAATGAGCCTCTTCCTCACTTGCTGTGTAGTGACATGAAAGATGGAACTCTTGACTGGGTTCAGCTACCCACTGAGTTAATGCCTGAGCAATAGAGGGAGTGTAAAGAGGTGTTAGAATGGTTTGCCAACCTCTTTCCGCTGTCTCCAGGGTTGGTACTTGTGAATGTTCATGTCTGTGTGCATGACATAGAAACAGGATACAGTCTGCCAATGAAGAGCAGGGTGAGCATAATATCAGACCCGGTTTAGGGATGCATTAAGTTGAAGGTTACTGAAATATTGGACCTGGTGGTCATTGAGAGGTTTGGTAGTCTGTGAACTATAACTTTAATGCTTATACCAAAGCAAGGGTCTACTGACTCGCAGTTTTGAGCCCTTAATGAGGTAACCAAATCCAATTCCCATTCAATTCCAAGATTGGATGAACTGGTGACTCATTAAATATTGCAAAGTTCTTGAACACCTGAATCTTATCAGTGGATATTGGGAGAGGGCTTTGGAACCAAATGGTAAGGGGAAGACTGCATATTATACTTAAGACGGTCTACATTAGTTCAAAGTGGTGCCCCTTGGTTTGAAGAATGCTTATGTCACTTTTCAGTAACTGGTGAACCATGTTCTCGCAATTCATGACAGGAACATCTGAGACACCGAGGATAGGTTTCAAGTATGATACATCAAGTTGAAAAAATGTCATATGAGGCTGTCCTCTGTAGTCTACCTTGGATGTGAGGTGGGGAAAAGGAAGGTTTACCTGTTAGATGCCAAAATTAATTCTGTGATATATTTGGTAATGCCTACCACTCAGACTTAAGTGATGGCTTTTTTAGGTTTCACCCAGCATTACAGGCTCTTTGTGGAAAACTATAGAAGTAGAACTGACCCATTGTCTGCTTCAACCTTCACAGAACAGCCAATGCAAATGGTATTGACTGAGGAGTGTCCCAAATCATTTCATGAACTGATGAAAGCGCTGTGCACTGCACCTGAGATGAAAGAACCTGACTAGAGTCAGACTTTTATTTGATAAAAAAAAACTCTTTGACAAAATATTTGGAGCAATGTTAGCTCAACTGGATGACAAAGCTAGAGAGCCCCTGGTAGCCATTATTTGTAGAAGATTATTACCCAGAGAACATAACTGTGTGTCTATTGAGAAGGAGTGTGGGATTTGCTCAGCTTTCACTCTTATTTGTGTTGCAAAGGGATCATAAGTAATTAAACATGTTTATGGCTATAAAGGGAGATCATGCTAAGTTGTTAAGATGATCTATGTCTTTGAAATGGCTAGACTTTGTATTGGAGCAGACTGTAGTGTTTTTATCTAGGAATCTAGATCGATATTTCTATTTTATGCCTTTACACGGGTATATTCCATAATATCCCTATAACGGCATAAGAATTTGATCCATATCTAGCAGTAGCCCGTGTAGTCATATTAAGCAAGGCTACTTCCCCTGACTCCTAGAAAGCACAACAAGTTCTCTAAAAGCATCAAACCTCCAGCAACCTGGGAAATCCCCGTTTGCCTTTGTTTTGATTTGTAATAGAACTCCTGCGAGCACTGTAAGATCGGCCAGTTCTTGGTGACATCTTTATTGACGTCTTATGTCCACCCTTACGTCAATCCCGGCACCTTTCAGGTATAAATATACCAACATTGCCTTAAGCAAACACACGGTTGTGGTTTTGGAGCAGAGCAGTATCAACTTGCCCGAGAGCCCAGCTGATGCGAGAGCCCACGGACGCTGCCCCTCCTCTTTAACGCGCTGAGAAAGACGCTGTCTTTTTCTCCAGCCGAGAAAATCCAGCTCTGGCGTTCCCAGCCTACCCTCGCGGGTTGCTGGCATATCGAGTCCTGACAAAGAAATACAAACCTCCTGCTTTCTAAATACCAAGGTACGGAGCTGACTAAACCCTTAAAGAGAATTCTTGATTCAGATCCTTGGCAAAACAAACTTAACTTAAACTGCTACTTCCTTCCTCCTTCCCCCGTATTAGGCTTAGGTCAGGTACACGGGGTAGGCTTAGTTAGAAGCACCAGTTGAGTACGTTAGCCAATGTAAATATGTATGTATAGATTTTATCCATTTTTAGTATCTTATGGCTAAGAAACCATATCAATGCTTTTACAGTATTATTTCATAATACTCATCTTACTGTACGCACTTTACTTTACATTAAGTATTGCAGTTGTGGCAAATCATTTCTCTAGCATGAGAAGGAAGACTGCTCAATAAATTATGCCTTTTTATTGAAATCACCCGTCTCTCTTTTTTCTCTGCACTCTGGTGAAACTAAGTACGCACAATTGACTGAGTGAAATAGCTGTCTATTGTTTTCACACAACTCTAGAGATACACTCTTATTCTGGGAGAGCAAAGTTGTCATGTGATATGGTTGTCAGAAGCTAATCCCTTCATGTCTATCCAGGGAGGTTAAACTCCTCCTCGTTTATTCGAGAAAGTTTCTAGTGACCTCTGAGCTAGCTGGCGAAACTTAAGTCTAATATAGTCAGTAGAGACCTAGTCGACCTCAGTCCTACGTCTACACTGCTGAGTATATTATTCCAATGCGCAGAGCCTATTGGGAATATAGGAACTACACTATAAGACTAAGCCATGGGACAGCTATTTGATTTGCTAATAGGTTTTACCAATCTGAGCACGCAAACTGTCCGGTTTAGGAGTTGGTTTGTGGTGGTCTGATCTGGGAAGACAGTCTGTTGGGACAGAAAATTCTGCAAGTTAATCGTGCTCCCCTTACCTGAGTATCCCAACTGTGTTGATGTCTTGTATCCAAATGCGGGAAAATTACAAAAAACAATTTGATGGACAGAATGTAGATCAATGTCTTACATTCACCCCAGTACAAGGATCTGGGCCTGAATCCATCGTTTTTTGCACTCCACACCACCCTGGGTCAGATAATGGCTTTATGCAAATCAGCTCTGACCCTGTGCCCCATGGGAACAGTCCAGTCCGAACTACAACAGCCATATCTTTCCCAGACCGGAATCAAGCATCCGAGGACCGGACCGGTTTCGAGGTAACACCTCTCATCAGCCCGGCTAGCTTGACTCCAGTGGTGTGGAGGCTCTGGGACCCACGTCTGAGCTACCCCAGTACACTCAGGGAGAAAATTACAAAAAACAATTTGATGGACAGAATGTAGATCAATGTCTTACATTCACCCCAGCACAAGGATCTGGGCCTAAATCCATCGTTTTTTGCACTCCACTCCACCCTGGGTCAGATAATGGCTTTATGCAAATCAGCTCTGACCCTGTGCCCCATGGAAACAGTCCAGTCCGAACTACAACAGCCATATCTTTCCCAGACCGGAATCAAGCATCCGAGGACCGGACGGTTTCGAGGTAACACCTCTCATCAGCCCGGCTAGCTTGACTCCAGTGGTGTAGAGGCTCTGGGACCCACGTCTGAGCTACCTCAGTACACTCAGGGAGAAAATTACAAAAAACAATTTGATGGACAGAATGTAGATCAATGTCTTACATTCACCCCAGTACAAGGATCTGGGCCTAAATCCATCGTTTTTTGCACTCCACACCACCCTGGGTCAGATAATGGCTTTATGCAAATCAGCTCTGACCCTGTGCCCCATGGAAACAGTCCAGTCCGAACTACAACAGCCATATCTTTCCCAGACCGGAATCAAGCATCCGAGGACCGGACCGGTTTCGAGGTAACACCTCTCATCAGCCCGGCTAGCTTGACTCCAGTGGTGTGGAGGCTCTTGGACCCACGTCTGAGCTACCCCAGTACACTCAGGGAGAAAATTACAAAAAACTATTTGAAGGACAGAATGTAGATCAATGTCTTACATTCACCCCAGTACAAGGATCTGGGCCTAAATCCATCGTTTTTTGCACTCCACACCACCCTGGGTCAGATAATGGCTTTATGCAAATCAGCTCTGACCCTGTGCCCCATGGGAACAGTCCAGTCCGAACTACAACAGCCATATCTTTCCCAGACCGGAATCAAGCATCCGAGGACCGGACTGGTTTCGAGGTAACACCTCTCATCAGCCCGGCTGTCTTGACTCCAGTGGTGTGGAGGCTCTGGGACCCACGTAACACCTCTCGTGGGTCCCAGGCACTCCACACCACTGGAGTCAAGCTAGCCGGGCTGATGAGAGGTGTTACCTCGAAACCGGTCCGGTCCTCGGATGCTTGATTCCGTTCTGGGAAGGACATGGCTTTTGTAGTTCGGACTGGACTGTTCCCATGGGGCACAGGGTCAGAGCTGATTTGCATATTGACATTGTCTAACCCAGGGTGGTGTGGAGTGCAAAAAAATGATGGATTTGGGCCCAGATCTTTGGACTGGGGTGAGTGTGTGACATTGATCCACATTCGGTCCATCACCTGTTGTGTTTGCATATTCCGCCCTAAGTGCGCTGGGGATGCCCAGACGTGGGTCCCAGGCTCTCCACACCACTGGAGTCAAGCTAGCCGGGCTGATGAGAGGTGTTACCTCAAAACCGGTCTGGTCCTCGGATGCTTGATTCTGTTCTGGGAAGGACATGGCTTTTGTAGTTCGGACTGGACTGTTCCCATGGGGCACAGGGTCAGAGCTGATTTGCATATTGACATTGTCTAACCCAGGGTGGTGTGGAGTGCAAAAAAACGATGGATTTGGGCCCAGATCTTTGGACTGGGGTGAGTGTGTGACATTGATCCACATTCGGTCCATCACCTGTTGTGTTTGCACATTCCGCCCTAAGTGCGCTGGGGATGCCCAGACGTGGGTCCCAGGCACTCCACACCACTGGAGTCAAGCTAGCCGGGCTGATGAGAGGTGTTACCTCGAAACCTGTCCGGTTCTCGGATGCTTGATTCCGTTCTGGGAAGGACATGGCTTTTGTAGTTTGGACTGGACTATTCCCATGGGGCACAGGGTCAGAGCTGATTTGCATATTGCCATTGTCTAACCCAGGGTGGTGTGGAGTGCAAAAAAACGATGGATTTGGGCCCAGATCTTTGGACTGGGGTGAGTGTGTGACATTGATCCACATTCGGTCCATCACCGGTTGTGTTTGCTTGTATCCAAATGCAGCTTTTTTGGATGGTGTATGTGCACCATGGCACAGGCCTGTATCAATGATTGTTGTTGTGTTTGCCTTTCCAAGGAGTAAAGCAGCATGAGCACCATTGAGGCAGCATACTGTTTAATGGTCAGTAGGAGTGGACATATCCTATTTACCCTGTGTCACTAGAGTGAGACCTACAGTCTAATTCAATTAAAGATACACTGCTGTGCTTGACTCACCTGTGGCCTGCATTGGTTTCTTGTGAAGTGCTGCACAGTGCTTGCATGTTGTGAACATGAGCATGGTATATGTGTGCTTGTGAATGGTACCCTACTGGGATAACGCAGAACAGTATGTGAATGTGTATCTGTGAAAAGGAGGAGAAACTATGTAAGACGTCTGCCTGTGACAAGGACTGGGGCCAAGACCTCCTGGCTGTATGAGAACATATCACCCAGGGTATCTAAGACTTCCTGATCTGAAGCCTAGAGCATCAGTGTCTGCCCTGTGAAGAAGAGGAGGCAGTGAGATCCACTAAAGAATCCTAGTGAGTGGACCTATCAGTGAGGTGTTAGGAGAAGGCTACTGCACTGATAAGGTCTGTGCCAGTGTGCAGGAAAAGGGAAGTAGGTGACCCTCATGTGCAAGAAAAGGGCAGTCATGAAGGGAGCGATGACTGATGCTCCACCAAAAGGGTCATTGCCCTATGCAGTGGTAAGTCAGCAGCCCCATATGCTAGGTGAGGCAGCTGAGAAAAACTTGCTGTTCTGAGTAGGCCGTAGCCCATGTGCAATGGAAATCTGCAGACTCTGTATGCTGGGTAGATGCCATGAAGAACCCTGCTGTGCTGATCCAGTCAGAGCACTGTGCAATGGTGAACCCTGATGTCAGAGGATTCCAACAGGAGCGAACAAGAAGTGTGAAATGGGCAAGACCACGATTGGGGGTGAGAGGCTGCAGTTGAGAACCAAGCAAGCTTATACTGTGACTGAGGACCAGCGCCAGGACCTTTGCAACCCCACCAACTGTGAGAAGAGCTAAAGAACTTATGAAGCTTGGTAGAGCTGCAAGGACCCCCCAGCAACTGTGACTGCATAACAGCATGTGAGGAAATCGAGGGCCGCTGAGTGCAAAGAATTTACCAGAAATAGATGCGGCAGCTCCAGTGCATACTGAGGGGGTGATCTCAGAGACTCCTGTCACTTCAATCCTGCTAGTGAGGTAAGACTGATTTTTGGGCTAGTTGGCCCGGGGAAAAACTGTTGCAAGATGGCACTTCAGCACTGGAACACGTTTGATTTTACGACAGAGTTTTTAATACAAATGCAGAGTCAGGGTGGGATTTCTGATACTCAGACTACTAGTGGGTCTTAACCTGAGTTTCATTTATAGTGAATACACTCACTTGTAAGAACAAAGTCAATCTCTACTATCAAATTCTTCCTTCTTGAACTATCTGTCAACCTTGGCTCAAACCTGCAAACAGGAGACTCAGGTCTATTGAACAAATAGGCGCAGTCATGCCACGATTGTCCAGGACGATTGGCCCAAATAAAGCACACATGGCCAGAGGGGTTGGTGTATTCCCCAAAACACCATAAAGTTAGATGCTACATGAAGTTATGAACACATAGCCATTCAGGGCAGAGCACACACATTACATGTAGTGATCACATGCCCCTCATGCTGGACATCTTAACACATTGTCCACTGGCCCATATTGACTACATGCAAGATCGAGGCCCCCTTGCAAATGTTATCAGGGGCCTTATTTATGACTCCAAAAAAGGCCTGTATTCCTTACCAAAAAAGGATCCACTGAAGCACTTTATGATACCCAATAAATGTATAAAACCTGGCTCAGATTGATTGTACTTTGAGACTGTCCTCAGACTCGCTTCTATAACGGTCCTCCCGGACGCAAATACTGTTCTGACAAACACCTCTTGTCTTTTGTTTTTACAAGGAAAACGCATTTGAGCAATAGCTGTAAAATAAATACTTACTTTTCTCATATAATGGAATGTTCGACTGGACAATCATTTATTACTGCGCTGCTTCTCTTATTTTGAATTGTGAACCTGTGTTCACCCCCTTATGTCTACCTCCTGCCCAAGAAGCATTGGACTGTTCGGATCATGCTACTAATGAGAGACTGGTGCTGAATGAGTAATTGACCTAGTTGCTCAGGATGAATAAAGGTCTACACATATACATGTTTCCTAATATCTAGGCTTTTGAAATGGACCTTTTGGAGGATTGGGAAAAGGGACTTGTATAGGATGATGAGGATCCTGGTGACGAATTCTGAAAGGAAAGTTAAGAAACTACAAAAAGAATTTGAGACATTAGAGAATTAAATCAAGGAAAAAAGAATTGATGAACTATCAAACTTATTTGAGAGATGAACAAAAAGCAAAAATTAAAAAGAAATGATGGGGATTATGAAAGGGGAAGGATATTTACATTCGCTAGGAAATATAATGATTTTCTGGCTAAACCATCCATGAATAAGAGCATTAGGTATCACCTCTAGTAGTGTTTTGCTCTTATTAATTTAGACTGACCAGAGAGATGGTTCTGGTATTATAACATCAAGTAAGGCCTCTTTTCTTTTTTTACAAGATGGTCAAAGATGCAGATTAGAGAACTGGGGAAAGGGCACAGTGGGCAGAGGAGAAGAATCAGAAGATGACGGCAGAAATATAAGAAAAAGCATCCAAACAAGTTTATCAACCTGATCAATGCAGTTCATGAGTGGAGTCTGTGATTGGGCGATTAAATCCAAACTCAATGGCTAATAAATAATGAATTGAGAATTATAAATGTATCATTAAAAGTTCTGTTACAACATGAAATGTATGTCCTTATTAAGGGTTTAAGTTTCTGTCTCCCAGAGAAATGTAATTTTCTTAAAACACATTTAGGTCTTTTCAGATTTACACGCAATTTAAAATGAAAACAATATTTCAGAGAACATCCCCTTGTCCCGTGTGTTGTATCCAAAACAACAGAAATGTCATCCTTTTCCATCTCTGACCTAAAGGACATATAGGTTATTGTCTCTGCAAGGGAAAAAGACGACTGTGGTAATCTGAGACAAATAGTGAATGACCTTCATGTAAAAGAGTATTTAACCTTGAACAGTATGTTGAGGTCGTCTTCTAAGTGCATGCCCCTGAATGTGCAAGATACTGCAATGGACAAGGTTCTGATTTTTACATATTGGAAAATTCCCACTGACATATACAAAATTGTAAACATCATCATAAGGATATGTTATACTTCTTAAGAGCGGATGAAAAAATTGTAATATGAGATGCCGTTAAAGGGGTGAATATTGTTCTGATGAACAAGGAAGACTATTTGAATGAGATCACGAGACTGCTTTGTAACCACATGTGCTACGAGGAGCTAAAAGGAAATCCTGTTTGAGATGTAGAGAATGATATCAATGCTTGACTAAGGGTTTGGCATAGAACATTCCTTTTAACAGACCTGGAATACAAATATCTTCAGGTTAGATATCCAAGATATCCCTGCATTTATACTCTGCCCAAATCCATAAGACAGCACACGTTTCACTGAGCAGGTCCATTATTTCTGGGACTGGGTCCCTCACAGGGCACCTAACCAAATATGTGGATTGTTTCTTGCTTCATAAAAAAAATTGGGGACCTAGAGTGCATAAAGGTCTAGCATGAATGCTCCACTGTTAATCTCAAAAGAAACAGGTATGCTGCTCCTAAGGGGGACAAAGGGGTATACTTCCTTTTTGGAAATGGGGCCTCCACACACCCTTCTGGGTGTCATGCTTCATCATCAGACTTGCTCCTCATCAGGACTGTGCTGCAATGCCTGACTGGCACCATCAAGGAGATCTTTTTCCACAGCTGTGATTTGAAGTGCATCAAAACTTACAATTTCTCAATCTACAAAAAGGGTATTTAACTTGCACTTCAACATCAAAGTGTTTTTCCTGACCGGTCAAAAAAAACAGCTGAGAAAAAACACCAGCAAACTCCCTCAATAGTCACATAAAGGTAAGGGAGGGGAATGGGAGAGATGCATTAGATCTGTAGCCAAAACAGCCCTGAAGATAACAAGTGCCAGATAAAAACAGAATGTCACCAGAACAGCCTAAACAACTTTATCACCACTTTTTAATAGCCAAGGTTAAGGTATTGTTTCCTTAATGTTGAGTAAATATAGCTCATTGCCTAGGAATAAAAGGTGAACTCCATCCTTTCTAAAAAACTGAAAATCTTCTTTCTTTAAGTCAGTATGTTCTAACCTGCCTAAAGTATTAATGCTGCACAAAATATGCATTTCATTATTGATTTTACATCCAGCAGTCTCAAATGCAGTGACTTTTTCAGCTCCACACCAGACTCCCCTAGGAACCAAAGAAGTCAATAGCATCTTCATTCCAGCCAAAGATTTAACCACAATTTCTAAAACCGTCTTGATATCTTTAATCCAAACCAAACCAGATAAATGAACTAATTATTGTTCACCCAAATGAAAAAGCAAAACATTTGGGCACATTCAAACAGAAACCAAATGAGATAACCACAGTAACTGCTGTCCCCATGTCATGTCTCCCTCCCCCACCAATCAATGTGGATTTTATTGCAGTAAAATCCTAAAGTTTATTCAAAGGTTGCTTTTTGGCTTGCTTCGAGGCTCAGTTAATTAAAGGTGTCTGATTATCTAAATAGAAAAGTAAACTCCTGCAGGACCTGAAAGAGAAACAAGAATTAACAAGCATATAAAGGCTAAGCATCTGCAATGTCCCTAATGTAACGCAAGCAAAAATCTTTTAACATCACTGATGGAAAAACCAATCTTGTTGCTTCCGACGCGATACCAATTTTAAAAGAATGAGTACCAAAACAGAAAGGATCTTCCCAAATGTGACAAAGAGCTTTCCTCATCACCCAAAGCACCTGTGACGGTACCATTTCCGTGTTTGAAAACAAGTCCTGAAATTGCTCCCAGAGCTGCCTTAAAATCTTTCCACTAATTTTGTTGTATGTTGCTTTTGTGCATTTCCTTATTACAATATTTAAATTGTTTTTCCAGAGGTGGAAACATCCTCAACGTTCAGCCCGCATAAATGGCCTCTACCTAACAATTCTGATAACAAAAAAGCTCCAAAAAATAACCAACCCATGCATAACCTAATCAAAAACAGAAAAACATATGGCAGGAAGGCTCCTGTCCAAACGAAGCAAGATTTCCATCGATACTGGATTACTAACGAATTTACCTTTTTCTTTTCTTTTGCCCAACCTTGTAACATGTGCCTCCCCCTCTCACCCGCCGAATACTCGTTTGTAGAAGCTCAATGTGATACATAATAAAACAGAGCACACCCTCTCTGCACAGCCATAATCCTTCTTCTTTTTTGAGACCTGCGGGATGCACCCATCCCCTAGGAATCACTGCTAGGGATTTCTCTACAAACTCAGGCATTGTCAACCTGCTAGTTCCCATACCTCTTGCGGTCATCTGCTCTGGGTACCAAACCACAGAATCTCTGCCACTTTCAATGCGTCTGCGTTATTATTATTCACACCTGCGACATGTTTAGCTCTAGAAATAATAGAAGCAACCCAACACAACTCCCTGCAATAGATTTAGTAGAGTTGTTATCTTTGCCTGTTTGTCTATTAACCAAATCCACAACAGTCTTATTGTCAAAGTTAAAGGTGACAGTTTTGTTGGCAAGTTTTGAACCCCACACTGATAAGGCCACCAACAGCAGGAAGAATTCAAAAAAGGCAATGCTCCTCCGTTCTTTGACACATTTGACCGCCCATTGTTCTGCGCACCATCTGCTTTCCCAGAAGAAGCCGGAGCCATTAGAACTCGCTGCATCTGAAAACATCTGCAACATCCATACACAATCCAAATCAAAAGACCACATGGTGACACCATTGAAAGCTTTCAGAAACACCAACCACACTTCAAAATCTGCCCTAATTACCCTATAATTTGGATCCTGTGACGTGGCAACATGGCTACAGACATAGCAAAACCTACCCTCCTGCAGAAAGTTCTTCCTGCCCTCACCACACTACAAGAGAAGTACACATTCACCAGACAACTTTGCCTTTTCAAGCAATTTCACAATTACTTAAACTTTCACAGCCTGCAATCTTGCATCTATCTGTTGGGAACTTCCGTTTTTTAGTGGGCCAAAGGTACTTGTAACTCATTTGCCGTAGTCTCAAAATGATGGAGTTCTCTCTCACAATCCTGGGTACCTGCTGCACCTATAAACAAAAAGTCATCCAAATAATGATTGACCAATTTGTGACCTGTTCTGTGAGCAAAACACCTTTGCAGAAATGTACTGAATGCCTCAAACAGCTTACGGGAAATGGCACAGTCTATCAGCAGCACTTTGTCTATGTACAATCGAATGTGGAATACTTAACAAGAAAAGTCCAAAGGATGAACAGGTAGAAATCGAAATCTTAATATCACATTTAGCCAACTCAGCTCCTGGGCCCACGTCTCTGATCAATGCAATGGCTACATCCACTGATGCGAACTGCACTGCAGTATCATCTCTTGCAAGGAAGACATCACAACTGTAACTTATTTGCCCAGTTTCTGCCTTACAATATGAAGATGCTCCCTTGTTGATGTTTAATAGTCCACATACCTATAAGTCCTAGGACCTTGATAACAAAACCTAAAACCACATTTCAACCTTGTCACCTCCTTCCTATTAGAGTAAACTTTAATCCAGTTACTCAAATGTTTTAAATTTATTCACCACTATCTCCCCCAAAACATTGAAGGGTTGCATATTTTCCCCTACATTTTTTAAGTTCATGCTTGTACTTGCAGGGATTCCGTGGACAATGTCCCCTGTTAAAACTCCAGAAGGCACCACAATTGGGATTTTGTCCTCTATTCCATGTCCCCACTCCCCTGAAGTGGCCTGCCATGAGTGGGCCAGGGAAGAATGGCTGCTTTCCCCTACATGGTGGGAGGGGGTCTTTGTGGAATCATCCATTGCAGACATAATTCATTGTCAACTTCCCCCCATGGTTTATCAGGAATGGGCACTAGTTGAGCCTCAGAGTCGGTGTAATAATGTAACTATACAGAACACCCAAATTTCATGTGGGCCTTACTAATGGTATCAATGTATTTGAATATTGACATTGGTCATTCCAGAAACTTCTCACAATAAACACTAGCAGATATTTATAATGCTGATGCCATGTGTCAATTCTATTCTTTTTTTGTTTTGACGAGACTATCTTTTCAACATTACCTGGAGAAGCTATAAGGGCCTCATCCTCTTTTTTTGTCTGTAGCGAGAATATAGGAAAAAGAGAGGGAGTTTCCAAATTTTGAATAACAGGGGAGACAGGTACCACGTCTATCTCGTCATTGTGAGTAACTATACAATTAGCTCCGGCTGAAACCGCCTTGATAACCTTAGGGTCAGCTGATATGACTACTGGTTTATTTATTTTCTGATCTTCAGGATATGACAGCGTTTGAACTGGGTCTAATGTTACTTTTCCATTCGGGGATCCCTTATTAGGGATCTCCAAGGAATTAGCGGGCATTGAAAGGCATTCAGGAACTGACCCGCTCTTATTATGTAAGAGTACTCTTAGGATTTGGGTTACAGTATCAAGGATGCAATCCGAACCTCCAACAAATTTTTCCAGTAAACTCAGAATAGAAGATATTAAAGATTCCAAAGAAGACAAGGAATTGGAGATTAGCTTCCCGTCAGTACTTGGAGGGCTCACAGGCATATTGTTCAGATTGGGGCCAGAACAAGAAGTACAATTTAACTGAGCTAGAGAAAAATCTAATTTGTTTGAGGGGGTACTACTAAGAGGACAAGGACTCGAAATTGTTATAGCTTCAGTAGTATTAGAATTAACCCTGACATTATCCTGAGGAAGTCTCAACAAACCTTTATGAGCTATTAAGTCAATATCTGGTAATGTAAAATCACCCTCTGGAATAGCAGAATTAGTAGGCAAAACTGAAGAAATAATAGGATTCTCTATGGATTTAGGTGCTACCAAATGAGAAGATTGGGGGGGATGGCATTGTCAGATTTTCTAACATTACATCCCAAGGCCTCATGAGGAAGCTCCATTTTCCGTTGCGAATCAGTGGACACCAAAGGGAAACCCCCCACTGTTTCAGGAGAGGAAGATGCAACCTGAAGCTGGACAGGAACCGTGCCCAGAATAGAGTTATCCTTGTTAGTGATGTTAACTAGCTCAGGAACATTATCCTCTAAAGCTTCCGTGAGGGGATGGGTCTCTGCAGCCTTATCCTTCCCTTTCTCCCATAAATTAAAAAGCTGACATTGGCCTTTCAGTTGCATTGAGGAAGTGATTTTATTACGGAAAGGGTTCGATTTAGTTTTAGAACCAGATCTCCCCACTAAGACGCGACCAGAACGGAGTTTTTTTGCCGTCATGTGTAAGCTAGGGAAAATACTATAGGATTTACAAGGCAAAATGACACAATACAAGACCTATCAAGACATATACGCCGTATGAACAAAAATGAAAAGAAGTAAACAATATTAAATATAACAAAATTCAAAGGGACGGGGCCCAGCCCAGCCTACTTAGGCCTCTGACGGCCTCAGACGGTCCCGCCCTTGTCCCGGGCTCCTCCCGCGCGCTCCCGCGTTGCGGAGGAACACTCGGTATTTTGTGGCTGAGAGGTAACAAGGGGGCGTGGCCAACAGGGAGAGCGTCACCAGGTGGTTCCAGTGAGGTGAGTAGCAGGGACTCTTGGGAAGTGGAGTCCTGCTATAGGCGCGCTCGCAGCCCTGTTTTTTCAAGTGCCCTCCAAGTGTTTTGTCCAGTTCTGCACACCCTTTTCTCCAGCAGCACCACACCGCGCAGCGGCTTAAGGTGCAGGCAGCGGCAAGACAGTACAAGAGACGCCAACCAAGATCAACAGCGTCAGAGTTCCAAGGTCAGCAGCAGCAAAAGAGAAGCAATCCAACGGTGGTTTGAGTCCAGAGGCTTTGAACGGGAGATAGGGGGCGTGGCCAACAGGGAGAGCGTCACCAGGTGGTTCCAGTTAGGTAAGTAGCAGGGACTCTTGGGAAGTGGAGTCCTGCTATAGGCGCGCTCGCAGCCCTGTTTTTTCAAGTGCCCTCCAAGTGTTTTGTCCAGTTCTGCACACCCTTTTCTCCAGCAGCACCACACCGCGCAGCGGGACCCGCGAAGCGGGTCTGGCAAGGAGCAGCGGCTTAAGGTGCAGGCAGCGGCAAGACAGTACAAGAGACTTGGGGCGTAATGCGGTAGAAACCCAAGCATCCAACACTGAGAGGTGGGGTTGTATGGATCCAACGCAGCCAGATCTTTCAGCATATGAGATCAGTAAAGCCCCAATACAAGAGTGGGTTTCATCAAAATGTTTGGGGTCTGAAGGGCAAAAGCTGAAGCAGAAGGAAAGTGTTACACTGGAAACTACTGGGTCGGCTAATGCTGTTATAAGCTCAAATCTGGTAAAACAAGGAAATTTCCCTCCTGCAAAGAGAAATAGGTACCAGTTGAGATCTAGAGTAGAATTAAAAGGGAAGGGCGCTTTAGATTTTGAGGAGAGAGAGCGACCTATGCCGCTAACCCCCTGTAAAAGCAAAAAGAAAAAGATTACTTTAATCAAAAAACTTAAGGGAGCATCTCACGAGAGTCAAGCTGTGAAAAGTACCCCCTCCCTTAAATCTTTTTTCAAAGTCCTAGATCTGGCTAAACGCTCCCCAATTTTGTCAGAAGACAACATTGGCATCGTACCTTCAGAAAACCGTTACGGGGTTTTGGAGAATTTGGGAAATATGGAAAACGCAGAGGAGGGAACAGAATCGCCGAACATAGCAAGTTCAGAGCTGCACAAGAGTCAGCCAAATCTATTAGAGGCTGAAAGCACAAAGGTATTTCAAGGATCAAATGCTCAGGGCAACCTAATTAAAGCACCCCCTGTAGATAAAGCGAGAGGGAAGCAAGATACTAGACCCAAGAGTCAAGCTGCACATAGCAGCTTTAAGGAAGGTGAAGACGGGACAAGAAGAAAAGATGTAAGCAAAGACAATCCATCAGACTCTGTTCAAAGGACTCTAGGTACAAGGAGAAGGTCTGAGGACTCTAGTGAGCAGGAGAGTGATCGGCTAGGGGATCTTTTTCGATCCTTAAGATGTGATATGATGTCAAAATTTGAAATATCAGAAAATAACCAGAAAACAATCCAGGACAGGTTTGACGTGTTAGAGACAATGTTAGAGGAAGTCACTTTGCGTACAGGGAACCTGGAAACAGAAGCAGCTGTTTTGAATAAAACTGTACACAGTAATCAAAAAGACATAGAACTTCTTAAAACTCAAAATAGATCACTGGCTATGGACATTGAGAGGTTGGAGACTCATGCTAGGAGGAATAACCTAAGGATCCTAAAGATTCCGGAAGGGGAAGAGCTGGAGGACTTAAAGGGTTTTGTTTGTGGACTTTTGAGGGATGGTGTTTTAAAAGATCGCCCGGATATAAACCTGGAGGCAGAAATCCAAAGGGTACATAGAGACCCATACAAGAGACGCTCGGATAGGAAAACACCAAGGAAAATTCTAGTAAATTTTCAAACTTACAGCGTTAAGGAACTTATTCTAGGAAGATCCCTATCAAAGTCAGACCTACGTTATAAATCTAGTCCTTATATTATAAGGTCCGATATTGGCGCGAGAACTGCACAAAGACAATGGGAGCTGGGCACCAGAATGCCGGATCTAAGATTAGTGGGAGCGCATGTTCAGATGAGATTCCCGGCTATGCTCAGGATCATGTGGAAAAATAGGACATACAGTTTCACACAACCAGAAGAGGTCGATAATTTTTTGGACCGAATAAAAAGCGAGCAGGAGGAATAGTAACGGGTAGAACTGGCAATTACTTCAAAGGATGAATTTAATAAAAAATAAAACTAAACAAAAAAAAAATAATAATAACGTTAGGTAAAAATAAATATTAATATGCTGTATGACAAAACAGAGGGACTTGATGATTTATTTGTGATTTAATTTGGTCTCACCAAAATACAGTTAAAAGGTCACGGGCACCACCCGGTTGCTCCGAAAGGCGAAGACATCGCCAGGTATGCTGGGAGGGTTCCTCGGGGGGAGGGGTTCAAGGGGTGGGGGGTGCAAGGGGGCAAATAAAAAACAAAAAATCCTCATATATAAATTATTCTACACTGAACAAAGGCTTGGATGGGCATGAACCAATATTAGACCCATGATTAACCCATACAAACTTAAGGTCCTGTCATGGAATATTAACGGTATAGGGGAAAAAGTAAAACAGAACAGAATTTGCGAATTCCTAAAAAATTCAGATGCTCAAATTATAATGTTACAGGAAACACACTTAGAGGAGGCACTATGCAATTCTCTCTTCAAGAAATTAAGATGGTTTCAAGACATAATCAGCTCTAGGCAATCAGGCGTTACAAGGGGTGTTTCTATTATAATTCGAGCGAATAGTGGGATAAGCCTGAGAAAATTCGAGACAGACCAATCTGGAAGATGGTTCATTGCGGAAGTATTTATTCAAAATACCACCTATACAATCGCAGTGTACTATGGTCCAAATGAGGACAATCCGGTTCCACTGTCTAAATTGGAATTAGCACTATTTACGACAACTGGCCCCTTAATTTTAAGTGGTGATTTCAACTTGGTTTTTGACCAAAAATTAGATAGAACTTCTAAGGCGAAATACCATGCTCCCTTAAAATCATTAGCCATCTTAGACGTCCTAATGAAAGATTTCACCTTAGTAGACGTTTGGAGAAAAAAATACAAAAATAAATTAGGCTTCACTTTTTATAGCAAAAAATACAAGAATTACTCCAGAATAGATCATCTTCTAGTAGATCAGCACTTCCTTAAGGACATTAATTACCTTTCCTTCACACCTACAGGCTTATCAGACCATGCTGTACTGGAAGTGGTAATTGAATTGAACATAACTTCATTAAAACCTAGGTGGACTCTGGAGAGATCACTTCTATTAGATAATCAATTAAAAGAAGAAGTTAATGAAAAAACATCAGAGTTCTTTGCGATCAATTTAGGATCTTCCTCCCCCCAGGTTGTTTGGGAAACATATAAAGCCTATTTAAGGGGAGTTCTAAGTTCCCTAATGAGTTATAAGAGAAAGAGCATAAAAATAAAAAGAAGGGAAGATTTGGCAGTAATAACAAGAAAAGATCAAGAATTACAGAACGCAATTATACAGAACTCCAGCAGAGTACACTTGATAGAGAAGGAACTCATCGATTTACAGCTTCAATTAAAAGTATCCGATGAGAGAATTCTTAAAGAAAAATGGGACTCTAGTAGATTAAAAAATTTTGAGTATGGAGAAAAATGTGGAGCTCTTTTAGCCTGGAAAGCCAGAGAAGAGAGAACTAGAAATAACGTCAAAGCCCTATTACAAAGACACACAGGAGAATTACTGGAAACAGATATAGAAATCAGAGAAGAAGCAAGATCTTTTATGAGAAGTCTCTATACTGAGGATAAGGATCCTAAGGGGGAAGAGTTAGACTCCTGGCTGATAACAAAACATTTGCCACAACTACCTGAAACAGATAAGGTGTACCTGGATAGTGAGATAACAGAAGGGGAAATCCTGAGTCAATTAAAGAAAATGAAAAAAGGGAAAGCGGCGGGCTCAGATGGGTTGCCAGTGGAGATCTATTTGGATAATAAAGACCAATTAATGTCTCCATTAAAGGAACTTTTCAACCTTTTATTGATTCAGGGTTTCTCAACACCTCCCTCATGGGGAGAAGCCATTATAACGCTCATACCAAAACCAAATAAGGATGTTAAAAGAATAGAATCTTATAGACCTAACTCTCTGCTGAATACAGATATGAAGATCTACTCTGGTATCTTAGCAACTAGACTATCGAAGGTTATTAAGTCCATAATCCATCCTGATCAGAGAGGCTTTATCCCAGGGAGACAGTTAAACAAACTAACATTTCAAGCAATAGGAGCAATAGACTACGCCAACGTTAAAAATCTCCCACTGGCCCTGGTCGCCATAGATGCAGCTAAGGCCTTTGATCAGGTCAATTGGAAGTATCTTTGGGCCTCTATGGCGGCTTTCGGGTTCCCTCAAACTTTCATAAAGGCGGTTAGATCCCTATATTATAACCCAAAGGCTAAGGTTTTAGTTAATGGAATTCTATCGGAATGGTTCGATATATCCCGAGGAACCAGACAGGGTTGTCCCTTATCCCCTCTTCTGTTCGATGTTTATATGGAGCCTTTTGTTTGTGGGATTAGAGAGGACAATATTATTCAACCTTTTTTGCTCGGAAATCTGTCCTTGAAGGTGGCGTTATACGCAGACGATCTCCTTTTATATACCTCCGATCCTTTAGTAGCAATACCGAGGTTATTTTATTTATCAGAAGAATTTGGGAAACTGTCAGGTTACCAGATAAATAAGGAAAAAACTGAGATTATGGGATGGAATAACAACGCACCTATATTAGGCGCTAATCAGAAAACGAGGTACCTGGGAATCTACTTAACCCAATCATTAAAAGACATTACATCACTCAGTTGGAATATGGTGGTTAAAGATATTAATAAAACATTGATAAGATGGGGAAACTTGCCCCTGAATATATACGGTCGAGTCAACCTCATTAAAATGACTATTCTCCCAAAAGTCACTTTCCTATTCAACTGTATCCCCTTATCATTCTCACTGAAAGATATTAATACCTTACAGGGTAAAATTGGATCATTTATATGGGCCTGTAAGTCTGCAAGAATAGCATGGAAGAAACTGAGGAGGGGTTTAAGTCGAGGAGGGCTTGCCCTCCCAGATCTTCTGTCATATTGTCACGCATTTCATTTCAGAAATTTTAGGATACTTGCAAATAAGTTAGACGCATCATCACAGGGCCGCTTGTTTCAAGCTTTATTAACTGACTTACCCTATGACCACGACTATTTTTTGTTTAAATTTGGAGACCAGAAATTTTTTTTAAAAATTCGCCTTAAAATCCTATCGACCGCACTAAAAAATTGGGGGTTCATCAGGAAGTTATTTGATATCCCATATTACCATACATACACCCCAATTTGGGACTCTCCTGGTACACCTTTATGCCTTCAAGATCAGCTGTCACAACCTTTGAGAAATGCTGGGTTAAAAACATGGGGCGATCTTAGGAGGGATGCGGGCCTGGTGGACTGGAATTCTTTAGTACAACTTACTGATGGGCAGTTGACTAGGTTCAAATACTATCAACTATCTTCCTGGTGGTCCAGTCAAAATATGCAAAAAGAGAAAGACACAGATATTTTTGACTATATAGGAAGGAGGGGGAAATGGGTAAAAGAACTTTCATTTTGGTATAAACTGTTGATCAAAGAAGAAGAGAGTAAAACCAATACAGAGGTTATAAATTTATGGGGTCATTGTATACCGGACACTCTTGATGAAGTTAATAAAGTATGGTTAGATTCCTTTTTGTTGTCATCGAGGATAATTAAGCCAGCAAACTTAAGACGTAACCATATATTTACGGCCTATAGAGTATATTGGACTCCGGCCAAATTGAACAAGATCACACGAAAGAACTACTATTGCCCCCGATGTAAACATAATGCAGCTGACGATATTCATATCTTTTTAGAATGTACAGCCATTCAAGACTTTTGGAAAGCGGTTATGGATTTTTTGTGTGATGTATTATTAACGACTATTATATGTTCCCGTAGACTGGTTTTTTTCGGTTTATCGAAAGATTATGATATCAATAGTCTGGACTCACAGTTTATTTTTTATATAATAATTATTGCTAGGAGACAAATTTGTATGGAGTGGAAGTCAGTGTCTCCTCCTCGTTTTGCAGAATGTCTGAAGTATATAATGGAAGTCTGTAAAATGGATTTGGCTGGTCGAAAAGAGAATATTGAGAATGTTTGGTCTAAACTGGTGGTCTGGATAAATAGGTGAACGGTCCTGTGATTATGCCAGAGGTTGAGTCGATCCTGTCCTCCACCAGGCCTAGGGCGCCCAATATAGGCTTGGAGGAGTGGGATAAGGAAAGCAGCCTACCTCTGGGACCTCCCTGTATGCTATGATACTGTCTCCATGGCGGACTCGAAAAATGACAGTATAAGAGGCATCGGTGAGACCCATCTAGAGCAAATATATTCTGGTGGCAAATATGAGGACAAGAAAATTAAAAAAAAAAAAAAAAAAAAAAAGGAGCAGCGGCTTAAGGTGCAGGCAGCGGCAAGACAGTACAAGAGACGCCAACCAAGATCAACAGCGTCAGAGTTCCAAGGTCAGCAGCAGCAAAAGAGAAGCAATCCAACGGTGGTTTGAGTCCAGAGGCTTTGAACGGGAGATAGGGGGCGTGGCCAACAGGGAGAGCGTCACCAGGTGGTTCCAGTTAGGTGAGTAGCAGGGACTCTTGGGAAGTGGAGTCCTGCTATAGGCGCGCTCGCAGCCCTGTTTTTTCAAGTGCCCTCCAAGTGTTTTGTCCAGTTCTGCACACCCTTTTCTCCAGCAGCACCACACCGCGCAGCGGGACCCGCAAAGCGGGTCCGGCAAGGAGCAGCGGCTTAAGGTGCAGGCAGCGGCAAGACAGTACAAGAGACGCTAACCAAGATCAACAGCGTCAGAGTTCCAAGGTCAGCAGCAGCAAAAGAGAAGCAATCCCACAAATTCAATGAGACAGTCAACGAAATCCAGGAATTATCTATGGCAGTCCAATCCCGAACAAGATATGATGAACAGTCCACGAGGCTTCATTAGAAAATGTTCTTTTTAATGATTTTTCAGATCAAATTCCCAATGTAAATGACAGCCAACACAAGTTTCGTCAGTACTAGTCAGTACTCAGACTTTCTCAAGGCTAACAGGCGGTTCTTTTGGATCCAGAATCACCCCAAATGTAATGGAGGGTTTGAAAAGCACTAAAAACAAGATCCAGGCAACGTCATAAATTACAGTCAAGGTAGTCCCCACTAGTGGAACAATGTGGTGTGCTGAAAGAAGGACACAATAATGTAGAAAAACCGCAGGCTCACATCACCCGAAATGTAATGTGTAGTTACATTTGCACTATACCCAATCCCTGATGCTATATACTCCTTACAGGTGGTGAAACCAAATACAGGAACAAAATACGTAGTGCCAGACAAAGCCTCCTGTACCTAAGGTTTACAGAGTAAGTTACGAGTTGGAAATGCCAATGAGGACCTCACCACCGTGATACGTCGAGTCCTCGTGAAAAAACAAATCTCCGCCAAAAGTCACCGCGCATGGTAAGGCTCCGAAGTCAGTTCTGACTTGGGAGCGTTACCAGGCGTGGTGACTTTTGACAGACTTGGGAGCATTACCATGCATTACCATGCGGGGTGACTTTTGAAGGTGATTCGTTTGTTCTGCTTTACTGATGGCATGCAATGGCGCATCGCAGGTGGCCATGTGGGCAACCGTCATTTTGTGGAGCCAGTGTGGGTGTGTGTGTGTGGGTGTGTGCGTGTGTGTTCATGATGCTTCTTCACACTTAGACTCCATGAATGCCACATTGCAGATTTCACAATTTCCAACAAACCAGTGTGTTGTGGGAAGTGAGGTCGACAGTACAGCATGTGAGATGGCAGTCAACTTGCCCATATAATAAAAGAACTTGCAATCATATGGGAAGAGCACCTCAGAATGACAGCTGCTTCTGAGAGAGAAGTTAGAGGTAGTGATAAGGAAGAAGATTGTATCATGTGACACAGCACTGTGACTGTCACTCTTAGTATGCCGTCATCACACACATAAATCTTAGCGGGGTATATTGAAAAGAGGGACATGGTCAGCTCAAAACTTCCAAGCAGCCTACCTGCTCCCAGTAGGTCAGTTGAAGGGGGAGCCTCACAAAGACAACAGACCCAATAACCGATTATTATTCAAGTCTATGTTCAGAATGGAGTCATTGTTCTTCTAAACCCAGGAGGGGAAGCTGTGCGAAATGTTAGCGCTTGACCTCCTCCCTTTTTTGGGGGGACAGAGAGGGAATTCTCAAATTTTTGTAGACCTTTGTCCAAATTGGAAGGTTCCAAGACGGATCTATTCTTTAACAGCTGCTATGCGAGTGTTACACCATCAAGTGATGCAATTGGTTGGTGAAGCAATCTAGGGGAGTATTTTTTATTAGTCCATATCACAATGACGTGTAGAATAGTTGTCGAGTTACAAACTACATGTGCATCACTGCCGACTGGGTCTACTACAAAGGGTTAAATAAAGGCTGGCCGAAGATATCACAATTACTGTTGCTTTTCAAGGTGCTGGTTAGCAGGCAACACTTCCTGTGTTTTCCATGGAGGAAGAATATACAGCTGCGAACATCTACGAAGACTTTACTATGAGAGAATACAAGTGATTTCAACGTAGATGTCACAGCACTATACTTGTTGTTAATGATAATGGAAGCAATGTTGTTAAATTCAAGGTTGATCGCGGATGCTTGAGACTCCAATGTGGATCATATTGCATCAACTTAATTTTGCATGACTTTCTCAAAACCAGAACAAGTGGTTAACACCATACTGGTTAACTATTGCAGGGTGTGCACTCTAATTAGCCATTCAAAGAAGAGAATCAGTTAAAAAAAAATAGGCATGCTAATTTAGTCATTTAAAGCCCCATGGAGGAGGTCCCATCCTGTTGGCCCTTCTCCTGCTACATGCTGCAATTCATTTGTGAGAAGTGCACGTCTATTAATGAAAATTACTTCAAAGGGGGGGGGTTTGCCTATGCCATAATGGCAGAGGTTGACAAATGGATGCTAATAGAGTGTTTGGTCCAAATGCCATTGCCTTTGGAGGAGAGTGCCCTCAGCCAACCAATCCCACTGTTGCATATGCTGCAGGAACATTGTAAAGGTGGAACAAACATCAACCAATGTAATGAAGAAACGGCTGCTTTGGTGAACACCTTATTTCTTCGTCTGAACACAAATCAAGGGATGCAAAAAGAGCTCGCGTCCTCAGAAGAGTACATCTGTGCCACAATGCTGGAACTATGATGCAAACAAACGGTACCCATTCATTTCCATATCATCACTATGTTTGTATGCAATTGTACAAAAAAACTGCATTCCAATATATACCTGCTACTAAACATACAACACTTATAGTATAACTTTCAATTCCAATCACTGCCTGGATGTAAATCTAGTGAAAATACACAGGTAACTGAGAAGTAGAATAAATCAATAGAGGACATGGTAGAAGGCTCCAAGGATAATGAAACAGAGGTTTAGTTGTCTCAAGAGTGATTGAGTGTTCGCTATAGGGAAACGGAACAGTCTCAAGAACTCAGCAGGGTGGATATAAAGTATCCTGCTTGTCCAATAGTCAATCTATCCTCATATTGGTGTTCATTGAAGCTGGTGCAATTGTCATGGACACCACAAGTATGATGAGTCATCTTCCCCTCAATGTCCTCCGGAACTCTACTTTTAGGATTAAAAAAGCAACAAAAACCCAACAGAAATGTATGCTGTAATAAAAGACAAAAATGCATGAATTGTTTGTTACTGCAATTCCAAGCACCAACCATTGTTCAGTTATGTACCAAGAAGATGGGCTAGTAACTGCTTTGGGAAGCATGTTGTTGACAAGTAAAATGTAGTCTGCGACTGATGATTGAGCCAATAAATTCGAACTAATCAGTCAGGGGTCCTTGTATGTATTTGAATCATTTATGGAATGTGTTCAAAGATGTGTACAGAACGAGAATGAACGAGAAAGCAGGTATACATACATGAAATGCTGATGTTGGATGCAGTAGCTGTTTCCTGAATTTAAACAGAGAGGAAGAGGTGCAGAGGTGGGGGGGGGGGTAGTTCTAGGACTTCATCCTCCACTGTTGCTTAGGTAGATGCTGGGGGTGTGAGCGAGGGAGTGGTAGGAAGTGCTCAGGTGCCTGGAGTGTTGGTGGTAATTCAGGTGGTAGTTGCTATATGCCAGTCCTTGGTATGTAGGGCTTTGTAGGCATGGCTCAGAATCTTGAACTGACATCTCTTCTGAATGGGGAACCAGTGGAGCTTCTTGATGTGAGGGGTGATGTGGGTTTGCTTTGGTAGACCAAGGCTGAGTCTGGCCACTGAGGTCTGTATGGTCTGCAGTCTATTCCAGAGATGTGTTGTGACTCCTACATATAGTGTGTTGCTCTAGCCCAGCATGCTGGTCTCTAGAATTTGAGTGACAGTATGTCTGGTGTTGCTAGGGAGCCATTTGAAGCACTTACAGAGCATGCAGTTAGTGAGGAAGCAGGAGGAGGAGACTGCGGTATTCTTGCTTTTTATGGTAAGCTTGCTTTGCAGCATGATGCCGAGGTGCAGGCATGATGTGAGTGGGTCAGGGTCCAAGGACCCATAAGGAGTTGTTCCAGAAAATCGGCACTTCTGATTTGTTTAAGTTGAGTCTTAGACAGTTATCTTTCATCCAGCCGGTGATGATCATCATGCACCTGCAGAAGTTAAACATCGCAGTGCAGGGGTCTTCTGAAACTCAGAGAATTATCCGGTGTCGTTGGCATAGGATATGATGTTTATTCCATGGGTTCTGATGAAATCGGCCAAGGAGGGGATGTAGATGTTGAACAGTGCAGGGCTGAGGGGTGAGCTTTGAGGGATGATGCAGACTATGTTTTGAATTCAGAGGTGAAATGCAGTAGCCAGATACTGTGGGTTCTACCATTGAGGAAGGGAGCAATCCTATTGAGGGTTTCTAATATAATTAAGCCTCTTTATAAGGGTGTGGTGGGCTATGGTGTGCAATTCTGCAGAGAAGGATCAGCACCTCCTTTTTGCCCCAGTAAAGGAGGGTTCTGATTTGTTTGTGGCCATTAGATGGGCCGTCTCGATGTTGTATTTCAGAATCCAGACTGTTTTTCACCAGGTCTTTAATGAGTTTGCGGATGATGGCCTTCTTGGGGAATGTGACAGGAAAGAGGAGCACAGAGATGGAATGGTAGTTCTTACATTTGCTGGGTTTGGCAGACAGTTTCTAAAGAAATGGTTTGACCCCAGCATGTTTCAATTAGTCTGGGCTAGGGATTGTGGTGCTGGAAAGGTTATAAATGTTCGTGAGATTGCTGTTGCTTTTTTAGTTTTTTGCTCTGAAGGTTGAAAACGAAGTGGGGACAGGGGTTCGAAGGGGCTTATGAGTGGATGGTATTAATTATTCCTGTGGTGTTTTGTGTGTTGAGCTTGTCCCAGGCAGTGAGCAGGTGGTTGGGGTTGATGTCTGTGGAAGTTGGGATTGGTAGCATTGGGATTATTTTTCCCGTCCCAACGGTATTGCTATATTTTCTTGTAAATGCACATCAATAATTCAAATCGGAGCTCAACTCCTGGTTATTCAGAAGTTTTTTCCCTACATAATTGTCACAATCAACCCATGAGTCACTAGAGGCTATACACTATCAGAGGAATACAGTGTATGCTGAGCTCTGTCCCCCGTGCATAGGCACTTGTCCTTACGGCCTGAGCTGTATTGATCAATCTATGATCAACCACAACCAGAGGGTTGTTCTGTGATCATAAGTGGACATTAGCCAGAAGAGGAGGCAGTGAAACCGAGAAAATATATCAAACTTGGCCTTCCTCTTTGCTTCTTTTGCCGAGGTCATGATTGTGAATTGGGAGGCAGGGTTAACCTTAAAAAGTATATTTACAAAGAAGCAGTATTGTCCCGAGGACAATAATATTGGTTCTCAACCCCAGATGAGACATAAGTCTTTCTAATGACAAGAGGTTCCTGCTTCAATAATCTTGTGTAACATAAATCTGATTGCCAAAAAGGTTGCTTTTCTATATTTTGTGTCCCCTAAAAACGTGAACCTTCCTAAGAAGATATATTATACCTTTCCATGTATTATACTGTGTAGGGTAACAGTGCTACTACTCAGAAAAGTTGCTCAAGAGCTCCTAGATTGGTTCTATTCCCAAGAGCATTTTCGTTAGTCTATGTCCCAACACCTACAACCACACATTCATACTAGGGCCATACCTAAATGGGTGCTATGACAATGGAAAACACACAAGCTGGAATAAGAAATGTGAGATCTGGAGGAAAAAGTAGGCACTAGATGCCAAGGTCCCAGATTCCTAATACCAAAACAATTACCAAAGGATTTTTTTCTATTATCTTCAATACTTAAGTCAGCTAGTTATTTAAAAATCATAATATTCACAGCTTAAAGTAACTACGCTAACCTTAGCAACAAATACAGAATATACTTTTAACCCAGTTCTCCAAACTGTGCAGATCAGTTTTAAAATGGCAGTTTTAATCAATAATTTAGAAATGATGCATCGAATACCTGACCCATTGACCTCTTCAGATATGGTTCTCAACATATAGAAAATTCTGGCCCTGCAAATCCTATGTGCCCTAAGAGTCTATCAAGAATAAACTTTATCTTTCATTGTTTGCTTACAAGCCTTGACATCTCATTTAAATAAAGATTTTGTGTTGCGGTCATCTGTAAGAGATGGAGAAGGTTTGCACCTTGATGGAGCAATACACATAACACAATGTTGACAATGAGGTGAGTCACATTTTTGGACTCTAGGGTTCAGCAAAAGTATTGCATTCTAAGAAGTAATAATTACTGAGAGCGGTGGCCAAGACTATGATTGTTAATCTCCTAAAATGCACAAGTCTCATATTTTATTGTGTGTAATAATAACCTATTATTATATAACTCCTCATACCACACCTTTACTGCTTCTAAGTACCATAAGTTAGAGTTGTTGTTATTACTCATATTAAGAGTACTCAATTTACAAACCTCAAAAGGAAGGAATGATCAGGGCTTAAAACTTGTAACCTACAGATCTTGTGTGCTTGACTCAACAGCAGTCCTGAAATCACTCGCCATCCTAACAGATGTGTTCGCAAATTCTTTTAATAACTTTCAAGGAGGAGTTCCATTCAGAAGAAGGTCTGAAGCTGCATAAAATAGCATGTAGGAAGAATGATTAAACCGTGTATACGTATGTTTATTCCCCTTCAGTCATTTGTATCATGTTATAGGTATCCAATGCTCTAACTTTTGAATATTTCTCTAAACAGGTGCTGTTGAAGGAAATACTCTAATTCAAATATATTTGGCCCCCTTCATCTATTATACTGTTCCAATCTGTGACTATTTTACTGAGATCATTTTTGCCTCCCCGCAAGATAAATCCATTGAGGAGGTAGAGAAATGGCTGAAGAACAAACCGGATGCTATGGACTTGAGTGATATACAGAAGCAGACAAACTGGTATGTAATAGGTAAACTACTGTATAATATGATTGTCCTATTTGTTTTCTTCTTCAAGTCTTGATTTATATCCTTTCTAAAGAACTTGAGTGCTCACAGAGTGCGGCACACCTGCCACGGTAGAGTTTCAGGATATGCGTACAAGTTTGTATTGCAAGTTGAAGCTAAATTGGAGTCACACTAGCAGTGTACAGACCATGTAGAGTACATATTATCTCCAGCGTCTGATTGTATTATATATGCACCAGTCCTGGATGTGGAACAAGGAGCTTATTATCACAAGTCCCCTAGTGTGCAACACACATATGCACACACTGGCAGAAGCCTGAGGAACTTGGGTATAATTGCAGAAGCCTGGACAGCTCCTTCTGCAATACAGATTCTGCTTCGTCATATATAGCCCCGGCACAACCTCAAGTGGGCATTACTTTACATGCAGCCATTCAAATGAGGACACACATTGCCTCTGCACCCATGCCCTATTAAAGGTGCAGAAGTAAAGACGTTGTCAGGAGGCACACTGACTGTGTTCCACAAAGAGGTGGGATCTAGGCCCTGAGCCCACATAGGGAGCACATGGAAAGAAGAAAAGGGGATCCTATAAAACCCCAAGCTATGTCTCTGCAGTGAGGGGTGCTGTCACTCACTGTACCAACCTGTGGAGAGATGTCTACCCCTTTCAAGAGCAGGCCACTTTGCCACCAGCATAATGAAATGTAAAGAGGTGGCTGCAAACTGGTGGTTCTCTTTCACTAAAACAAATAGACACTGGTGCCTAGTGGCTCTTCTGCTCCTGCAGGGGAACAGTTCTGTCCTCAGCACATGACCACCGTGGCAGAGGATGTAACCATTCTGTACTTTTGTTTGGTGCAAGAGGTTAGAGTGTGGCTGGCAGTCAGAAGACACTTGAAAATCAAGTTTCAAGACCATATTATATGTGATATAGATTCTTATTATACATGGTGCATCATTACATTTTATTAAATCAAATACAAGAGTGTGATTTGTCTACAATAATGATTTGGACTAGATGGGAAGCTGGGATTAAGCCGAAGTTTTCTGCTTTCACTTTCTATTTTCAGCCATTAGATGGACATCTCTTTATTTTTCCTGTCTAAAAGTTAATGCTTTGTCTTTAACTCTTAACACACAAGTTTGAAAGGGGGTGGCAAGCAGCAGCCACATGCAAGCCAATTGTCCTGTGCACCCTCCAAATGGCCTAGATTATTATTTTAGAAAAAATTATTTTTATTAAGAACCGGAAACATAGAGTTCTCATACCCTGTATAATGAGGTTACACCACTTGAAAAGTTTGCTTTGGCACCTCACAAATAATTTCTCTATAATACAGTCCAGCCCGAACTGCCAAGCCATGCCTTCCCTGGACCCGAAACAAGCTACCGAGGACCGGTTTCTGGTATTTCCGCCCACTTCAGCCCGGCTTGTTTGAATCCAGTGGTAAAGTGAGCAAGGGACTCACGTCTGAGCATACCCTGCCAAATTATGGACCCGAAAATTGAGAAGAAACCAGATATCGTGCCTCCTCTATGTTGATGATTTGGTGATCATGGATCAGACGGAGATAGGCCTCCATAGAAAATTAAATAGGTTCAAAGAATATTGTACAAGCAAAACATTAGTAGTAAACATGGAGAAGACAAAAATTGTATGTTTTGAAAGGAAGAAAACAAAGTTCTCGTGGTACCTTGGCACAGTATTGCTTGAAAGGGTAACTGACTATAGATATTTGGGAACGTGGTTTTTTGGTACCCTGAAATGGTATACACACTTACAAGCATTAAAAATGAGGGCATTGGTGTCTGTGAAAGGCCTAAAAAGATTCAATAATACCTATAGAGAAATGTCGGATAGACTGGTCCTAAAAGCCTACCAATCAATGGTCCCCCCACAATGTTTGTATGGAGCCGAGGTTATTTACATAAGTGGTAAGACCTCTTGGGATAGAGAGGAGGGACACATACTAAAAAGCTTATTCATGCTGCCTAAATCATCTATGGTACAGACAGCAAGACTTGAGCTGGGAATCATCTCCAGGGCGATAACTGCTTGTATGACCCTAGTACGTTTCTGGCAGCGATTAGGAGCAGGGTAGCTTTCTCAAATCTCCCAGTGGGCCAAAGAGGAAATTGCCACTAGCGAGCTACCCTGGGTAAAAGATATTAGAGCATCAATAAGTAATGCATATAGGGTGCTCGATCTGAAGGTATGTTCGCTGACCACATAATAATAGGGAAGAAAGAACAAAGGCTTCAAGGGTCCGATATGTCCCGTACTTATGATCAGGAGTACCTTTTACAAAAGACCTCGGTAGCCCACATGACATTGGCCTGGGAGTTCGACCAACACTACCCCTATGTGGACCGGCTACCAAGTCACAGTTTAAGGCCGGAAGTTCTAAAAATGCGAATTGGAATAAGCCCATGCTACGCTAATAATGGGGTTCGAAACCAAATGATAGGATGTAATGGTAAATGCACTTGCACATTAGGTACTACTTGCGATATTTTACATATTTTACTAGATTGTATGTGGGTTTTAGATATACGAAAGGAGTTTTTATGTCCGATTTTTAAAAATTAAAATATTACGAACAGGATGCAAGCCGCTAACCTTTTGGTGGAAATGGGGAATTCAGATATAGCCTGTGCTCTGGGGAAATATATGAATAAAGTCAAGGGGTTCCTCAAGTGCACAGAGTAAGAACTAATAATGCTCGTCCTTAGCATCATATAAAGGTGGAACAATTAGTGGTTACAGTAGTACTGGCTGCATGAACAAGGAAATGTTGTATAGGTATGAATTAAGTGATTTTAATATTTTAACTGTTATAATACTCCAATTTTAAAAATGAAAGCTAAACAATATGTATATTGAGATGTAATATGTTTTGTGATATCGCCGTGTTATGTTTTTGTTGTTTTCTTATTGGGACAAGAGGTAAATTGTACTTTTATGGTTGTAACAAACCAAATAAAGTTTGTTTTGACTTGACTTGACTCGACTTGTCCCACCTAGGGGATAACCACAAAAGGGAGATGACCAAAGATGTATCTTATCTTATACTGGTAAACATGTAAAGGTATGTGGCATATTTTAAAGGGTAATGATATGTATAAAAATACGAGGGGGCAATCAATCTACTTACACAATCGTACAATAATTAATATATAACCACCCTCACATGAACGGTTACCCCTAATCAGAGAGGGCAGAAAGTCTAGTTAAAACATAATGTGGATACAGTCGATTCTCAAAGGACCTAAAATACTCCCGGGGAGACAGGCGAAGTACGCCGTACGACCCAGACTCTACCCTAAAGTATAAATACAGTTGAAGAGAAATACAAATCAGGCCAACTTTCAAAGGATCTAAAAAGTCTACAGAAGTCTACGTGGGAGACAGGCAGGGTCCAGCCAAGATTCCCATCCGAGAGAAAACCTTTCGGCAACTGAAACCCTGAAGAGCAACACTTACTAATGGGGAATAATATCCCTCGACAAACCGGTTCACGCCATATCCTGCACGAGTGAGGCAGAGACCATTAATGAAGAAAGCTTTTGGTTATATAGGCTCTAGAATGTCTCCTCTACCCTTAAGTGATCTCTGATGCAAAGCACCAGTTGAAGAAAGACAGGGGCTAGACTGCGTATTCACTCTAACCACTGTCGGTTGTCCGCCGCCATCTTAGGGAGGTCGGTAGACCACGATTGTCAATACAATGGATAGAGAAACCGAAGAAAGCTTCCTACTGGGTTGAAAAATAGAAAGAGATAAAACATATATATATGCCAAAAATTTACTCGCTCAAGAAATATTCAGAGCTGAACTATATGCTCCGTAAATAGACCATCAAATAGTCACTAACAATAATGGGGGGGACCCCGATCTTTAATGCCATAAATCAGCGAAACTAGGAAGGAGTCTCCTACTATGCTAAGAAATAGCACAAATGAACAAAGCAAAAATGGGAAAAATAAATAAAAAAATATATAACAAATATTACGTCGCTCCAAGAATATTAAGAGCTAGAATGTAAGCTCTTTCTATGGACTGTAAAATGTTTGACGCCATCTTAGGGAGGTCGGGTGGCCGCAATAGAAAGAGTAAATGGCTAGAGGAAACTGGGAAAAACCTCCTACTGCATTAAAAAAAGGAAGCAAATACAAAAGTTAAAGAGATAAAAATAAGGAAAGAATAATAAGTCACCCCAGGGCTGTTGATGGTTTTTCCTACCAAATGTACAATAATCACAGGGTGCCCTCCCTCAATCCAAGAGTACAATTGGTAAAAAGTAGAATTCGCATTTCTGGTCCGGGTATCAAAGCGAAACATAGAATCATAACGGGACCACAAGAATCATAATCCCTCAATGCAGACTAAATAAAGAACCAAACCAGGAAAACACGGTCAAACAATGGCATTTTCCCATGGGAGATGCTCATTAGGACCTGTCCTAGTTGTCTGAAGGGTATATATCCAGAACTCTTTCCTCTTCAGTCTGAGGGTGTCAGTGTTTCCCTCCTTGGGTGTATGTACCTGTTCCAATATCAACCATTTAAAATCAATAATACAGTGTTGATTATCTATCCAATGCTTGACCAGTGGGGCTCCAATGCATTTGCTGTTAATTGATGAGTTATTTTCACTAAATCTAATTTGCATTTCTCTACCTGTTTCCCCAACATAACCTTTGCCACAAGGGCAAAGGATCAGATAAATCAAATTAGTGGTTCTACAATTTGTCATTTGCTTAAAGGCAAAATTCATATTCCCCCATTGGAGATCAGATAAAGTAATCACATGGCCACAGGCATGGCAGCCGCCACATCCGTGGGAACCGAGAATTGGGTTAGTACCAGTGATATAACTTTGAACCATTGAGGTTTTGTCCGGAAAACTAGAATTCATGAGAACATTTCTCAAATTCTTATTCCTGCGGAAGGCAAAGATCGTTTTATGTATCTTCTCCAACTAATTTCCTGAGTTTAGAATATACCACAAGGAATTAATAGCCTGTCATAATTTGTTGTTAAAAGTGGAGTGCCTAGTGACTTATACCAAGCTTTTTTGAGTATCCTTTGGTTTTAGTTGCAACAGGGTGTCACGATTTTAATATTTGGCCCTCTTATAGGATTCCTTGACCAGTCGCACAGGATATCCATTATTTTGTAGTTTGATTTTGAGTTTTTAAGCATGGAATTCAAAGGTTTTAATACAGGTACTGCCGCAATCCAAATGTCCAGAAATTAAATTTTGTCCTTACTCACCTTTGGACTACATTTTAAATGTGTATCATCCAAATAATTTCATAGAAAAAATTCTGAGTTGTTCCTCCCGTCCACTCCAAATAAAAAAGATATTGTCAATGAAATGATGATAATGGGTGATATTTTCAAAAAAGGAAGAGATCTTGTTAAAAATGTACTTGTTCTCACAGATATTTGCAACAATTGGGGCAATGGCTGCTCCCATACTGATTCTAAGAATTTGTTTATAGATCAGTTTATCAAACTCAAAATAATTCTCCTGTAACACAATTGCCAAGCGCTCTAATACGTAGAGTTTATCAACATTGCACAAATCGTTATCCAAAGTACTCTTAACAGCTTTGGGGGCCCCAATCTGGGTAATATTAGAGTACAATGCCTCAATGTCCATTGAGACCAATATGTCACTGAAGTCACTCCCTTCGATCCTGCTAATAAGATGACCTGTATCCCTCACAAACACTGGAAGCTTGTTGACCAAAAGTGCTAAAATTAAATCAACGTATTTAGATAACGGCTCCGTAAGGGAGCCGATGGTGGAGACAATGGGTCTAAATGGAAGATTATCTGTGTCCTTATAAACCTTAGGAAGGCCATATAAAACAGGAATCTGAAAATGGACTTTATTAAGATATTCAAATTCCTGTGTACAGATACTTCCAGTCTCTAGAGCTCTTTGGGTTATGTCAAGGATAATATTCTTGATTCTACTCTCTGGATAGCTTCTCATTGTGATATAGTTCTTGGGAATATCAAGCATCTTCTGAATTTCTAGTTTGTACTTTTCGGAATCCATGATAACGATCCTGACTCCCTTATCACTTGGTTTGATTGTAAGTTCCTTGTTGTTTGTTAGGGACTTCATGGCTTTGTACTCCTTATAGCCTAGATTATAAGCAGGCTTAGGTATGAATTTTATTACTGACTACTTTCTCAAAGATCCCCATTTCCGGGCCAATTTTATCAAGGCTCGGGGTAAATATGGACTTAGGTCGCAATCTGGACTTGTTTTGTATCATGACGGTGGGCCTATTCTCAAAAAATCTTTTCAAAAGTTTTTTACAGAAAAAAAATTGGAGATCTTCGTGAAGCTCAAAACGATTCAGGCCAGTACTCGGTATTAAAGAGAGACCTCTCACCAGGGTGAAAACTTTTGGATAGTGGGCATTCCTGTTGTGTGCCGCTTTAGAGCTCAAAGCTATGCAAGGTTATACAGTTCACCCTGACTCTAGCCATGGGTGCCTGGTAAAGTAATTTGCCCTGCGCCTTGAATATAGGACCAGATCCAAGTGTCTCCAGCACCACAAATATGTAGTTCTACTCCACCGAGTTGAATGCCATCCTCACGTCTAAGGTCATCGCTAAAATCTGTGTCTCCTGACACAATTCAGTAATAAGGAGTACCCCATATAGATGGCTAAAGTTAACCGTTGTGGTCCTACTGGAAAAAAAAATGATTGGTCAGGAGTACTATCGAGGGCAGACCATCTTGCAATCTGTGCGCTAAAGATGTGGCCAATACTTTTTCTTCCACATGAAGCAAAGAAATTGATCTATATAACCAACATTCAGCTTTGCTTTCTTAAGAGTGGCCACTATCCTCTCCATCCTCTGGTTGGAGGGGAGGCAGTCTGTCAGCGCTCTCAGATACTTTTGACAGAGCAACACATTTTCTAACTTTAATATCTTTCTCTCAAGTTCTTCACATTTCTGCTTAGATTCCTTTTTCCTATCCCAACTCACTCAAGCCTAAAAATCTCTCCACATTGTTGGACCCAAATACATCAAAAAAGAGCCTCCTTCCACGTACCCAAAAAGAAACATCCACATTGCTGACCGCGCACTAGCAGAAACCCTACACATCTGCAGAACCAAATCAGGTGTAAGCACCTTCTCCTACGTCTCAGGAACAAGCTCCCAGTCAACGTCAGATGCTCCCCTACACTGCACACCTTCAGGAAGAGCCGCAAGACCTGGCTTTTCAGCTGAGCTGCACCGAGCCTAGCGCCTGGAAACCCTCACATGTGAGTGGCGCGCTCTGAAATCTCCTGATTCATTGATTGATTAATTGTGATATTGCCTTGGTACCCCCATCACAATCTTAAAAGCCTCCCATAGGGTTAGTGCTGATTCAATGACCCCTGATTTTCTTTAAAGTACAGGCCGACTGATCTGCGTATCTTGTCTCTGCTCTCCTTATCTTTCAGATACCAGGCCTCAAACTAGGTGGCATCTGATAACCCACTGTCAGGCCCAACAGCGGGACTTCCACTGTGAGTGATCCAATATTCCTTTTGCCAGTTGCACTGCTGCAGCAAATCACAGCATCTGGGATCAGAGGGCCAGAAAATTATCTATTCTGGAAAAACTGCTATGCAGTGCTGAGAAATACGTGCATTATCGGTTGTTAGGGTTAAGCTCCCTCCAGAGATCCACCTATCCCATTGCTGAAGCTAACTGAGGCAGGGGTCCCAGCCCCTCTCGTATCCGTGCCACCACTTCCATCCATATTCATGTTGTAGGCTGTGTTTAGGTCCCCTCCCATAAGCAGAGTTCCTGGGGCAAGCTTAAAAAGCATGCTCCCCAGATCAGGAAGAGTAATTTCAAAGAGTCGAAGCTGGGCATAGATCGTGCAAATATTCAGATCAGTCCCGTTCCACATCCCATTGAGGGCTTCGTATTGACCATGATCATCTCTCCACACCCTTCGGGAGATAAGTGGTAACACTTTCTTGATCAGGATTCCCACTGAATGTGCATCCTACATGGGGCTTCTGGACATACCCCATTTTATCCAAAGCTTTAAACTGATGACTCTAACGGTGTGTGTCTTGCAGAAGCACTATAATAGAGCTGTGCCATCTAAAATGCTGTATGACCAATGTACGTTTGATGCCACTCGTTTAGCCCATTGACATTCAGGGACTGTATTTTTTACCATTGTGAAGCCTCATGCATGTCTATCATATTTTTCGCTTGGAATGTGCACCCACAGTTGCTGCTGGATATCAGTCCCCCCCTCAATACCAAGGAGATAACCCGGGGGCCAATAGCCCACCCTCTTCTCACACCACAAACACAAAACGCACAGTTCTGTGAAGCCTTGGTAAGCATTAACCTAAATCATAAAACCAATAACTATCCCCACACTGCCACGCTGCTCTGTGGAATTTGAGCTACCTACTTTCCCAACTAGCAGAGTGCCTGTCTCCCCAAACATAACTTCTAGTAACGGGGGTGCTGCAGCTCCCTGGTCAATGGCCCATTGGATAAATACTTATGTTACAATTGAATCATCCATTGTAACCAAACATGAAATCTGTACATCCCTGTTCAAGTTAAACCTAGCACCTCCAGAGCTTCTATGTCTGCAATCTACCCTGTCTTCAATCCATCCCTCTCCAGGTTCCCTTATACTGCCAATATTACCACACAGTCACTCATCACCTCAAATGTATCCCTTCCCGGGTGCTCACATTCCCCTCACAGGGGGATGTGGATCTCGTTGGCTGTCAAGGGGGATGGCCCTTCTCTCGCTGTGGCCTTTGACTCTGTCTTTCTGTCAACAGTTTCCTCTTTACCGACCAATCTCCAACCTTCCAGCCAATCCCATGCTTCTTCCAGAGTAGCAAAGGGCAGTGTCTTTCTGTCTGTGATAACTTTCAGCTTGGAGGGATGGAGGGATAGAACATTATATATTTCAGTTCCTTGGCATGCAGGGCCTTTTTTACTTCATTAAAGCTTCTTCATAGACACTGCACTTGTAAGGTAATATCTGGGTAGATGCAGATTACTGTGTTGTCCAACTGTAGGTCTACATGCATACATGCAGCCTGTAATATTGAATCCAGATCTCTGAAGTTCAGTATACAGGTAAATATCGTACACCGAGGCGTACCAAACTCGGCGGCAGGCCCAGTGCCCTATGAGCTCTATCCATCAAGAAAAAGGTAGATATACATCTCGGTTTTAATTTATTAAGAATCTAGTCTTTCAGGAATAGGTCCATGCTGGGGCCCTGGAAGCCCCCAGAACCCCAACCACCCTAATGTTGTTTTATCTCACCCTCCCTTCGTGGTCCTCCAGCCTGGAACACATGATCATAGTCTGTTTTGTCAGGTTCTGTACTCCTCTTCCAGGCATTTAGTTGTAGAGAGGAATCAGTTTATTTCTGTTTCCCCCACTGCCACCTTTTCAGAGATTTAATGGAGGTCAGCTTGGAATAAATTGACATCCAACGTTACTGCATCCAGCTTGGGTTTAATCAGGGATATGAAGCCTCTTAGTTCCTTTATGGCAGTCATTATTGTGCGTAGGGAAGGCCCTCTATCTCGTTCATCCCCACCCGAAGGGCAGAGTCAACACCCTGGGCCATTGGCCTGGCTGCAGAAATCTTCACAGTGTATATGTCCAGCCTATTCTGTTTTGAGGGGCTCTGGTGGCAGCCCTTTTCTATTGCCGGGAACTCCATCTCCCCCATTGCTTTGCCTTTCATGTGATATCCACTGGGTCAAATAAACCAGTATCTTCCAGACTCTTCCTCATCCACTGCGGCCACCAATACAGGCATCAGCCTTTTGCATGCTCAGGCCTGGTTCCACCAGCACCTCTCCTCTGGAGTCTCCCCAGTTGGAGGACCCCACACTGCATTCAAACACCCCTTTAAGAACAGCTCCTCTCAAACAGTAGCTCTCCAGCACAATCCAGCAGGCCAGTTCCACTGGTACCCTGGTTGTGCTCTGGTTGATGATTCCAGGATTAGTCTTTTCCAGACTACCACTTCCCCGGAGTTTGTCCAAGGTCTTGTGACCTCCACCACATTTACAAGAGGGGGAGGCCCACATCAGCTGTCTCTCTATTGGGCCTTCAGCAAATGCTCTTCGTTGAGTAGACCTTCCCTGGCACCTTTGGCATTTTGCAGCCCCCACTGAGACCCTCCAGCTTGCTCCAGACTTCCGACCTGGACTGGTAGCCATACCGCATTTACAGGTAAGGGGGCAAGGCTCTCCTCAGCAATCGCGCAGCCCATCCAGCATGAACTGTCCGCTTTTGTATAGACCTCCCCAGGGGTTCATGATGTCTGTTTAGTTCACCTGAAGAACACCGCACTTACCACTGTAAATTTGCCAGCTTGCACCCATGGCCGGCATTTATTCCTTGGCCCTTACTTAACTCTGTCATAGCCCCAGCATCCGAAGCCAGTGTGCAAGCCAGGAACGGGCACCGACTACGGTGCTGGCTCACCCCAGCGTCATCACAACAGAGCCTCTGGTAGCAGCTCTCTTCTCTTTCAGGATACGTAGCGATCATTAGGTCTCGTACCAAGGGCCAGAGCCTCTGCCACTGAGAGTTCTCTGGCTCTTCTGTTGTAGGCCATGTGCAATCTTTGGTGCAAGTCAGGCCCACCACCCACACCCATGCCAGGTTTCATTCCTTAGTGCAGGGGGAGGATCACTTCACTCTAAGTCCCCAACGCAACAGGGACTCAGAAGCCATCTTCGTTCAACTGCATGTTCCTCACACTTTTCCTCTATGCAGTTGTGGTACCACCTGAGCATCCGCACAACCTGCACTAGTGTAAAAGGGGGGATAGCACCACTCTGTGCTTGCCAGGCCAGGACCGATTTAAAAAAAGATGTAATGACCGATGACGGGGGATAACCACCAGGTGGCACGGAGCTCGCTTAAGAGGCAGCCATCTTCCTCAGCTGCAAGCAACGCCCCGGCCTAGATTCTTATTACACTTGAAACAACATTATAGTTCAATAAATCACCAAAAAGGTTTATATGTTTTCCACTCATAGCTAAGCCCCAGTTAAGCTTCCACTTACTCATGTATATTTGTGGAATTGCACATACAGATGCATGTATGTTGAACTAGTCAACTTGAACTAACCATTTCATGTTTGATCAAAGTAACTGACTGAGGCACCCTTTTTTCCAATTTTTAGAAATTGTGTGCTTGCTTCTTCCCTCACTCGCGGTGCAACTGTGCATTTTAAATTTCAAATAAGGGCTGTTCCACATGATCCTGCTTGATCCTCCTTGACACACATATTTCAGTTTTGTCAAGAAGTATCTTCAAACATCGCACCAGAACACAAAACGATTTACAAACATTTGAAATAATGTGCTTTTTTACCTGTGTTCCTTAAAAGTAGACAAGTAAATTTGTTGTAGCTGTGAAAATTCCTGATCCCTGGAAATGCTATTTCTAATTTTTACAAGATGTTACCATTCCGGGATATGATTGGTCTTGCTCTTTGCCTTTTTTTCAACCTACCTTCCGTAATAATGCTGCAAGGATTGTGAATTACTGTATCCTTAAACAATCACACTAGGTAGTTTTCCTGTTAATTATGCTTTTAGGTTTGGCAGACTGATGTAGTTCAGAGTTATACTATGTATGAGATGAAATATCATGTGTGCTTACACAGGGCTGGCTCCTTCAGAATGAGGTTACATTGAATATGCAAGCCCAAATGTCAGTGATACTGTAAACCAGAAGGTCAAGTAGGCTTTCTTCAGTGCACCATGTTGTCAGTGTTACATGGTGTGCAAAGTTCTTATTAGCAAGCATAATCTAGTGTAGATTCAAATTATTTCCACAGTTTGTAGTGTCTCTTGCTAGCAGGTATCTAGACGTAGCACTCACTTTTTATAGATTACTATATCTTTCCCAGAGGGTCTCAAGGCGCTTGAAGAAGGGAGGGGAATTACTTGTCAAATAACCACATTTTAAGTTGCTTTCTGAATGCTAGGTGGTTCTGAGTAAGGCGAAGATGAGTGGGAAGTGAGTTCCAGGTTTTAGCTGCCAGGTAGGAGAAGGATCTACCTCCTATGGTGGTTTTGTTGATGCGAGGTACAGTGGTAAGGGCTTGGTTGGAGGATCGTAGCTGGCGGGAGGGGGTGTAGAAGGACAGTCGTGTGTTGAGGCATCCGGGTCCGATTTCGTAGAGTGCTTTGTGTGCGTGGGTTAGGAGCCGGAAAGTAATCCTCTTATTGACGGGGAGCCAGTGGAGGTTTTTCAGGTGACCAGAGATGTGTTCTTTACGCGGTATGTCTAATATGAGCCTGGCTGAAGCGTTCTGCATGCGTTGGAGTTTTTTCTGGATTTTTGCGGTGGTACCGGCGTAGAGGGTGTTTCCGTAGTCCAGTCGGCTCGTGACCAGAGCGTGAGTGACTTTTTTTCTAGTTTCGGTGGGGATCCAGCGGAATTTTTTCTTGAGTATGCGAAGAATGTTGAAGCAAGATGAAGAAACGGCGTTGACTTGTCTGTTCATCGATAGTGAGGAGTCCAGGATGACGCCCAGGTTGCGTGCGTGGTCCGACGGGATAGGTGCTGTTCCAAGGGCCTCTGGCCACCAGGAGTTATCCCAGGCGGAGGGGAAGGTGCCTAGGATGAGGACTTCTGTTTTGTCTGAGTTCAGTTTTAGACGGCTGTGCTTCATCCATTCGGCTACTTCTTTCATTCCTTCATGCAGGTTGGTTTTGGCCGTGTTCGGGTCTTTGGTGAGTGATAGGATCAGTTGAGTGTCGTCGGCGTAGGAGATGATGTTGAGGTTGTGTTGGCGTGCGATGGCCGCGAGGGGGCTCATGTATACGTTAAAGAGGGTGGGGCTGAGTGAGGACCCTTGGGGTACGCCGCAGATGACTTCGGTAGCCTCTGACTTGAATGGTGGGAGGCGGACTCTCTGGGTTCTTCCGGTGAGGAACGAGGTGATCCATTCCAGTGCTTTTCCATGGATTCCGACGTTTCTGAGGCGTTGTAAAAGGGTGCTATGACAGACCATGTCGAAGGCTGCGGAGAGGTCGAGGAGGATGAGGGAGACTGTGTCTCCATTATCCAGTAGAGTTAGAATGTCGTCTGTTGCTGCGATGAGGGCGGTTTCCGTGCTGTGCTTGGCTCGAAAGCCGGATTGTGAGGAGTCGAGGGATTTGTTGGTTTCGAGGAATGCGGCGAGCTGGTTGTTGACCGCTTTCTCGATTACTTTGGCCGGGAATGGAAGGAGTGAGATAGGGCTGTAGTTTTTGAGTTCGGTGGGGTCAGCTGTGGGTTTCTTCAGGAGGGCGCTGAGTTCGGCATGTTTCCAGCTTTCCGGGAAGGTTGCGGAGCTGAGGGAGCAGTTGATGACGTCTCGGAGGTGCAGTGCTATGATGGAGTCTGCTTTGTTGAAGATGTGGTGAGGGCATGGGTCTGTGGGGGATCCTGAGTGGATAGAGTTCATCAGACGGATGGTGTCCTCAGTGGAGATTGGCTTCCAGTCATTGAGGATGTTCAGGGGGGGTGGAGGTCCTGCAGGGTGTTGGGTGGGTAGGTTTTCGGGTCGGTTGTCGAAGCTGTTGTGGATGTCTGCAATTTTGTTGTGGAAGAATGAGGCTAGGGAGTCGCAGAGGGCTTGAGAGGGGGTGATGTCGTTGGAGTTGGCCGAGGGGTTGGTAAATTCCTTGACGATGTTGAATAAATCCTTGCTGTTGTGGGCGTTGTTATCTAGTCGGTCCTTGAAAGCGGCTCTCTTGGCAGTTCGGATCAGTTGGTGGTGTATGCGGGTGGCGTTTTTGAAGGCGTCCTTGGTGCTGGTGGTTGGGTCTTTTTTCCAGGCCTTCTCAAGGGAGCGGCAGAGTTTCTTGGATTTCTTAAGATCATCGTTGAACCAGGAGGCCTTCTTGCTGCCTAGTTTGATTTGTCGTTTTTTCAGTGGTGCTAAGATGTCGGCGGTGTTGGATAACCATTGGGTGAGGTTAGTGGCTGCTTGGTCTGGGTTTGAGGAGTGGGCTGGGGGGTTTTGAAGAAGCGATGAGGAGATCTGGTTGATGGTAATTTTGTTCCAGTTTCTTTGCAGGGTGGGTTGGGGGTGGTTGTTGGAGGTGGGCTTGTTGTAGGTGTAGTGAATGCAGCCGTGGTCAGTCCACAGGAGAGCTGTGGTGTGGCTGAAGGAGACATGTTTGCTGGAGGTGAAGATAGGGTCGAGTGTGTGACCTGCGATGTGGGTGGAGGTGGTGACAAGTTGTTTAAGTCCGAGGTTGGCGAGGTTGTCCAAAAGGGTGGTGGTGTTGCGGTCATTGTTCTTTTCAAGGTGAAAGTTGAGGTCTCCAAAAAGGATGTAATCCTCTGAGGGGAGCGCGTGTGGAGTGATGAAGTCCGTGATGTCTTCACTAAACTGTGCACGGGGTCCTGGTGGCCTGTAAAGGAGGGTGCCTCTGAGTGTGGTTTTGGGGTCGATGTGGATCTGGAAGTGAAGGTGTTCAGAGTTGGCGAGGTTGACGTCCGAGCTGGTTGAGATGCGGATGGATTTCTTGTGGACGATAGCGATACCTCCTCCTGTGGGGAATGTGTCCATGTGGTTGTTATACATGCCCTCGGACCCTCAAGAAGTGGTTTGTTTTGATATAGTTAATCAGTTCACCATTCAGTTCGATATTTTACCTTATATATAGTTAAGCCTGTATATTGTTCCTTGACCGATGGTGACCACTTCATTCTTGGATGCAGACATGGTTTTTTAGTAATTTTTTACTACTTTTACTTAGGACATTTAATGCTTTGTGATTAAAGCTGGAGGAGCTGCACCCACAGAGCATACATGGACAATGTATGTATGCTAGACAAGTGCTGGCAGTCCACAGGCTTTAGAACCATGGCTACACTAATGTCTGCAGAAACACCCTCCTAGCCGGCCCCTCGAAGAAATGAACAAGAGACTAATTCTAATTATGTATAGGTGTGCTAGTATAAAGTCCTATGTAGGAGATTCTATTTTATTTTAAAACTCATATTAGAAAGTTTCAAAGACTCTATTGACAATGGTGAAATGAGATTACAGAACAACTGCAACCTATTTTGAGGGCGATAAACACATTACCAGTGACTACAAGTAACAAAGAAAGATATCCTCTCACATAGAACTTGACCATGTTACCCTTACAAATCTGTCTTGGTTTTGTACGTCATTCTTCACCAATGTTCATAGACCTCATGGGCCCTCCTCTGCCTCCTTGTAATCCTTGTGTAAACAGATGGCTGAGTGCTCATCGCCATGTGTATGACACTCAGTCTGGAGGGTGGCTCCTCCTGCCCATCACAACAAAAAATACCAAATACACAGGATTTCTTTAAGGTCTCACTAGTTACTAAAAGGCATATGGTGATATAGCATGGAACAGAATTATTATATGTGCAACCTATCCAACTCTGACTGTATCTATTGTTTGCCATGATCAGAATACCAACTGCAATGCACAACTTATGTTTTTTTATAAAGTTTAAAGTGTGCTAATTTCTTTCAGCGTATATAAAGTTGGTCTTTTGGGTAGATTAACACACGTTATAGTTATGACATCCACAGTTGCAGTTTCTGGTGTTTTAATGCTGTGCATGGACTGTGCTTGTCTACTGTGGTTAGTCAGACACCAAACTTCACTCAAATTTGAGCTTGTCATTTCTTCAGACAGTGAACTCAAATCACTGACTGAAGTACTAAACAGGTTTAATTTTTTACGGTGTATTGAGTCTCAAAAGTACTCATGGTAGACCTGTTAAACATCATATTCATGAGGTCTTAAAATATGGTGTCACTTCTTGTGATGTCACTTTCTTTGAGGTCATGGGTTGTGATTCCACCTCCTGTGATGACATGTACCATTGTCACCTGCTGTGATGACTAGCTTGGTTGCTCCCACCACTTCGTTTTTTAGGACTTGCACCTTGCACATTAGCCTAGTGACCATTGCACACTGCTCCTACTGTACCAATGACAAATCCTAAAATTTAACCTATCAGATTAATGTCTCTTGTTGCAAAATTGCCTAAAGCTTTATCATGAACCCACATTAAAGCCAATCCAAAAAGACATGGGTTTATCCTAAAAGAATCAAAACTATGTCCTTCTCAAATACATGCAGAGTGGAATATACTCAAAAAGTCAAACCTGACATCATTGTGTTGAATAAAGAACAACTGAGGGTAGAATCTACAGTTATTGGCCTGTAGTTTATGTACCACAGATTGTTAAACCCTTTGCCGTGTGGCAAATGCTGCAGTAGTGCGAGGGTGGCGGGGCTGGGTGTGGTGCTCAGTACCCTGGACGGCTCCTGGCCATCATAAATCACGGTGGGCATGCGCTCATGATGGCCGGGAGCCGTGCAAACTCCACCCACTGATTAATCCTCCCACACAGGTGGTGAATGAATCAAGCGTGGGTAGAGCGGCAACATTCAGACGGCTCACGGCTGTCATGAGCACACGACTACCATGACTCTTGACGGCTGGGAGCCATCCTAATCATGGATGTGGTTAATAGATGGGTGGGATGCAAATTAGTTGTCAGAATTTACTGTTATGTGTAAAGAATAACAACATTGTTTTCTTTTATCTCTCTCACCTAATAATGCTGTTCTTTTTATATGTTTCCATTTTTAGTGATGAGAAACTAACCATAGTCCGCAGAAAAGCCAAGCAAGTTCTCAAGTTTGACGTCTTGAGCAGTACCCCGTTGTCACCCATGACCCTGCCCCAGGCTGACTGTCTGCTGCTCACACATTGCCTGGAGCTCTTTGTGATAGACAAGAAGACCTTCTGCGGTGCCCTGAAAAATATAACCTCACTTTTGAAAACTGGGGGGCATCTGATAATGAGCATCACCCTCGGATGCACATACTTCATGGCTGGCACTGTCAAGTGTCCCCATTTGTGCCTCGATGACGAGTTTGTGAGGAGTGCTGTCATCGAGGCCGGTTATGTTGTTGTGGACCTTCACATTTGTCCTCGGCAATTCAACAAGTCATATGATGTTTCAGATTTTACAGCTATTTGTATTTTAAAAGCTCGCAAAGAAAGAGAGATGTCTTCTGACACGTAAATGATGTACTGCAGGAACCGCGAGGGACAAGGCAGCATCACAGCCCTTGAAGCTCCAGTGTAATTCAAGATGTAGGATTACTGCCTGGAAACTGCAAGTGTTCTACTAAGCCAAACATGCTATGTTGATAAACAACAATGAATAAGCATATTAGTGAGTAGTTGATAAATAAAATGAATCATGATGAACTTTTGCTTCCCTCACACAACTTTCTTTATTGCATTTGGATGACAGAGTAATTATAAAATATTCTTCTGTAGCCACTCAGATAGATGGAAAGTTCTGTGCTCCATGTTAGGCTATTAGGTTCCAGTGACATCCTAGTAGGTCCTGTTAGTCACATTCCATGCATCATCACATTCTCCCATGCAAAAGAAACAGTTAATGGACGGAAAGTTTACGATGCAAACATTCACCCCCAGTCACAAGGATCTGGGTTAAATCCATAAGTATTTTGCTCACCATACCACCCCAGATTGGACTCAGCCATATGCAAATCAGTCTTGACCCTGTTTCTTGAGGGAACCGTCCTTCCTGAACTGCTGAGCCAGATCCTGACTCGACAGTAAACAAGCATCCTGGGACCGCTTTCAGGACATCACCTTTTATCAGCCAGGCTAGCTTGAATCCAGTGGTGTGGTGAGTATGGGACCCACATCTAGGCATATCCTTCCCACTTAGGAGACTTATGCAAATTAAACAGTTGATGGACAGAATGCTGACAATGCAAACATTCACCCCAAGTCACAAGGATCTGGGTTAAATCCATCAATCTTTAGCTCACCACACAACCCCAGTTTGTACCCAGCAATATGCCAATCAGTCTTGACGCTTTTCCTTGTGGGACTAGCCCAGCCCGAACTGCCAAGCCAGACCTTCCCAGGATCGGAAACAAGCATCCTGGAGCCAGTATCAGCCAGGCTAGCTTGAATCCAGTGATGTGGTGAGTGCGGGAGCCACGTCTGGGCATATCCTTACCACTTAGGGAGACATATGCAAAAGACAGAGTTGATGGACGGAATGCTGACCATGCAAGCATTTACCCCCAGTCACAGGGATCTGGGTTAAATCCATCAATCTTTTGCTCACCACACAACCCCAATTTGGACTCAGCCAAATGCAAATCAGTCTTGACCATGTTCCATGTGGGAACAGTGCAGCCTGAAATGCCAGGCCAGGTCCTCCCTTTGATCGGAAACAAGCATACTTGGACTGGTTTCTGGGCATCCCCCTTCATCAGCCAAGCTAGCTTGAATCGAGTGGTGTGGTGAGCACGGGACTCACGTCTGGGCATACTCTTCCCACTTAGGGTGTCATAAGCAAAAGAAACAGCTGATGGATGGAATGCTGACAATGCATACATTCACCCCCAGTCACAAGGATCTGGGTTAAATCCATCATTCTTTTGCTCACTAAAACACCCCAGTTTGGACCCAGCCATCACATTCTCAAAGTATCCTGGCTAAACATTCCTTGAACAACAATGTTCTTACAGCATCCTGGCTCCACATTCCACGCACCACCAGATTCTCACAACATCCTTGTTCAACACTCCTTGCATAATCATGTTCTCACAGTATCCTGAATTAACATTTCACTGCATGCCCACTCATCGAATGCATTGAAAGACGCTTAGTGTCACTGCATCATCTGGCTCCTTCAAAGAGGAAAAGCAGACATGCTTTATCACTATATATCTTTGTGACTTATTCTGTTTCTCTGGCCTAATTTGACTGGTTCCACATGTATCTGCAATATAAAATAAATCAATGTATTTTTAGAAAAGGAAATACCATGTGGATACAGGATAAACACACACTATCCTCAGGTGGACAGAGCACTCCCCAGAGGAGTGATACATGCTTGTATTAATGAAGGAAAATTACAGAGAGGCACTGCACACAAAGAAGAATTCCAGTTCATGGGATATTTGAAGTAAGCAAGTATATGTGTGTATGTGTGTGTGTGTGTGTGTGTGTGTGTGTGTGCTGCAAAACACTGAACATCAGAGCTATTAAGTGCTGCAACAGAATACATCTGTTTACCAGTAATCTCTACAGCTGTATTTTAATTTATAAAATGTGCACTGGGAAATGGTCATTAGTGGACAGAGGGCTGTATCCTAACATCCAATGGATGATATCTACATGCCATGTGAACCATCTATGATGCACATTTGAAGGCACACACACAGGGCTAGAACATTAAAGAACAAAAGACAAGAGCCATACATGTTTGAGAAAATGGAACATAATTTTATTGAATTACTGCATTATCATTTTCGGCTGCCAAATAGAATCAAATGCCAGGTCTAATTCATCACCCATTCCACCACTTTCCACAGTGAGCTACACTCCCATTTGACCTTTCAGCAAAGTATATTGGCGTTATCAGAAGCTGGCACAGCTAGGGTACAGTGCTACCAGCAAGTACAAAGCCCATTTGTCAAGTATTGAGAGGAGAGGTAGAAAGCAGAGCACCACAGGTGTCAGCAACAATGGGGTCAACACCCAGAGAAACAGAAGACATTTGATTCAGTACAGAGACAACCTATTCATTTCCTCTTTGTAGCTGATATGTCTACAATTATGATTCATAAGTAGAACAAACACATGTTTCTTTTCTTGCATGAACAAAAATAAAGCCTTCATAATCTGCCACGTCATACAATTGATTAACCATCCTAGGAAACACCTCCTGTTCCTCAATGACAAAGTGAGCATCTACTAGCGCTTTCCTGACAAAACTATCATCGATAGATAGATGGTGAAACTTAAGGCTACCTACCATGTAAAATGTCTGTTCGAGACAAGCTATCAATATTAAATGCCCTCCATTTTTTAACAGTGATGAGACATTTTTTAAGGCCCTGCAGAACTCCTCTTTATTTGGTGCATGAATCTCCAGACAATGAGATAACAGCAGGCAGTCAGCCTGTGGCAGGACAGTGGGACACAGCGGGTTACATTTGCTGACATCATGTTTGAGAACAAGTTTGATTTTCCTTTTTAACTTATTTAGCTTCTCAGTCCATTCTTCCCTAAAAATAAAGAAATAAACACAGTTAATATTCGTTTTATCTTTGCCCTAAACATGTTCTTTCATTTAGTGGGAAGTTTTTTTGAAAAGTAGTGTGTGTAAGAAAATATTCTGAGCCTGATGTACAAAGGTAAACTTCATGTCTGTGTAAGTTTGGGCGGAGAACTCCACACATAAACAGATAACAGGTATATCTGTTTTTTGCATGGACTACTTCACTCCTGCTGATGAGTCTCTGCACTAATAAATGTACTATTAAAATGAAATTTGGTGAATTTTAACAAGAATACACTTACACAAATATGTACGTTTACATTTGTGATTTAGGGCGTGTGTATGTTAGTGCTATATACACGTGCTACAAATATAGTAGATCAAAGTGCGCATTTTCTGATCTTACTCCTCTCCACTGAAGCATGTTGCACTGAGTTCTAAAGAAAATGTTTCTTTATTAAAGCATTAAAAACACCCATTAAAATACTTTATAAAAGAAAACACTTATGATTTTTCATCCCTGCTATGCACTTTGCCTCACCCAAATGGAGTTTGTATAGTAGTGTGTGATGCTGCAAACATCACAGTGACAAGTTTGATATCCCATGGTGTCTGCTCCACATAGGAAGGCAGATATACACACACATTCACATGTATACAAATGCACCACATACATGACATGCCCTCAAATATGGGGTTTTTGCTTCCAAGGTCCAAATTAGTTACTACTTCCTTAAGGAGACGCAGTAATATATACAACTTTAGCCAGCTGCAAAGTATGTTGGAGTCTTCACTAATCTCTTTAAGAATTTGGGCTAAAGTAATGGAGCCCCATCAAAATCCATGAAGTATATCAGAATATCATCAACATATGAAGATATCACATCTGTGTGTGATGTCCACCAGGAAGCTGCCCCATATTCCTTCTATCTATATTAATTTGATAGTGAGTGGCTTTTGGGAAGCAGTTTGAGTAGGTTCATAAGGTATTCACAAAACTGAATTTTGTTAGGATCTTGAAAAGGAACTTTCACTCCAGGGTGTCAAAACCTTTCTGAGTATGAGGACCAGGCAGGCAGAGAGGGGCCCGGAGAGTAGATCCTCCTTGAGCGTGTCAAGTCTTCGTATGTTCAGAGATGCATTCTATCTGGAAATAAAGCTACTTACCTCTGGGTTGATCAGCTAAGGGTGTTTAACATTCTCGATGTTTTCCAATGGTTTTATAATTGTATTTTATAACTGTTATTGGTCTATATGAATCAGTCTCTTCTGAGGGCATTTAAAGTGTAAGCATCGAGAATATTACGACTTCTGATTGCAAGCCCTCTGCCGCTGCTGCCTCATAGACAGTGGCAAGAAGATATGCAAGGTGTCAGCACACATTTTGTAAAACTCCACATGAAACCTTTTGGTGCCTGATCTTTCCTGTTGATAATTCTGATTTGACATCCTTCATAACTTTAATTGTGATAGGAGCAGAAATCTTGCCACACAATTTAAAAAGCATTTAGGGTTGTGGCAATGGGTGGGCATTACAGAAGTTCATTGTCTCCTCATCAGGGTGCTTGTGTCAGTTTTCAATCTGTAGTAGTAGAAATACAGAATTATGAGAATGTTTTTCTGGGTGTACACAAGGTCTCCTCATGTGGTTCTGACAGATTTTATATGGACATAGTTTCTCCGTCTTCATCAATATGGATCAGAGCAGTATTGGTGCTATAGTCGAAGCATCTTAGATTTTTTGTCAATGTTGCATCTTTCTGGTTGAGAGCGTGAAGGCATGCTTGAAGGACAGTCTCTTCGAACAGTTGCAGCTCCCTCCCAGGGCCTTGAGACCCTCACATGTATGTAGGTATGTTGTGAACTTTAAAAATGCTATGATTGATTGTTTGATTGATTGATCAGTCCTCGTTTAATTTTAGGTGAGTTTGATTGTAGATAGTCCTACTGAGTTAGTTGGAGGAGAGCAGACTATTTGATTCTTTTGCACATATAAGTCACAAGGGAAGGATTAAAACGGGTAGAGCCTGACACCAAAATTATGCTGTCTTCAGACTTCTATCAGGAACCATTTGACAAACAAATGTGAAGAAGTTTTAGCATGCTGTGTTGTTTGGAGCAGTGAAAGAGAACCATGTGACTTTATATTGTAGTGTCTGAGAAAGAGTTGAAATCTTGACCCGTAATCCACATAGCGTTGACCAACATTGCTAGCTTCAGAGATAGCAGGTTAAGGAAAGTGTTTTACGTTTAGGGTATCAATACTGTCTAGTCCAAACTGCCCACCACCAGGAAACATCTACCCTCCTAGTCTGATGTGACTAAGTGTGCAGCGAAGGATATACCCAGTCCTACACTAGTTTTGTCCGCTTCTGACATAGGCTGAGGAGGGGTTAATCTGGCACAGTTTACAATGGTCATAGGTCTTGCTGAGGGTACACCCATGTGTAAGCATTATTTAGTCTGGAATCCCTCATAAAGGGAGTGAAGTGTTAGCAGCACAACAATTAGTTGTGCTCCCCTAGACTCCCATGGTACAGTGTGTGTAAATTATGCGGTGAGTGGGGCCAGCAGGAGGAGAGCCTAGTCTTATATATAGAGGAGGCCATGGGGCTGATCAGGAAGTATGCAAGAGAGATCAAGAGTCTACCAGTGACATCTAGTAGTCAGCAGAAGTCACTTTAGCAGACCCAGTACTGGTAAGGTGATAGGATACAGTGAGGCAGAGCTTGACATTTTCTCTCTAGCAGGAGAGAAAACATTAACTTGAGGAAATGAGACCAGCCCAAACATGGTGGCACAAATACCTACAAGGATAAAGGGGAACGGTGTGAATCTAGAATCCCAAATGGATTGCCTCCATGTTTAGTGATGGTGATTATATCAACAAATGGTTTGCAGCATTTGAGAAGGCCTGCAAAAACAGGAGGAAAGGTCACAAGAGCTGGGGCTGTCCACTGTGTGAGTGATTTTCAATGAAGGGCAGAGATAAACTGCTGACCCTAATGAGGATGTAGATAAGTCCTATCAGCATATGAAGGAAACCTTGATATAAGGATTTGGACTCACCACAGAGGAATGTAGATTGAAGTGTAGGGGTATGCATAAAAGTCAACACCAGACATAAGTTAATTGTGTTGACTCTTCAGTCATAAAACTAGAAGGCTGGAAAAGGAGCAATGAGGTGGACCCCTATGATAGGTTGTATAATTTAATTATTAGCGATCACATTTTAACTAATTGTGACTCAGAGAATTTTGATCGGCATTTGGTGGATTACAAGTTGTCTTCTCCCAGAGAGCTGGAGAGGATAGCTGACAAATAGGTCAGACCCAGGGCATAGAGAAAGACCCATGATGAGAGTGACCAGAAAAAGGGTGCTCATACTTTCCAGCAAGAGAAGGAGGTGAGCAACAAACACCATAAAAAGAAGGAGTTAGGTAAAGGCCACAACATTCTTTCAAGGAGAGTGGGTCCCCTCCTTAACAGAGGGGAGACCGCACACTTCATCTTCCTGTACCTCTCAACCACCTTTAATACCATCTCTCACTGCAATCTATGCAAAAGACTTTGTGACTCCGGCATCCTTGACAAAGCACTGGAATGGCTCCGCTCCTTCCTCTTTGGACGTATACAGCGAGTCAGACTACCTACGGTCCTCTCAGAACCCACAGAGATCAGCTGTAGAGTGCCTCAGGGCTACTCCCTTTTCCCAGATCTTTTCAAGATCCACATGCCCCCACTCGTAGCCATCCTCAGGAACCATGGACTCAACATCATGACCTATGACAATGACACCCAGCTGATTACTCCCTCACCAACTATCCGTCAGTCACCAAGAATAAATATCACTACAGAATAGAGGCAGTCGCCATCTGGGTGAAGAACAGCTACCTCAAGATGCCGTAAGCTCAATTCAGAGAAGACATAAGTTATCATTAAGCCCTGTCAGTTTACTTCTAAACATGGAGAAGTAAAAATCTACAGGACTGAGGTAGAGGCTCAGCGAGAAACAGATGCCAGTGCCACTATGGTGACAGGTAGACAATGACGCTTGGGCCAATAGTACAAGACTTGGATTGAGAACCATCAACCTTTTAGCAAGAGAGGAAGGAACAGCAGCCAGAACAAAGCAGCCTGGCAATACAATATACACTATGTCTGTAGGCAGCGTATCTACAGAGCGTATCTTCAGGTAAGAAGGAGTATTGTTACGGTAAGAAGGACCAATATCTCAAAATGAGCAGGGATTGATCAGGAATAAAGTTAATAAACATTTAATGACCAGAAGGCATTCCTGTGGATAAGAGCAGTTTTTCAGACATCGCAAGTGTGGTGAGAAATCATCCTCTAGATAACCTCCCAATATTTGGGAATGAGGTCTACTCTCCAGATTTAAAATCGAAACAATAACAAAAGAGAAAAGTCTAGTATTAACAAAAAAAGAAGACAAGGAAGTCAAGATGTATTTTTTAGATGTTTTGTGCCTAGTGTAAATACATTTAAATAGTGCAGTGTACATAGCACAGATACTCGTGGAAGACATTAGCATTGACTTGTGACTGAATGGTGAGTGGTAACAAAGATAGAAAACAAATTCAACTTTAAGGTCAAACTTTAATTTCACAGTGACTAATCAATGGTATCTAAGTCAGCAGTGGATGGTTCCAGACCTTTTCCTGAAAAAACATTTGCCATTCAAATCTCCTGCTGTAAGTGAAGATGCAACTTCCTGCAAGTGTTAGACCTGTGAGTCTTATTGTGGTCTTCCTCGGTCCTTTTGTCTATGTACCTCAAGTTTTTGCTGGACTCATTTTGTTGGCGCCAGGACCTGGCCACTGCTGCTCAGTCCTCTAATCATGGTGTGATTTGCATATACCTGATTGGCATGTATAGTTTACATATAAGTCCCTTTTAGAGTGGTTTACCATATACCCAGGGCCTGCAATTTAAATGCTACATTTGTAGTACTGCATTAATACTACCAATGTGCTACAGAATGCAGTTGTCAATGCCGAGATGCTCCTTTGTCCCCCATATCTTTATCTGTGCGAAGTCTTAGACATAGATTTGACTTTCAGTAGTAAATGTGCTGGATAAATAGGGGAGTGCTGGAAAACAGGAAATGCCTGCTGCAAAATTGGAGGGGTTAAGGAAGGAGTAAATAAAGGTTAATGGGGGGATATGTCATAGTCACAAAGTACAACCCAAAACTGAAAACATTTACTCCAACAAAGAGCTGGAGTGAGTCCAGCACAAACAATGATCAACCGCTTTCTGTAAGACCCTTAAAATAAAGGGACTTAAAATAAATCCCCATAGGAAATATTGTGAAATTAAATTCAATGTTTAAACTAGTTTAAAATAAAGATGGTTAATGTAGTTTCTGACAAATTACTTTTTATAACTACAAGCGATATTTGCTCTTTGCTAACTTCATGAGTTTGTCCTACTGTCACAATAAAGCAATCCCAAATTATATTCACAGTAGTGTGCTCCAGCCAACGGGGTTGGAGAATGTACACCAACAGGAGAGTCGCGGTGGAGTCTCATCACCACTGATATTTTTCCTCTGTCCCTCAGCTTTATGTCCAACAACCTGAGCCTGCCTGGATCTGACATTGACTCCTGAGCTGGCATCCTCGGTGACCTTCACCAACACATTGCAGATTTGTTGAATAGTTTTTTTAATAAATACCGAGACCCAACACTATGGTCAGCTCCTGCCTTGAAATTTTCGGGGTGATTCGACAAGCGGGGGCGGAGAAAAAAGGTGGTCCCAAAATGTGTTTTCCCCATGTAATTTTCCATAGGAAACTTTAGACACAGCTACTGCTGAACGAAATTACACCAAATAGATAGCCCTTGGTTCAGAAAGAGACCATTTTGTTAAATGGTGTAAATGCAACAAGTAGTTTGCTATATATTAAAGGAAAAATAACTTTATATATCTGGGCAGAGCCTAACCACATATCTCATTGTGAGATCTGATTGGCTGTCAGCACTTCATCCTAAAATTGCTGGCAGCCATCTTGGGACCAACATACATGACAGCACCCCCTTGAAATGCATTGTAGTGAATAGAAGGTTTTGAGGGTCACCAAAAGGAGAACTATCAATTGTACTAACCGACTTTAGTTACATTATAAATCATTTGTTGATGGTACCATACTCATTTTAGGAATTGTGTGTGAAAAGTCTTCTGCTGGGATATTATGAATCATGTTTGAGAGAAAACTATTTTCTCATACTTTTCCCACAGATGTTTGGAAGGTGATCTAGAAGCTAAAAGGAGAGCATATTTTCGGTAAATTCACATTATCTCTCTCAGTCATGTGAGAAAAAAGTATGACATTCTCAGCAAAACATGTACATCCAACAAGGACAGAAACTACTCCCAGGATTCCTTGCAACCCCTTAACTCCTAACACTAGTCTCAGTGGACCAGGAATGCCCCCTCCTTTCCTACAAATTATGTTTAAATAAATCATACAGTATACCATATTATATATCTTCGCGTGCTGTATATGATCATTTATACCAACATAAAGACACATTTGTATATATTTACCATTATTTGAAAATGTACTTTAAATGTAAATGTTTATATATAATCCCTCAACACCACAAGGAAGCAGAGCACACACAGGATTCCAAGAAGCTGCAATTTATTTAAAAGCCTCTGCATTTGGCATGACGTGTTTTGTAATTAAACTTCCTCAGATGCCGCCAAGATTTGCAAGTTATTTCCCTGCCCACCTTTTTAAACGCCATGCGCCCCCTGCAATAGGCTGAGGCACCGCTGGCGTTGATGCCTAGGGAAAGCCCGAACCCAAGAGTCTGAGTCTGTGCAGAGCAGGCATCAAAACTGGCACCAGTGGTTGGTCTCTGCTCTCTTTTATTCATGTTGGTCTTGATTTTCTTGTGTGGGCGGTATAGCAGCTCCCCAGGTCCCTTACTTCACTGCTGAAACCCGAGTCAGGCAAGAAGACACTGCTTGAGTAAACAATGCATTCCAACAAAGTTGTAGTCCACTGATTCAATGGCTGGGCAGATTCCGGCTATGCAGCATTCAGGCGTTACTAAAATGTTTTTAGTTTCCCCAAAGTTGCCACAGAATTCGCCGGATGTTTGGGGGGTGGGCACTCCATAGGTGCTACTACCTGCACCTCAAACATCCACTCCACAGTCCCTCAATATATACATACATACACGCATATATACATACATACATACACGCAAATATAAATACAAATGTATCCATGCATATATACACATTAGGGGTGGGCAGTCAACTCTGCTCCTCCAGCAGAGTTCTCAGGGATTTGCTCATTATGAGCTGTGCTTGGAGCATGGAGTTCTGGAAAAACTTTGGCAACCATCACGTGGTGGAGTTTTTACTTGCATACTTCTCAACATCGTTAAGTTGGCAAGAACAATCAGATAGACTGCCTCTTGGTGAGATTTCTCAATGTGGGTGATTGCAGCAAGTCACCAATGCTCGCTTTCAGAAAGCTGCCGCTCACTTTGAGAACGCTTCAGCTCTGTTAGAAAATCTACTGCAGTGACGGAAAGAAGCAGCACTCGCTGGCACATTTCCTGGTCCCATTCATGCTAATTTTACAAAGTGGGACAAGCTCCTGCCACCAAAGATCAGTGCATGCAGTCTGCTGTACCGAACTCTGCTGCTCGCGTAAATTGTAAAGTGTTTAGGTAAATGTGTGGAAGTCCACAGAGTGAAACTCCATGAGTTCCACCCACCTCAAATACACATCTATGTACTTGTATCTGGATCACAGATTACCAGAATGTGTTGCACTTCAATGAGCTATGCATTTAAAAAAAAAACACCAGATCCTACATGCTCAGCTTGGACTTTTGTTGTTTTGTCGCTAATTATGTATTCCAACCACTTGCACTTGTACACACCAAATGTTATATGTGATGAAACTGGCACAATCTAGAAGATTTCTGAGGGCTTCAACCACTTTCTCCTGTCTTTTTGTGTCGGCCATAAAACACACAAACAGGATGAAAAATGAAAAACAAATAAACAGAGGCAGGGAAAACTGTACTAAAATTGAAAAGAATTGTTAAGGGAAGGGAGTGGATCTGGAAATAACAGGATGGAGCTGGATGGATTGTGGAACACAAGGGAACACAACCAGTTATTATTCACAATGGCGCCATGCGTGTGTCGCACATCAAGCAATGTTGCACTATTTTTTATTTAAAAATTTACATTTGCATCTTTTCTTTTGCCAGAGATATTGCAAATTATGTGAAATTTTGCATTCATTTTTATCATTTTTTTCCAGCTTTATTTATATGATTTTCTCACAACTAATTTAGGAAGGACCTAAAAACCCTTCTTTTCTTGCACAAAGTCGATATTTAGATTTTGTCGGGCCTGATTTTTACTTTTGCAGGTGAATCATTTCCTGTCAATGGAGTATTTTAAACCTGCCATGGCTAAGATATTTTACATGAAACATTTAGAGATGTCTGCTTCCCCAGCTGACATCTCTCTCATTTATGCAAACTGCTGTCACAGCTTTTCCTGTAAATGCACTGATGTTTAGATGGATAGCTCTGTCAACATGATGTAGTTGTACATCACACCTTCAATTTTTCAATTGAAAAACAAAATCGCAAAACAAAATTTAGTTTTTGAGCAAAAAAATTAATGACTTAATCAACATGGGAATTTTCTATTCTCAGACCAAATTTTAACAATGAAGCAACTGTGGTGAGATCATTTTTTGTTGAAAACATACATTTGCAAGTTTTCTTTTCCTGCTCAGATTCTGACATTTCACACTGCCTGAAATTTATATTTTTCTATGAAATTTTGAAACAAACAGGATATTGCCCCTTCAATCAGCATTTCACATATCTGATCTTTGGGGTTTCCTTTAAGACTCCTTCCTCTTGACTTATAAGTCAAAAGGAAGTCACTTTTACGTCACCTTTAAGACTTGTTGTAGAGTATCTCACTTTATATGGATTTTTAAGGTCCTATTTAGTAGAATCAATTATTGAAAATATCTACTTCTTTGAAACTGTGAAGCAATCTGAACTATCGAAATATTGAAATATGTGTAACATTGTGTAGTTTAGTTCTATATTCTCAATGGGCTCTGCGCATTTGCATACTATATCCTATAGATTTGACGTACGACTTAGGTCAGCAGGTCTCTATCGAATATACTAAACTTATTTGTGTGTGCCAGCTAACTCAGAGGTCACTAGAAACGTTCTCGAATACACTAGAAGGGATTCATTTCTGACAACCACATAAACATGACAACTGTGTTTCCCAAGAATATGAAATATATCTCTCAGGGTTGCAGAAACAATAGATAACTAGTTCACTAAGTCAATTGTGCATGCTTCATTTCTGCAGAGTTGCAGAGAGATAGTGAGACGGGCAATTTTCAATCAAAAGGTTTATTGAAAAGTCTTCTTTCTCTTGCAAGAGAAGTGAACTACTACAATTGTTAGGCAGACTGCAAAGTTTAATGCGCACAGCGTAAACAGTAACATGAAACAATACTGTAAGAGCATTGTATGGTTTCTAAGTCATATAAAAATACATACATGAATAACATAGACTAAAATACTCAACTGGTGCTTCTAAAGTACATCTACCCCAATGTACCTAACCTAAGTCTAGTACGAGGGAAGAAGTAAGTATTGTTTAGCATAGGTTTAGTTTTTGTCAAGAATCTACCAAACGTTTCTCTGGGTTCTATTCAGCTCTATACCTTAGAATGAAGACGGTCTGGTGTCTCAGGAACTTGATTTCCTAACAACCCGCAAGAGGAGCTGGAAACACTGGAGCTGGATTCTCAGCATCTTCCTGATCAGTGTGTCAGCTGGAGAATCGGCTTCCTTTGGCACTTGCTGTATCGAGCTGCGTCGGGCAAGTAGGTCTTCAAACTGCTCCGAGCCACTGTATCTTGCTATAGCAAGTGAAGGTATATTTATACCTTGAAGGTGTTTAGGAATGCCGTTGTTTGACGTAAAGTCGGGCATATGAACGTCATAAATTAACCCCTAGGGAATAGTTATTCATTGTAAAGTAACTGAGTTCTTAGAGAAATCAATATTCAAGCAAGGGGAAGTTCCCTAACGGCTTAAGCTGGTTTTCCAGGAAATCGTTGTGACTTTTGGTGAACGGATGGACGTATCCATGCCTGTTATTGAGAAGCATGGGCTATGCCTAAATAAGGGCTGGATTTCTATGACTATATAATTTATATAAGGTCAACATAAATTGTACCTATATAAGGGCATCAATCACGAAAATTCAATCGGAGCCTAAAATGCCATACAACAATTTGACCTACAGATTTGTTATGTTTCTGACAAGAGGCTAGTGGTGTTCACTAGTCACATTCCAATTACAGTTAGGTTGCCTTCCTTCTGCTTATCAAAAGATCTTGTGGAAGTGACCACATAAAATACCTTTTAGTGTGATATTAGAGAGAATAGTCTAGTATTCTGGCAGATACTTCAGCAGCTGTATCCAAGCTGTTAGGCAGGCATATACACATCAATATAATATTACTATCTTAGATTCTATTTACCTATATTAATATTGCTGATTTAGGTTGAACTCTATAATCCACAGGAGGATTTTAACTCAGCTGCTTTTCTTGTAGGTCATTTGTAAATTTCAACGATATCTTTCTGTAATATGTAATCCTTGCTTCTCTGAATTGCATACTCCTATTCTTAGGGCATATTTTAGGCCTGTTGAAGTCTTTTCCCTCCGATATGTATCTGGTAATGGCATATAACCTGGTCAAACATTCCAAACAACTTAGAGATCTAAAGATAAAAAGCCAAAAAAAAAGGCATTGTAAACTGGTTTATTTTAACAATATTAATAGTAGGGGATAAGAACCTTTTTCATAATGCTATGACTGTTACACTATGGGCTAAGATCATTGAAAAAGAAAGTACAGATAAGCATTTGGAATACACAGATTAGTTTGAAAGACATACCCACTGCCCTCAATTTCACAAATCATCTTTGCTGCGTGACTCCAGTCGAAAGCCCCAGGCATATTTGTCCTCCACTTTTCTGCCTCTGAGATGCCCTTATCAGTTGGGCAGGATAAAATGATGTCTGTGAAATACTCACAGGATGGAATAGCCCATTGGACGAAAGGGCAATTGGCCATTATCATCAGCTTCTCTCCCTTCACAACACCTGGTAAGGAAAATGTTCAATTATTGAAGCTCTTTCAAAAGTAAAAATAAATTCTAATTTTAATAAAATGTTGGGACCAGTTCATGCATCATCTGTAAATTGTCAACATTGATCTACAACTGTATAAAAAGAGTCGGGAAACAATGAACATAAAACATCTTTAATCTACATCATGGCACATTGACTACCTCTTGGCAGTCTCTGCAATACTCCCCCATGTGACACATTGTTGTTATTATGGAAGGTGACCAGTTAATGGTGCAAATCAGGCTAGGCGTAGGTTGTGTTTGTCCCCGCATCCATGAACATTCAGTCCACAATGTAGATACAATCACAATAGAAAAAGACACTTCAGGGACATATCAGAGCATATTGGAACGATAACGAGGCTTTGGTTCCATTGGCTCAGTCACTGTGGGCAGCCAGTGATGCTCCTCAAAAAGACCTCATGCTTGGGAGTGTCCTAAATTAGGAGGCATGTTTGGGCAAAAGATATGGAAAAGCAGACAGGGATCTCACCGAGCAATACAGTGCTCAACTGATACCCGAGCTACATGGTCAGTGGATATCAGAGAAGTGTGCTTAATGCTGTCCTCATCATGCAGGCAGAGTAGGTGTAGATCAAGTGACAGCAGCAACATTATGACTGTGGGTAGAAGGCGGGATAGCTGCTTACTTTTCAATTATGCCGGAGAAAATTGATTGTAGCCTACAATTGCAGCCATGCCGAATATCATAGAAAGGCTGGCAACACATCAACGTGAGATGGTTGAGAATTATATTATTAGTCTCTAGAGCTTGGAGATACAAAACAGAAGATAAAGATCTTCTAAAGCAGCTGGGCCTCCCTTCTCAGTCACACAAGAGTAGTTAACAGCTAGAAGGTACGCTTAGGTAAAAGGAAATACACCACTTCAATTATGTAAACCTCTGGGGTAGGATGGCTTCCCTGGCCATGGGACTGGTTAGAAGCACTTGCTCAACACCCTACTGATGTGCTTTAAAGAGGGAGGATCTATAGCCTGCCCTAAAGCATCTGTCTAAAAACTCCATATTTTCACTCCTTTGCAAAAATGAGAAATATCCTCGGGAATGTAGTAGTTATCACCTCATATTCATTGATTAACAATGACCACAATATCCTAGACGGAATCAGATACCATCGCTAATCCATGACTCACAGGTGAGGTTTGTTTCAGTCCGAACCTACAGAACAAAGTTAAAATGTTGGCCCATCTCCACCAGAATGAAGCACTGTCAGTATCTGTGATTGCAGAGACGGCTTTTAACGGTGTTGTGAAGTGCTTTCCTTTTAGGACTTTGGAAAAGGTTGGCCTATCTCATGATAGAATCACTAAGGATAAATGGTTATATTATATCTCAAAATCACAGATGAGCCAATGTGTCTTCTCATCATGCACATTTCTAGCTGGCAAGTGAACCCTTCAAGATTTCCCACTGTCAAGCGTACTTTTTCTGTTGGCAATCAAACCAATTCATTGCAATGAGGTAATAGTGGCAGGAATGTGATCTTCATCATAGCATTACCTTATCGTATAATGTTGATACTAGGACTGATGGTGATTCAGTACTGGGTGAAACGAGCAACCAAGGGTGTCACTAACTTTGTCCATTGCTAACTGCATCACTAGCATTAACCTCTTCCTCAACAAAGGGACATATATAAATATTTGGATCATAATTTCCCCAATAACATACTAAGATTGGATACCCAGAGCACATTTTTTGGGGCTGACAAATTACCCTTTTTATTTTTTATTCTTGAAATTTTCTTTTATAATGCATTCACATACAGAAGAAAGGCTTTGAGGGGGCAGAGCTTGCCGCATCTAAGATGATCATCTGATAGACCTCTGTCAAGCCCAACCATGCAGATGTAAAGCACGGATTAGTTCCACCGCTATTTGGGAAAGGAGTGATGGTGGAATCATTCCATTCCATTTCATTTATTTAATTTCATTTCATTGATTAGTCTTTATTTCGACCAAACTGATCATAAAAGACAAGAAATATTAACATCATCACAAAAAGCATGTATAAAAATCATTTCTCATCAAAGACTATACATATGGATCACTGAAATTATATTGACCTCAAAAATATTGAGTTGCCATAAAATCGTTGACAAAATATTGATGGACAAAATATCGACTGGCTATCTTTAAACAGGTAAGTACTAAAATATCGACTCTAAAATATCGAGTTACTAAAATATAGACTGTAAAAAATATCGTTTTTTTTAAATGTCTTTAAATTAAGTTAAAACTAATGTAGTAATAAATATGTTTATTATAAACTTACTTAAAATTATTAAATTAATGTTATTTTAAAAATTATTTATTTTAAATTAAAAAAATATATAAAAAACATAATACATATATATGTATATATATATATTTTTAAATAAACAAATATAATAATTTTACCGTACCATAGCAAAATAGTTAAAATTTATTGTAACAACTGTAGTGAATTATACAATAGCTAAAGCATTGGATAGCGTAGGGGTAAAATTTACTATTCCCACTCCAGTGGGTGCAACAGTAGGGAAAGCGTTGGATAGCATAGGGGTTAAAATTACTATTCCCACTCCAGTGGGTGCTACAGTAGGGAAATCGTTGGATAGCGTAGGGGCTAAAATTACTATTCCCACTCCAGTGGATGCAACAGTAGGGAAAGCGCTGGATAGTGTAGGGGTAAAGATTACTATTCCCACTCCAGTGGGTGCAACAGTAGGGAAAGCGTTGGATCGCGTAGGGGTTAAAATTACTATTCCCACTCCAGTGGGTGCTACAGTATGGAAAGCGTTGGATAGCATAGGGGTTAAAATTACTATTCCCACTCCAGTGGGTGCAACAGTAGGGAAAGCGTTGGATAGCGTAGGGGTTAAAATTACTATTCCCACTCCAGTGGGTGCAACAGTAGTAAAAGCGTCGGATAGCGTAGGGGTTGAAATTACTATTCCCACTCCAGTAGGTGCAACAGTAGGGAAAGCGCTGGATAGTGTAGGGGTAAAGATTACTATTCCCACTCCAGTTGGTGCAACATTAGGGAAAGCGTTGGATAGCGTAGGGGTTAAAATTACTATTCCCACTCCAGTAGGTGCTACAGTAGGGAAAGCGTTGGATAGCGTAGGGGTTAAAATTACTATTCCCACTCCAGTGGGTGCAACAGTAGGGAAAGCGTTGGATAGCGTAGGGGTTAAAATTACTATTTCCACTCCAGTGAGTGCAACAGTATAAAAAGGCAAAACTTCATAATTAATTACAATTTATAGAAAAATTAGTACCAAGTATATTTTTGTTCCTATACCAATAACTTTTATTTACCAATTATTTTTAATTTCAAGGACAATTATTAATTATTTAAACAATTTAATTAATTAACTTAATTAATTAATTAATTATTGATTTACTTCCCACCCTATTCCCCTATAAACCCACAACCCACTACTGAAACTAATTTACTATAAATTCATTATTTATCAATTAAACAATTATTATTAATTACCAATTATTTTTTATTTAATTACCTATTAATAATTATTTTACAATTAATATTAATTTACATAATTAATTAATTCTATTTAAATTACCTCCCACCCTATTCCCCTATAAACCCACTACCTGCTACAGATTTATATTACACAATTATTAAAAATTAGTAAAAACTTACCTTATTTTCCTTTTTATTTTGTCTATATTCTATCTAGTCGATATTATGTCAAGTCTATATTTTTGATTTAATATTTTGGCTATTAATATCGATATAACGCGATATTTTTGTAGTCGATATTATGTCTTGTCGATATTTTGTCTAGTCTATATTTTTTCCTCGATATTATGTCCAGTCTATATTTTGGATTCGATATTATGTCTGTTTACATATACAGATGTTATGGTAATACATGTTAAAAAGACAAACAATGTTAATATCTGCTAGAACAAGTAATTAATGTATGTCCCCTAGTACAGTAAAAAATGTAAATCAATGCAAGCTATAAAAACAATTCATAAAATACTCTTCACCGGCTGGTCAGCGGTAAAACAAATATAAGAGATATATAAATATAGAAAATAATGTGTAACAGGACTTGAGAAATAAGCAGAAGACAGTCATTTGCTAAACACTATCACAGTCTATTTATTTTTTATTTTTTTTCCTTATCCCAAGAACTTCGCTATAGCAATCACAATTGCCTCTTGTGTACTTGTCTTTAATAGTCTCAGTGCAGTAGCACTCGACCTAGTACCCAGCTTCTGACAGATTGGGTTGAGCCATTTGCTCTGCGAAGAACAGAGTGATAGGCCAGCAAATAGTATCTGGGGGATTGTTTCATCCGTACTCTGACAGAATAGGCAATATCTTGAGAGTGGTGCCAGGTTTTCGTGAAGACTTTGGTCCGTAACGTTCCTATGCAGAACTGAAAATAACTATCAAAAGGTATGGTTATAAAGTCCCAAAAATCTTCATATAATGGTTCTGGCTTCTGATCCAAGATGGTACTGGTCAAAGTAGGAGCTTTAGAATGACTCAGAATACCAGATTTGATCATGGGCCAATGCCCATCTTTAAATACTTTTTTTGAGGGAAACATATTATGTACCGGATCTTACCAAAGATGCATCATGCCCGTATTCACCATGGATCTTTTAACCTATTGTAGCCATCTCATCTTATGGGAAATGTCAGCTCCTCTGATGTATTTGAGAGCTACGGCAAAATGGGCTACTTCCGGGTTAGACCAGAGTCTTATCCAATAGGCCAATGGTTTAAACCCAGCAACCTCTGTCAGAGAATGGAATCCCAGATCAAAATATAAGGGAGAAAGAGGGGTACTTCGGGGGAGACCAACCAGGCCAGATGGTGAAATCATGAAACAGATTAGTCATTGCTAACTGCGTGATCAGGCTGGATTATCCTAAGCATCCTGTGCTTAGAGGAGAGCCCAAGGGATGCTGAGTTTGAAAGTCAAGCTTCCCAGGTATGGATGTTGTGTTTCCTGTACTCCCAATGACTCAGGTGGTAAATCCTGGTGCTGCTGAGTGGACTGCCAAGTCTTTTTTACTTATACAATCTCCTGTGAGGAGCCAGAGGTGATGGGAACACCCTAGAAAAGATGACAGGAGCATTAAATACAATCCCACCCTAAGATGAATCTGGGACCTTTTTTGATACCCTGTGGAACCACCAAACTGATGTGGAGTAGTTGAATCTTTCCAGGTAGCGGCATTGCTGGCCTTTCAGGAACATGGCAGTTTATTGTTACTGTGTCACTGAAAACCTTTGAGGGCACCATGTTGGTTTTGTTTGTTTAAATGCTGTAGAAGTCCAAGGCCATTGGGATGGAGAGGTCACTTCCTTTGGCATTACCAGTGCTGAATCAGCAAGGACTGCCAATGTGTCTGCTGATGGAAACAGCTACATTAAATTCTCCAAAACCTTCAAACATTTTCCTGATTGCCAATGATCATGACTTAGATCTCATTATTAACACAGTCAGTGGACTGTGGACAGGGTGACAAAAAAGAAACTCAGTAGGGTAAGTCCTACCATCTGTGGGATATCCCAGTAACCAACGGAAGAAATGGCAGGTAGAGATCCCCTTTCCTCCCTATATTACCAAGAAAAACCTATGTAATGATAAATGGGTTATCTTAATTTATATGTAGATCCTTTCTTGCTGTAAATAAAACAATAGAAACGTAATGGTAACACTTCTTTGTATGTATAACATTGTCTACTAAATGAGATAATATAATCTGAAACCAAGCGCATGATAAAAATTTAAGAGATTTGATGGGCCTTGGGTTCATGATACAACAAGAAACTAAATATCACCAGAACTCAACAATTATGAATCAAGCCTCTAAGCAAACATCTGTACACATATAGCTATCTGGACTTACTCAGAATCCTCCGAACTAACACCCATCCCCTTTTTGCATTTTCTGTAGTCAAATTTGAGGGGCATATCTAGTGTATATGGCGAGTGGAGATTATCCCGTGGTTACAAGAGTGGTCATATTTTTTCCTTGGGGTAGTATTTTTTATTTATTTATTACCAATCATACCACTGCTGTGCCTATCCTAGATATGTTTGATTTTCTCTTCTCTAACTTAACTGTTTTTATTTTTAACTTTAATATGAACCGTGAACGATTATTGTGGTTGTTATTATATCTACTGTCTTAGTTATACTTTTATGGCATGATTGCCAAAATAAAGTTATTTGAAGTGAATGTTATTGTATACTTACTTGCATTCTATTTGTAGTCAGTCTTTTTAAGCAGACGTTTACATTTTTACAGTATATTAGGCATTCAGTCAGTAAAATCTCCTCTACCACTTCCGGAATCTCCAGCCAAAACAGGGATTCCTTGGAAGCAGTGGTTTGATGCGTGCAAAATATATTTCAGGTGATTGGTGCATCATGCTTCAGGGCAGAAATGAAACACTAATGAAACACTTTCTACGACTTCATTCACTGGGATTTAATAGGTAGGAAAGGTGTCAACTAGTTGAGGTAGAAGAGTTAGATAAATAACAGAAGTTTTTCAAAAAGTTAGAAGAAAGATTGGATATCCAACCTAATTTTGTTGCACTCGCCAGTTCTTTAAAAAAGAACTTACACAGTCTGAGAGTGTTAACGCACACATGTGCAAGTTGAGCAAATTGTAGTCTAAAAGTCAATTTGAGGAATTCACAGACCAATTGATTAGAGATTGGTTCATTGGTATTTGCTCAGGCAAACTCATTCAACAAAAAATATTCACTATGGGTAATCCATCATTGGAAATGGTTGTTAAGGTCGCCAAGAGTACAAAATTGGCACACATATATCTTAAGCAACTGAATGCACAAAAACATTGAATGGGAGTGTGAATGTGGTTCAAGGTAGTTTACCGGTACAAACAGATGTGAAGAACAGTGAAACATATGTTTTAAGTGTGACAGTAGCCCACGCGGTAGAGGAGGAAGAGGATGTCAGGCTAGAAATGTCACTTTCTGCAAATGTTCAAAAGTTGGACACTTTGCTAAAGTGCACCAAAGTTTCAGTCTAACTTGACAAAGTGAGAAGTGTGGTTGAGGAGGAGTTCTAAGCGGAGAGAAATCAGCATATCATAAAAGAATTCCAGGATATAATTTGGGTTGTAACAAAGGATAATATAGCTAGAGGGGATCCCAATAGTTCTGTAGCTCCATAGATATATGCCCTAGTGTTCACATCTCTTCGTAGGCTCAGGTGCAAGGTCTATGATTATTACAACTGATTTGTTTCATAAAACACAAGGTGACAGGAAGTTTTCCCCCTAAAGGGACTCCTATATCCTATGAAGGTTTGAAGATTGATTTTGAAGGCTTTATCAAAGACATATTGAAGTTCAATGAGCGCAGAATGCAAAGTAAGGTTTTTTTGCCTCAATGTGTCTTACAATCAGGGATCATTGGATTAGTGTCAAACCTGTGAGTAAGTTCTTGTTTAAGAGCTACCACTATTCGACTTCATTGAATAAGAGTTTCTCTCTCTCTTTTCATCAGATCTAGGAAAAATTCTAGGACTCAAGATCAGATCAGTACCGTTCAGTGTAAGGAATGCTCTAGAAAAAGAGTTGGCTAGCTTGCAGAACAGGTGCATGAGCGAATCTGTTGAGGCAAGTTTGTGGTTATCTTGATTGGTGATGGCCTACAAACACAATGGGGTACGCAACATTGTTTTGATTCAAGAAGTCTTAATAAGAAAATATGGGTTGATTATCACTCAAAAAGAACATTAGTTAGAATAACTACACCTCCATCAATGACAGCCGGCCCACCATCATCCCCTGGACCCCTGTCACCACTAAAGATATCAACAAAACCATTAAGAGCACTTACTCAGGAGCCCCTATGGACTCCTGCCCTCTACACATCTTCCACAGAGCCGGGGCTGTTATAGCACCTGAGGTACGATGGACCATCAATGCCTCCTTTGAATCGAGCACCTTCCCAGATGACTGCAAGTGCGGAGAGATCAAGCCCCTCTTCAAGAAACTCTCTGCAGATGCAACAGACCTGAAAAACTAGCGACCTATCTCTCTCCTTCCCTTCACTGCAAAAGTCACTGAGAAGATTGCCAATGTCCAGCTGACAATCTTCATTCAAGAGAACTACATTCTCAACCCCTCCAATCTAGATTCTGCAGCAAACACAGCACCAAGACTGCCTTCCTCGCTGCGACAGATGACATCTGCATGTTCCTCAACCAAGGTCACACCGCAGCCCTCATCCAATTAGACCTCTCTGCAGCCTTTGGCACCACCTCTCACCGCACTCTTGTAGCCAGACTCCACAATGTCAGACTACAGGGAATTGCCATCGACAGCTCTGCTCCTTACTCTTCTGCAGAACCCAAGAGATCAGACTCCCATCTTTCCTCTCTGAGCCCACAGATCAACTGGGGAGTACCACAAGGATCATGACTCACGCCCACGCTCATTAACATCTACATGGCCCCCCTTGCAGCCATGAACAGACAACATGGACTCAGTCGTGTCTTCTTTGTTGATGACATCCTGCTCATTCTCTACCTCATGAAGGACCCTGAAACCACCAGATGCGACTTACAGGATGGATTGGAAGATGTTGCAGCTTGGATGAACAGCAGCTGTCTGAAACTCAACTAGAATCAGACAGATGTTCTGGTCCTTGGACCTACCCCCTCAGCTTGGGACAAATTATGTTGGCCCCCAACCCTCGGCAACCCTCCCACCCCCACGGACCACCCCCAGTATCTCGGTATCATACTCAACTCCTCCCTCACCATGACCGGACAATCAACGCTGTGGCCTCCATCTGCTTCAACACCTCCAGCATCCTCCATAAGTCCCCCGAGTCCAGAAATACTGTCACCCTCATACTCATACCAAGCAGACTGGATGACGGAAACGCCCTCTAGGCTAGACTCAACAGATGCCTTCTACGCAAACTACAGACAATCCAGAATACCACAGCCAGACTCGTCCCCAGCATCCCCCGACATGAGCACATCACCCATCACCTGCAAGACTTTTCAGGAGACATTTGATGTGCTAAAGTCAGAGATGATGAGTGCTAGAGCTTTGAGTTCTTATGATCGCGAGTGTCCTTGTACAGAGTGAGGGAGTGATTCAGATTCTTTTTAGTTCCTAGAAATACAAGCTTAGAGAAATATTGTGCATTACCCAGTTCATTGACAGAATACGATGACAAATACCATAACATCACCAATAAATAGCATTTAAATAAATCAAGACAGCTAACACAAATGAACTAGGGTCTTCTAAAACTCATTGAGCAGTCTCATGTCCATGTATCCCCCATGTGTCAAAATATGTCACAAACATGCAAGACTTATTTCATCAATTTAGGCAACCAGAAAGTATTCTGCAGGCCATCATAGCATAAAAATAGTAAACAGTCAATCCCTGTTAAAAACGCAATTGTCAGGGCTTCTGAGGGCAATTAGCTGGGCTAGAGCATTGACATCAAATCTCAGGTATAAGAAATAAAGTGCATTGTAGAGGGTCATAGGAATAACAATCCACAAGATCTTAGTCAGTCTGACCTTGTTTACAGACTCAGTTACCCAAGTTCGAGCCAATGTCATAACCAGGGCATCTTCGTAATTTGATCTTCACCTACCTAATGATTTAGGGACTGAATTCTGATACTAGGGTAGGACAGCTAAGAGGATGAAATCATGGCATAGGGTGATCCAGTTTTTTGCAAATATTGGGCAATGTTATTTGTGACATCCCACTATCTCAAACCATGTACAAGGTTTGAACCCATTTCCCTCAACAATATCCCCTATTTTTAAAAACAGGATGACAAATCTTCATCCATTCCTGACAAATCTTCATCCATTCCTCTAGAAAGGATGCACAAACCAGCAGTAGGTGGCTCACATTGACTATGACCCTGGTTCCATACTATTTTTCCTTTAAGACTTGGCTTTCATTATCTAGGGTAGATCCCTACTGTCAAAATCTGGTTTTAATTTTGCAGCATCCGATCTGGGATTCTGTATAGATACGGAAAAAGGTCCTTGTCTGTCTGAGAAATTAAGACAGACACAACAGATTTCCTATTCCTCAAATACTGTAGATCGTCACTCTGGCTAGTTCCCTCAGCACAGCACCTAAGAGTGCTCTTTATGTTATGTTATGTTATGTTATGTTATGTTATAGGCTGATTTGTATCGCGCACTGCTAGTGAAGACTGTCCTGGCGCGTAGAGGAAACAAAGACAGCATATATCCGAAATCTAGAAAGCTTGTTTAAACAGATGTGTTTTTAATAGTCTTATAAAACTGGTCAGATCCTTAGTGTGTCGTAGTTGGTCTGGCAGAGCATTGAACAAATTAGCCACTCTGACCGCCAGGGATCTGCCCCCTAGGTGAGTTTTCTGGAACCTAGGGACAATCAGGAGTCTGAGTGATGCTGAGCGTAATTGACGCACTGGCTGATAGAACATAAACCTGGCCCTCAAATAGGCTGGGCAGGGGCCATGGAGGGCTTTATGGGCCAGGACCAGGGCCCTGAAACATACTAAGCATGGGCGGAAAATCCGTTCCGCTCGCGGATTTTGCAGATTTTCGGTAAATTCGCAATCCGTGAACGCTCGCGAATTTACCGAAAATCCACAAATTCGCACGCAGCGGATTTTTTTTTTCTTGGTGAAACAATTTTGGGCGTGCGGTGTAAGTTCGCAATTGTGAACATGTAGGTGCGGCGGGCAGCAACAATCTTGCACTCGAGAAATTACAAAAATTGCAATTCTGCACAAGAAATCTACTAGCAAGCAGCATAGACCTTCTGAAAATGATGATTTTTATCAGAATAACTCCTCAGGTTGACATTTGCCTGCTCTTTTTTTAGATTTGAGGCCTTTTGACTTTCTTTGGATCACTTTTGGATTAGAAATCAACTTTCTCAAGTAAGCTTGTTTGGGGCATTACAGTTGCTGTAATGCTGTTCTGCAGAAAAGCGAGTTTTGCAAAAGTGAAAGCATTCAGCAGGTTCAAAAGTTCAAACTCATCATTAGTAACCATTCCCTGTAGTGCTTCCTGACAAGGGCCCCTCCATTGTTCAGTTGCTAGTTGCAACAATTGTATGACCCTGCTCTGACCCTTACAGCAGGCTCATAGAATAGCTACAAGTAGGCCACCAAGGTCCTGGAAAAAAAATTGCACTGCAACACAAAGCAAATTACAGATAAGGAAGCAGGTGCCAGACTGGAATTTTAAAACAGTGACACATTAATGAATCAACCCCAAATTAATTCATGTCAGATGAAGCAGGGCAGGTGTGATTGCTTTTTCCCCCCATAATCTACAGTGATGATGAACCAGAGGGTGGCATTGATGTACCAGAGGGTGGCATGGGTGAAACAGAGGGTGGCAGGGGTGAAACAGAGGGTGCTGGGAACCTGTGATGATGAACCAGACATGGAAACAACATAATTGTGACCGTTGCGAGCCGACATGTAAGTTCGCAATTGCGAACTGGTACAAAACCCTCGCTAACTGGCAGAAATCCTTGCAAACTGGCAGAAATCCTTGCGAACACAAAAAAAATTCCGCAAATTCACCAGAATTCGCGGATTTTGCGGATTGCGAGTTCGCAAATTCGCAAAATTCGCGAATGCCAGATTCGCAAAATTCGCCAATGCTTAAAACATACTCTTTGGTGCACCGCAAGCCAATGGAGGTAACACAGTTGTTTGCGGACACTTAGTCTCCTAGGGATGTCAAAAAGGAGCCTAACCGCTGCGTTTTGTACCACCTGCAGTTTCCTTAAAAGAAACTCCAGAGAGCCAATATACAGAGCATTGGCGTAGTCCAGGCGTGAGAGTATGAGAGCCCTGGCCACGGCCTCTCTGGCAGTTCGAGGGAGGAGGGGAAAGAATTTCCTTAGGGTTGTAAGGGTGCCAAAACAGGTGCCAGCCAATCTTGTGGTCTGTTCCCGGAAGCACATATCCGCCCAAACCAAATCCCTAGGTTTTTTGTTTTACCACAGTCACCCTTTGGGTAGGGTGAGCCTGTGGGCCACAACAATTCTTTGAAGCCTATAGGGAATTGTCCGTAGAGGTGTATTTCAGATTTCTCCTCATTACATTTCAACATTTCAAACTGGCCTGGGCCAGCCAGTCAAATACTGACAACAGACAGTGCTGGACTTTCTCAGTCTGTAAATCATCCTCTTTCCAGGTAAAGAGAAGTTGGGTGTCATCGGTGTAGGCCATAATTTTAGCACCCAACTTTTCTGCCAGATAGATCAGGGGGTAATATAAACATTGAAGAGTAGAGGGCTGAGTGTAGAGCCCTGTGGGGCCCCTGTTTCCACTTTGTTATTAGACGAGTGGAATGGAGGCAGCCATACTTGTTGGAGACGATCTTTAAGAAATGATTCCACCCAACTAAGTGCAGTGTCTGCAATACCGATATCCGACAACCTGGAGAGGAGTTTGAGATGGGGAACAGTATTGAACGCGGCAGGGAGGTCCAATAAAATTAGAGCCGCTCTGCCGCCTCAATCAAGACATTCTTTGATAGCCTCCGAGACCTCTAAAAGTGCTGTCTCTGTGCTAAAGGATGATCTGAAACCAGATTGGGCAGGGTGCAGAGCCCCTGAGGTTTCCACAAATTTCTCCAGTTGTCTAAATGCCACCTTCTCGCAGACTTTAGCAAGAGCTGGGAGAAGGGAAATGGGACGATAGTTTGAGGGAAGCATAGGATCAGCTGTAGGTTTTTTGATGGGGGGAGAAGTTTGGCGTGCTTCCACTGGGGGGGCATCACACCTGATTGCCGAGACTCATTAATCAAAGTCGCTACTATGGGAGCGACTACATCAGCCACCCCACTGAGGACCCTAGCAGGGCAGGGATCTGTTGGGGATCCTGACTTAAGGGATTTAAGTATGGCAGCCACATCCTTCACTTCTACTCTATCAAATCTAGAAAGAAACTGAGTAGGCTCGATGTTATCCTGAAATATCCCGGTAGTAGATAGATTGGTAGGGTCAGAAAACTTAAGGCTGGCCTGTATTTTTTGAATTTTCTCAATGGAAAAAGTGGACAGCTTTTCACACCAACTGCGGGAGGTAGGCGTTGAAGAGGCCTCTGCTACTGGAGAAGTAAAGCTCCGCACAATAGCAAAGATTTCTCTGCTATTCTTCTTAGCTCTAGAAATTCTCTCGGTAAAGAAGTCACCCTTTGCCAACTTAATGGCAGCATAGTACTCACATTGAGCCTTACACAGTTTCACCTTAGCTATGGAACAGTACTCCTGTCGCCATGCCCGCTCAAGCTCTTTATGTGACTGATTTGCTTAACTTCACCCCCTTGAAAGGGCATCTCATGAATTCCTACGTGCTCCAAATATTTGTAACTGGGTTCTGCTTACCAGAGAAAATAGACATAACCTCAGGGAGTACTACCACTGATAATATATCGCAGGGGACTCAATTTTGTGTCATGAAATAACATTGCAGGGATCTTGCGCCTGAACGCTCCAGGCTGCAATTCTCTTCTTACTTGTTAACCCTTGAAGCAATGCATTGTTTGGTAAGTCAAGGAGAGATTGCCATGTGACCTGTCTATTTATTGACAACACCTCTGCTCCATTTAGGGCCTGGAGGATTAGTTTTCCTGTATGGCTCACAGGAATAACTGCCGTATTTGCGGTCACTTCAGATGTCAGTTTGTCTCCTAGTTGACAGATGTTTGTCCAATCTTTAACACCGTGTCTGCTTTGACTTTTTCCCTCCTGTGCTGCAACTCATGATTTACCATTGTTCATGACGAGCGCAGCTCCACTGTGCCTCATGACGAGCTGAGCTCGTCATGAGCATGGAAGGGGTTAATAGTCAGAGAAAATCATACCCAAATATTTGTACTTTCGAACCTAGCTCCAGCCGTGCCTTGCCTAAAATCTAAGTGAATCTCCTTTTCCTTTTTGCAAAGAAAAGTATTGTTTTCTTTTCAATGTTGATTGCTAATTTGTTTTCAAGGCAATAAGAGCTGAGTGCACCTGGTCTGTGTTGAAGCCCAATGGGTGCAAGTGAACTTCTACAATTATGGCAGATGCCAGTGTTTATGGGCTAGGTACAGTATTGACTCAAAACACTACAAATTATGAAGTTATCATAAGGTAAACTTCCAGGGTCCGCTGTGAACCAGAGGGAAACGAAAAGGAGTTATTAGCTTGTTGCTGGGCCATTTGAAAATGTCTAATTGTATGTGTCGTTTAGGAAATACATCCTCCAGACTGATCACAAGCCCCTCATTTGCATTCTGAGTGGTGACAAGGTCACATACACTACACCAAGTATAGCTCGGCTCACTACTAAAGTGTCACATTACTATTTCAAAATCACAAATATTCCAGGTGAAGGCAATGGGCCAGATGTATCAAGAATGTATTTTGCTATTCTGACATAGCAAATTTTACTGATTTACTATTTTGGAATTACAAATTGCAATGTATGTAGGATTTGCAATATAAATAGTGATTCCTACACATTCCCTAATAGCGAATCGCCATAGAGGCCCTTAGGAATGAACGGGAAAGCATTCATAATTAGCAATTACCAAATAGATACTCGCAAATTGCGACTGGAATTGCAAGGATGTTAGGGGGCCTAAGGCTCCTCCGATGCACCCCCGAAAAATGTAAGTTTGCACATGTGGCACTCACACATGACCTAAGGGCACATATATGCGCCACATGGCACTCACAAAAATGCAATTTTGTGCATTTTTCTAAGGATTTGCTAATTACCATCAACTTGAAGTTGTCGTAATTTGTGATTCTTTAATGCAAAGTCGCATTTTAAAAATCATTCTTGCAATGCATTTAGGGAAACGTGAATTGCGATTCCCTAACAGCATCTGTAAAATGTGTAATCGCAAACATTGTGATTTCCTATTTTGCAAATACATTTTGGGTTGATGCATCCCAAAAAAGCTTTTTACTTTGTTGTGACCCGTAAAACGCCTGATACACCTGGCCCAATGTGACTGCGTACTCATTGTCCAGGTTGCAGCTTTATACCCATGTAGAGGTAAACCTTGAAAACAACAATGAAAATTGCGTTGTTGCCCTGGTTGATGTGTCAGAAAATTAGGCTTGTTCAAAAGCAGAATATCAGAATATAAGAGTGTGAAAAGGATGAAAGGATGGATTGTGTAAAGGAGTTTATAGTTACTTGGTGGTCGAAAGAGAGGTGTGCATGTCCATAAATTCAACCTTGCTGTAAGATTGCAGAAGAATGTTTTATAGAACATTGAGTCATTGTAATGGGATGACTTATATGTTCCTCTTAAAACTTTAAGTTCTACTTTGACAACAATGGATCATGAGGGGCATTTGTGTTCCAGCACAACAATATTATTGTCTAATATTGATTGCCTGCATTGAACAAATACATAAATTTTTAAGGTATTTACTGCACCATTACAAGCCAATTAGTTCCCTGACAGCCGTTCAGATTTACCTCATCACAAACATTATGTGTTTGTGCTGATGGATGATCATATTAAGTTACTGGACAAATGTTATGCTTCTGCAACCACAGCTGGGAAATCTGGGTTATTATAGAGGGACATTTTCACAAGACAAGGGTTCCTGGAACATATCATTTCAGACAATGGGGTTCAATTTTTGAACGCGGATATGGAGACATTTTTACACGAGTCAGGTGATAAACATATTAAGAGTTCTCTCTATCATCCCCAAACTAATGGGTTGATAGAGAGAATGAACAGAGTGAACATGGATTGCATAAAAGGTGAAAAGTGTAAATGTTACATCTTTGAAGAAGCCATAAAATAAATTTTGTAGTTTTACAATTCCACCCCACATTCTGTAACCCAGGTGTCTCCATTCATTTTACTTAGGGGACGACAGCCAACATCTGTGCTTTATCTGGCATGGTTATCTAGAGTGACAAGGTTGAAAAGGGTGATGATCATGTGATCATTATTCATAGAGTAGAAGAGAGTCAAAGTAAATGAGAAGAAATGTTTGATGCCAAAAAGTGTGCCAGAGGCTAAGCAGTTCAGGTGGGAGGGATTTTTTCAAGTGAGAAACCCCAGTTTTAAAAATAAAAGAGATGCTGGTTATGGTGAACATGTAAATGGGAAAACGTGTGTGATAATGCCATAAGAGTGGAGGACATTGGTGGAATATTGGAAACATTATTTAGGGACTTCCACTGCATACCTACAGGCCCAGGTTTAGAGGGATTTGATTTTTCTCCAGAGGCATCTGTGAGTCAAGGATATGAAATTATATGGAATTCATCCTGGTAATAATTTGTACCTTTGAACAAAACATTATTGGCTGCTTTATTTTAATATGAGCCTTTAAATGGATGAAAAGGCTCATTAGCTTTATATATATAGATATTGTAGTTATTTTTCTCTTTTATGTTTCCTTCTTTTTTTTAAAAAAAGAGCTGTTATGTTGTACTTCATGTATGTAGAACATAATGTATATACCATGCTGCACCATGTTGTTCCCTAGATGTAGCTCTTATGAGGAACATTGCACTGGTGACACTTTGGAGTGTCTCCTGAGAGACCACACCAGCGGTGTTTTAGTTGATGTACAGCTACAATAATTAATAGCTCTGCTACTCACCAGCATTCCTGGCACTTACATCACTAACTAGTTACATTCTACCTCAGAATGAGCAATGAATTCCCAAGTCGAACAAATGTCGCTGATTTTGAGATAACTCTCATATATTAAGGAATATTTATTAAGTTAGAATTATATTTTTATAATGTGTTTGTGACAAGTATTGACAACCAAAGTCATAAATGGGCTTCACTGAGATCTGTTAAGAAAAGTGTGTCCTGCAATTATCATAATGGTAAGTGTGCAATAATCTGCAGACAATTATAGCTAATGTGAGACAAATTTGATTGGGAGATTTGTGGTTGTTGGCAGTTTCTGTAAATTCATTATGTTTGCTTAGGTGACAGGCTAATAAGAATTGGGATCTTTATGAATTGCAAGATATCCTGTTTATTGTCAATTTTGGTCTAAATCCTGGGCCCACTCATCACGTTCATGTGTGTGTGCATTATCATTGAATAATTATATATAAAAAAATTAAAAAAACAGCAGGTTCTCATTGCTAGGAACATATGGCGGGGATACCCGTCACCCCTTCCCAACACAATCCCCAAGAATGGGAAGACGGAAACGGTTCTTGAACTTTTGGAAGGCGGGAGGGAGTTACCCTCCCGGCCGTATTTATTAAAAATATGAAACAAAATTAAAACATTAAAATAACAGTTTCATATCATGTACAATTTCATTTATACATTACGAGGTTTATTGGCTAAACTTAACATATCTCTAATACAAAGGTTCTCCTAGCCGATTCTAAAAACATCCTGTAAATGCATTTCTCAAAATTCAAATTGTACATCCTAACGTTACGGGCCAACGGCAAGGTCGTAACCGGTGTCAGATCCCTAATACCAGAACTCCCCCCCTTCCTTGTGAGGGGCGGGCGCACAGAGGACTGTACCTCTGTGCCAACTTCCAATTTCCCTTGTCTTAGCGGGGGCCCCATATTTACTCGACGCCATCTTGGTGGTCGTCCGAGGACTCGTGTGAGGTGTCTAGAAGGTAGCGTAGACCCCCCTCCCACCCCACACTGCTTACCACATCCGCCGTCGCGGATGTCCTGGTCCTGGGAAATTCCCAGGAGGGGCCCGTAGCCCCTCCTCCCCAGGGAGGGGCCTATGACCGCCTTCCCTTTTGGCGGCCCCATCCTTAGAGGGTACCGCCTCCCCGTGTGAGGGGCCAATGGCCGCCTCCCCCGGGCGCTCCCATCCATAATGGGTGGCGCCCACCTCTAGGGATCTTCCAATTACTGCTCACCGATCATGACCTTACCGCCCGACCAAAAAATAAATACGACATTTTTTAACCTAATGAGGACGGAATAAACAGTTATACTGGGCATTTCAAGTATAAACTTCTAACTATGCAATAACACTTCATTCAACTCAGCTGCGATACTTCGCCTAAGTACATGCTAAAGGAGCAACCATTTTATTGTCACCTCAAACACTCCCAACTTTATTAGAAACAACCTGAAAAAGAGATAATATCCTCGTTAATCGACTTTATTGCAATACAAATCGCTGCCATCAGGGGTTGGTGGGTGGGTCAAAATTGGCTCCTTGTTCCGTCTCGGGCTCACGTGCAACGAGGAGGTGCAGCTTCCAAGCACAGAACAAGAGGATGCTTCCTTGGATTGTTGCTCCTTTTATTCTTCCTCGGGGAGGGCGTGGACCTTCCTCCAACCGCCCGCGGGGCGTGTCCAATGGTGTAGGTGTCTAGGACAACCCCTCTTGGGCGGGAAAAAGGTGCGCCCCGGCTACGCCACTTTGGGCATACCAGCCGAGACACGCCTCCCGCCCAAAATGGTTTCCCGGGGGGATCGGGGCACCCAACCATACGTTCGGGGGGACCGAGTGGTCGCCCCTTTCCATATGGCCGGGATACCCGTCACCCCCTCCCAACACAATCCCCAAGAATGGGAAGACGGAAACGGTTCTTGAACTTTTGGAAGGCGGGAGGGAGTTACCCTCCCGGCCGTATTTATTAAAAATATGAAACAAAATTAAAACATTAAAATAACAGTTTCATATCATGTACAATTTCATTTATACATTACGATGTTTATTGGCTAACCTTAACATATCTCTAATACAAAGGTTCTCCTAGCCGATTCTAAAAACATCCTGTAAATGCATTTCTCAAAATTCAAATTGTACATCCTAACGTTACGGGCCAACGGCAAGGTCGTAACCGGTGTCAGATCCCTAATACCAGAACTCCCCCCCTTACTTGTGAGGGGCGGGCGCACAGAGGACTGTACCTCTGTGCCAACTTCCAATTTCCCTTGTCTTAGCGGGGGCCCCATATTTACTCGACGCCATCTTGGTGGTCGTCCGAGGACTCGTGTGAGGTGTCTAGAAGGTAGCGTAGACCCCCCTCCCACCCCACACTGCTTACCACATCCGCCGTCGCGGATGTCCTGGCCCCGGGAAATTCCCAGGAGGGGCCCATAGCCCCTCCTCCCCAGGGAGGGGCCTATGACCGCCTTCCCTTTCGGCGGCCCCATCCTTAGAGGGTACCGCCTCCCCGTGTGAGGGGCCAATGGCCGCCTCCCCCCGGGCACTCCCATCCATAATGGGTGGCGCCCACCTCTAGGGATCTTCCAATTACTGCTCACCGATCATGACCTTACTGCCACAGGCCGGATAGTTGACCGGCTATCCGGACCCCCCACAAAACTCCTACTAAAGGTCATGGCTACACAAACTCTTTAACCAAGCTATGAAGTCTCCTATGAGTAAGTCATTCCCCACCCGGGACAAATGGACCCCATCCTCCAGATACATATGGTCCCCCCGGATACATCCATGTGGAATACAATGCAATTTTTCTGTACGAAACAACCTACCCAGTTTGTTATTAACCTTCTTTACCGACTGATTCAAAGCTGTCACAGACAGGGCCCCCCGCCACACCTTCCGAGGAATCATGTGTGACCATGCAATCGTGCACCCCAGAACCCTTCTCGCCAACCAACTTAATGTGGATAAAATTAACTCGAGAAGTATTCGTCGCCCAATGGTCACCAAATCATTGCCCCCAAGATGCACTATGATTACAGATGGCGGTGAGCTCGTCCGCCCTAACAGTCCCTCCATAAAACTTTGAAACTGGTCAATACAGAGCCCGCCCCTTCCGTGGAAGGTCACCCTGTACCCGTATTCCCCAGCCACGTGAATCAAGTCACCTGCTTTGAATACGTCTGCGGCGCGCCTCACGTATGAGTGGCCAACGACCCACACCACTCTTCCCTCAGCCGGTGATCTTTGACCGCTGGTCCCCAGGTGTCGGGTCAACTGCACAGTCCGCCCCGCAAAGCCTGCTCGCGAAACTGTAAACCAAACAGAAAACAAGAAGCGTGAGTGCATGACATTAGCTTCACAACATGTGCAACCGCACATACCTTTTATAACAATTCGAGGACCAACGCCCCAACTGTTTCACCTTTTCAACACTCAGACCCCTGGCTGTAGCCTCTGTAGCAGCCCCTATCCGAAAGGAATGGGTCCCAAAATCGCTCGGGTTCAAGCCCGCTGCCGCGATTGCCATTGTTAACACCCGCTGAAACTGAAACCTAGTCAGTGGGGTGGCGTCGGTGTGCCTCAGCAAGCTTCCTCCCCATGATGCCGCCCTCTGCGCTAAATACTCCTCCACGCATTTTACCGGGCACATGGGAGACCACGGAATCCGCTGGACTACCACACTGTCCCCGATCGCTCCCTGATCGGTCTTGGACCTGGCTATTGAGACTACCATCGTCTCCTCCTTAATTTGAATGTGTTCTCGACACAGACCTCCCCTCGTATCCTGCTTATTCCTCGCTACCAGTTCGCTTACCCGCATAGCCCCATGGAATGCTAATGCAAAAGCGTCCCGGAACAGCACCGTCTCTGATTGAGATGAACATGTTGCAGGGAGTACGGACATTAACAGGGACAACCTTGCTAGACCTATCGGGTGCCTCTCATCCACTCTACGACCCTCAAGGCGTTGCCACCCACGCAGTGCCTTCTTTACGAGGAAGGACGATGTGGGGTCTTGGATGCCATGAGCCCGCGCCATGAAGGAAATGGCGGCCCGGTGCCTATTGGCTGTAGCCACTGATCTGCCTGTCTGAAGTAATGATACCAGAAATTTCAGGACATACTCCTCCTGCCCCCAATGCTCCCCCTAGCTGAACCCAAAAATGACAAATAGGAACGGAACGCTCCTTCATATGCCTTCCTTGTCCTGGGTGCTAGACTCTCTCCCACGAGGTTTTGTAATCCGGGGCACCGAGAGACCAGAGAGCTTCGGGAAATGGTGCCGCCACCAAGTCCGCTGAGGGCAGAAAACCCCGGAAGGCCTGCATATGGGTACGAGAGAGTGCATCAGCTGCCTCGTTCAGTACCCCCGGCACGTGTCTTGCCCTAAAGTGGACATTCAGTCTCATACATAGCAGGACAATTTCTTTCAGCAATCTCAAAATCCATTTGCAGCGTGCTGCCTGATTATTGATACATTCAACAACGGTCATATTATCAGACCAGAACACCACAGAGCGATCACGAAACCCCTCTGGCCATGTTTTCAAGGCCACCAGAATGGGGAACAGCTCAAGAAACCCAATGTTACCTGTGATCCCACCATCGTGCCACCACGCCGGCCATGTCCGTGCCGACCATTGATTACCAAATATGGCGCCAAAACCCACACTCCCTGCCGAGTCGGTCCACAACCCCAGCTCCTCATAGGAAGCTGGCGGTTTGTTCCACACGACGCGACCGTTGAAATCCGCCAGAAATGCCAGCCATATGCGCATATCCTGGCGAACCTCTGCTGACAGTCTTGTGCGGTGGTGCCCCTCCTTGAGGCCAACCATGGCTTGTGCGATAGAGCGGGAAAAGGGGCGAGCCATCGGTATCACTCTAAGTTAAGCTGACCCACAGCTTGTTGCAACTGATGGAGAGTTACTTTTCTCTCGCCGAGGCACATCTCAAGCGAGGCCTTAAATTTCATTACCTTCTCCTTGGGCAGACGGAAGCACCCCTCTACAGAATCGAGCTCAATCCCCAGAAACTCGAGTGAAGTAGATGGTCCCACTGTCTTGCCTGGTGCCAGTGGCACACCAAATCGTTTCATGAGATTACAGAAATTCCTCAAAGCCTGTGCACATTCCGTGTCACCGGCTGCCCCCAGAAACAGAAAATCATCAAGGTAATGCATAACCTGCGTAAAGCCCGTGGCTCTGGTGAACGCCCATTGCAAAAAAGTACTGAACTTCTCAAAATACGCACAAGAGATGGAGCAACCCATCGGCATACATTTATCCATTTAGTAGCGTCCTTGAAACACAAAACCTAAGAGACGCTGATCCTGTTTGTGTACCGGGAGCAACCGGAACGCTGACTCGATATCTGATTTAGCCATCAGCGCTCCGGGCCCCTGGCGATTCAACATGGCGACGGCCTCATCAAAGGATGCATACCGCACCGAACAAACTCCCAGGTCAATCGCATCGTTCACCGAAAGACCCCTAGGAGCGGACAAATTATGGATCAACCTAAACTCACCTGGGTCCTTCTTGGGGACAACTCCCAGCGGTGAACAAACAAAGTTAACAACTGGCGGGTTTACATATGGTCCCACAACCCGACCTCGGGCCACCTCCTTTGCAATCTTTGCCTGTACCACCGCCGCATTTTGTTGAACCGATAGTTGGTTTTTACACTGTGCTTCCCCCCGAAAGTCCCCCGCCGGGATGTGGAAACCATATGAAAAACCGTCTCGTAACACCCCGGCGGAGACATGATCAGGGTATTCGTTCAGCCAAGGGATCATTGCCATGATGTCAACGGGAGTAGGTAACGGTGCCCCTCGGTCGATATTAGACCTGTTTGGCCCCTCCTCTACCTCCTGTATCACCATTCTTGGCTCTGCATGAACTCTCGGGGTGTGAAGACTGTCCGCACCCTGCACACTCATGCCTGAACTTGCATGTCCCTTGTGGCCTAGTGCACTTGCCTCTGTTAAAGCTCCAACAGACCCCTTTTCTCCCCGAGTTCCCATTACTCTTTGTGTGTTGATCATTGCTGGTGCCCGCCCGAAAGGGCGCCGCCGAATAATGGTGGGAAGGCTCCGCCCCATTCCCGCCAAAAGAAGACGACTTCGTCGTGTTCGGCATAACCTGTTTCTGCAGGAAATGGAGTCGAAACAATCCCACGTCAGGGATGAGTCGTGCTCCTTGGCCTTACGAAATTTGTTATCATAACCCATCCATTGATTGCCTTCATACGATTCATAAAATTCCATAATACGTGTCTGGTAACAAGCTAATTCCGGCAATACTTCAGGCCTACGTTCCCCCATGATTGCAGTGAACATTCCAAACGCCCTGGCCCAATTAGCGATCGTTTCATCTACTCTGAAACCCGCCATTTTTGCACGCCATACACTCGGATGCAACAACTCCTTCTGATGTTTAACGTGCTCTATCTCATAGTGATCGGTCAACAGAGAAAACATGTTCACATATTTATCTGCCCAAATCATTTCTTTCACATCCATCGGGATATGTTGGACCACCTTTTCCCTCCTTGAGGGTAACGATCCCTCCCCCGCCATTGGCAACGGCTGCTTACCCGAACCAGTAGCTGGGTCTGTTGTCGATGCTGTTCCAACGCTCGACGCCGGTTGTTCCGAGGGAACCTGCGGGGAAACAAGAGGACAAGGTGCCTTCGCAGCATCTCTCGATTGCCGCAACTGCTTCATTATTAACCTGGCCTCCTCGGCCGTGTCTCCCGGTGCCTCAGCACCCTCGTTGTTCCTGCCTAACTACGCCGCCAACTGGGCGGCCAGCTCGGGAGGCATATCCCCCTCGTTAACAGGTCTAACTACCACAGGGATCGGCTGTCCCGCGTTCGGGATCGGAACTGGGGCCTCTACCGGACTGACCGGGCTCGCCGGAGGTGACTCGGGGACCGGGGCCTCCCCTCCTGCCGCCCTATTCCTGGCCCTTTTACCTCTCCCGGCAGGGACTACTCCCGGCAATGCTGGTCCGATGACTTTCTTCGGTCTACCCGTACCATTCATTGCCGCCATCTGCTTCTTCATGTTCGCCATGTCCTTCACCAGCATGCGAAGCATTTGTTCGGTCCCAACCTTCTTTCCGACTTTCTTGCCAGGCATCGTCACGGATATTCGACTCGAGGTCCTGGATCCAAAGCTTCGGAATCACTGAAAAGAGATACACAAAAATTACAAGTTCTCAAAATTGGCTCCTTGTTCCGTCTCGGGCTCACGTGCAACGAGGAGGTGCAGCTTCCAAGCACAGAACAAGAGGATGCTTCCTTGGATTGTTGCTCCTTTTATTCTTCCTCGGGGAGGGCGTGGACCTTCCTCCAACCGCCCGCGGGGCGTGTCCAACGGTGTAGGTGTCTAGGACAACCCCTCTTGGGCGGGAAAAAGGCGCGCCCCGGCTACGCCACTTCGGGCATACCAGCCGAGACACGCCTCCCGCTCAAAATGGTTTCCCGGGGGGATCGGGGCACCCAACCATACGTTCGGGGGGACCGAGTGGTCGCCCCTTTCCATATACATTACAGTGTTACTAGAATATAAGCACCCAATGTAATATTCCTTGATGTCAAACTATGATGTGCAAATTTCACAATGGCTAGTTTCCACAAAAGGATACAATTTATAGTGCAATTTTTGAGCAAATAGGTAAATTGTTTATTTGCGAAGTATTGAAAATGAACGTCCTTAATAATTATTAATTATATCACTATTTGCTGTCCCCTGTGATTGGTTGAGGAAGCAGTGATGGTAGCCTAGAAGGAACAGACACCTCCATACCTGCATATGCTTTCTTAAAACAATACTTTTTATGGCAGTCCATTCGTATTAAACTGCTCCTTGTCTCCTGAGCTTACCTGACAAGACCCACACATGGAAATCTGTCTACTTGGCAAGCCAGATACCTGACACATGTGGCTTCTGGTGTCTGACAGATAGATCAAGAGACTACAACTGTGGTCACATTTCATTGTTAATTTGAAATGGTCTCTTTCATGCTTTTAATTGTGATTTGGAGGGAGTCACAAAAGGCATTTTGCAAGCTGGAATGGCTTTACTAACTCATAACATTCTGTCAATACATTGCATCCTAGACATTAGCTAATTCTGTCCACACACTATGCACTAATCTACAAGCTGCCCGTGTTCGATGAATGTATTTAATATAGGGAATATACATTTGTTTTACTGCACATGTTTAATTAAAAAATGAACAAACTCAAAGGACCAACCTATATTTTACATGGCTCAATGCATAAACAAAGAACATATGTTTGAATCCAGTAATAATTCACACTTTCAGTATTGTGATTGCATGTTTACTTCCCCAAACTCCATTTATGGACTGCCAGCAGGATTCAAAGATATTATGTGAATCAAGTGGAGTACAATGCCACGTACCTGAAGAGAAGGTTTTGCACAAAAGAGGAAATATCCGTGTACTCGTATCATCGAGGAAGGCAGATTCCTTCCCAAGGTATCTCTCCATTACCAATGATGGCTCAAAATATTGCTCGTGGAAATCTTTCAGATCAGAAAAGGAAGCCATTTTGTTTGTTCCGTGTACTCAAACTTGACTTCTTCGATGTGAGAAGATGCAAACCTTTTTATCAGCAAAATGTCCTAAAATGCAAATTAAGGGCAGAGAGAACTAAGTATGCATAAAATGCAAACCTCATTAAACATTAATTTCTTTTAATCTCTGCCAATCTGGGTCGGTTAACATTTTCCCACTGAATTAAGTAGTTCTTTGGTATTCTTCTTGTTGCTAATATCTACGCTTTGAAGCCTGGTACATGTAATGCTGCTAATAGAAAGTTTTGCACCATTACAGGAATAACAACCAAAGTAAAACATCCATTATATTTCATTGTTCAGAATGTATAATATATAATGAATATGGTTTTAGTTGCAAAATGTGGCGGTTTGCATTAGCTGGGTTACTTGCTGATACAGTAGGAATCACTGCAATCCTTCTAAAGAGACTACTGACAATACAAAGCTCAGTGGCAAGACTCATCCTTGGCCTCTCAAGTCAGACTAACATAAACCTAAACCTCAAGAAGCTACTCTGGCTCATGATCCAGAAGAAATACCAGTTCAAGATGTTGACCCTCGCACACCAAGTGCACAATGAATGTATTACGTAGACATTTTTCAAGCACTGCTGAAAATTCATTGGTGGGATCATGAGGTAAAGGAAGATACGTTGATGTATCTTGCTACATCATCGCAATCTTAGCTTCATAGCTAATTGCGTCCATCACCACAAGTGCGCCACCCTTGTCAGCCTTAGTGAAATGCAATGAAGTGTCAGATTGCAACGATTTAAATGCAGGTCTATCACTACGGGTAAGATTGGAGGAAACGTTATGAACTATGGGTAACTTAGCTAGATCTTGTCTACATAGCGACGCAAACAAGTCGATGGTTTTGTGCGAGGTCGGAGGAATAAATGTACTTCTGGGTTTACATTCAAGATATTCTTCAGTGCGATCTCCCCCCTTTCTTCACTTCTTCTTCTTTTTCATTTGGTTGACAGTTACACCAGATAGAGGGTCCTTCCCTCTGAAATTGTTGAGTTCTTCATCTTCATGCATATATATATTTGAATACTGTTTTTCAATTGTAGACAGATTCCCATGATGAAGGGCTATCTTGTAATGCCCGAAATGCATTGGGATTTTTAAAGATTTGGTATGCTGACTTGAAGCATTGTTCATCTTATTTTTACGGAATTCTTCATGAAGACAGTGAATAAAATTCACCTGGACAAAGTCGTCATTGTGATCATTTTTTAACTTCCTGCTCTCCGAGAAATGTTTTGATTACGTGCTATACTTGTGTGAATTATGTATTGACCTGATTACGTTATTTCAAGTTTTCATTTAACTATTGTTGAAGCACAATTTTGCGACACTTAGCGTAGTGCAGTGGGTTTTCCCAGATAGATTTCTGGGTGTTGTTTGTGACTTTTAAAAAGTAGTCATTTTCTTGCTTGACCATGCTGTGTCCCTCTGACTTTTGTGTATTTACATTCTGGGTTTGCAGTGACAGGAGTTGGGGATGTGAATTCACACTAGACAGACACAAGGGGAGGGGGTTGAGGTTCGTCTGGTTGGTGAACTTAGCTCTGTTCATGGAGTTTGCAGAGTTTTCTGTACATCACACTCCGCAGAGTTCACGGAGTGCAAAAAACTCCGCTACTCGATGTGCAGCTGAGTTATTTCCCCACTCACGATAGTGAACGGTAAGTTCATTATCGTCAACGGGAAGTTTGCTAGCGCGAGGCCTGGTTGAGGTATCCCCTGCTTTCCTGGGTGACTCGCAGCCAGGCTGAATAGACCTAGCTGCATTTAGAGTAGTGGGAGGAGTTGTTGCTTCTCCCTAAATGGACTGTGGTTGCCTTCCACAAAGTTGTCTTCAAATCCTGTAGTGAACCTGGCCTGAGCCAGGCAAAAATGGTCGATGTGTGCCAGATGAACTTTGTTTGTACCAACTTCAAATGGAAATGTGGTATAGATATTGGGGCATTGACACCAAATCCTTAGATTACTGTTGGACTAGGAATCCTTCCAGAGCTGGAAGAGCTGTGGTTTTGTTGGCACTGTGACCGTAGAAGGTCTCTAAGGGTTGAAGTACCTATTGTGCCACTCTCAGAGACACTGTATCTCAACACCCACACACTGCCATTGCATGCTGCATGTTTCAATACAGAGAAAAGTAAAGAGATGACCTGGTACACATCCCTGGGTGCCAGGCCTGCAATGTACTGCCTATGGTCGACGTAAGTCTTCTATCTAGCACAGTGCAATAGACCACAGGTGAGGGTACAGTTGCATGAGCCCTGTATCCCTACAGTGTCCAAGTCCATTCTTAAACATTGTAAGTGCATTGAAGCCATAAAGAGTACATGGTGCAGGAGTTGGTCATTACAAACTCTAAAGTTCTATGACAGCTTCACAGAAACCTTGGATGTTTGATAGCAAACTTCTCAGCACATTAAACCCACACTGATATCAGTGTGGGATGTATTGTAAAATTATCACAGAGGCATCTAGAGATGCTCCCCTGAAAAAACTGCCAGCCCAGGTCTGGTTCCTGGATGGTTACCCACCATTTGTCACAACCAGACAGGTTTCTGGGTAGAGAGTCTCTGCTCTCTGGGTCCAGAAACAAAGCCCATTATGCACACTTTCATATTTACGCTGTCCGTGTTACAAGTCAGCTACTGGCTTCCTAATGGACATGGTCCAGGATCTTCTCTGCATCTTTCACAAATTGAAAAATATCATTTTGTTTTCTTGTGTGCTGTATATTGCCATGCTACGGAGATGCTGTCTACCAACCGTATACTGGGCTAGTACAGATTCTCTTATGCAGCTGAGACAACAGTGTTCATGGGAGTAAGAGTACCAGATTCCGTTGATGCACTGCATTCTCCCTGTATCTCATGTGTGAGGTTGCTATTTTCAAATAAAATGTATCATTTTTTGCTATTGCACAGTCGGAATGTTGCATCATGTAGCCTCATTTAAACGGGCATGTGTTCAGTGTTGAGAATCATGTGTAATTATTTGCAATTGAACAATTATGGCCCTGAAAGGGAAGATTTTAGATTGATGTTACTCAGTGTTGCATTAGGATAACGTTTGATTTGCTAGTAGTTTAAGATGCTAGCTTCAGGAATGGAAGAGTGATACGTCATATAAAGGTGTTTGCCTTTAATTGGATGTATGCATTGGATGTGATGAGGCTGATACTGGTCCGATGGTGTTTGATAACGGTAGCAACAGTGGACTGCACTGGGCTGCAGATTTGCTCCTCCGTACATGAACTACCTTATGAGTTGATTTGAGAGACAATTAATCTGGCACACAAGTGGTTTTAAAAGGAATGATGAGTGCTCAAATGACAATCATTAAAGTGTTTAAAGTATTGCCTCTTTTGAAATGGTTAGAACCTACTTTTTGCCTGTTGTCAGATGTGATTTCAAACTGTAATTGCACTGCTATCCTTAAAATTGTTCCATGATTGGCTCAACTTCTGTTTCCCTATTATGTAAAAGTTTTTGAGACGAGTCTGGGTTGCTGTCTGAGACACATATTTGCCACAGAGATCGAAATGTACTTAAGGAATTAGGATATAATATTGTTTTAAGTTCTAATCTAAATGTGTCAATTAGGGGAGTTGTTATCTTACAGAGTAAACTATTTAATGCTGAGACAATTAAAAGTCTGATAGACAAAAACGGGAGATGGACTATTGCCCAATTAATAATAGAAAGTAGGAAATATACATTTTGTGTGGTATATGGTTCAAATGTAGACAATCCTTCTATTATGGATAAAATACATATTGAACTTCTTGGATGGGAGGCGGAGCACCTTATATTTGGTGATTTTAATTGTATTATGGCTTATAATATTGATACTACTAGACGGGGGGCATTTAGGAGGATGCGTAAAACTAGGGCAGCTATTTTAGAAATTGGGCGCATCCATAATATCAAAGACGCCTGGAGGGCACTAAACCCTGCTGTTGCTGGCTATACGTATTAATGTGCAGCGCATAAATTGTTCTCCCACATTATTATAGCATGAAAGTCTGATGATATTCTGGAGATAAGCATTATAGAGATATGCCAGCGGGTTACATCTGATCATAAACCTATCATCCTCTCTTTTAAAATACAAACAAAGAAACTTAACCCCCGGCGCTTCACGTTCCGACGACATCTATTGCTTAATACCGATTTCATATCAAAACTTAATGCCCACATAACAGATTTCTTGGTAATTAATACTGGTTCAGCTTCACATAATATGGTTTGGGATTGCTGTAAAGCTATCATTAGGGGTTTTACTCAACACTACATATTTAGGCAGAATTTGCAAAACAAAAAGGATACTGATAACACTTGAGCAAAAATATTATCTGTGGAAAATCAACTGGCAACAGCATTGTTACATGGTTCCAATTTAGAAGAAGTAACCTTTACTCTAAGTGGCCTTAAATCGGATTTAAAACAGCATGCAAAACTGAATAAATATCGCCTCCCCCAATATGAAGCTGGGGAAACAGTGGGGAAAATATTTGGCCTACAAGGTAGCAGAGAGTAAGGCTTAAACAATAATTCAGGCCATTAAAGGCCCAAACAATGAAACATATAATAACTCCTCTAAAATATTAGAAGAGTTTGCTTGATAATATAAGGAGCTATACACCCCTGAAAACCAGCCGGGTCTTGATAACATTTTTAAATATCTACAGAATAACAAAGTGAACCATATTGACATTGATCAAGAAAACACATTAAACAGGGAAGTTACTCAAGAAGAAATTAGAGCTGCAGCTGCCGCTCTACCTTCTGGTGAATCGCCAGGGGAGGACTCAATCCCGGTTGAGCTTTACAAACTATGTACTGAAGAATTAGTCCCTACACTCAGTCAAGTTGTCGGATATATTGGACAAGAGGGGAAAGCCCCGGAGCAATGGAATATTACGCAAATTATCTTATCGACCAATTTCTTTAATAAATACAGATGCAAAGATATGTGCTCCAATAATCTCTACCATGGTCTCTCCACAACAATATGGTTTTGTACCGGGCAGGGATACTACGACCCATATTAATATGGCGGTTACGGCTTTTGATGTTGCCAGAGTAAATTCCACCCCACTCTGAATGATACTACTTGATGCAGAGAAAGCATTTGACCGAGTGGGGTGAAAATATCTCTGGGCTGTGTTGGACAGATTCGGTATTAAAGGCTCATTTTTAAAAATTATAAAAGCTCTATATGATAAGTCAAGGGCAAAAATCTGCTATGCAGGTATGTATTTAGACACATTCCTTATTTTGCGTGGCACCAGTCAAGGGTGTCCACTGTCATCGGCTAAGATTTGATTTATCCATTGAACCATTTTTAGTTGCCATACAAAACAACTTGCGTATAAAACCATTCTCATATGGTCTAAATATTCTTAAAATTACGGTAAACGCGGACGATATTGCGATTTACTCGACAAATATCAAAGAAGCAATATTCGGCATTATTACAGAGGCGAGGTTCTTTGGCTTAGTCTCTGGATACAAATTAAACACTAATAAGACGCAAATTATTCTGAAATTCAAACCAAAGGATCAAATCCAGGAAGTTTGTAAAATGACTACTTATCTTCGTATAAAAATCTCTGCTTGTCCAGAAGAGATACCTACATTGAATTATGAATTACTGTTAAAAGATACAGCTATTGCTCTAAAACAATTGCACTCCACTGAGTTTAATTGGCAAGATTAACTTAATTAAAATGAAGATCCTCCCCAAATGTATCTATCTATTTTGATCAATTCCACTCCGCATTAATAATCTTTTTTTTAAATGCCTAGATGGCATATTAAGTAGCTTTATTTGGGGCGGTAAAGAAGAACTCCGCGCAATTGATTTACTTAAATTATCCTATGATAAAGGGGGTCTTGACTTCCCTGATTTCAAAGCATATTTCTGGTTCACCTTTATAGGTCGTATTCGTAATCTAATACTCCCCTTTAAAGATACATTTTCCTACTATGAATGTATGCTAGGAACTGAATCCAAAATGTTTTTATATTGTACATTTGATCTGAATTACTTTAAGTGGGTCAAATTTAAGACTGCAAGAGATATCGTTTTTTTATGGAGATCTATTGTTAGTAAATTCCAAATGCTGTTATCCCATCCCAGGCTCCATCTGTGGGACAATCCAGCTCTACCAGGAATTTTTCTCGATGGTGGGGGGAGATCATGGGCACAAGTGGGTATTAAAAAATCTTGGGGATTTATACAATAATAGCGGGTTTTTAACATTTGAGAGACTTAGAATTCTTTATAAAGTTACGGAGAGTATGCCCTTAAAATACTATCAAATTAGAGACTATTTGATTTCCTGTCTTAATATAAATATATTATCGGGTTCGTGCATTTGGGTCTGTATCCATGTAGCTAAGAATAAATTGCTGATCAGTTCCGCATATAGAAGTTTTAAATTTCAGACAGATGGTGACTGTCGGAAACTAGCTTTATGCTGGAGCCAGAAATCGGAGATTAATATCACTTTTGTGGATAATTCTTCCGCATTAGATACTGTTCGTAAAGCAGTTCACTCATCTAGTTTAAGATTGCAGTCATATAAGACAATCTGCTTACTTTATTATACCCCTGCCCGTATCTCGAAATGGGCATCAAATAATTTAAGTAATGACATGACTAGATGCCCTAAATGTGATCTATTTGCTGCCGATCTCCTCCATAAGTTTTTTTCTTGCCCATTATTATTAACATTTTGGAAAGGTCTGGAAGGACTGTGTCACATAAATTGAACAGATCAATATCATTCACTGCCGTAGATATATTACTGGGCCCACAAATCTGTGACCCTAGCTTAAGAAAGCTTATTAGTATTATACTGGCTTGTGCTAGGCTTGCAGTGGCCTGAGTTTGGATCACACAGGATCCACCTTCAACGGCAGAATGGTGGGAAATTGTAACAGATACATATAAAATGGAATGCGCATTAGCTAAATCTAGGGGCTTAAGAGCATTACACAAATTGGAAAAAGTATGGGGGGAATGTGTCTAGGAATATGCTAAGATAACTGTTTATTTGCTAAATTCAAGTTATACTTTTCTCATCTGATAATATGCCCTTTGCTCTCTTTCTTCTTTCTTTTTTTATGTGTGTATAAGATTATTTACATCATATTCATTGTATCAACGTGTCTTAACTTGTGGTGCTTGCCACAAAATACTATTTTCTTATTTCTTTTTTTAAACGATAAGCTTTTTTCTTATTTACTGTAACTTTGCCTTCATGTCATTAATAAAAATATGAAAAAAAAGAGACGCTTCCTACTGATTTCATTGGGGAACTTTTGACAATTTCATTAACACATAATTATTTTGAGTTTATTGACAATATTATTTACAGACAAAGGGGACATCTATGGGGGCTTCTTATGCCCCCAATTTTGCTTGTAGATAATTTTGAAAAGATTTTCATGTATGATTATAATAACAGTCCTTATTTTGCTAGCGTACATCATTAGCGATGCTACATTGATGACATTTTTTTCATTTGGACTGGTACACGCTTTGACTTGACTGTTTTTTTCAGTTGGCTGAATTCTTGCTCTTCTGATTTGAAGTTCACCTCTCATGCAAGTAATACTCAGGTCGGATTTTTGGGTCTGACAAATTATTTACCAAACCCACTGCCCAAAACACACTGCTAGAATATTCCAGCATCCATTTAAAGAGGTTTGAGAGAGGGTCTGCCTTTTGGGCAGTTTCTGCATATTCGCAGAAACTGGTTTTTTTAGGGATGACTACTTTAGAGAGGCAGAAATGCTGGCAGATTAATTCAGGAAGTTGTTTAAAGGATCACATGCGTTACTACTTTTGGCCCCCAAAGCAATCAAATTGCTGCCATTTTTAAGAAGCATCGGTCATTGGTTGTATCCACCGGAATCTCACAGGAACAGCCACTGTTTTCTTACAAAAGGGGCAAAAATCTAAGGGACCATTTGGTCCGAGCTGCAATGCCCAGAATTGAACCTCAAAATGTAACGACCATTTGGGGATTGAAAAACATGGTTGGACATTGTAGGTATGGAAGGTGCCTTATGTGAGACTCCAGCCTTAATACCTGACAATTTATCCATGGCAACATCTGTCATGATTTCCGCAATTACATTAAATGTAATACACAAAATATTGTCAATACCATTTGGTGCCGGTGCAATCTTATTTATGTTGGCCAGACAATACAGAAAATCAAGACACGTCTGGGCCAATATAATAGTCAAATTCGATGCAAGACTGAGAATGCTCCTTCTTACATGTGCTGGCAGAAAAATGAAGCTATAGAGACCCCCCTTAGAGGTGGTAGTATCTCCAATATTTTGAACAAAAGCGAATGCCAATGTAACCTTCATTACGATAGCATCTACAAGGACCTCAATGCAATGGAGGAATGTCACGGTGTAGTATTCAGTTGAAGAACTGATAAGGAACTGAGGGGTAACTATTTATGATCAGGGTTATCCATACACTTTTTGTTCTGCATGCAACTCATGAGTTGGCTAATTGGATATCTGTAGACTAGTCTCTCCCGTCCCTTACTCCACTCTTCTTTTGAAGTCTGCTCTTTATTGTAAATATGTTTTTTTTGCTTGTGCAATTTGTTCCACTAATTTCCCAATATGTGTATGTCAAATAATGTCATGGACCAATGTTACCATTCATCAAATGTTGGTCTGTAAGATCATTGACACACATATTTGCTAAAATACGTGGCTGAGGCTACTCTTATCCCTGATGATAAATGAAGACAACATTGATCTAAAAATGTCAATGTAAAAAAGAATTGCTGTTTATGAATATTTGTTGCCATATTTGTGTATTGTTTGAGTGCTATAAGACTGATGTAGTTGTTTTTTGTAATGATCCATTGCTATAACTGATAATGAATTTTAGATTATATTCTGGAGAAGCTAATAACCAGCTGTGGCCCGAGATACTGTCAATGTAAATGAATATTCAGTAGTTTAAGCCCCCCCTTTCCTCCCCTTTTTAATTTTTTCCAGTTTCTTTCAATTCCTACATGACTTATTTCTATTTTAATTCCTTACTATTCTTCTGGCACTTTCTATTATTGTATTATTATTTTTTGACAATTACTTTGGACTGACTAATTGGGGTGCACGCTGTAATAAGGACATTAATATTAATTTGTGATAATCCGTTTAGTTGGGTCACTATTTTTAATCCTTTTTTGTCCATACACTAAATATAAGTGCATTTAATTATTTTTCACATGCAGTGTTAGGAGATAATTAGTTTTGTTCTTGTGCTTCAAGACCTTTTTAACCCCTTTAGCGCGTCGAACATTCCGCCCCAGTGCGGACGTTCGATCGCGCTAACGGGATTCGGACGTCCAACGGTCGTGAGCAGCACCAGCGAGGTAGCGCGCGCGACGACCGTTGGACGTTCGAAGCACGGAAGGGGTTAAGATGGGGTTTGTTATTATGACACTTATTCAGTAGGGTCATTGTCAATTTGGAGAAGTGTGTTTCATCCCCTCATCATTTTCAGTTCATTCTAAGTTCAAGACAAACTGCTAATACATTTGGCTTTTTCGAGTCTAACGGCGTCCCGGTATTTATAACAATTTTTAACCATTTTTTAAGATTACTCGTGACTCAAGACATACATCTGGCACTTTGGGCTTTTTTGAGTTTAACGGTATCCCAATATTGATAAAAATTATTTACGTTTACTTATGTAGATTGAGAAAAAGTGTACTCAATTCCTTGTTTTATTTCAAGATGGCGGACAACTTTGGAATAATAACCGTGAGTTTTACTAGAGTCCATCTTTAGTTTCTTGCTTGTGGCTCTGTATGCCCAAGTTAGTCAGACAGTGGCTTCCAGAATTTAAACGCCGCGTAAGGGACAATTCATTGAGCAAAAGATCTCTTGTGAACTCTAGTTTTTGCTAAATGGTAGATGTAGGCTAATATAATGGATGGGCACAACAGGTTTAGATGATTTTTTTCTATTTGTTAGTTGGTTTCTTCCGTGCTTTTACACATTTTCAGGCTTTTGGTTTTTGTGCTTGCTGGGGACCAAATACCATTTTTCTTGCTGCATTAAAGTTTTTTATGCACCCCTATGTCAGAGGACTATCTCAGTTGTTTCCTTCTTATTTTGGATTAATTTTTCAGCCTTATTTGGGAGCAAAGCACACCAGAGAATTGTTATTTCCACCCCTGGCTAGTTCTGTTATGAGTTTGAGTTTGAGTTTAAAATTACCTGTAAAGCGCGCATTCACCAGCAGTTTCTTGGCGCTACAGCTAACAAGATCCGGGGTTAGAAGACAGGGGAAGCTGTTGGGGATTTAGTCAAAGGACTTGGTGAACAGGTGGGCCTTAAGGTGTTTACGAAATTGTGGGTACAGAGTGATGGCGCGGAGTTCAAGGGGAAGGGAGTTCCAGAGGATCGGGGCAAGGGTGGCAAATTTCGAGCCTCCCCACTTCTTTCTCCGGTAGCGAGGAATGGTGAGGAGGGACTGGGAGGATGAGCGTAGTTCCCTGGTGGGAACGTAGGGGGTGATCTCAGAAGAGATGAATGCAGGTGCCAAGCCCAGTCGAGTCAAGAAGGTGATGGAGGCGAGCTTGAATTGGACCCGACCTCGCACAGGGACCCAGTGTAAAGATTTCAAGAGGGGAGAGGAGTGGTGAAATTTCGGAAGATTGAAGACCAGGCGGGCCGCCTGGTTTTGTATCTGCTGCAGACGCCGTAGACTATATGCAGAAATACCTGCATATAGGGTGTTGCCGTAATCCAGGTGGGACACCACCATGGCCAAGATGATAAGTTTGAGGGCAGAGAAAGTAAAAAAACGGGACACCCTGCGAATAGTGCGCAGTGAAAGGAAAGAGGAAGATACCACAGAGCTAACCTGGGAGTGAAGGGTGAGTTGAGAATTGAGTTTTATGCCGAGGGTTTTGACAGAGGTAGTGGGTACAGGAGAGGGGCAAAGTGAAGGGGGCCAGAAAAGAGAAGACCAGGGGCTGGATGAACCACCCGTCAACACCAGCTCGGTCTTATCGGGGTTGAGTTTCAGGTGATTGTGGTTCATCCAGTCCCGGATGTGGAGCATGACAGATTGGAAGTTAAGAACAGAAGAGGGGGAAGAGGACAGGTTGAAGACAAGCTGGAGGTCGTCCGCATAATTAAATACGGCGACCTCCATTTGTTGAAGAGAAAAGATAAGAGGGGCGACATAAAGATTAAACAGGAGGGGGGAGAGGGAGGAGCCCTGGGGAACCCCGCACTGGACTTTCCGGACGTCCGCTGTAAATTCACCGAGGCGGACGGCCTGGGTGCGGTCACTCAGGAAGGAGGATAGCCAGACCAGAGCAGTCCCCCCGATCCCCGCCGCCTTGACTCGGGAAAGTAAGATGGTTTGATCCACCGTGTCAAAGGCGGCTGAGAGATCGAGGAGAAACGATCTGGGCCCCGCCGGATTCCGCCGTGATGCCGCCTCTGGGAGTCGGGGTCCCACAGGGCTCTATTTTGAGCCCGACCCTCTTTAATATCATTATGACCCCATTGGCGGCGCTGGTGGAGTCATTGGGCGCCCAGATCGTATCCTACGCGGATGACACCCAGCTCCTCTTCTCTTGTAAGAGAGGAGGTGACTTTGATGGGGAGAGTATTCGGGATTGCCTTGGGGCTGTTTTTCACTGGTTCCATCTGAACAGCCTCAAGTGCAATTCCGATAAGTCTGAGGTACTTTTCTTCGGGTGTGACACAGAGCCAGACTGGCAGGCCTGGTGGCCAATGAATATGTTCCCTCTGTCTTGTTCCTCTCAGGTTGCCAAGAATCTGGGGGTCAAGATGGATAATGGGCTAACCTTGAAATCTCAGATCTTGGGGGTGTCGGGCACTTGCTTCGGCATCCTTAGGATGCCTCGAAGGTTTCTGCCCCTGCTGTCCGAGGAACACAGGAGACTGACAGTCCAGGCTCTGATTGGGTCCAGGTTGGATTATTCCAACATTCTTTACCTGGGCCTTCCAGAGTACTTGCTGCAGCGGCTTCAAGTGGTGCAGAATGCCGCTGCAAGGGCAATTTATGGTCTGAATAGGCGTTCCAGTGCCTCGGGCCTGTTGAAATCTTTGCACTGGCTTCCCATCCGCAAGCGGATCGCCTTTAAGGCTCTCACTCTGGCCTATAAAGCTCTTCACAAGGGGGGAGCTAAGTATCTCCAAAAGAGACTGGTCTTTTATCAACCGACCAGGTCTCTGAGGTCAGAATCCCTGTACTTGGCAGTTGTTCCACGTGTAAAGAAAGCGCGCCTCGGAGGCCGCTCTTTTGGATTGTTGGCGCCACAGCTGTGGAACTCTCTGCCGCTTGCTCTGCGGGGAGCCACTAGTCTGCTGGCCTTTAGAAAAGCCCTTAAAACTTGGCTGTTCACTCAGTAGTCTGTTGGTTGTGAGTCTTTGTCTGGCACTCCGGTTTTTTTCTTTTATCTGGTGTTATGTTATTATGTCGCAGTTTTTCTTTCTCCAATAAAGCTCCGGGACACTCTTTTGGAGTAGCCGAGCGCTATATAAATAAATAAATAACATAACATAACATAACATAACATAACACGAGGGCCTGGTGCTGGTTGGTATCCATACCCTCCCTGAGGTTGTCCAGGACCGAGATGACAACGGACTCCATGGAGTGTGCGGGGCGGAAGCCGGCCTGGCGGGGAGCAAGAGCTCCGTGCATCTCCACAAAGGAGCTCAGAGCGCAGGTGACATGGCGCTCGAGCACCTTTGCCAGAAATGGCAAGAGGGAGATGGGGCGGAAATTGGCAGGGACAGAAGGGTCTGCCCCGGGTTTTTTGAGAATCGGCACAATAACCGCGGACTTCAAGGGGTCGGGTACTACACCTTGAGCCAGAGAGCTGTTGAGGAGATGAAGGGGGGGGTCTGGGCAGGTAACAAAGATATGGCGGAGAATGTGAGCAGGACAGGGGTCAAGTGGAGAGCCGGATTTGACCAAGGGTACTAAGGAAGTCAGAGCTTCCTTGGATATGGGGGGAAGGGTGGTGAGTTGTCCCTTGGGAAGGGGACATTGGGGGTCAACAAAGAAGGGAGAAGGGGGCGGGATGTTGGCTTTAATAGTAGCAATTTTGTGAATAAAGTAGTTATTGAGGGAGTGGCAGAGTTCTTCAGACGGGGCGGGCTTTAGGGTTGTTCTGTCCGAGAACGCCAGGTTATGAACAATCGTAAATATCTCCTTGGACTGGTTTTCTGCAGCAAGGATTTTGGAGGAGAAGTAGGTGGTTTTGGCCTCCAAGATGTCTTTTTTATACTGGGTAAGGATGTTGGTGTACTCCAGTCTTAGAGTGGGGCAATAGCTTCTCCTCCAAGCCCGCTCCGCGCGACGTACAGTAAGTTTGGTGGCCTTAAGCTCTGCGTTGAACCACCGGTTGGCATCCTTATCACGCTTGGAGGTAATACGTTTGAGCGGGGCAACAGAGTCACTGCCAGCGGAGAGCAACTGATCTATGGCCTCGACCTGAGAAAGGGTGAAAAGGCCCTGCAGGGAAGGGAGGGAGGTGGTAAGAAGGGAAGAGAGATCTTCCAGGTTAGCTCGGCTCTATGCTCGGACCCAGATGTTTTTGGGGCAAGGGTGCTTGGCTGGGGGGTGAATGGGTAGGGAAAATGAAATCAAGTGGTGGTCGGACCAAGTGCAAGGCGAAATAGAGAGGGATTCTACAGGACAGTTCAGGGACCAGATCTGGTCGAGCGTGTGACCTTTGATGTGGGTGGGGGAGTGAACATGGGGTGTGAAATTGAGGGATTGGAGGGTTTCGGAAAATTCTTTTGAGGACGAACATTCAGCTGGGTCGGAAGGCCAGAAGTTGAAGTCGCCGAGGAGTAGAATAGAGGAATTGTTGACTGTAATAGTGGCCAAGACTTCCAAGAAATCAGAGAGAAACTGTAAAGGGGATTGAGGAGGGCGGTAGGTAAGAAAACAGGTCAGAGGGGGAGTGGTGGAGGTGGTGCGAAAAACCAGATATTCGGTGGTCGCGATGTCAGGCAGGGACAGGGTTTGAAAAGGAAGATCGGTGCGTGCAATGACCGCCACGCCGCCCCCAGCTCTGCCAGAAGGGCGATCTGCCCGGAGGGCATAGTAAGTAGCCGGTAAGGTGGCTAGTAGGGCGGGGAGGGAGTCATCGCAGAACCAGGTCTCCGTTAGGAAAAGAAGATCTGGGGCATGAAGATCCAGCAGGACCGAGAGTTTGTGCGTATGGGCGACTGCGGACCGGGTATTAAGATAAAAAGCCGTAAAGGATTTGGGGGTTGTAGGATGAGTGGTGCTTCTAGGCGGGAGAGAGGGGCCAGCTATAGGAAGGGGGATGTGCGGGGGAGCAGTAGGGGAGAAACCGAGGGAGGAAATGTGAGAACAAATGGAGGCAGCGATGGGCCAGGGTCCCTGGAGGTGGTGTAGTTGGACCGGGGTGTAGGTGATGAGCGGGGCAGAGTGGCGTGCCCCTAGCCCCGGACAGTCGCGGACGGGCGCAGACGGGCTTGCCTTAGGCGTGCCTTCGGCGCGCAATCGTCGCGCCCGCTGCGCCCGTCTGCTGCGCCTCCGGCCCAAGCACATCCTTTTATGCGGGGATCAGAGGGAGAGAAAGAATGGAAGGGGGCGTGGCCTGCAAAGTGGGCGGAGCTTACTCGCTCGCGGTGGATGGCGGCAGCGAGGGAGGATTCCCCAAGGCAGCACCCAAATCGGCTGTCTGGGACCTCCTGTGCAGGCAAGGATCTTGGCGAAGTGCCGGTAAGATTGTGAACACACAGCAGTGCAAAATACAGTTTTTAAAATCAAGTAAAATGAAATGAGCAGCGCTCCCGGCTTTCCGCCTCAGGAGTTTGTTAGAAGGACGCGCTAGTGATCAGCGCGCCCTTTTAACCGATGGAAGGGGGCGTGGCCTGCAAAGTGGGCGGAGCTTACTCGCTCGCGGTGGATGGCGGCAGCGAGGGAGGATTCCCCAAGGCAGCACCCAAATCGGCTGTCTGGGACCTCCTGTGCAGGCAAGGATCTTGGCGAAGTGCCGGTAAAATTGTGAACACACAGCAGTGCAAAATACAGTTTTTAAAATCAAGTAAAATGAAATGAGCAGCGCTCCCGGCTTTCCGCCTCAGGAGTTTGTTAGAAATATTAGAATATTAGAATAGAATATATTAAATATTTGGAGGTGAATATGTTTCTAAATATATTTTTCTTTTTTTGGGATAAGTCTTAGTTAAGTTTGACAGCACTGGTAATCCTTAGATGCCCAACAGCTTTATTACAAGCACTTTGGATTTTTTAGATTGCTAGGGTGAGATGCATTTTCCATTACCGTTTTCTTTCTTTTTGGTTATTAATACATGGTGTAAATTTGGTTTGGCCACAAGCATTTGAGACATGTTTGGGACTGTTTTGCCCATAGGCATTATTCACCTTTACTATTTGTTTCATTTCTTTCTAGCAATTGGGTAGAATCTCTTTTATGTCATGAGGTTTATACACCACAACCATGCATCTATAATCTGAAGTGGTATACATGTAGCAATTATTTCACTTTAGTCATTACATAGGATTTGTTTATAAATTACCTTTTAAATTTTAGTTAAATTGTCGTTGTTTTCCAAAAATTCAGGTACATCTTTAAAACTGTTGAATTCATTCAGGGTGGATTACCTTCAAAACCAGGTGAAGTATTTTAGATATTGTATTCATTTTCATTTTTCTTTTGAGAGGAAGGTGTCTTTTATTATGCTTTTCAACTGACCTTTATTATTTGTTTTTCTCACATTGGGTGTGCCGGTGGAATTTTAATTCTCTCCTTTATTGCTTTCTTCCTTCCTCGTTCCACTTTTTCATTTCTCTCTGTTCTTCTTCTATAGAAGGAGTAAATTCTTAATTTACACCCATATGAATGTAATTTTTGTATTTTATAGATCTTTTTGGATGCTCATGATGACAATGTAACTATACAAAGGTTGAAACGCCATTGATTCATATGTGGCCGGAAGGAAACATTGTCACACTTGATGTTGTGTCAGTTTTGTCCTGAACCTCTGTTTTTATGTAATCCCATCTGTCTGCCACTTGTCTGGTTTTGGATTGTATAACACAATAAAAAACAACTGTACCAGTGTATTGTTCTGAGCATTTGTCTTACTATTTATAAATTGAATACAATTGACATATTTTAATAATTCTTCTTTAAGGCACATTCCTATGTGCCTTAAGGCCCATAGGAATGAATTGGAATTACCGAATCAGTAAATACTGATTCGGTAAAAGGGGGGAAACATTGAATGGTGGCAGGGTGTCACTTTGACACCCTGTTGCACCCCTGAATTGTGTATGGGTGCACATGTGGCACGCGTACATGCCCTAGGGCATGTATGTCTGCCACATGGCACTGTTATTATTTGGATACATTTGCATTTTTTAGAGTTTTCTAAATTTACCACCAACTTGTAGTTGGTGGAAAATAACGAATCCTAAAATGCGAAAGTCATTCATTTGAGTGCTCACTACATTTCTGGATTCAGTAATTTACTGAATCGGTATTTAAGAATTCGGTAATTTACTGATTCCTTAAATTACAGATTCGGTAAATTAGCGATTCCTTAATTCAGGCCCCTACATATGAAAAACCTAATTCAGGTCAGTAACGACCGAAATTCTGTCATTTCAGCCGTTACCAACCGGAATTAGGCTTGCTACATCTGGCGCCTTGTTTTAATTAATCCCGCTGATGCTGATATTGCATTTATTACTAAATTTACACAGGGGATCATGCTAGAGGGTCCCCTGATACCTACCAAACACTTGTGTTGTCGCTGTCCAGTTTCAGCCAGAGTACCATCACCAGAAACGTTTTTTGTACCCCTGGGTATAGAGTTAGAGACCTCTGGATCCAGAAACAATGCCTGCTCTGTGCAGAGGTGGTCACACATTCCCCCGATAGGATCTGCCTCAGCAGAAGTGGGAACTTCAAAGGACAAGCCACCTTTGAACCCAGCCCTCTCCTGTTAGAAGCAGATGGCGACCTCCCAGTCCTTCTCCATGTTTGCTGAGAGGACTGGTTGGAAAATAAGGTAAAGTAATAGGATGGTCTACCATACCCTGCACCACCGTTCAGGTGGGGCAGATATGGTAGGCCGCACTTTTCACTATCTGCCTTCTTGGGGTGAGCATAAAGAGACACCATAGTGATAGGCAGTTGATTAGTTATTACCGGTCCTCCCCTAAAAAAAACAAAATTCTGTATTTATGAAGCTCGCTGAGAACCTGACTTCAGATTTGACTGTCCTAAAGAAGATGATGAAGAAGACACCTGGCAGACCTGAAGCAAAGCCCTGTTGCAGAAGAAACAGGTCCAAACCCTGTCAACTTCAACCATACTCAAAAACTGGGACCTGCTCTCCTGAAATCCGAAAGGCCTCCTAGAATCCTTGGAGCCCCACACACTTCATAAATTGCCAAGAACCTGCATTTGGGCTAGAGGTTCAATTCCCCAATGCCCATTGGTAAAAATAACGTGTTGTGGCTGAGGACCGTCACGCTCTGTGTCGATGCAAATCACCACAGGAAATGAAACATTGCAGCTTGCCAGGCCTCTTGGTTCCCTAGCCCAGTGGAATTGCCCCAGGTACATCTCCGTCATCTTGAGGAATCCTCTTGCATGATGATGAATGCTGGAAACAGCCTTGTTCCCGAGAGCCTTCAATGGCGTGCAGCCGCAATGTTGGCACTACCGCCTACACCATGACAGTCTCTTCTGCATTACACCTGTTCTGCTGTTGTTTTTTGAAACTCCTTGGAGGAGTACTCCTTCCAGTGATAAGGAAAGAAAATGAGTCGGTGGTCCGCCACTGTCCAAAGCTACACTCACCGGCTAGCAACCACAACAGCAGCCACTGCATTGGCGATGTCCTTCATCCATTTATCTACAGTGACCTGCTGCCAGTGACCATGACAGTAACTGTGTTGGCAGTCTACTGAACTCCATTCAAGCTGTACACTTTCATTTATCTTCTCCAACAACAACAATGGTAAATATTTGATGGCATTAACCACCGAGTGCCTAGATACTGGAAGTACTGCATACTTTGAAAGGAAACAAATGTCTCACCATAATTGAAAGTTCATCAAGTATTTATTTGAATATTTAAATGTTATCCAGTCTATTTCTGATCTGAAGTCTTGCTTCTCTAACATATACAAAGATAATTGTTATTTTCATCCACATGTGTTAGATTTATTTGTGAGTCGTATCTCATTTATTGTCTCTGTGAGTACAACAGATGCTTAAAACTTTCCTTTCATAAACCTAACTGTTCGCCCACACTACCACAAAATGAGAGTTATTGTTATCTACTGGTTGCCTCTATCTTTCTCTGTAGAATTATTGCTCTCTCTACATAGTGTAATTCATTTTAGTTCACTGTGCAGACAGGTCGGTATCTCATACGTATGTATTATTAAGGGAAGAAATAATGACTTTAGGTGATTTTCCTATTTTTTGTTTCTCAAAGTACTGTACATGAAAGTCTAGTAATGCAGTAAAAACTGGCCAGGTGGAACCCTTTAAGCTCCAGATTAACTCATTCGAGCTGCCATTAACTGCTAGAGCTTAACACACACAAATAAATATGAGGATGCTATAATTTCTGTCCATCATACTCATACAAACTTTGCATAACGGATGTCTTGAGTGAAGCTTTCCATTTGGCTTCAGAAACCTCACAGGGATTCCCAGTAGTGCTATCTTTGTTTTAGAGTTGTTTAAATGCTGGGCGTTAAGGGTGCCCCGAGAAGATTTGGCACAAGCTCTGCAAAAATACTTTTATCATTTGTTACAGATATTGCTGTGGTGCCTTAAGAAAATCTTTATATATGTTGCCAGGTTCATTGGTGGAAGTTCAGTAGTTACCTTAGACAAAGTGTTTGTTATGTGTACAAGGTAAAATGTGTGCGCCTATCAGGGGAAGAAAAAAAGGAATGCCTGGCAGTCCACTGGTAGATGACCACATGAACCCTACTGCACCCTCAGTTTCTTCTCAAAATTGGTGATCCGCTGAATATGAAAACCCACCCGTACAAACTCGTAACTCTGCTGATAAACCAGCTGATATTCTTGCCAGTGCCTTAATCCTGTTCTGGAACAAATCATAAGTGGGTCCCATTGTCCGCTCAGTCATCTTAATTTAAAAATCCAGCATAGTTAGAAAAAGTTACAGGTAAAAATGTAGGAACAAGTGGCTGTTTTTCTCAGAATAATATACATTTTCTTTCATTTCAACTGTTAATTTCTGTACAAAAGCCTTAAATGATATCCACAAATCACCCCTTTCACAATTCAAAGTTTCTTTTTTTCAAAAATCTATAGCTTTCTGGGATCCATTACTGGTTTCACACTTATTTCTACAAGTAACTGGAAGGTATTTGAAAATACAAAAATAGGAATAATTGGCTATGTCCCAGTAAAATGCCAAAACTGTGTAGCAAAGTATGGTTTTCTGACAAAAGGCTGTTTTTGTTTGAAAGCTTGGAAGATGGTTATTTTTGCACCAGAACCCTTAGGGGATACCGTTTGCAGGTTAAAAAAGCAGACAATCCCTTTTGCAGCTTTTTATTCTTCAAAGACCCAAATTTGTCTCAGTCCCTTCACAGGAATATACAAACCCTTGGAACCTTTAAGATCCTCTGGATGCTGGAAGACAAAGATGCAAATTTGGCACTGATACCTTATGTGGACAAAAAAGCATGGCGTGGGGGGCAGGCAGTAGAGGGGTTAAGGGTACATGGACAATATTGTGTACACACTCTGAAGAAAGACATATTACTTTTCTCAGTTGTTTCACATATTCCTGTGATGCCTAAATGAAAACTTCTTAGATATTGTGGGGTTTGTAGACAGAGGTTCAATAGTTGCCTTAGACAATGTGTTTGTCATGCATACAGGTTACAATATGTGGGCCTATCAGGGGAAGACGACAATGGGTGCATTGCAGTCCACTTGCATATGACTAAACTCTCAGTTTCAGATGAAAACGACCCACTGAACATAAAAACCAACCCTTATAAACTCTGAACCTTGATGTTGAAACAGCTAGTATTCTTACCAGTGCCTTAAAGGTGTTGTGTTAATAATCATACGGGGTTCCCATTGTCCACTCAGTCATATTAATGCTGTCATAAATTGGATCTTTTCTTTTTTTAGTTTAACTTTAAAAACTAAATCTGTTGACAAGCACATGAAAAGTCATACTTTCCACAAAAGTGACCAAGAATAGTTTGTCCTTACCTGGAGGAAGGCAGCCTTACTCTCCCATGTTCTCTATTACAATGCAGTGCACAGCAGCTAGTAAGTGTTGTTATCTAGCTATTTTCTTGGCATGACTCTCTGGTCTTCTGCCTCAGCTGACATTGGCTCAGAAATCAGTTTCTGCTTCTCATGGTGCAGTCTTGTATTTACTTAATTTGTATAATTAGCTAAGATTTTGCCACAGAAGGTTTATTGTACTGAAGATGCATCTAATTAAACTCAGCCCAGAGACAGACCAGCACACAAAGATCGGATTTGATTATGATAAATTTAAAATGTTGTCTTTGTATCCACTGCCGAGAGCACAGCCCAAGGGCTTAAGGCCAATTTACAATATCTCACAGTCAAGAACTGCAATACAAGCTCAACATTGTCTGTAAAATACTTTAATTAATAAATGCCCTATGTTGCGCCTAGAAGTATCACTTTTCTTTATGTAGAACCCAAACGGTGCTGCATGAAGCTTTTCAAAGTTTCAGACAAAAATGGTGCCTGTTTGGTTAGGTTTTTCATCTGACTCAAAAGCATGTATTCTGACAGATGCCTATTGAGGAGATGTTCCCTCTGACCTAAATAGATTGTCCAACATTTGGACTATATGGGTGAAGTTTGAGCAGGTGTCAGGACTAAACATGTAGCCTTGATGTGTAATGTTGCTGCAATGGGATTATAGTAGTAAATGACCTATACCCTGGTGGTGGCTGCAAAAAGGCATCTAAAAATGTGATAGGTGGTATGCTTGAATTAATTTCAGCCATTGATATTTTCTCCGTCCCCAACCCAGTCCATTGTAATTTTTTACCCATGCCGGAAGTTTATCAATTGGCCTCATACTTCTAAAATAGGAACAGTCTAACTTGAGCTGCCAAGTCCGGTTCCCTTTGGACTGGCACACAGACATCCCCAGGCAGCTTTAAAGTATTAGGGATCTTCTGTTGCATGCAGCTTGCCTCCATTCTCATACCTGGGATCATGAGAACCCAGTTTACACATATTCATTGGCTAAGAATTCGGACTGACATTTTGTAAATAACATGATGGGTCGAATTCAAGCGTTCACCCATCAATTTTTTTTTAACTTTCCAAGTATGCTCAGACTTGAGTGTCTAGCTCGCTGTGCTATAGCGATCAAGTTACCCCTACTGGATACTTACTTAAACGTGCTCCTGCTTTGAGGGTACCTGGTATGGTTGACAGGGGTTGTTTGATCCCACTGGAGCAGAACCACAGCTGATTCGCATGTGGCTCATTCCTGTCTGGAGTGTCCAGGTGGGCAGAAAAAAAGCACTGGATTATTGCCCAGAGTATTTACCACTGGCTGAGATTCATTTGAGCAATCAACCCATTAGATTTTTGTTTTCCAAAGTGCAGGATCCTAAGTGTGGCAGACATGTCCAGACATGGGTCCTTTGCTCACTGGGTCAATTACACAAAAACAATCTCACTTTAGAGATTCAAGTAGCCTAAACCAGCATAGAGTTGCTTCTGGTCTTGCTTGAAGATTACCCGGATTGGCAGTTTTAGCTGCAAAGTTCCTAATGGAGAACGATCAAGGATGATTTACATATCCCTGGCTCCTGTCTGATGTGGCTGCTGGACAAAAACCAAAGCAAAGCTAAGATCAATTCAAACATTCAATCTTTTTATTGAGGGCAGAGGCAAATGAACAGTTTCATCATCTGCACATAGCTTTATCCTCTGAATGCAGGAACGTGTGAGTTCCATAAGGCAAAGCTAAAAGCCTTATTCAGATTTTTTGTGCTGGGAGGATTCCACTAGATCCTGCTAAATTACAAGCACAGCTAAATGCTGATCTCCACAAACAGTTCCAGATGCATAAGAGTCTTGATTAAAACACATTGTTTGTTTCATTGGTTACATGATTGTGACAACGAGAAAAAGTAAACAAGCCATTGAGAAGGCTGCTGAAATGGCATATTTCAAACCATAGCTTCACTCAGAGGTTGTTGAGGTTAGCCCAGTTGGGTTAGGCACTATCCTTGCAAAGCACAGTGGACACCCGAATGCTGGAAGTCACATTGAGTAATATGTAAATAGAAGTTTGTCCCAAGCGGAACGTGCATACTCACAGTCTGAAATAGATAGATTAGCTGTGGTCTGGGCTTGTGAACATTTCCATGTATAGAAATTATTTTATTGTAGTAACTATCTTCAAGCTTTACTGACTATATTTCCAAATCCAAAGGCCAAAATGTCTCCTCACATTAAATGTTGGGGACTGCGTTTGCAAGAGTATGATTATACCATTGTGGATCATCTAGGGAAGGGTCAAAAACCTTGTTGACTGCTCTTTCAACCTCATTTTAAAATCAAACACACTAGTTGCCATTTCTTTAGCCCAGACTATCATTGCCATGAAAGTGACATGTTAATATTAAAGGATATCATTACAAGGCCTGGGCACAGATCGCAAAATTCTGCAATGTGTACCTCCATGAAGTGACCCTAAACTCTGTTTTTGTCCCGTGCTGCAAAAACAGCGCAAACGGCACCATGCATACCACAAGATGGTGGTGTTTCTTTCGGCTGCATGAGTAGATGTTCAAATCAAGCAGCAGCTTCCTCATCGCAAACATGGAGTTTCTTAATCCGAGTGGTAGTAGGCAACTGTGACTGCCCACTATGAAAATCCCACCAGGAGTTGGTCTGGAGCAACATTTTCCTTGATTGTCAAAGTCCTTTCCTTAAGGCAAGCTCCTTTATTCAAAAACTATTCACCACACCTTGACCATGCTCAAACTCCTCGCAAAGCATGCATTGACTTTTTCATCCTCTTAACAATGGACATCTTCTATTGGTGATTATAGATAAATACTCAAGATTCCCACTAAGTGAAGATCTTTATTCTTCAACTCAGGAGTGAGTCTTTGAAAGACTAGATGGCATCTTTGTGCCGTGGGGTGTTCCAGAAATAGCAGTCTGCCGATGTCCGGCCTTTCAATAGTCAACAGTTTAGAGATGTCTTGGAATATTTTAAGATACAGCATTAAAATAGCATACTTCTCTGGCCACAAACCGCTCTTGAAAAGTTCAATATGAAAACTGTATTGAATGCCACCTGGAGAGCTTATTGTGCAACACCTCATTCAACTCAGGTGAAAGTCTTGCAACTTTGAAGTTCTGGAGAGCAATGAACACCAAGTTACCTGAAACGAACAATCAGAGAAAGAAAAATTAGATGGCAAATCATGGTGAACATACAAAAGATGAAAGTATATGCTGACAAAAATCAACATGAGAAAAACAACATATTTAAGAGAGGAGAACAAGGGCTCATATGACAAATTCGGAGGACATTTTTTTTGATGAAGAACTCTTCCAAGATGTGTCCACTAAGGGACACATGGTGACTGCCGACCATCATGGGACGTCTATCACCTGAGACTTTACTTGCTTCAGGCACTTGACCAGTTGTTCACCAGATCAAACTGCAAAAATGGAGACTTGGTCTGAAACATCAGGCAAATTAGTTTGAGTGCAAGAGCGCTCGGGTGCTTACCGGGTAGCGGCCCGAAGTTGAGGTCTGGTTAGCCCTACAACTAGAGCGATGTGTCAAGGGGTGATGATGACCTCTGAATTAAGAACGGAAGTAGGCTGGATAGAGGGTGGATAGAGGGTGAGGGCCTGTGACTGCAGAATGACGGGAAAACGCTTACCTAATAAGATCAAGGGAGGCAGGGGTCCGGCAATGCGGACGGTATTGATTCAGGGTGGGTAGCCTTCGGCGTGATGGCCTGGAGGGGAGGAAGGGAGACATCGGACAGGGCTGAGTAGGTGGGATGACAAGGAAACCATGCCCGCAGGGATTCAAATTTACCGGGCTGAAGTCACTTTCACTTAACTTCACAATGTTTCTAAATCGCCCTTGGAACCTTCTCTCCCTTACACCTATGCACTGAAATGTGCATGGAAATGAATTTTAGCACTTAGCATGTGATGGTTAAAGGTAAATTCCCCTTGCCCATTGTCTTTTTTTCCCCTTACCCCGTTAGGCACCTGAGGCCACAATTGTTAGGCAAATTAATTATGTCCTGATGATGATCCTTGATCAAGATAATAGATCAAAACGCTGTCGACTTCTCATAACACCTTATACAAAGTTCAAAATCGTATATGTATTACTAATGTAAAGGTGTTGATCATGTTCTGATGTACCATGACATAGTGCAATTACTGGTACCTCAAACCTCTTCCTTTTTACCTTACACGCCCTTGTGTTCCTGTTTTGTCATTGAATGTTTGTTGCACATGTGTTAAGTAGGATGCAGGCTTGTGCCCCACTTTGTGAATTGTTGTGTAACATTCCTCATATTCAACTATAAGTAAATACTAGACCTCTGTCCGGCTTGACAAGTCCTAACCAATATAGCTACGACTGTGTCTATATTCATTCCGTGTATATATTTCTCCTTAAGGGACCACTGTTGTTTGAATAGCTTCTACACAAGTGCCGCAGTGGAGAAGTGTGGCTCAATGATTAGAGCGGCAGACCCTGATGCAGAGGTCCCCGCCTCGGCGGGTCTTGGGCTCAAAATTCCACGGACATGATAATACTCGCCTCGGTGCCTATTCCAATCATGGAGTCCCACTTTGCAACTCTGGGCAATAGCTTGCTTAATCTCCACAACGGCCCCCACAACGCTAAGGAAACCTGGCCTCCACCTTGGGGGTGCCCAGGAGTGGACGCCTCACAGGGAAAGCCAGGATGGGTTCCACAGCGGTATTTGTACAAGCGCCTTGAGACCCTTGCGGGTGAGTAGTGCACAATACAAGTATCAATTTACAATTTACATTTACGCAAGTCCTGGGCATCGGTGAATACACCTTCTAGTTTTCCCAAATAAGATCATGTTAAACAATTAAAGCACCAAACAGATTGATCAAAGTGATTTGAATATATATGTCTATCTATATAAATATTTAATTAAAAATCTATTTTTTAATTAATCAGAGGGGGAGATGTAGTGTCCTGCGAATTAGAAATTATGGAATCGTTTTAACTCCTGATGAACTTGTTAGAACGGTCACGTAAGTGTTAGAGCAGAATGTACTGAAGGTTGGTTGACTTCACTGGAAATACCCGAAAGGACTTTCTACCATGTTGGTACAGAGAGGACAGCAGCTCCATGATTTTGGGCAGGGTAACAAGCGTTTAGCAGGAATCCACCCAACTAGCCACACTGTATTTTTAGGGGGTAATTGGGGGGAGCGACCCCTTAGGCAAGGGTTGCTCCATGGGGCGATATTGAATTAAATGAGAGTATATCTGGGTTTTGCTCTTGGAGGGCAGCCATTCTTTCAACCACCGCTGGGGGGGGGCGAAACCCACTAGGCACCATGGAGTTTAGTAAGTTGAGCAAGGGTCGATGCCCTGTGTGGCAATTTCTTTTCCAGTGTTTCAACCCCCGGGGGCTTTATTGTCAATTTATTTAGCTGACCTGCCTCCCGCAGGGGTGGAAACCCACTAGGCACTAAGGATTTCCTGTAAATATATTTTTGGGAGAGGGACATCCTGGGAAAGAGACGCTGCCCTGAGTACAGTATGTTTTCCTGTGTTGTGCCCCCCGGGCCTAGATCAGCTGTTTCATCGACCCATCTAGCCCTCAGAGTTGAAGCCCACTAAAAACCAGAGATTTTGTCCATTGTGTTTAAGTAGAGCGACCTCTTGGGCAAGAGTTGCCCCCCTTCTGGGGCATTGATAGTTTGGCCATTTCTGCCAACCTAAGGGGCAGATTGACCATATAATTTTAGGCACATTTGCCAACTAGGGAAAGTTTTTGTGTTGAGTGTAGTTTGGCTGTTTTGTAGATTTGTAGTTTGGTGTATCTGAGTTGTTGGAATTTGGAAGGTGATGAGCAGACTTCATAGTGTTTGATAATGTTAACTGTTATTTTTTATCATCACTGGTATTTGTAGTTTTTTTCCTGCTTTATTCTAGTGCAAAGTTGTTATCCTCGTGGTTGTTGGTGTTTGGTAAGAAAAAGTGTTTTATACTGCTTATTCTAAATTAGTATCAATGACCTGCATGAATGTGTTGTTAAAAATGCGATAATAACTAGGGGTGGGCATCAAATTCTGTTCAGCTTGCAGAAAATGCAATAATTTGATATGTTCACGTTCCGTGGAGAGCAAGAAAATGTCAAAATTTCCGCAATCCGCATCTTCCCGGAAATGTTTTTCTTGCTCACGCTGTAATAATACGTTACCTGAATCCCAGCGTTCGCCGACAAGTTTTCCTGATCCGGTCGCGTTCTCCACGAGATGATGGATTGTTGGTAGCCATTTTAGCTGTCTCGTGAGAGTTCGCACCCACGATCACGTCATTCGTCTTGCGATCATGTCATTCGTCTTGCACCGCGAGAGTATGAGATCTTGACCACATCATTCTCCACCGCGAGCGAGAGCGTGAGGATGCTGACACGTCATATCGAAATCGACAAGGAGCAAGGGAAATGGAACATGTCATTCTCCACCGTGAGCGAGAGCATGAGGACGCGAGCACGTCATATGAAACACGACAAGAGTGAGAGACCCTGAACACATCATCTCCAACGGGACAGGGAGCAAGAGAACGCGATCATTTCATTTTGGACGCGCCGTCGACATCAATCAATCAATCAATCAGAACAATTTGTATAGCGCGCTGCTCACCCGGCAGGGTCTCAAGGCGCTTGGGGGGGAAGGGTCAGTTACTGCTCGAAAAGCCAGGTATTGAGTTGTTTCCTGAAGTGGAGATGGTCCTGGGTCAGCCATAGGTAGATGGGGAGGTAGTTCCATGTCTTGGCCGCCAGGTAGGAGAAGGATCTTCCTCCGGCGGTGGCTTTGCGGATGCGTGGTACGGTGGCAAGGGCGAGGCTGGTCGATCGCAGCTGGCGGTTGGGCAGGTAGAAAGTGAGGCAGTTGTTGAGGTACTTGGGGCCCAGGTTGTGGAGAGCCTTGTGTGCGTGGGTGAGGAGTCTGAACGTGATCCTCTTGCTGACGGGGAGCCAGTGCAGGTCTCTCAGGTGGGCGGGGATGTGGTTGTGGCGGGGGATGTCCAGGACGAGTCGTGTGGAGGCGTTCTGTATGCGTTGAAGTCTTTTCTGTAGTTTGGCAGTGGTTCCCGTGTAGAGCGTGTTCCCGTAGTCCATTCGGCTGGTGACACGTGTCTGGGTGACAGTCTTCCTGGTTTCGGTGGGGATCCATCGGAAGATCTTTTGGACCATGCGCAGGGTGTTGAAACAGGATGATGAGACGGTGTTGACTTGTCTGGTCATTGAGAGGGTGGAGTCCAGGATGAAGCCCAGGTGTTGTGCGTGGTCCATTGGCTGGGGGGTGGTGCCCAGGGTAGGGGGCCACAATGAGTCATCCCAGGCGGAGGGGGATGATCCCAGGATGAGGACTTCCGTCTTGTATGAGTTCAGCTTCAGGCGGCTGTTATTCATCCATTTGGCGACGTCCTTCATTCCCTCGTGTAGGCTGGCTCTGGCGTTGGCAGGGTCGTTGGTGAGGGAGAGGATCAGCTGGGTATTGTCGGCGTAGGAGATGATGTTAAGGTTGTGTTGGCATGCAATGGCTGCCAGGGGGCTCATGTAGACGTTGAAGAGGGTGGGGCTGAGCGAGGATCCTTGAGGTACACCGCAAATGACTTCGGTGGCCACAGATCGGAATGGGGGGAGGCGGACTCTCTGGGTTCTTCCGGCGAGGAACGAGATGATCCACTCCAGTGCTTTCCCTTGGATTTCGATGTTGCTGAGGCGCTGTATTAAAGTGCGGTTGCAGACTGTGTTGAATGCTTCGGAGAGATACAGGAGGATGAGGGCAGCTGTTTCCTGGTTGTCAAGCAGGGATCTGATGTCATCGGCGACTGCGATGAGGGTGGTCTCGGTGCTGTGGTTGGCTCAGAAACTGGACTGCGAGGGGTCGAGGGATCCGTTTGTCTCGAGGAAGGCACCGAGCTGTTTGTTGACGGTCTTCTTGTTGACTTTGGCAGGAAAAGGGAGGAGCGAGATGGAGCAGAAGTTCTTGAGGTCGGTGGGGTCCGCTGTCGGTTTCTTCAGGAGGGCGCTGAGCTCGGCATGCTTCCAGCTCTCAGGGAAGATGGCGGTGTTGAAGGAGAAGTTGATGATGTTCTGGAGTTGGGGTGCGATGATGGAGTCGGTCTTGTTGAAAACATTGTGGGGGCAGGGGTCAGGTTGGGATCCGGAGTGGATGGTGTTCATCCTGCGGGTGGTATCTTCGGTGCTGACCGGGGTCCAGTTGCAGAGGGTGGTGGTAGGGGGCGTTGGTTCGGTGGTTGGGTGCGTGGTTGATGCATCAAAACTGTTGTGTATGCCGGCGATCTTGCGGTGGAAGAAGGAAGCAAGTGAGTCGCAGAGGTCTTGCGAGGGTATAATGTTGTTGTTACCGGTGCTGGGGTTGGAGAGCTCTTTGACGATGCTGAAGAGTTTCTTGCTGTTGTGGGTGTTGTTGTCCAGTCGTTCTTTGAATGTTGTTCTTTTGGTGGTGCGGATTAGCTGGTTGTGTATGCGGGTGGCGTTCTTGAGGGCGGTCATGTTTTCTGTGGTCTGGTCGTGGTGTTACCTCGAAACCGGTCCGGTCCTCGGATGCTTGATTCCGTTCTGGGAAGGACATGGCTTTTGTAGTTCGGACTGGACTGTCCCCATGGGGCACAGGGTCAGAGCTGATTTGCATATCGCCATTGTCTAACCCAGGGTGGTGTGGAGTGCAAAAAAACGATGGATTTGGGCCCAGATCTTCGGACTGGGATGAATGTGTGACATTGATCCACATTCGGTCCATCACCTGTTTTGTTTGCAAATTCCGCCCTAAGTGCGCTGGGGATGCTCAGACGTGGAACCCAGGCACTTCACACCACTGGAGTCAGGCTAGCCGGGCTGATGAGAGGTGTTACCTCGAAACCGGTCCGGTCCTCGGATGCTTGATACCGGTCTGGGAAGGACATGGCTTTTGTAGTTCGGACTGGACTGTTCCCATGGGGCACAGGGTCAGAGCTGATTTGCATATCGCCATTGTCTAACCCAGGGTGGTGTGGAGTGCAAAAAAACGATGGATTTGGGCCCAGATCTTCGGACTGGGATGAATGTGTGACATTGATCCACATTCAGTCCATCACCTGTTTTGTTTGCAAATTCCGCCCTAAGTGCGCTGGGGATGCTCAGACATGGGTCTCAGGCACTTCACACCACTGGAGTCAGGCTAGCCGGGCTGATGAGAGGTGTTACCTCGAAACCGGTCCGGTCCTCGGATGCTTGATTCCGTTCTGGGAAGGACATGGCTTTTGTAATTCGGACTGGACTGTTCCCATCGGGCACATGGTCAGAGCTGATTTGCATATCGCCATTGTCTAACCTAGGGTGGTGTGGAGTGCAAAAAAACGATGGATTTGGGCCCATATCTTCGGACTGGGATGAATGTGTGACATTGATCCACATTCGGTCCATCACCTGTTTTGTTTGCAAAAAGAATAGCAGCAGGCTCAACAAGAACAGCAGCAGCAGGTGCAACAAAAACAGCAGCATCAGCCGCAAGAAGAACAGCAGCAACAGCCGCAAGAAGAACAGCAGCAGCAGTTGCAAGAAGAACAGCAGCAGCAGCCGCAAGAAGAACAGCAGCAGCAGCCGCAAGAACACCTCACAATATTATTTGTTGCTCCTGACATAGGAGCATTTCAGGAAATCAAGCTTCCTACAGACAAAGTGGAGCAAACAACTGTTCTGGAAGATCTATTGTCTTCCATACCACCAGCAAGGAAAAGGAGGCTTAGTCCATCATCTTCTTCTTCAAGCCCCGCTTCTGATGATAGTGATGCCACTTGGCAGCCACCAACTCAGTCTCAGAGTGATGCACGCCACAAGACAATGCTTCTGAAAAGGAAGGTTCCAGAAAAACTTAGAGTTATGGAGGTAGATTTAGAAGAAGGGGATGATATTGATAAAGACGAGCCAGTCATCACCCACATCCCTCCAGCACCAAAGGGGATCGAGACCAACATTCTCACCCTATCCAGAAAGGCTGCTACTGAGCAAGATGTAGCACGGATACCACCAACACAGGTTCCACCACCACGACCTCCAGCTGCCATATTTTCAAAGGCCCGGCAGGGACCTACATCCAGCTCAACCATCTCAGTATGTATTGGTAGTAAAAGTTACAGTGTAGCTGCACAGAGTCACTTTCCAAGCACACCATCCAGTTCATCTAGTATTGAAAGTGGCACATTCAGCAGTGCCAGAAAGTTCTCCTCCCCAATTTTGGACTTCTTTTCTGTTAGCACCAAGGAGGAGAATGTTGCTATAGGCTCAATTTGTTGCACAGGTGTTGGGCACGGTAAGCTTGGTACAAACTATGGTACCTGAAGCCAAGCAAGTCATCTCAGAATACACCACACTATTGTGTGGGAGACTCACCTACTTTACCTTAAAAAAAGTAGAAAAACTCAACCTATTGAAGTTGGTCAGGAAGAATCAGGGGAGGATATTATTGCGGTGAAAGGTGAAGAAGAGGGAGGCATTTCTAGCCCTGTCCCAGTGGTACTGCCAATATCCTCCTCAGTAATATCTGAGTGGCACCGCAGTAAGAGCCAGACTCTGAGTCAGGCTGAGACACCAAGGCAACCGAGTACCGCAATGAGACAAGCTGCGTCATTGAGCCTAAGTGGGTTAATGAAAACAAAGCACCACAAAGGAAATTATTCCACCCTATCATTGAGAGCATGCTTAGGTTGGTGGGGCAGTTCTAATGCAACCACCCAACAACACTGTTGTACAATGCAAAGCTGGCTAAAATGTTAGCACTGGACTTCCTCCCTTTTTCATTTGTGGAAGGAGTGGGTTTCCTTGAATTTGTGTCAGCCATCTGCCCTAAAGGGAAGGTTCCCAGCCGTTCCTATTTCACAAGAATTGCTGTTTCGGCACTACATCATGATGTGCTGGAATTGGTTGGACAAGCTTTGCAGCAGAGTGCTGTTCACAATATCCACCTGACAACAGACATGTGGACCAGTTGCCAAGCCACAGATTACATGTGCATCACTGGACACAGGGTCTCTGTTGTTGGGGTTAGAGATAAGCTATCTGAATGAGGTGCTGTTGACACAGCTGAGATTTTTAAAGCTACTCGGAAACATGCAACTGTAGCCATGTTCAACACAGAGAAATCTCATACTGCTGTAACCATTGTGCAAGAGTTTCACAGCGAGGTTTTTGAATGACTGCGCCCAAGAGTGATTAGTATTGGTTTTGTTGCCACAGATAATGGCAGTAATGTACTTAAGGCAATGGACCTTCGTTCCTATTTCAGGGTTCCGTGTTTGGCGCACTGCATAAACATTATAGTTCAAGACTTTCTGAAAAATGAATCCATAGTCAGCAACTAACTGACCATCTGCCGAAGAATATGCACTAATTTCAGCCATTCTTTTAAAGCTCAGAAGCAGCTGAGGATCATTCAACGTGAACATAAGATGCCAGTCAAAGCACTCATCCAGGAGGTGGCAACACTCAATGAATATGTCATGCAAAGAGGGGATGCTACTGCGAATGTCATGACCCTTCAGATGGGTCATTGGTGCCTAGTTAAATGCCTGACTGAGATGTGTCATCCTTTTGAGGTCTTCACACGTGAAGTCAGCAAGGAGGACTGTACAATGGGACAAGCTATCCCATGATTGCAAATGCTAGAGCATCAGCTGAAGAAGGTGTCTGAATCATACAAACGTGTAGAGGACAAAAAGGAAGCCTATGACTTAGTGGAGAGCTAGGCCCGTCGCTTAGCTGAAAATACAAGGATGCAAAATAATATTTTGTCACAAGAACATTTTATTTCTGCCACAATTCTGGATCCAAGGGCAAAATTGGGACTAAAGAAATTCATTCATTTTTCAGAGATGGATTTTGCCTGCTACAAAACTTGGATAGCTGAGGCAGCGAGTAAGCTGTAAAATGAACAGCTGCTACTGCCCACAAGATCAACCCACAAGAAGTACTGCATCAGGGCATGCAGCATCAAGTGCAACTTTGGAGGCTGAGGGCAGTGTGCTTGGCTCACAACACTCACCATCACTATTGACAACAGAAACATTAACTGGATCATTAGGCGCCAGTAGAATCATTAGACAATTGGTATTTACAGTTAGGCATTAATAAGCACAGAGCTGATGCACAGAGAAAAGAGACCGAAAGGTTAGCAGCAGCACTGCTGAACATTGATCAGATGGTCCAGACCTATCTGGACGACCGAACAGAGGTGTACATTGATAAAAACCCATTGCAGTATTGGTATAGGAAAAGGCCTGAATGGCCACTGCTCAGCAGGCTGGCGATAAGCTGTCTGGCTTTTCCGATCAAAAGTGTCTCTTCCGAACGTGTTTTCAGTGCTGCTGGTTCCATTGTAACATTGGGAAGGACCAGTCTCTTGCCCAAAAACGTGGAGAGGTTAACAATGAGCAAAATTAATCAGCACTTCATACCACCAAATTATACAATACATGAAGCAAATGAGGAAGATGAGGACAGCGGCTCTGGTGACGGAAGTAGTATGTCACATGATTTCCTACTACTGGCTGAAACCCCAGAGTTTGAGGACAAGCTATACTTCCCTGACAATTAGGCTTGCACTTACGGTCTTCCTTTCTTTTTTCCTTTATTTGTGTGTCTGTTGTTCCAGTTACAAACATTGAATCACAACAAATCCATTACCACCGTCTTCTACTCTTCCTATTTCAATATATAAGTTTCAGGTGTCTGCATTTGACAGTACAGTCCTCCGAATTCAGCTGCTCTGCTCCATCATACTGAATCTCCCGCCTAAATCCATTGCACTCATTATGATTGGAGGATGGAAAATAGCAGAGAAAATACAAACTTTACTAGTCCCGCCAAAAGAAGTGGAACATGAGCCACTCCACCGGACTTCACTTGACTGACCACAGCTGCGTCCACTTCAGCTTCAGAAGAACAACGACCCACCACCACCCGAAACAGGTTCCTCACAGGAGCTGGAGCAAGATCACCAGCGAGCAGCTCACCACCTCCCTCAGCCAGACCCGCCCGCCAGCACAACAGACCCAACGAAGCAGCCCGCAACCTCACACAGTGGCTGACCGCCTGCGCAGACGACTTTGCGCCACTGAAGAACCCTCCCAGCAGACCCAGAAGCAAGAAAGCCACCTGGTTCACTGACGAACTCAAGGACTCCAAGAAGAACTGCCTCACCCTCAGAAAAGCCTGGCTCCTCGACCAGTCCACAGACAACATGACCACCCTCAAAGAAGCCCCCCACAAACACCACCAGCTCATCCGCACCACCAAGACGAAAACACTGAAGGACCGACTGAACAACAACGCCCACAACAGCAAGGACTCTTCAGCATCGTCAAGGAGTTCTCCAACCCCAACACCGGCAACAACGACATCATTCCTTCACAAGACCTCTGCGACTCTCTCGCCTCTTTCTTTTTTTGCTAGAACGCCGACATCCACAACAGCTTCGGCCCACCATCCATGCACCCTACCATTGAACCAACGCCCCCCACCGCCACCCTCCGCACATGGACCACGGTGACCTTCGCCCCATCTCACTCCTCCCTTTTCCTGCCAAAGTCATCGAGAAGACGGTCAACAGGCAGCTTGCCGCCTTCATCGAGACAAACGGATCCCTTGACCCCTCGCAATCCGGTTTCCGAGCCAACCACAGCACCGAGACTGCCCTCATCGCAGCCCCCGACGACATCTGAACCCTGCTCGACAACGGGGAAACAGCAGCCCTCATCCTCCTGGACCTCTCAGCGGCGTTCGATACTGTCTGCCACCGCACCCTAGTCTAACGCCTCAGCAACACAGGTGTCCAAGAGAAGGCACTGGAATGGATCATCTCGTTCCTCGCCGGAAGAACACAGAGAGTTTGCCTCCCCCCGTTTCGATCTGAGGTCACCAAAGTCATCTGCGGCGTACGGCAAGGATCATCACTCAGCCCCACTCTCTTCAACGTGTACATGAGACCCCTTGCAGCAATCGCACGCGAACAAAACCGCAACTTCATCTCCTATGCCGACGACACCCAACTAATCCTCTTCCTCACCAGAGACCCCGCCAGCGCCAGAACTAGCCTACACGAAGGGATGATAGACGTCGCAGAGTGGATGAAGAACAGCCGCCTGAAACTGAACTCAGACAAGATGGAAGTCCTCATACTGGGACCATCGCCCTCCACCTGGGACGACTCCTGGTGGCCCCCGGCCCTAGGCAGCGCACCCAAGCCAACAGACCACGCACGCAACCTGGGCTTCATCCTGGACTCCTCCCTCTCGATGACCAGACAAGTCAACACCGTCTCCTCATCATGCTTTAACACCCTACGTATGCTCCGCAAGATCTTCTGATGGATCCCGACCAAAACCAGGAAGACAGTCACCCAGGCACTAGTCACAAGTCGACTGGACTACGGAAACACCTTCTACGCCGGAACCACAGCCAAGCTACAGAAAAGACTCCAACGCATCCAGAACGCCTCCGCCCGACTCATCCTGGACATCCCCTGATGCAGCCACATCTCTGGCCACCTGAGGGACCTGCACTGGCTCCCCGTAAGCAAGAGAATCACGTTCAGACTCCTCACCCACGCACACAAGTCCTTCCAAGACCTGGGCCCCAAGTACCTCAACGACCGCCTGACCTTCTACACGCCCACCCGTCAGCTATGTTCGACAAGCCTCGCCCTTGTCGCCGTACCACGCATCCAAAGAGCCGCCGCCGGAGAAAGATCCTTCTCCTGTCTGGCGGCCAGGACATGGAACTCCCTCCCCACCCACCTTCGGCTGACCCAGAACCATCTCGCCTTCAGGAGACAACTCAAGACCTGGCTGTTCGAGCAATAGCAGACCCCCCTTCCCCCAAGAACCTTGAGACACTCCGGGTGAGTAGTGCGCTATAAAAATGCTATGATTGATTGATTGATGATGACTACTATAGTTATCCTCCTTTCGAAGCCGATAGAGACTGCCCATTAACTGCAAATTAGATGAAACAGGTAATGATTGATGCAATGCATTGGATGCAGAGTCGCAGACTAAGTGATTTTGTTGTTGTTTGTTGTGCATGAAGTTATATCATTGTGCACAAATCATCTTTCCACAGTACACACTAAATGTAACTCAAGGCAATTTTCCCCTTCTTGCAAATAAGAAATGTGTACTTCTACTGCAGCTTGATACAGTGCTTTTAGGTTTAAAGCATTTTTATTAAGGCATAACATAGGAAAAAAGGAACAAGGAGGGGAGGGGTATGTGGATTACAAAAGAATACAAGGTATAAGTGGTCAAAGCATGGTGATAGACAGTGGCAGTAGCATATAAAGTTCCGTTGGAGAAAGGCTTGGCGTGTCCGCCACTGTCGGTAAAGCTGAAAGTCAAAAGAAGGGGAAAGAAATAAATTGAACCTCCCTCCCTCCCTGAACCCCTCGCCCCAACACCCTCAACTACTCCCCAAACTCCCCACCCAACTTTCCCCCATCCAGTGCTTGGGTCATCCATACGCCCTGCCCCCCCACCCCGCCCCCCCTCATGAGCCCCTATTCGTTGTCTGTTTAAGCAATCGGGTCTGTGGGAGGCGTTAGTCTCAGGAGTCTAAGGTATCTCGGACAGGTAAGTTCTCTAAATTCTGTGGTCAATAGCGCATAAAAGGGTCGGCACAACTCATCAAATTGTTCCACGTCTCCCGCCACCATTAGCGATAGTTTTTCCATGCCCAGGACATGCCAGAGTCTGTGGAGCCAACCCGTGATGGAGGGGACTGTGGTGGTGCGCCAGTGTATCAGTATATTTTGGACCGCCGAACCCAGCGCTATCGATATTTGCCGACCCCTGCGGGACTTCAGCGGGTACATTAGCTGATTCGGGAGGCCCAACAAAACATACACCGGGAAGCGTGGCAATTCTACCTCAAGGTGAGCGTCCACCTCATCAATAACCTCCGTCCAGTAGTATTTCAACAACGCGCAATCCCAAAGCACATGTGTGAGAGTCCCTGTCTGCCCGCAGTCCCTCCAACACGCCTTCCCAATGTTCCTATTCATTTCATGCAATCTCTCTGGGGTATAATAGCAATATGTAGACACCTTTGTGAGTGTTTCGGTGAGCCCCGTGTGGTATGCCGAGTGTCTCGCGCGGTATGCAATCTGATCCCATTCCTTACGGCTGATCGTCCTCCCCAGCTCTCGATTCCAGCGCTCCCTACCAGGATTATAAATGTGAAATGGGGGAGGTTGCAGGAACTTATATAGGTCCGAGATCAGCTTAGCGTCAGAGGTGCGAGTCACTAACCACCTCTCATACGACTTCAACTGGGGATCTGCTGTGTCGTGTACCTGCGGCTGTAGCGCCCAATGTCTAACCTGTATGTACCTCATCCTCTCTGTTTCGGCCAGTTGGTATTCCTGCCTAAGGTGCTGAAAGGGGACCACCTCCTCCGTGTCATACATCTGGAAGAGCGCACAGCAGCCCGCTGCTCTCCAGTGCGTAAATGCGCCCGGTTCTAGACCTGGGGTGAAATCAGGGTTCTCTGCTATCGGCGTGAATGGCGAGGGGAACGTTGTGAGATCTTGAACTTCATTAACAGCGTCCCACACTCTCATGGGGACTCTCGTGACAAAGGAAGCGTATAGATTGGGGGGGCCGTGGATCCTTCGCAAGAATGGTATCTCCTGTAAGGGACGCCCCGCTACCGCTTGGTCTTGAAAGAGCCAATTCTTGTCAGATTCCCATTTGCTCCATTCCACCAGGTAGCGCAACTGTGCTGCCTGAAAGTATTTCCGGAGATCTGGGATGCCAAGACCTCCCGCCTCCGGGGCCAGTGTGGAGAGAACCTTCTTCATTCTCGGCTTGCGACCCTGCCAGATGAAACGTGCAATATCTGCTTGCGTCTGTCTAATCCATCCCGTAGGCGGCTGGAGCGGCAAGGCCCGAAAGAGATACAAAATCTGGGGCAAGACCGTCATCTTGACTGCAGCTATTCTGCCAACCCAGGACAACATCCCTTTACCCCAGTGGCCCAACTCCTCCTTGATTTTCTTGCCCAGGGCTGGGTAATTGGCCGTCACCATTGCTGGTAACGTTGGTGCTAACAGAATCCCCAGGTACGGTACTAGGGACAATGACCATTGCATAGGAAAAAGCCTCTGCAGGTCTCTTCTCGTATCCGCTGCCAGGGACACATCTAGGGCCGCTGTTCATCTTAAAGCCCGCCACTTTCGAAAATACATCCAGCTCCTTAATGCATGCAGGGAGGGCCCTCATCGGGTCATCCAGGGTCAATAGGACATCGTCCACATAGAGACTAACCGTGTGGACATATTGTCCCATCTTTACCCCTATTGCATCTGGGTTTTGGCGAATCCTCTGGGCAAATGGCTCCATGTATAGGGCAAAGAGAAGTGGGGAAAGTGGGCACCCTTGTCTAGTGCCCCTTTCTATCTCGAAGCTGCGGGAGCTATAGCCATTAACTCTAACTGCAGCCGATGGGGATTTGTAGCAATTAAAAAATCATCGAGCAGAACTTCTCTCCGAAACCCATCTTCCTTAGCACCTGTTCAAGATAGGGCCAATGAACGCGGTCAAATGCTTTCTCCGCATCCACCACTAGCAGCATTCTTTCTCCTGGGATCCGTGAGGCCTTCTCCAAGACGTGCACCCCCTCTTGGTATTATCAACTGTTTGTCGTCCTGGGACAAAACCAGCCGGATCAGCCTCTACCAGGCCTGGCAGATGTAGAGCCAGTCTGGACGCCAGAATCCCTGTGTAGAGCTTTAGGTCAACATTCAGGAGGGAGATTGGCCTGTACGAGCCACAGAGGGTCCGGCCCTTCCCTGGTTTCGGAATTACCGATACCGTTGCTCTCAGTAGGTCCGGCGGGATAGCCCCCGGTGCAGAGAAAGAGTTGAAAAGGCGGGCAAGGATAGGTGCCACAATCGGGCAAAAGGTCTTATAAAACAGGGACGCATAACCGTCCGGGCCCGGGGCCTTCCCATGCTTGAGCCTGGAGAAGGCGGCAATCACCTCCTCCACGTGAATATTCCGTTCCAGGTGCTCCGCTTGTGCCGGGGTCAGGGTTGGGAGGGCCACTGACTCCAGGTAGTCCGCTGTATCTTGCGGCAAAGGGGGCTCCTCTGTGTAGAGGTCTTCATAGAACCTACAGAACACCTCCGCTACCGCTGCATCCTCAGAGACAGCCACCCCATCAGGGTCCAACAGTTCCTTGAACGAGTTCCGCTGATGCGCCACATGAAGCCTATTCGCCAGGAGTTTGCCGCATCTGTCCCCCCGTGTAAAACGCATATTCTACCCTGTCCATATCTAACGCTGATAAGAGTTTCCTAGCTGCCTTCAGCTGTTTCCATATCCTAGGGGCTCCTGTACGGCGATGTACATGCTCCAGTTCTCTAACTTTGGAAGTCAACTCCTCCCTCTTGCGCTGTCTCTCCCTATTCTCTGCCGAGGAGATAGAAATAAACTCCCCCCTCAGGACCGCTTTCAGCGCCGCCCACTGTGTCCCCAGCGATGTGTCCAAATTGTTGTTATGTGTTTGATACTCCCAGATCGACTCCTCAATGTGTTTCACTACAGATTTCTTGTGTAACAGGGTGTCCCTAAGACGCCAGACCCCACGGGAGGGGGAGACGGGCGGCAACACAAATGTACCAGCAACCGGCGCGTGGTCTGATAATGAGAGGACCCCTATATCCGCCGTCTTAGCAGAGGCACACATTGGTCCGATGACCAGCAAGTGGTCTAGCCTCGCATATGTCCGGTGCGCATGCGAAAAATAAGAATAGTCCCTATCCGTGGGGTGCAGCGTGCGCCAAAGGTCATGCAGGTCCAGATCAGCGAGCCGAGCCTTCCCTGCTTTTGAAAGTTCCCCAGTTTGCGGGTTTCTCTGCGCAGATCTATCAAGTGTGGATTCAAAAACCATGTTCAGGTCCCCCCTAAAATGATGTGTCTGCCTGGGGAGACCGTCACGTCCACCACTGCCGAGTCTAGAAAACGTTCCTGGTGTTCGTTCGGGCTATACAAGGAGCCAACGGAAAACGTCATACCCCCCAGCTTGAGGCGGTACGCCAACAGCCTCCCTTTCTGTTCTGCGAGTTTGTACAGCACCTCCCCCTGAAGGAACTCGATATCAATATGGCTACCCCGCCTTTTTAGAAGTAGTCGAGGAGAAGAACTGCGTGGGAAACTTGCGAGAGCGCAGCCTATGACAGTCTTGTGCTAACAAGTGGGTTTCCTGCAGGAGACAGATGTCCGCTTGTGTTCCCTCCAACAGAGAGAACATTGCCCTTCTTTTAACTGGATTGTTTAATCCCTTAACATTAAGGGTCACTACTTTAAGTGTTGCCATGTTCGTGAAAGCCAGTGTGCGCTAAGCAGCGGGAACCCAATCGAGCAGGGCAGAGCACGGGGCGGCAGCGCAGAGGTGCTAAAGTGAAATACTGCAAGAATGTGTAAGGCACTGGACGGTATCCCCCCTTCCCCCCAACTTTCCCTGAACCAACCCCATGGCAACGGGCCAACAATCCCATCTCCCCTCCCAAACTCGAACAACCCAAAGTCCCAGCCATGTCCCAGAACGGACAAGTCAGTGGAAAGTACTTAAAGTGGACGTCCGGCCACTCGTTCTTCCCGCCTCCCCCCACCCTCCCTTCAGCCCCAAACCTGCTATCTTCAGAAGCTATGTCCTTCTCCCCCCGCAGCGTTTCTACGCCGTCAAGGCCACGTCGTCCGTGGCAGCGGAGTCCCTGGCCGCTTCCCTCAGTGCGTTGGCCATTTCTGCCCTGATGGTGGGTGAATCCAGCCTCCTTCTCGCCGTTCTTAGCCGTCCTCCTCTATCTGAGCGTCTCCGGCTCGGGGTCGCTCCGTCCTCCTCCATCGCTGTGAGACCCAGGACCCCACATATCTCCTGCAAGGAGTGCAGTTGGTGCATAACGCCGTTCCAACGAAAGATGAGTCGGAAGGGATGCCCCCAAGTATACGGCGTTTCGTGCTCCCTCAGGAAGTCCGTCGCAATCTTGAAGGCCCTGCGCATTTGCAACGTGATGGCAGACAAGTCCTGAAATAGCGCGACGGGGCGTCCTCGGAAGGTTAATGGTTGCTTCTTGCGTGCCTCCGCCATTATGCGCTCCTTTACAAGGAAATCAGGGAGGTAGGCCAGAATGTCCGGTGGAGGCGCCGTCGATTGTCACTGACGGCCAACCCTGTGGGCCCTATCGATCTGGATTGGGAAGTCCGCTGGCTCACCCAGGATTTCCCTGAACATGACCTTCAGGTAGCCAGCAATATCAGCCCCCTCTTCAGTGGACGGGACCCCCGGACCCGTATGTTATTCCGCCTCAACCTGTTCTCCTGGTCCTTGTTATGCGCTTGGAGGTCCACGTGCTGTTCCCTGAGGCGAAGTACCTCCTGTTGCAGGTGGACAATCTCCTCATCTCTCCGGTGGGCTGCCGTCTCCACCGTTTACATCCGCTCATCCAGGCCCTCCACCTCTCTGCGCACCTCGCGCACCTCGCTGGCCACCTCCTGTTTTAATGTCTGAAAGTCCTCTTTGAGCGAGCTAAAAAGGGCCTCCATGAAAGATCTCGTGACTGGGGGCTCCCCCCCAGCCGGGTCTCGTGAGCCTCTAGAAGAGCTCGGGGACAGCTGTGCTTTATCCCGTTGTTGCTGGGCCCTGATGAGCATGTCCGTAAGCGTACGATCCCCTTTCTTCACGCTCCGGCCGCTCGCCATCTGCTCACCGTGGACCGCGGCACACCGCTCAATGGAAGAGGGAGTTCAAGACTTCCGACAGCAAATCCCGGCCTTCGTCTGTTCAGTACTCTCGAGAACAAAATGGCGGCCGGACGCTACCGTGTAGACCCTCCTTCGTCTCCACCCAATGTCCGGACTGCTAGATAGTTCCAGGGTTTCAGCAGTGAGTCCGCTCTGAGACCACGTTCCATTTTGGGCCAGGGGGGGCATAGTAGCCTAGGCCGCGACCTCAGGGGTTTGTCTCAGTCGTCTCCTCTGGGACAAAATGGCAGCTAGGCATCTCCAGGAAGACCTTCCATCTCCAAAGGCCACTGCTCAAGTTTCACACAGTCCCTTGGCTCCAACAATGAGTCCCCTTCGGGGTCTCCCGGTCTTTAGTAGGGCCAGATGCTCTGCCCCTTCGTTCCGCACTTCCCCCCAAACTTCAGTCGGGACCGGGAAGCGCGTGGCGTTCAAGGCCGCAGCCGTGGTCTCGAGTGTCGCTACCCCCAGTCAGCGACAATTCTTCTCCGCAATGTCCCTCGCAAGCTGTTCATCCGGCTCATCAGATTCAAAGTCACAGAACCGCTGCGAAGGGGCAAACAGATGCCACGCTGTCCGGCCGAGGCCTCCGTGCCGGGGCAAGCTATAAGGCTCCGTCCGCGGGTCCCCGCCTCCAGCTGCTCGCGCCGCCTCAGCTCAGTGGCGCTTCGCGGTCAATTCGCCATCGCCCAAATAGACTCGTATATCTGCACCTGGGACTTAATTTTATCACCCGGACATGCACCAAGGTCTCCGCCACCCGTCCCGTGGCTGCTGAGCTCCAGCGGGGGGAGAGAAGCTGCCGAAAAAGGGCTCAGGCCTAGTCGGGCCGGAGGAGCTGCAGGAATAAGCGTCTGCTCCCTCGCCATCTTGACCACGCCCCCCGATACATTGCTTTTGATTGAATACAGGAGGGGTACTCAATCTTCACACTGAGTATGACAACAGCACTATCCCATGATGATGATGGCGAAAAAGATGGCCCTTTAACTTAAGATGAGAAGGAACAGGTAAGGAAAATGAATGTCATGCATTGGACACCTGACTCTGATTGATTGTTGTTTGTGTTTTTGTTGTTTGTTTGTTGTGCACAAAGTGAAGTCAAAGTGTCCTAGTAGTCTTACTGTACACACTAAAGAGTGACTCAAATCAATAATATTTCTACTCTTGTGTAATAACAACATGTTACTTCTACTGCAGGCCAATCTTCACAGTCAGTCAGTACAAGTATCAGAGATGATTGATGGAATAATACCAAGTCAGGAGGACGTTTCATGAGTGGCATAAAAAAAAGCTTATAGTCTTTCCCACTCACTGCTCTTCGCAGCAACTTCCTGAACTAATTTCAGCGACACCCTAGAGCCCCCAGTCTCGCAACCTATTGGGTAAGAAAAGCAAAGGGTGTCTCTTACCGTGTCTTGCTGTTGGTCTCCTACCGTCCCTCTTCCTTTCAGTCTTCCTTTCAGTCCTTTAAAGGTACAGTCATCAAGTTTAGAGTTGTTAGATTTTATGAAATAGTCAGATGTGGATTTAGTGCTTCCCCTAAAGGAGACGTGATGAGCAATATTAGTGTTTTTCTGGTGTGCTCGGGCTGATTCTGCCCACACTACCAGTGAGCTCCGATCCACAGGGCTTTGATCTTCGTGTGGCTCCAGTGCCGTGCAGTTCATCCTTTCTCCACCGGGTGTCAGCCTTGCCTCACTTGACTGCACCAGCACGGCTTTCTCGTGGCTCCCTTTCTCCTCTCCGATCCTCTCGCAGCTCCTCAGCCCAAATGCTCGAGCACTCAGCAGGCTTGAAAACTCAGGGACCCATTCGTCCAGCGACGCACTTTTTCCCGGTGCTCTCTCCTCCCTGCTCCACCAGTGGCAAAAAAGAAGCCAGGAAGTGGCAATGATCGAAAAGAAAAAAATGCCATGGAGCGGGGAAAAACTGCTGATGCACCCACCTCCGAAGTCGGCACGCCAAGACCAGCAGGACACCGCCCGACGATCCTCCAGGCATGGCCGGTATTGCTCTCATTTCCTTTCCTCCACTTCTGCTCTAGTGTACGGTTTGCGTTTCATGTGGGCATGCTATTTTGTGGTTCTGTGACTCTCCGGCAGGGAGATCGCGACTGAGCTTCTAGTCAGCCGCCATCTTTCCCCTCACAAGAAGGAAAAGCTTGGCAGAAGAGAGGTGTATCGGAGGAGGTTACAGCCTGAGAAGCTTGTACAATAGACATCTGAATACAAAAACTGTAAAGGAGCTGGAGAGTATAAAAGTAACTAAAGACCCTAAGGACTCCAAAAACCCGAAGGAATCTAGAGAGCCTAGCCAGGCTAAGGATAGTGATAAAAACAAGGACAAGAAAAGGGGTAAAGTTAGATCAATCAATCAATCATCAAAATTTGTAGAGCCCGCTACTCACCTAAAGGGTCTCAAGGCGCTGGGGGGGGGGGTCGCTACTGCTCGAACAGCCAGGTCTTGAGTTGTTTCCTGAAGGAGAGATGGTCCAGGGTCAGCCGTAGGTGAGTGGGGAGGGAGTTGCATGCCTTGGCTTCCAGGAAGGAGAAGTATCTTCCTCCGACGGTGGATTTGCGAATTCGTGGGACGGAGGCGAGGGCGAGGCTGGCGGATCAGAGCTGGCGGGTGGGTGTGTAGAATGTGAGGCGGCTGTTGAGGTACTTCAGGCCCGTGTGGTGGAGAGCCTTGTGTGCGAGGGTGAGGAGTCTGAACATGATCCTCTTGCTGACGGGGAGCCAGTGCAGGTCTTTCAGGTGGGCAGAGATGTGGCTGTGGTGAGGGACGTCCAGGATGAGTCTAGCTGAGGTGTTCTGAATGCGTTGGAGTCTTTTCTGGAGATTGGCTGTGGTTCCAGCATAGAGGGCGTTCCCGTAGTACAGATAGCTGGTGACGAGGGCCCGGGTGACCGTCTTCCTGGTTTTGGCGGGGATCCATCGGAAGATCTTTTGGAGCATGCGCAGGGTGTTGAAGAAGGATGACAAGACGGCGTTGACTTGCTTGGTCATCGTAAGGGAGGAGTCCAGGATGAAGCCCAGGTTGCGTGCGTGGTCCGTTGGCTTGGGTGTGCTGCCCATGGCAGGGGGCCACCGGGAGTCGTCCCAGGCAGAAGGAGATGATCCGAGGATGACGACTTCCGTCTTGTCTGAGTTCAGTTTCAGACGGCTGATCTTCATCCATTCTGCGCAGCTTTCATTCCTTCCTGGAGGTTGGCTTTGGCGGTGGTTGGGTCGTTGGTGAGGGAGAGGATCAGCTGGGTGTCGTCGGCGTAGGAGATGATGTTGAGGTTGTTTTGGCGAGCGATGGCTGTGAGAGGGCTCATGTAGACATTGAAGAGGGTGGGGCTGAGTGAGGATCTAGTGATCACCTTGTACCATGCCAAGCAACACTTATGAAGATTGGTTGTAAGTCAAACCTATAGACCAGCTATCCTAGTAGCGTGGACAAAGCAGTCTTAGGCTAAACTCTGTAAAGGCATGTGAAGCAAGCTGTTTTACCATATACAGTCCCCTTGATTACCAAATGAAAGGACACCACACACACAGATATATATATATTTATTTACTACAAGTATCCCCTATACTCTACACAGAAGCAAATGCAGTTTAAATATACAAAAGCTGCACAATATGGATGAGCCCTCGGGGCTGCCTAACGCATATACTAAAATAGTGGTATAAGTACCACCAATCGAAAAGGAAGTAGGCCTAGGGCCTGGGGAATCGCTGGAGCTGTTCGGGACTAGCAGTGACTAAGTCAAAAAAGGCAAACGGGACTCGGGTGCAGCGCTTAAAGCACACGCATACACCAATGTAAAGTCAATGGTGCGTAAAAGTTACAAAGTTATTAGGTCTCGCGACCTATCGATGTGCGCAAGCGCATCGAGCGTAGCGAGAATTCATGTGGCGAAAACATCTTCAAACCAAAGGGCTTTCAGCCCCGCGGTTTTCATGCAGTTCACGTGAACCACGTGATTAAACATGCACGTGCATCGGCAACATTTCTCAATCACCCTCCCATAGGCACGCCCCCCCACCAGGCTCTCCCGCCCCCATCAGGCTTCCCTCCTAATCCGCCGCAACATTTCTCAATCACCCTCCCACAGGCACGCCCCCCCACCAGGCTCTCCCACCCCCATCAGGCTTCCCTCCTAATCCGACGCAACATTTCTCAATCACCCTCCCAGAGGCACGCCCCCCCACCAGTCTCCCGCCCCCATCCGGCTTCCCTCCTAATCCGCCTCCCCTCGCTCGCATTCCCGCCCCAGGCTCTCCCGCCCTCATCCAGCTTCCCTCCGCCATCTGCCTGCCACACTAGAGCCATAAGCTATCCTCCCAAGTCGAACTCTCAAGCATTTTATGTCTGAGCCGCTAACCCGAGCTCACCAAAGTCTTACTCATTAGCCACCTATGACTTCACCCAAAATGCACGCCCCCCCACCAGGCTCTCCCACCCCCATCAGGCTTCCCTCCTAATCTGACGCAACATTTCTCAATCACCCTCCCAGAGGCACGCCCCCCCACCAGTCTCCCGCCCCCATCCGGCTTCCCTCCTAATCCGCCTCCCCTCGCTCGCATTCCCGCCCCAGGCTCTCCCGCCCTCATCCAGCTTCCCTCCACCATCTGCCTGCCACACTAGAGCCATAAGCTATCCTCCCAAGTCGAACTCTCAAGCATTTTATGTCTGAGCCGCTAACCCAAGCTCACCAAAGTCTTACTCATTAGCCACCTATGACTTCACCCAAAATGTCCGCAGCTCCCTTGCATATACTCACGAGCCCTCAAGTCTTTCCCCATCCACTTGTCTTAATCTCAAAGGGCTCCTATTACCCACAACCCAGCAGTAATGCACACATTTTGCATGCCCATCCTGTATTAATACCCGGTGCTCCATTTCTGGCACTAAAATAGCAAACACCTCCGAGTCCGAGACCTCATATTACCACCAGCCCCAATAGCACACCTCTCCTACTCAAACTGGGACCCCACATTCATTCTACAATAATTCGATACTATCCCCATCTCGCTTACCCCCATGGCGATGGCACTTGTTCCTCTCAGGTTTAGCGCGGGCGGCGAGGGTACAGAAAGGGTACAATGGGCTGCCTACAATCTGCGGGCGCTGGCGTGGCGGCCATCTTAAGACGGGGCTTTCTCAGAACCATGCAAGTTGTCACATACCGCTGCCGCCATAGTCGGTCGGGGTGACTATGAATGGTTGTGGGCTTAACATTATAACTGTTTCAAATTAGGTGCACCTTATCTGCCGTAGATGTGTTCTGTTGTCTCAGACTCCAGAATACATAATGAAACTGTTGCCTGTCGCAAGTGTTTTTTGTTGGCAGGATCTGGCTTTGCTCTCACCATACCTGCTTTTCAACAACGATCAACCTCCCAAACCACTCTGTTTGGTGCACTGGACCCCTCACACCACCGGGCCTCGGTGCCACTGTACCCGCCGCACGAGCGCCCCTGCATGCTGTGTACCGAACCGCTTTTTATTATTTTACTTCTTAAATGCAAGAGCTTGTTTTTCTGATTTCGGTCAGAAATAGCTAATTCTAATCGTCCAGTGCCTGCCAGTGGCATAATTGGAAACACATTCCTCTACTGCCCCTCACCCGCGATCGGAGACACTGAAACGGGTGTTGAGGTTTTTTCTTGCACCCCGTGGTTCGACAGTCTTGAAGCAGCAGCTGCAGCAGCTGTCGGGTTGTAACAGTCTTCAGTGATCATTCACTGCATTAACCCCTAGCCTGCTGTTTGTGTGCCACGCACCCCTTTCCCCCGCCCCCGCTGCTGCTGATCTGCTTGAGCCTAAAGCCCCCTCCCCCTCCACACACCCAGCTTTTCGGTTCTCTGTAAATTCTTCCTGCTGTCTCTGCCTGTGCTGTAAACCCAGCCTTTTGCCTGCTGTGCAGCGTCTGTTCAAACATCCGAGGATGCTTTTCCACTTAAAAAACAAGTCAGTGGAGGCGGTTCCACTAGGCAGGTCTTGGCTGCTAAGCAAATGGAATGTTTTTTTTAGACCTCGAAGGCATCCTTGGTGCCATTTCTTCAGTTTCAGTGTGTGCACTATACAAATGCCCTCTCGCTTTCCTGTTAACCTGTGGCACACCAACCGGAGTACATCTCAGTCAGTGATGTTGTGTGCTGTACACGGTTCTGCAGTTGGAGAATTAAATATTTTAAGTAAGGCATGCTGGTTGTGCCAGTGCCAGTCAGGGGGGCAAGGCGCCCTTCGCAGCTCACCCCCAAGTTCAGACTGGGTCTCATGCTTGTGTGGGGGGAGGGGTCTTTCCTGCGCCGCCTTTGCTGTGTGCTGAGCTGCTGGCAGCTGCATGGCGAGTGGAGAGAATTTCTCAGGACACCTAACAACGTGGCGAGGTCCGTGATATTTTTCGCTAGGCAAGGCTTTTTTTTTGGTAGCGTTCACTTAATACGGGTGGGCGGGGCTGGAATGTCTGCGTGCAGTGGCAGTGCTTATCTGAGAAACCTGACCTATCGCGAGCTGTCTGTGTTCAACCCCTCCACAGAAATGTCCCTGCAGGAGCCGGGCCAGTGTGTCCCCTCTTCATTCGGAGATCTCGAAATACTCTGTAAATTCCTTTGTATGCAGCACGAGATTTGCATTTAAAACGCTCCCTGGGAAAAGCCTGTATCATTTTACTGCTCGGTCACAAAGAGCAGCTGGGATGTATAGATGGGTGCAGTCGGTGCCGTGCAATACATTGTATTCTTATTTACCCACAATGATTGTTTTTAAATACATACCAATATTCGGAAATATTTTTAGCCGTTTTCTCGTATGGGGACGATTTTTGATTAACAGTTACCTTCAAATGTATTAACACAGGGGTCACTCAGACTTTCTGTTACAAAAAGGCCGACTGGATGCCAGTGTTAATTGCTATTTAAATTGCCGCCATTATTTGACTTCAACCCGTGGCATTGAAGCGCCCCAGGGTAGATATCTTATCTGTTGTCCCCAAAGGAACAGAAAGAACAGCCTCAACCTCACCAACTGATCTTTTTAAAGAAGAAATTAGAATGAATGCGTGCCACAGCCTGTTGTGTTCCTGTATTTAAAAGTAACTTTGCATGGGACACATTTTCGGGAGGGTAATTGGGCTGGCTTGCATACAATTATATAAAACTGGTTTTGCATTTTTGATTCAGAATTTTTCATAGGCATTCTTATTCAGAAATAAAACAAGCACTGGCGTTGCCAATAGGTTTCGCATTTGGAAAGTTGGAGCTATTGGTTTTGTAAATGACATTTTATATTTATATATTGTTATTGACAATGCCAATAACGATATATAAATATAAAATGTCATTTACAAAACCAATAGCTCCAACTTTCCTACTGCGAGACCTATTGGCAACGCCAGTGCTTGTTGAAAAGGGAACCTTCCGGATGACCTAGAACCTAGCAACTTGGAACATAGACACTAGAGGTGAATTGCTACACAGGAGCACCGGAGAGCCAGAGTTGCCTCACCCACAGAAAGCGGGTGCATATGTCTCAAAGTGTGTCGGGTTTCCTCGTGCTGTTCTATGGAGCCTGTAGATGAAGATGCTGCAAGCGGCTCATCGTGGAGAGTTCCCGTGGATCCAAGGGTGGATCTGAAGAGGTGAAGACCTGAAAGCCGAGGGGACAATATTCAAAGTCACTAGTCAGTGACTACCGTGGAACCAGGATGGAACCAGGCAATGTTGGGTGCAAGCAGGCGAAGAAGTGAAGATTGTCTCTGCAGCCACGTGGACACGAAGAGGTCGAGGATGTCCAGGCATCGGTCACGAGATGTCCTACAAAGGCTCTAGCTGATGGCGGTGTCGGCTTCTTGATCATAGCAAACAGGCCTTGGCTACTGCAAGCCATGCAGGAAATGATGCAAGCTTCTCACTCGGACCAGCAAGGTCAGAGGGGGTGCTCCTTTTTACAGGAGCGAGGGCCAATCTGGAGCAACCAGACCAGTGGTAATGATTTTGAATTTCATCGCCAAGATGGCCACTAGCCAACGGGCCAGTAACCAGGATGACGCGTCGAGTGGCAAAATGCAAAAGGGGCCCACGCAGATCGTGGAGATGCTGGGGGGCTGATCTTCGGTGCAGATGCTACTTGGTTGTGGGGCTTCTCAAACCCCAAAGCACAGCATCGAGGGTGCCTAGGGTGCTGCACAGTCAGCTCCTCATGGATCTTCCAAGATGGCCGGTCCCACGTCTCTCAGTGCCTCCACTGGTCTCTTCTTTTCACGGACTGTGGATCGGGCTGTGAGATGTCTGGGAATCTGGGTCTTCCACTCTGGCTAAGTTTGACCTAGGGGACAAGTTTGAGAATGCGGTAAAAAAAACTATAAAAGACCAACAGCAAAAATGTTGGTAAATGAGGGTCTCACTGAAAAGGTTCAGATAGCAAGAGGAATTGGACAGGGATGCCCCCTGTCCCCCCTATTGTTTAATTTCGATATATAGAGCCTCTTGCATGCCTACTAAGGGGAGAAGAAGGGATAGTACCTTTCACGCATAAAGGATGGGAGAAGAAAGTTGCATTATTTGCAGATGATTTAATGATAGTCACGGGCAATTTAACCTGCTCACTGCCAAAAATAGAAAATATTATAAGTACGTTTGGGGCAGTCGCAGGATACCAAGCAAATAAAAAAAAATCTGAAATAATGGAATGGAACAACCTGTCGGGGAACCCCCTCGCAAAGAACAAAATAAAGTATCTGGGGATAGAATACATCAAAGCTATTAAAGGGATAGCCACCTTAAACTTTAGGAGAATATACAAGGACATACAAACTCTCCTTAAGGCTTGGGCTGGTCTACACCTTTCCTTCCTAGGGAAGTCAAATGTAATTAAAATGACAATAGTTCTAAAATGCACAGACTTGTTCAACACTCTCCCACTTGATTTTAACAAAATAGAGATTACAAAACTGCAAGGAGAGATATCCAGCTTTATTTGGGCCTCAAAAGGAATAAGGATCGGTTGGAAAAAGCTGAGAAGAAGCAAGATGCAAGGAGGCATTGCCAGTCCAGACGTTTTGGAATACTGTAAAGCTTTCAAGTTCAAAAATATAAGGGCCCTGTTGGGCATTTGCCAAAAATGGTCCATGCACTGGAAAGCTCTAATCGATCCTGGGGAAGACACATATTTATATAAATTTGGACACCCAGAATTTTTCAAAAAAATTAAACTGAGGATGATAAGATCAGCAGGAAGAACCTGGTACGATGTTAGAACTCCCCGGGCAATATCCTACTATAGTAAATTTTCTCCAATCTGGGACTCCCCTGGCACTCTGAATTGCTTAAAAGACACTCTAATAAACCCTTTAAAGGAAGCTAACATAAACTACTGGGGTAACTTGATAAGTGACATCAAGATCATAGAATGGGAGATAATAGACAGAGCAACTAAGGGAACCGTATCCAGATTTAAGTATTACCAACTAAATAGCTGGATCAAAGGAGTAAAAGAAAATATGCAAGGGGATGAAATCATCGAACAAAAACTTCTGGACACAGAACCTTTCAAAAAAGAAATAGCTTACTGGTACTGGTACTGGGCATTGATAAGATCTGGTGAGGAAGAATACAAAGCCCCCCATGACATCTGGGGCAAATCTATGCCGGAGCTCGACATTACAAATCTCTGGGAATCCTCAAATAACATTGCTGGTCAAGTGGCAAAATCTGCTCCTCTGAAAAAAAATTCACAGAGCATATTGGACACCCAAAAAAATGTCAATATTCAAAAATAATACAGTATCGAAATGCCCCAAATGCAGAACAGAAAGAGCAGACAACCTCAACATATTTCAAGATTTTGCTATGCTAGAGAAATACTGAAGCCAGATCGGTAAGACACTCTCAGAAGTATCAGAACAACCAATAGAGGTAAGCATTGATTTGATTATTTTTGGGGTCAGAAATAACTTGCATGTCACTAACGTGTCGAAGGATAAAGAAAGAATCCTCTTTTTATTGATTCTCTTAGCCAGGAGGGAAATTTGCATTAATTGGATAAAAAAAACTCCACCAAGATACCCCGATTGGCTTAACTCAGTATTTAGGATATACAATCTGGATAAAAAGGGAAGGCAATGTAAGAAAAATACGTTATGGAATATTTAGGAAACATACAATTTGGCAACTTCTAAGGGGTCCAATGATTAAGGCAAAGGTAACAACGATTTCAAGCGGAGTCTTGAATAGAGTAGTCATAATGACTAGCTCCCCCCACTTCCGAAAAAAAGCCTAAAGGTAAACACGACAAAAACACCCACAGCAGACCCAAATGTCTGTGTAGAAGTGGAGTCGAGTGTAGCAGTGGGATGACTGCGGTGCATTGATTTACTAACTTAAATTGTAAAATGATATGTTTGGAATGGATATGTGCTTTGTCCAACTCTTTTAAAGTACTCTAATAGGAGGATGTGCTAAACAACCTGCCATTATTGTGGGCCTGCTCTGTCCTGTTGTTGTTGATGGTCAATGCTGTAAACAGACTAGAGTAGAGATGATGTATACATGCCGCCTCAGAAATTGATCTTGTTGCACTACACCATATCTTGTGCATTTGTTTCAACTTTGTTTCTCAATATCCCCTTTGTTTTTCCATCTACAATTACAGGCCGGACCTTGCCCTATACTTGGAAAACATTACAATGCACACTTACATTACCAATAAATCTACATTTTTTTCCAGGCAAGCAGTGGCGAGTGACAACACCCAACATTGATTGACGAGAGGACAAAGAGAAATGCAAATCCAGTCCAAATTTTTTACCAGGATAACACAGTAACAGTATCAACTTTCATATTCCTTTAAATAATTTGATTATTTTTTTGTCTACAATCTTTACAACAGAGTGTTCCTGTTGTTGTTGTTATTTATCATTAGGTTTGCTTTCTGTTTATGATTCATCCCAACCAATATGTAAACATTTTATTTGCTATATGTAAAAGTATTAAGCCAGGAACAACTGAACAAGAAGTGTATGTAATCCGGGTCTCCCTCCTTATCAATCATGCATGCATTTCCTTTTTCTCCCTTAACATATTGATATGGATATGGTAGTCTACAAAGACTGTCATTTGTTGTTTGTCCAGGCGTACCTTTTTCACTGTCAAACCTTTCTCCAAACCCCCTTCCCATCCATTCAACAAACCCTAACCTTCTTTCCCCGGGCCTTGTGACTTCTTGAGGTGTGACTAAGTTAAATGTACACCAATAATTAATCACACGCTTGCTGGGGCGGATGTGGCAAAAGCAACAGTACTTCAATTTCAAGGCAGAGCGATGATCTTCTTCTGTTTGCCCACCCCTGAGCAGTATATTTAAGAGGTGATTTTTAAGAAAGGAACATATACCTCAGCATTAATTCCCGGCATTGATTAGATTTGTTGTCATCCGCATACACAGCACTAACTTATACACTGTAGGCCTAGTCAAGTGACTCGATGCAACTATGATGTGTAACTCTGTCTAGTAGGCTATCCCCACAACCTTTATATTTTGTTGTAAAATATTTTTGCATATTATTGTTGCTTGGTAAGTTCTGACCTGTACTTCATTCTACTACTCCTCGAACAGTCTCTCAAAGGCGACTGACTGTCTCATTTTATTTTTTTGCAAATGCTGCTTCCCTGCCAGTGTCTACTACTACTACTATACTACCACCACCACCCCAATCAAGCAATGTTAGGAAAGGAAACCATCATCACCATGCAGCCATCACATGAAGTTAAACATCAAGCAAAGGCAAGATAAGTTTGGGGGAGGCATAATTAATAATTGACATGTTTTCAATCAATTCACACCCCTTTGGTCCAGATGAAGAATGCATAGACTAGAAGAGAGAGACTGACAGTACTAGTAGGACAACTCAATCAGTGAGGGGTGCTACATCTATCTGTTTGTGTCTTCCACAGTCAGCCAATTATTTAAATCAAACTCTGGCTATGGGAGGACCTGCACCAGCAAGGAAACAGTGTGATGTAAAACAGTAACCCCACCTACAAAACATTAGCAATTTTGTATGTAAAGTAGAAATATAGATTTAATATAACCCTAACAAGAGATCCGTGGACATCTTGTACTGCCATGATTCCACCCCAGGTTGTCCCCCATTCCCCTCATCTCCCTTCCCACAATTTTAATTTTTTAAATAGATGTGTTGTTGGTGATGTTTTGTATTTTTTAGGTAGAGTAATTTTAGCATAGGCATAGGTAGTTTTAGAATCCAACTATTTTGTCTGATAGATTTATATAGCATTGGGGGGTAAGTTTCATTTTGCTTTAGGTGGGGGGTTGATATCAGTTTTATTAAGGTGTGTTAGTGATTAGGTAGGGTAGAATGTGTGGGTAGTATTAGGATATTTGTAGGTGTTTTAGATTTAGAGATATTAGCAATTATTAGTGTTAGTGTAGGTAATTATGATGTTCAAGTTCGATAATAAATATTGTTATATTTGATTTCTGCTTGCACTGATGTCAGGGAGGATGCTGGGTGTGGAACTTGCTCCATTTGGTTGCAACTCATGCCATCTGTGGAATAATCCTTGTATGTGTAAATAGGGTTATGACCTGTTACTTAGCAGGATGGATAGTGTCCAGATACCTTGGATGTGAGCAAAGACTCACCTATCTGACAGATTTGCAAGGATAGTTCACGGCCTAGTCTAGTGACAGTTTTTTGTGTCACCCAACATCTTAACTGTGATGCAGAGAGTTAAACTGCACATTGTTGCACATTTTCAAATCAACATAGGCCCATAGCACTGTGAGTCTGTCAGAGTTGCTGCAGTTATCCATCATGGAGATGTATGTATTCCCCGGTAACCACATATGGCGTAAGAGAAATGCATATCAGATGCACCAAGCTCTGAGTCCATCTCCATTGCACAGACCTTGGCACACTTGATGCGTGCTGCCAGTGAATCAGCTTGCTTTGCCGTACATGTTCTGTGCATGGATGACCATTCTCGTGTCCATGCATGATGTAGGTCAAATGTGTGTCCATTGGTAACGTCACAGGGCACAACAGTGTTTGTGAATCACATGAGTTATGTGGTATAAAGTTATGACTTTGGGACTGAGGTCATTCACAGATGCCATTTATGATTCACACTGTTAGATAGAGTGACTTAGCTTCTACTATCTTCCTTTTGTGACACCCTTAATATGTTACGTGATGCTTTAGTCACTGATGACGTTTTGTTACAAGGGTCCTAAGGAGTAAGAAGATGGTGTAAGATAACAATATAGACCAGAATCAGTGCTATATTTATTTCCAAACCCAGCCGGGCAAGGAATATTTTTTATTTGGTAATAACACAAATTTAGATTGACCTGGGGGGTCAAAGTATCAGCAGTAAGATAGGGTACAATCCTGTACCTATCCCAAGGAAGTAGGAAAAACCATAGAATAGAGAGGGTTTAGAAAGAAAGAAAAGAGTTTTGCAGGGAAGTAAGAAATACTTTGGAGCCAGAGGGTGGCTTGCGATTTAGGTAAATAATTCTGCAAATCACACTCAACAGTGTCAACATCTGAATATGTACAATAAATAACTTGTAACACTGTTTTAAAAAAAAAAAAAAAGCGTCAACGTTTCGATCCCTATAGCTCCTAATTACGCGGGATCATCATCAGGACTGTCTTAGATCTTTGCCTGTTTACAATTCGAACGCCATCAAGGGTCCTGAATCAGGGTTCAGATGGCATGCTGTCCTTGCTGGGGACGGAGTTTCTTTCCGGTTTTAGAAGCGATGTGCTAGTTTCAGTTAGAAGTGGCGGTAAATGCAGGACAGGAGAAAGGGGATGTTTCCTTCCTATTTGGAGTAGGTTGGCTCCTTTGTTTTATCCGCAGGCTCAATTACTGGCTTTTCAGTGAATATTGCGGCGGGCGGGGGCAGAAACACGATGGTCTTCTCCCTGTATTGCTCGTTCCACAATGGAAGTGACGGCGGGTGGAGGGAATGAGACGCAATGGTCTTCTCCCTCTTCGTTGGCGGTGCAACCACTCTGCCAATCTTACTGCTGATACTTTGACCCCCAAGGTCAATCTAAATTTGTGTTATTACCAAATAAAAAATATTCCTTGCCCGGCTGGGTTTGGAAATAAATATAGCACTGATTCTGGTCTATATTGTTATCTTACACCATCTTCTTACTCCTTAGGACCCTTGTTCCCTTTAATACTTAAATGACCCATGGTCCAAAGGCCCCTTTGGGTTCCCTTGTTCTCCTAAAATGACGTCTTGTTACAGGCATACTGTTCTGCATCACCCAGGTGGTGACATGTTGCATTGCTCCCTGTACCAACAGTATCATAGCCAATCATCCCAGCTGTTTCTTTTGGCATTGTCTCATAGTGATGACACACTTGAGATGTTGCCACAGAATCAGACTATATGTTACTTGCAGTTCTACAGACATCCATGGACACATTGGCCAATATGCCGACAGTTTGCACAGCATGAGAGGGCTCTGAATTTGTTTGGCATTGTTTGTGAACAGGTAGGGGCTGAATGACGCTTAGCACTTTGGCTACAGTCACAATCGTGGACTCAAATATAGTGTGGCTGACTTTGTAGTACCATATATGTATGTTACACATGTTAGCTTAAGTCACCTCATCAATGTGATTCTGCTGAGCAACATCTAGGGATGTGATATGCAATGCGTAACATCACAACAACATTCGTCCAAACACGTCCTGTTTAACTTGATATGCCAGTAGTATTTTGTTTACAATCCTTTTGGGTGACACTACTTGTGTCCTGTGACTGAATTGTACATGTCATCACACATGCATTTCTTAACAATGGATGTGGGTCATAGTTGGTACATTGCTAGATTCCGATATCTGATAAATGTGAGCACATCATCTTCGCCTGTGTACTCTTGTTTTAACCCCTGTGCACCTTCTTCACTGTCAGCCTTCTGTCGTTTATTTGGTACCTTCATTACATATGTAATTTCATTTTGACCACTGTGCCCCCTTCAGCTTGATTTGGTAGGATTCCTCCTTTTCAATTTTTACCCATGTATTGTGTCAGGATTTTTTCAGCACATCTCCGTGCTCACTTCCTAGTTCCTACAGCAGCATCCCCAGCGGCCATGCCTCCACGCACGGCCATTTGTCCTGTATCCCTCACAGCTACTCCTCCCTTCCACCTCCCCTTCTTATGTCAGCCACTCTGTGTCCGCATCGCAGGCACGCCAAAGGTGCACATAATGCAGGCCGCCTGTGCCCGTCCACTTCTGGACCGCGCACAGCAGCAGCACGCTTGGCACACACACATTCATCAAAACACTATGCCACTACGATGCTAGCAGCCTCCACGCACCCAACATCAGACGCTCACACACCTGCTTCCGAGTGGCACTGGAACACACTCAAGGACCCTTCTCATGTTGGATATTCAGCTCTGCCAGCTTCCGATCCACAAATCCCCTAACTGGGTAAGAACCCAACTACCTCTGATTCATTCTTCTCAACACACAGTCCGTCCACAAATACACCATTGAACTCTGGGACCAACTTGTCACAACATCCCCAGACATTGCCTTCCTGACAGAGACCTGGCTGAACCCCTCCTCAGCCACAACATCGGCTTTACCATCCTGGACGGATACAAGATCATCCGCAGGGACCGCACCAACGGAGTAGGAGTAGCAATTGCCATCCTCCAAAGGAACACTCTCAGAGTCTCAAACGACACCAATGACATCCTCTGAAATTCTGAACACCTGCACTTTATGAGCCACACCAATCCCAACACCACCCTCAGAGTAATAATCGTGCAAAGCCCCCCCAGCCCCCAATGACAGTTCGGCAACTACATTGCCTACTTCGTCAGTACACATGCCCTCGCTTCCACAGACTACATCCTTGCCTGGAACCTTGAGTTCCACCTCAGAAACACCACCACCACCAACTCCATCACCCTGATTTACATCCTCACCAGACTCGGACTCAGACTACTCCTCACAACACCCACACACTCTGCTGGCAAAATGCTTGTCCATATCTTGCCGAAAGCTCACATGTCTCCTTCAACCACACCACTACACCACCAAACTCCACTGGCCCTCTCATCTATGCATCCACTTCACCTTCTGGCACCCCACCATGCACCACGGCACAAAACAGACCCTCTACCACTACTGGGGCAAAGTCACTGAAGACCAGCTAACCACCACCCTCGCCCCTAGCCCAACCACTTACCACGCCGACTGCCACCCCACCACCCACAACCTGAGACAATGACTCGATGGCGGCCCCAACCAACTCTCCACAACCACAAAACCATCAAACAGACACACCAGTATAGAAGCCATCAGGTTTACTGAGGACCTCCAGGACTACAAGAAAATGTGCCAAAAGCCAGAGGAGGAATGTCACCATGTACAGACAACGAACCATGGAGTACTATGCAGCACCCAAGAACACCACCCGCAGACACCATCACCTCATCTGATCTTCAAAAGGGCCTCCTTTAAAGAACGCCTAGACGACTACAGCACCAAAACTGCTCTCATTGCCGCCAACGATGACATCAGGGCCCTGCTGGTCAACTTAGAAACACCGTCCCTGATCCAACTGGACCTGTCAGCTGCCTTTAACACTGTATGCCACCGCACACTAGGCACATACCTCCACGACGCAGAGATCCGAGACATGACTCTGGAGTGGAACACCTCCTTTCTGTCTGGCATAACCCAGAGCATCCACCTCCCCCTTTCAGCGCTCGATCCACCGCAATCATGTGTGGCGTACCCCAGGGCTAATCCCTATGCCCGACATTGTTCAACATCTACATGTTACCGCTTGCCCACGTTGCCTGATTGCACAACCTCTACATCATCTCCTATGCCAACAACACCCAGCTGATCCACTCCCTTGAGAAGGAGCCCCTCAACACCACAACCAACCTCCATGTAGGAATGAGAGCCGTAGCTGAGTGGATGGAGTGCAGGCAACTGAAGCCAAACTTGGACAAGACAGAAGTCATCTTCGTAGGTTCCACCAACTTCTGCACTACCGCACTGGTAACAGGTCCAACAACCACCAACCACACACATAACCTGTACTTCTTCCTCAAATCTACTATCTCCATTGCAATGCAGGTCAGGGCCATCTGCTCCTCTGGCTGCAACCCCTCCGCATGCTCCACAGGATCTAAAGGTGTATCCCCACCAAAATAATTTGAAAATTCTCCCAGGTCCTCTGCAGCTGCAGGTTGGCCAAAGAAAACGCCCTCTGTGCAGGGCCCTCAACAAAACTCATGAGCCAACATCAATGCATTTGAGAGTCCTCTGCATGCCTGATCATCGACATTCCTTGGAGCAGCCACATCACCCCCCACCTGTGAGACCTGCACTAGCTCCCCATCAACAAGAGGATCACCTTTGAGCTCCTCACTCACACACACAATGCAGTCCACAACACAGGCCCAGCATGCCTCAACCAACGACTCAGCTTCTACCAACCGAACCTGCCAGCTCTGCTCCTACCAACCTCGCACTCGCCACAGTCATTCACATCTGAAGAGCAACCACCGGTGGCAGATCGTTCTCCCACCTCACCTCCCAGACCTGGGACACTCTCCCCATCCTCCTATGGCACACCCAGGACATGCTAATTTTCAGGAGACTCAGCAAAACAAGGCTTTTCAGGCAGTAGCAGCATCCCCCACCCAGCGTATTGAGACACCGACGGCTGAGTAGTGTGCTTTACAGATGTGCTGCTTGATTACTTGATTAATAGATTTTGCATATACGGGGTCATCTCACAACCTATGTACATTAGTACAATTTCCCGATATGGACCTTCTTGTGGATTCACAGCCCCTTACTTATTGCCTTAGTTAAATACTTGATTTGTCATGTAAACACACATCTGTGTGAATTAAGTGTGCACATGTGTCCGGCTTGTGTGCAAGGTTGTGTGTGGCCCACCAAGTAACCCTTGATGGCCACGCACAACCATGCACATAAGTCAGACTCATGTGCAATGTTGCAGGTGTGCTGGGCTTGTTGTTGGCATGCTTACTTGTGCATGTGATCAGTCACATTCACAGTGCATACTCATTTTGGCACACGGGAGATGCAGCCTTGTGGAGATGATTTAGATATGGGTTGTGATGGTGCAACATGCAGCGTCTCTATGTGATGTGGCAGTTTGCTATGGGATATAGCACTTATTTTGTGGTCTAATCTAATGTTGTACCTGGACAGTGTTTTGCTGACTTTTCAGAGCACATTTCAATGTCAGTGTGTCCGGCAATATGTATCATGCAATGTTTAGGTTGGATAAGGTGATGTGTGTCCATGCCACCATGCACAGGGCAATCTTGGACCTGAACTACAGTATTTGTGGGTATGCAATTCTATTTATTGTACATGTGTGCCATTGCGTCCATCCACCCGCGTCCACCCACTCCATAGTTTTTACTCACCCTGTGGTTGTGTCTGCTCACATTCAGCAGTGTCCCACCCCGGCACTTCAACCAGTCTTTCCTCAGTGATGACTTGGGCTACCAATTCCTCCTGCTCATCTAGCTCCAGCAGGGTCCCTGGACTACCACCTCCAGTCGCCATAGCTGCCTTCCGGTTGGCTGCTATCTTCTCTTTTGTATACTTCTTGATGTCATTCCAGTGCTTCTTTACCTAGTCCACTGTCCTCCTCTTGCTCTCTCCCACAGCATTGACCCTCGATGTGATGTCCTCCCATATTTCCTTTTTCCTTGACACTGGCACTGTGCGTTTGATGAACGACTCCTGCTGATGTTCAGCCACCAGGGCACACAGGACCTGATTTTTGTGGTGGCTGAACCTGGGTTTCCTCTTCCTCTTGGCCTTCCACTGGCTCTCACTTTGCTCCTCCTGGCTGGCTGGGGGTTGGTTGTTGGCTCAGCACTTGTATCAGCTTCTTCCATGTCTCTCCTGCTCTCTGCTGTGTTCTACATTTTTTTTTCTTTCTTTTGTCCTTTTATGGTGCATTTTCCTGCATCCAGCATGCAAAATGCGGGCCTGATAGCAATTAGCAGGCCGCTTTTGGCGATAATTGGCCCATCGCAACTTTTTTCGCTTTAGCAAGTGATTTTTTATCGTAGGCGCACAGGATTTATCGCCATCCATTGCCGCTGGTATTGCTAGCTATCGCTGGGGAGCGGCGCGTTGTTAATACGTCACTAACGTGGTGATAACAACAAAACTACGCAGGCGATAAAAAAAATCGCTAACAATGCTGTGCAATAAATTATCGCAATTTGTTTCTGATATGCCTCTAACTTCTTTAAAATTCTTTCATTTGAGCAAGGAGATTAAAAAAAGCTTCCTAGACCAGCTGATGTAAGGGCCAAACATTACAAAATTAAGCGTATCCTCTGGAGAGAAATTGTCACAGCCAGAGGATGCCCTTCCTTCTGCCCGAACCCCCCATGGGGAGATGCAGCTTCGGAGCGACAACTTAAAGATGAAGTGTGGCACTTGTGAAATGGCGCTGCACTGTGGTATATAGTTCACACAAACAGGGTTAAGCAACACAACTTTTATACATTTATTCATCCACTCATTCACACAGTCATTGGGAAGTAATACATATTATACACTTACTGTTACTAATACGCTCACATTAACACATGCCGTGAGGGTACTGCTCTATCAGAAACCATTTGGTACTGTGCACAAAGGACAATGAACCCTAAATATTACTGATGATGTCAACAGATGTTGAACGACTCCACTGATGTCCTCTCAATTGGACTTTACTCCTGGATGATAACAAATATGAAGAATACATTTCAGATAACAACTCTGGGTCACAATGTGGAGTCTGAATATAGCGGCCAACGAAGGAAGATCGGCTTGCACAAAATCCACATATGCGGCATACAGATTACAAACCCACTTTTCGTGCCTACTTTTCACGCATGCAAAAATGTTACCTGTTTGTGTTCTTGACACACCCACCTGTTGTAAATCCTGACTCTTCAGAACAGGCACGAGCACTGCTGCAGTGTGGTCTGCATTGAGCACTTTACACAATGGAAGACATGGGCGGCTAGATTGTCTCTCTATGCTGCAGGAGCTGATGGGCTTCATATTCCTTTATCTCTGTTTAGTACAATAACCTTGATGTCTACTGATTTTTATGTCTCTTTAGGCCAATTTCCGTCTCTTCATATTCCCTGTTTGAAGCAAGCTTTTCCATGCATATGAAAAATGCAAATACAATTGCAATCCTGAACATCCTCTGCATGTTTGAGGGCCGGTTTTGCTGTCAGCTAACGATACTGGAAACGCAGGAATTCAATCTAGATGCATGCATGCATCTCTCTGCATCTAAGTGTATGAACCAAAATTCACTGGCTGCAAAAAAAAAAAGAGCAATAGACGAAAAGTGTAAAAAAGATGAGCGAACAAACAATATAAGCAGCAATCTAGAATTTGAACAACTTTCTTCAAAGCTTGAGCAGATCAAGACAATAGTGAATAATAAAAAAGGGCAGAGATAATGCAAACACAGAGGCAGAAAAGGAAGTGACAAAGAGAGAACTGAAAGGGGTCGCCAGGAAGAATGAAAGAAAAGCCATAATAAGTGGCAGAATAAAGCAAAATGAGGTGCAAGACAAATTCCAAATGGGGAGCAAGACAAAAAACCAATCTAAGGAATACCAAAAATTATTTGGGACACGTGAAAAACAAAGTGGCGACCAGAAAAGGAAAAAAGAAGTCACAAGCTTTTCCTCTTCGTCCTGTCACAAGTAAAAAGACGAAGAGGAAAAGCAACAGGAACATTGAGGAAGCAAATGGGGGTGAGTCATGAAAGCTGAAGTCTGTGAGAAAGCCATAAAGAGTGGTCAGGAAAATCTGAAATTCGTCAGGAATGCCAGGATAGAGAAGTCAAGGAGGCCATGCACAAGAGGAACGAGAAACCATGGAAGGTGGCAAAAAAGCAAGGAAAGGAAGGAAAACAAGACATAGCTAAATAAACAAGTTAGGAGACAATAAAACACAATTTTCATCCCATATGCTCTCTTCATTGTAAAACTATTTACCTTAATGGACAATACCCAAGTTGATACTGCATTCCTGATGAATTCAAATATAGAAACTCTGCTCCCTCTATCTGAAAACACAAACTATCCACTGCCAAATGTGATTCCAGTCCAGATAAGACATGGCTTGGCAGTTCGGGCTGGACTGTTCCCATGAGGCACAGGGTCAAGGCTGATTTGCATATGGCCATGTCTGAACTGGGGTGGTGTGGAGTGCAAAAAACGATGGATTTAGGCCCAGATCTCTGTACTGGGGTGAATGTATCACATTGTTCTGCATTCTGTCCATCAACTGTTGTTCTTGCAAATGTGCATCGCCAGCCTCTCTGTTGCCTGATCTGTGCCCTGTGACACTCCAGGGCTCATGCAACCCTTCATCCTTAAGACAACAGCATGCAACTGCCACCAGTTCCACTTAAAAGCTCACAGTACCAGAAAGACAAAATAAAGTGTGGATTTTCCAGAGTCAAAGTATAAGAATCCTGCTGGTTACCATCGTAGGGTTAAGAAGTTGGTCATTAGGAACATTCATCTGATGGTATATTCATCCACAAACATTAACCAGGGAATTTTCTACCCATTTTGCAAAGGTAACTCTGCTCTATTACAAAGGGCAGAACCTAAGTGGGCAAATTGGGTAGAGGGAGCCACAAACACCCCTTTATTTTCATATTCTGTAGATAGAGGCTTTTCTCCATGTGGGTAAACTGTTTTTCTGCGGGGAAAACATTGAAATATGGTACATTTGCAAACAGACATACTTTAAAGTAAAATAAAGTAGACAATCCACAGGGGCAAGGTGTAGGAGTAGGTGAGTAGAATGTGACTGAACGTCTAAGGCTTGCATATATTTCTGATGTTCCTTAAAAGATAGAGATAGATATAAAATATACACACCTATAATAGAGAAATGGAGAGACAAATAGATAAATAGATATAGAGACAGATAAATAAAGAGATAAAGAGGCAGATTGAAAGAGAGAAAGAGAGACAGACAGATAGAGAGACAGATAGATAGAGGCAGAGAGACATAGATAGAGATACAGACAGGCAGAGCGACATACAGGCAGATAGACAGACAGGCTGAAAGATAGACAGATATCAATATATGCAAATCAAAATAGTTAGGAAGCTCACTGCAAAACTTGCACATCAAATATCCAAATACTAGCAGAACAGACTCAGGCATTTGTCCTATTGAAGTGATAAAATACAGTTGCATTTGGGGCAATAGAAATCTGTTATCTACAGCGGTACGAAACAGAAAACTGCATGTTCAAGTTCAAGTTCAAGTTTGGGCATTTGTATAGCGCACTGCTCACCCAGAGGGTCTCAAGGCGCTTGGGGAAGGGGTTCATTATTTGTCGAATAGCCAGGTTTTAAGATCTTTTCTAAAGGAGATGTGGTTTTGAGTAAGGCGGAGGTGAGTGGGGAGTGAGTTCCAGGTCTTGGCAGCAAGGAAGGAGAAGGATCTGCCACCCATGGTGGATTTTTGGATGCGCGGGACAGCGGCGAGGGCCTGATTGGACGATCTTAGTTGGCAGGTGGGTTTGTAGAAGGACAGTCGAGTGTTGAGTCATTCGGGTCCTAGATTGTAGAGGGCCTTGTGTGCGTGGGTGAGAAGGCGGAATGTAATTCTTTTGTTGACGGGAAGCCAGTGGAGGTATTTTAGGTGTCCGGTGATGTGATCTTGGCGAGGGATGTCTACTATGAGTCTCGCTGATGCGTTTTGGATGCGTTGGAGTTTTCTCTGTAATTTTGCTGTGATTCCGGCGTATAGTGTGTTAGCATAATCCAGTCGACTCGTGACCAGTGCAAGGGTGACAGTCTTTCTTGTCTCGAGGGGGATCCAACGGAAGATCTTTTTGAGAATGCGAAGTACGTTGAAGCAGGAGGATGAGACTGCGTTGACTTGTCTGGGCATCGAGAGAGAGGAGTCTTGGATGAAGCCAAGGTTACGTGCATGGTCTGTGGGTGTGGGTGCTGTGCCCAGAGCGGAAGGCCACCAAGAGTCGTCCCAAGCAGAGGGGGAAGATCCTAGGATGAGCACCTCCGTTTTGTCTGAGTTGATTTTTAGGCGGCTATGTTTCATCCATTCGGCTACTTCTTTCATGCCTTCGTGAAGATTGGTTTTGGCGGTGTTAGGGTCTTTGGTGAGGGAAAGGATTAACTGGGTGTCGTCGTCGTAAGAGATGAAGTTAAGATTGTGTTGACGCGCGATGGAGGCAAGTGGACTCATGTAAACGTTGAAGAGGGTGGGACTGAGTGAAGATCCTTGTGGTACACCACAGATGACTTCAGTGGCCTCAGAGTTGAATGGGGGAAGTCGGACTATTTGAGTTCTCCCAGCGAGGAATGAGGTGATCCAGTCCAAGGCTTTTCCTTGTATTCCGATGTTGCTGAGGCGTTGTATAAGGGTGCTGTGGCCGACTGTGTCAAAAGCGGCGGAGAGGTCGAGTAGAATGAGGGCCACTGTTTCACCGTTGTCCAGTAGTGTTCGGATGTCGTCAGTAGCTGCAATGAGGGCGGTTTCGGTGCTGTGTTTGGCTCGAAACCCGGATTGAGATGGATCAAGGGATTTGTTGGATTCAAGGAAGGCGGCGAGCTGGCTGTTGACGGCTTTCTCAATGACTTTGGCCGGGAATGGGAGGAGGGATATGGGTTGGTAATTTTTAAGTTCAGAGGGGTCTGCTGTGGGTTTATTCAGAAAGGCGCTGAGTTCGGCGTGTTTCCAACTTTCTGGAAAAGTGGCAGAGTTGAACGAGCAGTTGATGACATCACGGAGATGGGGTGCGATGATGGAGTCCGCTTTGTTGAAGATGTGGTGGGGGCAGGGGTCGGTTGGTGAGCCAGAGTGGATTGAGTTCATTAGGCGGATGGTGTCTTCAGTGGTGATTGGGTTCCAGGCGCTAAGGTTGTTAGTTGGCGGAGTAGGATCTGAGGGGGGTGGGGAGGGTTGAACGCTGGGAGTATTTCGAAGCTGTTGTGGATGTCGGCAATTTTGTTGTAGAAGAAGGAGGATAACGCATCGCAGAGGTCTTGGGAGGGAGTGATGTCGTTAGATGCTGCGGTGGGGTTGGTGAATTCTTTGACGATGTTGAAAAGTTCCTTGCTGTTGTGAGTGTTGTTGTTGAGACGATCCTTGAATGCTGATTTCTTGGCGGATCGAATCAGTTGGTGGTGTTTGCGGGTGGCTGCCTTGAGGGTGGACATGTTGTCGGTGGTTGGGTTTTTTCTCCATGTTTTCTCCAGGGTGCGGCATAGCTTTTTGGATTTTTTAAGGTCATCATTGAACCAGGGAGCCTTTTTGCTGGCTGATTTGATCTGGTGCTTTTTCAGGGGTGCTAATTCATCAGCACTTTTGGTGATCCATTGCTTGAGATTGGTGGCTGCTTGTTTTGGGTCCAATGAGAGGGTGGGAGGGTTTTGGTTGAGTGATGTGAGGAGTTGGCGGAGGTGATTTTGTTCCAGTTTCTCCGAGGAATAGGTTGCGGGCGGTTGTGGGTCAGGGTGGTTTTGTTGCTGAAGTGAACACAGCTGTGGTCCGTCCAGTGTAGAGCTGTGGTGCGATCGAAGGAGATGTGCTTGTTGGAGGTGAAGATAGGGTCGAGCGTGTGTCCGGCTACATGGGTGGGGGTGTCAACAAGTTGTTTGAGTCCGAGGTTGGCCAGGTTGTCCAGAAGGGTGATGGTGTTGCTGTCGTGTTTGTTTTCAAGGTGGTAGTTGAAGTCTCCTAAAAGAATGTAGTTCTCGGAGGCGAGGGCATGTGGGCTGACGAAGTCCGTTATGTCATCGCTGAATTGAGTGCGGGTACCTGGAGGCCTGTAGATGAGGGTGCCTCTAAGTGTGGTCCTAGGGTCCTGTGGATCTGAAAGTGGAGATGTTCGGCGGTTGCAAGATTATCATCTGAGCTGGTCGTGATTTTGATGGTGTTCTTATGGATGATGGCGATGCCTCCTCCTGTTTGATTGGTGCGGTCTTTACGGGTTATCTTGTAAGCGTCCGGTATGGCTATGGCGATGTTGGGTGCTGATGATGTGTTCATCCATGTTTCTGTAAGGAAGGCGATGTCCGGTGACGCAGTGTCGAGTAGGTCCCAGAGTTCCGTTGCGTGTCTGTGGACTGAGCGGGTGTTGAGCAGGATGCACTTCAGGCGGTTAGAGTCGGAGCTGTAAATGGAGGAAGTGGGTTTGGTGAGGGTCCTGAAGCAGTTGAACTTGCAGGAGAAGCAGGCAAATGAGCCGTGGGTACGTCCTGGGGTGGCTTTGCAGCATTGTGGTGCGCGTCCGGGGTTGAGGGCGAGGAGAGTTGCGGCATCATATGTGACTCTAGTGGGCTGGGTACGGCGGGTACCAGGGGGACAGGCGCTGGGCGCGGTCCAGGCGTGGACGGGCGTAGATGGGCTTACCTTTGGCGCACCTTTGGCGCGGCCGCAGCGTGTGGACGCTGCGCGTAGGTCCATCGGGCATAAATGGAGAGTGGAGGGTGCGGAGTGTGGGAGGGGCAGCTGGGAGGCGGTACCGGGGAGGAGAGGCGGGCCAGGGGAAGTACAACAACAAAATGGAGGTCAAAGGGAAAGCGAAACAGGGGCAACAAATGTACAATAACACTGAGTGTGCAGCAAATGTACCAGCACGTAAATTCAGAGCCTCAGAAATGTCGCGCTGTTATGCAGAGCAGAGAGTGCGGCACTACGTTTCAAGGCGCTAAATCCGGGTGAAAAAATGCTCATAAAGTAAAGCAAAGTAAACAATACCAGATCCAGCAAAGAATGCGCTTCAGCTGTGTGCATTGGGAGCAGCAGCACGATCAGAATATTGAGCCAGGGAGCGTGGGGGAGCGACCGTTCTGGAGCAGGTCCGGACGATCACCGAGCATCAGCGAGCGTTTCATAAAATCAAATTATTGCATGGAGAAACCGGTGTGAGACCTTAATGCAACCATATAAAAAAGCACCAACTCATTTTCAATGTGTTCATAATACAGGGAAAAGCATTTGACAAATACAGCTACAGAGACATTTAAGGAACCTTTATGCTGGCCATGGTTGTGTGGGTGTATGTGTTACTGTTAGCAACAAAATAGCTGCAAACTGTAGTAAAAAATTGTGTAAATGAAAAAAAGAAAACATTCTTGTTGAAATCCCTTAATAAATTAACCTACTATATGTGAGAACTATAACAAAAAAAACACGTTCCATTTGTACATTGGTTTTGTAATTTAAAATCATCACAAATGTGACAAGTTATAACTGGAAATAACATATGCGAGCGAACTGAGGGGCATATTAGCAAGAAGCTCGTTAAAATGATCACTGTTTTAGTGGCATGAAACTGCCTCTAAAAACTGCTATAATGGGCTTGCTAATATGCCTTATAGAATTCCAATAGAATCCCAGGTTAGATGTCCTGCCCATTATCGCCGTTTTAGCAGCAATTTCCTGCCGCTAAAACAGTGATTATTTTAACAAGCTTCTTGCTAATATGCCCCCAAGAGACTAGCAGAGGTTATCACCTACTTGAAGCTTGAGGAGCAGGCAGACCCGACCCCTTCTCGCTTAGCACAACTTGGAGCACAGGAGTCGGAGCTTCAGCCGATCAGCAGCTGTCCTCTTGCCTTTTAAACAGAGCTCTTTCTCGTGCTCTAGTATAGTGAAGACCCTGCAGACAAACACCACTGTGGGCCCAGGGCTCGGTCAATAATGACACAAGTAGTCACCCTAAGGCGCTTTTCCTTTCGCGCCTTAAAGTACCTACTTGTATCAATTGTGTGTGAGCATGCTGCTGTCTCAAAGGAGAGGGTAAGGGCTAATTTGGGGAGGGAAGGGCCTGCCTGTTTTTTTTTTAGGTCCGGAAAAAAAAAAAAACAGCTGAATTTTGCATGTGTGTACCTTGGAGGGAGTCAGATTCATTAAAGGGGGCACTGCTTCCTCTTGGAAAATTCCGCACACAGGGCCAACTACAGCCCAAAAATAGGTCACCCGCCACATTGGTCTTTTGCCCACACAAATGGGAAAAATGTCACCCATTTGTGCAGGAAATTGTCCAATAACGTTGAGAGTTTTAAAAAAAGGGAGGTGGGTGAGCCACGGCATGTAGAACACAAGAAAGTCACAACCGCAATATTTCAAGCTAAAGTATGCCACATTTCGCCCTGTTTCATCCTCTTCCTCTCTTTCTCTTGAGCGCTGCTTAAGCATTTATGTGCATGCAGTAGCAACGCTGCCTTTAAAGTTAAATCCAAGCAGGAAGGAATTTCCCTGTTCAAAAATCTGTGAGGAGAACAGGGAAAGCAAGAAGGAAGAAGGTGGGTGCATGGTGGGAGGGTGACTCTGTGAGGGAAATAAAGATAAACTCCTTTAAGGGGCTTGTTTTGAAGTGAGGAGGTGGCTTAACATATAAAGCTACTGACTTTGGAGCTGGAGAGCAGGGTTCCAGCCTCAGCGTGGGTTGTATCACCTAATCATAAATAAACAGCGATTTTGGAGGTGATGGGGAGAGACAAAAAAAAAACACAACACACGTGGAGGGACGAGCCAGATACAATTAAAACGAACACTGTCAAATGTAGCATCTGAAACCAATTGAAACAAATAGTACCCTGAATCGAAGGGGGGAGGTGGCTCAACATATAATGCTGCCGACTTTGGAGCTAGAGACCAGCATTCGAGCCTGGGCTGGGCTGTATTAATCATGAATAAATAAACGGACATCTCAGATGGGGAGAGACAAATAAAACAAACATTGGCAATGCTGTAGGGGGAGTGGCATGAGAAGGCTTGGGAGGGAGAGGCACAGGAAGAAAGTAGTCTGTGTAGTAAAGGGGCCAGTAGCCGTGGAAGGACACAAATGAAGACATGTCCATCATAAGGAGGGACTAACAAACATACAACCAATTGGAAGGCAGCATTTAAGACACAAGCCAATGGAAATGATGGGTGGAGAGTGGGCGAAGCTTCCACAAAGCTTCCACGCTATAGTGTATACTGCATGTCTCAATGAGACAGTGCAAGTACTGCCTGGGCGAGACCTATAAAGGGTCTGTTTTCTGTGGAAAAATGTGATGTGTTCACATTAAGATTTTGGGCAGTTTCCCGTCGCAGGCACTAGACCTACCCATCAAAGTGAGGTGCCATTTTTACTGGGAGACTTAGGGGAATGATAGGTGCATGTAAGTGGGTGGCTCTCCATCACAGAAATTAGAAGAAATTGTGTTTTTTACAAAGTTTGTGGTTTCTATTGGATTCTGGGTAATAGAACCTGGTGAGACTCACACATGTCACCCTTCCTGGATTCCCCTGGGTGTCTAGTTTATAAAAAAATGTACCGGTTTGCTAGGTTTTCTTAGGTGCCGGCTGAGCTAAGGCCTAAAATCCACAGCTGGGCACATTGTAAAACAAGCATTTGCAATGCAATAGGTCTCACATTAGGAAAGTTTGAGCTATTGGTATTGTAAACAACACCTTTTTAATTTATGTTTTGATTGTGAAAATACTGAAAATAATAGCTTTGTCAATTACAATGCCAATAGTTATAACTTTCGCAAATGTGACACCTATAGCATTTGTAATGCAATATGTGTTGTACTTACGTGACTTACATGTATTGATATTACAAACAACAATGGCTTTTAATTTTTTTTTCAATAATTAATACTTAAATGGAAGTTATTATAATTTATAATGGCACTAGCTTTAAGTTGTGTAAATAACTTTTGTGAAGATTATTTTCAGTGTATTTTATTGTGACGAAAATCCAAGAACAGAAGTGAAATATGAACATCTTTTTATTACATTTGCAATAAAGCTTGAAACATTGAGAGAACATATGTGTACCTGGTGTAGTTGAATGGTTGCACAGATTGATGCTGTGGTGGCGCTGAGTGATGTTGTGATGGCGAACGAGTGATGCTGTGGCCTTCAGTGATGCTGTGGTAGCGCATAGTGATGTTGTGGTGCCCCTGAGTGATGCTGTTGTGGTGCGGAGTGATGCTGTATGCTATGCTATGTTTTGTATTGCTATACTATGTTTTGCGATCCTATGCTTTGATTTGGCGCTAGCAGTGGCGAGGGATGATTTGGAGGGTGGATTTGGAGGGGGAGTTGGAGTTGGAGGGGGGAGTTGGAGTTGGAAGGTGGAGTTGGAGGGTGTAGTTGGAGGTTTAGTGTAGTTAGAGGGTGGAGTTGGATGGTGGAGTTGGATGGTGGAGTTGGATGGTGGAGTTGGATGGTGGAGTGTGGATTTGGATGGTGGATTTGGAGGGTGGATTTGGATTTGGATGTAGGATTTTGATTTGGATGGTGGAGTTTGATGGTGTAGTTTAATGGTGTAGTTTGATGGTGTAGTTTGATGGTGTAGTTTGATGGTGGAGTTGGAGGGAGGAGTTGGAGGGTGGAGTTGGAGGGTGGATTTGGAGTGTTGAGTTGGAGGGTGTAGTTGGATGGTGGAGTTAGAGGGGGTAGTCGGAGGGTGGATTTGGAGGGTGTAGTAGTTCTTGGATGGTGTATTTGGATGGTGGATTTTGAGGGTGGAGTTGGAGGGTAGAGTAGTGGGCGGGTAGAGTGTGGGCACTAGAGAGTGGGCGTTAGAGTGTGGGCACTAGAGTCTGGGCACCGGAGTGGTGGTGCATAGAGTGGTGGATAGGGTGGTGGATAGGGTGGTGGCGGTTAGGGTGGTGGCACATAGAGTGGTGGCGGATAGAGTGGTAGAGTGATGGCAGAGAGAGTGGTAGAGTGGTGGCGGTAGAAGGCTGTACTGTGTGTGAGTGTGTGTGTGTGTGAGAGAGAGTGTGTGTGTGTGAGAGAGAGAGTGTGTGTGGGAGAGAGAGTGTGTGTGTGTGTGTGTGAGAGAGAGAGTGTGTGTGAGAGAGAGAGTGTGTGTGTGGGAGAGAGAGTGTGTGCGTGTGTGTGTGAGAGAGAGTGTGTGTGAGAGAGAGAGTGTGTGTGAGAGAGAGAGAGAGAGTGTGCGTGTGAGAGAAAGAGTGTGTGTGAGAGAGAGAGAGAGTATGTGTGAAAGAGAGAGTGTGTGAAAGAGAGACAGGGAGTGTTTGTGTGAGAGAGAGTGTGTCAGAGATAAGAGTGTGTGAGAGAGAGAGAGTGTGTGTGAGAGAGAGAGTGTGTGTGTGAGATAGAGAGTGTGTGTGTGTGTGTGAGAGAGAGAGAGTGTGTGTGAGAAAGAGAGAGTGTGTGTGAGAAAAAGAGTGTGTGTGTGTGTGTGAGAGAGAGAGAGTGTGTGTATGTGTGAGAGAGAGTGTGTGTATGTTTGAGAGAGAGAGAGTGTGTGCGTGTTTGTGAGAGAGAGGGTGTGTGTGTGTGAGAGAGAGAGAGTGTGTGTGAGAGAGAGAGTGTGTTTGTGTGAGAGAGAGTGTGTGTGAGAGAGAGAGTGTGTGTGTGAGAGAGTGTGTAAGAGAGTGTATAAGAGAGAGAGTGTGTAAGAGAGAGAGTGTGTAAGAGAGAGTGTGTGTAAGAGAGAGAGAGTGTGAGAGAGAGAGAGTGTGAGAGAGAGTGTGTGAGAGAGAGTGTGAGAGAGAGAGTGTGAGAGAGTGTGTGTGAAGGAGAGTGTGTGAGAGAGAGAGTGTGTGAGAGAGAGTGTGAGAGAGAGAGTGTGTGAGATAGTGAGGTAGTGGGGTAGTTAGACAGAAAGAGAGTGAGGTAGGCCAATCAAGAGAGAGTGAGGTAGTGAGGTAGTGAGATAGAGAGTGAGGTAGTGAGACAGAGAGAGAATAAAGTACTGTGATAGAGAGAGAGTGAAGTAGTGAGAAAGAGAGAGAGTCAGGTAGTGAGATAGAGAGAGAGTAAGGTAGTGAGATAGAGAGAGAGTAAGGTAGTGAGATAGAGAGAGAGTGAGGTAGTGAGATAGAGAGATAGTGAGGTAGTGAGGTAGTGAGATAGAGAGAGAGTGGGGTAGTGAGATAGAGAGAGAGTGTGGTAGTGAGGTTGTGAGGTAGTGATATAGAGAGAGAGTGAGGTAGTGATGTAGTGAGGTAGTTAGGTAGTGAGATCGAGAGAGAGTGAGGTAGTGTGATAGAGAGAGTGAGGTAGGCCAAACGAGATAGAGAGAGAGTGAGGTAGTGAGGTAGTGAGAGAGAGAGAGAGAGGTAGTGAGGGAGAGTGAGGTTGTGAGGTAGTGAGAGAGAGAGTGAGTTAGTGAGGTAGATAGAGAGAGTGAGGTAGTGAGGTAGTGCGATGGCAGTTCAATTCAATTTAAATCTTTATTCGGCACTTAGAAAGACACCATACAAGTACATACACAATTAACCATGGGCGAATTTTGCGAATCTCGCGTTCGCGAATTTTGCGGATTTGCGAACTCGCAATCCGCAAAATCCGCGAATTCTTGCGAATTTGCGGATTTTTTTTTGTGTTCGCAAGGATTTCTGCCAGTTCGCGAGGGTTTCGTACCAGTTCGCAATTGCGAACTTACATTTCGGCGCGCAACGGTCGCGATTATGTTGTTTCTACATCTGGTTCATCATCACAGGTTCCCAGCACCCTCTGTTTGCCCACTGCAACCCTCTGTTACATCAATGCCACCCTCTGGTTCATCATTACTGTAGATTATGGGGGGGAAAAGCAAGCACACCAGCCCTGCTTCAACTGACATGAATTAATTTGGGGTGAGTTTATTAATGTGTCACTGTTTTAAAATTCCAGTCTGGCACCTGCTTCCTTATCTGTAATTTTGCTTTCTGTTGCAGTGCATTTTTTTTTCCCCAGGACCTTTGTGGCCTACTTGTAGCTATTCTATGAGCATGCTGTGAGGGTCAGAGCAGGGTCATACAATTGTTGCAACTAGCAACTGAATTCTGGAGGGGCCCCAGTCAGGAAGCACTACAGGGAATTGTTACTAATGATGAGTTTGAACTCTTGCCCCTGCCGAGTGCTTTCAGTTTTGAAAAACTTGTTTTTCTGCAATTTCGCGGGGTTCGCGGGGCGCGAACACGCGCGAGAACGGATTCGGAAGCCGCAAATTCGTGCGACTATGCAATTTTTTTTTTTTGCGGCGTGTTAGTTGGCAAGGTTTTGTGCGTTTTTGCGAGCCGCTCGTAGCGCAAGGCGCAAAGTTACCCTCACGGTCGATCAAGGGCGCAGCCATCTTGTTTGCCTGACGTATTTCCGTTTCCGGGCGCGAAGTGTAGTCTCGCAAAGTCTGCGGCTTGCCAGTACAGTTTTGCGCGTGTTCGCAAGGAAAATCTCGCGCGAACTTACCCGCGCGGTCGTGGACGGGCACGGCCATCTTGTTTCTCATTCATTGCTATGGTTCTGGGCATGGTCTTTGTATCCTCTGTCAATCTCTGCCATCCTTTGCTTGTTTGAAGTTTTTTTTAATCTATTTTACTTATTATCTATCCCTCTAATTTTCTAGCCCTATATTTTTGTGTTTACTGCTACTTTTGGTTAATTTTAAACTACTTTTTTAAACTCTTTTCTTTTCTTCTCTTCCCTATTCTATTTTCTTTATTCCTTTCCGCCCAGACCATGGTGAAGGGAGCCGGGAAGCATCCCGAGAAGGGGAAGGGTCCCGCACCACGTGTCCGGCTCCCGTGCGGGCGTTTGAGGGGGGAGCTAGTGATGCCACGGGAGATCTTTATCCCGGAGGAGGTGGGCCAACTCATTTTTTATGTTCAGCGCTGCCTCCCCAGGACCATCAGGGGAGGCGGCAAGATCAGTGCCGGGTACGGGGCCCGGGAGCGCCGGAAGCGGTGGGAGAAGGTGTGCCAGGCCATTTACCACCACTCTCGGGTCTGGCGCACCTACAACCAGGCCACCCACCGCTGGACGGATGTCCTGACCCGTGAGCGAGATCTGCTCAACCTCCTTGGCCTTGAGATCCCCGGGCTTGGTGAGTAGTAGTAGCTATTTCTTTACTACTATGTTTTCTCCTGCTGTGTTATTATATTGCACATTTTTTTTTTTACCAAGAGCAATAATGCTGCTCATTCCATTGTAGGTAAATTATATTTCACAATCTTCTGTGCATTTCAGGTACACTGCTCTCCTTCTTCTCAGTAGTGTTGCTACTATGCTTATTTGTTTTAGATTTTGTGTTCATTTCATTGGCCTGTGAAATTATGTATGAGTGTACTTTAAAGAACTGCGTAATGCTACACACTAAGGTTCAGATTTTTAATTACCGGTGCATCCCTGCAAAGTAGCAGGGATGTGCCAGTAATTGTGCGTCACACCACCATCACCCATGGTGCGCCGTATTTACAATGCGGCGCACCATGGGCCCAAACCGTCACCAAAGCGTTACACATCTGTGCCGTAAAGGCGGCGCATTGCTGGAGTTGCGTCGCAACGATGGTGCAGCTCCATCAATGCTCTGGGGTGCCCTATCTCCCCAATGCTGTGTCAAGCCGTACGCGTGCTTCAAGCAGGCGCAGGGTTTGAGTCACGCATCATTGTCCTCAAAGTGACTGATTGAAATCTTGTAGATTTCCCTCAGCCACTTTTAGGATGCGTTCCTGCGCAGGAACGCCCTCCCTTGCGCCGGAACGCCCCCTATTGGCGCAGGGCTTTACAACGTGATGCATCTCCCATATGCGTCACGTTGTTAATATACGCCGCACCATTGCGCCTCTTTTGTGCTGTCGCTGCGTCACAAAAGTCACGCAACAATGGAGCAAAAGAGCCGCAAGGGGCTTCTAAATCAGCCCCTACAGACTCAAGTCCAGTCCTTCCTTTGTACACATGGGGATAAGAAGAAATAGTGGTGGTGGATTAATAGTTTGAGTATTTTAATGACTGGTTAATGTAGTAGGAAACTTTAGTGTTGTCGCTGATCTTCAATCACGATGGACTTTGGCTGTCACTTTGCGTGCTGCGGACTGCTGCCTGCCAATCCTAGGCAAACCTTTTTAGTACTTTGTTTAGTGAGTTACATAGGGTAGTTTCCAATTCGACGGCAGTCCGCAAATCAAGCAATACTAAAGTAATAACGTAGTCGACCACATGAGATTGGTCAATAATATATCCCGTGGAGTCGTTCCCTATTTGCTATTTCGCAAAAATATTTTGTTAGTTCTTTTGAAATGTTTGATTTGGTTGAGAAATATCATCCATGTTTTCTGTTTTTCTTTCTTTCATGTTGTACATCAGCTTCCCCCAGGGGCAAGAGGAGGACACAGGAGGAGGAGGAGGAGGGTGCTGTTGACAATGCAGGCCAAGACCGGGCAGGCGAGGGCTCCTTTGCTGGCCCCAGTAAGTTTTAATTTTAATATAGAGTACTTATTTTTTCCTAGCGTTCCTCATTCGATTTTTTCTAAATCGTCTTTGATCTTCTTGTAGACAGGATCTAAATTCTTATCCTGCCTCAACTATGACTCCGTGTGGTATTACTAGATTATTCTTATTAGTCTGTCTGTGTAGCTAACTAAGATTGCACATTTGGCATTTCCTTTGGACTCCCATTCTAGTCAGCAATAGCTCTATGCACTGAGTGCAGTCCTCAGGGATTGTCCATAATGTCTTTTCAAGTATTCTAAATGTTTATGCTTTTTTTTTTTTTTTTTTGTATGTTCTTATATAGCGCTCGACTACCCGGAGGCATCTCGGCGCTTGCCTTGGGAACCCGTCCTGGCTTTTCCCTGTGAGATAGCCCCTAACGGGCATCCCCAAGGTGAAAGCCAGGCATCCCGCCGCGGGGGGCCATTGTGGAGATTAAGCGAGCTTAATGCCCAGAGTTGCAGAGTGTGAACCCATGATTAGGTCAGGCACCGAAGCGAGAATTATCGAGTCCGTGGACATTTGAGCTCAAGACCCTGCCGCGTCGGGAATTGAACCCTGGTCCCGGGTCTGACCTCTGCTTCAGGGTCTGCCTGCTCTAACCAGTGAGCCACACTTCTCCACTTTGACCATTGCCAACAATAAAAAGGTGAATGACCACCAAGAAAGAATAAGATACTACTTTACTTTTGGTTTGGATAGGAGGACAATCCATTCTACTACTGTTGCAGGGACAAATCTGCAAAAACAGAACTATGGACACTAAATAATGCATTGCTTAGCTTATCAATTATAATAGGTGCTGTTAGACTTTTCACATACCTCAGTGATAACAGACTTTGTAGTTGAACCCCCAATCTCCTTACTGACTAGATAGTGTGGCAGAGTCATTTAGCTCCCAAAGTCACCGATGGCAGAGGCACGGACTCATGCTTGCAAAAATTCCAAAACCTTTAGCTCATCCACTCTAGTCTGGAGTACCAAAAACCACAGAGTCTATTTAAGTTTAAAAGCTTTATTAAAAGTAAACACATTTATTAAAATCAAGTTTGTCATAAAAGTGAACGTGTAACTGAAAATGGCAAAGTGCTTAGTGCTGACGATTAATTGGACACATTTCTTGTGGTCGAGCCGAGCTCTCACCTGGTTTGAACTTGATCCTGCTCGTGTTCTTAGAAGTCAAGCTTCTGTCTGTTAGGAAAAAAAGTGGTGCGTGTTAAAAAGTAAAAAGCAAACATTCATCAGTTGTGCCAAAAAGTGCAGCAAGACAACACCCTTCCCTGGAAAAAGGGACATTTTTACTCTAGAGTACACAGTCATAAATTATTAAATTGTATACTGTTTTTTTCACATTTCTTTCTTCCTCCTAGACCAAATATTATATAGTAGTGTATGGTGTATTCTAACATTATTAAATGTACTTTGTAGGTGGAACATGTGGAGACGGGGCCAGCGCGGAGGTGGTGGTGGCATTGGACGAGGAGGACAACTCTGGGGAGGAGGCGGTGCAAGTGCCGGACAAGGACATGCCTGTGAGGGTTCACACGGTGGTGGCGGGCAGAGGTAGGCTATACATTCCTTAGTCATTGAGATTGAAGACTGCAGAGTGTGCTTTCTGCATGGGTGTATTATAAATAAACCAGGTAGTAGCCTCCTCTAAATGTACTTCGACTTAGCTGTGAAGTTTTTGGCGAGAAGAATCCCAATCAGATCTGAGGTGAACTTGATGGATGGGATGAACGAAAAGCGAAAGAAGGGTGTAAGTAAGTGTGGAAGCACGAGAAATGTAATGATGACTGGCAAAGAAGAATGATATGTGTTTGCTTGGTCCCCGAGGTGGCTGGGAAGGAAAGAAAATGGTATGGTGCATGGCTGGGTGAATGATGAAGCAAGGATGGGTGGAAGGAGAACAGCCTGGGTGGGTGAGACAGAAACTGTATGTGTTATACTTTGAATGGATGGATACCTGGATCATTCATGGTACTATCTGACTCTTAGATAGCATATGTGTATCTAGAGAGAGTAGACGGTCACTGGATGAACTAAGTGTTACTTTGAAGAGCATGTAACACAGCACCCGCACGTCCGTTCCAGTGTAGGAAAGGCAAGGAAAAGAAGTTGTAACGTTGTCCAAATACTACCATGAATAGTAGCAGTAGTTTGTATTGCAACTGCAAGCACAGCATATATCCGGTTATTACGGTGGACACTCCCTACCTCTCTTAATAACTTTAGTTTAGTAGTAGTACGTCATTCATGTGTGGGGGTATCATTGTTCACTCAATAATAAGCAAAGCACCTAAAGTCATCCCATATGTCATCAAATACAACCCATGTGAAGTGATAGATAATCAGATAATTTAGCTTCTTCATTTTCCTTTTCTAATACTCATTTGCACTGTAGGGTGAAAGCTAAATTAATTAAGCAGTAGCCCTTTTAACAGAGTATTCTCAGTGCCACCCGTAATAGAAAAGTAAGAGCTTCACCACCTGCATGTACTGGACCGGTACAGTAACGCAAGTCTGTCTCACTCACCATGGTGTGCGTCTGTTTTTCTCGGGTGCAAGTTCACTGCGCTGGCATTATGCCGGCTTGCATAAGATAACGTACCAATTTTCCTAAACAAGAGAGAAGAAGAAGAATAAGAGTGGTGTACTGTCATAGTCGACTGTAATGGAAGTCCATAGTGCTCGTAGAATTTGTTCCTGAAACTCCCACTAATGTTAGAGCAAGGATGAAGAAGTCGGAGGTTACATAGATACTGTCCTCAATAGTTATGTACTGTGCTTTCAATTTGCTACTTGTACTGTGACAACTTTCTGCTCAATCATTTTGTGTTAATCTTAAGGAGCATTGGTTACAGACTATGTCTTTCTTTTTTCATGTAGTTGCTCCTTCAAAATCCAAGACACCATCAAGGAGGAAGGAGCTGGCTGAATGGCCCGGCAACGGAGGCTGGATGCCACTGTCGCTGAATATCGGCGGCTGGTGGCCCTGGAGGAGGAGGAGACGCAGTCTGGTACAACAACAACGTCCACTGGGACAGCTGCATCCTCCTCCGTGTGGGCTGCCAGCCAGCGCAGTGCTCCAGCGGTACGGAGCCAGGCTACCAAAGCCAAACGCCACCGCCGAGCAGCAAAGAAAGCAGCTGCCCCTCACAGGATTTGCAAGGCACACCGGCGCCGCTTATCCCTCAGACTGTCCTACCTGGAGCAGGAGGTACATAACTATAAGAACTTGGTGGAGGGCCTCCGCTTCGAACTTGCCACCCTCCGCAAGGAGCATGATGCCTTGGCTGCTAATTCCAACAGCACCCTGCCATAGTGTCCCTTGCCCCTTTTTTAGAGACTTTTGGGGGGTGGGAATTGGGAGTTGGGTTTTTTGGGGACTTTTGAAGGACAATCGTTGGGGTTAGGGAGGGTCTTGCGGGAGATTCTTTTGTTAGGGCTATAAAAATATACTTTTTGAAACTTTATCTGACCATACCTGTTTTTTATTGCTTTTGAGTCTGGTGGGTGGGGGTTTAACAGTAAGTTTGTTTTCCTGAATAGTCCTAGGACTTTAGTAGTACTACCGTCAATCCAATCTCTCGTCTCTCCTAATACTCCATTATACTACCTCCAACCAAACGCCTATCTTACCTGTAATTTCTGTTTGCAAGTAGGGCTAGGCCCAGGGCTGGCTCCACGGGAAACAGCGAATAAGGTTGGCAATCCTGGGCGGATAAAATTTCCTCATAGCGGTGGTACTAGTGGTGTGACACAGTGGAAGTTGCATGCCTATGAAAAAAAGAAAATGAAATCTGGTTTGTCCTCCTGAGCAATACAACGGTACAATAGAGAATATAGCAGGTGACAGAAGTACACTAGAACAGTGCCACATTGTAGCCTAACAAATGTTAAAGTATAACTAATTCGGTTGAAGTTCTTTGACATTAGCCATGGGTCTTTGTCAAGCAGAGTAAGAATATATCCTCGGATTTCTTCACCAGCCTGTTGCTATCACCTTATCCTCCCCAGCAAGTGTGTGGATTTATTGCTGTAATTTAGTCACACATCAATGAAAACCACACAGCCCGGGGGAAGAGGGTTAGGGTTTGAAAAATGGATAGGTACGGGGGTTTTTGGGAAAGGTTTTGGGAGACAAGAAAAAATATCACAGCATGAACAAACAATTGTGAACATAAACAAATCTTTGGGTACAAACCTATCCATCAATCTTTGAACGTGCATGCACTACTGCATGCATGTCAGTGAAAAGTAAGTAGTACTTTTGACAACTGTGGAAGAAAGAATGCGACAGTACAGGGCGTGTGTGCAATTATTGATAACTATATTCAACATAAGGTCTCTGTTGCCAGATACCTGAGAGCCTTGCTGGTCACTATAAATCCATTCACAACACTCAATGGGGTTGGTCTGGAAGGTATAGTAGATAGAAAAGGAGAAATTGCTCTTGTTCTAGGTGTCCCCTCACTCACCAGGGTTGCCCCTTGGTGACATGCTTCATCATTGGGGCCATCCCAGTCGTCTACGGGCTGGGGCATGCTGCGACTTGCGAATTACGTAGGAGCACTTACAAATGACTATGTGTGGTGCAGATGTGATAGTGGAGTGGACTAAGTGATGTGTTAAGGGATCAATTTTAGAAGCAGAGAGAGATCCAAGAAATGCAGTCACAGTCAGAGAAAAAGACAAAGGATACTGTATCTGTATGTTGTTGTAGTTGTCCTGTTGAATTTGGTAAGTAAGTTGCCTGCAGAAAAAAAATCCTCTTATTAGCGGCACTCCTCCATTGCAGCCGACGCTCCGTCCATCGATGTTGGTCACCAGAAGACACCCTGTAAAAAAAGCACAGCATGGACAAACAATTGAACATAAACAAATCTTTGGGTACAAACCTATCCATCAATCTTTGAAAGTGCATGCACTACTGCATGCATGTCAGTGAAAAGTAAGTAGTACTTTCGACAACTGTGGAAGAAAGAATGCGACAGTACAGGGCGTGTGTGGAATTATTGATAACTATATTCAACATAAGGTCTCTGTTGCCAGATACCTGAGAGCCTTGCTGGTCACTATAAATCCATTCACAACACTCAATGGGGTTGGTCTGAAAGGTATAGTAGATAGAAAAGGAGAAATTGCTCTTTTTCTAGGTGTCCCCTCACTCACCAGGGTTGCCCCTTGGTGACATGCTTCATCATTGGGGCCATCCCAGTCCTCTACGGGCTGGGGCGTGCTGCGACTTGCGAATTACGTAGGAGCACTTACAAATGACTATGTGTGGTGCAGATGTGATAGTGGAGTGGACTAAGTGATGTGTTAAGGGATCAATTTTAGAAGCAGACAGAGATCCAAGAAATGCAGTCACAGTCAGAGAAAAAGACAAAGGATACTGTATCTGTATGTTGTTGTAGTTGTCCTGTTGAATTTGGTAAGTAAGTTGCCTGCAGAAAAAAAATCCTCTTATTAGCGGCACTCCTCCATTGCAGCCGACGCTTCGTCCATCGATGTTGGTCACCAGAAGACACCCTGTAAAAAAAGCACAGCATGGACAAACAATTGAACATAAACAAATCTTTGGGTACAAACCTATCCATCAATCTTTGAAAGTGCATGCACTACTGCATGCATGTCAGTGAAAAGTAAGTAGTACTTTCGACAACTGTGGAAGAAAGAATGCGACAGTACAGGGCGTGTGTGGAATTATTGATAACTATATTCAACAAAAGGTCTCTGTTGCCAGATACCTGAGAGCCTTGCTGGTCACTATAAATCCATTCACAACACTCAATGGGGTTGGTCTGGAAGGTATAGTAGATAGAAAAGGAGAAATTGCTCTTGTTCTAGGTGTCCCCTCACTCACCAGGGTTGCGCCTTGGTGACATGCTTCATCATTGGGGCCATCCCAGTCCTCTACGGGCTGGGGCGTGCTGCGACTTGCGAATTACGAAGGAGCACTTACAAATGACTATGTGTGGTGCAGATGTGATAGTGGAGTGGACTAAGTGATGTGTTAAGGGATCAATTTAGAAGCAGAGAGAGATCCAAGACATGCAGTCACAGTCAGAGAAAAAGACAAAGGATACTGTATCTGTATGTTGTTGTAGTTGTCCTGTTGAATTTGGTAAGTAAGTTGCCTGCAGAAAAAAAATCCTCTTATTAGCGGCACTCCTCCATTGCAGCTGACGCTTCGTCCATCGATGTTGGTGACCAGAAGACACCCTGTCCACTGCCTGCCTGATGCTGAATTGTGGCTCGAATGTGAAGCCTGACTCCATCCTTTTTTCCCCATTGCACAGACTGAAACCCAGCCTGTAATTATTCAATGAAAAACAGGAAGTGATATAATATTACAACACCACTGATAAATAAATATAAGGTATGAAGGCTGTGGAGTGCAAAAAGTCACACTTTGATTTTCCTAGTAGACAGTACACTATTTTTGAAAGTGCGTACTCTGTCAAAGTCATCTTTTGAAGGATAAATACGTATGGGCAAATTAATGTAGCGGATCTTTCCCCTCAAGCTTGGTGTCCTGTAAACTGTGTTTTAGAACAAAATTAGATCTTCCCAGCAGTGCTCCCACCCAGACCCTTACTAAAGCCAGTCGCAAAAATGTAGAAGACCCCCAATCAAATCTCAAAAAACTAGGCCTAGCAGAAAACTGGTGACAAAACGTACTTTGAAAGTAAAAGTAGGCCCAAGTACCCCCTTACCCACTGTGGATTGCATTCAAACGACTTGGAAGCAACCAAGCAAAAGTATCCATAGCCAGCATCGCTCCAAGACTCGAAAACCCCCCCACCCAAACACATGCAGTAGAAATACTGCTAACCCTAACGAACCCTAAGTTAAGAATAGTGGCAAAGGCTTTCTTTAACTATGCCAAATCCCCCCTTTCCCTCCATGGATTTTCTTCAAATGACTTGCAACCAAAATTACACATTCTCACGAGTACTCTAAGACCCCAGAACTCAGTTGCAAAAATCTAGAACACCCCGAAACACATGCAATCCTGCTGCTAGGGCTAACCCTAACGAACCCTAGGTTACAAAAAGTGCCAAAAGGCTTTTCCGCGAGGATTTTGTATCAACCACTTCTACCCGGTATTAGACCTTCCCAGGAATGCCCCAAGACCCGCCAACCCACCCGCCAAGAAGCATAACACCCCCAAACAGGCCAAAAGCAAAATCTCATACTTGCAATATTTCTCGGCCTTCGGTCCAAACGCGCTGCGTAGCTAGGCCATAAGTCGGGGTTGCCACCACGGATTTCCTGAAAAGCAAATGCAATCAAGATTAGAGTGTCCCAGCAGTGCTCCCAGACCCTGAAACTCACCCACAAACACCAGGAAGCCCCCCAAAAAGGCCCGCAAAAACCCTACATTGAGCAAAATGTCAGAAATAGCAAAAAAAAAATCGACGTGGATTTTGTCCCAACCACTTTTATCCGGTATTAGAGCTTCCCAGCAATGGCCCCAGAGCCGTCAACCCAGGAGAAAACGAGTAGAAGACCCCCAAACAGCCAAAGAGCAAAAGTACAAAAATGGGGACTTAGTAATTTTTTCCAAATTTCCCAAATCACTCCGCACGCGCTCTGCAGCTAGGCCCTAACTCCCCTCTTCCACCATGGATTTGCTTCAAACCTCTTGCAAAGTAAAGTATATATAGCCAGCAGTGCGCCCAGACCCCGAAACCCACCCACAAACACCAGGAAGCCCCCCAAACAGGCCCCCAAAAACGCTACATTGAGCAAAATGTCAGAAATAGCAAAAAAGTAAATCGGCCTGGATTTTGTCCCAACCACTTCTACCTGGTATTAGACCTTCCCAGGAATGCCCCAAGACCCGCCAACCCACCCGCCAAGAAGCATAGCACCCCCAAACAGGCCAAAAGCAAAATCTCATACTTGCAATATTTCTCGGCCTTCGGTCCAAACGCGCTGCATAGCTAGGCCATAAGTCGGGGTTGCCAACACGGATTTCCTGAAAAGCAAATGCAATCAAGAATAGAGTGTCCCAGCAGTGCTCCCAGACCCCGAAACTCACCCACAAACACCAGGAAGCCCCCCAAACAGGCCCCCGAAAACGCTACATTGAGCAAAATGTCAGAAATAGCAAAAAAAAAATCGGCCTGGATTTTGTCCCAACCACTTCTACCCGGTATTAGACCTTCCCAGGAATGCCCCAAGACCCGCCAACCCACCCGCCAAGAAGCATAACACCCCCAAACAGGCCAAAAGCAAAATCTCATACTTGCAATATTTCTCGGCCTTCGGTCCAAACGTGCTGCGTAGCTAGGCCATAAGTCGGGGTTGCCACCACGGATTTCCTAAAAAGCAAATGCAATCAAGATTAGAGTGTCCCAGCAGTGCTCCCAGACCCCGAAACTCACCCACAAACACCAGGAAGCCCCCCAAACAGGTCCCCGAAATCGCTACATTGAGCAAAATGTCAGAAATAGCACAAAAAAAAATCGGCCTGGATTTTGTCCCAACCACTTCTACCCGGTATTAGACCTTCCCAGGAATGCCCCAAGACCCGCCAACCCACCCGCCAAGAAGCATAACACCCCCAAACAGGCCAAAAGCAAAATCTCATACTTGCAATATTTCTCGGCCTTCGGTCCAAACGCGCTGTGTAGCTAGGCCATAAGTCGGGGTTGCCACCACGGATTTCCTGAAAAGCAAATGCAATCAAGATTAGAGTGTCCCAGCAGTGCTCCCAGACCCCGAAACTCACCCACAAACAGACGGAACCCCCCCTAAGAGCACCTCAAAGGCAAGCAAGTCAGCAAAAACACTAAAACATGTGCGCCTCGGATTTGGTCCAAACCACTTTTATCCGGTATTAGAGCTTCCCAACAATGGTCCCAGAGCCGTCAACTCACCTGCAAAGAGGTAGAACAACACCCCCACAAGTGCTGAGTCTTTCTTCATTGGGCGTAAACCAGCCCTCTGGTTTGATGGAAATAGGAGCCTGGAGGAGGAGGATAGAGGAGCATGTTCTTTTGAACTTGTGAACCTGAGGAATGCAGACTGCGGCAACTTCAAATCAATTAGCAAACCAGTGAAGACAGTTCTGCTGATGGGCTTGTTTGTGTGATTATCTGATTAAAGTTTGAAATATATTAACTGTGCACAACAAAGAAAGACAGACACACAGGAATAAAAGTGAATAAGGACGAAAAAGAAAGTTATTGATTCGTTGTCTCATTTTCAGGGCTCTGTATCACGTTCCAGGAATGAGAATAAGGCTTCGTCATCATACTCTGCGAATTCAGGCAGGGTGAGCTCAGTGTCACCTGACAGAGTAGAAATTCCCTCATCTATGTTGCTGGCCACCTCGTCTTCATCCGGCGCGCTTTCTCGTACTCTGAAATCTGGTGGTATGAGGTGCTGATTCATCTTGATCATTGTTAACCTCTCCACATTTTTGGGCGAGAGGCGGCTCCGTTTGGGAGTTACAATGCCACCAGCAGCACTGAAAACATGTTCAGAAGACACGCTTGCAAATGGGCAAGACAAGTAGTTTAAAGCCAGGTTGGTGAGCTGTGGCCACAATTCTTTTTTCCCATGCCAATACGCCAATGGGTCAGAATTAACATAGACCTCTGTTGAGTCATTCAGATAGTCCTTCACCATCGACTCAAGGTCCTCATCCAAGGTTCCTCCACTTTGCTTAGCTGTTGCTGTGCCTCTGACCTTTTGAGAACCAAACCCAAGCAGAGCTAGCCAATCCTCTTCAGCCACCAATGTTTCTGTTGTGTCTGGTGCAGATGATCCGGTTGCCGGTGTCTTTAACGGCTGAGAGGTCACTTGTGCCACAGCCACAGGTGCAGAAGTGGATTGTTTTGACTGGGGATGGCCTGCTGATGTACTGCCATTTCCTTCAATTTTCTGCCGTTCTCTTTCAAACCTCTTGGCTGACAAGGCTAGCCAACGTTTGTACTTTGGAACCTGTTCATCATCAAAAGGAAAGAATGCTTGGCCTGCCAACGCCTTTTTGTAGCGTGGATCCAGAATAGTAGCACAAATGTAATGCTCTTCTGAGTGGATCATTTTAAGACGTTCATCACCTTGTAGGAGCTCTAATAATTTCTCAGCCAGAACAAAAGAGTCTTGGTTTTTTACATCTTTTTCAAACACAGAACACACCTCCTTCAGTTGGTGCTCCAGCATGTACAACAATGGGATAGCTTTTCCCAAATTACAGTCCTCCTTGCTGACTGCACTCAAAAGGACGAAGCATGGGTGTCAGGCTTTGAACTATGTTCCATTGCGCCGCACCCATCCTCAGGTCATCCTGAGCTGTACCCTCTGTTAAGAAATATTGATCGAGTACCGTATACTGCTCATACAGACGCTCAAGCATGTAGAAGGTTGAGTTCCAACGTGTTACCACCTCCTGGATGAGTGCTTTCACTGGCATTTGACGTTGATATAGCAGTATAGCAATTTTTGGACAAACAGGTTTATACAGTGCGCCAAACACGGCACTCTGAAATAGTCACCCAGCCTCATGGCCTTAACTATATTTGCGCCATTGTCCGTGGAAACATAACCAACCTGGCGTTTTTTTGGGGGACAGCCAGTTAAGGACCTTTGTGTTTAAGACATCCAAAATGTTTTCTGCTGTGTGACGTTTCTCCAAACCAAACATGGCTAGTGTTGCATGTTTCCGAGCAGCTTTAAAAACAATGTCCGCGTCAACACCTGCGTTTAGCTTTTCTTTAGCCCCTGAAAAAGAGACCCAGGGTGCAGTGATGCACATGTAATCAGCGCCTGCGCCACTGGTCCACATGTCTGTTGTCAGATGTATAGTGTGAACAGCACTCTTCTGCAAAGCTGCCCCAATCACCTTCAGAACATCTTCATGTAGTGCTGGAACCGCAACTCGGGCAAAATAGAACCGGCTAGGAACCTTCCATTTAGGGCAGAGCGCTGCCACTAATTCTAGAAAACCAACCCCTTCTACAAAAGAAAAAGGGAGAAGGTCCAGAGCTAGCATTTTAGCCAGCTTAGTGTTATACAGACGCGTCAGTGGGTGGTTGCGTTCATATTGCGCTTCTGTAAACAACATCTTTTTAATGTTGCCCTGGACCAAGGATTTACGGGATGATGATGATATCTTCGACCCAGTTACGCTCGCTGATGAACTTTTCCGCATTGATGTCTCACTCTCTCCCACACTCTTAGTGTGCCTCACATGGGGTGTGCTGCTGACAGGGGTACTGGGTGTAAGTGAAGTGTTTGAATCGTCTTCTTCCTCCTCGTCATCATCAGTTGAAAAATCAACGTTTTCATTACGTGCAATTCGGGCTTCCTTGACCGCCTCTAGGTGCGCAAACCATTGGACAGGGTGCGCTCTCCTAAGATGACCTCTCTGGCCTCCGGTACCATAGTTGGTACCAAACTTACCACGACTAACTTGAAGCTTACACATGCTACAAATGGCTACGTTTTCCATTCTTGGTCAAACACTAAAGAAGTCCCAAACTGGAGACTTGAAATGTCTTTGGGGGCCGGAGGAGGCGGCGATACTGGTGGTGGTGGTCCTGCTGCTAATGCCAGATGAAGTGGAGGATGTGGATTGCCGAACTTCAGTACGTTTTGCACTTTCACCACCACGAATTGAGGTCGAGGTGGATGGAGGTCCCTTCTTGCGAGAAAGAAATATGGAAGCGGTAGGTGTTGGTGTACTAGTTAACTCCAAATCTAATGATTGTTGTGTTTCCATTTCCATTGCCTCCTCGTCGACATCATCATCACGCTCAGCAGCTTCTCGGGATAGGGTCAAAATGTCTCTTTGCTGCATGCCCGCTGGGGCTGCAGTGACCTTTATGATGACTGGCTCGTCGTCATCGTGAGAGGCTTCACCAGCAGCAGTATGCGTCACTTCTTGTTGTGCCTCATCACACTCCATAGCTATGAGTTTTTCGACGACCTTCCTTTTACGCTTAGGTGTCTTTGTCAGATCATGGTGTGCCTCACTCTCAGGCTGCCGTGGTGGTACCCATTCGTCATCCAGATCATCAGAAGGCGATGGGCTTGAAGAAGATGTAGACACCAACCTTGATCTTTTCCTTGCTAGGGATGTGGACGACAATGAATAATCATCAGGAGGAGTGGCTTCCAATGATACCTCGGCTTGATTGTCGATTTCCTGATGTGCCCCTACTTCAGGAGGGGCAACTATTTGGGAACTTGTTGTGACCCTCCATGCACCTCTGCTTGCGCATCTCCTTGCGCTGCCTCTCCTTCCACATGTACTTGGGCTTGTACTACTTGCACATGTTGTTGTTGCGGCTGTGGTTGTTCAACACTTGTCAGATGAGTTACAACAACCTGTGTTGATTCAGGGACATTGCTGCTACTTTCTTGCGATGAGCCAACATCACTGGTCGATGGTGATTGGAGAAGTACACTGACTGCCTCTGAAGCACTCAAGGGCTTTGACTTAAGTTGGCGTGGTGGTGGAGGCACTGAAACCAATGGAGCGGGGGTGCTGCTCCCAGCTTGGTCCCCAGCAGATCCTGCTGCTGCAGGCGTACTTTTTTTTTTGCTCCCAAAAAACGTGGCGGTTGCCACACCAGCCTCCTTGGTAACTTGCTTCTTCTGCTCCTTACTAGCAACTTTCTTGCTAGAGGAGCTACGGAGACCTTTTTTTGAGGCCATCTTCTTCAGAACAGGTCATACAGCAGGCCGCAGTTGCACGAATTGTAGAGTTGTCTGAGGCCAGACGTGACGTCGCGTGACGTTATGCTGCACACACACACCGCTGCAGGACTTCTTCCTGGCACTGGTGGTTCTCTTGAGTCTTGTGCACCTAAAAACAATGGAAGACAGAGGAACATCAGTTCAGTTATACACCCCAAAAAAATCGAAAAAAAACCCAGAAAAATCAGCACAATCCCATTCCATCCATGCCCTCCATGATGTTTAAGTTCAAGACACCCCACAGAAAGACTAGGCCCATGCAAGACTCAATACCCCTGGTGAAAAGGCCACAAGTACAGCCCCAAAAAACGAAAATCACTGATGATCAGCACAATCCCATTCCATCCATGCCCTCCATGATGTTTAAGTTCAAGACACCCCACAGAAAGACTAGGCCCATGCTAGACTCAAATACCCCTGGTGAAAAGGCCACAAGTACAGCCCCCAAAAACGAAAATCACTGAAAAATCAGCACAATCCCATTCCATCCATGCCCTCCATGATGTTTAAATTCAAGACAACCCACAGAAAGACTAGGCCCATGCAAGACTCAGTACCCCTGGGCATAAAGGTTGAAAAGTAGGCAAAATGGTTGCAGGCCTAACAACAATGCCTGCATTCAAAATGGCCACTTGCCTCCCAGCACATGGCCAGGGCCTGTAGCAGCACTCAAAATGGCCCCCAGCCACATGGCCTGTCCCTCCCCATGAACACCCCCAAAAATCGAAAAACACTGCAAAATCAGCACAATCCCATTCCATCCATGCCCTCCATGATGTTTAAGTTCAAGACACCCCACAGAAAGACTAGGCCCATGCTAGACTCAAATACCCCTGGTGAAAAGGCCACAAGTACAGCCCCCAAAAACGAAAATCACTGAAAAATCAGCACAATCCCATTCCATCCATGCCCTCCATGATGTTTAAATTCAAGACAACCCACAGAAAGACTAGGCCCATGCAAGACTCACTACCCCTGGGCATAAAGGTTGAAAAGTAGGCAAAATGGTTGCAGGCCTAACAACAATGCCTGCATTCAAAATGGCCACTTGCCTCCCAGCACATGGCCAGGGCCTGTAGCAGCACTCAAAATGCCCCCCAGCCACATGGCCTGTCCCTCCCCATGAACACCCCCAAAAATCGAAAAACACTGCAAAATCAGCACAATCCCATTCCATCCATGCCCTCCATGATGTTTAAGTTCAAGACACCCCACAGAAAGACTAGGCCCATGCAAGACTCAATACACCTGGTGAAAAGGCCACAAGGACAGCCCCCAAAAACGAAAATCACTGAAAAATCAGCACAATCCCATTCCATCCATGCCCTCCATGATGTTTAAATTCGAGACAACCCACAGAAAGACTAGGCCCATGCAAGACTCAGTACCCCTGGGCATAAAGGTTGAAAAGTAGGCAAAATGGTTGCAGGCCTAACAACAATGCCTGCATTCAAAATGGCCACTTGCCTCCCAGCACATGGCCAGGGCCTGTAGCAGCACTCAAAATGGCCCCCATCCACATGGCCTGTCCCTCCCCATGAACACCCCCAAAAATCGAAAAACACTGCAAAATCAGCACAATCCCATTCCATCAATGCCCTCCATGATGTTTAAGTTCAATACACTCCACAGAAAGACTAGGCCCAGGCAAGACTCAATACCCCTGGTGAAAATGCCACAAGTACAGCCCCAAAAAACGAAAATCACTGAAAAATCAGCACAATCCCATTCCATCCATGCCCTCCATGATGTTTAAGTTCAAGACACCCCACAGAAAGACTAGGCCCTTGCTAGACTCAAATACCCCTGGTGAAAAGGCCACAAGTACAGCCCCCAAAAACGAAAATCACTGAAAAATCAGCACAATCCTATTCCATCCATGCCCTCCATGATGTTTAAATTCAAGACAACCCACAGAAAGACTAGGCCCATGCAAGACTCACTACCCCTGGGCATAAAGGTTGAAAAGTAGGCAAAATGGTTGCAGGCCTAACAACAATGCCTGCATTCAAAATGGCCACTTGCCTCCCAGCACATGGCCAGGGCCTGTAGCAGCACTCAAAATGGCCCCCAGCCACATGGCCTGTCCCTCCCCATGAACACCCCCAAAAATCGAAAATCACTGAAAACTCAGCACAATCCCATTCCATCCATGCCCTCCATGATGTTTAAGTTCAAGACACCCCACAAAAAGACTAGGCCCATGCTAGACTCAATACCCCTGGTGAAAAGGCCACAAGTACAGCCCCAAAAAACGAAAATCACTGAAAAATCAGCACAATCCCAATCCATCCATGCCCTCCATGATGTTTAAGTTCAAGACAACCCACAGAAAGACTCAGTCCACCCACCACTGAGTACCCCTGGGCAAAAGGCCCCAAAACAGCCAAAAAATCGAAAATTCCAAAATTGTAGTTGCAGCAACTGTAATGCCCCAAACAAACTTACTTGTAAAATTTCTAATCCAACAGTGATCCAAAGAAAGTCAAAAAGGCCTCAAATCCAAATATCCAGCAGCATCCACAAAAAGTAATCCTTCCAGCTCCAGATCCAAATGAAAAGTGACCAGGAGATGGACAAAGCACTGGGAGGAGCCTGCTGGACAGGAACAGGAAGTAGAAGACTGTGGGGCACTTCCTTCCTCCCACCCCCCTCACCCCCTCCCCAAAATGGACTCCTCGCTAAAAAAGTGCAGGCAAATGTCAACCTAAGGAGTTATTCAGATAAAAATCATCATTTCAAGAAGGTTTATGCTGCTTGCTGGTGGATTTCTTGTGCAGAATTGCAAATTTTATATTTTCGCTTGTGCGAGATTGTTGCTGCTCGCCGCATCTCAAATCTCGCAATTGCGAAGTACCGCGAGACGTGATCTCGCCGTACTCGCGTTGACAAACTCTCGCTTTGCAAGTTGGCAAGCCGCGATGACGTAATCGCGCTCGCCAAATTCCCGCGGGATCACACAGCAAGATCCAAAATGGCGCAGCACTCGCAAAATATCTAGAAAAACAACTCGGCAAACAATGATAAACGCCGTGCGCCGCAAAAATTGTATCACCAATGCCGCGCGCCGCAAAATTGTATCAGCAAGAAAAAAAAAATCCGCTGCGTGCGAATTTGCGGATTTTGCGGGAAATTCGCAAATCTCGCGGATTGCGAATTTACCGAAAATCCGCAAAATCCGCGAGCGTAACGGATTTTCCGCCCATACTTATACACAATAAATACACATATTAAAAACAGATTCAAAAAGTGAGTTAAGAATAAAAAATAGGCTAAAAAAATGCATTTCATGAACGAAGGGGTTAGAGGGAATTTCCTAACGTGGGGCTCTATTTAAATAGCATTAGAGTCAATTATTTCTCTTGTGTTCCTTAACCGCATTGCAACCCTGATAAAACTTACAGTAGAAAACAACGTGTGAGCATCTGAGGCTTCCTGAAGAAACCTCAAGGCCATTTTTGCTTGTCTAAGTTTGGTTTCTTTCAGGATCCCTACTAAAAACGTGCGTCTTGGGACAGAATAAAAGGGGCATAACAGAACAAAGTGAAGGGTATCCTGCGGAGACCTAGAGTCGCAGCCGCAGGTACCCTTCACATCCACTGTGAGAGTGAACCCAGAGGGAACAGCAAGTAGATGATGCAGCATGTTTAGCCTGAATCGAGTCATATATGCATCACAGTGAGGTATGGTTCCATTCCTTGTTTCTTTGTTAATAAACAATAAGATAAAACAGTAGGCTTACATCTTTCCACCTCATCCCTAGTCATAATTGTCCATTCTGAAAAAAGTTTTTTAACCATTGCTTTGTTCTATCCGGTTAAGGATTCTTGGTCTGTAAAAAAATGTGTACAGCTAATTGCCTCCATGGAGTCCTTTACATACTTCAATCATGGTATGTGACCCCCTCTGTCACGTTTCAAACAGTCTTTTAAAATTTGTCTTGTAAGGTCCGCATCTGGATTAATCCAGATTTTAATCCAAGCAAGGAGAGGTTCAATTTTAATACGGTCTTCAATGTAGAGCTCCCCTACTTCCTCATGAATGATGAAGGCCGAGGTGCTATGCGGCAATTTCAAGATCCTTCTAAGGAATTTATTTTCTTCCACCTGTATCTGCTGCGATTTTCTGTCTATAAAGCCCCAAACTTCTGCTCCGTAGGTGACCTTAGCGCAGCATATTGATCTGTACAGGTTTAGCATTTGCTCTGGGGACCATCTGCCAAGTCTTCTCCCGTACCCCATGATGGCCTATGATGACTCCGCCAGTTTTGCTGCATGTTTATCCACCAGGGGGTTAAAATTCAATTGATCGTCAAACAATACACCAAGGTACGAGAAGGTCTTAACCTGTCCGATCTTGTGTGACCCAATTTTATAAATACATTTCCCTTCTTCTTTAACTCCTGCTGACATGACGTAAGATTTTTCCAGGTTTGTCGATAAATCGAGTTTAGCCATAAAGTCGACAAAACCATCGATCAGCTTTTGTAGCCCCAGTGGAGTTCTGGCTAACAATACCGCTAACAATCTCGGCATAGAGTAATACTGGCACCGCTCAATGTCCAATTTGGGGTGAGTCCACATGCAATTTGGTTAGGTCTTTGTCCAGGAGGTTAATATATATAGAGAACAGGAAGGGCGCTAGAATGCAGCCCTGCTTCACTCCACTGGTGCATAAAAAGGGCTCAGTCCTGCTTCCCTCTTGATTGTATCTCACTGTTGCGGAAGTATTCCAGTGTAAAATTTTTAGGACATCTACCAGTGGTTGATACACTCCTAGGTTTAATAATAGGCTCCAGAGTTTTTCTCTATTTACACAGTCAAAGGCCGCTGGGAGGTCCATGAACCCCATGTATATAGCCCCCCTGCCAGCGATGGTGTATTTAGCTGTCAGGAGGTATAGGTTCAAGCATTGATCAGTGGTAGATCTGCCCTCCCTAAACCCATATTGGGTATCTGTCAAAACCTGGTTCTCCTCCGCCCATTCCTGCAAGCGATGTAAAATAACACGTCCCAATACCTTTGCCGTCACTTCTATGAGGGATATGGGGCGATAACATTGGGGGTCATCACGATTCCCTTTTTTATAAATCAGAACTATGGTTGCTGTCGACCAAGAACGAGGCATTCCTGCCACCACTGCCTCGTTCAAGACCCTCGTGAGCAGTGGGGCCCAAAGATCTTTATTGCTCAGGTAAAGGTCGGGGGTATGCCATCAGGGCAAGGTGCTTTGTTCTTACTCAGTCCTGCTATTGCCAGTTCCACTTCTGCCAGGGAGAAAGTCCAATTGTATATTTGGGTTTAGCCTTGGTCCTTCAACCTGGATTAATTGTCCTGAGTGGTTATAAAGGCTCTGGAAATGGGTCTGCCATTTTTCAGGTAAAATAGTGTTTATTGTTTTAGGTGCTCCTGGGTCCTGGAAGCAAGGGGTATTAATTACTTTCCAGAATGCCGAAATATCTCGCCTTTCACCCGCCTCCCTTAAATCCTCCCAAGCTTGAATTTGTAAGCTCTTTTTGTGGGCTCTCAGCGCTTTTTCATATTCAGTTCTATACTGTGCTATTTTAAAATTGTCCATAGGTTTAGACTGAAGACTTGGTTTGAGGATTGTATGCGCCTTTGTGCAATTAGAGTTGAAACAGCGTGGTGTAGAGGATGCTTTAGTGTCTTTAGAGGTCTTTAATAAATTATCTATATGGCATGCGATTTCTTCAAATGCACTAACCACTTCTACTCCCCCTATGCTGGGATCGAGGCATGTGTTTATGGCGTTTGGTCCTTCTATTATTAATCTTCTGTAGGATTTTTCTCTGTCTATCTTGGCCCACTTGATCCTCCTTCCCTGGTCCAATGCCTTTTCTAAAATATCTGTTCTACGTATGAGTTTTTTTAAATTAAAATCTTTTAATACTAAAGTCAAAAGGTTGTGGTCGCTAAAGATGCTTATGTCTATGGCCATATTGCTAATGCCTCTTTTTATGAGCGGTGAGTCTAAAATTAAGTCAATGTATGAATGACAGCCTCTACCTATAAATGTTGGGTTGAGGTCTCCATTCCCACCTAACTCTATCAGGTCCATAGTATGGGCCAGATTATGCCTTTTTGCTAGTTTCTTTAAGTCCCATCCCTCAATTGAGTGTTCAAAATGTGGGCCTTTTACTACAGTGCATCGTGTCCAATCTTTATTAAATGGTTTTAGATTGTCACAAAGATGACAATCAAAATCCTCCATAAGTATTATACTGGGGGAGTTTGGTGTCTTATTTAATAGGTCCTGTTTATCTAGGCGGGAATCCAGTTCTTTGGTAACGGTTCCCTTTCCCATCGTGCCTACAGCGTTATACCAATTAAGTAAAAGAAGATTGAACCTTTTAAAACAATACCCTACCGCTTGAATATTTCGTGAGTACAAGTTATAATTAGACCAGGTTCCTTGCATGTGAAGGTCAACATACATTATTAGTCCTCCAATCGCTCTCCCCAGAGGTGATTTTATAGCCAGGACAGAAAAACATTTGTTTCCCTCTATACTATACAGGTTTGGGTCAACCGCCCATGTTTCTTGCAGGCATATGATTTGGAACTTAGTTATATAGTTCCGCCATTCCTGGGAATCAAATTTAGCTGCTAGCCTTGCAATATTCCAGGATATAATTCGAAGATTTTCATAATTATCTTCCAGGGGGAGCTCTTTTAAACCCCTTAGTGTCTGCTCTTCCTTATCTTCCTCTGTAGGTGTTATTTTAGTACGGAATTCTGATGTAATATCACTGTTCTGTCTAATTCGATCGGGGGTTGTCTTTTGATCTAATTGCTCTATTATTTTCTTTCCCCCTTTTTTTCTTTTCAAATTCTTTTTACTGGCTCCCCTGCCATCACTATGTCCTGAAGTACTCAGCGTGCCAATTCCTATTCCAGTGGACCCTTCCTCTTCTAATCTCATTATAGGGTCGACAGTGCTTGTTTCCTCCAATGCAAGTCAGTCCACCTCTTCAAAGGCACTGAACCTATTCCAGTGCACATGTTGAGGTAGGAAGGGGTCGTAGACTGGAGTTGCTTGGTAAGGCATTTGCCATTGGGTGGGTCTATACTGTGGTTCCATCTGTTGAACCCTGCTCATAGGGATTCTGTTTGTCTGCACTGATCTTTGGGGTGTGTATGGATAGAAAAAAGATACATGTAAGGGGTGAATTTGTGTATGAGATCCACTAGGGGGTGCATTGCATATATAGTTCACTGCTGCAATGTCTCTAAAGTTGACTGTTATTATATCCCCTGCTATTGTTTTTATTCCTCTCCCGATCCACTCTCCCCTTCTTACTGTAAGTATTTCGCCACAGATATTGGGAGGTAGGGGTCTATTTATCTGCAGCCATTGAACACATTTGTTTCTTAATTCCAAGTGTGTTTCCTTTTTTCCCTCTTTTAGTGGTGGGACTCCTGTCAATACTACCACAAAGGGCAAGGCTTCTGGCGGAAGATTGATTGCCCGAAAACGGGTTGATCTTATTTTTTCAGGTGCATTGTTTAAGGGAGGGGGATTTGCTGTAGTCTTTTCTTTTGGGGTTTGATCTATTTTTTCATTAGAAACTTGGGGAGTTCTTTTGCATTGTTTTGTTTGACCCTGTGTTGTCTCATTAGAGTTGCAAGGGTTAGAAGGTGTTGGGTTTTTTTGTGCTATTGGGGTATTAATTTGCCTGACTTTCTTTAGTTTGTTTGCAGTAGATTTGTAAACTAACGCTGCCTTGTCTTTTGGTGTCTTGTTGGGCATGCCCCCATCTGGACCCGCTTTGGATAGTGCATTAGCCTGTCCCATTTGCCTAGTGGGGCCAACCCCCTTATTGTTTATTAAAGATGTTAGTCTATCGATTTTTGAAATAAGGGGTTTAATCAGGGCAGTGATTATATCTTCTAGATCTGCTTTCAGGTCGGCTACCATATTTGCAACCCAGCAGGGTATTCCTGGTGTGGAGGTAGCTAAAGGTGCTACTAAATTATTATTTTTTATATTGTTTTGTCCCTTTTTTATTCCCTGTTTTTGACCGTCTCTGAGCCTTTTTTCTCCCATATTATTTGAGATTGCCTTTTCTGTGTTATATATGCTGCTTGAGTTGGTATGGATATTCCCTATATCCCTCATGGTCTCAGTGGGGGCCTGGACACATGGAAGGTCAGCAAAGGAGGAAGTGACACCAAGGCTAGTGTCTGGCTCGTCTGTAGCATCTAAAGTGACTACTGACGAATCAGGTGCAGCTTCTTGTGTATCTTGGATAATTGTCATTGGTGGTAGGGACATCCTTCTCTCTGTATTTGCTATCGCATTGGCTACAACCCCTATTGTCTGCTGTAGCATTTTGTCGATTGCTGTGAGTGTAGGTACTGGTTGTGGAGTGTCCACCTTTTGTTTGGTACTAGATCTTAGGGTCGGCATCCTGGAGCTTTTGGATATCTTCCTCATAGTCACTAATCAGATGCAACGTGGACAACTTGGATAACCATTTAATGCTCTGGTTGCAGTAATACCTTTTGTGTGGCAATAGGAAGGATTTAGGGGAGTGCCCCGGCCCAGCCTCTTCTAGCCTCTGAGAGCCATAGAGGGCCCGCCTTTTGCTCGGGCGTTCCCGCGCGCTCCCGCGAGGCGGATGTGGAGCCTTGTTTTTAAGCGCCGCCTGGCGCGCTGGTAGACCTCCTCACTTCTGGTCCCGGTGCAGGGGCAGCTGGGTGTTGTAGTTGGGCGCCCTCTCGCTCTCCCCCACTCGGCGGCTGCTGTTGGTCTTCGGTGGCGGGGGGAGAGCGGAAAGCACACACAGGTCCGGGGACAAGAGACAGGCTAATGTGCACCTGAGGAAATGGAAATGAGCCGGTAAGCAAGCAGTAATGGGCAGTTAATGCCCATTGCTCGTAGGACTTCAGCTTTGTGCGGATACAGCGAGTTACTTAGACATGGAGAACCGCACTGGATAATTAATGTTTCTGCAGACAGCAGGCAAAGTGTTGTCGAATATATTCTGTTTCTTGTTTGGATTGTTTCTTGAATCTGCAGCTATAAACTAGAAAAGCTTTATGATGAGTCATGTGTTAACAGTGGAAGAAGGAGAAGTGGGGCGCTGCATCTTTGTTATATTCATAAGATCAGTTCTAAAATGATTCATTGTTTTACTCTGCGCATGGATGTCATTTTTCAGGACCTGGTCCTACTCGTTGTTTACAGCAATATTCATGCATATGTTTGAAGTAATCTGTTTAGCCTCCTTTTGCCAAGATTTGCAGGAATTACACAAAGTGGGGCATATTTAAAACTGTTTTCACATAATCCAATGTAGCATTTCAGTTGTCTGGCATTAAAATTTATATGGCCATTGACACAAACTTTGCTGGTGACACGCAACACCAGAGAATTCCATGGACACCACCTGAAGCCGATACAACAAGGACATTAATATGAAATTTTCCTATTTAGGGTCAACAATAGGGTTATAAAGACCCCGATTTAAAAGTAGCGCAATAGAAAACCGAAACGTTTGGAAAATAGCGAGGGGGACGACAAAGGCTGCTATAATTAAGCAGGTGAACTGATCGCCAGTATTTATTAAATTACTCAATTTAACTCATGTGATAAAGCAAATATGGGTGCTGTCAAAAATGTATAGCTTACCAGTATCCATTATTGGTTTCACACCCATTTCTACCACTAACTGGAAAGAGGTTGAAAGCACAACAATAAAATACCAAAACTGTACAGAAATTTTGTTTTTTTGACAGAAGGCTGCCTCTTCTTGAAAGCTGGGAAGATGGTTATTTTAGCACAACAAACCCTTTGTGGATACTATTTGCAAGGCAAAAATGTGACGCTTTCTTCTGCAGCACTTAATCCTTATCCCCCCCCCAAAAAAAGAACATTTAGCTGTCTTTTGACTAATTACTCAGTTCTCTCCAGAGGAATTCTAATAAATGTAATAAATTGAAAAGTTTCTTGATATTTAAAAAAATATCTTCTGAATTTATGAATTTGTAGGCATCCGATATTACAGCACTGCAATATGGTGGCCCCGCTCGGACTACCTCCCCTGATGAAATAAAAAGCTCACTTTAGAGAGTTCTATGCGCAATTATACACACTGGGTTCTAGCCCCTGATGCGATGTCTTGACCCAGTACTTTGACACCCTCGAGCTCCTATGCCTTAAAAACTATCATGAGAATTCCTCTATGAGCCCTTTTCTAAAGAGATAATACTCACCGCCATCAATGGAATGCCTGGTGACAAGGCCCCTGGTTTGGACGGCCTGCCCGTCTCTTTTCCACAAGATTTTCACCCCGATTTTGGTACTGCACCTAGCTGCCATGTATAATGATTCTTTCGAGAGCGGTCAACCCTCACCATCACTTCACAAGGCTATGCTAAATCTTTTCTCAAGCTGAATACGGTGATTCCTACCGCCCACTGACCCTTAATAATATGGACAATAAAATCTTTGCCAAGCTTATTGCCTTGCGCCTCCTTCTTGTCATGTCCCTTTTTGCCCGTCCCGATCAGTCCAGCTTTATTCCTGGCCGCGCAACTTCACACACTCTTTGGACCATCTTTTCTTTTCTCCATCAAATCAATCCAGCGCTCCCCGCAGTCGCTGCCCTCCTCGATGCCACTAAGGCCTTTGATACCCTTGGGTGGCCTTTCTTGTTTTCTCTCCTCCCATGACTCGGTTTCAATCCACTATTTATACCCAAAATCTTACTCCTATACACTCTACCCACCGCCTGTCTTCGTATGAACGGACAAATATATGACCCCCATCCCTATCCCGCCAGGGGTGCCCACTCTCACCCATGCTGTTTGCCATCATAATGGAACCCCTGGCAGCCAGACTCCGACAACACCACACCCAGAGGAGCAATGGCTTCCCAGCACGTGCCCTCTTAGTCTCCATGTATGCAGATGATATTACGCTGTATGTACGCCATCCCCCCAAAAATCTTAGTCCTCTGGTACATGAGATTGTATGGTTTGGAGTATACTCTGAACTGGAGTAAGTCAGTCCTCTTCCCTCTCACCGATGCCACTACACCCATCACTCTGGATTTCCCTTTTTGTGGGCGACAGGCCCTACTCTCTATCTGGGGGTCTGGCACAGCAGAGACATGAGTGAACTCTGGAGGGCTAACTTTGGATGTGCAGAGGACTGGCTCGAATCCAAGATTTCCCATTGGAGCAGGCTGCCCTAGTCTTTGGTCGGTCCCATAGCTATTGCCAGGTTGATGGTCCTCCCAAAATTGTGGAATCTTTTTTTGAACATCCCTGCGCCCCTCACTACCCACTTCTTTTGCAAGATCCGCTCACTGGTTATTTCTTTGATCTGGACCGGTAGGCAACCCAGGATTGCATACAAAACTCTTACCCTCCCGATGTTGTACAGTGGCCTTGGTGCTCCCAATTTTAAGCTTTACGCACTGTGTGCTCAGGCCAGTTTTTTGAACTTCTGGATTCATCCTACCCCTTTCCAGCCGCACGTGGTGGTCGAGGCGGACCTCGCTGCCCCATGGCCGCTCGCCACCGCCCTGTTCACCACCTCTAGGTCCGTTCGCACTGGAATAGACATTGTTGAGACCTTGCATTGGGCGCTGCCTGTCTGGTGCTCCGGTGCTCTCCGCAAATAAGATGCAAATCATTCAGCAAACAGATTTCCCTTCTCTTCAGCCTTCTGGTACAGCTAAACATGCCATCCGCCTGGGGTTGACTACATTGGCGAACCTCTTCCCGGGAAACACTTTATATTCTCCCGCTGATGACTCTGGTTCCAAGGACACTTTACTTTTTTATCAGCTACGAGCCATCTGTAGGGAGCTGCACCCTTCGTTCCCCTTGCCTCCTCCCTCGATGACCACTCTCGATTTTCTGTATTCGTCTCCTTCCCCCTGGAAGTTGTTCACCCAACTCTATGCACTCACATTGGCCGCCAACTCTATCTCCACTGATCGTGCTCGTGTGGCATGGGGCAAGGATCTTGGGGTTGATATCTCCCAATCTGACTAGCTTTATTGTTGCAACCAGACAAAGCAATTATCCCTGAACTATTGCCTGCTTCTAATTCATTTTAAATATTTGCACAAGCTTTACCGCACCCTTGTTAAGTTACATGAGCTGGGACTGACCTCTAGCGACAGATGCCTGTGATGTTCTGCTCCTGTGTGCGGCTGCCTTTTCCCATCTCGCCTGGTTATGCCCAAAGGTCTCTGACTATTGGTGTGAGGTCTGTACTGCCATCTCCGAGATCACTTCTTCACCTGTTCAGCCAGATCCTCCACCCTGCCTCCTAGGCTTTGTTAAATATTGGCCAGATGCCACTTGTCGCTTGATTGCTATGCTGCTTGTCCTAGCACGGCGTAGGGTGTCCATGTGCTGGGGTCACAAACCTGCACCGAAGTTCACCAAATGGCTCGAGGATGCATCGTGATGCCAAACCCTTCTATCTGAATTCTGGGACCTTATGCCAGCCAGATCTTGTCCACTAGACATATGGGGGCCCCTAGTGTAAATGTGTTTGTATAGCGCACTACAACCCAGAGGTCTCGTAGCGCTGTATTCATATCACAGTGGAACCCTTCCTGGCTGTCCTGTGAGGTGTCCACTCCTGGGCACCCCCAAGGTGAAGCCTGGCATCCAAGCGCTGCTAGGGCTGTTGTGGCGATTAAGCAAGCTATTTCCCAGAGTCACAGAGTGGGACCCATGATTAGACTAGGCACCGAGGCGAGAATTATCAGGTCCGGGAGATTGAGTCCAAGAGCCATCGAGGCGGGAATTGAACCCTGGTCCTGGGCCAGACCTCTGCATCAGGGTATGCCGCTCTAACCATTGAGCCACGCTTCTCCATGTAATAGCTTCATGCGCATACCTCCCAAAGCCAGATTGCCTCTCCTGCACTCCCCGCTGAAGGTCAGTAGCCGCCCTTTGCCCCATCCTAACTCCCTTTCTGTTCCGGCCCGCTCCCTCGCTCACACGTTGCCTGCTGTATATCCACAGTTGTTTACAGGCTTGATGTGCATAAGTAATGTCTCCCTAAGCCGCTGTATTCTGATTGTCTGTGCTATTTGCCTTTCTTTATATCCTCATTTGTTGCTTTGTATATGGTGCTCTGATTTGATGCAAGATTGTAATGTGTCCATGCTTATTTGTCAATAAAGGTTTTTGAAAAATTTAAATAGATAAATACATTTGTCTTGTTGTAATCTCTTAAAGAAATGAGGCTTCCTTGCAAACGTACACTGCAAATTGCAAAACCCTACTCTTTCTGCAGTGTTTAAAGGCAAACTCAATCAAACAATCAGCTTTGGCTCAATGGCTTGCCTGGAGAAGTTCAAGGACTTTTTTAACTCTGCACAAAGAAAGGCATTTCACAGTCTATTTCACCTTCTTTAAAGTGCAGCCCCGGCCCAATTGCAGCTGCAATGTGGTATGCTAAACAAAGTATTAGGAAAACATGGATCTGAACTTAAGTATTTGTGACTGCTAAAGCTGTATGAACACTGTGTGCTGAAATATGAAGAGTAATTCAAATGGCAACACCAAAATGAAACAGGAGGATGTGAGCTTTCGATCTGGATGTGAATGGCCTTGACGCTAATGAACTATTGAAATCAACATTCCTGCAGGCCCTCTTCAGACATCTTCACACAGGCAAAGAAAGAAGATCTCATGGTTGAGGGACAAGAGAGAATTTAATACAAAAAACCATGCCTGGACAGTCATTGACTCTTATAAACAACCACAATCAAACTTAACTGTTGTAATGAGATAATTTTGGAAAAGCAAGTTCATGTTTGTTTCTGCTTGAGCCAAACTAACAATTGCAAGCAGAAATGTTCACGGAAACTCACATTTCATCAACGTGCGCTAAGTTGATGACTGAACACAAGGCTTTGTTCTGTAACCTTTTTATTCAGAATGTATCATTAACACTGATAAGCTGCTTTCTGGTAAAGGTTTAGAAACTGCAGTGTGGAGGAAGCATAGCTCCACTCTGGCATTGTTCAATGTTTCCCTGGGATTCTTTTAGTGGCTTTTGCACATAGATGATATATTTCACCACTTAATTCTGTATATAATGGAAATGGCAGTACAGGGCATGATGTGGAACAAAAAGGTCCAATGAATAAGGGGACAATATTGAGGACTATCCTGATCTGATGCTTCTTATCATTATCTTGTTCAATTTATTGTGAATTTTGCACCAACTAGAAAAAGTTCACTGTAAGATTGAAGTATGAGGGGGGTTGAGTGATTGTTTTAAGCTTGATGTCTTTTTCTTCAAGTTTTAGTAAATGTTGTCTGATCACGCCTTCACTTTATATTTGTTATAATGGAAGGCGCAGCATACGTCAATGGTCAACAGCGTTCTATAAGACAATATGGGTGATACTGCTGTCCAGAGGTGTTGCCCTTGATTCCCGTTTCTCTTTTATGCAGCCCTTTCTATTTTAGCTCTGTCACATTTGCACTACATATATATGTTTATGGAAAGGTCATTGTCAGATAAAATGTTAATTGCAGATCTTAAGCGGTGAGTGTGTTTGAGTAAATGTTTTTCAGCTTGGTATATTCTACCATTTATCGTAAATGTTATCTTGTCACATCTGCCCTTTATATATGGTATAGTGGAAGAGGCAGTGTAAGACCCTAGACAACAACAGGGAACAGGAGGAGATGGGGAGTTACTGCTGTATAGAAATGGGCTTACCCTTTCCTTATTTTTCACTTATGTAACCCTTGACATTTTAGTACACATTGCGCTGCCACATGGGCACAATTTATTTGTTTTTATGGAAGAGGTACTGGAAAACAGGATGGTATTCAATGTGAACAAGATGATACAAGATGATTTAGCTTATTGCTTTAATTCTTTATGAGCCTTTTTAGTTAATTGTCTTGTGATGTGTAAGGTATGGTATTAATTAGCTGAAATTAACTTGACCTTGACTTTGGCTGTGTTTTTATTGCAAAACAATCTAAACTTGAAAATATGGACAAACAGCTATCAACACATTTTGTTATTCTTGTACTGTCACTCTCATTCCAAATAAAATGATTATTTGAAGACAGCATGACATGTTGGGTGAATACAAAATGTAAAATTTAGGTTAGAGTAAAGATGAAGAGCCTCCAGGTGGTACAAGTAGTAGTTAAGTTTTTTCCAGTAAAAATTATCCCATCCATCCAGCAGCGAATGTCAGATTCAACTGACATCAAACTACAGAAGCATCACCACACCAGGTTCTATCACCATGGTGCACCTTTAAAAATAAGCAAGGTGACTACAGGGACAAGTAAATATGTGAATTGAGTAAATGCACAATATTTCACAGCCCCCCTATATACAAGGCTAAACAAAACAAAACTAAGAAACACTATGATGAGACTGTATGAAATAAAACAAGTTACATCTGATAGTCATCAAACGTCAATGGTATCCTGGAGATCGTCTTCTTTCTTGAATCACAATACATTTTACTCTCCACTGTAGGACATGATAGAGAAGCAAGTGAGGAGGAAACATCTTCATTAACATTTAACATACTGTTCTTAATAACACCCACTCTGTTTAGGTTCCAAATGTGTGAATCATGAGTTTTGATAGCATTTTTCAACACTTTGACTACTCAATGGGGTTTTTGAAACAGATTGGAAGTGTTCCTACCAACTGGAGCTCTGATCATAACCAAGTCACCCACTATGACAGATGTTACCTTCACAGCTTTTCTTTGATCATAACCTATTTTACGTGCCTTTATATTTTCACTTTCTTCAAGCCTCCAATCACTATCAAAGACTTTCACAACTCTTTTAGATTCAGTGTAATTGATCCAGAAATGAGCAGCCAATGTGTTGGCACTTCTTCCTTTAAGTAATTCAAAAGGGGTCCAACCAGTGACGGCATTGGGAGACACCCTGTAAATTTTAACTTTCCTGATAACTTCCTTTTTCCAATCTAAACTATTTTGTTTTGCTAAATCAATGGTTTCTTTTAGAACACAGTTGAAGCATTCTACCATGCCATTTCTCTTGGAATGGTATAGAGCACACTTCTTATGTTTAACGGAACACTTCAACAAGAACTCCTCCATTTCGTTAGAGACCAATTGTGTTGCATTATCAGTTAATATGACCCCAGGTAGGCTGTCTCTCCCAAAAACATTCCTGTGAAACTCTATCACATGCATAGTATTGATGCACTTAGGAATTTTTACTTCTAGCCACCTAGATGGTAAGTCAATCAACACAAAGACAAAACTCTCACAACCATTTCCATGAATTGGCCCCAAAATGTCAAAAGCTAACTCGTCCCACGGCTTCTGAGGCCGTTCCCTAATAACCATGGGTTGAACCCTAGGCTTCTGACACTTCTCACTCATACAACAAGGTATGAAATCCTTCACCAGCTGTTCCGCATGTAAATCCATTCCAGGTCACCAACATTTAAGTCTTAATCTCTCCTTTGTTTTGGACATTCCTTGATGACCTTCGTGTGCCATCTCAAGAAGTTGTTCACAAAGTGCAGTTGGTGGAACTAATCTAGTCCCCCTAAAAATAAGGCTTTCACTCTCAGCTAATGGGTCCTTCACCAGCCAACACTATTACCTTTCACTTTCTTGTCCAATGTATTCTTGAGTAATGAGGTTAACTCAAGAAATTCTTTATTAAAGCACATTCTTATCGTCATCTGCTTTCCTTCATTCCACCAGCCTCAATAGTAAAACCCCATTCATTGAGGTGATCCTTATCATCACTTTGTACCACCAACCTTGACAATGTGTCTGAAGCACTGTTCTTAGCACCTGGTAAATACTCAACTTTGAAACTGTATCCCTGAAGTGCTACAACCCATTTAGAAATCCTTCCTGAAATGGTATCAATCCCTTTTTTGTTGAAATCATGACATAATGGTTTGTGATCAGTCTGTACTTCAAATTTCAAACCCCATAGCAGATTCTTGAGTTTCTTTATGGCCAGTGCCCAGCTAAGGCCTATCTTTCAATGACTGAGTATCGCAGTTCTGCACCTCTGAGACTTTGTGATAGAAACAAAATTACATTCCATGTCCCCATCCTTTTGTTGTACACAAACCCCAAACCTTTCATGATGGCATCAGTAACGAGGACAGTTCTTTTGGAGGGATCAAAACTCTTTAGTTTGGGAGTTTTCTCAAGCATACTCTTGACCATAATAAATTCCTTTTCACAAACATCTGACCAGATGAAATCCACACCTTTGGATAATAATATCCGCATATTCACACACATCCCAGCAAAATTCTTCATAAGTTTGCTATAATATTCTGACATCCCAAGACATGTAATTAGTTCCTCCTTATTAGAAGGGGAAGCTAGATTCCAACTAGTATTAACAAGTTTAGTATTGGGTTGTACATCTTGACCAGAAATTGTGTGCCAAAGATGATCTTTGGATAACCTTTTGAATTTGCATTTGTCTAATCTCAAAGTTAAACTGTACTCCTGTAATGTCTCAAAAACTTCCCTATGGCATCATGTTCTTCTTCAGTCTTCCCATGAACAAGCACATCATCTTTATATCTTTATATATTTTTACACCCACCACTCCTTTTAATACTCTTTCTAACGCTCTCTGAAATACCAATGCTGCGGACACCAGTCCAAATGATAATCTAATGAACCTGTAAGTGCCAAAGGGTGTGATGAATGCAGTTAGGTCTTTGGACTTATCCTCTAGTTTTATCTGATGATAAGCAGATTTTAATTCTACGGTAGAAAACACATTAGCTCCCTGTAAAAGTATTAACATATCAGATATTTTTGGTAGAGGATATTTATCTACGATGACCTGTTTGTTTAATTCTCTTAAATCGATGCACAGGCGAAGCCTTCCATTCGATTTTCGAGCGACTACCACTGGCGCCAACCACCTAGTGCCTACTACTTCCTCAATTATGCCATCCTTTTTTAGTTTCTCTAGTTCCCCTTTCATCTCGTCCCTCACTGACAATGGCACACTGCGGACTTTATGAGCCACGGGTATTGCTCCAGGTATTATCCTTATATTATGAGCATAACCACGTGAACAGCCCAAATCATCCTTAAAATCATCAGGAAATTTACTCTTGAGAAAAGTAGTAAAGTCACAATCACAATTTGGAGCCAACACATCATTAATTTGCAAATCCTCTCTCAGGATAATGGGAGGATCACTGTTAGGGTCTAACATTCTTCCAAGATCTCTCTAGTGAAAACACCTGAGAATACTATCACCTTTATGTGAAACATATATTTTCCCTGAAACATATCTGCCTCTGTACTCTATCAACGCAAAACATACCCTAATAATGTGATGGGTTCTAAACCATAGGCGCTAAGCCTTATATCAGCTTTAAATAGGTTTACAGCCTTAGCAAGTTTATTCATAAAAAATTGTTCCGATATTATGGTGATTTTCGCTCATGAATCAAACAAGACTCTAGTTAGCTCACCTTCAACACTTATATCATCCAAGGGACATGTCTTGCGATTATCAGAGACTTGAGAAACAATTTGTCCACAGTAATACTCAAACTCATTGTCACTATCACTATTGCTGTTATCTGCAATAGCAAGTACATTACCCTTGGTTTTATTGACTTTGCAAACCAAAGTAAAATGTCCTACCATTTTACAATTTGAACATGTTGACTTAGGTCCAGGACATTGTTAATCATTAGCCAAGTGATTCTCGCTCCCAAATCTCTAACACTTAAGTCTTACATCACTCATGTTTTTTTCTGTGACTTTGCAAAAGTACTTTTCTTAAAATCCTTTTCTCTTGAATTTCTTTTTACAGAAAGAACAGTGCTATCTTTGTTTTCATGTTTAGTATTTATATTCACACATTTCAAAGAGTGTTCAATTTGCTTAGCAATAGATATAACCTCTTCAAGAGTGGGCCCATCCTTTTGCCATAGAGCACTCCTGACCTTTTCAACATTGCACCCCAACATGAATTGGTCCCTGATTCTTTCTTTAAGAAGGGCCCCAAATTTACACGTGGATGCTAACTTCCTAAGAACAGTGACATTGCTTTCAGATGACTCCCCTTCATTTTGTGTCCTCTTACCAAAATTATAACATTCAAGAATGTTACTGACCTTAGGCAAATAGTGCTTATCGGTTTTAAAATACAAGTTTCATATTCATTTAGAGTTTGATCATCAACATCGTGCAAATGGTCAAACACCTCTTGTCCCTCAGAGCCGAGGCAATGGAGGAGAAGAGGTGTTTGACCATTACCAAGCTACTTAACTAACTGATATAAATTCACAATATTCACCTACAGCCGAATGACCAATAAAAATAACATCATCAAGGAGTTAGTTAAAAATAATACTGGAAAGAAATGAATGTTACGATGAATAACACATTGCTTATTTGTAACAAGAGCAATGGTAAAATGGATTAAGCAAATTGGTGTAAGTTCACAACCTTCACCCACATCAAAATAAGCAAACAGAGAGATGTTGCTAAAGTGTTTACAGAACTGAAAAATTGAAATACATTTTTTTAACAAGCCATTCTGTTAAAACACCACTAGATGGCACTGTGATATCAAATAGTTAATTTAGATCGATCAACGTGAGGAGAAAATTAAAAATACAGTCTTCAGGCAAGAACTTCAAAGTCACCTGTAAGCCCTGTGAACTTAATTTCAAATTTCGATGATCCGCATTGTGAGGAGTAAACGCATTGTTTTAAAATGTCGAAGTATAATGGTGTTGTTTGAGCAAATCGAAGAGAAAAAGAAGAAATCCAAGATGTCTCCCACGTCGTGTTACGCACGCAATGCATCCTGCGTAAACATAACGAGATGATGAAAGCAGACGCTTGAGGAAGAACTTTCAAGTGCACAAAGAACTTCCGATGAGCAGACCTGAGGATGAATGTGAAAAAACGAAATGTTTGCGTGTCTTGGATACAGGTAAGGAGTTACACTTGGAAAACAATGGTGGTTTAAAAATGGTTAAAATTTGATAGATGCTGCTCAGATTATTTCATTCAGGAAGGGACTTACAACTTCAAGCCAATCCAGCAATAAAACAGTCATATCTCTCCCACAAACTCTGTCTAAAAGTCTAGTAATGTCACCAGAGGCGCAAACCAGCCAAAGGTACAATATGCTTTCCAGCTGAGTGCCACACAGAGGTTACCATTCAGTAGCCGGCATCACTGTCATGTCAACACTATATCATAACGGACATGAACATTGTTAATACTGCCACTAACTCTCTGCAGGAACAAAAAGTAGAGATGATAATCCACACATTTTTTGGAATAAAAATAAATGTCAATGAACTATCACTGCTATAGTAATCCCGACTTATAGTAGAGCCCTCACTGAAATCTCCCATCCTCAATAGATTTTATAAATTGATTTGAGGTGAGATGTGTGGCGGTTGCTCTAATGTTTGAGCTCACACAGTGACCTTGACACCACAGAAATAATGTTGAATGGTATAAATGAAGAGAGCTCAAATTAAACTTTATAGTCACAATTGTAAAATGTACTCACATCAAGTTGAGAAGAAATATTCCTTAGATAATTCACAGTCCAGTCAAGTGGAAAATTCCTGAAAGTTTGTTGGATGTTGAGATCACAATCCTGTTGCATGAGTAGTAACCACAGCTCGTCGCGAGTGTACAATTTAAGTTAGATTAAAGATGAAGAGCCTCCAGGTGCTAAAAACAGTAGTTTTGTTTATTCCAGTAAAAATGATCCCATCCATCCAGCAGACAATGTCAGATGCAACTGATATCAAACTACAGAAGCATCACCACACCAGGTTCTATCACCATGGTGCACCTTTAAACATAAGCAAGGTGACTACAGTGACAAGTAAATTTGTGGAATGAGTAAATGCACAATATTACACAAATAAACTCCCAGACACTTTCTCATTCAAAATGGAAATTGCTGGCGTGGTAAGATTGTTATTGCATGGGTTTGCCACTGCAGTGTCATTAAGATCAACTGAAAAATAATCTGGCATTTTTTGTTCTTTAATGCTAAATGAGCTTGTGTTATGGACATTTCAGCTTTCAATCATTTTTTTCATCAGCCAATAGAACAGGAAATAATATAACTAAATATCCATAAATGCACAAAACTTGGAGTGTATTCATAAGTACGGTATCCACTTCAGAAGGCACTCCTAGTTGAGAATAAGGTCAAAAGTGAGTAACTAGAGTGATGGACATATTATAAATATGCACCTTTATTCCACCTCTTTTACTAGCTACTTACAATACACATATTATTACTAGAGCATAGGAGGGTGTTGAGCCAGACAACATTTAGTGAGAGAGCTCTTGGTCTTGACCATTGGATCCATCGCTGTGTGTCAATAAATTACACCCATGGCTGTCTGAGGGCTTCAAAACAAGAGTTCATAGTCTATCAACACCGGGCAACAGACGGGTCCCACTGCATCAAGCATTCACATATAATATTAAAGGGAAATGAACAACATCAAACAACGGTCTCTTATGACAGTACAACAATTTCAACTCAACCATCTGAGATGTTGCTACTCACATCACATCTTAGATGCAAAGTCCAACTAAAGATCACTGGAAAATCACTGATGAACTCTGTAACTTGGACTTCACCTAAACCTACACCCACATTCTTACAAATCTGCCACTCTCTGACAATGTTATATCAATTTTTCCTTTAAATATAGTGACCATTCACTCCAGTTATACTAAACCTGCTTCCATTAATATGCAATCAACACTCTGGTTGCTGAAATTGCTTTCCATAAATCTGTTATTATTCCAAACTGTGCACCCCTTTACATACTAGATATGAAACAAGATGCACTCCTCTGAACTTCATGAGTATGTGGATCTTTCCCTAAAGACAAGGACAGTGGTACATGCAGAGTATGGATGTCACTTGTCATAAGGGTTCATGACTCCTAACACATTTAATGTGTTAGAAGAACCAACAATTGCAAGTCAGAAGTCCAGATGTTTTTGATAAGTATATTTCCACTAAGAGAGAATCTTCTTAAAAGACTATCCTGATGACAAAGATAGTTTTTGAACAAATATATGTCCACAGTGCACTGTAAGAGAAAACTGGTTAATATGATATGTTGGTATTGCCCCCTATATTGTCTGACAGCTACCAGTCCCATTAACCATTAAAAGAAAAGGTATGATCACTATTTATTAAGGCCCCACTCTATAGATAAATAGGCCCCTGTTCTGTAATTATAAACCATAACCTATCTACCAATACAGCACGTCATCTATTTTCATAAGCTCCAAAAGTCCATATATTTATCAAAAATAGTTTCAATGTCCTAGTGCTGCCTCATAAAGTGGTGCAATTCCTAAACTAAATCTCTTTCTATCATCAGTAGATTGGTGGATGTCTTCTCTAAAACATGAATACTGACATGCCTGTTTCATTGTTTGGAGCACAAATAGTTAGCACATGAAGGCATACATTTTTAATCTCATAGAAAAACATGTATTTCTCTGTCCGCATTCAATCCAATATCCACAGATATAAGTTTTATTAACCACTTGCTTTCCAGTTTTCTCAATCTTTCTCAGTCCCCCCCCGGTAGATTGTCCTCTGCTATTGCAATCCCATGAAATCTAAGTGTTATAACTTCTGATGGTTCATGCTGGTTGATCTGCCTGACGAACTTTAGTTAGACGTCAGACAGAAATCCTAGGCTCCTAACCTTCAACAAGGGACATTGGCAGTGCCCTGCTTCTGCTGGCCACCAAGATTGATCCCAAAGTGGAGGTCCTGTTCCAAGCTCTATGACCTCCATTTAGCTGTACTTAATTTGAGACACTGCTGAAGTATACAACCCAAAATTTGTTTCAGACAAATGAGGAATCTCCCAGCCACAGTTTCAGAATTTTAGGATATGGATATATTGATCTGGGTGATCCCTCATTAACTTGGCTAAAGGCTTAACATATATGTTAAATAGTGTTGGTGACAAGGCTGAGCCCTGTGAGACTCGACATGGAAGGGAGAACCTCTCTGATGTGTAATTATCCCAACACACACTCTTTTCCCTTGCAGTAAAGAACGAGGTGATAAGGGTGATAAGGGTTAAAGCCGCCTCTTTAATTCCTATTGCCTTAGGCCATTGCGTCTCTACCAGATGATTCACTGTATTGCACATGGCTGATAGGTCTAGTAATCTCAGGACGGCTCTACCTCATCTAACCAGCTGTTTACGTATTTCCTCCATTACCATGATTACAGCTGACTCTATGGAGTACCTTTGTCTAAAGCCATGCTATGTTCAATCCTAAAGGGTCATTGGCATCCAAACAACATATTAGATCTTGATTAACTGATTCCTCTAGTATTTTTCAACCAATGGCATGCAGAATATAAGTCAATAGTTGTTCACGTCTAGTGGATCAAGAGAGGGTTTCTTTAAAATAATTCTACTACAGGATATCTTCCAAGAGGCAGGATAGGTTCCTGAACTAATACCATTATTAAGGAGCAATATTAGTCTGGTACTGCTCTTAGCAGAGGCCAGATGTATTATTGTTGCGGGACGAGGAACAGTTGGGGATACCGATTTTGTAGCTATTAAGAACTGATTAACTTTGTCAACAGATAAAGAAGGAAAACTCATCAGCTGGCACATCATTGTGTCCGAGATGGGCTCCTCCAATCGATGCTGGGACCTTACCAGCAAGTTCATCATAGACCATTCTGACCTTCTACATAAAGAGGTGACCCACTTTATCACACAGGTCCAGCACACATTGATTCACTTGTTGCAGTTTGGACAAGGCAGCTATGGTCTTAAAAAGTTCTTTTGAGGAGTTTTTTGAAGCTTCCGTTTTATTTGTAAAGTAGTTTCTTTTAGAACTTATGAAAGCTGCCTTATACTCAACTAGTGCTAGATTATAGGTATGCTTCCCTTGATCACTAAAATCTGCCTGCCATGCCCTCCCTGCTCATCTACACTTAGTTTTAATAGAATAGAGGTCTGGGTTGTACCAGGGAGATTAGGTTCTATGTTTCCAGACTTTATAGATGCTTCCCGTGACCCGCAGAGCCATGGCTGATCTAAACCAGCGATCAGTTATCTTTCTTTGCTTGTTATTGTCTGCCACTAGCAAAGGTGGCTTTTTAGCTAGCGTCTCTACAAGATCCTCTTTCTTGATTTTTTCCACACCCTTGTTATTATGGCAGGGGGCAGTTTGTTTGACCGCACACCGCCATTATCCAAAAAGGATTGTTTAACGTTGATGGGTATATGGTCAGTCCAGCTAAGGGGTAATACTTTGTCTACTGTATTTTTGGTATTGTTCGTGAATATACCATCCAGCATGTGAAGGGCCTTGTGTGTGGGCTCTAAGACTAGCTGTGTCTGAAACATTCCCGGTAGGCAAGTAGAATGGAAGTTTCCGCCATCTTATTATTATCAAGGTGAAAATTGAAGTCCCTCAATATCGTAAAGGTAGAATTTTCCAGTCAGAATTCCATAAGGGGTTGTGTAAATGTTAATGTTGAAGGACAGAGCTTCTGCTCCAGGCAGCTAAATGGACTCAAAAGTGGCTTTGAGCCTAGACTGGTGGATTATTTACTCATTCTGTCTACACTGGTCAGTGCATATCAATGACACAGATGAGCTCTGATGTTTTGTTTGTCCAGGTATCTGTTAAAAAGACCACATCTGGATTTGTTGTTTGTAACAGCGATTCAAGTTTGTAGAAAGCCACACACAATAAATACCTTAGGTGTGCCTGGAATGCCCATCATTGGCAAGATAGAAGGGGGAGGGGCTGGGCACACTTCTATTTCCACTTAAATAGACTGTGTCCAGCCTCAGCCCAAAGGTTGCAGAGCCACTCATTATCTCATCTCTAACACTAGCCTTGCTTACTGCCCATAATATTAGGGGGGTGCTACTGTATTTTATTTACCTTGTTTCTAGGTTTGAACAAAGTTGGCGTTTGTTTTTCGGCTCATGATTGTAAATCATATTAATATTCCATTGGCTGACAGGATGCTTTGAGAGGTGGAGGTCCAACACCATTTGGGTTGTAGGATGATCTGAAATCCCACTGGGCAATGTTTGGGCCTGATTCACAGAACTAACTTAAGACAAAATCCTAAACTTACAACTTTTGGTATTTACAGAAGTTAGGATTTGACAAACTTAAGACAAACATAAAACATACTTAAGTTAGGATTTTGTCTTAAGTCTGTCTTAAGTTTGTCTTAAGACAACCTTAAGACAAAATCCTAACTTCTGTGAATACCAAAAGTAGTACGTTTAGGATTTTGTCTTAAGTTAGTTCTGTGAATCAGGCCCTAAATATCTACTACTCTACTCTTTGCAGTAGTTTGGTGTATAGTAGGAACAAATGAGTCAATAAGCTGGGTAGCATGATAGAAATGCATATTCCCTGCCTGTCTCTGAGACTAAGGAAGTGCTACAGGTCATGTAAGAAGAAGTCCTGCTGAAAATATCTCACTAGTCCACAGTTGCCTTGGGCCATTCATGTTGTGTGATATGATTTGTCCATGTGGCACCTAGCGCAATGTTCCAGTCACATCCTTGAACTAGTTAACATGTTGCATTTACTAAGGTAAACATTAAATAGGTATGCAATGCTCTAATGGCATTCACCTGCAAGTATTCTTCGGTATGGGATATGTCCCCCACTGTGCTCTCAAAAAATGGAGGAAAAGTTCAATTTCCCTAAACAAATCCACACCTAGCTTTTACAATCAATATTTTAGCAGTATGAGGCATTAGTGTTTATTAAAAAACTTGGTATACAAAGATGTATACATAATAAAAAAATAACATTTCTTGATAATAATGATTTATTCACTGGCACTTAGACCTCTTCTTTATGCAAACTTGTAAGTTTTAGACAACATGTCTTCTGTTGAATATGAGGGGTCACCCCACACCTTTCGCAGGGCTAAAACTGTAAAAAATCTACTGTTAGAACATTGTTTTCAGAACTTAGACCAAACAGTAAACTTCAAGTGTTACAGAAAATCACCCTTATGTTGCAGTGGTTGCTATTTGCACTGTTTTAGATTCATATGTAGTTGTTGAGCCCACATTTGTGCGGTGTCCTTGTAGTTATCTGTTGTATTCATGATCGGGTAATAGATTGATCTAATGGTCAGCTCCTCTTGGTGCTCAAACAAAATGTTGGTGATGCTCAGTTCTCTATTAAACATGATTTTATGACACTAGTACCCTGATAGAAATACTAGAGCCTATTTACAAACTACATTTTGGTGTTCTACAATAGAGCTTCAAGTGTTGTATAAAATGCTATCACAAACCTACTTACCAATTTCTGCCTCTCATATCTCTTTCTGTGTAGAGATCACCACCAAAAGAGGGCAGTTCTTATTACTAACAGGAAAGAGAAAAGTGGGGCATCGGAGGGTTTAAGAAAGGGTTAGGAAAGGATTGAGGGTCGGATGTGCACCCTCTCAAAAATGAGTGAGACCTTTGCTATTCACAAAATGCACCTCTAAATTTTCTAATGCCAAAAGGTTACAAAAACATTGGCAAATGACTTGGCTCACAACTGAGTCATGTACCATACAAGGCCAATCACTAGTTCTATAAAACGTGTCTCAGGGAAATCAATGGAGATAGAAACTTAAAATGAAACCTCAAGGAAGTGAGCGTAAATTAAAGCAACATCTTTGAAATAGTGGACTGCATAAATAATATTTAATTAATAAAAAATATTAAAATAATTTAAAAATGTTATGAAAAGGAAAAATAATCACCTATAAAACATAATACATATTTTTTATTAATTTTCAAATATTGGTTCATGTTCAATAGTAATTTGAAATATTTGTTATATTTTTATTTTGAATTGTGAACAAAATAAAAAATGTGGTGGCTACAACTGAGAGGCTGCAGAGCCTCTCCCCTGTTCGCCTGTTACCCATTGGCCAGTGGTAGGAAGGCTTGAAGAGGACCCTCTGCTGCTTGTAGTAAAGGGATTTATTTTCTAAATTTTTAGCTCACTCATCCTGTTTTTCATTTGAATAATGACAATCTTTGCGTAGGGCATGCTAATGTCACTACTATGGAAGTGAATGCCAAATGAGCCAATCAGCTTGTTTTTATTGTCACTGTATGAGTGCTTGGGGCATATCTCAGCCCCCCAAGCACTGATTGAGTTGGAAGAGGTATCTTTAGTAAGGGAAGAATTTCCCCTTTCCAATGGTATTTCTATCTAGCAAATTTCTGCTTGGGGATCTATGCAGTAGAGTGATTCCCAATCAGTAATCCACTCACTAGACACCAGAGGTTTTGGAAGGTGGAGCTGCCCCTTAGACAAGGGATTGTGCTCCTACCAACCCTTTCCCCAATGTTTTGTCTTTGGGTACCTCATTAGAGGCAGAAGGGATTATTACCCTCAATTCATCCCACGGGTGTCACAAAGCCCACTATTCATCAGGGAAAAAATAGGTGTTAGAAAAAGGGTGGGTAGGTCAATCACAAACATGGCCATTACATTTTAAAGGGTCCAATAGTCTTTCTACCCCGTGGTGGTTTGCAGAAAGACCACTAGACACCGGGGAAAATAGTAAAAAAAAGTGGTATGAGCTGTCCTCCATGCACATGGCCATGCACCCACCTCATAAACAGGCAGTACATTATTTCTGTGCCCCAGAGTTGATATATATCGGGATATATCCAAAGCTGCCTCTAAATGTGGCAGAAAGCCCACTAGACACCATTGATTAAAAAGCTATGGAGTGGAGGCTGCCTACCATGGGCATGGCCATGACCCAACCCCAAAAGTGAGTGATAGTCCTAAAGGTAGAATGGTCAAGATACAGAACCTCCTAGTATTTGAGTGGTGTTTATACTTAGGCAAAGTTTCACAAATATAAGATTTGGTATATATACTGATAGGTCAGTGAGGTAATTAAATATGTCGGTAGAGAGATATAGTATGATTTTTTTGACCCTTTATTGAAAAAACCAAATGCAGATGTAACAGATACGAAAAACTACCGTCCCATTTCCTTACTCCCAATTCTATCAAAATTTTGGGAAAAACACATCCACTTACAATTGACACAATATGTGAAACCCCACCAACTTCTTCACTATTCACAGTCTGGTTTCAGGGCAGGCTTTTCTATGGAAACCACGCTCCTAGGTGTGTCAGAGGCTATCTGCCAGAAATTGAATATTGAAGAAACAGTAGCGCTCATCCTATTAGATTTGAACACTAATTTTGATACCAGCTCACATAAGGTGCTCTTAAATACACTGAGCAACATAGGAATTAGTGGATATGCCATGAAATGGATTCAGGCTTTCCTCTCTAATAGGACATTCCAAGTTTTCTCTCAAAATGCATACTCAGAAACCCATTCTTTCAGTCATGGCGTACCGCAGGGATCCATCCTAAGTCCACTTCTCTGTCCTCTGATGGTACTAGAGGCTACGGTAATTGAGGAACATGTATGTTATTTTCCTCTATTGAATTGGATGGCTGTTTTGTTTTCGGATGATAACAGTGACTTCCTTTTAGAAGCGGTTGCTGCTTATTTCGCCTACTCAGTTTTAGGCTGACTCTTATGGAAGCCATTGACGTCATAATTATTTTTTTATCTCACTATTTTTCTCACCTTTTATGGACTTTTTTTATATAAACAGACCTATTGGCTTTACTAACAGTGGACATTACAATTTCGTGCTGGAGAGCTTTTAGTTTTTTATGTGGACTACATTTTTTTTCCTCACCTACTCGATTTCGAACTAAGCATTTTATTGAACTCTGATTTCAACAATTGAGTCGCTTATCTTATCTTATCCTATTTGATACGTGCTCGGAGTAAGGCAGGGTAATATATAGATAAATGTGCCCTGATCACTGTGTTAAGGTAGCATGAGCTTTTTATGAGTTTAACACACATCTGCTGCTTTACTTTTCTGCCTAGTGAAATGTTTTCGGTTCATACAAGAATAATATGTTGTTACACTGATATCAGCCTTGCTTGCCGAGCTGTATCTGTACAGCGACTACTGAAACCTTCAAAGATATCTCAATACAGTAGCTGTTATGAACATTGATCTTCGAACGTCCCTACAGATAACATACATGCTTTTGGCACGCTTTTGGCACGTTTTTTATTTCCTTGCACAAGAGCATAACACAAACTTGATGGTGCTTCGCATGCAGAGAGCTGGTTGCTAATGATGTGATCTCTAACCACTAGGATTTTGAGTCATGGTCGCTGTACTTAAACTCAAAAGAGACCTTCTTAGGTATAATATAATATATTATACTTGCTCGGGAGAGTGTGAAATAAGTTTTGTTAAACCCTATTCATTTTGCATCACACTATGCTTGCACCGTTTGTGTTCTATAGACTAGTAACTATGCTGATTACTTTGTTTCCTATAATATGTTTACTTGTATTAGATAAGATACTGCGCTTGAAAGCACTGCATTAGTGAATAAACATTTCAAATATGCATGTTCCCTCTTTTAATCCATATTCTGGACTGAAAATATTGTATACTGAACGAGTATTCATGTGTTCCACGTAACCTCTGGTGTACTAAGTTCATGTTGTGCTTTGTCGACCTGAGTTACAAATAGTACAACCTGCGGGCTTGTGACGGCCCGCCAAGCCCTTCTTGGCGGCTCCCGGACCATTAGTGTTACCAAACACCGCCGCAGCAGCGCTTCACTCAGACAGATAATCACTGCTCCCCCGGCCCCCACAGAGCAGGGGATTTGTGGTATTTCACTTCTTATCGCCCTTGCATCTCCACTCTGACAATCACTTCTCCCCCAGCCACCACAGAGCAGAGTGGAGATGCAGGGGCGCTAAGAAGTGAAATACGACAAACCCTCTGGTCTGTGGAGCCGAGCGAGGTGTAATTGTGAAAGTGGAGATTCACTGGCGCTTCAACAAAGGATCACAATTTTATAAATGGTCTTTTAAACACCTGCCAAGTACTTTAATGCGACTATCTGTGTGTGCCCGCAGAGCAAACTGTCTCAGCCCGGACTGAAGGCAGACACAGACAGACACACACACAGTGAGATAACAGAGGGAGACGGAGACGGAAGGCAGGAGGGAGATAGAGATGGAGACAGACGGCAGGAGGGAGAGAGATCTATGTATGCTCAGTCTGGTACCTCAATGTATGAAAGCATGTACTCCAGGGACCTGTGTACAACCTCATGGTCACAAGTTTTCATTTTACTTTACTCGGCCCCTCCCCCTCTCACCCCACCCCCACCAGTGCGGCCCTCGGCCACAAACCACACTGTCAATTTAGCCCCCGAGAGAAAGTTTATGAGGACCCTAAGCATTGGCAGTTTATGATGACCAACAAGTCACTGATTTCTACTCTGGTGAAGGATTTTTGGGTTCTAAGGTGAGTTTTGGGACATCGTAATTCACTGAGGTTCCATACCTCTATGCACAGATCTGTCTAAGCACGGAATCCCTGCGACAATCTGTTAGACCTCTTACTTGCCAAAAGGAATCACCATGTATCTTTTGACAACGACGAGGCCTAAGAAACATGCTGCCTAAGATTCTCAAGCAGTGCAAACCATCGAGCCTAACTAACTTCAACAATTTATATTTTAACACATCAACTAAGAAACTATTCACCCAGATTTATTTAAAATCAAATCTTCACTCACAGTTTCATCTAACACACATGACCAGGATGTTACATGCAATCTACCATGTCTCTCTCTATCTACACTATATGTGTCTCTACTCATACCTTCTCACTACCTTTACTAGCAAAAAATACACCATATATATGCATGCATGTAAAAACATTCCTTTCTCATTTCAACAGCACACCCTGCATCTTTTGGCAAGTAAGAGACCTAACAGACATGCTGCCTAACATTCTGTACCAGTCCATTTCACGAAGACTAACTAACTTCAAAAAATGACTTTTTAACACATCAACTGACATAATTATTCATCCAGATTCATTTAAAAATAAACTTAATTCACAATGTAATCTTAGACACATGACGATGGTATCACATGTAATCTACCATTTCTCTCTCTACCTGCACCATCTGTGTCTATGCTAATACCATTTCTGGATCTCTAAACCAACTTTACAGATTACATAAAAACGCTTCCATTTCACTCAAATAATTACTGTCTGCTTTAAACACATTGTATATACCAGTGAGGAAACGAAAAGGAAGAGTAGTAGAAAAAATAGAAAACAGTTCCAAAGTCAAAAATGAGGTCAGTCAGAGACTGTGAGGGAGATAAACAATTCTAGTGACTAAAGCATAATTTACAGTGAATCACAATGAAAAAGAATTAGAGACTCACCTTTACCAATGCTTTATTAGATGTAGAACCGTGACAGTCACAAAACAGATATTCATTTGAAGGAACTCTGAATATTGCTTCTATCACTGCAACCAAAGATTAATGGCACAGATTTCCTCTCAATACAGACTGATATATGTCTGTACAACCAATCATATTTGTTCCCGCACAAATTAAAAATCAAATTAACATTTCAGTTGGTTGTCCCTTTCAATATTTTCAAAGTCACATAAAGGTCACCCATCACCTTCTGCCTTCTCTGGCTGTTACCATGGTAACCCCTCATTCTGCACCTGGCTGAAGGCACAGGTCAAAAGTTCATATCCCAATGTATCAAATCAAACGAACAAGGCTGATTTCCCTCCAAACACACCTGCTTATCCACTGCTTTGTTAGATTTCATTATTTTTTCACAACCAATAGCATTTTTTGTTTTAAAAAAACATTAACATGCAACCTAGTCTTCAATCTTGAGTTATAAGAATCAACCAATCATTTTTAGTTTTTCAAGTACACCAAACCTCATCCACTATTTTATACAAACTCTCAGCTTCTAACTTCCATTCCACTTCCAGAACCCATCGGAGTACTACTGCATCTGCCTTGAAAATGAAGGTTTGGCTTTTAGGACACTGCTATATTCACTGGAGTGAAAAATATGCAGCAAACAGACAAATTTCCAACCTTGATTTACCAAATGTGGACATTACGTGGATTGGCCAGAGAGGATTGAGATGTCACCAATTGATACCATTGGTGAAAACTTTTATGCATCTCCCAGAACCTGACCTTATAATTGTGCACTGTGGTGGAAATTATTTAGGCACATTGACTGGGGTAGGTCTGGAAATGCTTCTAAAGGACACCTTTCGGCAATTGATGACACTTTTTCCTCGAACTGCCTTGGTGTATTCCAATATATGCCAAAGACAGAAATGGAATTGCTCCAATCAACATTGTCCACAGATTGAGAAAGCAAGGAAACATGTAAATAAATCTGTTTCTGCTTTCCTCAGAGACTATAGCATGGGTTCTATATACCACAACAACTTGCGTTACAACATGCAAGGCATATATAGGAGAGATGGTGTTCATTTCACGGATGAGGGGAATAGAATCTTCCTCTGTAACATGAGACTCTGCATCGGTACTTACTTATAAGTGCAGAAAAAACTCAATTAACACAAGGGCTCTTTTAAGAGCCACCTTACATCTAAACACTCAAACTTGTGATTTATCTCCATCTTTCTTTCTTTATATTTTTGTTTGCCATGCGCGACCGGGTGCGCGCACACTGCAACTTTATTGCAAAAAAAAAGCTACTTTTAAACTTTCGCGTCCTTAATAAACCCCTATTATTCACTGAAAAAACCATATGTTTCACACCAGTTATAGTTAGGAATTAGCATTTAAAAAAACCTATTAAATTCACTGAAAAAACCATAGGTTTAACACCAGTTATAGTTAGCTGGAAATTTTACTGACATAAAACCATTGAAATTCCCACGTTATAGTTAGTTGGACTCACTATAACTTGCGCGCATGCAATGCACTGCTGATGATGTCACATATTACGTCACTCATGACATGGTCAGTGACATCACTCATGACATCACTGATGACACCATCCAGTGAATGTGTGTCTTTCTGAAAAATAAATATGTTTTATATATGTATATGTAAAGGTCGATGGAAGAATAAATGTTTAAATAAGTGTATTAATGGAGGGTTTTTTAAAAAAAATTGATTGGAGAACTGGCTTATTAAGTGTATCTTAGTTAATACATATATTAGCGAGTATTGTTTAAATATTTAAATGTTCGTATCAGTGTTTCACTTTGTGTATAAGTGGCTGCATGGGTTGGTGAGTAGCTACATGTGTGTGTATATGGGTTATTAGATGTTTTTTTTAGTATCAGTATGAGTGTCTGTATGATTTGGTGGGGGTGTTACTTAGCACATAGATGCATCAATGACTGACTCACTGTTTGTATGTGTTTTGAAGACAGCATGTGTGCAGGACTGTATGGTTGGATGAGTGTGTATATGTGTGTGTTAGTGAGTGAATGACTGTCTCACTAGTGTCTTTACCAGTAACTACATATTTTAATCTAGTATATGTGAGTATTGATGTATATAAGTGAGTATATGTGAGAGTGAGAGATTGAAAGAGTTCTTTTTTAAATAAGTATGTGTTTCTATAAGTGATTGTTTAAGAGAGTAAGTATGTGTAAGTTTCCTTAGAAGTAAGGTGGTAGTGTGTGTATAGCTGTATATGCAAATAAATTGATGTTTAATAGTTTATTTGCATGTGTGATTATGTGTGTGAGTAACTTTTGGATGACTGTCGGTGTGTAACAGGATGTATAGGTGTTTCACTACATATGATGAGTGAATATATGTATGAGTGACTATATAGAACTGTTGGTGAATGAGTGGATGTGTATAAAGATGGTGGTATTACTGACTTGGTTGTTGTAACTGGTATGGGTATCTCTATTTTTTTGAAAATGTTAGGTTCTATTTTTGAATATGTGTTTCAAGGGTTACATTACACTGAAAGGCGGTCTGTCACTCTGTCACAAGGATGGTGTCATCAGTGATGTCATGAGTGATGTCACTGACCATGTCATGAGTGATGCAATATGTGACGTCATCAGCAGTGCAATGCAGGCGCGCAAGTTATAGTGAGTCCAACTAACTATAACGTGGGAATTCCAATGGTTTTATGTCAGTAAAATTTCCAGCTAACTATAACTGGTGTCAAACCTATGGTTTTTTCAGTGAATATATATACATATATATATATATTCGCCAGTACATAGTTATAGTTAGGACCTATTTTCCATAGGAAATCCACAACATTCTATTTGAAATAACTTTGGCGCCCGTTGATGAATCTTTGCAAAACCTTCAAAACTAATGGCCATCTCCGGTCCTCTCCTATCCTGATAGTCTTGGGGTGATTCATCAAGCGGGGGTCCCAAAACATGTTTTCCCCATGCAATTTTACACAGGAACCTTTCATCGCATCTACAACTGAACTGCTGACCGGAATTACACCAAATTTGGTCAGACATGTGCCTTTTGCTTAAATGGTGTAAATCCGTTCAGTAGTTCCTGAGAAAATGACATTTAAAAGTATATACATATCTATGGGCGCATAGGATCCGGGCACCCGAAGTGCCCCTTGCCGTGAACGAGCTGTATTCTAATTGGCTGTCAACACTCCAAATCAGGAAGTGTTGGAAGCAACCTTTGGCCTCGTTAGAACCAAGGTACAAGAAACCTATAAAAAAAACATGCAAAACACAAAAAGAGGGCAGGGTAGAAACACCCTGACCCCCTAGGCCTGTTCAGGAGGTCCCACAAGGATCAGCAAAATCCGCGCAGGATGTGCAGATCCTGCTGATCAAAAAAAACAAAGCACAGGATCCCGTGCTTTAAGGCTAATTAGCCCCGGGGGGCCAATTCCCGGGGGCATTATAAAAAAAAGGGTGGGGGGGCAATCCCCCCACTCTTCCCCAGGAACCGCCACCCCCGGGGCTTTAACATAATGTAGGAGGGGGCAGAAGAAAAAGGTCAAAGGAAAGGTAAAAAAGAAGAAAAGGGCACATTGTAGAAACACCATGATCCCCTATGCCTGCTCAGCGGGTCTAACAAGGACCCGCGGGAACAAAAGAAGCATTTTATTTATTTGGCAAAATCACTCTTGGTGTGTGAATCCATATGAGGGTGGGTCAGCACCCGGGGGCAATCACTCCTGGCCATCCATGACCCTGGGGACCGCCACCCCAAGGGTGACTCCTCCAATGTTCTGATTTTTGAGTTGTGACTGATGCAGAGGTCTGGCCCTGGACCAGGGTTCAATTCCCATCCTCGGCAGGTCTTGGGCTCAAAATTCCATGGACCTGATAATTCTCGCCACGGTGCCTATTCCAATCATGGAGTCCCACTCTGCAACTCTGGGCAATAGCTTGCTTATTCTCCACAACGGCCCCCACAACGCTAAGGATGCCTGGCCTCCACCTTGGGGGCGCCCAGGAGTGGACGCCTCACAGAGAAAGCCAGGATGGGTTCCACAGCGGTATTATTACAAGCGCCTTGAGACCCTTGTGGGTGAGTAGTGCACTATACAAGTATCAATTTCCATTTACATTTACATTTGATGCAGCTCTTAGTGATCCCCCATCCCATAGTGTGCTAGGAGACAAATTTGCAGAGAGGTGGAGAAGGGGGGCTTGGCCTCCAAAGACGTCTTAGCAATCCCAATGTGTGTGATTTACTTGAGGTAACAGGAGGTTTAGTTGATTCAGGTTTAGTTTAGGACAACCTTGGGGACAACTACCTATCCTATTACCTCCAGTGAGGCCTACAGAGGAGGATTGCCAAGTTCTCAGAGCAGGCCACAACCCCTTTTCCCACCACTCTGCAAACACCTTCTTCCTGGTGCGCTCTTGGATAGGTATTGAAGTTCCCTTCACTGCTGGGAGTCCTTAGTGGCCAACGAGCCTACATCTTACCTCCAGTAAGCCCCACACAGAGGGATTGCTGAGAGGTGGACACAGGCTATACCCCCTTTCTCCACCACTCTGAAAATGTGCCTCCTGGTGTGCTCTGGGTTAAAGGAAGTAGTCTCCCTGCCCCCTGAGGGTCCCTGGGGGCCAACTAGCCCTCCTGTTATCTCTAGTAAGCCCCACACACCTTGTCTGCTGAGAAGTGTTCCAAGGCCACGCCTCCTTTTTACACCACTCTGCAAACATGCCTCCTGACACACTAATGCTCGGGGGATGAAGTCCACTTTAGACCTGAGGTCCTCAGGACACAAGAGGACCTCATCGTCCCACCAGCAAGAGGTGCATTTTCAGAGTGGTGTAAAAAGAGGCATGGCCCCGGACGACCTCTCAGCAATCCCACTCTCTGGAGCTCACTGGAGGTACCTAGTGGAATGAAGAGGACTGAATCCTCCAACATAGAAGGTGCCAGGGGGTGCATTTGCAGAGTGGTGCAGGGAGGGGGCTCAGTCTCAAGTGATATGCTAGCTTTTTCTAAAAAAGTATTTTTGGAAGAGGGGCTTCCCTTTATTATGTTTGTGCCCCTGGGACCCCATCCCCCAGGGCCTGAGTATTTTTTGGGTTTTACTCTGTCACAGCAATAATATTCACCTTATGCCCTCTTATGAATAATAATCTCTTTCAGACTGTTGTAGGAAAAATGCTCGGCATACACCCTTACAAATAATAGTCTCCTTCAGTCTGGTGTAGCAACGATACTCTGCTTACACCCTCACATGGATAATACCCTTCTTCAGTCTGTTGCAGAAATACTACTCTCCTTTCTCTGAGTGCCCGCTATCTCTGATCTACACTTGGTCTCAGGGAGTATACTAGCTAGTCACCTAATCTGTAATATTATGAGCATTCCTCCACCACATATAATATACTCTTTTCACCCTCCTACTCTTTCTTGGTATCAGTCTCAGCTTTTTTCACTCCCCTTTTTATAATGGTCTCTTTTTTTCTGCTGCTGTAATCCATGATAGCGTAATGAATGTGGCTTTCAGCAATTGATGTTTCCTCCTTGAGGCTTTGATTACCATACTCATTTTACTGGTACCTCCACGGATTCACATGCACTCTGAGTAACACTACAGAAAATCCCAACTTTCTCTGCAACATTCCATTATCAAGTTAAGTCAAGTCAAAACCACTCTATTCGATTATTTAAAATCATAAAAGTATGCTATACATATACAGAAACATTAAAATATCAGTTACAAATATATTATACAAGATAAAAACACAATTCATAACCGATTAAAATACATAATCAATCATACCCACATTTAAGCAATTAATAGGGATACGTTGTCTGTAAATTGAGAGGATTCAATTCCTTGTACAGCTTTCTGTCTGTCCCTCTTAATTCTAACAGACACAGCAAGAAAGCTGGCTACACAAAATATAATTACCGGGGATTCTAACAGTTGTAAAAACAATAAAGCAGGTTTATACTGAATACAATTCATCTTTTTCAACAATGGGAGAATAAACCTTTTCCTGGCATCTTGGTACAATGGACAAAATATCATAAAGTGCATAGTGTCTTGCGGTGAAAAATCATCGCATTTGCATGGAGCAGCATCTTCAGGTCTACTCCAACCCTCCAAATCCCAGAGAACTGTGTATATTTGGTTAAACCGAAATTTAGTCAATAGCCATCTATGGAAAGAATTTGTCACTATGGTCAAGTACGGTGACATTGCTAATGACGGGGTAACCAAAACATGGCCCCTAACCGATGATTTACCTAGTTCTGCTCCTTCCCGTTCTGCCTCCCTTAACTTGATGAAATTAGTTTTTACCCACTCTATGTCAGCCTTACAGAGAGATTCTGGGTTGAAAAAAGATCTCTGGTCGCCCCATATACATAGCTAACATTTTTATGTTAGACAACCACTGGATTTTATTCATATTGTCGAGCATAATACAGTCCTTTATGATCTTATTATTTAGGGAGAGGTTCGGATTTAACCAGATTTTAATCCATAGCAGCATTTGGGGCTATTTTAATTGTAAAAACAACAAGTGATGGACCGAATGTGGATCAATGTCACACATTCCCCCAGTCAAAAGTTTTGGGCCTAAATCCATCGTTTTTTTGCACTCCACACCACCCTGGGTTAGACAATGGCGATATGCAAATCAGCTCTTTGGACTGGGTTAAGTGTGTGACATTGATCCACATTCGGTCCATCACCTGTTGTGTTTGCTATTTTAATTGTGTCTGCTATGTAACCAATCCCCAATTCTAGATGGATAGAGTGGGTAGCAGTAGATTTCGGAAGGCCTAGGAGGGAGCGTAGGAATTTGTTTTCTTCCGTTTGAATAGCGTCGGGTTTGATGAATCCCCAAATTGCGTCCCTGTACCTTATGATGGAAATGGTCTTGGCTTTATAGATTGTTAAAATCGCCTCAAAGGGTTTTACCCCCAACCTTTTAGCAAAGCCTAACACTGCAGCTGAAGAATTTCTCACCGAGTTTACCTTTAATGAAAGTTGAGGGGACCATAAACCCTTCTCGTCAAAGACTACTCCCAAGTAGGTAAATACCTTCACTCTGGTGATTTCTTCACTGCCACAGAAGAAGGTCTTAACTTTATTTTTTGAGGGCCCCAGTGACATAACATGCAATTTGCCATTATTTACTACCAGATCCAGGCTTCTCATAAAATCCCCAAATGAGTCCAGCAATCTTTGCAGGCCCAGGGGGGTCCTTGCCAACAGGACAGCCTCATCCGCGTAAAGGAGCACCGGAACCGGTGTACCGCCCATACGCGGAATGTCCAAAGTCGCTGTTAACAGGTTTACCTCCAGCAAATTTATATATAGCGTAAACAGCACAGGGGCCAAGATGCATCCCTGGCGCACCCCTCTACCGGACTTAAAACTGGACGTACATTTCCCCTCAGTCGTCATCCTGATTGAGGCATTCAAGTCTTTTTGCAACTCGGCTAGAAAATACACAAGGGGCCGATCAAGTCCCAGCTCCAGGAGCATTATCCACAGCTTTGACCTATTGACTAGATCAAAAGCTGTGGACAAGTCCATAAAGCCCAAATAGATGGAGCCCCTGGCAGCCTTAGTCTATTTAGCTATTATTAAGTGTAGGTTCAGACATTGGTCCTCCGTGCTCCTCCCCGCTCTAAAGCCACATTGGGCATCTGACAGTATGTTATTGTCAGAGACCCACCCTGTTATCCTTGCTAGAATAACCTTCCCCAGAATTTTTATAGAGGAATCTTGTAGGGATATGGGCCTGTAACATCTGGGGTCGGCCCTTTGGCCCTTCTTGAACACCAGGATTATAGTTCACCGAGACCAGGATTTAGGGAATCCTACACAGGCCGAGGTATTAAAAACGTTAGTCAGGATGTTAGCCCAGTACAATGGGTAAGCCTTGTACATTTCTGAGGGAACCCCATCTGGTCCTGGTGCCTTTCGCCCTGCAGAGTCTTCAATTGCTTTAACAACTTCCCCCAGGTGAAACCTAACTGGCATGGCGGGAGGTTCTGAGGCTGGGGCCACAAAGTTTCTAACTCTAGATGACTACCATATATCTTTTCAAAGTGGCGCAACCAGTCCTCCTCTGCGATATTAACTTCTAAAACATTGTTTTCGCTGCTAGAAAATAGGGGCGTATTAATAACAGACCAGAATTTTGCACTATCTTTTAAGGTTGCTTTATCCATAGGCTCAACCCAGGCATTGACTTTGATTTTGTTTTTCCTTCCTGTACTGCTTTTTTATACTCAATTCTGAGCTGTGCAACCAAGGCTCTATTCCGTGGTCGCTCCTGGATGGCTTTTTTGAGGAGATTATGGGATTTAGTGCATTTGTGGTCAAACCAGCCCGTGACCGGATTATTTATAGCTGGTCGGCTTTTAGAAGTAAGTTCTTTAGCCACTTGGGAGCAGATAGCTTCATAGGAGGATATTACTTGCTCCCCAATAGAAAGGGGATCTCCACAGATTTCTAAATCCTGAGCAGCCTTTGTAGTGATGATATTAAAAAAGTCCTCAGGCATCACCTTACTCTAATTTAACCTCCTCCCCTGATCTTTTGCTTTGACTTCAGCTACCGCCATAGACGGAGTAAATTTATTTAAGAGGGAAAAACCATTTACCAGTTCAATTACCACTGGATTATGGTCACTAAAAAAGGAAGGTATAGCATTGTAAGAAACTACATGTTTTAAAAGAAAGAAATATGTAGTCAATTATTGTTTCACAATCCCTGCCTATAAATGTGGGAACACGGGAACTTTTGTCAAAAAACCCTGCTTCAAACAAATCATTGTCAGATAAGAGTTTCTCCAGTGCTTCCCCCTTACTAGTATGCTCAAAATGTTGCGGGATGTGAAATCTGGCCCATCATTATCAAGTAATAAACAATTATGACTACATAGGTGCACATTAAAATCACCCAACAAAATATATTGGCAGAAAGTGGTTTGCTTTAAAGTGTAAGTGTTTAAAAAATTAGACAACCACACCAAGTTTACATTTGGGGAGTCCCCTTGCTGTGAATTATAGCAATTCACTAGAATTAATTTGGTGTTGTTTGTGAGTTTAAATTCCAGGATGAGAAAATTATTAGAGGCACAAACTACCCTGCTAACGGTCCCTCTTATACTCACAGAAACCAATACCACGAGTCCCCCTATATCTCTCCCGGACAACGATTTTAATGCAGGGACATAGTATGAAGTGAAATCATCCATCCAAAAGTCACAGTCTGTATCCCAAGTTTCTTAGAGAGCCACAATGTAATGTTGTTTCACAAAATTTAGCCAGTTGGTATCTTCTCTATTGGAACGCAGACCAGCGACGTTCCAACTTATCATCTTAACCGTTGCCCCCTGATAGGTATCATTTTCGATGCCCCGCCCATTGACATTTACATATGCAAGTTAGCATCATGTGTCTAACTGATGAAGTATACACTTATGCTCTTACATTATTTTACTGCTTATGTGATTATTCATTTATATGCGTGGTGATATTTGGTTTCCTTAGCTTAGCTTGTGTGCCTCCATTTTGTGTATTCCTCTGTGTTTGCGAGTCGCACTTGCTCATCCACCCATCCCGTAGGAATAGGAAAATCACTAATGCAGCAGTTTTTGTTTCTCAGCTAACTGTGGCCGAAACTAACAAGTTCCTTATCAGTAGTGTTCTCATGCACCAGAGACGCTGAGGCCCGGCTCCGTGGCCTTGGGCAGAGATAGTTACTGTAGCCCTTGCAGGTGCAGATGCCTCTTGTATGATGCCATTGTTCCTCTCTCTGGGGTTCAGTCATTTTCCAGAAGGGGCGTGTTTTTATTCCACTGTACCATGTTATAATGTATTGCTGTGATGATACGAGTTAGTCCTCTTGGCGCACTCTTAGGGGTGAGGTCGGACAGGGCCCTCTCATATGGGAGTTTGTGGCCTACTAAAATTACCTTGTTTATTCTTCTCCACTGTCCGGCTGACTTCTTACTGAGTAACTATAGGTGAGTGTGGTAAGTCACTCGGGTGGATTTGAGCCACGCTTATCAGATGGCGCCCGAACAGGGACCCCGCGATAAGGATCTTTCTCACCCGTAGGTGGGTAGCAGAAGACCGGGGACCCGCTGGTCGGCACGGTGGGTCTAGGTACCCTCTTTGATGCCGAGCTTGGTTGTCGCAGCGCTGCCCCACCCTGCTGATCGGGAGAGGTCCCGGTTCGGATCTTACGCCGGGGTCCGGAAGGCAGAACCTGGAGCTGACCATGTTGGTCCTGGCAGCCGGAGGAGGAGAACTGTAGAGGTCGGTACCGCATACGGAAGGTGAGTGGTCCGCCTGTTGTTTGCAGGAGCTGGAGTGCTCCGAGAGACTGGGGTGTCTCTGATGGTTTGAGGAGCCGGTGTGCTCCTGGGGCTAGTGTGCTCTGGGGAACTCAGAGTGCAAGTGGTGCTCTTACAGATTTAATGGAGGTTGGGAGGACATTTGTTTGTGGTCATCCGACCGGGTGGTACTGTGGTGGAGGCGTGGCTCATTGCGGGTAGACTCCGTAACTCACCCCGAATCCCTAAGGTGATGGTTCAGTGGGAGTGAGCCCTGGGTCCCCTGTGATAAAGTGTGCAGCGATCTGTAGTGCCATCCGGGTGGCGGATGTGTTCTCCATCCTCAAAACAGTTAGTGTACTATTCGGTCTGCGGTAGGGTCCATGTTCCCCAGGACTTGGTCGACGGGCCTTGTCCCATTTTGGTAACAAGTGTTTGGCAGGATTTTGATGTACAAGATGTGTGTGTGTTTTTGAATTCAATGTATACCATATGTGTGTGAATGTGTTAGGAGCCAGTGAGTAGAGGTAACGGAATTTGTGAGAAGGTGTGATTGCATTGGGGTAAAGATGCCGTGCTTCAGTAAGTTGCGGTGTTTCGGATGCTGTTGTCGTGTATCGGATTCTAGATTGGCCGAGAGCCAACCCGCCCCTCCGGAGGGCTCTCCTAATTTTGACATGTATGTGAAGCACGGATTGCCTCCGATTTTGTTTGGTACTTTATGGCATAGATACACCAAAGACAATGTGGATTTGCAGTGGCCCCTGACAGGTTCTTTCGAGGTGGCTAAATTAGATTATTTGCAAGACAAATTGTTTGCTAGGCGTAGTCGTCAGAGCATGTTCGATTCATTAAGGATGTGGCAGAAGGAAGTTAGGGAACGTCATTTGGGGGAGGAGAAGGCGGTACAGAAGAAGGCAGCGCAGACGATGGCACAGAAAGCGAGGGAACATACAAAGAATGAGAATGAGCAACGCATTGAGCGCGCAGACAGGCTTTGCAGGTTGAAGGAAAACAAAAGTTATGTAGTACGAGAGGATGAGCAGGATGAGATGGAGGACTTTTTGAATGCCCGACCCCCTCCCCCTTATGCCCCGCAGACATTGTATCCCGCATTGCCAGTTCTGGTCTCCTCCGGTGGGGCCTTGGACCCACAAGCGAGTGCCCCACACCTGTCTGGCGCAACGTCTTCTGCCTCCCCATCATTGCCGACGCCCCTCATTTCTTTGCTTCCGGCAAGTTCACCCACTCCCTCCCAGCTTCTCTCAGCACTCTCTGCCATCTCTGCTAGCGCTACCCCTAGTCAGGAGTTGTTGACACCGAGTAGAGGTATGGGGAGTGGGTTGCTTTCCCAAGTGCGAAAATTGCTTACGCGTTCTACAGTTGGCTTAGACGAAAAAACGGTGGTCGCCAACCAAGCTTGTCAGTGGGCCAGGAATAACATTTATTCGTTTGAGGACATTTGGTCCACAATGAAAGATTTTGAGCCTCTGATGCAACAGCATGCTTTGTGACACATGTCAAATACGTTGATAACGCTATGGGAGCAAGGGTATGGAGGAGCAGCTCCCGCGACTCTGCGGGACATAAAAAATGGAGCTTATAGGGCTAATACTGGGGTACGGGAGGTGATGCGAAGTTTACAATCCATGTTGCACGGTGCACTGATGGCGAAATCAGACATCGAATCGGCATTCAGGTTGCTCCCGGTACACCCTCGGGACCAGCGCTTGCTGGGATTCACGTTCCAAGGGAAGTATTACATGGATAAATATATGCCCATGGGTTGTTCAATTTCATGTGCCTATTTTGAAATGTTCAGCTCCTTTTTGGAATGGGCGTTTACCGAGGCCACTGGGCATAGACAGGTGATGCACTATTTAGATGACTTCCTTTTCCTGGGCCCGGCAGACACTACGGAATGTGCACAAACACTGCAGGACTTCTGCACACTCATGCGGGAGTTTGGGGTCCCATTGGCGCCAGGTAAGACGGTGGGGCCATCTACCTCACTGGAGTTTCTGGGAATTGAGCTTGACTCAGTGGAGGGGTGTTTCCGTCTGCCAATTGAGAAGGTGGCCAAGTTCAGGGCTTCCTTAATACAATGTCTCAGTAGGGACAAGGTGACCCTACACCAGTTACAACAGACAGTGGGCCAGCTTAATTTTGCCTTAAAGGTGATACCGATGGCTCGCCCCTTCTCACGTTCCATTGCACAAGCTATGGTAGGCCTCAAGGAAGGACACCACCGCACAAGACTGTCAGCAGAGGTTCGCCAGGACATGCGCATTTGGTTGGCATTCCTTGCGGACTGCAACGGTCGAGTGGCGTGGAACAAACCCCCAGCATCGTCTGACGAATGGGGTTTGTGGACCGACTCAGCTGGGAGTGTGGGATTTGGCGCAATCTATGGTATCCGATGGTCGGCGCAAGTATGGCCAACGTGGTGGCACTCCAATATCCTAACAGGTAACATTGGGTTCTTGGAGCTATTTCCCATTGGGGTGGCTCTGTTGGCATGGCCGGAAGACTTTAGGGACCGCTCAGTGGTGTTTTGGTCAGACAACATGACGGTGGTAGAGTGCATTAATCACCAGGCAGCACGCTGCAAGTGGATCTTGAGACTGTTGAAAGAAATTGTATTGCGATGAATGAGATTGAATGTACAATTCAGGGCAAAACATGTGCCAGGTGTACTGAATAATGCAGCTGATGCACTTTCTCGTTCACACATGCAGGCTTTCAGGGGTTATCTACCCACAGCGGAACTAGTGGCGGCACCGTTCCCCGAAGCACTATGGCAGATCGGTGCCCCGGATTACAAGACCTCGTGGCAGCCAGCTTAGTGCCCAGGACGAGGAAAGCTTATGAGGGAGCGTTTCGTTCATACTGCGCCTTTTTAGGGCCGGTAGGAAATATAGCTGGGGGCGGGAAGAATCCTTCCTAGGGTTCTTGGTGGCACTTCATAAGGAAGGCCGAGCGGCGGCAACTGCCAACAGACATAGGGCAGCCATATCATTCATTGCAAAAAACATTCATGGCACAGCTCCACGAGATACGGGACCCAACAGGTTCCTTCTTAGTCAGGAAGGCGCTCCGCGGTTGGCAGCGCCTGGAAGGTCGCAGACAAGATACAAGGCACCCGATTGGTTTAGAAAGATTGTCCTTGCTACTAGAAAAACTGGATGAGACATGCTCCTCCCTTTTCAAGGTAATTCTGTTCCGAGCGGCTTTCGCATTGGCATTCCATGGGGCCATGCGGGTAAGTGAACTCGTAGCAAGAAACAAGAAGGATGTGGAGGGAGGTTTATGCAGGGATCATGTTCAAATACGGGGGGGATTCTATGTTGACAGCCAGGTCCAAGACAGACCAGGAAGCTTTAGGGAGTAGTGTTGTTTTGCAGCACGCCCGAGGGAGCCCCAGTTGTCCCATAAGGTATTTGGAGGACTACCTGTCACAGAGGTCGGCGACATGGGGGGGAGCCTGCTTAGACACGCTTAGACACCCCATTGACGAAATGTCAGTTTCGGAGGGTGCTGGCAATTACGATTGCTGCAGCGGGCTTGAATCTGTGCAATTTTGGGACCCACTCATTCAGAATAGGGGCCGCTACTGAGGCTACGGCTCGGGGTCTGGGTGCGGAAAAAGTGAAACAGTTAGGCCGTTGGTCCTCGAACTGTTTCAAGAGGTATGTGCGACTGCACATGTTGTAAAAGACTGATGAAATGCACTCACGCTTGTTGTCTTTTGTTTGGATTACAGTTTCGCAAGCCTGTGACGCGGGGCGGAATTTGGGATCGACCCAACACCAGAGGACCAGCGGTCAAGGAACACCGACTGGAGATCAAGTGGTATGGGTCATGGGCCACTCATACGTGAGGCGCGCTGGGGACGTATTCATGGCAGGTGACGCGACTCATGCATCTGGGGAATACGGGTTAAGAGTGACCTTCCATGGAAAGGGAGGCCTCTGTTTTGACCAATTTCAAACCTTTGTGGAGGGACTCTTAGGGCGGCAAAGGTCACCGCCATCTGTAATCATGGTGCACCTGGGAGGCAATGACTTGGTAAGACTGGGAAGACGGGTGTTAGTTGAACACATATTGTCGGCAGTCAGCTGGTTGACTAGGAGGCTCCCGGGGTGTACGATTGCCTGGTCCCACATGATCCCCAGGAGAATCTGGCAGGAGGGTATCTCTGTAACGGCGTTGAACTACTCAGTAAAGTGGGTCAACAACAAAATTGAGAAGTTGTTTCGCTCCACGCATTTGCAAAGCATTCCCCATGGGTGTATTCGGGCGATCACTGTTACTTGAATGATGGGGTTCACCTGTCCAGGGCTGGGAATGATTTACTCATAGGAGACTTCATAGCGTGGCTAATGGGATTAAGGAGACATGACCTTTAGGAGGTGTGGGGGGTCCGGATAGTCGGTCAACTATCCGGCCTGTGGCGGTAAGGTCATGATCGGTGAGCAGTGATTTCAAGGTCTCTAGGGGGGGCGCCACCCAGTACGGATGGGAGCACCCGGGGGGAGGCGGCCATTGGCCCCTCCCACAGGGAGGCGGCACCCACTACGGATGGGTTGCCTAGGGGGAGACCGCCATAGGCCCATCCCAGGGGGAGACGGCTATATGCCCCTCCTACGAATTTCCCGGGGGCCGGATATCCGCTCCGGCGGAAGAGAGTGTGGGGAAGGGGGGGAGTCCACGCTGTCCTTCTTATGGATACCTTGCACGGGAACTCAGACGACCTTTAAGATGGCGTCGAGTGAAAGGGGGCCCCCACGACAAGGGAAGTTACAGTTGGCAACGAGGGTAAAGTCCTCTGCGCATGCGCCACTCACACCGTGAGGGCGGGAATTTGGTAGTAGGGATCTGACACAGGTTAAGACCTTGCCGTTGGCCCTTAATGCTAGGATGTACAATTTTATTTTAGAATGTTATGCATTTTCAGGATGCTAGACTCGGCTAGGAAACCTTTGTATTAGAGATCTGTTAAGGTTAGCCAAAGAATTTGTCTTCATCAAAATGTAATGGAAGTAAAATTGTACATAATTCATGAAACGTTTTAATTTAAAGTTCAAAATTTTGTTTCATATTTTAATAAATACGGCCGGGGGGGTAACTCTCCCCCGCCTTCCAAAAGTTCAAACTTGAGTCTGTCTCCTCCCATGGGGAATTGGTGTTGGGAGGGGGTGGCGGGCATCCCGGCCCATATGGAAAGGGAAGACCACTCGGTCCCCCCGAACGTATGGATGGGTGCCCCGATCCCCCCGGGAAACCGTTGTGGGCGGGGGGCGTGTTTTGGCTGGTATGCCCAAAGCGGCGTAGCCGGAGCATCCCCTTTCCGCCCAGAAGGGGTTGTCCTAGACACCCGCCCGGAAGTCCGCGCACGGATGGGCGTACCTGAGGCGGGCCCCCGCCCTCCCGCAGATGGATAAATAGAGCGGGAATCCAACGAAGCTTCCTCTTGTTCCAGTGCTCTGAAGGCTGCACCACTCGTCGCTCGTGGGCCCTCGAAGGAACAAGCGGCAATTTTGACCCACCCACCAGCCCCCTTTTTGCAATGTTTTTGTTGAATAAAGTAATTGTTGGTGATATTCGAATGTATTAAAAAGATACAATCACTTTTTGCATCATGGATGTATGCCTTTGATTGAATAAATGTTTGTAGGACCTTTTTCCTTTGTAGAAAAGTAGAGGAATGTATCAAATAGTATAAATTGTCTTGTTTGTAGGACTTTTTTCCCTTTGTAGTAATGTCTAAGTTGGTGAATTATCAAGCTGTTACAGATTAGGCGTATTTTTTCTTTCCTTAGTAGGTAAAACAACTGTCGTATTTATTCTGGTCGGGCGGTAAGGTCATGATCGGTGAGCAGTGATTTCAAGGTCCCTAGGGGGGGGCGCCACCCAGTACGGATGGGAGCGCCCGGGGGGAGGCGGCCATTGGCCCCTCCCACGGGGAGGCGGCACCCACTACGGATGCGTCGCCTACGGGGAGACGGCCATAAGCCCCTCCCAGGGGGAGACGGCTATATGCCCCTCCTACGAATTTCCCAGGGGCCGGATATTCGCTCCGGCGGAAGAGAGTGTGGGGAAGGGGGGGAGTCCACGCTGTCCTTCTTACGGATACCTCGCACGGGAACTCGGACGACCTTCAAGATGGCGTTGAGTGAAAGGGGGCCCCCACGACAAGGGAAGTTACAGTTGGCAACAAGGGTAAAGTCCTCTGCGCATGCGCCACTCACACCGTGAGGGCGGGAATTTGGTAGTAGGGATCTGACACCGGTTAAGACCTTGAACACGGAAGCGGGAAGCTGTCAGACGCGACTGGGCTCTACAGTAATAAGGTATCACCCTTAAAATTGAAAACGAACTTACCCTAAACAGATGCCTATTTTGACACACGGAATTGAATATCACTGAGATATCCTATATAGGACACACCCATTGCAGGTGTTACCTACTTCAGCCAACGTTTTAAACTCCATTACTGCGCGCTATACACTGCGCCTTCCCGACCACTACAAGTGTGCCCGGCTGGGTCACTTGTAAGTGTTTGAATCTTTTTCCTTTCACCACGCATGGGTGTTCATAGGAATAGAAACCAGATGTCCTATAATTTCATGTCCTGACGAGACCCCAATCCCATAGGGTCGAAACGCCGTCGACGCCCACGTGAAAAAGAGCCCCTAAAAGAGAGTGTCTATGATTGTGTAGAGTCACTCATTACATCTATAGTATATATTTTTTCTGGGTCTTTTTCCAATATATATTCAGTTTGAAACCATTGTGCCTTTTGAGCTTTCATGTTTTATGTATTGTGATTTTGGTTTTTGTTTTTTACACACTTGGGACACATTGCACCCTTATGTATTGTTTGTTTTTCCTATGAATCATTATGTATGAAAAAATTTCTTTAAAATGAGATCATAAAGTTGAAAGTATACAATATAATTGTGTGTGCATTTCTTTCTGCCATTTTCAATCCTCAGTTGTAATAACCATTGCCATTGAGCACAATAATTAAAAGTTATTAATTTTGATTACGCCACTGGAACCAATGTTCTTGATATAACTAATCGCCCTGGTTCCTCGTGAGTAGGGTTTCCCTTGTCCTTTGTGAAAGACCCTCCCACGGGGAGGCGGCACCCACTACGGATGCGTCGCCTACGGGGAGACGGCCATAAGCCCCTCCCAGGGGGAGACGGCTATATGCCCCTCCTACGAATTTCCCAGGGGCCGGATATTCGCTCCGGCGGAAGAGAGTGTGGGGAAGGGGGGGAGTCCACGCTGTCCTTCTTACGGATACCTCGCACGGGAACTCGGACGACCTTCAAGATGGCGTTGAGTGAAAGGGGGCCCCCACGACAAGGGAAGTTACAGTTGGCAACAAGGGTAAAGTCCTCTGCGCATGCGCCACTCACACCGTGAGGGCGGGAATTTGGTAGTAGGGATCTGACACCGGTTAAGACCTTGCCGTTGGCCCTTAATGCTAGGATGTACAATTTTATTTTAGAATGTTATGCATTTTCAGGATGCTAGACTCGGCTAGGAAACCTTTGTATTATAGATCTGTTAAGGTTAGCCAAAGAACTTGTCTTCATCAAAATGTAATGGAAGTAAAATTGTACATAATTCATGAAACGTTTTAATTTAAAGTTTTAAATTTTGTTTCATATTTTAATAAATACGGCCGGGGGGTTAACTCCCCCCCGCCTTCCAAAAGTTCAAACTTGTGTCTGTCTCCTCCCATGGGTAATTGGTGTTGGGAGGGGGTGGCGGGAATCGTGGCCCATATGGCTCATGGGCCGGCACATATTAGTGCCAAGGGTGTATGCAAATTACTGGACTCAGTGTGGAGCAATAAAAATATCCCTAAAGTGGCGACTCATCTGGTCCAACAATGTATGGTATGTTTGAGGCACAATCCAGGAAAGGGAACACCCGTCCCAGTGGGAAATTTTGCACCCACTTCTTTCCCTTTCGAGGTGATCCATATGGATTATATTGAAATGGAAAGGGTTAATAATCTCAAATACGTTCTGGTGGTTGTATGCTCTTTTAGCAGATGGGTGGAGGCATTTCCAACGAAAGATTACACGGCCATTTCCACAGCCAAGAGGTTGATTAAAGAGTATTTTTCTCGCTTCGGATTGCCTAGGGTGATTTGGAGTGATAATGGCATATCCTTCAATGCTGAATTGATGAAACAAATATGTAAGGGTCTACAGATTTCCCAAAAGTTCCACGCGGCCCAACACCCTCAGGCCGCGGGACTTGTAGAGCGATTTAACGGAACGCTGAAATTAAAAATGGCCAAAATACAGGAGAGTATAGGACTCCGTTGGCCAGATGCCCTTCCTTTAGCCTTGCTTTCTACCAGAGTGACAGTTAATTCCAAAACGGGTGTCTCCCCTCACGAGGTAATATTTGGCCGTCCGGCCAACGAGTGGGGAGTACCAAGACTTAAATGTTTTTCCAAAATTGAGTATCCTTTGTTGATAGACTACTTGTATGCTTTGTCTAAAGATCTTCGTTCTATTCATCAGCAGGTAGCAGACACCCTGAAGCCGTTGCCGGAGGGGCCTGGACACTCCATCCTACCCGGGGACTGGGTAGTGATCCGGCGATATCAGCGGAAATCCTGCTTGGAGCCCAGATGGTCGGAGCCGAGGCAAGTACTACTGACGACACGTACCGCACTTCGAGTTGAGGGCAGGAAGGCGTGGACCCATGCGTCGCATGTGAAGAAGGTCCCGCTGCCCTTACCCTATGACAAATGGGTGAGAGAGGGCGTCGCTGACCAAGAATGCGAAGAAGTACCAAGTTACATTCCTTTCTCTGATGCCTCACTGAGGGGAGGGGAGCCGAGTGCAGTGAAAAGAAAAAAAGGAAAAATTGCATGCTCCAATACTCCCATTGAGAATAGTGATCAGGCATCGACGAACGCAACACTTGCCACAGATACCCCCATTTTGTTTACAGATTCTGAAGTGCGAGGGAGCACTCGCTATAATCTGCGGCCCAGAAAAGGAAAAGGCATGAGGGACTAAACACTGGAAGAAGGGCTTAGATAGAGCAATGGAATAGGTGGCGGAGTGGACGTTGTCTTACAAGAAGAAGATTAGTGATAGGGATGGACTTGTAAGAGCCCTGGTGTTTGGCCGAAGATTCCGTTTTTCGAGACATTAGAGTGGTGCCTGGGCCCAGATTAGTGCTCCTGAGTTGCGGCAGCTGTGCAACTCCAACGAGGGATTAGGGAATGAACAATAGAAGTCTACCTGTGAGGCTTTAATGGACACAGGGACGAAGATCCCTTTTAAGGGTTGAAGAACCCCTCTGGTCGGTTTTAGGAGTGTCTGGGACTATTTTTCTTAGTTTTGTTTTTCCCCTATTTTTGGTCCTGATTTTTCTTGATAAAAAGAAATGTACCCCTTTGGTCGTCCCGTCCCCGATGAGGAGCAGCCTTTTGCGGCTCCTCGTAGACCCGAGCCTGCTTCTCCATGGTTGGCCTTTTCACGAAAAGGGAAAATAGTGGTCATCATAATAGTACTCATTGCTTTCCTTGTGACTCTCGGAATACTGTTTTTCCTGGACAAAGCTTATCCTCTACATGTGTTTGCCCCCACACCCTATGCTATTCCTGAACATAACATGATTACTGTTGATTATGGTGAAAGAAGTTTACGTAAAGGTTACAAAGATAATGTTCTTATTAAGACTCTACATCATGCTCATGCCGTGTACAATGTAACAGATTGCTGGGTTTGTGGACGTTACCCTCTGCTGCATATAAGAAGGACAGATTTTTAGCACTTCCCTTGACACCAGTGAATAGTTGTGTGGGGTGGTACACTTTGATTGGTATGGTCAAATATTTCCAACAGCCAGATTTTCTAACTCCCCGACTACAAGACAGGGGATCTACTATGACAATGCGGGTACGTCCTATGCCTCCTTCTTCCCTTGGACGGTTGTATACTGATGGAAATTTCGACCAAACAATTTTGGAGACATGTAAAAAGAAAGTAGGACGCTTCTTGACTCCCAATGACACTGACAAAGTTAGAGAAAGTTTCTTACAGTTAAATTCCTGCCTGTCTTATAGACACCCGCCAAAGGGAAATGGTAGCGACAAGTCTTTGGTGCCCTTAGCAGTAGTAGGACCGTCACCATTCTTTTGTATTGCAGGAAGGGGTCCTATAAAGGTTGGGAACAGTTCCTGTAACGTGACAGCATCAATACGCCTGCCCCTCAGCTCATCTCTAGTAACGCCTCCCAACATTTACTTTGTGTGTGGGGACAATGGGTATCCATGCCTGCCTGAAGGTTGGGGTGGAGTCTGTTATCTAGCCTATATGATCCCACCAGTGTATGTGGCACCTTCTGACTATCATAAGACTCACCGTAGATTTACTAGCTCACCGGAACAGCGTAAAAGGAGGGCACTTCAGGTTGACGACGTAGATCAGACAGACACCTCTTTACAACAATGGACAGATTTCTCTAAGGGCCTCTTACCTTTCTGGGGTCCGATATTTAACAGTAGGGCATCCGTAGGTTGTCAAGGGTGATGGAGAAAGTGGTTATTACTGAAGCGGACATTACTACTAATATGTTGGTTGAGATGCAGGGTATGAGATTATTCATGATCCAAAATAGGATGGTGTTAGACGTCATCCTTGCTGATAGGGGAGGAGCCTGTCGCATCATCGGGATGTCTTGTTGCATGTATATTCCTGACTCAGCTCCGACAGACAACTTAGCAGTACAGAAACTCCATAGATTAGCGACTGAACTTCATCAGGATAATGGGACATGGTCACTGCAGGGGTGGCTCTGGGGTGTTTTCTCCTCGTGGGGTTGGAAGATACTGATGGGACTAGTTGGAGTAGTGGGTGTACTCCTGACATGCAGCCTTTGTGTTTACTGCCTTCCCCCATGTTGCTCAATGTGTGCCAGTAATTTGCGGCCCTCAAAAACGTGACTGGTCAATATCCTGCCTCCACTGCTATTGAACTTCCTGATGTTCGTTGGTTGATGCTAATAGACGAGGATATTTTTGATTAAAGTGTGCCCCGCCCCTAGAATTGAATGTAAAGGTGCTACATTTTTAGCTAATAAAGGCTACGCTCCAATTAGCCAAATGATGCTAAAAGGAGGGTCTGATAGGTTTCATTTCGATGCCCCGCCTATTGACATTTACATATGCAAGTTAGCATCATGTGTCTAACTGATGAAGTATACACTTATGCTCTTACGTTATTTTACTGCTTATGTGATTATTCATTTATATGCATGGTGATATTTGGTTTCCTTAGCTTAGCTTGTGTGCCTCCATTTTGTGTATTCCTCTGTGTTTGCGAGTCGCACTCGCTCATCCACCTCTCCCGTAGGAATAGGAAAATCACTAATGCAGCAGTTTTCGTTTCTCAGCTAACTGTGGCCGAAACTAACAAGTTCCTTATCAGTAGTGTTCTCATGCACCAGAGACGCTGAGGCCCGGCTCCGCGGCCTTGGGCAGAGATAGTTACTGTAGCCCTTGCAGGTGCAGATGCCTCTTGTATGATGCCATTGTTCTCTCTGTGGGGTTCAGTAATTTTCCAGATGGGCCGTTTTTTTTTTCCACTGTACCATGTTATAATGTATTGCTGTGATGATATGAGTTAATCCTCTCGGCGCACTCTTAGGGGTGAGGTCGGACAGAGCCCTCTCATATGGGAGTTTGTGGCCTAATAAAATTACCTTGTTTATTCTTCTCCACTGTCCGGCTGACTTCTTACTGAGTAACTATAGGTGAGTGTGGTAAGTTACTCGGGTGGATTTGAGCCACGCTTATCACCCCTTAGCGTTACACAGAGTTACAGGGTTGCAGTGGGTAGCGAGAGGAGTCAAAGTGGAATGATCCGGTGCCAGACTGAGACTCCTCCCCAATTCCCTTGTTAGGCTCTCGTCAATCACACATCTCCAAAGTAGAAAGTACCTCAAATCTATTATGTGTGGAAATGTTAGGCCCAAAATTAAAGTAATTCTCTCCACCGGGACCCTGAAATGAAAGCGGCGTCTGAGCCATAACGGGGGTGTAAGGTCTTAATCTTGCGCTGTGTGGGGGCACTCTAGTAAGATGGTTATAAAAAACCCAAGAGGACGCACCCTAATGCTATTGACATCGTGCGTCAATGAGGCTGCCCTTAACAGGACTGTGGCCACATGTTGTGGGTGTCTAAAGTTAATGATTATACAGTCCCCTTTACAGGTCTTTTTAGAAGACCCAATCCAATTTGCCCTTCTAGTAGTTATAATATCAGGGGCGAATTTTGTAGGGAAACCACAATTCCTATTTAACCATGACACAGTTGTGTTTTTAAGGGAGTCATGCGAATCCTCGTGTGTTTGGGCTGATTGCATGTCTTGGGGCGGAACATTTGTTAAAACAACAACATAGGGAGTACACGCTGGAGGTAGGTTTATGGATCTACTTCTCCTTACCAAGTTATTGTTAGATGAACAATCAGACCCTGTTGTTAATTAAGTAGCTTCTCTCACTACAGTGGTGGGGGCTGTTATAGCTGGATTAGTGTTATTTAAATGCTGGGTAGCTTGTTGCTGATTTTCCACTCTTGCTACCTGCTCTGGCCCTCCTATGCCCATCTCCACCTGTTTGTTACTGTCAGCCGTTGATAAATGTTTTGCTAGCAACCCTCCTAACCTCTTAACTTCAGCGGTAACACTGTCAATTTTCCGCACTAGGGGTTGAACAAACTGTTCTAGTTTGGCTTCAAACTTGGCTTCCAGAGAGCGAAGTAGTTGGGAAAATTGGTCGGGGCTTAAAGTGTTATTAACAACAATATTATCATCCTGTACTTTAGTGGGCTCATCTATGTTGATCTGTGCTTGTACGGGGATATCAACCCTTTTTTTGGAATGCTTCCCCCCCCCTTTTGTTTTGTTGTTTTCTGCAGTTTCTAACCGGTCTGGCAACAGGCGGTGCTTCATCGTTGTCTTCACTCACTATGTGTATGTTTGCTACTGGGGGCTCAGTGTGAACCTGGGCTATGACCGTGGAGACCACTGTGGAATCCGATACAAGGGTAGCAAGCTTTAGGGGGCTCACCACAGGAATCAGGGGGACTTGAGTACTATTGGGGGGGCTACCCCTTCCCAGAGAGGCCCTCCTATCATTGTTGGTTTTATTTACCATCTTCACCAGGTTATTATCGATAGGGCCTGACCCCAATGTACATTTTTCCTTTGAACCACTTGGCATGGTTTATCTTAGTATATTATTTAAGCTACTGGAGTGGGGATAAGGCATCAGGAATAACTGCTGCAGTGCAAACTGAGTTCTAAACAATATATCAGAGGAACACTTTACCGGATGTGAATGTCTTTGAACTCCAAAAAGGTCCGGTACAAAATAGGCCAGGGGATATGGCCCAGCTCTGCCTCTTCCTGTCTATGACTGTCATAGACTTTCCCGCCCTGGTCCCGGGCTTCTTCCGGGCTTCTCCCGGGCTTCTCCCGGGCTGCTCCCGCGTCGCGGGGGTAAGCGCTGTTCTTTATGCGCCTCCTCGCGCGATATCACAGTGCGCGGCTTCCGGCCGCTTAAGATCCTGGGCAATGGAGTCCTGTCCCACGGGCTCTGCCTTCCTCGGTGCAGTGGCAGCGCTCGTCCGACAGGGTGTGTGGCGGCAAGCGGCTTACTGCAGCAGCAATCCTGCAAGGGCAAGGTGAGGACGCAGCAACACCCCCGAGTCTGTTTCTCTCTCCCCATTATCAATTTACATTTCTTTTATCGGATGCTGCCTCTGACAATGGCCATGTTTTTGGTATTTATTTGTGCAATTTATTTTCCATGTTGCTAAATTGAGGGTTTAAGCCTAGGTTCTGGTTGTGAGGTCTATACACATCTGTTATTAACGGATTGAACAGGCACAGTTACAGCTCATACAACCGAGCAGTGAGTGCCATCAAAATGAACTTCATCGAAGCTTTTGAAGATGATTTTGGCCAGCGCAGCAATCCTCTCTTAAATTAGGGCTGTTTTACTCAAAAAACAATGAATGTAACACACAATGCAAATGTAAAAGAAGAGGCCCGCAGACTGTTTATGTGATGTGAAATGAGGGGTAACCCAAAGACCACCCATGAAGGAACTGTTGGCAGTGAAGAAGCAAGAGGGGTTCAGAAAGATTCAGTGAAGAGTGATACATGGACACTGTGTGCTATTGTTCTGGTGTCTATGTGGGGAGCATTACCATTGTGGCAACCGAGGAGCCCCAGCGCCCAACCTATGTGAGGGTGAGATGGGTAACACTTGGCATGTTTCCGAGGAGCCAACAGAACGCCACTGATCTAGCAAGGGTCATTTTCCAACCAGTTTTTCAGCACAGAACCATGTTTCACCTGTAACAAAAACACCTCTTTATGCAACTCTTTCTCTCTGTCTTTCTGGTGAAGTTAGTGCATTGGCTGCATTATAGGTGTCTGTAAAGTATGCAACATGCACAGTGCACGTATATCTAAGGGGGCGTGTCTAGGAAATGTGAGAACACGTGTTCACAGTTGTTTGCCCATATCTGCCTAGTTAGGGTAAGCCATGCGAGAGACTTTGCAAAGTGGATGGGGTAGCAGTCAGTTTGACAATCTATATTAATGGAAGAAAAAATGTTATTCAAAGTTTAGAAATTTCAAAAAATGTTGCCCTAAACGGAGTGGCATTTGCTCCGGAAGAGGGACAGTTCACGCATTCAAAAATGTTCAAAGTAAAATGGAAGAAAGAGTAATAGGAATGTGGCAACTATGATGGGGGTGCACTTCTTCGACAGCCTCATGCCCTTTGCTTTAAAAGTGTAAGGACTCGCTACACACGGCTGTCTGCACACTATGCCTTTGGTGCATCAGCGCAGACAGCTGAAGTCGGGCGACCTCGTTCTTCTGTTTGCTTGGCAGCCATATTGCATCTTAAAGAAGGTCGGCTCTAAGTAGTCAGTTTTGAACAAATGAATAGGTACACATAAATAGGCCCTTTCATTACATAGAGACATAAACCTGCATTTGGTTTTCCGAATAGTGACTCCTGCAAGCAGAGAGCAGGAGGCACTCACAGGCCGTGGAAGTGTTTTTTACAGTTTTATATAGCGTGTACTAGACCCGAGACATTAGGTATTAGTGATCTTTACATGTGCACTAGTTTTGTTACATGAAGACACATTCATTTTTGTTACGCACAGAGAGATTAAGTGATTTGCCCAAAATCACAGGATGTTGAGCGTCATTGCCGAGACTCACACCCAGTTCCCCAGCTTTGAGGTCAACCGCTCCACTTAAAACCCTGCATATCAAAATGTATACAAAGTAACTAGAGTGGACTTAGACAATAGCTCTACTATCTCTGTTAGGACTGGAAAGAAACAGTTGAAGGCTAATAAATAGACGCTTCCTTATTTGAAAAGATTCCTATCTTCAGAGCTCCTCTGCCATTCAAAGGTAGTCTGACAATATTCTTTTCCGTGTACCCCACTTGACATGAGATGTGGACCAGTGGTTATGATTTTGACATCGAAGCCAGCAAACCAGGGTTAAAATCCCTGTTCTCCAATATGTTTGTAACTGGTGATGCTGATTGAAGTACCTATTTTTACCATGAACCAGCTTCCAGGTCTGTCAAAATCAGAACCCTTACTTAAAAAAAAGAAACCTTTGAGACATTTATTTAGGGTTTTACATAGTGGTAAACATATGACTTGGAAGTAGCTTAGGTTGAATATTTTACATTTAGATCTGGGGTCACCTCCTGCACAGAGATAGGCCTCTACGTGCAAAATGGATAGGCAAGTGATGAGCACGCCTGAAATAGTCACTGCTTTGTCCCCTAACTCCTGCTTTGTGCCTCATTATTGCCACCTTGAGGCTGAGACAACAAAAATCTCCCTTGCCACAAGTTCTTGGATCCAGGTGTCCCACGTGCCACTCTCTGAATCACCTTATGCCTAGAGTGACCTGGCGTCCCGGATTTGCCAGGTCGAACCCGTTTTTTTAACAGTTGTCCCGGCAGATTTTGGTTAGGTGTCTCAAAGCAGGGCTAGTAAGCAGCTGTTATGAGTAAGCAATTTAATTAAGAGGTATGATGCTGGTTTTAAAAATTACATTTTATTTCTTAGTGCCTCCTCTGTGTTTCTGGGGGGATGAGGGCGATCATTCTTTATTGATGTAAAATTGTAGTCTTTCCTCTATTTTTGCAAAATATCCCTTTTTTGGGGTTAGATGATCTGGTCACCCTACTGTAGTAAATAAATATTTACCGTCAGAATTTCTATGCGGTAAAGTTCAATAAAATAACTCACTCGGAAATGAGAGGCAGAGTCCGTGGTATCTGAGTTATAAGGGTTTTATTCCATAAAATGGAATGGTTCGAACCATGGTATCATGTTCCTTTCACCACTAAGGTTCAGGAAGGGATAGACAATACTTTATTAACAGAGTACAATATATATAGTCAATGCATATAGTGGTGATGGATACAGAAGGCGTAACAGCTGAGAGAAACGAGATAAGAACACATGTGCGTAACAGAAGGCGTGCACGAGGGCGTACACAGAGGTGTGTGCTAGAAACGTCACATGAAAGTGTCACAAGTGGGTGGATACATAGTGGAATCTTGCAATGTCAGCAGAAATCTGTAGCAAGGATGCGTGCGCAGCGGCATGACGTGTGACTGACATGAGGCTGGAGGGTGCGGGGGACTTGACATTTAGCACTAGAGGAAGAGACAGAAGTCTGGCATGTCAGATCGACTCGTTCCTAAATCATATCTGATATCTTGTGTTTGGGGAACTATATTATCTAGAAGTAAAGGTCTCTTGGGCAGAGGCTACTCTATACTGACTATTAATGCGTGCATATGTGACTACGTGTCTGCGTGTAATGCGAGGGGCCATGGGCCTACCATGGTAACGGGAGCAATGAATTACTTGCATGAAGACAGAAAGGCCGGGCCCTTTGCTCTGCAGCCGGGGAATTGTTTATCTATTCTGCTAGACTGGAATGTGTTTTCGAGGAGCTGAGCTCGGCTATACTGATAACTTGAAGGCAAAATACTGTCTTTGGCAGGCAAGCAGGCCGAGCCGGGCACCGCTCACCACGCAGGGAGTAGGACAGAGGTCAGGGATGTATCCCACGTTGCGGCTTTCAGGAGGCAGAGAGCAGAAAGGGCTCGATGGCAGAAATCAGGGCCTAGCTCTGCAGGGCTAGGAAAACGTGAAAGTGCACCATGAAAAGACGGTGGCAAGGCATACTTAGGAACTGAATTATCAATCCATTCATGGTGGATCTGAAAGAGGACATGTTAACGTTGGACGCAAATGTATTTGCGTCTTCATAGCTGGTCGAGGAGGGAAGTTACATGCACTTTAAGAACGTACATGGAGATGGTGGGGTACACGTTAGGGGACATTTCTTGACCAAAAAAATTCAAATTACCTCACTACGTAGGCCCAATACCTGTTCACACATTCAAACTCCGACAACAACAAACACAAATGACAAAGAGCTGACTCGGTCTCACCTGGATTCAAATTCGATAGGGAAATGAGACACCCTTCTGTGCATCAGGCGCATTAACCCACAGAGATGCAGTACCTGATGAAATTCCAACACACAGGGGTAAATAAGGGCACGCAGACTACGAACCAGTGCAGATGGAGATCAAGTCATTAAGCATGTATAGCAGTTTTAGCGCCAGCTGATTACATTAATGCTGCACCCCACCTTTCCAACACCCTCACTAATGCTCCCACCAGCTGTCTCATGTGACAGAGCCTGGCTCTCGCCTGTCAGCCCTCGGGGGTAGCTCCTCTAATTGATGGTAGGGTCAAGGAGAGTTACATCCTGTGATATTCCTACAGCAGCACCCTCAGGGGAGCGTGGTAAAGTGTATAAAATAGGGATGGCTGCTTTCATAACTATATGCAACTCTGTTGCCTCTTTCTGCACTTTTCTTGCCTCTTTCTGCACTTTTCTTATCTCCTTCTGCCCCTCTTTGCATCTTTCTGTACTTCTTTTGACTCTTTCTATATATTTTGTCTTCTTTCTGAACCTCTCATACTTCATTCTGCACTTCTCCAACTGCGTTTTCCTCTTTCAGCTCATCTCTTACATCTTTATTTACTTCTACTGCTTCCTTCTGCACCTCTCTTGCTTCTTTCTGCCCATCTCCTGTCTCCTTATGTACTTCTATTGCCTCTTTCTGCACTTCTCTTGCTTTTTAGTACCTCTTATCCTTCTTTCTGCAGCTCTACTGCTTCTTTCTGTACCACTTAAGTTTCTTTCTGCACTTATCTGGTGTCTTTCTGTACCCCTCTTGCTTATTTATGCACTTCTTTTTCCTCTTTCTGCACTTCTCTTACCTCTATCTGTACTTCTTTGCCTCTTTCTGCACTTCTCTTTCCTCTTCTGTACATCTCATCCTCTTTCTGCACTTCTTTTGCTTCTTTCTGCAAGTCTATTAAATCTTTCTGCACCTCTTTCTCTTGCCTCTTTCTCCACTTCTCTTGCCACTTTCCGCACCCCTCTTACCTCTTTCCGCACATTTTTTTGCTATTTCTGCACCTCTATTGCTTCTTTCTGCACTTATCTTGCCTCTTTCTTCACTCCTCTTGCCTATTTTGTCACTTTTCTTGGATCTCTCTGTACCTCTCTTTCTTCTTTCTGTACATCACTTGCTTCTTCATGCTCTTCCCTTGCCTCTTTATGCTTTTTTCTTTCCTCCTTCTCTACTTTACTTGCCTCTTTCGGCATCGCTCTTTCATTTTTCTGCACAATATTCCTATCTCTGTACATCCATTGCTACTTTCTGCACTTTTATTGCCTCTCTCACATTTTATCCTCTTTATGTACTTCTCTTGCTTCTTTCAGCACATATTGATTGTTTCTGCACCTCTCTTAATTCTTTGTGCCCCTGTATTGCTTCATTCTGTACGTCTCTAGCCTATTTCTCACTTCTCTTGCCTCGTTATGAAGTTCTCTTGTTTGTTTCTGCACCTCTCTTGCTTGTTTCAGCATTTCTTTTCCTTCTTTATGCACTTCACTTGCTTCTTTCTGCACTTCACTTCTTTCCCTCTTTCTGTACTTCTCTGTCCTCTTTCAGTATATTTCATCCTCTTTCTGCACTTTTCTTGCTTCTTTCTGTACCTCTTTTGCTTCTTTATGTATCTTCTTTCTTCGTATGTAGTGTTCTTTCTTCTTTCTGCACCTCGCTTGCTTCTGTCTTCATTTTGCTTGTTACTTTTTGCATCCCTCTTGCCTCTTTATGCACATTCTTGCTATTTTTGTACCTCTATCTCTTCTGTCTGCACTTCTTTTGCCTCTTTCTGTACATTGTGTCTGCTTTATGTACTTCTCATGCTTCTTTCAGCACATATATTGCTTCGTACTCCACCTTCCTTGCTTCTTTCTCTACCTCTCTTGCTTCATTCTACACATTTCTTGCCTCTTTGTCACTTCTCTTGCCTCTTTCTGCACTTCTCTTGCTCTTTTCTGTACCTTTCTTGCTTCTTTCTGCAACTTTTTTGCTTATTTCTGTACTACTGCGGCTTCTTCCTGCACCTCTCTTGCTTATTTATGCACCCCTCCTGCTTTTTCTGCACTTCTCTTGCTTCTTTCTGCACTCAACATGCCTCTTTCTGTACTTCTATTGCCTTTATGTGCACTTCTTTGCCTCTGTCCGTACTTCTCTGTCCTCTTTCTGTTCATGTCATCTTCTTTCTGTACCTCTATTGCTTCTTTCTGCACTTCTCTTGCCTATTTCTGCACTCCTCTCGTCTCTTGCTGCACTCCTCTTGCGTATTTCTACACTGTTCTTGGTTCTCTCTGTACCTTTTTTTCTTGTTTCTGCACGTCTTGTACTTTTTCTGTACCTACCTTCCTCCTAATGCAGTTCTCTTTTTTCTTTCTGCACTTCACTTGCCTCTTTCTGCACCTCTCTTGCTTCTTTCTGCACTCCCTTTGTAACTTTCTGTACCTCTTTTGCCTCTTTCTGCACTTATATTGTCTCTTTCTTCACTTATATTGCCTCTTTCTGTACCTCTCATGCTTTTTCTGTACATCTCTTGCTTATTTCTGCACCTCTTTTGCTACTTTCTATACTTCTCTTGCTTTATTCTGCACCTCTCTTGAGCTTTCTGCATTCCTCTTGCCTCTTTCAGCATGTCTCTTCCTTCTTTCTGTACCTCTCCTGCTTCTTTAATCACCTCTCTTGCTTCTTCCTGTACCCCGTTGCCTCTTTCTGCACCACTCTTGCTTTAGTGCATTCCTCTTGCCGCTCTATGCCTTTCTTCTTTATGCCCCTCTCTTGCTTCTGTCTGTACTTCCCTTGCCACATTTAAGCACATCTCCATCCTCCTTCTTCACTTCTATTGCTTCCTTCTGCACCTCTCTTGCTTCATTGTGTTCCTCTTTTGCCTATTTCTGCACTTCTCTTGCCTCTTTCTGAACTTCTCTTGCTTCTTTCTTTACCTCATTTGCTTATTTACGCACCCCATTTGTTTCTTTCTGCCATTCTCTGCTGTCTTTCTGGACCTCTCTTACTTATTTCTACACCCATATTACTTCTTTCTGCACTTCTCTTGCTTCTTTCTGTACTTCACTTGCCTCTTTCTGTACTTCTCTTGCCTATATCTGCACGTATTTGTCTCTTTCTGCATTTTTCTTTTCTCTTCTGTACATTTCATTCTCTTTCTACACTTCTCTTGATTCTTTCTGCAAGTCTATTGCTTCTTTCTGAACTGCTCGTGATTCTTTCAGCACCTCTCTCTCATCTTTCTCCACTTCTCTTCCCTCGTTCTGGACTTTTCTTGATTCTTTCTGTACCCCTCCTGTTTTTTGATCTACCTCTATTGCTTCTTTGCGTCCTTCCCCTGCTTCTTTCTGCTTTTTTTTGCCTCCTTCTCTTTCTGCATATTTCTTCCTTCTTTCTGCACATTCTTCCTATTTCTGACTCTTTCTATACATTTTGTCCTCTCTCTGCACTGCTCTTGCTTCTTTTGAAACATCTAATGCTTGTTTCTGCACCTCTCTTGCTTCTTTCTGCAACACTCTTGACTCATTCTGTACGTCTCTTGCCTCTTTCTCAATTCCCTTGCCTCTTTCTTCACTTCTCTTGCTCATTTCTGTACCTTTCTTGCTTCTTACTGTACATCATTTGCTTCTTTGTGCTCTTCCCCGGCCTCTTTATGCATTTCTCTTGCCTCTTTCTCCACTTCTCTTGCCTCTTTCTGAACGCCCCTTGCCTCTTTCTACACATTCATCCTATTTCTGCACCTCTATTGATTCCTTCTGCACTTCTCTTGCCTCTTTCTATACTCATCTTGCCTCTTTCTGTAGTTTTCTTGGTTTTCTCTGTACCTCTCATTCTTCTTTCAGCAACTCTTGTGTTTTTTTCTGTACCTTACTTCCCCCTTCTGCAGTTCTCTTGTTTCTTTCTGCACTTCTCTTGTCTCTTTCTGCACCTCTCTTGCTTCTTTCCGCACGTCTCTTTCTGTACTTGTCTTGCTTCTTTTTGTACCTCTATTACTTTTTTAACTAGCTCTCTTGCTTCTTTATGCTCTACCCTTGCGTCTTGATGCTTCTTTCCTATTTCTGTACTTCTATATCTTCTTTCTGCACTTAGATTGCATCTTTCAATACATTTTGTCCTCTTTATGTACTTCTATTGCTTCTTTTGGCACATCTATCCCTTCTTACTATACTTCTTTAGCTTCTTCCTCTACCTCTCTTGCTTCGTTCTGTACATTTCTTGCCTCTTTGTCACGTTTTTGCCTGTTTTCGCACTTTTCTTGCTTGTTTCTGTACCTTGCCTGCTTCTATTTGCAACTCTTTTGCTTCTTTCTGCACTTCTCCTGCTTCTTTCTGCACCTCTCTTGATTATCTATGCACCGCTCCTGCTTTTTCTCTACTTCTCTTGTTTCTTTCTGCACTTCACTTGCCTCATTATGCACTGTTCTTGCCTTTATGTGTACTTCTTTGCCTCTTTCTGTACTTCTCTGTCCTCTTTCTGTACATGTCATCCTCTTTCTGAATGTTTCTTGCTTATTTCTGCACTTCTGTTGTCTCTTTCTTCACTTCTATTGCCTCTTTCCGAACCTTTCTTGCTTTTTTGGTACCTCTTTTGCTTCTTTCTGTAATTCTCTTGCTTCATTCTGTACATCTCTTGCACTTTCTGAATTCCTCTTGCCTCTTTCTGCACTTCTCTTCCTTCTTTGTGCACCTCTCCTGCTTCCTTCATCACCTCTCTTGCTTTTTCTGTACCTCTCTTGCCTCTTTCTGCACTTTTCTTGCATCTTTCTTCATATCTGTAACCTCTTTCTGTACTTTTTTGCCACTTTCTGTACTTCTCTTGTCTCTTTCTATACATTTCATCATCTTTCCACACCTCTCTTGCTTCATTCTGCATCCCTCTTGCTTCATTCTGAACCTCTCTTGCCTCTTTCTGCACTTCTCTTGCCTCTTTCTGCATCTCTCTTGCTTTTTTATGTACCCCTCTTGCCTCTTTCTGTACTTCCCCTGTATTTGTCTGTCCTTCTCTTAACTCTTTTTTGCTAATTTCTACCTCTTTCTTCACCTGTATTACTTCTTTCAGCTCCCATGTTGCCTCTTTCAGCAGCACTCTTGCTGCTTTCTTTATCTTTCTTGCTTCTTTATATACTTCTCTTGCTTTTTTCTTCTCCTTCCTTTCCTTTTTCTGCACTTACCTTGTCCCGTTTGCAACTCTCTTAACTCTTTCTACACCTCACTTGTCTTTTTCTGTATGCTTCTTTCTCTTTATGCACTCTTTTGCTTCTTTCTTTGCTACTTTTGCTTCTGTTTCTGTAACTCAATTGCCTCTTTCTGAACGTATCTTGTATTATTCTGCATCTTTCTTCCTCTTTCTGTACCGTTTGCCTATTTCTGCACCTCTTGTGCTTCTTTCTGCACCCCTCATTCTCCTTTCTGCAATTCTCTTGCCATTTTCTGCACTACACTTGAATGTTTATTCACATTTCGTCCTCTATCTTCACCTCTTTTGCTTTTTCAGCACTATTCTTGCCTGTTTCTGTACCTCTCTTGCGTCTTTCTGCAACTTTGTCCTATATATGTACCTCTCTTGTTTTTTTTGTACTTCTCTTGCCTCTTTCTGCTAATCTTTGGTCTCTTTCTTAACTTCTGTTACATCTTTTTGATCCTCTGCTGATTCTTTCCACACCTCTTGTGCTTCATTCTGCACCTTACTTTCACCTTCTGCAGTTATTTTTTCTTTCTGCACTACTCTTGCCAATTTCTGCAGCTTTTCTTCTTTCTGTACTTCTCTTGCTACTGTCTGCGCTTCACTTTCCTCTTTCTGCACTTCACTTGCCTTTTTATGCATATTTCTTCCTTTATCCTCTCCTCTATTGCTTCTGTCATGACTTCTTTTGCCTGTTTTTGGAACTCTTTTACCTCTTTCTGCATTTCTCTTGCCTCTTTCTGCACTTCTCTTGTCTCTTTCTTCACTTCTGTAGCCTCTTTCTGTACCTCTCTTGCTTTTTGGGTACCTCTCTGGCTTCTTTTTGCACCTCTTTTGCTTCTTTCTGTACTTCTCTGTATTTCTCTTGCTCTTCATTATATACATTTCTTGCTCTTACTGCATGCCTCTTGCCTCTTTCTGCATTTCTCTTCCTTCTTTCTGCACCTCTCCTGCTTCTTTTATCACCTTTCTTGATTCTTTCTGCATCACTGTTTTCTCTTTCTGCATCTCGTTTGCTTCTTTCTGTTCCTCTCTTGCTTATTTCTGCACTTGACGTGCCTTTGTATGTATATTTCTTCCTCTATCTTCATTTCTCTTTCTTCTTCAATCACTTCTCTTGCCTCTTATTTACTTCTCTTGCCTCTTCCTTCACTTTCCTAATGTCTGTCTGCTCTTCTCTGCCTCTTTCAGCACTTCTCTTGATTCCTTCTGTACATGTTATCTTCTTTCTTCACTTATTTTGCTTCTTTCAGCACTTCTCTTGCTTCTTTCCTTACCTCTCTTGTTTTTTTCTGCACTTCTATTGCATTTTAAGCACTTTTCTTGTCTCTTTCTGCACATCTATTGCTTCTTTCTCTCTTGCCTTTTACTAAACCTCTGTTTCATCATTCTGCACCGCTCATGCCCCTCTTGGCACATTTCTTCTTCTTTCTGTATTGCTGCCTTCATCCCCTCTATTGCTCAATTCTGCACCCCTCTTGCTTCTTTCAGCGCCACTCTTGCTGCTTTCTGTACCTTTCTTGCTTCTTTCTGTACTTCTCTTGCTTATTTCTGCTCCTCTCTTTCCTCTTTCTGCACTTACCTTGTCCTATTCTGCAATGTTTCTTCCTCTTTTTTTTTGCTTTTTCTTGCACTTCTCTTGCTTCTGTATTAACCACTTATACTTGCGCTTCTCTTGCTTCTGTACTAACCACTTATTCTTGTTTTAGCACCCTTCTTGCCCCCTTTGGAAGCTTGCTTGCTTCTTTCTGGAACTCTCTTGCTTCCTTCTGCACTTTCAAGGCAAAATCACAGACATCCAAGACAGCTACAACACTGCCAACCCAGCCTCCGCCGCCGAGACCAACACCTCTGCAACCACTACCTGCACCAGCCGCCTGACCGCCTGACCACCTGGTCCAACGTCAGCGATGAAGACACTATCAAGACCATGTACTCCATCCAGTCCGGAACCCCATCTGACCCATGCCCACATCACCTTTTGAACAAAGCCAGCACAGCCATGGCACCCCACCTCCGGAAAACAATCAACATCTCCTTCAAGACAGCAACTTTCCCGGATAGCTGGAAGCACGCAGAGATCAACGCCCTACTGAAGAAACCCAAGGTGGACCCCAAGGACCTGAAGAACTTCCGGCCCATCTCCCTGCTCCCTTTCCCGGTAAAAGTCATGGAGGAGATAGTCAACAGCCAGCTGACTCACTACCAAGAAAACAAGAACATCCTAGATCCTTCCCAATCCGGATTCCACAGCAACCACAGCATCGAGACCGCCCTCATCGCCGCCACCGATGACATCAGGATCCTCATGGACAAAGGAGAAACAGACGCCTTCATCCTCCTGGACCTATCAGCCAGCTTTGACACAGTCTGCCACCGCACCCTAACAGCACGCCTCCATGACGTCGGAATCCAAGAGAAGGCCCGGCCTGGACCACATCCTTCCTCTCCAGCAGAACCCAGAGCGTCCGCCCCCCCCCCTTCCGATCCAACACCACCAAGATCATCTGTGGTGTTCCACAGGGATCATTCCTCAGCCCGACACTGTTCAACATGTACATGGCACCACTCGCCCACAGCGCCCGACAGCACCGCCTCAACATCATCTCCTACGCCGACAACACACAGCTGATCATCTCCCTCACCAAAGACCCCCGCACCACCAAAACCAACCTCCAGAGAGGAATGAAGGCCGTCGCCGAATGGATGAAGGAGAGCATACTGAAGCTGAATTCAGACAAGACAAAGGTCCTCATCCTCGGCTCCACCCCCTCAGACTGGGACCCCCCAGAACCCACCCACCACACACGCAATCTGGGGGTCATCCCCGACTCTGCCCTCTCCATGATCAAGCAGGTCAACGCCATCTCCACTTTATGCTTCAACACCTTTCAAATGCTCTGCAGGATTTTCAAGTGGATCCCTTCCGACACAAGAAAAACTGTCACCCAGGCCCTCGTCACCAGCAGACTGGACTACGGGAACGCCCTCTAGGCAGGAACAACAACCAAGCTCCTGAGACGGCTCCAACGCATATAGAACGCCTAGGCACGACTGGTCCTCGACGTCCCCCGACGCAACCACATCACACCCCACCTGAGAGATCTGGATTGGCTCCCTGTCAACAAGAGGATCACCATCAAACTCCTCATCCACGCACACAAAGCCCTATACAATGCCGGACCAGCATACCTTAATGGTCGACTAAGCTTCTACACCCCTACCTGCAGCCTCAGCTCAGCCAACCTCACCCTCACCACAGTACCACGCATCCGGAAAACCACCGCCGGCAGCAGATCCTTCTTCAACCTCGCTACCAAGACCTGGAACACTCTCCATACCAGCCTACGTCAGACCCAGGACCTGCTGGCCTTCAGACGACTTCTCAAGACCTGGCTTTCGAGTAGCAGCAGTCCCCCTGCCCCCTGTGCCTTGAGACCCTCGCGGGTATGTAGCGCAGTCTACAAATGATTGATTGATTGATTGATTGATTGATATTGCTTCTGTATGCACTTCTCTTTCCTCTTTCTTCACTTCTCTAACCTCTTTGCCTCTTTCTGCACTTATCTTGATTCCTTCTGTGCACTTCATCCTCTATCTGCACTTCTTTTGCCTCTTTCTGGGCTTTACTTGCCTCTTTATGCACAATTCTTCTTCTATCTGCATCTCTCTTGCTTTTTTCATCTCTTCTCTTGCCTATTTGTGCACCTTCCTTGACTCTTTCTGCGCTTCCCAGGCTATGTTCTGCACCTCTCGTGCCTCTTTCTGTACTTCTCTTGCCTTTTTCTACAATTCTATTGCCTCTTTCTGGATTTCTCTTGCTTTTTTCTGTACCACACTTGATTCTTTCTGCACACCTCTTGCTTCTTTCTGTACTTCTCTTGACTCTTTCTGCACCTCTCTTACTTTTTTTCTGCACATCCCTTGCAACTTTCTGTACCTCTCCCTCCTCTATCTGCACTTCTCTTGCTTTTTCTTTTATTTCTGTACCCCTCTTGCTTCTTTCTACAGTTCACTTTCCTCTTTCTCTACTTGTCTTGCCTCTTTATGCACATGTCTTCATCTATCTACACCTTTCTTGCTTCTTTCATCACTTCCCCTGCCTCTATATGCACATCTGTTTGCACCTCTTTTATCACTTTCTGCACCTCCATTGCTTCTTTTAGTACTTCTATTGCCTCATTCTGCAGTTCTCTTGCTTTTCTCTGTATCTCTATTGCTTCTTTTTGCATCTATTGTGTTTATTTCTGCAACGTTCTTCTTCCTTGTCCATTTCTTTTGTTTCTTTCTACACTTCACTTTCCTCTTTCTGCACCTCTCTTGCTTCTGTCTTCACTTCTCTTGCCTAGTTTGCACTACATTTGCCTCTTTCTGCACTTCTCTTGCTTCTTTCTGTACCTCTCTTGCTTCTTTCTGCACCTCTCTTGTTTCTTTCTGCAATTCTCCTGCCAGTTTCCCTACCTCTTGTGCTTCTTTCCGGACCTTTCTTCCTATTTTTGCACTTCTGTTGCCTCTTTCTGTATCTCTCTTGTATCTTTCTGCACCTCTCTTGCTTCTTTCAGTACTTCTCTTGCCACATTTTACACCTCACATGCTTCTCTCTGTACCTTTCTTCCTCTTTCTACAGTTCAATTGGTTCTTTCTGCAATGCTCCTGCTTCTTTCTACATCTCTCTAGCGTCTTTCTGCACCTCTCTTGCTTCTTTCTGCACTTCACCTCCTATTTTCTATATCTCTCTTACTTCTTTCTGCTCTTCTCCCGCCTCTTTCTGCAATTCTTTTGCCTCTTTCTGCAACTTTCTTCTTCCTTGTCCATTTCTCTTGTTTCTTTCTACACTTCTCTTTCCTCTGTCTGCACCTCTCTTGCTTCTGTCTTCACTTCTCTTGCCTAGTTTGCACTTCATTTGCCTCTTTCTGCACTTCTCTTGCTTCTTTCTGTACCTCTCTTGCTTCTTTCTGCACCTCTCTTGTTTCTTTCTGCAATTCTCCTGCCAGTTTCCTTACCTCTTGTGCTTCTTTCTGCACCTTTCTTCCTATGTTTGCACTTCTGTTGCCTCTTTCTGTATCTCTCTTGTATATTTCTGCACCTCTCTTGCTTCTTTCAGTACTTCTCTTGCCACATTTTATACCTCACATGCTTCTCTCTGTACCTTTCTTCCTCTTTCTACAGTTCAATTGTTTCTTTCTGCAATGCTCCTGCTTCTTTCTACGTCTCCCTAGCGTCTTTATGCACCTCTCTTGCTTCTTTCTGAATTTCACTTCCCATTTTCTATATCTCTCTTGCTTCTTTCTGCTCTTCTCCTGCCTCTTTCTGCATTTCTCTTGCCTCTTTCTACACATCGCTTGCTTTGTTCTACACTTATCTTACCACTTTCTGCACCTCTCCTTCCTCTTTCTGAACTTCTCATGCCTCTTTCTTAACATTTATTACCTCTTTCTGCACCTCTCTTGCTTTTTTCTGTAGCTCTCTTGCTTCCATCTGCACCTCTTTTGCTTCATTCTGTACTTCTCTGTCTTCTTTCTGCACCTCTCTTGCTTATTTCTGTACCCCCTTGCTTCCTTCTGCACTTCTCTTGCTTCGTCCTGCATTTCACTTGCCTTCTTCACTACTCTCTTGCCTGTTCATGCACACGTCTTCCTCTATCTACACCTCTTACTTCTTTCATCAATTCTTTTGCCTCTTTTTGCACCTCTTTTGCCTCTTTCTGCACTTCTCTTGCCTCTTTCTGCACTTCTTTGTCTCTTAATTGTCTTGCCTCTTTCTGCACATTACGTCCTCTTTCTGTACCTCCATTGCTAATTTCTGCATCTCTGTACCTCTTTTGCTTCCTTCTGCATCTCTTTTGCTTCTTTTTGTAACTTTCGTCCTCCTTCTGCAGTTCTCTTGTTTCTTTCTGCACTTCTCTTGCCTCTTTTTGCACTCTCTTCCCTCTTTGTGTACTTTCCTTGCCATTTTCTGCACCTCTCTTGCCTCTTTCTGCACTTCTCTTGCCTCTTTTTTTATTTCTCTTACTTTTTTCGGTACCTCTCTTGCTTCTTTCTGCACTTCTCTTGCCTCTTTCTGCACTTTCTTTTCCTATTTTTCCTTCTTTCTTTCCTCTCTTCTTCCTGTACTTCCTTTTCCTCTTTCTGTACCTCTCTTGCTTCTTTCTATACTTCGCTTTCCACTTTCTGTACCACCTGTACTTGCTTCTTACTCTACTATTCTTGTGTCTTTCTGCTCCCCTTGTAGCTCTTTCTTAACCTCTCTGTGGCTCTTTCTGCACTTATCGTTCTTCTTTATTCTCCTATATTGTACTTTCCTTGCCTCTTTCTGCACTTCTCTTGCTTCTGTAAGCACCTCCCTTGATTCTAACAGTATCCTTCTAGCCTCTTTCTGCACCTCCCTTGATTCTTTCTGCAACTACTCTCTTGCCTCTAACAACACTTCTCTAACCTCTTTCTGTACTTCACTTGCCTCTTCATTTACATTTCTTCCTCTTGTTGCACCTCCCTTGCCTCTTTCTGCACTTATCTTGCCTCCTTCTGCACTTCCCTTGCTTCTTTCTGCACTTATTTGCCTCTTTCTGCACTTTTCTTGCCGGATAGGTAAGGGTAGGAAACTGTGGCCAGGAGACTGTGTGGTTAGTTCGTGAATTACATGCCACCTCTCCCGACTGACAATACGTTCACTAGGGATAGTCCTCTGGTAGAAGGCCCTTCTCACCCAACAATCATCTTGCTACTAGGCAACCTCCTCCACTACCCATTGCCAACAGATTTCTCCCTTTGAGTGGACTGGAGTCCTGCAATTGACTGGATCAAACTGAATTCTAAAAGAATCCTGGACACCCCCAGACAGTTCCATCCCAGAAACACACTGGTCTTATGGTGCTGTCCTGGAAAATTACAGGTCTTGCTTCCAAGTTTAGTGACCCTAGATGGGTCTTGTATGTCAAACGATTCCATATAAGTGTCTTCAAGAAACATGGACAATTGATAATAGCTTTTGTCTGCAGGGACTCACTATTTATTTTGTACCTGCAATGCCTTTGTGGCTAATAGGGCCAGTAGGGCTTAAATATGTTTGTTAAAATTAATTTGAGTTGGTTTATCCCAGGCCTTAAATGGCAAGCTCACACACTTCAGGGTGTACGACTTACATTGCCAGGTTATTCTTCAATGGTTTTAATCAATTTTTATAATACTAAGGGAGGACAATCTGAAACCCCTGGAATGCCTCGCCTGGATCGCGCCTTGAGTTGTATTCCAGCGATGGGAGATGGTCAACTGCCAATTGCCCTTGTTGGTGATTTTAATTTCCCCAGAGGTTTGCTCCTTCAATGGTAGTTGTTGGTTGAATGAAGGCTTACATTTTGTTCACTCACAGAAGGGGTGGGAGTTAAATGAACTTTTTGATACATACAACCTGGTCTTCACTATGGATAAATTGGCAAATTCACAACATTTAGCAAATTGTCCATCCTATAAAGGGAGGGGTAGTGGTTTGCTTATCGATTTTATATGTGTATATCTCCTAATTTCTCATTTTAATATCTTTTCACCCCTTTTAGTAAACCCAATTCATTATACCTAACCCTGGACATCGCAGTAGGCCAAAAAAAACATTAAAGAGGTGCGCTCATGATCTTGTCCATTGTTGGACAAAAGCCGAAGGCAGAATTGTACTTAGGTGGACCCTAAGCATCTTGTTTTCTTCTTGTCTGCATGATTTTACCATTTGTCTGGACAGTGATGTGGGGGGAGGTATTAGAATCATATGAAGGCATGATTCGGAGGGTTTGCAAACTCCTGATGCCCACACTCACCAGTACTCAGGAGTCACTAATCCCAAAATAGTTTGACAGGGATTGTTCAAGAACTCTGCGCCATTTAAAGGCAGCCTTAAAGCAGTCCCAGAGGCACTGGCAATTGATTAGAAATTGCAGGCGGGCCTACAAGTTGGCTCACTGCAATTTACAGGAGTCTGCCTGGGAGGAGCTATGTCAAGGCTGTGAAACCTGGGATAGTTGCCTTTTTTAAGGTGGTGTGAACAGGCCTTGTTTCTCTGTTGGTCCTAGCTTGCTTTTATGTCATCATATCCCGTGGCAACTCTGGGTGGCTCATTTTTAAGTGGGGATGGGATAGGTTCAAGTTCAAGTTCGGTCATTTATATAGCGCACTGCTCACCCAGAGGGTCTCAAGGCGCTGGGGGAAGGGGTACATTATTTGTCGAATAGCCAGGTTTTAAGTTCTTTTCTGAAGGAGATGTGGTTTTGAGTAAGGCGGAGGTGAGTGGGGAGAGAGTTCCAGGTCTTGGCAGCAAGGAAGGAGAAGGATCTGCCACCCATGGTGAATTTTCGGATGCGCTGGACTGCGGCGAGGGCTTGATTGGACGATCTTAGTTGGCGGGTGGGTTTGTAGAAGGACAGTCGGGTGTTGAGGCATTCAGGTCCTAGATTGTATAGGGCCTTGTGTGCGTGGGTGAGAAGGCGGAAAGTAATTCTTTTGTTGACGGGAAGCCAGTGTAGGTCTTTTAGGTGTCCGGTGATGTGATCTTGGCGAGGGATGTCTAATATGAGTCTTGCTGATGCGTTTTGGATGCGTTGGAGTTTATTCTGTAATTTTGCTGTGATTCCGGCGTATAGTGTGTTACCATATTCCAATCGACTCGTGACCAGCGCGTGGGTGACAGTCTTTCTTGTCTCGAGGGGGATCCAGCGGAAAATTTTTTGGAGAGAGCGAAGTACGTTGAAACAGGAGGATGAGACTGCGTTGAGTTGTCTGGACATCGAGAGAGAGGAGTCTAGGATGAAGCCAAGGTTACGTGCATGGTCAGTGGGTGTGGGTGCTGTGCCCAGGGCGGAAGGCCACCAAGAGTCGTCCCAGGTGGAGGGGGAAGATCCTAGGATGAGCACTTCCGTTTTGTCTGAGTTGAGTTTTAGGCAGCTATGTTTCATCCATCTGGCTACTTCTTTCATGCCTTCGTGAAGATTGGTTTTGGCGGTGTTGGGGTCTTTGGTGAGGGAAAGGATTAACTGGGTGTCGTCTGCGTAAGAGATGATGTTGAGGTTGTGTTGACGCGCGATGGAAGCGAGTGGACTCATGTAAACGTTGAAGAGGGTGGGGCTGAGTGAAGATCCTTGTGGTACACCGCAGATGACTTCGGTGCCCTCTGATTTGAATGGGGGGAGGCGGACTCTCTGGGTTCTTCCAGCGAGCAACGAGATGATCCAGTCCAAGGCTTTACCTTTTATGCCGATGTTGCTGAGGCGTTGTATAAGGGTGCTGTGGCAGACTGTGTCGAAAGCGGCGGAGAGGTCGAGTAGAATGAGGGCCACTGTTTCTCTGTTGTCCAGTAGTGTTCGGATAGCGTCAGTCGCTGCAATGAGGCCGGTTTCGGTGCTGTGTTTGGCTCAAAATCCAGATTGAGATGGATCGAGGGAGTTGTTGGATTCAAGGAAGGCAGCGAGCTGGCTGTTGACGGCTTTCTCAATGACTTTGGCCGGGAAAGGGAGGAGGGATATGGGTCGGTAGTTTTTGAGTTCAGAGGGGTCTGCTGTGGGTTGATTCAGAAGGGCGCTGAGTTCGGCGTGTTTCCAGCTTTCTGGAAAGGTGGCAGAGTTGAACGAGCAGTTGATGACATCACGGAGATGGGGTGTGATGATGGAGTCAGCTTTGTTGAAGATGTGGTGGGGGCAGGGGTCGGTTGGCGATCCAGAGTGGATTGAGTTCATTAGGCGGATGGTGTCTTCAGTGGTGATTGGGTTCCAGGCGCTAAGGTTGTTGGTTGGCGGAGTAGGATCTGAGGGGGGTGCAGAGGGTTGATCGCTGGGGGTATTCTTGAAGCTGTTGTGGATGTCGGCAATTTTGTTGTAGAAGAAGGAGGATAATGCATCGCAGAGGTCTTGAGAGGGAGTGATGTCGTTAGATGCTGCGGTAGGGTTGGTGAATTCTTTGACAATGTTGAAGAGTTCCTTGCTGTTGTGGGCGTTGTTGTCGAGACGATCTTTGAATGCTGATTTCTTGGCAGATCGAATCAGTTGGTGGTGTTTGCGGGTGGCTGCCTTAAGGGTGGCCATGTTGTCAGTGGTGGGCTTTTTTCTCCATGTTTTCTCCAGGGTGCGGCATACTTTTTTGGATTTTTTAAGGTCATCATTGAACCAGGGAGCCTTTTTGCTGGCTGATTTGATCTGGTGTTTTTTCAGGGGTGCTAATTCGTCAGCACTGTGGGTGATCCATCACTTGAGATTGGTGGCCGCTTGATTTGGGTCCAGTGAGAGGGTGGGAGGGTTTTGGTTGAGTGATGTGAGGAGTTGGTCGGAGGTGAATTTGTTCCAGTTTCTCAGAGGAATGGGTTGTGGGCGGTTGTGGTTCAGGCTGGTTTTGTAGCTGAAGTGAATACAGCTGCAATCCGTCCAGTGGAGAGCTGTGGTGCGATCGAAGGAGATATGCTTGCTGGAGGTGAAGATAGGGTCGAGTGTGTGTCCGGCTGCATGGGTCGGAGTGTCAACAAGTTGTTTGAGTCCGAGGTTGGCCAGGTTGTCTAGAAGGGTGGTGGTGTCACTGTGGCATCCGTTAAAATCGGCACCGAGTGGTTTTCACATTAGATGAAATATAACAACAAATGATTGCCTTTTACAGAAGCTAGGCCCCCGGCCAGATCTGTTTAAACCTAATATTGAGGTTTATGCCCTGCTATTAACACAGGTCTTAAATATTGCTGCAAAGGAGGGGTTACTACATTTCTGGTAACTGTCGTGATTGTCCCCATATTTAAGAAGGGGGAGAAAGAAAATCCACAATGCTGTAGGCCAAGCTCACTTTTGGATGCCATTGCTAAGGTTCTGGGGAGGGTGGTGTTATATAGGCAGTCTGACAGGGCAGAAGAGAATAATATCTTGAGTGACGTCCAGTATGGATTCGGGGTATGGAGTTGGACTGCAGACCAATGCCTCAACCTCCAGCTATTTATCAATAAATGCACTGTGGCTCGACCAGAATCCCTACATCTCACGTTTATGGATTTGAAGTCCACTTTTGATAAGGTGATTTGAGCTAAATGTTGGGCTCTGCTTAGCGAGCTGGGGGTCGATCCTAGTACTGTGGCATTTTATCTGATCTGCACTCAATGACCTCAGCCTTGGTGCATTTCTCTCAAAGAGCAGCACATACCTAATCATTTGCAACCTTCGACCGCCGGGCCCCCAAAGCAGTTTTACAAGTCTGTCCCAGCCATTTTGGCCATGCAGGTTACAACCGCCTCCAACTTCACACTATTAGGTGACCCCAATCTTCACATTGCTATGGAACTGAGGGACGATTTAGCGGCCCTACAGTTAGACCAACGGGTTGATTCAGCCACCCACATTAAAGGTCACCTCCTGGACCCGGTGTTCAGTAACTGCACCGAGCTTATGGTCGGGTGCCCAATCCGTTTTTCTTGGACCGACCTCTCGCTTGTTCCCCTGACCTGGACCACTCGCAAGGCACCCTTTCCTAACCCTATTGCAAGGAACTCCAGAAACTGGGCTAGACTGCCAGTAGATTCTTGGTCCACCCATCTCGCAACCTCCTGCCCCCACCCAAATGAGGACCCGTGTGCAGCCAACCACGAATTTGAAGATTGGATCGCGAAATCCATTGAGGCCACTCTTCCCCTTGGTAAAGTCACGCTGAAACGAGCACGAAAAACTGCTCCCTGGTTCTCCAAGGCCCTTAGGGAAAACAAACACCACTGTAGGAAATTGGAGAGACGTTGGCGCCTGGACTACTCCCTGGATGAGAAGTCCCAATATAGAGAGGCAATTAGCGCGCACAAGGATGAGGTAAAAACTGCCCAATCAGTTTATTTTTTGGGGGAAAAATAATGCGAGCCAAATCCAAACCAAAGGACATTTTTCAGATAGTAAAAAGCCTGACTAACCCCCACCCCCTTCTGTTATGCAGCCCGGTAATACCATAGCCCTCTGTAATGACCTGGTGGAATTCTTTCATCAGACATTCCACCATATTTACTCCTCCTTTCCTACCATAGAATCAGCTCCCATGGTTCAGGGACCGGCTGACTCGATAGAAGCCTTATCTCAACCCCGGGCTATTCTGGAACTCTTTCCACTGCTATAGCTCGAGTCCACTGAATCTTTAGCCCACCAAGCAAAATTAGGCTCACCATGTCACCCAGCTCCACCAGAGGCAATGTTATCAGTACTTCAGGTCGTTCTGCCTACCATCATGAACCTCCTGAATGCCTCCATCACCTCCTGTATTGTCCCGCCCGCTTGGAAGCAGGCTATGGTCCGGGCGCACTTAAAAAGCCAAATTTAGACCCCAGTGATTTCAGTAGTTATCGCCCGATTTCCCTGCTCGCCTGGGTGAGCAAAATTCTCGAAAAGCACATCAACATCCATCTGATGGACTTTCTCGAGACCAACCAGCTGTTGGGTGCCTCCCAGATGGGCTTTCAAACAAGACACGGGACGGAGACCGCACTGCTAGTGGTGACCGAGGAAACCAGAAAGATCTTAGACCAGGGGGGATCAGTGGCGGTGGTCCTCCTTGATCTGAGCACAGCATTCAATACGGTCAGCCACAACACCTTGCTGAACCGTCTCTCGAATGTTGGAGTATCAGGCAGCGCTCTGTCTTGGCTTAAGTCATTTCTGAGCAATAGGTCGTTCCAAATCTTCGAGGGAGATACGGTCTTTGCCAGCAGACTATTGAGCTGTGGGGTTCCACAGGGTTCCTCTTTAACCCCTGCGCTATTTAACATCTACATGAGACCACTGGCTGAGGTTGTCCATCCGTTTGCCATTAAAATCATTTCCTATGTGGACGACACGCAGCTAGTGGTCTCTCTGGTGCAGGAGGACGGCCAGTCAACACCATCAGGGCTAATGAAATGCCTCGAGGAAGTAAAGGGATGGATGACAACATCCTCCCTCAAACTGAATGGGGACAAAACTGAGCTGATGCTCCTGGGCCCCATAACACCCCTACACTTTGACTCCCTTTGGCCCTCAAGCATGGGCACCCCCCCAGTACCTAAGGACAATATAAAAAGCTTGATGGTATGGCTGGACAAAGCTCTGTCCTTTAGCACCCAGGCCACTAAACTTTCTGCAACCTGTTTTAGCCTCCTTAGGATGCTAAAAAAAGTTCTTCCACTCTTACCTATGGAAGCCAAGCAAGTGGCCGTTCAGGGCCTGATGCAGTCCCGACTGGATTTCAGCAATGTCCTGTACCTCGGCGCCCCGGACTATACTCTGCGCAAGCTGCAGATAGTTCAAAACTGCGAGGCCCGCACATTGCTCCAGCTGCCCCGCAGACTGTCAGCTAAACCGGGACTGCGCTGCCTGCACTGGCTGCCAGTACGGCAAAGAATCACCTTTAAGGCAATGTGCATATCTCATCAGGCCTTCTGGCATAAAGGTCCAGTAATCAGCCGTGAATTAATTTCACAATGCCATCCCAGTAAAAACCTTTGCTCTAGCCAGGCTTTCCTGGATTCAGTTCCTAGAATAAATAGAGCAAGAGCTGGTGGCAGAATGTTTTCTCATAATGCCGCCACGTTGTGGAATTATCTCCCCTTTCAGCTCAGGTCCAACCCAAACCTGTCCTCATTCCGGAAGCAACTAAAGACATCAATAACTGTCCCCTAGTTAATACCTAGGACAAACTGCCACACTTATCTATCAGCGCTTGGACGCCCCAGGGCAGCAACTGCGGTTTACAAATGTATGTTTCATTTCATTTCATTTCAATAAGCTGTAGGTTCGCTGGGGTGCATACATACACCTTTTTTGTTAACTTTGTATTTGAACTGGTTAGAGTCCACAATCCTATCTGTGTTTTCTAGCTGTCTTGAGATCAGGAACAGATTTTTTTCCTGTTTTACTATATGCGGACAGTGCGGTTCTGATGGCTCTGTTTGCACAGGGGCTTGACTTTCTGCTGGCCAAGTATGTGCTTTTTATGGAACTCCTGGACCTCTTGCTTAGTTGGGAGTGGGCCCCAAATCAACCAGCAGTAAGACCTCTAAGGTATCCAATTTTACTGTATCCAAAGTCAATGACGTCCCATATTTTATTTGATGCCAAAAATTGTTGGAAACCACTGGTGGAGGCCAAAAGTCCATAAAAATCAATGGGACAGTTTTTAGTTTTGCACATAGTCTTCCTTCCAGGGCACCAAGGGACCGTTTAAAAATATAGCAAGCTAAGTGTATCGCACTGCTGCAATATGGTGGCAAGGTTTGGGGGTGCACTAAGGTAGATTGGATTCAGACTATGGAGAACTTTCTGTGCATGCTGTACCAGGTCCTCCAGTCCACCCTGGCATTTTCTGTGCATGTAGAATTAGGGCTTGAGTATGTCTCAGACCTAGTCACCCTAATCCCACTTTTTGTTCTGGATAAAGAGCTGGAGTAGGAGGAGCTGAAGTTAATTTGGTTGATTCCAGACTACTGTCTGTCTCTAGACTTGGTATTGAGTATTCCATGGTTTGCTCACGTTAAGGCATCCTTTCTTTCTTTAGGTAGGCCTGACATTTTTGGGGAGTGCTACAAGATTGTGTCTGGAATGCTCCCATTTGGAGAGAGAAAGTCTAGAACTTCAGAATCCAGTACTTAGGGGTCACATGCTTCTAAAATCTGTACAGGGGTTGGAGCCATACCTTTGTTCATTTACTGCAAGACATGTTTTTAGATTTAATCAATTGCATAATTACATGGCTGCCCTGCATAGGTGGGTTCATCGGAAGTGATTTCAACCTGATGAAGGGCATCCTTTGGCTGCGACAATGTGTCTCCACAGGACTTGCTTAATCATAATGTTTTGCTCTTACTTCAGTTGGCCGAGGAACCGTGTTTTAGTCTCTTTGCTGCAACCATTGCATTTTAAAGCATTTTAAACAAGTTAGGCCTGCCTTGTTGTATTACAGATGCTGCCCACAGTCCAGGTGATTTACTGTTTTATCCTTTTTATGGGCTGTCTGGTAATCGAGGGAATCAAGACCTGTTAAATGTTTCATGTGTTACCTATTTTTTTATAAGTAATTGTATTGCCCGCTTTTATTCTTATCTTATGAATCTGATTTTATCATCATGGATTTGTATTCTTATATGGTGTACCAAATAAGGATTTATTGAATGTATTTGCTAATGGCTAACAGACACACAACTATCAGGGGAGCCTTTCTTACTTAGAATTGTCCTGTCAGTGCCAATTTCCCCAAATATCCACAACATTCCTTCCCAACAACTTTGTGATAACATTTTCAGCATGTGAAGTACATTAGTTATATTTCTTCTAAAAGTAGGACTCCTGTTTAAGGCGTGGGTTATGGCAGGTCTTATCCCATAGCATAGTGCCCTGAGCATTGCTTTATCAAGGCTGGATGATACCAAAGCTTTGTTTAGAAGGCCTCCTGTCATACTCTCCAAAAATCATCAAATAGTACAGAATCCTGTAGTTAGACTCAGTAAATCTGAACATGTTCGATGACTTGAAGATTCCTTCCTCACTAGCATTTTTTAATTTAGGCTGTTGTGCCTGATTGCTGACTGTACTCACACTGTGGCCTCTTCATTCTGTGCAGAAAGACAAAATCAGCCTTTGTCATCCCTCGTATAGGGCTACCTTTTCCCACTTCTGTCTCGTAGACTGTGGCATTGGTAACATTCAACATTGGAACGAGTGTCAGATTAGCATCAAATTGATCAAGGGTTGTTAGGATCCATTTTTGAGTTCTTAATGAGTGTCAGCCCTACAGAGATTGTGCACGTATTACACAGGCAGACATTTAGTTCAATTTGTTGTTCTTTTTGAATAAGTCAGTAAGATTTGGCTGTTAAAACTTTAATCACCCTCTAAAATATTTTTGTTGCAAAATCAGAAAGGTTTGTCTTGACTCAATATGTACGTGAGCAGCAAGTTCACAAAAGAGCATTCTCTAGTCTGAGCAATGCTACCCTCAATCTCTCGGGTATTCAGACATGTATTTGTTCTTTCAATAATTATATCAATTAGCTTTTCCTCAAAGAGGAAGGAGCTGCTGGCCCTTTGCTCCTCACCTTCTACAACTGGTCATCGGTCAGTTCGGTCACATTTGCAGGATCATTGGATGACCTTTCTAGAACTACTTCCTGTCCTGATATTGGGTCTCCCTAAAACCTAGTACAGTTTTATTGGAAGCCCAAATGAATTGCCACCCACTAGATTTCCTCTTAATATATATTTTGTAATCCCTGAATTATGAGCTACAGTCACTGTATGTGCCCAGATGCTAACTGAGATCATCCTTTCCTATCTAACATAACATTTATGAGATTTCTTCCTGTGAGGACTCCACCGAGCCAGGTTTTATCTGTTTTTGGCATGGCCACTTGGTCCTGCCAAACAAGTGGATTAGAGTTTTTTCTCTGGAAAAATTTGGGAAACACTGGGTGGTCATAAGTTAGAGGTTCCTTGTAGATTGTGGAAGTTTATATCACAGAAATGCAAGGAAAATTCACAAATGTAGGCACAGTTTGTAGGGCATTGTGGGTAAGGAAACATCACGAGTTCCATGTGTGGCAAAACACTCATGTCTCTCTTCTGTGATTAGTTTTCAGAAATGTCTGACATTGGTAGGATTCCCTGGGTTACTGCTGAACCTGGGCCCATAAACTGTAGCCATCCCTTTTGGTAATGTTGCCACATTGCACTTTGGACCCTTTTCTTTGACAGGTACTAGTCCTACCCACGTAGGAAAGGTACAATTTTTATTCATAGATGTGGAGGTAAACTGGGTGGTAGTTAATCCATGGGTCCCAACAGAATTTAGATCTTTACATGAAAGTAATGCAAGGGAAATATGTTTTCAACCAAGGTTTGAGGTTTGCAGGTGCTTCAGGGTAAATAAATACCTAGTTAGAGCCACATAAGTCACATCACCGTGAACTTTCTAGATGACAATTATATAAAGAAATATATGGGTTTGGTAGGTGTCCATAGGTACCTGCTGAAATAAGGCCCAACAGCCACAGTTATCCAAATACAAAACAAAGGGTCAGTTTGCTAAGACAAGACACACAAGTGAGGGTCCATTTTTATCAGGAGACTTGGGGGAATAATGGTTTGTACGAAATGTGTGGATCACCACAGACTTGTATGTTTTTAACCAACGTTTGAGGTTTGTAATAGATTTGGGGTAAGAAAACCACTCAAGGACGGATTCAGAGAGGTAGCCTGGGTTTTCCTGCAGAAGCGACCCAGCTAGGTCTGGGTGAGGCTTGCATGCCACCAGGTGAGTTAGCGCTCAGTCTCAGCAACTCACCCTGGTCCCTCTCTCAGACAAAGCACCATTGTTGTTTTCTATCTGGCTTAGGCACAGGGTCCGTTACAACCACAAAAATATGCAATATTGTAACAATATTCCCCAAGTAATGCTCCGGAGAATTTGTTAAAAATAAAAGAACAGGACATTCTTGTAGGAATCTGGCCCCGGCTGGACCCTCCTCAGAGCCCTCTGCCATGCTCTTCTCTGAAATCTCATTCAGACCCTCAATCATCAATCACCCAGACGCAGGAGCCAGACGAGGGCTGGTCAGGCATACTGTGCTTTCACATCTGGCACGCATCTGGCCTTCGCTCACTTAGATAAGCTGCACTGCTTTAATGACTGTGCGGCACACACCCACATATGACGGACTTGCTGCACTGGCCTCTAATGTTATATAGCGTATATAGCGTATATAGCCTACAATAGCTCAAATATTCAAAATCTCCATGCCCCGCCACGAACCTTAGCAGCAAGAGCAAGAACCGGCTCACACATGTATAGATGTTGTATACACACTTTGCTATTACTTGATATCACTACGATGTGGTGGTGATAGATGTTTGAGCTCAGGCATTGTGGGTACCAAATAAAGCAGACAGAAGTAGAATGAGGGAGAGAACTTTGAATAATTAAATATAGCAATATTGTGATTAATAACCTAACCAGTAAAATCAACAAACAGCATGGAACTACGCCTCTCCTAAAAAGGAGATGAAACGTAAAAAATTTGAAAATTAGTAAATTAATGACGTAAAAGAGCTTTGTTAAATCAGCAATAAGATCCATATTTAGACGCTCAAAAATACAAAACAGAGCCTGGTCTGTGAGAAATCTAGAGGACATGATGGATATAGACCAAATTGTTTCCCTTTCACTAGCAAAAAGTACTTTATCTTCAAAATAAATCATTGAATTTACTCCAAAAGTAATACAGATTAAAAATGGCAATTCACTACTTTCTTTCGTACTCTTACTGTCACCCAAAGAAGATATACACAAATCAATTACTAGGATTCCACAGCCTGTAGTGGTCCTGCCGAATGCTTGTTTAACTAAATCACACAAATGACAGTGAGACAGAGGCTTGGAGCCATCATACATTGAAAAAAAAGGGACAGTGAGTCAGAATGTTGGAATCAATTTACACTACCCAATGAAAAGAAAGTCATGTAGTCAGATACTTAGCTCTGATTGTTTTAGACTTTAGATATCACATCAAAGGCTCTTGAATACTGATCGAATACGTTTGACTTACAGAAAGCTCTGTTGGTATCATTAGCAGAATGTACTGCAGCCATTGACTCTTGCTTTGAATAAATAGACACTACAATAATGGAGTTATTGATGGAGGCCAAGAAAACATAAAAAGTTAATGAGCAGCACAACTAACTTAACCAGTGTTGTACTTTTAGCCTAATTATTGAAAAAATTACAATAATTTGCAGCAATTGTGTATATACTGGTAGAAGAGATACAAATTATTAAGGCACAACTCCATCTGAATACGGATAATAATCTTACCACATCTACAACAGACATTAAGAAATTATCACAAAATATATCCCCTCGATGAAATACTTAAGTTCAACAACCACAAAACAAACACATAATAACAGTTGAAATGGATCATAATCAGGATCCCTGTGGTAACATTGACTGTGAAAGTCCTAAGTCCGTGGACCTGGTAACTGTTATTAATGCACTAGAATTGTGTCATGAAATTTGTATTCTAAATAAAAGTTTGATGTCAAATTGTATAATGGAATATGTAATTTCAAAGAATAAACGGGACAAAATCAGAAAACATAATGAAAAGAAAAAGAAAATTTAAAAGCCAATCAAACTAAAAGAGTCAACTGAGAAATTATTTCTAACGTTTAAGCAATCAAGAAGATCTGAAACAAATACAAATCAGCATAACAATATAACTTTTTCTGCTAATGGACAGCAGTTGTTAATGTTAAAAGCTTGCCTTAGAAGTTTCAACAAAGGTAAACAATACATGGTTTGTTCTCTAACCAAGACCTAAATGGAGGTGATTTCAACTCAGCAGTTTCCCAACAAATCTACACAAAATAAAGCATGCAACATATTAATTCAAATATAATAAGCTCAGAAGCTCTATTAAAGGTCATGAAATTACCAGGAGTTACAGCAAGAACCAACCTCACACAAACAGCAAATATCTGATCAAGCCAGTTTAACCTGGTCTGCTATGGATAGTGACCCCCATTAGAAACATCTACTCTCCATTGTAAACCAGCCTTTAGTAGAAATAATGTAAAAATGGCCAATCTCATATAAGAGCAGTAATACTTGTTCAACACAAACTATCATTAAAGAAGATACACTTTTAAATAAATGTATTTTCATTGGAAACAAACCATTAACAAATGTTGATTTAGTGCAAAAGCTCATGCAAATGGAGGGATCTCAAAGGGAAAACACGAAAACACTATTTCAACTCCTTTTTAAATCATGTGGTAACAATGATATCTTAAATAGATCTAATATCTTGAAACTATTGGCAGCACAGGAAGATCTAAAACATCTGCCACCCTCATATATAGAGGCTATAGAATTTAGGAGCGGTAATCTGTATGAGGCCACACTAGTAACCGGGGTATCATCCAAAATGACAGCTCTGATATATCAATCCGAGCTCCATTTCAAATAGATACGCTTTGAAATTGCCAACAGTGAGATTGACCGCGATTCATCACCGCGCAGTTCCTTGTTATTTCGGCAATATATAAAAGCTCCAAAGGTCTATTTGGCCTATTAGAGGTAAGTTATACTATAAAATGTAGCTCCCTTGATGTTTATAGCTAACGCGCCTTTAACCATTACTCTAGTTACTTACTGGCGCACTGTTTTCCTTACCAGATTCATGCCTTCTTTTAAAACGACAGCCAGAGTGCTGCAAAATTGAATATCCGACCTGCCCGTTAATAGCGGAATCTCGTTACTAATATTTTTAGGTATGTGCTAATTTAATTCATGCAACCTCAACACAGTTGGTTGGGTTAATTTCTCCTTCTTGTATACACACTGTTGTGTAACCTTAACAGATAATATTCATGGTGCTATAGTGCATCTGTTAATCTGTAACGTCTCTGCTCAACATGAAGTGACCTGCCAGTGGGCAAGATAGTTGTCTAAACATAATAGGGGACTCAAATGGCAAACTCTATTTTATTATTTGCTGTCCGCTAGGATAATGTTTGATGTTTATTAACCACATTGTTCCTGTAGTAAGAACAATACAAACATTTTTCCCCCTCTTGCCTTTTATGTAAACTTTATTCATTCATGTCTTTTTGATCTTAGCATTTTCATAGTGATTGACACGCTCGCCCTATTACCACAAATATCACTAAGACAAATCAGAACCTGATGGTGCAGTGCCGTAAGCTACATTTTTCAGGTGAGAACTTATAGTATCGCATCCTTGTTCTCTCTACCTCTAGTCAATTGATAGGTATAATTGAAGCAGGGTTATAAATATAATTTGTGTGAAGGTTTTATAACACTGGCACATGTGCACCTTAATGTTTAGTTCTTTTATATCAGAAGACACTTTTGCCTTGAACAAAATGGATATCGAAATGCGGCTAGCCCCCATTCTGTCTTTTGCTGCTATAACAACATTACAGTACCGCCCTATAGACAAGAAGTTATTTTTACTGTTATCTCATACAAAATATTATCATCTAATAATTGGCAAGATTCTGTCTTAGTCACCTTCATCTTCGGTATCTAGTTCTTGGCCTATATGCGCTTTCTCTTTACTTACACGCTCTGTCTTGAGTTCTGTTACTCCCTAATGTAAATTCGAAAACTGTTATGTTTTTTAAAAATTAGAACTATGACTATGTATGTACCAGCAATTAATAATTTACTCAGGTAGAAAAGTCTGTAAAAATCTGTATTAAAGACTGTCTATTCTAATTTTAATGTTAGATTAATTATATGATGGTACTTTCCTGACGAAGACACTTGGTGTCGAAACACGTTGAAGAAACCGTCACTACTTCACCCTTACCATCATTTTTAAATGTTATGTTCATGTCTGTTTTAAATATTATGTATATGGTTTTGTATTAAGAAAATTATTAAATACTCTGATGATTTTTTTATAAAAATAGTTTTTTAGTAAAGTGTCATTTTTAATTTGCTGGTTTTCTTTGCACTTTGAAATTTTGGTTTGCTTGGGGTTGTTACTTGTCATTATATTGCTTGCCCTGACCCAGTAAATTGATCCACAATCAGGGTGTCCTTGTTATTTACCATTGACTGCCTACTAGTGTACATATTAATATAGAAGACTGGGATTTTCTTGCCCTCACTCTCAATCAAAATAAAACAGATTGACATGATCAAAAATATTACAAATGACATAATCAAAAGGATTTTACTTGTTATTGGAACAACATGTCTCAAAAGAATCGATGATTTTGGGAACAAAAACCAGCAAACATGGAAATAAATCAAAAGAAACAAGTGGGCAATGCCCCTAAGTATACGTAAATACTTTCATGGAACATTGAAGGCTCAAGAAAGCTACTCTTAGATCCTGATCTTGAAAAGTACCTAATGAGCTTTGAAGTTTTATGTTTAAAAGAGACGTGGAATTACAGGAACAACCATTAGGAGGATTTGTTTACATTTTTAAACATGAGCAAAAAGCAACAAAACATGGTCATCTGAAAGGGGGATTGTTTAAATATGTATTACTTAATAACAAGTCTTCTCATACCTGTCTTCCAAATACCAGTCTTCCAACTAATGCAACATTCATACAAGAAATAGTAATAGGTAATTGGAATTTTGGAAAAAACCTTAGGTCCTATTATAATTGTTAACATATACATACATCCAAGTTTAGTTCAAATACATAGGAACATAACATTGATACCATTTTTTTTAATGGCATTGGAAATTTCACACCAGGGTATCTCATATATAGTTACAGGTCACTTTAATCTAAACCTGGAAAATTTCCAGTGTAGAAGAGGAAATCTAAAAAGAAAATATATTCATTAAGGAATTCCAATCCAAATCTCAGTTAATAAATTGCATCACAAACTCTGGAGGCCCTTGGACTCTGGGCATTTTGATGGGCACACCCATGGCGATTTCCTAATAAGATCAACAAGAAAATCCAGTAAAACAGATACAGTCTTAGATTACACGTTGATATCACTTAAGTTTTCTGGGAAAATCACTTAATGTTTCTGTACCTAACAAGAATGAATGTATCCACCTGTAATGAAACTGTCCTCATGTAAAGCGCTCTGATATCCTCAGGTCTAGTTTGTGCTATATGAAACTAAAAAAAGAATCACATTAAAATTCTTAACATATTGACTCAAGCTTTTGACAAAGCCTTACAAGACTTGAAAGCAAAAGACATATGGTACTTGGCACTTCTTCGCAACAACTTTAAAAAAGTATAAAGAAGACGCGCCTGGACAACCAATGAAAATTATATGGAATTACACCCTCAGAAATATTTTACAACACTACTTAGATAATTTTATAAAAACTCCATTTACGATTTTGTTTAGGTCAAACACTAGAATATATTTCCAAATGGCAACCAAAATCAAAGAATACAAAGCGCAGGCTGTTCCAATTATATGAAGAAAGCACATTTTAATGGTCGGTCAGATTTTACTAACTGAATGAAAATTTTTACTGAAGAAAATTTTTAACTTACTTTTTAACTAACTTATAAATAATTTACCTTACAGTGGATCGGCAAAATTAAAATGCCAATTATTCTTAAAAGTCAGTGTTTTACAGAAATGCATGGGTCTGGGAGGTTTCCCTAACGTCGGAGCTAACCTCAAATTCAGAGGTGTACAAATAACTACTTTTCCTAAACACACTATTTTGTGTACATTTCAGTTTTCCTTTCTACCCATTTTTAATTTTTTTATTTTACCACATGCACTGCTTTAGAGTCAATACAAAATGACAAAGGGTCCTGCTCATTTATTGGCTCTGGGTTTCACATTTATTTAGGGGAATCTATAAACCCTATATCTCGATGGAACTAGAGGAGTGTTTTTGACATAAGAGACAAATGTAAATCGACCATTGTGACAATAAGTTAAAGATGACCCATGGGATTTCCACAAGTTTCTTCACAAAATGCAAGTAGGCTGAAACCACAAAAATCAGAAAAAATTGACACACTACTGGAAAAATGCAAACACTGGTAAAAAAAATGTTGATTTTGATACAACTGTATTTTTTCATGGAAGATGGAAAGATTGTCTTCCATGGACAGCAAAACTTTCATTTATGCAATTTTTTGAAAAAAAAATACATGGCTCTTTGTGCAGCACTTTTTCAAATTTTTCAAAAAAAGGCAAAATGTTGCTTTATTTTGGTTATTTTCTCAATACATTCCAGAAGCCTTCACAATCCCCAGAATGTTGTAAAAAAGGACCCAAATTTGGTGTGGATACCTTTGGTGAGGGAAAAGTTATAATGCTGTATGAACAAAGTTCCTCAGATAGCAAAAAAAAGGGCTGAGCATTCTAGGACGAAAAGTCTTAGCTAAAGATGTGATGGAAGGTCCTCTTACTTATTGATTGATTGTGAGTGTAAGAAACTGATTTAATAATTTGGATGATGGAGATTCACTACAAGTAAGACAACCACTAACCTGTTGTGTCCAGTCAACTTTCAAATATTTAACACATGAGCTTAACCCCTGGTAGTTCTGGTACAAAGTAGACAGGCTAAACTAGAAGAAAATGTGCAAAACATCTAGAAGTAACAAAACACTTAAAATGTAAGAAACACAACACAATACAAATCTGACTTTAATTCATAAAAATAATTATAAAAACAGGGGATAAATGACACCAAAATGACAAAAACCTAATGAGGAGATTTAGAGAAATGAGTTTCCAAACATGCAAATGAAAATTCACCAAAGAAAAGTAAATCACTGATGATAATCTATGCTTGTAGTTGACTGGTACCTAAGTGTGATTTCAGTATTACCACAAGGAATGTAGGTCGGATATAAAATAGGTTGGTTCAGGTAAAAGATTTTACCTTGAGACTTAGGGGCTCATTTGTAAAGTCCGCCCGCTATAGCCCTGAAAATGGGACTGCCCGCAATACATGCAGTGGTCCAGCAACTAAAATTAGGATGCACTTGCCACACTGGCGGGCATATCCCACATTTTTGACATTGCGGCAGGCGGTGCTGAAAGCACCGGCCGTCGCAATGCCAAAAATGCAAGTTGTGTATTCCAATACACAACATGACAGGCACAGCGAGGTGCCTGCCATGTTGTACATTGAAATGCAGGGTGGTACCATAGGTACCCCCCCATGGGCACCCCCCACCCCCCAGAATCCCTGGGGACCTGCTATAGGCCCCCAATGTTGAAGATTGCATGCCTTTCCGTGGCGGCAAGGCAAAAGCCCGCATGTATCTTAATATGGATGGCGGTGTCTACCAGACACCGCCACCATATTAACAGCTTTTCCACCCGGTTGACTCGTCGACTGGGTGGAAAACCGGCGGACGGTTTTTCCGCCGACGGGGTCCCCCCACTGTAGTAATATGGCAGAGGGAATTTGCATGCGGGTGGGAGGAAATTTAGGGCGGATCGCGTGGCGATCCGCCCGACATACTAATGGGCCCCTTAGTCTTTGGAATTAAATTTAAAATCCTCCGGCTAGACAATGGCAAGAGTTCCGTGAGGCCAGATAGCCATCAGACAAAGTTACACTAAAGCTGATGATTTGGGCAGAAAAAGTCCTGACCTAGAGAATTCCAATGTTGTGCTCAGATAAGTCCTCTTTTCGGCATACTATTGATGCACCTTAGCTCATCCAAGAAATCTATGGTCAGAGTTGGGGCCTGATTTATAGTTTGGAAGGACAGTTGTTCTCTATCACATGTGACAGATATCCCATTCAGTGTACTATATGCATCCAATGGCAACTGTAATTCCGTGGAGAGGATGTACGTCATATTTGTGACAGAGCAAGCAATCTTCAGAACTCAAATCAAGTCCTTAGTCTTATTTTTCAGAGCTCATAATTCTCCAGTGGGACAAGATTGAAGATTTTATGCAATGATGAGTTACGCAGGACTCATACCTTCTTGCACATGGCCCACAGAATTAGTGTTGCAGAGGAGCTCCGGATGGGAGAAGTCTGTTTCTTTAGCCAAGCAAATTAACAGCTTGCACAGATTTAGTTGGGTGGTTGGTCCGGGTGTTCAAGAGGTCTAGAGTTCATTTTCAGAGGTGGTAGCACTCTAGTAAGAAACAGCCAAATGTCTCAGGACCTCAGAGACAGAATTTGAGGGTCATGGCTCACTCCAGTAGATGCTACCTGAGGGTTCTAGTCCAGCTTCAGTTGCTACTGGTCAGCTGGGCTCTTCAGGAAAAAAGCCACAGCAACCAACATTGTAATTAAAGTGAGAATTGCACTGGGTGAAATCTGATATCTTCAAGTCAAGTTTTCAAGCTGTTTCTGTCTCCAGAGCTAAGCTCAGCCACATGAGTGGGGTACAGTTTTAACAGGATGAATGTGTGAACACAGAGCTGTTGAACACTTGTTATTAATAATTGGATTTCATCATATTTATGGTTTCCAAATGTAGGTTAGTGTGCAAAAAAAGAAATTTGTATTAAAACTACCATCTAAATCATATAACAGTATAAGTAACTCCATATTAAGTGATTTACAAATAACCACTGTTCCTAAACTCAGTATCTTATGTACATTAAAGATTTTTTTCAAACCCATTTTTACTTTTTTAAATTTTTTCACATGCATTGCTGTATAGAAGGTACACAATGAAAAATCATTGTAAGGTGCAGTTCATTTATTGGCTATAGGTATTATATTTGTTTAGGGGAAAAAGCTTTGAGCACAGCTTGTGTGCCCACCCAGAGGTGGAGCCAAGATAATGAGGAGTCCCCTGCTCTATGGTCATCCCAAACCAGTTCTAAGGGCATCTTCCCCCCACTGGGTTTGGTGCCTGCCTGACTGGGAAGAAAAGGGCTTGTGACAGGAGTGTCTGCTATCAGCAAAATCTACCGACAATTAAGAACTCAGTGGCCAGAATCACTCTCAACCTCCTGTGCTGCACTTACTTCACTCCACACCTGAAGGAGCTCCATTTGCCCATATTCACAAACAATCACAATTCAAACTCCTCACCCACACTTTCAGGGCACTACATAACACTGGCCCAACATACATCAACAATTGCATCTGGTTTTACAAACCATCCATACACCTCTGAAAATCTAGGCTCCTACTTGCAGAGATCACAGGCATGCGGAAAACTAGGTCTGGTGGACAAGACTTCTCCTACAGAGCCCCTAAAGCGTTGCACATCCTGCCTCTACACATGGGAGCATCCTGCTCACTTCAGAGCTCCTAAAGCGTTGCACAGTTTGCCTTTACACAGGGGAGCCTGTGCCTCACTACAGGGCCCCTAAAGCATTGCACAGCCTGCCTCTACACGGGGGGGGCGCTACCTCACTTCAGAGACCCTAAAGCGTTGCTTGGTCTACCTTTATAGAGGGGAGCCTGCACCTCACTTCAGGGCCTTCAAAGCATTGCATGGCTTGCCTTTACACAGGGGGCCAGTGACTCATGTAATTGCCCCTAAAGCATTGCATGGCCTAACTTTACCCTTGGGAGCCTCCCCTCACTTTGGGGCCCCCAAAGTATTGCATGGCCTGCCTCTATTCATGGGATCCTCCCCCTCACTTTGGGGTCCCAAAATTCTTGCACGGCCTGCCTCCAACCATGGGTTGTAGATCACCATGGGGTAACCCAGTATCCCTCAGAACCTGGGCAGAAAAATTTAGTATACACAATGGTTCTGTCGGGCATGCTAACTGATTACTTCAAACTATATATCCATCTTATTTAGTTAAAGGTTATTTTATAAAATTATGAAATGACCGCATTTGTCAAAAAGCAAATCCCATACCAAGGAGAACAGTGTAACACTATACTTTTTTAATCACAGTATTTGTTTCATTCATGAAAACCTTTGTTTTTGATACACATAAATTAATCAAAACAGTTCAAGAGTACTTCATAATAAACAGAGCATATTTATTTATTTATTTAAGAAGCTTAAAGAGCGCACGGCTACCTCCAGCGGGGGTGTCCCGGCGCTAAGACTACTTGTTAATCAGAAAGGGGGCTACCTAGTTCATGACTATCTGTCACAAGAGCAAGTCTGCACCAGAATTTGCTAGCTAGTGCTTGGAAAACAGCCATATGAATACAGTGCAAGCAAAGTGACATGTGGTGCACGCGTGAAAAAGTGAATTATATACAACAAGTGAGAGAGGGGTGGGAGGGGAGAGGGTTTGTGGTGTTTTTTACTAAACACTTTACAGGCCAGTTTCTATGTTGAGTTATAATACACTCAGCACACCACTCCACTTGGCCTTAGGAACTGAAAGTCCTGAACTGGTCCGTTGATGGTAATAGCGTCAACGTTTCAACCCTTGAACGCCTTACTTCGGGGTCTAGGGCGGGTCTTCTTCAGGACTTATGAGGATGGGGTAGTGAAAATGTGCCTTTGGGGCATTCTTGAGTTAGGAGCCCAATGGGTATTCGGAATAGTCACCCATCAATTAGAGCCATTCGGCTTCTAGAACGTGTGCTTCCTGACGATTCAGAATATCGAGTCCCTGTATGATTTCCACTATTAGTCGGGACGATCCTCAGCTACACCTCAGCCACATCAATTTGAGCGATCTGATGTCTCACTCGTCGTGCTAGATCATTGGAAAGCCTTGCGCACAGGGTATGAATACCTCTATGCACTGCACTGATGCACAGCCTGCAACCATGGGAGCCTCCCCCTCACTGCAGGGCCCCAAAAGCACTGCACAGCCTGCCTCTGCCTCACTTTGGGGCCCGAATGCATTGCATGGCCTGCCTCCCCACATTGCAGCCTCTGCCTCACTTCAAAGCCACAAAGCATTGCACGGCCTGCCTCCACACATGGGGGCCTCCGCCTCACTACAGAGCCCCTGAAGCATTGCACGGCCTGACTCCACATATGGAGCCTCCACCTTACTCCAGAGCCCCTAAAGCATTGCATACCCTGCCTACACACATGGGAGCCTCCAACTTACTCCAGAGCCCCTAAAGCATTGCCTACCCTGCCTCCACACATGGGAGCCTCCACCTCACTCCAGAGCCCCAAAAGCATTGCAGGGCCTGACTCCACACATGGCAGCCTCCGCCTAACTGCAGAGCCCCTAAAGCATTTTACGGCCTACCTCCACACATGGGAGCTTCCGCCGCACTACAGAGCCCCTAAAGCATTGCATACCCTGCCTCCACACATTCGAGCCTCCACCTCACTCCAGAGCCCCTAAAGCATTGCACGGCCTGACTCCACACATGGGAGCCTCCGCCTCACTCCAGAACCCCTAAAGCATTGCATGGCCTGCCTCCACACATGGGAGCCTCCGCCCACCTCCAGAGCCCCTAAAGCATTGCAAGGCCTGACTCCACACATGGGAGCCTCATTCCAGAGCCCCTAAAGCATTACACGGCCTGCCTCTACACATCGGGGCCTCCTCCTCACTCCAGAGCCCCTGAAGCATTGCGTACCCTGCCTACACACATGGGAGCCTCCACCTCACTCCAGAGCCCCTAAAGCATTGCAGGGCCTGACTCCACACATGGGAGCCTCACTCCAGAGCCCCTAAAGCATTGCACATTCCACACATTGGGGCCTCCTCCTCACTCCAGAGCCCCTAAAGCATTGCATACCCTGCCAACACACATGGGAGCCTCCACCTCACTCCAGAGCCCCAAAAGCATTGCACGGCCTGCCTCCATACATGGGAGCCTCCGCCCACTCCAGAGCCCCTAAAGCATTGCACCGTCTGACTCCACATATGGGAGCCTCCACCTCACTCCAAAGCCCCTAAAGCAATTCATACACTGCCTACACACATGGGAGCCTCCACCTCACTCCAGAGCCCCTAAAGCATTGCCTACTCTGCCTCCACACATGGGAGCCTCCACCTCACTCCAGAGCCCCAAAAGCATTGCACCGTCTGACTCCACATATGGGAGCCTCCATCTCACTCCAGAGCCCCTAAAGCAATTCATACACTGCCTACACACATGGGAGCCTCCACCTCACTCCGGAGCCCCTAAAGCATTGCACGGCCTGCCTCCACACATGGGAGCCTCCGCCTTACCCCTGAGCCCCTAAAGCATTGCATACCCTGCCTACATACATGGGAGCCTCCACCTCACTCCAGAGCCCCTAAAGCATTGCACTGCCTGACTCCACACATGGGAGCTTCCAACTCACTCCAGAGCCCCTAAAGCATTGCACGGCCTGCCTCCACACATGGGAGCCTCAACCCCACCCCAGAGCCCTTAAAGCATTGCACGGCCTGCCTCCACACATGGGAGCCTCAACCTCACTCCAGAGCCCCTAAAGCATTGCACTGCCTGCCTCCACAAATGGGAGCCTCCGCCCCACTCCAGAGCCCCTAAAGCATTGCACAGCCTGACTCCACACATGGGACCCTATTCCTCACTCCAGAGCCCCAAAAGCATTGCACAGCCTGCCTCCACACTTGGGAGCTTCCACCTCACTCCAGAGCCCCTAATGCATAACACGGCCTGACTCCACACATGGGAGCCTTCATCTCACTCCAGAGCCCCTAAAGCATTGCATGGCCTGACTCCACACATGGGAGCCCCCGCCTCTCTCCAGAGCCCCTAAAGCATTGCATACCCTACCCACACACATTGGAGCCTCCGCCTCACTCCAGTGCCCCAAAAGCATTGCACGGCCTGCCTCCAAACATGGGAGCCTCTGCCTCTCTCCAAAGCCCCTAAAGCATTGCATAGCCTGCCTACACAAATGTGAGCCTCCACCTCACTACTGAGCCACTAAAGCATTGCATGCCTTGCCTCCACACATGGGAGCCTCCACCTCACTCCAGAGCGCTAAATCATTGCACAGCCTGACTCCACATATGGGAGCCTCCACCTCACTCCAGAGCCCCTAAAGCATTGCACGGCCTGCCTTCACGCATGGGAGCCTCTGCCTCATTCCTGAGCCCCTAAAACATTGCATACCCTGCCTACATACATGGGACCCTGCACCTCACTCCAGAGCCCCTAAAGCATTGCACGGCCTGACTCCACACATGGGAGGTTCCACCTCACTCCAGAGCCCCTAAAGCATTGCCTACTCTGCCTCCACACATGGGAGCCTCCACCTCACTCCAGAGCCCCAAAAGCATTGCACGGCCTGCCTCCATACATGGGAGCCTCCACCCACCCCAGAGCCCCTAAAGCATTGCACCGTCTGACTCCACATATGGGAGCCTCCATCTCACTCCAGAGCCCCTAAAGCAATTCATACACTGCCTACACACATGGGAGCCTCCACCTCACTCCAGAGCCCCTAAAGCATTGCACTGCCTGACTCCACACATGGGAGCTTCCAACTCACTCCAGAGCCCCTAAAGCATTGCACGGCCTGCCTCCACACATGGGAGCCTCAACTCCACCCCAGAGCCCTTAAAGCATTGCACGGCCTGCCTCCACACATGGGAGCCTCAACCTCACTCCAGAGCCCCTAAAGCATTGCACTGCCTGCCGCCACAAATGGGAGCCTCCGCCCCACTCCAGAGCCCCTAAAGCATTGCACAGCCTGACTCCACACACGGGACCCTATTCCTCACTCCAGAGCCCCAAAAGCATTGCACAGCCTGCCTCCACACTTGGGAGCTTCCACCTCACTCCAGAGCCCCTAATGCATAACACGGCCTGACTCCACACATGGGAGCCTTCATCTCACTCCAGAGCCCCTAAAGCATTGCATGGCCTGACTCCACACATGGGAGCCCCCGCCTCTCTCCAGAGCCCCTAAAGCATTGCATACCCTACCCACACACATTGGAGCCTCCGCCTCACTCCAGTGCCCCAAAAGCATTGCACAGCCTGCCTCCAAACATGGGAGCCTCTGCCTCTCTCCAAAGCCCCTAAAGCATTGCACAGCCTGCCTACACAAATGTGAGCCTCCACCTCACTACTGAGCCACTAAACATTGCATGCCCTGCCTCCACACATGGGAGCCTCCTCCTCACTCCTGAGCGCTAAATCATTGCACAGCCTGACTCCACATATGGGAGCCTCCACCTCACTCCAGAGCCCCTAAAGCATTGCACGGCCTGCCTTCACGCATGGGAGCCTCTGCCTCATCCCTGAGCCCCTAAAACATTGCATACCCTGCCTACATACATGGGAGCCTGCACCTCACTCCAGAGCCCCTAAAGCATTGCACGGCCTGACTCCACACATGGGAGCCTCCACCTCACTCCAGAGCCCCTAAAGCATTGCATGGCCTGCCTACACACATGGGAGCCTCAACCCCACCCCAGAGCCCCTAAAGCATTGCACACATGGGAGCCTCCACCTCACCCCAGAGCCCCTAAAGCATTGAATACCCTGCCTCCACACAAGGGAGCCTCCACCTCACTCTAGAGCCCCTAAATCATTGCACGGCCTGCCTCCACACATGGGAGCCTCCGCCTCACTCCAGAGCCCCTAAATCATTGCACGGCCTGCCTCCACACATGGGAGCCTCAACCCCACCCCAGAGCCCTTAAAGCATTGCACGGCCTGCCTCCACACATGGGAGCCTCAACCTCACTCCAGAGCCCCTAAAGCATTGCACTGCCTGCCTCCACATATGGGAGCCTCCACCTCACTCCAAAGCCCCTAAAGCAATTCATACACTGCCTACACACATGGGAGCCTCCACCTCACTCCAGAGCCCCTAAAGCATTGCCTACTCTGCCTCCACACATGGGAGCCTCCACCTCACTCCAGAGCCCCAAAAGCATTGCACCGTCTGACTCCACATATGGGAGCCTCCATCTCACTCCAGAGCCCCTAAAGCAATTCATACACTGCCTACACACATGGGAGCCTCCACCTCACTCCGGAGCCCCTAAAGCATTGCACGGCCTGCCTCCACACATGGGAGCCTCCGCCTTACCCCTGAGCCCCTAAAGCATTGCATACCCTGCCTACATACATGGGAGCCTCCACCTCACTCCAGAGCCCCTAAAGCATTGCACTGCCTGACTCCACACATGGGAGCTTCCAACTCACTCCAGAGCCCCTAAAGCATTGCACGGCCTGCCTCCACACATGGGAGCCTCAACCCCACCCCAGAGCCCTTAAAGCATTGCACGGCCTGCCTCCACACATGGGAGCCTCAACCTCACTCCAGAGCCCCTAAAGCATTGCACTGCCTGCCTCCACAAATGGGAGCCTCCGCCCCACTCCAGAGCCCCTAAAGCATTGCACAGCCTGACTCCACACATGGGACCCTATTCCTCACTCCAGAGCCCCAAAAGCATTGCACAGCCTGCCTCCACACTTGGGAGCTTCCACCTCACTCCAGAGCCCCTAATGCATAACACGGCCTGACTCCACACATGGGAGCCTTCATCTCACTCCAGAGCCCCTAAAGCATTGCATGGCCTGACTCCACACATGGGAGCCCCCGCCTCTCTCCAGAGCCCCTAAAGCATTGCATACCCTACCCACACACATTGGAGCCTCCGCCTCACTCCAGTGCCCCAAAAGCATTGCACGGCCTGCCTCCAAACATGGGAGCCTCTGCCTCTCTCCAAAGCCCCTAAAGCATTGCATAGCCTGCCTACACAAATGTGAGCCTCCACCTCACTACTGAGCCACTAAAGCATTGCATGCCTTGCCTCCACACATGGGAGCCTCCACCTCACTCCAGAGCGCTAAATCATTGCACAGCCTGACTCCACATATGGGAGCCTCCACCTCACTCCAGAGCCCCTAAAGCATTGCACGGCCTGCCTTCACGCATGGGAGCCTCTGCCTCATTCCTGAGCCCCTAAAACATTGCATACCCTGCCTACATACATGGGACCCTGCACCTCACTCCAGAGCCCCTAAAGCATTGCACGGCCTGACTCCACACATGGGAGCCTCCACCTCACTCCAGAGCCCCTAAAGCATTGCCTACTCTGCCTCCACACATGGGAGCCTCCACCTCACTCCAGAGCCCCAAAAGCATTGCACGGCCTGCCTCCATACATGGGAGCCTCCACCCACCCCAGAGCCCCTAAAGCATTGCACCGTCTGACTCCACATATGGGAGCCTCCATCTCACTCCAGAGCCCCTAAAGCAATTCATACACTGCCTACACACATGGGAGCCTCCACCTCACTCCAGAGCCCCTAAAGCATTGCACTGCCTGACTCCACACATGGGAGCTTCCAACTCACTCCAGAGCCCCTAAAGCATTGCACGGCCTGCCTCCACACATGGGAGCCTCAACTCCACCCCAGAGCCCTTAAAGCATTGCACGGCCTGCCTCCACACATGGGAGCCTCAACCTCACTCCAGAGCCCCTAAAGCATTGCACTGCCTGCCGCCACAAATGGGAGCCTCCGCCCCACTCCAGAGCCCCTAAAGCATTGCACAGCCTGACTCCACACACGGGACCCTATTCCTCACTCCAGAGCCCCAAAAGCATTGCACAGCCTGCCTCCACACTTGGGAGCTTCCACCTCACTCCAGAGCCCCTAATGCATAACACGGCCTGACTCCACACATGGGAGCCTTCATCTCACTCCAGAGCCCCTAAAGCATTGCATGGCCTGACTCCACACATGGGAGCCCCCGCCTCTCTCCAGAGCCCCTAAAGCATTGCATACCCTACCCACACACATTGGAGCCTCCGCCTCACTCCAGTGCCCCAAAAGCATTGCACAGCCTGCCTCCAAACATGGGAGCCTCTGCCTCTCTCCAAAGCCCCTAAAGCATTGCACAGCCTGCCTACACAAATGTGAGCCTCCACCTCACTACTGAGCCACTAAACATTGCATGCCCTGCCTCCACACATGGGAGCCTCCTCCTCACTCCTGAGCGCTAAATCATTGCACAGCCTGACTCCACATATGGGAGCCTCCACCTCACTCCAGAGCCCCTAAAGCATTGCACGGCCTGCCTTCACGCATGGGAGCCTCTGCCTCATCCCTGAGCCCCTAAAACATTGCATACCCTGCCTACATACATGGGAGCCTGCACCTCACTCCAGAGCCCCTAAAGCATTGCACGGCCTGACTCCACACATGGGAGCCTCCACCTCACTCCAGAGCCCCTAAAGCATTGCATGGCCTGCCTACACACATGGGAGCCTCAACCCCACCCCAGAGCCCCTAAAGCATTGCACACATGGGAGCCTCCACCTCACCCCAGAGCCCCTAAAGCATTGAATACCCTGCCTCCACACAAGGGAGCCTCCACCTCACTCTAGAGCCCCTAAATCATTGCACGGCCTGCCTCCACACATGGGAGCCTCCGCCTCACTCCAGAGCCCCTAAATCATTGCACGGCCTGCCTCCACACATGGGAGCATCCTCCTCACTTCCTAAATTCTGCAAGAATTTTAATACCTGGCTTTTGGATTCATCTGTCTAGGCCCTAAAAGTACCTATACTCACACCTGCTGAGTTTCAGGATATCCCCTCAGGTGATCATGCATTCTCCAAGTCTGCATAACATAACAGGCAAATATTAAACCAAAATTTAAAAGTTTAATTGGATTGGAGCTAAAATAACTTGCAAATGCAGTAAGAGAAATTATTCAAGTTGTAGATTTTTGCAATATAAAGTGAGTACAGGTAACACTTACTGAAAGCAGTAGAATATTGCAATGGAAAAAATGGCCTCCGCTGTTACTAAAAAGGAATTCTATGATGATTATTTTGAATCAAGACAGTATATACAAACCTACTTGGCCCAGCAATCTGAATTTTTTGAGGATTTAACTGAGATGTTTAATGGTTTCCTCAAGATTTTCACATCGGGAGGTATGTATTATCTATGTTATTTCATGTCCACAGACTATATGATTTCTTTATATGTTCTTATGAATTGATAAACTCAACCTGAGTAACTCAGCAACGCTCTGACCTACCTTGCATCTCCTTCTGCTGGATGTTCTTCCCATTATTTGCTAAACATTTACCACCACTCTCTTTGCAATTAGGGTAAAAATGATATTGTTGGAGAACAGGAACAATGTGATCAACTTAAACGCAAGACACAAATACTTAAGGAAGGCACTGATAAATGCTTTTTTTACGTGATTTTTTACACTAGAAGACAGTCCAGGTAATGTTTGAGTGAGAAATGCATAATTTTGTATTTATTATTTTGTAAGAGAAATGTTATCATGAAAGTGAGACTGTAATACATACAGGGTCATCTTTCTCTTCCATTACCATATACTTGGTTCTGCACTTTGTTGAGCTCTTGGTTATTTTGGATTTGCATTCCTAAAGGAAGTCAAATGTATTCTTTTATCTCCGATTTTTATTGCATCATCTACCTTTAAAATGTTCACTTTTTGGGGATCACGTAAGTTCAATGCCATATGTTGCAAAAAGTGTGTTGTTTGAGAGAGGGCAGGCGCCACTATTTGTTTTCATTTTTAAATTTGTATTTGCTGTATTGTGAATGGGTTGGAATTTGGATTCGAGGGTTCAGGGCAGGTCAGTGTGGAATTAGTGGATAGTAATGTAAGGGGAAAGGACCATGTGAGATAGTAGAAGAGAGGGGTTGTATATGTTTCCTCTCTTTAATTGTGTTGCTTCTATAGTATGTCCAGATTTGTAATGTTACTGTTTGGAAACTAGTACTGGGAAACAATTTGAATGTATTTCTCATATTATCACATCAGTAGAGAAATATTGATATCAGTCATAAAGTTTAGTATGGATTCACAGATGCTTAAAAACAACCTAACGACATCAAAACCAAGCAATGACAATACACTCCAGTATCAGTTAGAAAAGAGATTCAAGACAAAATCAATGCACTTGAATAAATACAGCACAATTGACCACAAAATGACACTTGTTCACATTATGCTCAGTGACAGGATGACCCACAAGGTTACCACTACATTGTGCACAATTGCAAAGACATGAATTCCACAAACAGAGTGCTTACACTATTATTATCTCATAGGTGAAACATGCATTGGAGGGAACACAACCTTATATAAATATCACAGAAGCAGCAGTAGTAATGCACATTAGTTGTAGAGTCAATCACATTCCTTGAATGATCATCCCTGGACTCCAAAATGTTCCTACATATAATCCATGCAAAAGATACACATTTGGTAATTAATGATTCTCAAAGCATACTCATACCTAATTCCTAGGAGGTGACAGATGGGCTTAAACTACTTTTTGAGATAATCTGTCTAAGCATTGCAATAAAAGAGAAATGGTGCAAAGTTTCAATCTCCAGATGGCATGACTGACAAAGAGTATTGTCACAAAACTTAACTTCCCAGCAAATACAGAAGCTGTTAATTGGAAAGATTCTATATCTGAATTTTTTATACATTTGTTTGGCTAACGGACACTCAATCTTATCAAGAAATTATTCAAATAACATGACACCGTTAAAATCCAATAACCCACCCATTAAGCTGTCTGACTCACATGTATGTAGTTCTTCATCCCATAAGAGAACCTTTAACTTTGGGAATGACTTAGAGAAGGACAATTCCATGCTCTAGTCTAGAGAGACTGTGCCACTATTTGAGGTCTTTTCCAGGTATTAATTGTTTGAGGAGCCCAAGCGGCCTCCGTTGGTTATGTGTGCTGCTGTCCTTGTCTGCTATGTTACTCTGAAGATTGACACGATTATCAAGAGTAAGGCCAAGTGATCTGACTCCTGTGTCAATGGCAGGAATGTTGGTCATCCATTCTTGTACTGGAATTTTTGATTTTGGAGGTGAAATCAAAGAAATACTGTTTTAGTTGGGTTGAGTTTTAAATTGTAGTAGGAAATCCAGGTTTGTATCTTCAGGGGAGATTTGAAAGCATGGTACCATCCTCTGGGGATAAAATTGGTATATAAATGTGGGTATTGTCAGTATAAAGGTAGAAGAGAATCCTAGAGTTTCTGAGAATCCCACAAAGTGGTTCTAGGTAGAGGTAGAAGAGGGTTTAGAAGAGGATCAGATCTTGAGGGACCAATCCAATCCAAATAAAGCTTTAGTCGACGTGTTAGGTCATTGAAGCACATAAAAATACATCTCCATAAGACAATAAACCAAGACAATAAAACAATTCCATAAGACATCATAAAACTGATAGACGCCCAAATGGATTGATGAATACAATTACCATAAAAACACTCGATACAATTTAAAAATGCAATTAAAATGATTATGATAAAAACTTTGTAGCTATACCATAATGGAAGCTACAGATTTCCAAGCAAACTAGTTTAAGGAAAGGCAGATGATTCCACATGTTATACTTTACAGCATGACATTATCTCTCTTGATCTAAAGCTTAATCAAGGAAACATGCTCTTATTGGCCACGCCCACCCAAGCTATTACGCCATTGCTATGACAATCACCTCTGTTGTGTCAGTTCTTAGGATTCTTTCAGCTTCACTGGACCTTCTTGTCCCCAAGAACTTGCAAGTTGGTGACAACCAGACAAAGTGTTGGGTGTTGTATCCAGTACATACAAACAACAAATGGGCTAATGATTCCTTACAATGCTGGCATACTGTTGTATTCCGCTTTCAGTGTCCGTATATAGGTGTTTATGATACATGTCCTTATGTAGGCACAATTCACATTTCCCTTATATAGGCATAAGATCCCAGTCCTTATTTAGGCATTAGCCATGCTACCCAAATACAGGCATGGTCACTTACATTCGTCGACCCCAACTTCAAAACGAGTTCTTAGAACCTACCTGGCAGCCAAGACATGGAACTCCCTCCCCATCCACCTTCGGCTGACCCAGGACCATCTTTCCTTCAGGAAGCAACTCAAGACCTGACTATTCGTGCAGTAACGTTTCCCCTCCCCCAGCGCCTTAAGACCCTTCCGGGTGAGTAGCGCGCTATACAAATGTCATGATTGATTGATTGATAGAAATCAGACCCATAAACTCTTGGGAGTTCCCCTAGTACAGGCTTATTGATTTCTCAAAGAACTCATTTATTATGCATGAACCTCTACTCCTTAAGGGTTCATTCCTGACGTCTTCCTCTGCCCAACTTTACATCAATGCTAACATACCAAGGTACCTACCAGGTATAAATATACCTTCTCTTGCCCAAACAAGTAGGAGGAGACCCCGACTTTAGAGGAGACCGTGTCCCGGACTGACGCACTGACAAGAGACGATGTCATCTCTGCCCGCAGAGAATCCAGCTTACAGTGTTCTGACTCCTTTTACAGGGTGTTAGAGTTCGAGACTCGGAAAGAGATTCCAACCTCTCTCATTCTCAAGGTAAGGAGCTGACTAGAACCTAGAGGGACTCTTGGCATACCAGAATCTTGGCATACTAAAATTTAGCATACCGTACTATAGCCTATCATACTATAAAATACATCACCTACTTCTTACTTTGTACTACACTTAGGTTAGGTACCATGGGGTAGTACTAATTAGAGAAGCAACTTATGAGTACTCGCATTTTTAGCTTAAGTTGTTTATGAATATACGTGTCATAGCTAAAAGATAATGCGAGCACAGTATTATTTCTTTCTACTGCTTATGTTGTACATAATATATCTTGCATACTGTCTTGTGATTGTAACAGCTCTTATCTCTTACACGAGAAACAAGACTGTTCAATAAATTCTTTTATTGAAACACCCGTCTATTCTTTCTGTGTAACTTTGAAGAAACTAAGCATGCACGATTAGTTGAGTCAAACTGTTATCGGTTGTTTCCACAATTCTTAGAGTGTTCCGATTCTAAAGGGAACTGAAGTTGTCATGTTTATGCAGTGCCAGAAACGGCTCCCTTCTTGTTAACAAGGAGTTTCTAGTGGCCTCTGAGTTAGCTGGTACAAAATAATTAAGTTTAATATACTCAATAGGGGCATTCTGACCTACGTCCCATGCCATATCTATAGGGTATATTATTCCAATACGCAGAGCCTATTATCGAAATAGGAACTACACTACAATGCAAGACACAAGTCATTGCTAGGTTTGGTCTATCTACTGGTAAAGACTCTTAGTGGCAATGTACCCACCCTAAACTGGAAATATAATTTTTGCTCATGGAGCTTTGTAATAAAATTCCAATATTGTTCCAGCCTGGGGATAGGCTTACGGTCCAAGAATCGCCCCATAAGGGAAGAGGACTCACAACTTCACACTGTATTATTCTGGACCATTTCCTAATACACGGCTTTCAAAGTTGTTTTGGGGGGAAAAGTAGAATTTTTGGGATCCACCCACAGTGTATTTACACCAATATTCGATAGGATAGCTCTAAGCTCCCTCAACCATTTTATTTAGTATGATGTGTTGACCCTTATTATGTCTAGGAAACCAGCTGCATACTCTGAAAGTTCTGGGGTAGACCATTGTCTACGCCAATACAAAAGAAGACATAGTTTAGCAGTGTCTTCAATTGGCTTCCTCCCAAGATCATTCAATAACGGGTGTGTGGGGGTAGTCTGTGGTAAGTTGGTAATTTTTCTAAAGAACTTATTTTCTGATAGTGTGAGCTTAACTAAATTCTCCTGCCCCCAAAGCTGAGCACCGTATAAGGCGGAGCTATTAACTTTCTTGTTATAGATCTCGATTGCCGGGCTTATTGTCTTAGAGAATGAGGTGGTATATTCCTTGTGCAGCACCCCCTCTAGTTGTTGATATTTTAGGGATGCTATATCAACCTGGTGAGCCCGATTTAATCCCTCCTGTATGGTTACCCCTAGGTATGTAGTCTCCTTAACTTGCTCTAGCAGGATGCTGTTCATTTTAATGCCCCCTTGAAGGCCCTATGCAAATTAAAGGCCATTAGTTTCATTTTTGACACATTGGCCTCCAATCCACGCCTCAAGCAGAACTCCTGAAAGATAGTTAAAGGTCTCTGGAGGCCACTCGGCGTCTTGGAAATAATCAATGTGTCCTCTGCGAACATTAGTATTGGTACTTTATTTCCTGCTAGTGTTGGGGCATGACGTTGGGGTAGCCCTCATAAAGTTCACTATTCCATTGATGTATAAGGAAAATATTGTTGGGCCATCACACAACCATGGTAATCTCCCTTCTCTCTAGGGAAAGATTCTGTACATTCGCACGGCATACCCCGTCGAATCTCAACCTTGTTGTCCTTGTGCATTCTAATGATGAGTGTCAACAGGACTGATGGTAACCCTGTAATGTCCTCCATAGTCTAGCTCGTGGTACAAGATGAAATGCTGACCTAAGGTCAATGAAAAGGGCATACAAACTACCCTTGCCCAGGGTGACTTTTACAAAAAAGCAAGATAAACCGAAACACCTGGTCAATACTGCTAGTGAAAGCTCAGAACCCTGCTTGTAATGGCGATAGAATTCTAAACTCATTGATCCATTCTTGGACTTTGTTGAGCAAAGAATCTATTAAGCTGATCGGCCTATAATTCCCTTGGTACGATTTTCCCCTTTTTTAAAAACTGGTATAATTTCAGCTCCTTTCCAGGCGTCTGGGACCGGCGGACCCTGGGCTATGGCATTTGTCAATAGGATGATGTACAGACACCGTCTATCCTTATCATAGAGGAATACATCTCCCTTGGAGTCCATCTGGACCTGGTACCTTTTCAGCCTAAATAGAGTTAAGTGCCACTTCAACATCTGCCTTGCTAAAGGCTGCATCCTGGTCAAAATGTTTAGCTGTATCGCCCTCTATTTCATACTCATTTGCAGCATCTTGGGGTTTGAATTAGTTTTCCCACTCCGACTATGAGACATGGTTTTGGTGCTGGCAGCTCTGCCCACCTCTACCCCATTTGTGTACATTCCAGAACGGTTGAGGGTTTCTCCTAACACATGCCTCCCTAAGTTCCTCCTATCTTTTATCGTCCCATTCTTTCTTTGCCTTTGCTTGGGTGCCCCGATAGGTAGCCCTAGCTACTCAAGCCTTTATTGGGACACCTTCTTTAAGTCTGCACAGGCCTTTTTACAGTCTTTGTTGTATCATTTCTGTGTTTTAGGAATAGCAACCTTTTTAGTACTACCCTTTTTTAATAAAATACATATGTAGCTAACCAACACATTTATTGTGTGTGTGGATAGGTTGCACTAAGGCCATCGCATTTACTACACTGGCCTGGGCCTCATTTGGAGCATGACCAATATCCTTTTTTGATGCTACCTAATGCTTTGGGTAGATCTGTTATCTTATCCCATTTAAGTCGCCTCAAGTCATTAGATGAAACAACGTCAGTGGTGGAATATGTATCCCGTGATTCATGGGGAGCCTTATAACTTAGAAGATTCAAGTTCACACATAATGGGCTGTGGTCACTTTCTAATCTATCTTAAACCCTCATATCCTTAATGGTATGCCAAAGAGCTAAGCTAACCAATACATGGTCTATCCTACTAACACTATAGCCATTGTCAAAAGTGGTAGACCCCATTTTTTCTGAGGGTGTACGGCCATTAACTGCCCGCAATCCCTTCTTTATACAGATTGATTTGAATAACCTCATTGGTCAATCTTTTTATTGGGTCAAGCTCCAGCTTTGGGATACCCCACTAAATGTCTTCCTCTTCTGACAAATTACCCTCCTCACTCATTAGAGGCCCAAACGTTGTGTTCAGATCCCCTGCCACAATGACATTTGTGTCTGTCTGTTTGATATCAAGAAGATCGACAAGAGCCGCCAAAACTTCCGACTTCTTCCCTCTGGTACCTCACACATAGACATTATATATACCAATGGCCCTGTCTGTTTCCCTAGCCAATCTAACAGCCTGGATGTATAAGTTCGAACTACTTGGATGTCTAACCCTAGTTCCGTTCTCACCCAGATTGTCAAGCCCCTGATGGTCTCCATCTTACACCTTTAGTGGCCGGAATATGCAAATATAAATATCTAACACAAAAGAGGGGGAGTTCTTCCCAAGTCTCTTTAAAGAAACATATATCAAAACCCTCAATAAAAGCATGCCACTCCGGGGAGCCCAATTGTGAACGTAATCCTGCGATGTTTCAGGAACACAGGGTTTTTCTTTAGGGGATTGTACAAACAGCCAAATGGCCAATTACAACATTTGAACTTGAGGAAATCGGACTACCATCCCTCCTTTTCCCCTCTTTTTGTCTAGTTGGAAAGAGTGCAGCTTCTGAGATTTGATCCAACTCTATAGGTAAGTGTTCAAAGCTTAGGTGGAATGTTCATATTGATGGTATTAGCTATTTGATAGTACTTCTGCTTTAGTGGCAATGTTAGTCAGTCAATGTTTTCTAAAGTAAAGCTTCCCTTAATCCTAGATAGTTTCTGGGTGAGGGAGCAGGCGTTCTCATTACTCAGGGGGGAATGTCTAAACTGAATTGCTGACAGTCCTGGCTGGCTCATACAAAACTATAGAGCAAATAGATTTTCTGCTAGATCAGCCCCAGTCATAGTGAGCTTGATACAATCCAAATGATGAGCTGATGAAACAACCTACAAGCTTTTGCTATGTCTTCCCTTATCACCGATCGGCATCCACTGACATGTTGAATCCAATGAATAGTTGTACTTATTAGGGAATACTTGTTTTGAAGAGATTTGCTTGCTTCAAGCTTTGGTACTTTCACCATAAGAGTTCTATGAGTATTGGGGAAATCTGTGGAATGATGGACGCGTTGCCTTTGTCTCTACCCGACCTCTGGCTGAGTAGGATGCAATGTGGTATTGTCATTATGCAGTGATGGAGCCCTCATGAATGCTGTTTTATAAGAGCTGTCAATGTTACTAGCAGTACGATCTGGAGTGAGTCTAGGCTTTGATAGAAGTGACCTTATATTATCTATCCTGGTCCTGCTCAAACTGGATGGATCCCTGCCGTCAGTGTTTTTTATTACTTAAGGGCAGTGACTGGTGTAGCCCTAGGTGTTACCTGAGTGGCAGGAGTAGCACCCTGCAAGCATACAGTACAGCTACTGTCCCTTCCATCCCCATTTTGCGATGGAACAGATGTTATTAGCTTGACCATCAATGTTAGATCCTCTATCTGACTTCTCATTGATCCCATTTCCTGGCTCAATAAAATGAAGTGTAATAGCATATCTTAGTGCTCCATAATCATATCTGGCCATACAACCCTTCTCTGCACGGGTGAGGTCTGTGTCATCTGTGTTGACTGTACTTCTCCTTCTCCACTTATTTCGTTCTCAGATATGTCTAACAAACAAGGTAGTCTGTATTAGCTGGGCCCCTGCTACCCCTATCCCCTTGTTGTTGTTATTAGACAATGTATTTTTATGTGTTTAAAAGAACATTACAGGGATGGTAGGGGTAGTGTAATTTGGATGTTGGATCAAACTGGGGGGAGTTGTAGTTCAGGTGGGTTGAGTAGTGGGCGCGGACTCCAAAAATAACCTTGCCTTCCCCAATTAGTGTATTTATCCGATCTAGTACACAATTACTGCCTGCATGCAATTGGAGCTTCCTTGCTTTTTTGCCCCTACTACCTCGCATTGTTCCATTGCCTCCAGCCTCACCCCATCACTACTTCCACCAGGTAACTTTTTTCCCCATAACTGTAAGTTACAAATTAAATAATGTGACCCCTTCAGACAAACAATTCACCCAGCGTTTATAATAAGGCTCGTCACCACAATGTGATTATACCTTACAAGCACGATCCAGAGTATAGCAACCTAGAGGAAGAAATAATACACAATAAGTACTGGGGCCCACTATTTCAATCTGACAGTATCATCCATGGCTTAGTCGCTCAGCCAAAGTCAGCAGGGTATAAACAGTACCTTGGGGATTTTTAATAATCTCCACGAGGACTCTACAGCAACTCCACATCCAGACCTAGAAAATGAATATTGGTTGTCATGCCCTTCCTCTTCCTGCCACTAACAGGCATTGGTGCTTTGGGCATCAGCAACTGCTTTTGAAGCACCTCCTGGTGCTTCCTAGTGACACAGATGGCCGTGCGCCACGTCAGGAATGCTGGGAAAAGTGGTCCTCTCATGCTGCGTAGATGTGGGAGTGAGCGGGAGCAACAGACCCCTGATGTTGCGTTCTCCACAGACCGGGTAGGCAGCTGGTGAGCAAGCAGAATGTGGAAGAGAAAAGGTTGAGGGACCTCTTGGTAAACACTGACTGGTCTTAAAAATGAGTTGCCGATTTCCTTTTTCACAATTTGGGAACGTTGGAGAGGTAGGAGTTCAAGAATATGAAGGAGGTAAAGCCTGTTGAAAGTGTTGAATATGGTAGATAAATCCTATGAGGACCAGGAGGCAGGAGTAGCCAGAGTCAGCGGTTTGAAAGTGTAAGGCTAGTTGTAATACTACACAACTTTCAATGACTTAGCCTGAAAATGGGAGTGTGGAGACTGGGTGGTAGTTGCTCATGTTTTCTAGATCGAAAGGGTGTTATTTCAAGAGGAGTGATTTGACCCATTTTTAGTCATTCTGGGAAGAGACCCTTATCAAGAGAAGAATGGACCATTGTGGTTCATAGGGGAATGGGTGTTTGGCTAGAGATTTGCTGATAGAGTCTGGATTGGCCTCCTGATGATGGTTTAAGTGTTTTACTTTGGTGATAGTTTTATTATAGGTCCTGCTCAGTGACTGGAGTGAAAGATGACCATGATTGGGGTGTCTTGCATGGTAGACACTCAACCATTTCAAGGGAATCGCTGTTGGGAAGCCAAATATGGATGTGATAGTGATAGAGGGGTTACTGGACTGTGCAATGACTTTGAACAGGAGCTTCAGCCTATTATTTTCAGAATTCACAAGGTCACCCAAGTGGGGGAATTCGGCTCTGTGAATTTAGTCTCTGTATTGATTTAGCCATACTGAGGTGAGATGGGGAAGCCCTTTTACCTACACAGACCGTGGGAGCTGAAACTCCAGCCAGCATCGCAGCAGTGCAATGCCATGGGTGGAGGTGCCTTAAAGCTGTCCATGGCTCCAGCAGCTCGTGAAGCCCTTTTAGCAACATGGACTGGAGGAGCAGAAACTCCAGCCCCCAGCCAGCATTGTGGCAGTAACGCCGCCAATGCCATGCCAGGAGGTGCTTTAAGCCATCCTGAACTACTGCAGTGCAGGATGTGCCCGGGCAAAGCCTGGGACAAGGGCAGGCCCATCTGTGCGAGTAAGTAACAGGAAGAGGTAGGGCAGGGCAGGGTCATCCCCCTTGGCTTTGGTACCCTGTGTATCTAGGACCCCTAGGTAATACTTTAAATGGCCCTGATTGTAGTTGATAAAAAGTAACTACTTTTTTTAATCAAGTACCCAGATTGTTTTGTGACCAAATTTGAACCCTGAGGATAGGTATAGCTGGGAGAAGGGGGTGACTAATAGGTACAGAAGAGCAAGACTTGAGAGAGGGAATGAGTACAAGGAAAAGACAGGGGGTGCCCAAAGGTACACTGATAATAACAACATTCAGCATAATAATAACCAAGAGGGACACGCCAATCAGTGTGGAATAGGTACAGATAGACCACCATGAGAGCAGGACCATTATATTGCGCAGCTGAAGCGATATCCATATTCAATATTGGAATGTGGCTGGATCATCGTTTACCGGGTTGAGGACCTGAAAAACTTTGTAATATAAGCACCATCGACTGCAGGGGTGCACTGTTGACTTTCTGTGCTATACACCTTGTTGGGAGCTCAATTTTCTAACTTTTGGTTAAGACGATAGTCAATGGAACTGACAAGGGGTCTGTCTGTGAACTATTGCCAACTGTTTTTGTCTCTTTTAATGAATTTTGTCATTAGTGATAAGGAAAAGGTGGGAATTCCCAAAGTACACTTGGGTGGGGGAGGCACTTCTTTTCCATCCTAATCAACAAATCATGTTGTTATTATGGGCAACCGGAAGGCTATAGAGGGACCAGATAAAGGGAAATCATTGAGGATGAAAGAGTGATGATCAAAACTGCACCATTGAAGAAATAGATGACCTGATTGAAGAGGTCGAATCAATGCTAAGTAACAAATGCAAACCCGCTAACATGCATAAACTAAAAATCACCACCTTCTAAAGTACATGTCCCTCAGGTTCCCAAGTAGAGAGCACTACACATTGGGCCAAACAAAAGAAATAATTGAGCCCCCACTCTGTGCAACAGACACCCATCAACCACCACCTATGCTTTTTACACAACGCAAATGCGATGCCTCATAGGAGATGAAGACATGTGCCTTAAATGAGTTAACTAGTACTGACACTTGTAGGAGGACCCACTGCCCATTGTGGGATCAAATAGGTTCTCCCCTTTCAACTCTGAATAAGTGCCAGATGATGACCTAATGGTTAACCCTGTACAGAATTCCAACCCAAACATGCCTACACAACAACATGGTAACATACAGGGAAAAGCCAGTACAACATATAGTTTGTCTAAAGTGCCGGAAAAACAGGTCCACAGTGTGCAAACCAATACCAGTGCTCAACTAATATTGAGCTTGTGCAGAGATTAGACGCTCTAACAGATGAGGTTGCTAAAGCAGTAATAGGGAATTTAACCTGACATGCTAATTTAGATAGGGACACGGCACCAGAGGAACCTCTAGGATGCCGTAGGGGTCACCCGGCTGACTCTTAATGAGCTGAAACTACCAATTTAAGATCACAACACCTTTGCTACGTCGGTAAATAATTAGAGGACATGAGTACTGACTTACAAAGTAATAATCTTGAGGATAGGTGTAGCTGGGACAAGGGGATGAGTGGTAGTTACAGAAGAGCAAGACTTGAGAGAGGGAATGAGTACAAGGAAAAGACAGCCCACGCCCGAAGGTACACTGATAATAAAAACTTTCAGCATAATAATGACCAGGAGGGACACGCTAATCAGTGTGGAATAGGTAGAGATAGACCACCCTGGGAGCAGGACCATTATATTGCACAGCTGACGCGATATCCATCCACTAGTGGTTCAGATCAGAGGCAGACCTCCACCAAATATGAAACAATTGTCAGTCCCAGGACAGTAGGATCGAAAGTGTATATGACAAATGTCCCTAAACTCAATCGTGTCCCTAAACTCAATCGTGTCCCTAAATTCAATCTCTCTTCATATAAGGAGGATGAAGAGTCATTAAAAAATAAGGGAATACATTGGATTTGACACAAGAGAACCTGCCTATCAGTAATATATTCAGAGATATTGGAGGTAGAGTGCCTGTGAATTAAAATGTAGCTCATGATACTGTACTCTACTTTAAAAACAAAGAGCATAGCTGATGGGTAAATATCACTTGACTTGAGAACATGTCAACCTTCGAGCACCGGTGGGATACAAATTGCACAATCCCTGCAGCATAATAGAAGGGATCCATCAAGAGCCTGCTAATCCCAGATTATTACAACACCCTTGTCTTTCACAAAATAATCTGGAGGCAGTCGATCGACTGCTAATGTTTGTCCCCAACACTTGATCGATGTGACAGGCTCCCAAGCTTGCCCAATGAAAATAAAACTCCAATTGAACCTTTTTTAACCTACAGGTTAATCTTGCAGAATATAGGATAGATAGAGAGATAGATTCTGTCCCAGCCAGCCCTCAAACCCAGAAAGAAATAACACAGCTATTGGAACATAGCATGGCTAAAACGTAAATTAATAGATTGTGAATGGCAGGAGCTTATAAGGCAAAATGACTTCTGCCTGTTACAAGAAACCTGGGCACTAGATATCCCGTACAATCTTGGTTATAAAACAATCAGTTTCAGTGCCGTTCCCTCAATGAGAGGCAGACCATCAGGTCGTCTGATACTATGGGGAAAAATCACCCTCAATGCCGAAACATTCCAGCTGGAATTCCCAACACAGGAAATTTTGGGGGTAACAGTAAAAACACACAATAAAGCTTAGTGAATACTTATAACAGACCAGGACCAGCTAGTAAGGAATCTCAAGTGATAGAGTCACTTTATAAATTCTTAAGTACTATAGATCACGGGGCAGTAGTAATTGTAGGGGGAGATTTTAATTGTAAACTCAAACCGGCTGTGGGGTTGGAAACTATTTTTGAGGAGGAGGATATGGCAAATGGTGTCCCACCTTATGAGGCAGGCTCTACTGTACCCTGCACAATTGTAGTGACATAATTGATCTGACTAGTTTCAGGGCAGGGACTTTAATGGCCCTACATTTAAAAGAGGATTTTCCAAGAAGTAGAATTGACTACATAATGGCTACTGTTAATTCTCGGGCTAATATACTCAATCTAAAAGTAGATGCCAGAGATGATAGTTTTTTATCTTAGGCAATTGTAAAGCTATTATGAGGATCTATAATACTGTCTCTGATGTCACAGGCCATTATATAGATTTATCTATACCAAAGATCCCTATAGTGTAGATCCATCGCACTATGATAGAGAAACTGAAACAGATCCTGAGTAAACTCCCCAGAGAACATGAGGAAGCTGGGGCAGTTATTCACCCCTAAACTAACCACTGGTATAACAGTGAGTGCTAGAAAGCAAAGAGTGAGTTACTAGTGGCTGTGAGATCTGAGAATGTGAGAGCGAGCATGAAGGGATAAAATGGCTAGATATACAAAATTACTAACATCAACAAAAATAGATTGGGATGTTTATGTCTGGGACGACTTGATCATTGCAGCTAAGAATAAGGACCATGCAGGTTTCTTGAGACGATTAGCTGCTCAAAGCAGACACAATTATACCCCATATTTTAGTTTAGAAGAAACTATGGCGGCTATTGATGCAGTCAAGCCAGGGAAAGCCCCCGGTCCTGATAAAAAGCCTGGCGACCTCCTGAAACATGACAAACCGCTATAGGGAACTTGCATAAATCTTCTTTGGAATGCTGTAGCGACAGGAGCCCCATTACCAGAGTAATGGAAAGGGCCCGAAATTATCCCGATTTCTAAAAAGGGAAATCAACAAGATCCTGCTAACTATAGGCCTATAAGCCTAATCGACACCTTACAAAAGATATATGCTAAGTAGATTTTATCTAAACCTAATAACAGAATAAAGGGAAACAACACTTTATCGCAGTATCAAGCTGGGTTTAAATAAAGAACAAGCCCAATCGACCGGGTCTTTAGACTTCTCTGTATAGGTTGGAAATATACTACTGTATCTAAAAGACACCTGTACTTAGCTTTTATATACTAGAAGGCCACCTTTGATCTTATTCCCAGAGATTCTTTTTAGAACTCCCTAAAAAATCGGGGTGTACCTGAAGATCTTCTATTACATATAGTCAGATTACATTAGAAGCTAAACTGACCTGGTATTTGCACCTGCAAAAAAGCAAGACTATTTTGCGTCAAGACACCTTGCCAATACCGAAAATCATCAAAACAGTGTAATCAAGGCTGTATCTCTTGAGGCAGACCATCAGGTCGTCTGATACTATGGGGAAAAATCACCCTCAATGCCGAAACATTCCAGCTGGAATTCCCAACACAGGATATTTTGGGGGTAACAGTAAAAACACACAATAAAGCTTAGTGAATACTTATAACAGACCAGGACCAGCTAGTAAGGAATCTCAAGTGATAGAGTCACTTTATAAATTCTTAAGTACTATAGATCACGGGGCAGTAGTAATTGTAGGGGGAGATTTTAATTGTAAACTCAAACCGGCTGTGGGGTTGGAAACTATTTTTGAGGAGGAGGATATGGCAAATGGTGTCCCACCTTATGAGGCAGGCTCTACTGTACCCTGCACAATTGTAGTGACATAATTGATCTGACTAGTTTCAGGGCAGGGACTTTAATGGCCCTACATTTAAAAGAGGATTTTCCAAGAAGTAGAATTGACTACATAATGGCTACTGTTAATTCTCGGGCTAATATACTCAATCTAAAAGTAGATGCCAGAGATGATAGTTTTTTTTATCTTAGGCAATTGTAAAGCTATTATGAGGATCTATAATACTGTCTCTGATGTCACAGGCCATTATATAGATTTATCTATACCAAAGATCCCTATAGTGTAGATCCATCGCACTATGATAGAGAAACTGAAACAGATCCTGAGTAAACTCCCCAGAGAACATGAGGAAGCTGGGGCAGTAATTCACCCCTAAACTAACCACTGGTATAACAGTGAGTGCTAGAAAGCAAAGAGTGAGTTACTAGTGGCTGTGAGATCTGAGAATGTGAGAGCGAGCATGAAGGGATAAAATGGCTAGATATACAAAATTACTAACATCAACAAAAATAGATTGGGATGTTTATGTCTGGGACGACTTGATCATTGCAGCTAAGAATAAGGACCATGCAGGTTTCTTGAGACGATTGGCTGCTCAAAGCAGACACAATTATACCCCATATTTTAGTTTAGAAGAAACTATGGCGGCTATTGATGCAGTCAAGCCAGGGAAAGCCCCCGGTCCTGATAAAAAAGCCTGGCGACCTCCTGAAACATGACAAACCGCTATAGGGAACTTGCATAAATCTTCTTTGGAATGCTGTAGCGACAGGAGCCCCATTACCAGAGTAATGGAAAGGGCCTGAAGTTATCCCGATTTCTAAAAAGGGAAATCAACAAGATCCTGCTAACTATAGGCCTATAAGCCTAATCGACACCTTACAAAAGATATATGCTAAGTAGATTTTATCTAAACCTAATAACAGAATAAAGGGAAACAACACTTTATCGCAGTATCAAGCTGGGTTTAAATAAAGAACAAGCCCAATCGACCGGGTCTTTAGACTTCTCTGTATAGGTTGGAAATATACTACTGTATCTAAAAGACACCTGTACTTAGCTTTTATATACTAGAAGGCCACCTTTGATCTTATTCCCAGAGATTCTTTTTAGAACTCCCTAAAAAATCAGGGTGTACCTGAAGATCTTCTATTACATATAGTCAGATTACATTAGAAGCTAAACTGACCTGGTATTTGCACCTGCAAAAAAGCAAGACTATTTTGCGTCAAGACACCTTGCCAATACCGAAAATCATCAAAACAGTGTAATCAAGGCTGTATCTCTTGTACTTAAAGTCTATGAATATAGGGGACAATCTGCAACCCTCTGTGATGTAGAAGTCTGTGAGGGTACCTAGCCAGAATACGTTTGTGGGGGATGAAAACAAGTTTTTAAGGATGCTATTATATATGCCTTTCTTTTGCGTTGTAGCGCCTACCAGAAGGAATTGAACTTAGTAATTTGTAGGGTTTCTAAAGAACCCAAAATGCATTGGGCTTTTTGTTTTGTTGGAAATGTTATGTACTATGTGTAAAAACCAAGAATATGGAATTGCAGAGATTTTGTAACTGTAAATTATTCTTTTTTGATTACGAATTGAAAGCCTTTTACAATATAATTTGATTGAAGAATAATGACAATGCTGTCTTAGAGTTCTGATTACGAATTGGGTACTGTTCACATACAGATTAACCTAGCACTAAACACAACGAAACCTTAGGGACAGAGGCTGAGCTCTTCGCAGACCTGGGTGTTCCCAGGCCTCAACAGTGCCTTTAGATACACCCATGATCCCTATGACCCTAGATCTGATTGTAAAGTGCATAGACCATTAAGCCATATTGAGACCGTTATTATTCTGGGTCCCTGTGTGGACCACAGTAGAACTCAAACTATAAAGTGGGGTTAATTGAGATCTTAAGATTTGACCAACATGTTACCCTCCAGTTGGTTAGGCATGTGCGCCTATGGTTTTGCAAATTAGGGTTTATTCACTATAGGGATGTATCACATTTCTTAACGTCGTTCTCAAACAAGATCTTGACAATACATTTTGGGCATTTATGCAAAATAGTATCCACTTCAGTACCGATATAGGTAGGCTAACATCATAGTTCCTGTTAATCAAACTATTTCCCCTTTTTGAGCAATATTTGGACAAAGTTCAACCCCAATTGTCGAAATCCCTGTATATGATGGTCTGGTTCGAATTATAATACAGCAAAATTGTTACACAAAAATGGCAATGACAAAGAGATCTACTGCCCTCTATGCCAATCAAATGCAGTAAAAAATAATTCCCACTTACTGTATTTCTGTCCAATGTCCGCAATTCCAAGAAAAAAATGGATCAAACCCATCAGTCCAAATTTGGGAATTAGATCCCATTCAGGAGTTACTAGGATTTTGAAAATTGATACATTGCAGAAAATAGTTTTTAGTGTTAGTAGATATTTATTTGCTGTCAATCTAATACAAAAAGGAAAAGGCATGACATTTTAATTTTTACAGGTCTAGTTTACAATTCAAATGTTTTAAATCTTAAGTACTTCTTTAGTATGTACATGCACCTTTTCAAACTTGCACTTTATTTATTCCTGCCTTGAACCCATACCTCTTATACAATAGCAATTCAAGTTTAAGTAAATCAAATAACTGGCTTTGTATTTAGATGTATGTTTCCCTTTTAACAAGTTGAGAAATCTGCTATCTATCTTAAAGGCAATGTTTTATCCATTGTGACTGTTACAGGGGAACCAGGGAATGACTACTTTTTGATGGTGTTTACTCAATATGTATGTATTGTTTTGATGCGCATCGTTTATGGTTTTTCTTAACCAAATAAAGATCAATGAATGAATGAGATAGTGCTTTTCTCCATCTTTTCTCAAATTTTCTGATAAGCATTTGTTCTCATAAAGCTCTTTAGAGAACCAGGGCCTAGAGGGTTTTTATTCTAGATAATTTACACATCAGGGGTGCACATTTGTCAATAAGGGAAACCATGCAGAAGTTATATTTGTAAGTGGTTTTGTTAATGTCAAGATGAGGTATGATCACAAGTGGGGTGGAAAAGGCCATGAATGCCATAGCTTCTATGTCAAGGTTGGATGTGTCTCTAAACCATATTTTCTCAATTCTGGCTTGCCAAATTGTTTTGTTGTAAGAGTCAGTTAGAGAGAACAGGATTTGTATGTGATTGAACCAGTCGGCTGGGATAGGGTCCTATGTCTTCCGGTAAGTGGAATTGGAGATTATCAGATCCAGAATGGTGCATTTTTGGTGTATAGGTTTACGGCAGTATCCACATAGCAGTTGCCAATGTCACCCCAGTGAATGTTGAAGTCATCAAGGAAGATATTGTTTTCAGAGCTGATACATTGAGAGGTACATTCCTTGATGAAGGTGTTGCTTTGTCCAGGTGGGTGGTAAATCATGTTCAATCTGAGGTTGGAGGTAGTAGATGTGGATAGTTCCACCAACATGCATTTAACAGAGTAAAGTTGAGTAATTGGGAGAGTTCAGCATTTCAGAGGTTTCTGTGAAGGTTTATGTACCCGGTTGCGCCTAAACTGGAGTAGCTGCGGGGAAGAAGAAGGTCTAAGGCATGGTTAGATGAGACATTGAGCCATGTTTCCATGAACATTAGGATGTCAAGATAAATGGGTCAGGATCGAGTCTGATCAATCTGAACAGGGTTTGACTGTAGATTAACAATCGTAAAGCATGCACTTCAGTGAGGAGATGTTTTCTTTCTGATTTGGCTGTTACAGGACAGTAGAAGGCGTTTGTATCATGTTAAGAGGGGATGAGCATGCACTAGAATGGTATACACACGTTTTAATGTGGTCAGAGATGATTGTGGGGATCGAGCATCCCCCACAAAAAGATAAGTCGAGGGGGTAGTAGAATTTGAAGCTTCATTACACTTTAGGAGATAAAGTAGTTCCGAGTTGTCTAGGGGTGCTTGTGTCCATTTAGGTCTGGGTAGGGGGCTGTCTCTTGCAAAGGGGATCAGGGAGGGTCTAGAGGGGGTGATCAGGGTTGGAGTGAGGAGAAGACAGAGAGTCACTAAGCTGGAATAGAGCTGGTGTGAGGGTGTCCATTCTTTGAAAGAGGTGTGAAAACAAGGAAAAGAGCTTGGTGAACAGATGCCAGTTATGTTCACTAATAGTGTGAGGATTGGGGTGGGCTTCCAGCAATAGACTCTGAGGGTTTGAGGTTCAGGAGCGGGAGATGCTGGTTGTTGGTGTCTAGTTTTGGGAGTAGTTCGGGCAGGGATAAATAAGGTAGGGTAGAAGGTGAGATATATGGACCAACTGTGGGGAAGAAAGAAGGATGGTGACGGCAGCCAGAGAGGGAAATAATGGTTTGTGGAAGGTAGGAGAGAAAGTGGAGCGATGGTCTGTGGTAGGGATGTTCAAGGTCTGAAATTGATGGCAAGCTATGGGTTGTGGGAGGCATAGCAGATTGGAGAAGGGTCCAGCGTAATGGATGTTGTCTAGGTAGACTGGAAGAAGGGTAGAGTGGGTGGAGGGTATTATTGGTGGATGGGGAGGGGGATGGTAGAGGATTGTAGGAGGGCCTTAGGGTGAGATAAATTCAGTCACTCATGTCCAGGATTGTCATGTTGGCTTGGAACAAAATTTTTCCATTGTTGTACATGGATACAGCAAGGTTGTTCATGAGGCCAAAGTGGAACAGCATTTGAATTTGCATCCAAAGAGGGCATCAGAGAGAGAAGAGGACGGGAGAAAACTGTGTAAGGATCTGATTCATAGGTCAGTTTTGTTTGTCAAGAGGAATGAGGTCAGTTTGGAGGAAGCCCTTGTGCTCTCTGTGGTATAAGTCTGTGAACAGGGTATCTGGAAAGTCTCTCAAGGGTCTGTGTTTCAATTTCTTCATTGCATATATATGGTAAGATTTGATCTTGAAAGCATTTGCTCTAGAACTGGAAAGGGGCGCTGCGGTGAACTGGCGGGAACGGGTGTCAATGACATGTTAGAGGCTGATGCCAGGTGTAAAGTAATAGGTATTGGCGCAAGCAATCATTGTTTGGTTAAATATATTCTTAATGAGGTTATCCACAGTCTTGCACGTTGCAATGTTATAGAGGAAACAGGGCAATTGCATGGCAGATACAGGCTCCAATTGTGAGACTGAGGAGGTAAAACCTCAGTAGTCCTTCAGGAGATTGTCTAGGTTAGGATATTCATGTGTGGCAGCCTGGAGGAGTGCTCGGTCGCATGGAGTAGCAGCTTCAGGTTGCCACCTTGGTGAGGGCTTTTACATTTGGAGATGGTTTCTGTTGTTGCAGTTGGAAGAGATACAAAACTTTGCTGGGGTAGCATTATTAATAGCAACTATTACTGGAGATATTCCACAGTGAATGTCACAGCTAGTTAGAGTAGAAGAAGATAATGAGGCTCTTCCTCACTTGCTGTATAGTGACATGAAAGATGGAGCCGTTGACTGAGTTTAGCTACCCACTGAGTTAATGCCTGAGCAATAGAGGGAGTGTAAAGAGGTGTTTGAATGGTTTGCCAACCTCTTCCCGGTGTCTCCAGGGTTGGTACTTGTGAATGTGCATGTCTGTGTGCATGACATAGAAACAGGATACAGTCTGCCAATGAAGAGCAGGGTGAGCATAATATCAGACCCGGTTTAGGGATGCATTAAGTTGAAGGTTACTGAAATATTGGACCTGGTGAGCATGATATGATAGGATAGGATAGGATATACATTTATATAGCGCTACTACCACTCCAAGGAGCATCTTGGCGCTTTGACTGGTGCAGCTGCGAGATTGTCACAGCTCTCCTTTACTCAACCAGGGAGCAGGTTCACACTAGAACTTTCCATACTGAGTCCGCAAGGCTATAGATCCATGTTTTAAGGGATTTCCTAAACTTCTGTTCGGGAGCAATCGTGCGAAGTTGGTGAGGCAGTTTGTTCCATGCCTTTGCACCTATTACCGTCAGGGATTTTCCTCCCTTTGTCACCAATCTGAATTTTGGAACTATCATCAGATTGGCTGTAGCGGATCTCAGTTCCCACATGGGATGGTATTGCTTGAAGTTTTTGCAGAGGTACAATGGGCCCTGCCTATGGAAGGCCCTATAGGCAATCGTCAGGACTTTGAACAAGATACGCTTCTGAATTGGGAGCCAATGAAGGGCATCCAGCGCAGCAGAGGCCAAAGATTTCCGTGGCCATCTAAGTACTAATCTTGCCGCCGCCTGCTGGACCATCTGCAGTCTGTGCAGGGCCGATTTATTTGCCCCTGCATACAGACTATTGCAGTAGTCCAGTCTAGATGTAATTAGTGCTACTGTGACTGTGGGTCTGGCTGATATGGGAAGGTAATCAAAGAATTTCCGAAGACCCTTTATGATATTGAAGCATGTACCAGCTACTTTCTTTGCTTGCTGTTTAAACATGAGTGTCTTATCAAATTTAATCCCCAAGTTACGTGCTGCCATGATGGTATTAGGCGGGAGTTCTGCATCCTCTGGCCAGCACGTCTGGGGGGAAAAAGAGTTGTTTAAACCAAACGGCAAAATTTCCGTTTTAGCGGAGTTACGTTTAAGATGATTATCTGTCATCCATGTAAAGGTCGCCATCATACATTCCTTCAGGGTCTGTTTGGCATTTGCCAAGTCCTCATCCAGGACTAGGACTAGCTCTGTGTCATCAGCATAGGCTATTGTGCTGATGTTGAAAGAGGAGATCAGTTAAATCAGGGGGACCATATAAAGATTGAAAAGAGTAGGGCTTAAACTCGAGACCTGTGGTACCCCTGACCTCAATACCTTCTCTTCGGAGCAAAACTGTCCCAGCGTAGTTACCTGGCGTCTGTGTGTCAGGAAGTTTTTAAACCATTTTAACATTGAGAGGTATGGTAGTCTGTGAACTATAACTGTAATGCTTGTACCAAAGCAAGGGCCTACTGCTTCACAGTTATTAGCCCTTAATGAGGTAACCAAATCCAATTCCCATTCAATTCCAAGAGTGGATGAACTGGTGGCTCATTAGATGTTGCAAAGTTCTTGAGCACCTGAATCTGATCAGTAGATATTGGGAGATGGCTTTGGAACCAAATGGTAAGGGGAAGACTGCATATTATACTTAAGACGGTCTACATTAGTTCAAAGTGATGCCCTTTGTGATGAAGAATGCTTATGTTAAGCATGGGCGAATTTTGCGGATCTCGCGTTCGCGAATTTGCGGATTTGCGAACTCGCAATCCGCAAAATCCGCGAATTCTTGCGAATTTGCGGATTTTTTTTTTTGTGTTCGCAAGGATTTCTGCCAGTTCGCGAGGGTTTCGTACCAGTTCGCAATTGCGAACTTACATTTCGTCGCGCAACGGTCGCGAATTATGTTGTTTCTACGTCTGGTTCATCATCACAGGTTCCCAGCACCCTCTGTTTCACCACTGCAACCCTCTGTTACATCAATGCCACCCTCTGGTTCATCATTACTGTAGATTATGGGGGGGAAAAGCAAGCACACCATCCCTGCTTCAACTCAGATGAATTAATTTGGGGTTAGTTTATTAATGTGTCACTGTTTTAAAATTCCAGTCTGGCACCTGCTTCCTTATCTGTAATTTTGCTTTCTGTTGCAGTGCATTTTTTTTCCCCAGGACCTTCTTTGTGGCCTACTTGTAGCTATTGTATGAGCCTGCTGTGAGGGTCAGAGCAGGGTCATACAATTGTTGCAACTAGCAACTGAATTCTGGAGGGGCCCCAGTCAGGAAGCACTACCGGGAATTGTTACTAATGATGAGTTTGAACTCTTGCCCCTGCCGAGTGCTTTCACTTTTGAAAAACTCGTTTTTCTGCAATTTCGCGGGGTTCGCGGGGTGCGAACACGCGCAAGATCGGATTCGGAAGCCGCAAATTCGTGCGAATATGCAATTTGTTTTTTTTGCGGCGTGTTAGTTGGCAAGGTTTTGTGCGTTTTTGCGAGCCGCTCGTAGCGCAAGACGCGAAGTTACCCTCGCGGTCGTTCAAGGGCGCAGCCATCTTGTTTGCCTGACGTATTTCCGTTTCCGGGCGCGAAGTGTAATCTCGCAAAGTCCGCGGCTTGCCAGTACAGTCTCGCGCGTGTTCGCAAGGAAAATCTCGCGCGAACTTACCCGCGCGGTCGTGAACGGGCGCGGCCATCTTGTTTCTCATTCATTGCTATGGTTCTGGGCATGGTCTTTGTATCCTCTGTCAATCTCTGCCATCCTTTGCTTGTTTGAAGTTTTTTTTAATCTATTTTACTTATTATCTATCCCTCTATTTTTCTAGCCCTATATTTTTGTGTTTACTGCTACTTTTGGTTAATTTTAAACTACTTTTGTAAACTCTTTTCTTTTCTTCTCTTCCCTATTCTATTTTCTTAATTCCTTTCCGCCCAGACCATGGTGAAGGGAGCCGGGAAGCATCCCGAGAAGGGGAAGGGTCCCGCACCCCGTGTCCGGCTCCCGTGCGGGCGTTTGAGGGGGGAGCTAGTGATGCCACGGGAGATCTTTACCCCGGAGGAGGTGGCCCAACTCATTTTTTATGTTCAGCGCCGCCTCCCCAGGACCATCATGGGAGGCGGCAAGATCAGTGCCGGGTACGGGGCCCGGGAGCGCCGGAAGCGGTGGGAGAAGGTGTGCCAGGCCATTTACCACCACTCTCGGGTCTGGCGCACCTACAACCAGGCCACCCACCGCTGGACGGATGTCCTGACCCGTGAGCGAGATCTGCTCGACCTCCTTGGCCTTGAGATCCCTGGGCTTGGTGAGTAGTAGTAGCTATGTCTTTACTACTATGTTTTCTCCTGCTGTGTTATTATATTGCAAATTTTTGTTTTTTACCAAGAGCAATAATGCTGCTCATTACATTGTAGGTACATTTTATTTCAAAATCTTCTGTGCATTTCAGGTACACTGCTCTCCTTCTCAGTAGTGTTGCTACTATGCTTATTTGTTTTAGATTTTGTGTTCATTTCATTGGCCTGTGAAATTATGTATGAGTGTAGTTGAAAGAACTGCGCAATGCTACACACTAAGGTTCAGATTTTTAATTACCGGCGCATCCCTGCAAAGTTGCAGGGATGCGCCAGTAATTGTGCGTCACGCCACCATCACCCATGGTGCGCCGTATTACAATGCGGCGCGCCATGGGCCCAAAACGTCACCAAAGCGTTACGCATCTGTGCCGTAAAGGTGGCGCATTGCTGGAGTTGCGTCGCAACGATGGTGCAGCTCCATCAATTCTCTGGGGTGCCCTATCTCCCCAATGCTGCGTCAAGCCGTACGTCTGCTTCAAGCAGGCGCAGGGTTTGAGTCACGCATCATTGTCCTCAAAGTGACTGATTGAAATCTTGTAGATTTCCCTCAGCCACTTTTAGGATGCGTTCCTGCGCAGGAACGCCCTCCCTTGCGCCGGAACACCCCTATTGGCGCAGGGCTTTACAACGTGATGCATCTCCCAGATGCGTCACGTTGTTAATATACGCCGCACCATTGCGCCTCTTTTGTGCTGTCGCTGCGTCACAAAAGTCACGCAACAATGGAGCAAAAGAGCCGTAAGGGCCTTATAAATCAGCCCCTACAGACTCAAGTCCAGTCCTTCCTTTGTACACATGGCGATAAGAAGAAATAGTGGTGGTGGATTAATAGTTTGAGTATTTTAATGACTGGTGAATGTAGTAGGAAACTTTAGTGTTGTCGCTGATCTTCAATCACGATGGACTTTGGCTGTCACTTTGCGTGCTGCGGACTGCTGCCTGCCAATCCTAGGCAAACCTTTTTAGTACTTTGTTTACTGAGTTACATAGGGTAGTTTCCAATTCGACGGTCCGCAAATCAAGCAATACTAAAGTAATGACGTAGTCGACCACATGAGATTGGTCAATAATATATCCCGTGGAGTCGTTCCCTATTTGCTATTTCGCAAAAATATGTTGTTACTTTGTTAGTTCTTTTTTAAATGTTTGATTTGGTTGAGAAATAAATATCATCCATGTTTTCTGTTTTTCTTTCTTTCATGTTGTACATCAGCTTCCCCCAGGGGCAAGAGGAGGACACAGGAGGAGGAGGAGGAGGGTGCTGTTGTCGATGCAGGCCAGGACCGGGCAGTCGAGGGCTCCTTTGCTGGCCCCAGTAAGTTTTAATTTTAATATAGAGTACTTATTTTTTCCTAGCGTTCCTCATTCGATTTTTTCTAAATCGTCTTTGATCTTCTTGTAGACAGGATCTAAATTCTTATCCCTATGACTCCGTGTGGTATTACTAGATTATTCTTATTAGTCTGTCTGTGTAGCTAACTAAGATTGCACATTTGGCATTTCCATTGGACTCCCATTCTAGTCAGCAATAGCTCTATGCACTGAGTGTAGTCCTCTGGGATTGTCCATAATGTCTTTTCAAGTATTCTAAATGTTTATGCTTTGACCATTGCCAACAATAAAAAGGTGAATGACCACCACCAAGAAATAATAAGATACTACTTTACTTTTGGTTTGGATAGGACAATCCATTCTACTACTGTTGCAGGGACAAATCTGCACAAACAGAACTATGGACACTAAATAATGCATCGCTTAGCTTATCAATTATAATAGGTGCTGTAACTGTTAGACTTTCCACATACCTCAGTGATAACAGACTTTGTAGTTGAACCCCCAATCTCCTTACTGACTAGATAGTGTGGCAGAGTCATTTAGCTCCCAAAGTCACCGATGGCAGAGGCACGGACTCATGCTTGCAAAAATTCGAAAACCTTTAGCTCATCCACTCTAGTCTGGAGGACCAAAAACCACAGAGTCTATTTAAGTTTAAAAGCTTTATTAAAAGTAAACACATTTATTAAATTCAAGTTTGTCATAAAAGTGAACGTGTAACTGAAAATGGAAAAGTGCTTAGTGCTGACGATTAATTGGACACATTTCTTGTGGTCGAGCCGAGCTCTCACCTGGTTTGAACTTGATCCTGCTCGTGTTCTTAGAAGTCAAGGTTCTGTCTGTTAGGAGAAAAAGTGGTGCGTGTTAAAAAGTAAAAAGCAAACATTCATCAGTTGTGCCAAAAAGTGCAGCAAGACAACAGCCTTCCCTGGAAAAAGGGACATTTTTACTCTAGAGTACACAGTCAAAAATTATTAAATTGTACACTTTTTTTCACATTTCTTTCTTCCTCCTAGACCAAATATTATATAGTAGTGAGTGGTGTATTCTAACATTATTAAATGTACTTTGTAGGTGGAACATCTGGAGACGGGGCCAGCGCGGAGGTGGTGGCATTGGACGAGGAGGACAACTCTGGGGAGGAGGCGGTGCAAGTGCCGGAAAAGGACATGCCTGTGAGGGTTCACACGGTGGTGGCGGGCAGAGGTAAGCTATACATTCCTTAGTCATTGAGATTGAAGACTGCAGAGTGTGCTTTCTTCACGGGTGTATTATAAAAAAAGCAGGTAGTAGCCTCCTCTAAATGTACTTCGACCTAGCTGTGAAGTTTTTGGCGAGAAGAATCCCAATCAGATCTGAGGTGAACTTGATGGATGGGATGAACGAAAAGCGAAAGAAGGGTGTAAGTAAGTGTGGAAGCACGAGAAATGTAATGATGACTGGCAAAGAAGAATGATATGTGTTTGCTTGGTCCCCGAGGTGGCTGGGAAGGTAAGAAAATGGTATGGTGCATGGCTGGGTGAATGATGAAGCAAGGATGGGTGGAAGGAGAACAGCCTGGGTGGGTGAGACAGAAACTGTATGTGTGCAATATACTTTGAATGGATGGATGCCTGGATCATTCATGGTACTATCTGACTCTTAGATAGCATATGTGAATCTAGAGAGAGTAGACGGTCACTGGATGAACTAAGTGTTACTTTGAAGAGCATGTAACACCGCACCCGCACGTCCGTTCCAGTGTAGGAAAGGCTAGGAAAAGAAGTTGTAACGTTGTCCAAAGACTACCATGAATAGTAGCAGTAGTTTGTATTGCAACTGCAAGCACAGCATATATGCAGTTATTACGGTGGGCACTCCCTACCTCCCTTAATAACTTTAGTTTAGTAGTAGTACGTCATTCATGTGTGGGGGTATCACTGTTCACTCAATAATAAGCAAAGCACCTAAAGTCATCCCATATGTCATCAAATACATCCTATGTGAAGTGATAGATAATCAGATAATTTAGCTTCTTCATTTTCCTTTTCTAATACTCATTTGCACTGTAGGGTGAAAGCTAAATTAATTAAGCAGTAGCCCTTTTAACAGAGTATTCTCAGTGCCACCCGTAATAGAAAAGTAAGAGCTTCACCACCTGCATGTACTGGACCGGTACAGTAACGCAAGTCTGTCTCACTCACCATGGTGTGCGTCTGTTTTTCTCGGGTGCAAGTTCACTGCGCTGGCATTATGCCGGCTTGCATAAGATAACGTACCAATTTTCCTAAACAAGAGAGAAGAAGAAGAATAAGAGTGGTGTACTGTCATAGTCGACTGTAATAGAAGTCCATAGTGCTCGTAGAATTTGTTCCTTAAACTCCCACTAATGTTAGAGCAAGGATGAAGAAGTCGGAGGTTACATAGATACTGTCCTCAATAGTTATGCACTGTGCTTTCAATTTGCTACTTGTACTGTGACAACTTTCTGCTCAATCATTTTGTGTTAATCTTAAGGAGCATTGGTTACAGACTATGTCTTTCTTTTTTCATGTAGTTGCTCCTTCCAAATCCAAGACACCATCAAGGAGGAAGGAGCTGGCTCGAATGGCCCGGCAACGGAGGCTGGATGCCACTGTTGCTGAATATCGGCGGCTGGTGGCCCTGGAGGAGGAGGAGACGCAGTCTGGAACAACAACAACGTCCACTGGGACAGCTGCCTCCTCCTCCGTGCGGGCTGCCAGCCAGCGCAGTGCTCCAGCGGTACGGAGCCGGGCTACCAAAGCCAAACGCCACCGCCCAGCAGCAAAGAAAGCAGCTGCCCCTCACAGGATTTGCAAGGCACACCGGCGCCGCTTATCCCTCAGACTGTCCTACCTGGAGCAGGAGGTCCATAATTATAAGAACGTGGTGGAGGGCCTCCGCTTCGAACTTGCCACCCTCCGCAAGGAGCATGATGCCCTGGCTGCTAATTCCAACAGCACCCTGCCATAGTGTCCCTTGCCCCTTTTTTAGAGACTTTTGGGGGGTGGGAATTGGGAGTTGTGATTTTTGGGGACTTTTGAAGGACAATCGTTGGGGTTAGGGAGGGTCTTGCGGGAGATTCTTTTGTTAGGGCTAAAAAAATATACTTTTTGAAACTTTATCTGACCATACCTGTTTTTTACTGCTTTTGAGTCTGGTGGGTGGGGGTTTAACATAACAGTAAGTTTGTTTTCCTGAATAGTCCTAGGACTTTAGTAGTACTACCGTCAATCAAATCTCTCGTCTCTCCTAATACTCCATTATACTACCTCCAACCAAACGCCTATCTTACCTGTAATTTCTGTTTGCAAGTAGGGCTAGGCCCAGGGCTGGCTCCACGGGAAACAGCAAATAAGGTTGGCAATCCTGGGCGGATAAAATTTCCTCATAGCGGTGGTACTAGTGGTGTGACACAGTGGCAGTTGCTTGCCTATGAAAAAAAGAAAATGAAATCTGGTTTGTCCTCCTGAGCAATACAAAGGTACAATACAGAATATAGCAGGTGACAGAAGTACACTAGAACAGTGCCACGTTGTAGCCTAACAAATGTTAAAGTATAACTAATTCGGTTGAAGTTCTTTGACATTAGCCATGGGTCTTTGTCAAGCAGAGTAAGAATATATCCTCGGATTTCTTCACCAGCCTGTTGCTATCACCTTATCCTCCCCAGCAAGTGTGTGGATTTATTGCTGTAATTTAGTCACACATCAATCAAAACCACACAGCCCGGGGGAAGAGGGTTAGGGTTTGAAAAATGGATGGGTACGGGGGTTTTTGGGAAAGGTTTTGGGAGACAAGAAAAAGTAGCACAGCATGGACGAACAATTGTGAACATAAACAAATCTTTGGGTACAAACCTATCCATCAATCTTTGAAAGTGCATACACTACTGTAACTGCATGCATGTCAGTTAAAAGTAAGTAGTACTTTCGACAACTGTGGAAGAAAGAATGCGACAGTACAGGGCGTGGGTGGAAATATTGATAACTATATTCAACATAAGGTCTCTGTAGCCAGATACCTGAGAGCCTTGCTGGTCACTATAAATCCATTCACAACAACACTCAATGGGGTTGGTCTGGAAGGTGTCAGGTTTACTCCCCGTGATCCAGTCGATGCAAATATGGTTCCACCTCCAAATGTCACCAACACCCAGAAGTGTAAACACAGGGTGTTCGAGGCATTAGGCGGGGGAGAAAAATAACAAACTAAAATAAAAAATGTGGGATGGGTAAAGGTAGGGTCAGCAGGGAAAGGATACCTGTAACAGAAGACAAGACAGGCATCAGTGAAGTGCTGTCCTAACATACAAGGGTACTCTCATATAGTCTCACTAAATAGTCTGCAAGTCTCCCGCCTACTCATGGGAAATGTAGTTTCATAGTACGGTAGGCGCTTAGGGGCTGCGTAACCTGACAGAAGGTATAGTAGATAGAAAAGGAGAAATTGCTTTTTTTCTAGGTGTCCCCTCACTCACCAGGGTTGCCCCTTGGTGACATGCTTCATCATTGGGGCCATCCCAGTCCTCTACGGCCTGGGGCGTGCTGCGACTTGCGAATTACGTAGGAGCACTTACAAATGACTATGTGTGGTGCAGATGTGATAGTGGAGTGGACTAAGTGATGTGTTAAGGGATCAATGTAGAAGCAGAGAGAGAGCCAAGAAATGCAGTCACAGTCAGAGAAAAAGGCAAGGGATACTGTATCTATGTGGTTGTAGTGGTCCTGTTGGAAGTGGTAAGTAAGTTGCCCGCAGAAAAAAAATCCTCCTATTAGCGGCACTCCTCCATTGCAGCCGACGCTTCGTCCATCGATGTTGGTCACCAGAAGACACCCTGTCCACTGCCTGCCTGATGCTGAATTGTGGCTCGCTACTGTGAAGCCTGACTCCATCCTTTTTTCCCCATTGCAGAGACTGAAACCCGGCCTGTAATTATTCAACGAAAAACAGGAAGTGATATAATATTACAACACCACTGATAAATAAATATAAGGTATGTAGGCTGTGGAGTGCAAAAAGTCACAATTTGTTTTTCCTAGTAGACAGTACAATGTTTTCGAAAGTGCGTACTCTGAGTCACCTTTTGAAGGATAAATAAGTATGGGCAAATTAATGTATCGGATCTTGCCCCTCAAGCTAGGTGTACTTGAAACTGTGTTTTAGAACAAAATTAGATCTTCCTAGCAGTGCTCCCACCCAGACCCTTACTAAAGCCAGTCGCAAAAATGTAGAAGACCCCCAATCAAATCTCAAAAAACGAGGCCTAGCAGAAAACTGGTGACAAAACTTACTTTGAAAGTAAAAGTAGGCCGAAGTACCCTAATTACCCATTACCCACCGTGGATTGCATTCAAACCACTTGCAAGCAACCAAGCAAAAGTAGCCATAGCCAGCATCGCTCCAAGACTCGAAATCCCCCCCACTCAAACACATGCAATAGAAATACTGCTAACCCTAACGAACCCTAAGTTAAGAATAGTGGCAAAGGCTTTCTTTAACTATGCCAAATCCCCCCTTTCCCACCATGGATTTTCTTTAAATGACTTGCAACCAAAATTACACATTCTCACGAGTTTTGAAAAATCTAGAACACCCCGAAACACATGCAATCCTGCTGCTAGGGCTAACCCTATTGAACCCTAAGTTACAAAAAGTGCCAAAACTAAAGGCTTTTCCGCGCGGATTTTGTCCCAACCACTTCTACCCGGTATTAGACCTTCCCAGGAATGCCCCAAGACCCGGCAACCCACCCGCCAAGAAGCGTAACACCCCCAAACAGGCCAAAAGCAAAATCTCATACTTGCAATATTTCTGGGCCTTCGGTCCAAACGCGCTGCGTAGCTAGGCCATAAGTCGGGGTTGGCACGACGGATTTCCTGAAAAGCAAATGCAATCAAGATTAGAGTGTCCCAGCAGTGCTCCCAGACCACGAAACTCACCCACAAACACCAGGAAGCCCCCCAAACAGGCCCCCGAAAACGCTACATAGAGCAAAATGTCAGAAATAGCCCAAAAAAAAAAATCGGCCTGGATTTTGTCCCAACCACTTCTACCCGGTATTAGACCTTCCCAGGAATGCCCCAAGACCCGGCAACCCACCCGCCAAGAAGCGTAACACCCCCAAACAGGCCAAAAGCAAAATCTCATACTTGCAATATTTCTGGGCCTTCGGTCCAAACGCGCTGCGTAGCTAGGCCATAAGTCGGGGTTGGCACGACGGATTTCCTGAAAAGCAAATGCAATCAAGATTAGAGTGTCCCAGCAGTGCTCCCAGACCACGAAACTCACCCGCAAACAGACGGAACCCCCCCTAAGAGCACCTCAAAGGCAAGCAAGTCATCAAAAACACAAAAAAAATTCCGCCTGGGATTTGGTCCAAAACACTATTATCCGGTATTAGAGCTTCCCAGCAATGGCCCCAGAGCCGTCAACCCAGGAGAAAACGAGTAGAAGACCCCCAAACAGCCAAAGAGCAAAAGTACAAAAATGGGGACTTAGTCACTTTTTCACAAATTTCCCAAATCACTCTGCACGCGCTCTGCAGCTAGGCCCTAAGTCCCCTCTGCCACCATGGATTTGCTTCAAACCTCTTGCAAAGTAAAGTATATATAGCCAGCAGTGCTCCCAGACCACGAAACTCACCCACAAACACCAGGAAGCCCCCCAAACAGGCCCCCGAAAACGCTACATAGAGCAAAATGTCAGAAATAGCCACAAAAAAAATCGGCCTGGATTTTGTCCCAACCACTTCTACCCGGTATTAGACCTTCCCAGGAATGCCCCAAGACCCGGCAACCCACCCGCCAAGAAGCGTAACACCCCCAAACAGGCCAAAAGCAAAATCTCATACTTGCAATATTTCTGGGCCTTCGGTCCAAACGCGCTGCGTAGCTAGGCCATAAGTCGGGGTTGGCACGACGGATTTCCTGAAAAGCAAATGCAATCAAGATTAGAGTGTCCCAGCAATGCTCTCAGACCACGAAACTCACCCACAAACAGACGGAACCCCCCCTAAGAGCACCTCAAAGGCAAGCAAGTCATCAAAAACACAAAAAATGTTCCGCCTCGGATTTGGTCCAAACCACTTTTAGTGCTTCCCAGCAATGGCCCCAGACCCGTCAACTCACCTGCAAAGAGGTAGAACAACACCCCCACAAGTGCTGAGTCTTTCTTCATTGGGCGTAAACCAGCCCTCTGCTTTGATGGAAATAGGAGTCTGGAGGAGGAGGATAGAGGAGCATGTTCTTCTGAACTTGTGAACCTGAGGAATGCAGACTGCGGCACCTTCAAATAAATTAGCAAACAAGTGAAGACAGTTCTGCTGATGGGCTTGTTTTTGTGATTATCTGATTAAAGTTTGAATTATATTAACTGTGCACAACAAAGAAAGACAGACACACAGGAATAAAAGTGAATAAGGATGAAAAAGAAAGTTATTGATTCGTTGTCTCATTTTCAGGGCTCGAAGTCGGTATCACGGTCCAGGAATAAGAATAAGGCTTCGTCATCATACTCTGCGAATTCAGCCAGGGTGAGGTCAGTGCCACCTGACAGAGTAGAAATTCCCTCATCTATGTTGCTGGCCACCTCCTCTTCATCCGGCACGCTCTCTCGTACTCTTATATCTGGTGGTATGAGGTGCTGATTCATCTTGATCATTGTTAACCTCTCCACATTTTTGGGCGAGAGGCGGCTCCGTTTGGGAGTTACAATCCCACCAGCCGCACTGAAAACCCGTTCAGAAGACACACTTGCGAGTGGGCAAGACAAGTAGTTTATAGCCAGGTTGGTGAGCTGTGGCCACAATTCTTTTTTCCCATGCCAATACGCCAATGGGTCAGAATTAACATAGACCTCTGTGGAGTCATTCAGATAGTCCTTCACCATCGACTCAAGGTCCTCCTCCAAGGTTCCTCCACTTTGCGTAGCTCTTGCTGTGCCTCTGACCTTTTGAGAACCAAACCCACGCAGAGCTAGCCAATCCTCTTCAGCCTCCAATGTTTCTGTTGTCTTTCGTGCAGATGATCCGGTTGCCGGTGTCTTTAACGGCTGAGAGGTCACTTGTGCCACAGCCACAGGTGCAGAAGTGGATTGTTTTGACTGGGGATGGCCTGCTGATGTACTGCCATTTCCTTCAATTTCCAGCCGTTCTGTTTCAAACTTCTTGGCTGACAAGGCTAGCCAACGTTTGTACTTTGTAACATCTTCATCACCAAAAGGAAAGAATGCTCTGCCTGCCAGCGCCTTTTTGTAGCGTGGATCCAGAATAGTAGCACAAATGTAATGCTGTTCTGAGTGGATCTTTTTAAGACGTTCATCACCTTGTAGGAGCTCTAATAATTGCTCAGCCAGAAGCAAAGAGTCTTTCTTTTTGTCATCTTTTCGAAACACAGAACACACCTCCTTCAGTTGGTCCTCCAGCATGTACAACAATGGGATAGCTTTTCCCAAATTAGAGTCCTCCTTGCTGACTGCACGCGTGAAGACCTCAAAAGGACGAAGCATGCGTGTTAGGCTTTCAACTATGTTCCATTGCGGCCCACCCATCCTCAGCTCCTCTATACCCTCTTTCAAGAAATATTGATCGAGTTGCGTATACTGCTCATACAGACGCTCAAGCATGTAGAAGGTTGAGTTCCAACGTGTTACCACCTCCTGGATGAGTGCTTTCACTGGCATTTGACATTGATATAGCATGCTCCTCAGCTGCTTCCGGGCCTTAAAAGAATGCCTGAAATGCTTGCAAATTTTTCGGCAGTTCTCCAATACACTGTACGCTGCACTGCGTTTATTACCCAAGAATTTTTGGACAACCAGGTTTATACAGTGCGCCAAACACGGCACTCTGAAATAGTAACCGTCCCTCATGGCCTTAACTATATTGGAGCCATTGTCCGTGGAAACATAACCAACCTTGCGTTTTAGTGGGGACAGACAGTTAAGGACCTTTGTGTTAAAGACATCCAAAATGTTTTCTGCTGTGTGACGTTTCTCCAAACCAAACATGGCTAGTGTTGCATGTTTCCGAGCACCTTTAAAAACAATGTTAGTGTCAACACCTGAGTTTAGCTTTGCTTTAGCCCCTGAAAAAGAGACCCAGTGTGCAGTGATGCACATGTAATCAGCGCCTGCGCCACTGGTCCACATGTCTGTTGTCAGATGTATAGTGTGAACAGCACTCTTCTGCAAAGCTGCCCCAATCACCTTCAGAACATCTTCATGTAGTGCTGGAACCGCAACTCGGGCAAAATAGAACCGGCTAGGAACCTTCCATTTAGGGCAGAGCGCTGTCACTAATTCTAGAAAACCAACCCCTTCTACAAAAGAAAAAGGGAGAAGGTCCAGAGCTAGCATTTTAGCCAGCTTAGTGTTATACAGACGGGTCATTGGGTGGTTGCGTTCATATTGCGCTTCTGTAAACAACATCTTTTTAATGTTGCCCTGGACCAATGATTTACGGGATGATGATGATCTCTTCGACCCAGTTACGCTCGCTGATGAACTTTTCCGCATTGATGTCTCACTCTCTCCCACACTCTTAGTGTGGCTCCCATGGGGTGTGCTGCTGACATGGGAACTGGGTGTAAGTGAAGTGTTTGAATCGTCTTCTTCTACCTCCTCGTCATCAGCAGATGACAAATCAACGTTTTCATTACGTGCAATTCCGGCTTTCTTGACCGCCTCTAGGTGCGGAAACCATTCGACAGCGTGCCTTCTCTCAAGATGACCTCTCTGGCCTCCGGTACCATAGTTAGAACCAAGCTTACCACGACTAAATCGAAGCTTACAAAGGCTACAAATGGCTACGTTTTCCTTTTTTGGGCAAACACTAAAGAAGTCCCAAACTGGAGACTTGAAATGTCTTCGGGGGCCGGAGGAGGCGGCGATACTGGTGGTGGTGGTCCTGCTGCTAATGACAGATGAAGTGGAGGATGTGGATTGCCGAACTTCAGTACGTTTTGCACTTTCACCACCACGAATTGAGGTCGAGGACGAGGTGGGTACCTTCTTGCGAAGAAATATGGAAGCGGTAGGTTTTGGTGTACTACTTAACTCCAAATCTAATGATTCCATTTCCATTGCCTCCTCGCCGACATCATCATCACGCTCAGCAGCTTCTCGGGATAGGGTCAAAATGTCTCTTTGCTGCATGCCCGGTGGGGCTGCAGTGACCTTTGTGATGACTGGCTCGTCGTCATCGTGAGAGGCTTCATCACCAGCAGTATCTGTCACTTCTTGTTGAGCCTCATCACACTCCATAGGTTTGAGTTTTTGGACGACCTTCCTTTTACGCTTAGGTGCCGGTGTCAGATCATGGTGTGCCTCTGCCTCACTGTCAGACCGCAGTTGTGGTTCCCAAGACAGATCACTTGCACCAGAACGAGGTGGGCTTGAAGAAGATGTAGACACCCCCCTTGATCTTTTCCTTGCTAGGGATGTGGAAGACAATGAATGATCATCAGGAGGAGTGGCTTCCAATGATACCTCAGCTTCAATGTCGATTTCCAAATGTGCCCCTACTTCGGGAGGAACAACTATTGTGGGCACTTGTGAACCTCCATGCACCTTTGCTTGCGCATCTCCTTTTGCTGCCTCTCCTTCTACATGTACTTGGGCGTGTACTTGCACATGGTGTTGTTGTTGCGGCTGTGGTTGTTCAACACTTGTCAGATGAGTTACAACAACCTGTGTTGATTCAGGGACATTGCTGCTACTTTCTTGCGATGAGCCAACATCACTGGTCGATGGTGATTGGAGAAGTACACTGACTGCCTCTGAAGCACTCAAGGGCTTTGACTTAAGTTGGCGTGGTGGTGGAGGCACTGAACCCAATGGAGCAGGGGTGCTGCTCTCAGGTTGGTCCCCAGCAGATCCTGCTGCTGCAGGCGTACTTTTTTTTTTGCTCCCAAAAAAAGTGGCGGGTGGCACACCAGCCTCCTTGGTAACTTGCTTCTTCTGCTCCTTACTAGCAACTTTCTTGCTAGAGGAGCTACGGAGAACTTTCTTTGGGGGAGGGGCCATCTTCTTCAGAGCAGGTCAGACAGCAGGCCGCAGTTGCACGAATTGTAGAGTTGTCTGAGGCCAGACGTGACGTCGCGTGACGTTATGCTGCACACACACACCGCTGCAGGACTTCTTCCTGGCACTGGTGGTTCTCTTGAGTCTTGTGCACCTAAAAAAAATGGAAGACAGAGGAACATCAGTTCAGTTATAGAGCACAAAAAAATCGAAAAACACTGCAAAATCAGCACAATCCCAATCCATCCATGCCCTCCATAATGTTTAAATTCAAGACAACCCACAGAAAGACTAGGCCCATGCAAGACTCACTACCCCTGGGCATAAATAAAGGTTGAAAAGTAGGCAAAATGGTTGGAGGCCTAACAACAAAGCCTGCATTCAAAATGGCCACTTGCCTGCCAGCACATGGCCAGTGCCTGTAGCTGCACTCAAAATGGCCACCAGCCACATGGCATGTCCCTCCCCATGAACACACCCAAAAATCGAAAAACACTGCAAAATCAGCACAATCCCATTCAATCCATGGCCTCCATGATGTTTAAATTCAAGACAACCCACAGAAATACTAGGCCCATGCAAGACTCACTACCCCTGGGCATAAATAAAGGTTGAAAAGTAGGCAAAATGGTTGGAGGCCTAACAACAAAGCCTGCATTCAAAATGGCCACTTGCCTGCCAGCACATGGCCAGTGCCTGTAGCTGCACTCAAAATGGCCACCAACCATGGCATGTCCCTCCCCATGAACACCCCCAAAAATCGAAAAACACTGCAAAATCAGCACAATCCCATTCCATCCATGGCCTCCATGATGTTTAAATTCAAGACAGCCCACAGAAAGACTAGGCCCATGCTAGACTCAAATACCCCTGGTGAAAAGTCCACAAGTACAGGCCCAAAAATCGAAAAACACTGCAAAATCAGCACAATCCTATTCCATCCATGGCCTCCATGATGTTTAAATTCAAGACAGCCCACAGAAAGACTAGGCCCATGCTAGACTCAAATACCCCTGGTGAAAAGTCCACAAGTACAGGCCCAAAAATCGAAAAACACTGCAAAATCAGCACAATCCTATTCCATCCATGGCCTCCATGATGTTTAAATTCAAGACAGCCCACAGAAAGACTAGGCCCATGCTAGACTCAAATACCCCTGGTGAAAAGGCCACAAGTACAGGCCCAAAAATCGAAAAACACTGCAAAATCAGCACAATCCCATTCAATCCATGGCCTCCATGATGTTTAAATTCAAGACAACCCACAGAAATACTAGGCCCATGCAAGACTCACTACCCCTGGGCATAAATAAAGGTTGAAAAGTAGGCAAAATGGTTGGAGGCCTAACAACAAAGCCTGCATTCAAAATGGCCACTTGCCTGCCAGCACATGGCCAGTGCCTGTAGCTGCACTCAAAATGGCCACCAGCCACATGGCATGTCCCTCCCCATGAACACCCCCAAAAATCGAAAAACACTGCAAAATCAGCACAATCCCATTCAATCCATGGCCTCCATGGTGTTTAAATTCAAGACAACCCACAGAAAGACTAGGCCCATGCTAGACTCAAATACCCCTGGTGAAAAGGCCACAAGTACAGGCCCAAAAATCGAAAAACACTGCAAAATCAGCACAATCCTATTCCATCCATGGCCTCCATGATGTTTAAATTCAAGACAGCCCACAGAAAGACTAGGCCCATGCTAGACTCAAATACCCCTGGTGAAAAGGCCACAAGTACAGGCCCAAAAATCGAAAAACACTGCAAAATCAGCACAATCCTATTCCATCCATGGCCTCCATGATGTTTAAATTCAAGACAGCCCACAGAAAGACTAGGCCCATGCTAGACTCAAATACCCCTGGTGAAAAGGCCACAAGTACAGGCCCAAAAATCGAAAAACACTGCAAAATCAGCACAATCCTATTCCATCCATGGCCTCCATGATGTTTAAATTCAAGACAGCCCACAGAAAGACTAGGCCCATGCTAGACTCAAATACCCCTGGTGAAAAGGCCACAAGTACAGGCCCAAAAATCGAAAAACACTGCAAAATCAGCACAATCCCATTCAATCCATGGCCTCCATGATGTTTAAATTCAAGACAACCCACAGAAATACTAGGCCCATGCAAGACTCACTACCCCTGGGCATAAATAAAGGTTGAAAAGTAGGCAAAATGGTTGGAGGCCTAACAACAAAGCCTGCATTCAAAATGGCCACTTGCCTGCCAGCACATGGCCAGTGCCTGTAGCTGCACTCAAAATGGCCACCAGCCACATGGCATGTCCCTCCCCATGAACACCCCCAAAAATCGAAAAACACTGCAAAATCAGCACAATCCCATTCAATCCATGGCCTCCATGATGTTTAAATTCAAGACAACCCACAGAAAGACTAGGCCCATGCTAGACTCAAATACCCCTGGTGAAAAGGCCACAAGTACAGGCCCAAAAATCGAAAAACACTGCAAAATCAGCACAATCCTATTCCATCCATGGCCTCCATGATGTTTAAATTCAAGACAGCCCACAGAAAGACTAGGCCCATGCTAGACTCAAATACCCCTGGTGAAAAGGCCACAAGTACAGGCCCAAAAATCGAAAAACACTGCAAAATCAGCACAATCCCATTCAATCCATGGCCTCCATGATGTTTAAATTCAAGACAACCCACAGAAATACTAGGCCCATGCAAGACTCACTACCCCTGGGCATAAATAAAGGTTGAAAAGTAGGCAAAATGGTTGGAGGCCTAACAACAAAGCCTGCATTCAAAATGGCCACTTGCCTGCCAGCACATGGCCAGTGCCTGTAGCTGCACTCAAAATGGCCACCAGCCACATGGCATGTCCCTCCCCATGAACACCCCCAAAAATCGAAAAACACTGCAAAATCAGCACAATCCCATTCAATCCATGGCCTCCATGATGTTTAAATTCAAGACAACCCACAGAAAGACTAGGCCCATGCTAGACTCAAATACCCCTGGTGAAAAGGCCACAAGTACAGGCCCAAAAATCGAAAAACACTGCAAAATCAGCACAATCCTATTCCATCCATGGCCTCCATGATGTTTAAATTCAAGACAGCCCACAGAAAGACTAGGCCCATGCTAGACTCAAATACCCCTGGTGAAAAGGCCACAAGTACAGGCCCAAAAATCGAAAAACACTGCAAAATCAGCACAATCCCATTCAATCCATGGCCTCCATGATGTTTAAATTCAAGACAACCCACAGAAATACTAGGCCCATGCAAGACTCACTACCCCTGGGCATAAATAAAGGTTGAAAAGTAGGCAAAATGGTTGGAGGCCTAACAACAAAGCCTGCATTCAAAATGGCCACTTGCCTGCCAGCACATGGCCAGTGCCTGTAGCTGCACTCAAAATGGCCACCAGCCACATGGCATGTCCCTCCCCATGAACACCCCCAAAAATCGAAAAACACTGCAAAATCAGCACAATCCCATTCAATCCATGGCCTCCATGATGTTTAAATTCAAGACAACCCACAGAAAGACTAGGCCCATGCTAGACTCAAATACCCCTGGTGAAAAGGCCACAAGTACAGGCCCAAAAATCGAAAAACACTGCAAAATCAGCACAATCCTATTCCATCCATGGCCTCCATGATGTTTAAATTCAAGACAGCCCACAGAAAGACTAGGCCCATGCTAGACTCAAATACCCCTGGTGAAAAGGCCACAAGTACAGGCCCAAAAATCGAAAAACACTGCAAAATCAGCACAATCCCATTCAATCCATGGCCTCCATGATGTTTAAATTCAAGACAACCCACAGAAATACTAGGCCCATGCAAGACTCACTACCCCTGGGCATAAATAAAGGTTGAAAAGTAGGCAAAATGGTTGGAGGCCTAACAACAAAGCCTGCATTCAAAATGGCCACTTGCCTGCCAGCACATGGCCAGTGCCTGTAGCTGCACTCAAAATGGCCACCAGCCACATGGCATGTCCCTCCCCATGAACACCCCCAAAAATCGAAAAACACTGCAAAATCAGCACAATCCCATTCCATCCATGGCCTCCATGATGTTTAAATTCAAGACAGCCCACAGAAAGACTAGGCCCATGCTAGACTCAAATACCCCTGGTGAAAAGGCCACAAGTACAGGCCCAAAAATCGAAAAACACTGCAAAATCAGCACAATCCCATTCCATCCATGGCCTCCATGATGTTTAAATTCAAGACAGCCCACAGAAAGACTAGGCCCATGCACCACTCACTACCCCTGGTCAAGGCCCCAACAACAGGTCAAAAATCGAAAAACACAAAATTTTACAAAAAAAAAAAATCGAAAAACACAGAAAAATCAGCACAATCCCAATTCATCTATGGCCTCCATGATGTTTAAGTTCAAGACAACCCACAGAAAGAATCAGTCCACCCACCACTGAGTACCCCTGGGCAAAAGGCCCCAAAACAGCCCAAAAATCGAAAATCCCAAAATTTTAGTTGCAGCAACTGTAATGCCCCAAACAAACTTACTTGTAAAATTTCTAATCCAACAGTGATCCAAACAAAGTCAAAAAGGCCTCAAATCCAAAGATCCAGCAGCATCCACAAAAAGTAATCCTTCCAGGTCCACATCCAAATGAAAAGTGACCAGGAGATGGACAAAGCACTGGGAGGAGCCTGCTGAACAGGAACAGGAAGTTGAAGACTATGGGGCACTTCCTTCCTCCTACCCCCCTGCCCCCTCCCCAAAATGGACTCCTCGCTAAAAAAGTGCAGGCAAATGTCAAACTAAGGAGTTATTCACATAAAAATCATCATTTCTAGAAGGTTTATGCTGCTTGCTGGTGGATTTCTTGTGCAGAATTGCAAATTTATATTTTCGCTCGCCGCATCTCAAATCTCGCAATTGCGAAGTACCGCGAGACGTGATCTCGCCGTACTCGCGTTGACAAACTATCGCTGGCAAGCCGCGATGACGTAATCGCGCTCGCCAATTCCCGCGGGATCACACAGCAAGATCCAAAATGGCGCCGCACTCGCAAACTATCGAAAAAAACAACTCGGCAAACGATGATAAACGCCGCGCGCCGCAAAAATTGTATCACCAACGCCGCGCGCCGCCAAAAAAATCCGCTCTGTGCGAATTTGCGGATTTTGCGGGAAATCCGCAAATCTCGCGGATTGCGGATTTCCCGAAAATCCGCAAAATCCGCGAGCGGAACGGATTTTCCGCCCACGCTTAGCTTATATCACTTTTCAGCAACCGGTGAATCATGTTCTCGTAATTCAAGACAGGAACATCTGAGACACCGAGGATAGGTTTCAGGTATGATACATCAAGATGAAAAAATGTCATATGAGGCTGACCTCTGTAGTCTACCTTGGATGTGAGGTGGGGAAAAGGAAGGTTTACCTGTTGGATGCCAAAATTCATTCTGTGATATATTTGGTAATGCTTACCAGTCAGACTTAAGTGAGGGTTTTTTTTAGGTTACACCCAGCATTACAGGCTCTTTGTGGAAAACTATAGAAGTTGAGATGCCCCATTGTCTGCTTAAACCTTCACAGAGCAGCCAATGCAAGTGGTATTGACTGAGGAGTCTCCCAAATCATTTGATGAACTGATGAATGCACTGTGCACCGCACCTGAGATGAAAGAACCTGACTCGAGTCAGACTTTTATTTGATTAAAAAAACTCTCTGACAAAATATTTGGAGCAATGTTAGCTCAACTGGATGACAAAGCTAGAGAGCACCTGGTAGCCATTATTTCTAGAAGATTATTACCCAGAGAACATAACGGTGTGTCTATTGAGAAGGAGTGTGGGATTTGCTCAGCTTCCACTCGTATTTCTGTTGAAAAGGGATAAGTCATTAAACATGTTGATGGATATAAGGGGAGATCATGCCAAGTTGTTAAGATGATCTATGTCTTTGAAAGGGCTAGACTTTGTTTTGGAGCAGACTAAGCCATGGGATGGCTAATTGACTTGCCAGTAAGTTTTACCAATCTGAGCATGCAAACTGTCCGGTTTAGGAGTTGGTTTGTGGTGGTCTGATCTGGGAAGACAGTCTGTTGGGACAGAAAATTCTGCAAGTTAATCATGCTCCCCTTACCTGAGTATCCCAACTGTGTTGATGGCTTGTACCCAAATGCAGCTTTTTTGGATGGTGTATGTTCAACATGGCACAGGCCAGTATCAATGATTGTCGTCTTGTTTGCCTTTCCCAGGAGTAAAGCAGCATGAGCACCATTGAGGCAGCATACTGTGTAATGGTCAGTAGGAGTGGACAGATCCTATTTATCCTGTGTCACTAGAGTGAGACCTACAGTTTAATTCAATTAAAGTTACACTGCTGTGCTTGACTCACCTGTGGCCTGCATTGGTTTCGTTTGAAGTGCTGCACAGTGCTTGCATGCTGTGAACATGAGCATGGTATATGTCTGCTTGTGAATGGTACCCTACTGGGAAAATGCAGAACAGTATGTGAATGAGATGTGCATGTGCTAGGCATATGTGTGTCTGTGAAAAGGAGGAGAAACTATGTAAGATGTCTGCCTGTGACTAGGACTGGGGCCAAGACCTCCTGTCTGTATGAGAACATATCACCCAGGGTATCTAAGACTTCCTGATCTGGAGCCTAGAGCACCAGTGTCTGCCCTGTGAAGAAGAGGAGGCAGAGAGGTCCACTAAAGATTCCTAGTGAGTGGAGCCTATCTGTGAGGTGTTAGGAGAAGGCTACTGCACTGATAAGGTCTGTGCCAGTGTGCAGGAAAAAGGGAAGAAGGTGACCCTCATGTGCAAGAAAAGGGCAGTCATGAAGGGAGTAATGACTGATGCTCCACCAAAAGGGTCACTGCCCTATGCAGTGGTAAGTCAGCAGCCCCATATGCTAGGTGAGGCAGCTGAGAAAAACTTGCTGTTCTGAGTAGGCCGTAGCCCATGTGTGTAGGAAGGTGGATATCTGACTATGGTTACCCCCAAACTTTTTGCCTGGTGTTTAGCTGGTTTTTGACTTAGTTGGCCTGGGATCCTGCTATTCAGGGCCCCAGGCTGATTGCTCTCTCCTTAAAATGGACTCCATGTACCTTAGGTGCATAACACAATTGGAATTGGTTCACCTTATAGGCCCCTGTAACAGTGTACCATAGGTACCCAGGGCATAGGTGTAGCCAAGGCCTACCAGGGGCTGCAGCATGTATTGTGCCACCCCTGGCCTGGCCTCCATATTTGACACAACTGGCTGATCACTCAGCTGGGGTAAGTTGGTGTAACCACCTCTTACTTAGGTACAGTATGCCTGTGCCTAACCCTAAACTGGACACATATGTTCCTATCAGCCACTCCTATGGAAGGCCTCATCAATCCTGGAGGCAGAGTGCTTGGAAATATGTGAGATGGTGCTCTAGCATGAGCTGAGCCTGTCTGCAGCTGTCGGGAACCACTCCCTAAGCTGTTCCGGGATATTGCCATACCATATACTCTTAAGTGCATTATAATCCTCGCGGTTAAATGCTATCTTTGGTTTGGCTTTATCAAAACATGTCAAGTAAGGTGTCATACGAATTGGAATACTATCCCCTCGCCAATTCTGGCGACGGGGATAGCATTCCACCCTTCTAGAGGGACACGACATGTGTGTAGCCTTAACCCCGGTTAAAGTTAACCAGAGCCTCAGCATCACAAAATGGATGCTGCCACCACAGACACATGTCTGACCTCCTGCTGCTGGGAGTCCTTCCAGCGAGGAGGGCCTGGACAAAGGGTTTCCTGCCTGGGGAGGTGCGAGCACCACCCCAGACAGGGTTTTGTGTATTGGGTAGGACAGGGCTGAATAGATTGAGACATGCCTGGGGCACACAAGGTGTCCCTGTGCATAAGCCAGCCCAAACCGGTTCTGGGGCTTTCCAGCCCCAGTCCTGGCGAGGAGCTGGACAAAGGAGAGGGGGTGTAACCACCCCCCTTCCTGGTCCCACCCATAGGGGAGGGACCTAGTAGGTGATCCACCCCTCAGATTGGGAATAAGAGAGGGAGCAGTGCCATTGCACAGCAGATCATCCTGAAATCAACTTTAAACAAGAAGAAGACTGGACTTCGACATTCTGCTGCACAGAAGACTGAAGAGAATCTCCCTAGTGGCCTAGGAGGGGCCACCCTGTGAACACAGGTATCACCCAGCACCTCGACGTCTGCTTTGCCGCCGCCTCCCGCCGGAGCCCGAGTGCAAAGCCTGACAAGACACAGCTTCCCAGACTTTTCCTAGCCCGATCCACAGTCTCTGCAAAGAAGGGACCCGTGGAGGCACCGAGAGACGTGGGAGCGGCCATCTTGAAAGACCCCCGAGACGCTGACTGCGCAGCACCCGAGGCACCCTCGACTCTGTGCTTTGGGGTTTGAGAAGCCCCACAACCGAGCAGCATTTGCACCAAAGATCAGCCCTCCAGCATCTCCACGATCTGCGTGGGGCCCTTTTGCTTTTTGCCACTCGACTCGCCATCCCGGCCGCTTGTCACGTGGTCAGCGGCCATCTTGGCAACGAAACCTACAATTTACACTATGGGTCTGGTTGCTCCAGACCTGCCCTCGCTCCTGTAGAAAGGAGTACCCGCTCTGACCTTGCTGGTCCGAGTAATAAGCCTTTTTCACTTTCCCCGTGGCTTGCGTTAGCCAAGGCTTGTTTGCTTCAATCGAGTTGCCGACACCGCCATCAGCTAGAACCTTCAAGGGACAGCTCGTGATCGACTCCTGGACGTCCTTGACCTCTTCGTGTCCACGTGGCTGCAGAGAGAAGCAACACCTTATCACCTGTTTGCACCCGACTTTGCCTGGTTCCAATCTGGTTCCACGGTGGTCACTGGTCAGTGACTTTGAACATTGTCCCCTCTGCTTTCAGGTCATCACCACTTCAGATCCACCCTTGGATCCACCGGACACTTCTCCTTCACATCGCCTGCAGCATCTTCAGCTTCAAGCGCCAAGAACCTGCGTGTCAGAACCCGACGCCACTTCGACCCTGTGCACCCACTTCCTGTGGGTGAGGTAACATTGCAAAGCCGGTGTCCCTACACTGGTACACACCTCTAGGGTCTGTGTCTTAAGTTTTGTTCCTCTAGGTTCAGCGGAAGTGCCCTTAAACTAACTTTGTGTACTTTTTACGCACCATAGCCTTTACATTGGAAAGTGCGTGCACTTTGAACACTGCACCCGAGTCCCGTGGGCCTTTCCCGACTTAGTTATTTCCAGTCTCGAATAGCTCCAGCGATTCCCAAGGCCCTAGGCCTCTTCACTTTCCTATTGGTATCTCTTATACCACTTTCTTAGTATATGGTTTAGGTGGCCCCTAGGGCTCATCCATATTGTGCAACTTTTGTGTATTTTAAACTGTCTTGTGATTTAACGCTTGTGCTTCTGTGCTCATAAAGAGTCCAGGGGATTTTATAGTTAATAAATCAATATATATTTTCAATATATATCTGTGTGGTGTCCCTTTCATTTGGTATTCAAGGGGGTTGTGTATGGTATAACAGCTGGCTTCACATGCCTTTCAGAGTTTAGCCTAAGACTGCTTTGTCCACGTTACCACTAGGATAACTGGTCTACAAGGTTGAATTACAACCATCATCATAAGGGTTGCTTGGCATGGTACAAAGTGATCACTAGAATTAGTGAGCATTATATACCAGGCCAACTTCTCACATTGGTGAGCAGCGGATTGGGATCTGAGCTTGCTGTTGTTTTACCATTACAATCTTTGAGATTATCATTTGAAAGATCATACAGGTACCTGCTAGGTACATCTAAAACAAGACTAGTATACTTAAGTTCTACTGAACTTAGTTGTTGTAGAGCAAAGGGAGTAGCACACCCTAGCTACAACTACTAGATAGGTTTAGTAGGTAAACACCAGTGTAGGTAGATTGCAACACATCCACCCACACTAGAGCAATGTCTGGAGCAGAGGGGTCCAGTGGACTTACTCCTGTTGAGAGTGACCCTCCAAGGGCACCATCCAAATTTGCTATTTTTTCCTTTAAGGAATTAAGACAGCTTTGTGTCTTAAGGGGTCTGAAGACAGGGCCTTCCCCTACTACAGACCACCTAAGAGAGCTCTTAGACCAGTCTGAGACTCTAAAGCCCTCTAAGGCAAACCCCACAGGGAATGCTGAAGGAGGCCGTCCTTCAGAGGATGACACTGTAGACACCCCTGCCCCTATCATCCTGGTAGATGAGGAAGCCTCCACCACTGGAGCTCCTCAGGTAGATGAGGAGGAAGAGGAAGAAGAGGAGGAGGTGGAAAGCAGTGAGTCAGATGATGACAGAAATAGTCAGGTGCTGGTCAGTAGACTGAGCCAGGCTAACTTAAGCTTACTTGGGAATGAATCAGGTAACAACCCATTCAGACCCCCAGGTGGACTTAACCAGAAGCCTAGGAGGAGAAGGACTCACTCAGGTGACTCTGACAACTCCCATGCTTCTAGAGGTTCTCATGGTCACTCTAGAAAGAGGATGACTAGCCCTCAGAGAAGGGAACATGAGGCCAAATTGAGAGAATCTCAAATTAGAGAGGCTGAATTGAGAGTCCAGAGACAAGAGTTAGAAATTGCCCTGGCCCAAGAGAAACTTGCTAGAGCAAGACAGCCTAGAGAGAGTGGATTAGGATCCACTGGTGGCAGCAATATCCAGAAGGATAAAGACAGGTCCTTTGATACAAGAAACCTGAGTAAGATTGTGCCCCCCTACAAAGCTGGGGATGATATCCATAAATGGATTACTGCAATGGAGAGAGCCTGCAGAGTACAGCAGATCCCTCAGGAGCAGTGGGCAGCAATCTTGTGGCTCTCCTTTGAAGGTAGAGGCAGAGACAGACTCCTCACAGTTAGTGATGGGGATTCTAGAAACTACATGGTCCTGAAGAGTGCTCTGATTGATGGGTTAGGCTTAACCACTGAACAGTACAGGTTAATGTTCAGAGATACCCAGAAGACACAGACTCAGGACTGGTCTGAATTTGTTGAGTGTGCCACTAAGGCTCTGGAGGGCTGGTTGCTGGGAAGTAAGGTTACTGACTATACAGGATTGTATAATTTAATTATGAGAGAGCAAATCTTAAGTAATTGTCAAAATCAGCTTCTACATCAGCACCTGGTTGACTCTGATCTGACCTCCCCACAAGAATTGGGTAGGAGGGCAGACAAATGGGTCAGAACCAGGATCAGACCTAAGAACCAGGGTGGTGACCAAAAGAAAGAGACTACCAAGCCTCAAGAGAAGGGTGGGGATAAAAGTAAGGAAAAGACTTCCCCAGGGCCCCAAAACTCCAAGGATGGGGGTGGGTCCCAAGACACTTCTACAACCCAGAAAAAGCCTTATTGTCATACCTGTAAACAGGTGGGGCATTACAAAACAGATAGCTGTTGTCCCAAGAATGGCAATAAGGAGAATATACCTCCAGGTAAGGCTCCAACACCTCCTGTCACTGTTAGCAGTGGTCCCCCAGGTGGTGGGAGCACCCCCAAGAATTTGGGTGGGTTTACTTTTGGAGGACAGGTGGACTCTGGCCTATCCAGGTCCCCTAACTCAGATACTCTTGTCTATGAGACTGGCATGGGGTTTGCCAATTTCACTGCTTGCCCAAACACTTTGAGCAAGTATAGACAGGAGCCCCTCATCAATGGCTTGAAAGTTGAGGCCTTCAGAGACACAGGGGCTAGCATCACCATGGTGGCTGAATGTCTAGTCCCCTCAAGGCAACTTTTACCTGATGCCAGATATCAGGTGACAAACATTGATGGCATAGAAACCAATCATCCCATGGCAGTAGTCAATCTTAGCTGGGGAGGTGTCACTGGCCCAAAGAGAGTGGCAGTGTCAGCAAACTTGCCTGTAGATTGCCTACTGGGTAATGATTTGGAAATCTCAGCCTGGGCTGAGGTTGAACAGCAAACCCATTCTAGAATGGTAAATCTCCATGGAAAGGTTAGTGGGGCTGTAATGGCTACAGCCCCAATTCAAGATGTCCTTCCTGAAAAGGTTGGGAGGGCTGAGCAAACCTCAGCCCCATCTTTAGATAACTTCCCTCCTGGAAAGAGTAGCAGGGCTGTACTAGTAACAGCCCATACCCAAACTGAGTCTCCTCCTGAAAAGGTTGGTGGGGCTGTGATGGCCACAGCCCAAACTCAAACTGATACATGGGTAGTGAAGCCTGAAATGATGGATCACTCCACCCAAACAGAGAGCATTGAGGAGGAAGAGAAATCTCCCTCCCACCAGACTTTAGGAAAGGATCAGCCTCCTCAGGGAACTGATCTTACCCCTGATGAAGGAACTGTCCCAGAGGTTGTTAGGCCTGGCCTAACAGAGCCTCTGATGGCAGTGGACCCTTCTCAGGTGGGACCCAGTCTGAAGCAGGTAACCTGCCCCTCTCTACCTTGCCTTACTCAGCCCAGAGCTGCAGAGGACAAGAAGGACAGTGAGACCCAAAGGGCCCCCTGTCAAATAAAGCACCCCCATCAACAGATTAGGGGCACCGAAACTAGTAGCCCTAGTGAGGTGCAAACTTAAAAAACTCCTGAGGGATCCCCCTTAAAAGTAGTTAGGGACCTCCCCCAGATGGATATTGTTGGGCACAGCCAAACCTGGGACCCTAAGGGCCCAAACCTGAACTGTCCCTCCAGTAAGCCAAACAGAGGGACTCAGCCTCCAGCTTTAGGTAGCCAGAGGTTGACCCTGAGAGCACAGTGCAACTCAGTCAAAGAAAGAAAGGCACACATGGTGGAGAGTGATTGGAGGAAGCTGAGCCCTACAGAGGAAACTCACTTCAGTACTCCATCCCAACACCAGCCTTTGACTTTGCAAAGACACACCACAGGTAGAGATTCCCTATGGTGGAGACCCTCAGATACCCTTAGGGTGAGGGATTGCTTAGTGGACCATGAAACAGGGGGTTACCAAGCCAGAGCTGGTACTTCCTTATATGGCCACTTAGGCAATATAGGCTTACCTGGTCAAGGATAGCCTTATCTCCTTTCGTTTGGGGGGAGGGGGTTATGTAGGAAGGTGGATATCTGACTATGGTTACCCCCAAACTTTTTGCCTGGTGTTTAGCTGGTTTTTGACTTAGTTGGCCTGGGATCCTGCTATTCAGGGCCCCAGGCTGATTGCTCTCTCCTTAAAATGGACTCCATGTACCTTAGGTGCATAACACAATTGGAATTGGTTCACCTTATAGGCCCCTGTAACAGTGTACCATAGGTACCCAGGGCATAGGTGTAGCCAAGGCCTACCAGGGGCTGCAGCATGTATTGTGCCACCCCTGGCCTGGCCTCCATATTTGACACAACTGGCTGATCACTCAGCTGGGGTAAGTTGGTGTAACCACCTCTTACTTAGGTACAGTATGCCTGTGCCTAACCCTAAACTGGACACATATGTTCCTATCAGCCACCCCTATGGAAGGCCTCATCAATCCTGGAGGCAGAGTGCTTGGAAATATGTGAGATGGTGCTCTAGCATGAGCTGAGCCTGTCTGCAGCTGTCGGGAACCACTCCCTAAGCTGTTCCGGGATATTGCCATACCATATACTCTTAAGTGCATTATAATCCTCGCGGTTAAATGCTATCTTTGGTTTGGCTTTATCAAAACATGTCGAGTAAGGTGTCATACGAATTGGAATACTATCCCCTCGCCAATTCTGGCGACGGGGATAGCATTCCACCCTTCTAGAGGGACACGACATGTGTGTAGCCTTAACCCCGGTTAAAGTTAACCAGAGCCTCAGCATCACAAAATGGATGCTGCCACCACAGACACATGTCTGACCTCCTGCTGCTGGGAGTCCTTCCAGCGAGGAGGGCCTGGACAAAGGGTTTCCTGCCTGGGGAGGTGCGAGCACCACCCCAGACAGGGTTTTGTGTATTGGGTAGGACAGGGCTGAATAGATTGAGACATGCCTGGGGCACACAAGGTGTCCCTGTGCATAAGCCAGCCCAAACCGGTTCTGGGGCTTTCCAGCCCCAGTCCTGGCGAGGAGCTGGACAAAGGAGAGGGGGTGTAACCACCCCCCTTCCTGGTCCCACCCATAGGGGAGGGACCTAGTAGGTGATCCACCCCTCAGATTGGGAATAAGAGAGGGAGCAGTGCCATTGCACAGCAGATCATCCTGAAATCAACTTTAAACAAGAAGAAGACTAGACTTCGACATTCTGCTGCACAGAAGACTGAAGAGAATCTCCCTAGTGGCCTAGGAGGGGCCACCCTGTGAACACAGGTATCACCCAGCACCTCGACGTCTGCTTTGCCGCCGCCTCCCGCCGGAGCCCGAGTGCAGAGCCTGACAAGACACAGCTTCCCAGACTTCTCCTAGCCCGATCCACAGTCCCTGCAAAGAAGGGACCCGTGGAGGCACCGAGAGACGTGGGAGCGGCCATCTTGAAAGACCCCCGAGACGCTGACTGCGCAGCACCCGAGGCACCCTCGACTCTGTGCTTTGGGTTTGAGAAGCCCCACAACCGAGCAGCATTTGCACCAAAGATCAGCCCTCCAGCATCTCCACGATCTGCGTGGGGCCCTTTTGCTTTTTGCCACTCGACTCGCCATCCTGGCCGCTTGTCACGTGGTCAGCGGCCATCTTGGCGACGAAACCTACAATTTACACTATGGGTCTGGTTGCTCCAGACCTGCCCTCGCTCCTGTAGAAAGGAGTACCCGCTCTGACCTTGCTGGTCCGAGTAATAAGCCTTTTTCACTTTCCCCGTGGCTTGCGTTAGCCAAGGCTTGTTTGCTTCAATCGAGTTGCCGATACCGCCATCAGCTAGAGCCTTCGAAGGACAGCTGGTGATCGACTCCTGGACGTCCTTGACCTCTTCGTGTCCACGTGGCTGCAGAGAGAAGCAACACCTCATCACCTGTTTGCACCCGACTTTGCCTGGTTCCAATCTGGTTCCACGGTGGTCACTGGTCAGTGACTTTGAGCATTGTCCCCTCTGCTTTCAGGTCTTCACCACTTCAGATCCACCCTTGGATCCACCGGACACTTCTCCTTCACATCGCCTGCAGCATCTTCAGCTTCAAGCGCCAAGAACCTGCGTGTCAGAACCCGACGCCACTTCGACCCTGTGCACCCACTTCCTGTGGGTGAAGTAACATTGCAAAGCCGGTGTCCCTACACTGGTACACACCTCTAGGGTCTGTGTCTTAAGTTTTGTTCCTCTAGGTTCAGCGGAAGTGCCCTTAAACTAACTTTGTGTACTTTTTACGCACCATAGCCTTTACATTGGAAAGTGCGTGCACTTTGAACACTGCACCGAGTCCCGTGGGCCTTTCCCGACTTAGTTATTTCCAGTCTCGAATAGCTCCAGCAATTCCCAAGGCCCTAGGCCTCTTCACTTTCCTATTGGTATCTCTTATACCACTTTCTTAGTATATGGTTTAGGTGGCCCCTAGGGCTCATCCATATTGTGCAACTTTTGTGTATTTTAAACTGTCTTGTGATTTAACGCTTGTGCTTCTGTGCTCATAAAGAGTCCAGGGGATTTTATAGTTAATAAATCAATATATATTTTCAATATATATCTGTGTGGTGTCCCTTTCATTTGGTATTCAAGGGGGTTGTGTATGGTATAACAGCTGGCTTCACATGCCTTTCAGAGTTTAGCCTAAGACTGCTTTGTCCACGTTACCACTAGGATAACTGGTGTTCAAGGTTGAATTACAACCATCATCATAAGGGATGCTTGGCATGGTACAAAGTGATCACTAGAATTAGTGAGCATTATATACCAGGCCAACTTCTCACAATGTGCAATGGAAATCTGCAGACTCTGTATGCTGGGTAGATGCCATGCAGAACCCCGCTGTGCTGATCCAGTCAGAGCACTGTGCAATGGTGAACCCTGTTGTCAGAGGCCTCCAACAGGAGCGAACAAGAAGTGTGAACTGGGCAAGACCACGATTAGGGGGTGAGAGGCTGCAGTTGAGAACCGAGCAAGCTTATACTGTGACTGGTAACCAGCGCCAGGACCTTTGCAACCCCACCAACTGTGAGAAGAGCTAAAGAACTTATGAAGCTTGGTAGAGCTGCAAGGACACCCCGGCAACTGTGACTGCATAACAGCATGTGAGGAAATCGAGGGCCGCTGAGTGCAAAGAATTTACCAGAAATAGATGCTGCAGCTTCAGTGCCTACTGAGGGGATGGTCACTTCGATCCTGCTGGTGAGGAAAGAATTCCTGGTTCTGTAATCCGAATTCCAAACGAATTTGTGCTGGCGATGAACCATTAAAGAGGTTAAATACCGTTTTTTAAACCTTGGTTTGTAATTTGTTTAAGATGTTACATTCTTGGCCATGCCAGGTTTCCAGACCGTAGGACAAGGTTGGTAGCAATTGGGCTGCCATGATTTTTAAAAGATGCCCGTGTGAAGGGCTTTCCAGTTTCTTGGATAATTGTTTATAGGCAAATATTAAGGATTGGGCTTTTGATGTGATCTCCTTTTTCTGCTCCACCGTTGACAGATTTCTTGTCATTTTGATGCCCAAGTATTTATAAACACTTGTTTCCTCTATTTGACAGTTCTTTGCGTACCATTTATAGTTTCCTTGTCTTGGGCCCGCTAATCTTACCACCTTGGTTTTAGATGTATTCAATTCTAAACCTTGAGCGTCCAGGTAGTCTATAAGTTTGTTTATTGTCCTTTGCAGCCATATCGGAGTTTGACTTACCAGGACAATATCATCTGCATACTGTAAGTAGTGAACCGGCTACTTTGCCAAAATCGGAGGGTGTCCATTTATTTGTTTTAAATGACTGTTCAAGTCTGCTAAGTATAAATTAAATAAGCATGGTGAAAGGACGCAGCCCTGTTTTAGTCCGTTTGTTATTTTCTTTTTTTAAGAGACTCTTTGTCCGTCCCCAAGTTTAACAGTGGCCCATGTTTCACTGTTTAGTGATTGTATTGCATTTATCAGTGGCTGTGGCAATCCCCATGCTTTAAGTTTCTTCCATAAACGGTCCCGCAGCACTCTATCGAATGCCGCTTTTAGGTCAATGTAGCAAGCCACTAATACTCCCTTTTTCCTTTCAGCTTTTTCCGTAAGAATTGTCAAGGCTGTTAGGTTAGTAATGGTGCCCATACCCCGTCTGAAGACTGTTTAGAATTTTGGGATGATGTTGTTTTCCTCTGTCCACTCTTGTAGATGTTCCAGGATACATCCCTCCCGACCCGTCAGTTGCGATCTACCTCCAGAAAGCAGGTGGTTGTCCCCAGATTTAAAAGAGTTCGCCTGGGTGGACAATCTCTGACGGTAAAGGGAGCTCAAATGTGGAACGCTCTGCCAGACGCTCTCAGACACGCTCCCAATCTGATCAATTTTAAAAAACTGCTCAAAACTCACCTCTTTCAAATCCATGAATAGCTGACTCCTTTTCCACTCTGATTCAGTTTCGACCCCGCGCCAGGACAGTCTTGACTATCGGAGCGCGTTATAAATCCACATATAACAAATAACATAACATACATGAGGCATAGAGTTTGGCCTCTACGTCGATCAGGGCAATCAACTTGTAATTCCCGGGTTCTGTTCTGGTGCCGCTCTTATAAATTGGGTGGAACAGGTTACCGCTCCAGGACTGTGGGATCTTGTTATCTCGGAAAACCTGGTTAAAAAGAGGTGTTAGATATTTTGCCCAAACGTCCGGGTCTCGTTTGAACAGGGCGTTAGGTAGCCCGTTTGTGCCTGCTGCTCCTTCTGCTTTCAGATTATTTATCAATGTTTTTATGCGTTTAATGGTTGTCAGAGTTTGGTCATCTGCTTCCCAGCTGAACTGGATTTTTCCACTTTCGATAGTAGTACTGGTTGTCTCGGGGTGCATTTCTTTTTCCTTTACATTCAGTGACCTTGCTGCATCCGCCTTTTCTGTTCCTAGTTCAGGGTTGTACACATTATCAATGTATTCTAACCAAGTTGTTTTGCTTTCCAAATCCTTTCATTAATTTATTGATTATGCCCCAAGATTCTTTACTGTTTGGTAATTTACTTGCCCACAGCAGATCTTCCCATAACTTTTCTCTGTATTTCCTTTTTTCCACTCTTCATTCCACCTCATAGTCTTTTCTCATTTTTTGAATCATTCCGCTATCTGTGTTTTCCCCATTTTGATTGCTTGCGCTTTTTGTCTTACCTCTTTGGCAATATTTATTTTTTTGTTTCTCAGCTGCGTTGTGTACCATGGCTCTTTGATAGCCCCATGAGTACCTTTGCTTATTGGTTTTGCCGGAATTTGTCAGGAGTGCTTCACATAGATTTACCCAGTTACTTAATAATTGTCCTGCTGACTCCTCAGCATTCTCTATGTGTTCGTTCACCATGTTCATTATGTCTTCCATGATGTTTCCTCTCCATTTAAGCTTCTGTAAATTATATATTTCAGGCCATGCAGCTAATGATGCTACATACTCCTTTTGCTTAATGTTTAAGTATAATACTGTCTCCTGAGGGAAATGATCGCTCTCAGGTCGTGTTGAGATGTAGAATTTGTCTACCCGGGGAGTTAACTCTTTACTAATTATCGTATAATCAATAATTGATTGCTTTTTTCCACAGGAAAAGGTAATACCGGCCGGTTGATCTCCCTTCATGTTTCCATTTAGGATGACTAGGCCTAGTTTTTTCAGCTTGTTTCGTATATTTTGGTTTTTATTCTAATTCTTAGTCGTCTTTCCTCCTGTCAGATTATAGTTGAAATCCCCTGATATAATCATGTCGTGATATTGATGTGTGACTTGTAGTGTTTTTATTAAGTCTATTAAGTATGACAGTTTCTCCTCTTTTTTGTTCTTTGCCGGATGAATATATATGTTGAGAAGTATTAGCTTATCTCCCCCACCTTCTCCTGTGCGGGGAGATTTTCTTCCACTTTTACTATTTGGATACAGTTTTCTCCGGAATCCATTTCCTCCGTATTCCAGTCATTTTCTATTGCAATGTATGTGGACAACCCCCCTCTTGGATGCCCATACTTGGAGGTTTTTTCCGCCATTATGTGGAATTCTTCGTAGCTTTACAAATGCTTTGGAGAAGTGTTCCAAGTTTCTTGTAGCAATAATACTTTAAAGTTACTTAAATAGGTGAGGGTTTCTTGGTCTTGTTGCATTTTGTTAAAACCGTGAACGTTCCAGGAGCAGATCATGGTCTTTTTCTTATTTTGAATTACAGCCTTATTGTTTTGTTCCCCCCTTACTGTGCTGTATTCTTCAGGATCGATGTGAATTCAAGGTGAGGGTTAAACAGGACCAGTCTTGACTTTCTTCCGACTGTGTGGCTGTTTTGCTATCCGTAATATTTTGCACGCCGGCTCCCCTGCATGTCTCTTGATTTGGTGACGTACTTCTGGCTCCTTTTAGTACCGTAGGAGAATTTCCCTTTATTTTCGGAAACCCGGATGCCTCGTTATTTATTAACGGGTATGGGTATTTGATTAACGGTGGATATGATATTATTATGCCCCAGGTTGCAAAGGTCTCCCTGGTGGAGAAGATCAGTTCCGTTGTCTCAATCGATGCCCATGTTGTTCTACTTACTTCCGAATCCATCTCCATGTTTGTTTGGACAAATGCTAGTGCCAGGAGATCGGACAATGGAATTTCCCTTAATTTTGGGATTTCTCTAAATAATCTCATTATGTTACCCCTATTTAGTATGTCGTTTTTTCCCTTCGTTTGATATTCGGACTTAAAGATTCGTTTACGGCCTGTTTCTGCTCGGTTTTGTTGGGGAACCTGATTTCCATTTTGTTCCCTTTTTTTCCTTGTCCTTTCCCCCGCCTTAGCGTAGATCGTGCGTTCGATGGTGGGCAGTCCCTTTGAGCTTATTTTCGGCGTTTTGGCTTCTTCTTCATTTTAACTTCTATTGTCCTCCTTTATGCTGAGTGTTTTTACTGTCCTAGTCTTTTCCATTTGTTTTTTCTCCGATAATGTTTAACACGTCCTGCCTTTTTTGTCCAGGGTAATTGATAGATGGAAGTCTGTACTTGTGGCTCTTTCTATGTACAGTCCGGGCCTTTTTTTTTTCCTTTTTGACCAATTTGTTTTGTCTTCATTGCTTATCCATTTGGTCATTGCCTCCTGATGCTTGGTTTTTGAACCATCTTCGCTTTTTGCTTCAGGTGCTGCTTTCTGAGATGTGTCTTCTATTTCTTGTAGTCTTGTTGTTTGTTTGTTTTTATCCCTTCTTATCACATTTTCCGTCTCCACCCCTGTGTTAGTTTTTGATTTTTTTTTTGTTTTTTTGATTGCTTTCCACCCTTTTATTACTTTGCTGTCAGCAGGGTCTGGTGCACACTGGTTGCTTTGCATGAATGTTTTGCCATCCCTCAAATTGACTGGTGTATTTGTTTCTTCGGTGTTTTGCTGTGTTGTTAGTCCATCGACTGCTTGCTCTTGTGCACTGTTGTTAGCGTTTTGTGCAAAAATGGCATAATTTTGTTGTTTTTCCCTGCTTGGTTTTTGAGTTGGCGTTCTTCCTGGCTTTCCGTGCTCGTTTGTGTTGTCTTTTGGTTTGATTTTCCAGTACACTTGGAGCGACAGATGTATTGTTTTCGCCGTGCCTATTGCCCTTCTCATTTGTTATATTTACCTCACCTTTCGTGGAGTATTCTGCAGATTCCGTGCTTTGCCTCATACTTCTTTGTTTTTTGATCATTATAATTTTACCTTTATTTTCTAAACACGATGTTTCTTCTGTTTGTTTACTTGCTTGCGCTGCACGTAGGATCTCTGTCAAAATTTCTGGTAGACATGCCAGTTTATCTATTATTTTGCCGCAACCGCAGCTTTGATCCAAAACTTTGTTTTTGTTTTATCTGGCTTTTTTTGTTCCATTAGTTATTTGATCTGCGATTTTATCCAGCTTGTTATTGATTCCTGCAATGTGGGTTGCTATCAGGTTCATTAAATCTACCTGGACATCCAATTTGTCCGATTGAAAATGTAATACCGTGATTGCTTGCTGTAGGCTTTTTAGTAACAAATCACTCCAAGTGGTTGTTTCTTTGTTTATCGGTTGTATTAAGATCCCTGATATGGAATCAAACCCGCTTACCGATGAAATGGTGATTGGTGACTGTGTTTTTTTGCCTCCTAGTGGCGAACCACTTCGCCCCGTGTTTTCTTCTTTCCAGAAAATGGGGCTAGGGGTGAATTTGATGGGGGTTGATACTGTTCCCATTTCAGCTCCCATTTCCTTTTTTTCCTGCTGGTTTGTGTCTCTACGTTTTCCCGGGTTAGTTGTCCCTAATTCCCCCTCCTTTTGAGTCTTAAATTCCAGCATCTATATGAGGTCTTCTTCCTCTGTTATTGAAAAAGATCTTGACAAGTTTGTCTTTTGGATGTTCGGGTTAGTTGTCCCTAATTCCCCCTCCTTTTGAGTCTTAAATTCCAGCATCTATATGAGGTCTTCTTCCTCTGTTATTGAAAAAGATCTTGACCAGTTTGTCTTTTGGATGTTTCCTTGTTGTATAACTTGATCTCCGCCTACACTTTGTCCCCTTAACATATACCTTTGAGTGGTTATTTCTTCCTTGCTTCTTTCATGAATGGCTCTATGTTGGGATGTTGGTGGAGATGTATGTTTGGGTGCCGGGACATGTATTTGTGCTGTCGTCTTTAAAAGCCATTTTTTTAAAGCAGATTTCTCTCGAACCGGTCTTTCATCCTTTTCTTCTGGTGCTCTCCCTTCTTTTTGTTGACACTCTTCTGGTTGTCTCGACGTTGCTTCTAGGCATTTGTCTCCGGCTGTTTTTGGTGTTGTCGCGTGTAAAGGTTTTATGGGAGTTTGTAGGTTTTGAGCCTCTCCTGTGTTTGCATATATTGCCGCCATCGGGTCTTTTAGAAATTGGAATGTGTGCTTTAGGTTTTTCCCACCGAACTTAAATGGCTCTGTAGCTATAGTAAGGATCACACTCTTCTCTTGTGGGTTGGAATCCTCTTTTAGCTTGCTCTTGTTTCCAGATTTATTAGCCGCTTTTTTTTTAGCCCGTTTTATCGCTCTTTTCTTCTTTTTATGAATGGGGGCTTGGCGAACTTTTCCTGACCGCATATCCCCAATTCACTACTCCGATTGGTGATAAGACTGATCCCGGTGACTTGTTCTGACCCCGGTTCTGTTCTTTGTGGCTTCCATTATTACGGCTGTCCCCCCCACTGCCAGGGTGTTCTTATCTCTCCAGTCAGGGATGCTGGGGGCACTGCTTTTCTTCACCACGCCTCTCCTCCGGACTCTCGCCTCACTCACAACTTCCGGCGCATCCTCCCGAGTCTGTCTGCTCCCTCTGCGTTCCGCCACATGACAACTCCCCCTCCGCATCACCCCCTCAGCTACCAACCCTCACGCTAGGTGTGGCGCAAGGCACTGAAGGGTGGCCTGGGGCACGACACACGACACAGGATTGGGGCAGCTGCCGTCAGGGAGGGACTGCGTTGGAGTGTTGCAGTGTCTGGTAATGTCTGTCAATGTGGTGGCTTTCTCTGTCGTGTCAAGTGACTTACAATCAGTCCCGTCAAAATATAAGGTGCATACTTGGATCCCTCTGTTGGGGCCTCAGGACACAAGATCTCAGCTATATTATATTAGCTGTTTAACAGTTTTTATCAGGCAGTCCACCGTGGTTTTGCTGTTGCCTGCTAAGTGCTGGTGCTTGTATAGTCGCTTGTAGTTTAAAAGTGCTTAAATTGGAGCTTAGAATTGAAGTAGTGCATTTGGTCCCCCAGTAACTCTGCCGTGTTTGGTTTCCTGCTGGGGTGCTGCTCGCTGCTACTTCTGCTGATATCTTTGACTCACCCCAACTGGACACTCATGTATTACTGCTGCTGCTTCTTGTATTTTGAGTTGTGAACCTGTGTTCACCCCCTTATGTCTACCTCCTGCCCAAAAAGCCTAGGACTGTTCCGATCATGCTACTAATGAGAGGCAGGTGCTGAATGAGTAATTGACCTAGTTGCTCAGGATGAATAGAGTTCTACACATATACATTTTTCCTAATATCTAGGCTTTTGAAATGGACCTATTAGAGGATTGAGAAAAGGGACTTATATAGGATGATGAGGATCCTGGTGACGAATTCTGAAAGGAAAGTAAAGAAACTACAAAAATAATTTGAGACATTAGATAATTAAATCAAGGAAAAAAGAATTGATGAACTATCAAACTTATTTGAGAGATGAAAAAAAGCACAAATTTAAAAGAAATGATGGGGATTATGAAACAGAAAGGACATTTACATTCGCTAGGAAATATAATGATGTCCTGGCTAAACCAACCACGAATAAGAGCATTAGGTACCACCTCTAGTAGTGTTTCGCTCTTATCAATTTAGAGTGACCAGAGAGATGGATCCGGTATTATAATATCAAATAAGGCCTCTTTTCTTTTTTTACAAGATGGTCAAAGTTGCAGATTAGAGAACTGGGGAAAGGGCACAGTGGGCATAGGAGAAGAATCGGAAGATGAGGGCAGAAATATAAGAAAAAGCATCCAAACAAGTTTATCAACCTGATCAATGCAGTTCAGGAGTAGAGTCTGTGATTGGGCGATTAAATGCAAACTCAATGGCTAATAAATGATTAATTGAGAATTATAAATTTATCATTAAAAGTTCTGGTACAACATGAAATGTATGTCCTTAGTAAGGGTTTAAGTTTCTGTCTCCGAGAGAAATGTAATTTTCTTAAAATACATTTAGATCTTTTCAGATTTACACGCAATTTAAAATGAAAACAATATTTCAGAGAACATCCCCATGTGCCGTGTGTTGTATCCAAAACAACAGAAATGTCAACCTTTTCCATCTCTGACCTAAAGGGAAAAAGATGACTGTGGTAATCTGAGACAAATAGTGAATGACCTTCATGTAAAAGAGGATTTAACCTTGAACAGTATGTTGAGGTCGTCTTCTAAATGCATGCCCCTGAATATGCAAGATACTGCAATGGACCAGGTTCCCCATAGAGTGACTTCTGATTTGTACAAATTAGAAAATTCCCACTGACATATACAAAATTGTAAACATCATCATAAGGATATGTTATACTTCTTAAGAGCTGATGAAAAAATTCTAATATGAGATGCCATTAAAGGGGTGAATATTGTTCTGTTGAACAAGGAAGACTATTTGAATCAGATCAAGAGACTGCTTTGTAACCACATGTGCTATGAGGAGCTAAAAGGTAATCCTGTTTGAGATGTAGAGAATCATATCAATACTTGACTAAGGGTTTGGCATAGAACATTCCTTTTAACAGACCTGGAATACAAATATCTTCAGGTTAGATATCCAAGATATCCCTGCATTTATACTCTGCCCAAAATCCATAAGACAGCACACGTTTCACTGAGCAGGTCCATTATTTCTGGGACTGGGTCCCTCACAGGGCACCTAACCAAATATGTGGATTGTTTCTTGCTTCATAAAAAAATTAGGGACCTAGAGTGCATAAAGGTCTAGCATGAATGCTCCACTGTTAATCTCAAAAGAAACAGGTATGCTGTTCCTAAGGGGGACAAAGGGGTATACTTCCTTTTTGGAAATGGGGCCTTCACACACCCATGCTTCATCATCAGACTTGCTCCTCATCAGGACTGTGCTGCAATGCCTGACTGGCACCATCAAGGAGATCTTTGTCCACAGCTGTGATATGAAGTGCATCAACACTTACGATTTTTCAATCTACAAAAAGGGTATTTAACTTGCACTTCAACATCAAAGTGTTTTTCCTGACCGGTCCAAAAAACAGCTGAGAAAAAACCCTAGCAAACTCCCTCAATTATGACATAAAGGTAAGGGAGGGGAATGGGATAGATACATTAGATCTGTAGCCAAAACATCCCTGAAGATAACAAGTGCCAGAGAAAAACAGAATGTCACCAGAACAGCCTAAAAAACTTTAACACCACTTTTTAATAGCCAAGGTTAAGGTATCTTTTCCTTAATGTTGAGTAAATGTAGCTCATTGCCTAGGAATAAAAGGGGAACTCCATCCGTTCTAAAAAAAAACTGAAAATCTTCTTTCTTTAAGTCAGTATGTTCTAACCGACCGGCACTATCAATGCTGCAAAAAAGATGCATTTCCTTACTCATTTTACATCCAGCAGTCTCAAATTCAGTGACTTTTTCAGCTCCACACCAGACTCCCCTAGGAACCAAATAAGTGAATAGCATCTTCATCCAAGCCAAAGATTTAACCACAATTTATAAAACCATCTTGATATCTTTAATCCAAACCAAACCAGATAAATGAACTAATTAATGTTCACCCAAATGAAAAAGCAAAACATCTGGGCACATTCAAACAGAAACAAAATGAGATAATCACAGCAACAGCTGTCCCCATTTCATGTCTCCCTCCCCCACCAATCAATGTGGATTTTATTTCAGTAGATTCCTACATTTCATTCAAAGGTTGCTTTTTGGCTTGCTTCGAGGCTCAGTTATTTAAAGGTTTCCGATTATCTAAATAGAAAAGTAAACTCCTGCAGGACCTGAATGAAAAACAAGAATTAGCAAGCATATAAAGGCTAAGCATCTGCAATGTCCCTAATGTAACGCAAGCACAAATCTTTTAACATCACTGATGGAAAAAACAATGTTGTTGCTTCAGACGCAATACACATTTTAAAAGAATGAGTACCAAAACAGAAAGGATTTTCCCGAATGTGACAATGAACTTTTCTCATCACCCAAAACACCTGTGAAGGTACCATTTCAGTGTTTGAAAACAAGTCCTGAAATTGCTCCCAGAGCTGCCTTGAAATCTTTCCACTAATTTTCTTATATGTTGCTTTCGTGCATTTACTTATTACAATATTTAAATTGTTTCTCCTGAGGTGGAAACATCCTCAACGCTCAGCCCGCCGAAATGGCATCTACCTAACAATACCGATAACCAAAAAGCTCCTAACAATAACCAACCCATGCATAACCTAATCAAAAACAGAAAAACATATGGCAGGAAGGCTCCTGTCCAAACGAAGCAAGATTTTCATAGATACTGGATTCCTAATGAATTTACCTTTTTCTTTTCTTTTGCCCAACCTTGTAACATGTGCCTCCCCTCTCACTCGCCGAATACTCGTAGCCCCAGAAAAACATCCCATAAAAACCTAAACCAGTTCACTTACCGGCAATTGTAGTAGCTCAATGTAATAAATAATAAAACAGAGCACACCCTCTACTTCATTTTTGAGACCTACAGGATGCACCCATTCCCCTAGGACTCACTGCGAGCGATTTGTCCACAAACTCAAGCATTGTCAACCTGCTAGTTCCCATACCTCTTGCGGTATATGTGTGTTTTCTGCTCATCTACTCCGTGTACCAAACCACATAATCTCTGCCACTTTCAATGCGTCTGCGTTATTATTATTCATACCTGAGACATGTTTAGCTCTAGAAATATTATTTTACATCAAGCAACCCAACATAACTCCCTGCAATAGATTAAGAAGAGTTGTTATCTTTGGCTGTTTGTCTATTACCCAAATCCACAACAGTCTTATTGTCAAAGTTAAAGTTGACAGTTGTTTGGGCAAGTTTTGAACCCCACACTGATAAGGCCACTAACAGCAGGAAGAATTCAAAAAAGGCAATGCTCCTCCGTTCTTTGACACATTTGACCGGCCAGTGTTCTGCACACCATCTGCCTTCCCAGAATAAGCCAAAGCCATTAGAACTCGCTGCATCTGAAAACATCTGCAACATCCATACAAAATCCAAATCAAAAGACCACATGGTGACACCATTGAAACCTTTCAGAAACATCAACCACACTTCAAAATCTGCCCTAATTACTCTATATTTTGGATCCTGTGACGTGGCAACTTGGCTACAGACATAGCAAAACCTACCCTCCTACAGAAAGTTCTTCCTGCCCTCACCACACAACTAGAGAAGTACACATTCCCCAGCAGGCAATTAATTTGTTTCAAACATAATTTTGAAGACAACTTTGCCTTTTCAAGCAATTTCACAATTACTTAAAATATCACAGCCTGCAATCTTGCATCTATCTATTGGGCACTTCTGTTTTTTAGGGGGCCAAAGGTACTTCTAACTCATGTGCCGAAGTCTCAAAATGATGGAGTTATCTCTCACAATCCTGGGTACCTGCTGCACCAATAAACAAAAAGTCATCCAAATAATGATTGACCAATTGGTGACCTGTTCTGTGAGCAAAACACCTTTGCAAAAATGTACTGAATGCCTCAAACAGCTTACGGGAAATGGCACAGCCTTTCGGCAGCACTTTGTCTATGTACAATCGATTGGCAAATGTAATACATAACAGAGAAAAGTCCAAAGGATGAACTGGTAGAAATCGACATCTTAATATCACATTTAGCCAACTCAGCTCCTGGGCCCACATCTCTGATCAATGCAATGGCTACATCCACTGATGCAAACTGCACTGCAGTGTCATCTCTTGCAAGGAAGACATCACAACTGTAACTTATTTGCCCAGTTTCTGCCTTACAATATGAAGATGCTCCCTTGTTGATTTTTAATAGTCCGCACACCTATAAGTCCTAGGACCTTGATAACAAAACCTAAAACCACATTCCAACCTTGTCACCTCCTTCCTATTAGAGTAAACTTTAACCCAGTTACTCAAATGTTTTAAATTTATTGGCCACTATCTCCCCAAAACATTGAAGGGTTGCATATTTTCCCCTACATTTTTTAAGTTCATGCTTGTACTTGCAGGGATTCCGTGGACAATATCCCCTGTTAAAACTCCAGAAGGCACCAGAATTGGGATTTTGTCCTCTATTCCATGTCCCCACCCCCCTGAAGTGGCCTGCCAAGAGTGGGCCAGGGAAGAACTGCTGCTTTCTCCAACATGGTGGGAGGGGGTCTTTGTGGATACATCCATTGCAAACATAATTCATTGTCAACTTCCCCCCATGGTTTATCCGGAATGGGCATTAGTCGAGCCTCAGAGTCTGTGTAATAATGTAACTATACAGAACACCCAAATTTCATGTGGGCCTTACTAATGGTATCAATGTATTTGAATAATGACATTGGTCATTCCAGAAACTTCTTACAATAAACACTAGCAAATATTTATAATGCTGATGCTATGTGTCAATTGTTGTGGTAAATTTCAGTCTTTTTTCTAACTCCCATGCTTCTTCTCTAGAACTTTATTTCAATTGTATCTTTCTATGCAGAAGCTTGCACACATCCACATATTTACCCCTCCACATTTTTCCTTAGCTGCATTGCTAGGATAAACCCCCAAACATTTTAAGCCATCAGTTGCACTCTTTCCCCTTCTTCTTTAGATTTTTCTGTCTTTTTACAAATCCAACTGGGATATCGCCTCCATGACCCCATTTTCTTAGTCATCATCTTTTTCATTATTCTCTTTAATTTTCTCATATGTGTTCAGTACTTGATTCTGCACCTACACCTTAATAAAATGCACTAGGTCTAGATAACTTAACTTTTTAGTAAAATGGTTTATTAGCACCCTAATATTTCCTCCACTGACTCTCACCTGTTCTCAATGTGCTAGATGGTGCAGGTGATGCCTACTTCCACTGTCTTTTGCTTCTAATCCGGTCATGACCCATCATCTGACAAGTGAATCCTTGCTTGCCTTCCCTTTCTGTAACACATGACGCTTGGGAACATTATTAGAAACCCCTTTCTGCCCCCTCAGCTCTCTTGCAATCCCTTTATTTGTTCCAACTGGGTATCGACCCTTCTTCCATTTCATCAACTTCTTCCTCATAATCAAACTCACAGTCCCATTGATCCTCAATACGCACAGAACTTACACTTAGGCATTCACCATCTCCCACACCAACATAAAAATGATTCAAATCCATTGTTTTTGCCTTTGGCAGAGCAAACTTATTTTCTTGTGATGTTGGGACAGTTAGATCAAACCTCTACCTCTCTTCATGGCAGTTCACCCAGGACACTCTAGACCTGGAGAAAAAATCATAACTGCATCTGATTTTTGCGTGCAGTATTCTTCCTGTTGCTCCTCTGCAAGTTGACAAAACTTGCAGGGGCTGGGGTCCTTTGGTCTGCTTGACTTAAACCCTCCTGTTCTTTATCTGCCTATCCAAGTACCCATTTTCCCATCTGCAAGGATTTCTAATGTCTAGAACTGCTTGCAAATTCCTCTTTATAGTCTTGCACCACCTTTTCACCTTGGAAGAATACTGCCTTTCCTTCATTAGTCCTTTTGTTATAGCCCACATCTCTTTCCGCCCCTCCTTGAACAATTTCCACTCCAGGTGACTTTACTGTGTTCACAAAAATGCCACCTTTCTTACCATGTGTAATTGAAGGTAAAGACCTTTTTACACAAGGCTCCACCATTTTTTAAATTGCCACTTTAACGTTAGATGAACACCAGCTTCTTCCTGGATAAGGGGCGGTGCCAACATTGCACGATGCACTACAAAAACTGGGCACCCTGGGCCCCGCCTCTCACTAGCAGGGCATTTCATTGTTGAGATGCTCACGCGTGGCCTCTCCAAACCCTACCAGTTGAGGTCTGGTGAGCAAAGCCGCCACTTGGTCATATTCAAATTCTCTTTCCCCTCCACTCGACAAGAGCATTCAGTCTTCCTTCCGACTTCTGTGGCTATGAACACGCCAGTACTGCCGCTGCCACCCTGCTCGCAGCCACTTGTTGTAGGCGCTCCATACCAACCCAGGCTCGTGAAAGCACACCGGATTAGATTAAGTCTTCCCTGCCTGCTTCAGTCAAAACTTCCCTCACTGCAGCCGCTTTATCAGCCATAATTACTTTCTCATAAACAGGCAATATTAAAAGCAGGATAAAAACTCTACTCCTTACCTCAGGACCACCGCATCAGAATGACACACTTACAACAAAAACCCCGTCACTTAAGCTCCGCCCCATGAAACCCCAACCAATAACTGCTACATGCCAGGCATGAACCTTCCACCCACCTGAGGCATCCAGAATATGCTTTCCCCAGGAGCCCTTAATGCACATGGTATAAATGGGGATTCTGTTTGCTTGGACACACATATGTATATACCTAGCAAATGGTTTAAGGGATTAATGTGTAGATTGATGGATCTTGTATTATGAATGCATGGTCGCTATGCAACTCAGGAAGATACTACTGTGTGTTTATTCAATAATAAGACAGGCGTGCCTGAGGTATTGCTGCGCATGCTTTGATTTGCTGAAGGTGTTGTTCCGCACAAAGTAGGGTAGAAATAATTTAATTCAATTCAAGCGGATACTGCAGCAAACTGACTTTTTGAGAATGCATGATTTTTTTATATATTTAAGTGACCTCTTGTTAGGGAACACGTAATACATTCATGGTCCACTACATAAAGTAACCTGTGTGCCACTGTTGGTGAACAGTTTAAATATCAACAGAACACCACTGTGAATGCTGAACTAGGATGCAAATAAGCGACCCTGAGTGATTATGTATAATTTCACTTGTGTGACATGCACGATGCAGTAATAGTGTTTGCTCTTAATGGAATCGCTTCAGTCAATGCCCCTCATCTTTCAAACAATATTTAGTTAGGGCAGCCACTAATTCTTACTTGGGCACTCATTAAAATTGGATATGAGGAGTTCCCCTAACAGAGTATCAATACATTATCAAGCGTATTATCATTGGGGTAAACTTGTAATTTAAGAATTAACAATGTGTGTTTTATACCATGTAATCCCGTAGAAAATGTTGGGTGACAGAATTCAGTATTGCAAAAATGGGAACAAAATCAAGAAATCTGTATATGGACCAAAATAAATACAAATTCAATGAGACAGTCAAAGAAATCCAGGAATTATCTATGGCAGTCCAATCCCGAACAAGATATGATGAACAGTCCACGAGGCTTCAGTAGAAAATGTTCTTATTAATGATTTTTCAGATCAAATCCCCAATGTAAATGACATCCAACACAAGTTTTGTCAGTACTAGTCAGTACTCAGTCTTTCTCAAGGCTAACAGCCGGGTCTGTTGGATCCAGAATCACCCCAAATGTAATGGAGGGTTTGAAAAGCACTAAAAACAAGATCCAGGCGCCGTCATAAATTACAGTCAAGGTAGTCCCCACTAGTGGAACAATGTGGTGTGCTGAAAGTAGGACACAATCATGTAGAAAAAACGCAGGCTCACGTCACCTGAAATGTAATTTGTAGTTACATTTGCACTATACCCATTCCCTGATGCTATATACTCCTTACAGGTGGTGAAACCAAATACAGGAACAAAATAAGTAGTGCCAGACAAAGCCTCCTGTACCTAAGGATTACAGACTAAATTACGAGTTGGAAATGCCAAGGAGGACCTCACGACCGTGATGTGTCGAGTCCCTGTGAAAAACAAATCTCCTCCAAAAGTCACCGCGCATGGTAAGGCTCTGAAGTCAGTTCTGACTTGGGAGCGTTACCAGGTGTGGTGACTTTTAACAGACTTGGGAGCATTACTATGCATTACCATGCAAGGTGACTTTTGAAGGTGATTCATTTTTTCTGCTTTACTGATGGCATGCAATGGCCCATCGCAGGTGACCATGTGGGCAACCGTCATTTTGGGGCGCCAGTGTGGGTGTGTGTGTGTGGGTGTGTGCGTGTGTGTACATGATGCTTCTTCACACTTAGACTCCATGAATGCCACATTGCAGATTTCACAATTTCCAACAAACCAGTGTGTTGTGGTAAGTGAGGTGGACAGTACAGCATGTGGGATGGCAGTCAATTTGCCCATATAATAAAACAACATGCAATCATATGGGAAGAGCACATCAGAATGACAGCTGCTTCCAAGAGAGAAGTTAGAGGTAGTGATAAGGAAGAAGATTTTATCAAGTGACGCAGCACTGTGACTGTCACCATTAGTATGCAGTCATCACACACACAAATCCTAGCGTGGTATATGGAAAAGAGGGACATGGTCAGCTCAAAACATCCGAGCAGCCTACCTGCTCCCAGTAGCTCAGTTGAAGGGGGAGCCTCACAAAAACAACAGACCCAATAACCGATTATTATTCAAGTCTATGTTCAGCAGCGAGTCATTGTTCTTCTAAACCCATGAGGGAAATCTGGGCAAAATGTTAGCACTAGACCTCCTCCCTTTTTGGGGGGACAGAGAGGGAATTCTCAAATTTTTGGAGACCTTTGTCCAAATTGGAAGGTTCCAAGACAGATCTATTCTTTCACAGCTGCTATGCGAGTGTTACACCATCAAGTGCTGCAATTGATTGGTGAAGCAATCTAGGGGAGTATTTTTCATTAGTCCATGTCACGAAAGACATGTAGAATAGTTGTCGAGTTACAAACTACATGTGCATCACTGCAGACTGGGTCTCCTACAAAGAGTTAAATAAAGGCAGGCCGAAGATATCATAATTACTGTTGCTTTTCAAGGTGCTGGTTAGCAGGCAACACTTCCTGTGTTTTCCATGGAGGAAGAATATACAGCTGCGAACATCTACGAAGACTTTACTATGAGAGAATACAAGTGATTTCAACCCAGATGTCGCAGCACTATACTTGTTGCTAATGATAATGGAAGCAATGTTGTTAAATTCAAGGTTGATCGAGGATACTTGAGACTCCAATGTTTATCATATTGCATCAACTTAATTTTGCATGGCTTTATCAAAACCATAACAAGTGGTTAACACCATACTGATCAACTGTTGCAGGGTGTGTACTCTATTCAGCCATTCAAAGCAGAGAATCAGTTAAGAAAAATTAGGCATGCTAATGTAGTCATTTAAAGCCCCATGGAGAAGGTCCCATCCTCTTGGCCCTTCTCCTGCTACATGCTGCAATACATTTGTGAGAAGTACACGTCTATTAATGAAAATTTACTTCAAAGGGGGGGTATTTGCCAATTCCATAATGATAGAGGTTGACAAATGAATGCTAATAGAGTGTTTGGTCCAAATGCCATTGCCTTTGGAAAAGAGTGCCCTCAGCCAACCAATCCCACTGTTCCATATGCTGCAGGAACATTGCAAAGGTGGAACAAACATCAACCAATGTAATAAAGAAGCGGCTGATTTGGAGAAAAGCTTATTTCTTCGACTGAACACAAATCAATGGATGCAAAAAGAGATTGCGTCCTCAGAAGAGTACATTTGTGCCACAATGCTGGAACTATGATACAAACAAACGGTACCCAATTTCATTTTCATATCATCACTATGTTTGTATGCAATTGGATCTTCAGGAAGGTAAGTACTAAAAAACTGCATTCCAATATATACCTGCTACTAAACATACAACACTTATAGTATAACTTTTAATTCCAATCTCTGCCTGGATGTAAATCTAGTGAAAAGGCACAGGTAACTGAGAAATAGAATATATCAATAGAGGATATGGTAGAAGGCTACAAGGATAATGAAACAGAAGATTAGTTGGCTCAAGAGTCATTGTGTGTTCGCTATAGGGAAACGGAACAGTCTCCAGAACTCAGCAGGATGGATATAAAATATCCTGCATGTCTGGTAGTCAATGTATCCACAGAGTTGGTGTTCATTGAAGCTGGTGCAATTGTCATGGATACCACAAGTATGATGAGTCATCTTCCCATCAATGTCCTCCGGAACTCTACTTTTAGGATTAAAAAAGCAACAAAAACCCAACAGAAATGTATGCTGTAATAAAAGACAAAAATGCATTAATTATTTGTTACTGCAATTCCAAGCACCAACCATTGATCAGTTATGTACCATGAAGATGGGCTAGTAACTGCTTTGGGAAGCATGTTGTTGACAAGTAAAATGTAGTCTGCGACTGATGATTGAGCTAATAAATTCATATTAATCAGTCAGTGGCCCCTGTATGTATTTGAATCAGTTGTGGAATGTGTTAAAAGCTGTGTACAGAACAAGAATGAACGAGAATGCAGGTATACATATAAGAAATGCTGATGTTGGATGCAGTAGTTATTAATGAAACTATCAGCATGCAGTCAACCAGTTCTTTTAAAATGGGGCTAAATACCCTAGAGGGTATCTGAGCACTGAGGCCCCTTCTGCTTAGAAAGGGTTTGATTGGAACAGCCAGGTCTTAAGTTGTTTCCTGAATTTAAACAGAGAGGAAGAGGTACAGAGGTGGGGGGGAGGGTAGTTCTAGGGCTTCATCCTCCACTGTTGCTTAGGTGGATGCTGGGGGTGTGGGCGAGGGAGTGTTAGGAAGAACTCAGGTGCCTGGAGTCTTGGTGGTAATTCAGGTGGTAGTTAATGTATGCCAGTCCTTGGTATGTAGGGCTTTGTAGGCATGGCTCAGAATCTTGAACTGACATCTCTTCTGAATGGGGAACCAGTGGAGCTTCTTGATGTGAGGGGTGATGTGGGTTTGCTTTAGTAGACCAAGGCTGAGTGTGTCCACTGAGGTCTGTATGGTCTGCAGTCTATTCCAGAGATGTGTTGTGACTCATACATATAGTGTGTTGCTCCATCCCAGCATGCTGGTCACTAGAATTTGAGTGACAGTATGTCTGGTGTTGCTAGGAAGCCATTTAAAGAACTTACAGAGCATGCGGTTAGTGAGGAAGCAGGAGGAGGAGACTGCGGTATTCTGGCTTTTTATGGTAAGCTTGCTTTACAGCATGATGCCGAGGTGCCAGGCATGACGTGAGTGGGTCAGGGTCCAAGGACCCATAAGGAGTTATTCTAGAAAATCAGCACTTCTGATTTGTTTGTGTTGAGTCTTAGACAGTTATCTTTCATCCAGCCGGTGATGATCATCATGCACCTTCAGAAGTTGAACATCACAGTGAAGGGGTCTTCTGGAACTGAGAGAATTAGCCGGGTGTCGTTGGCATAGGATATGATGTTTATTCCATGGGTTCTGATGATATTACCCAAGGAGGGGATGTAGGTGTTGAACAGTGCAGGGCTGAGGGGTGAGGTTTGAGGGATGATGCAGATGTTTTGGATTCAGAGGTGGAATGCAGTAGCCAGATACTGTGGTTTCTTTCATTGAGGAAGGAAGCAATCCAATTGAGGGTTTCCAATATAACTAAGCATCTTTATAAGGGTGTGGTAGGCTATGGTGTGGAATGCTGCAGAGAAGGATCAGCACCTCTTTTTCGCCCCAGTCAAGGACGGTTCTGATTTCTTTGTGGCCATGAGATGGGCCGTCTCAATGTTGTGGTTGGTTCAGAATCCAGACTGTTTTTCACCAAGTCTTTAATGAGTTTGCGGATGATGACCTTCTCGGGGAATGTGACAGGAAAGGGGAGCAGAGAGATGGAATGGTAGATCTTGAGTTTGCTGGGTTTGGCAGGCAGTTTCTAGAGAAATGGTTTGACCCCAGCATGTTTCAATTAGTCTGGGATAGGGATTGTGGTGCTGGAAAGGTTACAAATGTTCGTGAGAATGTTGTTGATTATTTTGGTTTTTGCTCCCAAGGTTGAAATGAAGTGGGAACAGGGGTTCGAAGGGGTTTATGAGTGGATGGAATTCATTATGGCTGTGGTGTTTCGTCTGGTGAGCTGGTCCCAGGCAGTGAGCAGGTGGTTGGGGTTGATGTCTGTGGAAGTTGAGATTGGTAGCATTGGGATTCTTTTTCCCGTCCCAACTGTATTGCTATATTTTCTTGTAAATGCACATCAATAACTCAAATCGGAGCTCAACTCCTAGTTATTCAGAAGTATTTTCACTACATAATTGTCACAATAAACCCATGTCTCAAGAGAAGTTATACACTATTAGAGGAATACAGTGCATGCTGAGCTCTGTCCCCAGTGCATAGGAGAATGCACTTATGGCCTGAACTGTATTGATCATTCTATGATCAGCGACACCCAGAGGGATGTTCTGTGATCATATGTAGACATTAGCCAGAAGAGGAGGCAGTGAAACCGAAAAAATATATCAAACTTGGCCTTCCTCTTTGCTTCTTTTGCCGAGGTCATGATTGTGAATTGGGAGGCAGGGTTAACCCTAAAAAGTATCTTTCCAAAGAAGCAGTATTGTCCCCAGGACAATATTATTGGTTCACAATCCCTGATGAGACATAAGTCTTTCCAATGACAAGAGGTTTCTGCTTGAATAATCTTGTGTAACATAAATCTGATTGCTAAAAAAGGTTGTTTTTCTTTATTTTGTGTCCCCTAAAAACGTGAACCTTCCTAAGAAGATATCGTACACCTTTCCTTGTATTATACTGTGTAGGGTAACAGTGCGACTACTCAGAAGAGTTTATCAAGAGCTCCTAGTTTGGTACTATGCCCAAGAGCATTTTCCTTAGTCTATGTCCCAACACCAACAAACCACACAATCCTATTAGGGCCATACCTAAATGGGTGTTATGACAATGGAAAACACACAAGCTGGAATAGAAAATGTGAGATCTGGAGAATAAAGCAGGCACTAGATGCCAAGGTCCCAGATTCCTAATACCAAAACAATTTACCAAAGGATTTTTTTTCTATTATCTTCAATGCTTTATTTATTTTATTTATTTAGTTGCTTGTATAGCGCAGGACTCGACCCCGGAGGGGTATCTCCGCACTTGATTCGCCAGATGTGCATCAAAACAGAGCTCTAGGAAGGCATGTGAAGCTATACTGTCAGGAACAGATGTGTCTTAAGTGTTCTCCTAAATTTAAGATAATCGGTAGTTTGTCTCAGGCCGGGGGGAAGTTTATTCCAAAGGGTGGGGCGAAAATAGGATAGGGCTCCCCCTCCCTGCCGTTCCTTTTTAACCGTCGGGATCTGTAGCAATAGTTGGCCGCTGGAACGAAGCAGACGTTCCAGGTTATAGATGTTGTATTATTCAGTCAAATATTGAGGGCCTGAGCCAAACAGACTTTTGTGTATGACACAACAGATCTTAAACTTGACCCGTTGACGAATGGGCATCCAGTTGAGTTTTTCAAGGAGGGAGCGAGAAGGCGTTCTAGGGGGGACATTTAAGACCAGTCTTGCTGCGGTGTTCTGGGCCACTTGCAGTCTGCTGAGTACCTCTTCATTAGCAGACAAGAAGAGGCCATTACAATATTCTAGCCGGCTGACTACAAGGGCCTGGACAAGAGTCTTTCTAAAAATGTCCGACAGGAATGGAAATACACGCCTCAGAAGTCCTATCATCTGAAAACAGGACCATGTCACCTGGTTTGCGTGCTCTTTTAACAGAAATCCCTGGTCCAACCGTACACCTAGGTTCTACACTGTCTGTTTAGGGTCGGGTACAGGTCCCAGATCGAGTGGCCACCAATCCGGAGACCAAAGGAGAGGAGCTTTCCCGAAAAGCATGGCCTCTGTCTTGCCCACATTACATTGTATTTAACAACAAGGGGTGGTGATGGACAGAGTTTCTGAATTAAGCAGAATACTCTCACCCAGTCAAGAGATCAGGGCTAAATCCAACACCGTTTTTTAGCTCACTGCACCATCCCAGCTCAGAACCTGGCTATATGCAAATTAGTCTGTTCCTGTCCCAGTGCATGATGGGAACAGGGCAAACCAAACTACCAAGCCAATTCTTACACTGGGAAGGAAACAAGCTTCCAGGGACCGGTTTCTGGAATTACAGCCGTCTTCAGCCCGGCTTGCTTGAATCCTGATGGTGCAATGAGCAAGGGACTCACATCTGAGTATACCTTTCCACGCTTATGGTGGACAACATATTTAACAACAAGGGGTGGTGATGGACAGAGTTTCTGAATTAAGCAGAATACTCTCACCCAGTAAAGAGATCAGGGCTAAATCCAACACCGTTTTTTAGCTCACTGCACCATCCCAGCTCAGAACCTGGCTATATGCAAATTAGTCTGTTCCTGTCCCAGTGCATGATGGGAACAGGGCAAACCAAACTACCAAGCCAATTCTTACACTGGGAAGGAAACATGCTTCCAGGGACCGGTTTCTGGCATTACAGCCGTCTTCAGCCCGGCTTGCTTGAATCCTGATTGTGCAATGAGCAAGGGACTCACATCTGAGTATACCCTTCCACGCTTATGGTGGACAAAATATTTAACAACAAGGGGTGGTGATGGACAGAGTTTCTGAATTAAGCAGAATACTCTCACCCAGTCAAGAGATCAGGGCTAAATCCAACACCGTTTTTTAGCTCACTGCACCATCCCAGCTCAGAACCTGGCTAGTCTGCCCTGTTCCAATGATGCACTGGGCCAGGGACAGACTGATTTGCATATAGCCAGGTTCTGAGCTGGGATGGTGCAGTGAGATAAATAACGGTTATGGATCAAGCCCTGATCTTTGGACTGGGTAAGAGTGGTCTGCTAAATTCAGACACTCTGTTAATCACCACCCCCTTTTCTGAATCGTTTTTGGCCACTATAGGTGTGGCAGGGTATACTCAGACATGAGTCCCTTTCTCACTGCACCATCAGGATTCAAGCAAGCCGGGCCGAAGAAGGCTGAAATGCCAGAAACCGGTCCCCGGTAGCTTGTCTCCTTTCTGGTGAAGAATTGGCTTGGTAGTTTAGTCTGCCCTGTTCCCATGATGCACTGGGCCAGGGACAGACTGATTTGCATATAGCCAGGTTCTGAGCTGGGATGGTGTAGTGAGATAAATAACGGTGATGGATCAAGCCCTAATCTTTGGACTGGGTACGAGTGGTCTGCTTAATTCAGACACTCTGTTCATCACCACCCCCTTTTCTGAATCACATTACATTGTAGGCAGTTAGAGGCCATCCAGTCAGACAGTGCTCTCATTCCCCCCGCAAAAGAATGTTTGATTGCGGGAGTGAGGGTCTGGAATGGAAACAGAAGCTGAGTCTCATCAGCATATGACACTGGCGTGAATCCATATATTCTCAAAATATCAGCTAAAGGGGCCACATATAGATTGAATAATGTGGGACTTAGACATGAGCCCAAGTGGGACCCCCTTGGTGAGCTCCCTAGAAGTGGAACGGTAGGGGCCCAAGCTGACACTTTGTGAGCGGCCTGAGAGAAAACTCTCAAACCAGGACAGGGGCCAATCCTCCAATCCCCACCTTCTGCAAGCGGCCGAGAAGAATATCATGCGAGACCATGTTGAAGGCTGCGGAAAGATCCAACAGCACCAGAATCATAGACCCCCCTCTGTCTTGTGCCATCCTGATGTTATCTGTAACACAGAGGAGCTCTGATTCTGTGCTGTAGTTGGGTCTTAAACCAGATTGTGTATGATCAAGCCCTCCTGATGCCTCGATAAATTTAGACAACTGGGTATTCACATGTTTCTTGGTCAGCTTGCTTAAATAAGGCAGAAGGGAAATTGGGCAGAGGTTGGATAGGTCTGTCCATTGTGAGGCCAAGTTCTTACAAATAGGGTTAACTACAGCTCTTTTCCATTCTTGGGGTACCCGACCCTCCCTAAGAAAAAGGTTTATTATTGATTGAATCATAGGGCCAAGTAGGTTGCATAAAGAAGCAGCCATTTTGACAGGCAGGACATCCAGAGTAGATCCTGTTTTAATATGATTTATCAATAAATTGATGTCATCTAATCCAATCTCCGGGAAGGCAGTGAATGTAGGTGTACATATGTCACTATTGTATGGACTTGATGGTGGAAAAGTACTGACAGCGTTATCCTTGCAATTAATTACTTTTACAGCTCTATTTTATTTTCAAAGAATAGGGAGATGTCATCACACAGGGATTGAGAGAAATCATCAGGACTCTCACAGGCTACAGGTTTTCCAAAATGAGTTCTTTGGAGGAATTGCCTGCCTCAGTCAACTGTAAAGTGAGACAGCTCCTCCTTGCTAGCCTGATATTTTTGTGGTATAAGGACAGGGCATCAGCATGTTCTTTCCTGCTTTCCTCTTTGTGGTTCTTTCGCCATACTTTTTTCCAGCCTCCTACATCCCTGTTTCTCTATCCTAAGTTGTTCAGTATACCATATCTCTTGTTAGGATATGGGAAGCTGTTTATGCAATTTCATTGGGGCCAACACGTCAACTGCCTCAAAAAGAGAGGAATTAAACTTAGATAAAACAGAATCCCCAATGACCTACAGAAAGTGTGCATAGAACGAATGGCCTAGCTAGCCAATGGGTTCTATGCACACTTTCTGTAGGTCATCCAGTGTCACCTTGTGCCATTGTCTACGCCATTGAGGCGGAAGGGCCGGCTGTTTATTTGGTTTATCCAGGCCAAGGAGAAAGAATTTCAACAGAAAGTGGTCGGACCAGCTTACTCGGGTCGAGGGTCGACATAATATCTTAGCACAGTTAGAAAAAATCTACTTCAGAGTGTGGCCTCCTATGTGAGTGTGACCTTTATTGTGTATTTCAAGCCCTAAAAGGGAGAGATCTGAGAGCAAAGACAGCGTCTCAGGAAGATTGGGGATGTCTACATGAATGTTGAAGTCTCCCAGAATGAGAACATCTTCTTTAGCTTTAAGATGTGGGGCCAATAGTTCGGTCAGAGCTAAAGTGAAACCTGTGTTAGGCCCAGGAGGGCGGTAAACAGGGCGGTAAACAAGAGCTCCCTTCCAATGGGTTTTAGATGCCGAACTGATCTTAAAGATCATGACCTCCATCAGGGAGCAACTTCTTTGCTCAATTACATTACCTTCAGTCCTTCCTTGTAAACTATCGCAATACCGCCGCTGATTTTTATCGGGCGGTCAAGCTTTAGCATTTTATATCCGGCAGGAAGCCCCAAGGCAATAGCAGGGACCGTATGTGGTTTTAGCCATGTTTAGGTGGTTAAAAAGCAAATTTCAGGCCTTGTTGATGTGATAAGGTCCCAGAGTTCACAATGATGTTTTGGTAAGGAGCGAATCTTAAGAAGAAACATCTTCAGGCCCTTAGGAGCCATTGTCCCCTGTGTCTTGTGACCTCTGATGGTGTCAGTGTGGGATGCCTGGAAGTGGCAAAAGGTGCATGAAAAGGGACCCTTTGGACATGGCCAAGAGTTACGAGCGCAACCCACTAAAGGCATTGGTTGCAGATTTTTTAGGGTTTGAGCTGAATATTTGATGTGGTGTTCCCCAGTGGGGTACGTACCATGTTGGGCAGAGTTCATGGCCCCTGGCCCCGTCTGGTCACGGACGAGCACAGACTGGCGACTCTTTGGCTATTCTTCGGCGTGTCTTCGGCTCCCCTGCGCGTGACCGCTGCGCGCTCGGGAGGGGACGAGGGCTAAATAGCCCTGTGAATACAACCACTAAAGCGCTAACCGCTCAGTGGTGAACAGGAAGTGCCTGGCCCTCCCTGACCCACCCTCCCCGCTACGGTACTGGCTACCGCGTCGTACCATGGCGGGCAGGAGTGGTGATCGAGCCCAGGCTTCCAACTGCTCTGAAAGTACCGCCCCCCCCACCCCTTAAATCAGGATAAGGGGAAAGTGTGAACAACAGCGCATTTCAGGTACAAGCTAGCGCGAGTGAACTAGCAGTTTCAGTTGTCAAATTCCCATTTTAAAATTAGCAACAAATAAAATGAAAGCGTTTTAAAATTTCACATGTGCAGCATAAAGCACAATTTAGGCACATTAGATGAACTAGCGGGTCGGGGAACTCTGCCACAGCCACCTTACCGCAGCTCACAGATGCTCAGGCTCAACCTAAATAGCACTGTGAATACAACCACTAGACGCTAACCGCTCAGTGGTGAACAGGAAGTGCCTGGCTCTCCCTGACCCACCCTCCGCGCAACGGTACTGGCCACCACGTCGGACCGAGGCGGGCAGGAGTGGTGATCGAGCCCAGGCTTCCCACTGCTCTGAAAGTACCGTCCCCCCTCTTAAATCAGGATAAGGATAAAGTGTGAACAACAGCGCATTTCAGGTACAAGCTAGCGCGAGTGAATTAGCAGTTTCAGTTGTCAAATTCCCATTTTAAAATTAGCAACAAATAAAATGAAAGCGTTTTAAAATTTCACATGTGCAGCATAAAGCACAATTTAGGCACATTAGGTGAACTAGCGGGTCGGGGAACTCTGCCAGAGCCTCCTTACCGCTTAATTCAGATAGGTATTTAAAACTCATAATATTCACAGCTTAAAGTAACTACGCTAACCTTTGCAACAAATACAGAATGTACTTTTAATCCAGTTCTCCAAACTGTGCAGATCAGTTTTAAAATGGCAGTTTCAATCAATAATTTAGATATGGTGTATCAAATACCTGACCCATTCACCTCTTCGGATATGGTTCTCAACATATAGAAAAATCTGGCCCTGCAAATCCTATGTTCCCTAAGAGTCTATCAAGAATAAACTTAATCTTTCTTAGTTTGCTTACAAGCCTTGACATCTCATTTAAATAAAGATTTTGTGTTGCGGTCGTCTGTAAAAGATGGAGAAGGTTTGCACTTTGATGGAGCAATACACATAACACAATGCTGACGATGAGGTGAGTCACATTTTTGGACTGTAGGGTTCAGCAAAATTCTTGCATTCTAAGAGGTAATAATTACTGAGAGCGGTGGCCAAGACTATGATTGTTCATCTCCTAAAATGCACAAGTCTCATATTCTATTGTGTGTAACAATAACCTAATATTATATCCCTCCTCATACCACACCTCTACTGCTTCTAAGTACCATAAGTTAGAGTTGTTGTTGTTACTCATATTAAGAGTACTCAATTTACAAACCTCAAAAGGAAGGAATGATCAGGGCTTAAAACTTGTAACCTACAGATCTTCCGTGCTTGACTCAACAGCAGTCCTGAAGTCACTCACCCTCCTAACAGAAGTGTTCCCAAATTCTTTTAATAACCTTCTAGGCTGAGTTAAATTCAGACGAAGGTCTGAAGCTGCATAAAATAGCATGTAGGAAGAATGATTAGACCGTGTATACGTCTGTTAATTCCCCTTCAGTCATTTGTATCATGTTATATATATCCAATGCTCTAACTTTTGAATATTTCTCTAAACAGGTGCTGTTGAAGGAAATACTCTGATTCAAATATATTTGGCCCCCTTCATCCATTATACTGTTCCAATCTGTGACTATTTCACTGAGATCGTTTTTGCCTCCCCGCACGATAAATCCATTGAGGAGGTAGAGAAATGGCTGAAGAACAAACCGGATGCTATGGACTTGAGTGATATACAGAAGCAGAGAAACTGGTATGTAATAAGGATTCTACTGTATAATATGATTGTCCTATTTGATTTCTTCTTCAAGTCTTGATTTATATCCTTTCTAAAGAACTTGAGTGCTCACAGAGTGCGGCACACCTGCCAGGGTAGCGTTTAAGGATATGTGTACAGTTTTGTATTGCAAATTGAAGCTAAATTTGAGTCCGATTGAAGTGCATTTACTCACCTTCAATTCCCCCAATATCACAAACCCTCCACCCCTGCTCTCAGGATATAGGTTCTGTACATAGAGTACATTCACCTCTATCAAGTAAGTGTGTTACATGCAACTTTGGAGTCACACTAGCAGTGTACAGACCATGTGGAGTACATATTATCCCCAGCCTCTGATTTTATTATATATGCACCAGTCCTGGATGTGGAACAAGGAGCTTATTATCAAACATCCCCAAGTGTGCAACACACATATGCACACACTGGTTGAAGCCTGAGGAACTTGGGTATTATTGCAAAAGCTTGGACTGCTCCTTCTGCAATACAGATTCTGCTTCGTCATCTATAGCCCCGGCACAACCTCAAGTGGACATTACTTTACATACAGCCATTCAAATGAGGACACACATTGCCTCTGCACCCATGCCCTATTAAAGGTACAGTAATAAAGACGTTGTCAGGAGGCACACTGACTGTGTTCCACAAAGAGGTGGGATCTAGGCCCTGAGCCCACATATGTAGCCCAAGGAAAGAAGAAAAGGGAGTTCTATAGAACCCCAGGATATGTCTCTGCAGCGAAGGGTGCTCTCACTCACTGTACCAACCTGTGGAGAGATGTCTGCCCCTTTCAAGAGCAGGCCGCATTGCCACCAGCATAATGAAATGTAAACAGGTGGCTGCAAACTGGTGGTTCTCTCACACTAATGTGCTGCCCGCAGGGTAGGCACTACATTTTGACTGCTCTCAGGGCAGTGCATCATTGTGCTAGTGAACACTGACCTGGTCTGTGCCTAACCCTGAACATGGCAGGGTACCTTATCTGTGACATGGGCCCAGGTGTTCACGGTAATTGTGCATTCATATTCTGGGAAAGGAAGTTCAATTGATGAGCTTCAGATTAAACAAAAAGGTTGATATTTGACATTTCAAAGCCTGCTTATGCCTTTGAACAAGCTTTATTCGAGATATTTTCTCATAAAAGCACAGCATAAAATCAAAAATTACAGATAAAAAACAAATCATTTAACATATACATATTCTTAAAAACAGTTGTGCAAGCTCATACAATACAAAAGTATAAAAATACACATATATAATCAATTACATTGGAATTTGTAAAAGGAAAAGAAAGATATAGATCAGGTTAACTAAGCCCACCCATCAGCCGCCGCCTGATTGCCCAAGCCCACCCTAGATATTTGGCTACTCCGAGAACTATCGACTCCTGGCTAGATGTACATAGGATTCTCATTGCCACTGCACTGTGTCGTGTCCCAAGATTTTTACATACTGGAGTCAGCCTGCTTATGCAAAAAATATGTATGTCCTAGTCGAAAATAAATCACCCAGAAAGTAATAATACCAAAGGGTGCAATATTGAGCAGATATTCTATTATGAGCAATTCCACATTCTGGAATTTTCAGTGAGGGATACTTCACTTATACCAGGTATTGTCACTTGTTTCTGAGCTATGCAAAGTAGAATGTGCAGTGTTTGCCATAAAGTATGTGACATGTTCTTCTAGGATAACTTAGTCCTGGAAAAAATCCTGAGATTGGTGTAACTGCAGTACGTAAAATTCCAATGCAGGGTCAAAACTGTGCTAGAGCCTGAATTAAGAGTTGCACCAAAATTGTAATGGGAGCCTTGGTTTTTAGTCTCTCTGAACAGGAGCTCACACTTTAGGGATGTAGGGATCTACTCAAGCCACACAGCCAGCTAAGTGACAGACCACACATGCAGACATCCAAGTGCCATTTCTCACACACTGCCAGCCAAGCACTATCCATGTACATCAGCAGCCAAATATCATCCACACACATCACCGGCCAAGCACCATCCAACACACAACATCAGCCAAGATCAAGCCCATATATGTGGCCAGCAAAATGACAGTGCACACATAGCCAGTTAAACACTAGTACATGTACTTGGTGACTAGTGGGTTTTCTTCTCCCACCCAGGGGGGCAGATCAGGTGTACTAACCACCATCTCCCAACCCTGGGGGCAGAAAGACTGTGCCATTGATTTGGGGGGGGGGGGGGCATTGGCATATCTATTCGGTGCAGCCCTATCACTACACATGCTAAAATTAGTCCCTGGTGTCTAGTGTGTTTTCTGCCCCCAGAGAGGCAGATAGTGGGTTGCTGCCTATATCTGCCCCGGGGGCAGTAAGACTGTGCCCAATTTTAGGATGAGGTAGGGGCATTGGTATGCCCCTTAAGGGTAACAGCCACCCCTGAAAAAAAGTGTCCCTGTTGCCTTGAAGCCTTTCTGCTATTACCCAGCTATGCTCCCCATGGGGCACAAAGACTGTGCCCATTTTTTGGGAGCAAGTGGAGTCATTGGCATGCCCATTCATATATTCAAGATATATTCAGAGCTGAATTATATGCTCCCTAAATAGACCATAACATAGTCACTACCAATATGGGGGGACCCCGATGTTTAATGACATAAATCAGCGAAACTAGGAAGGAGTCTCTTACTATGTTAAGAAATAGCACAGATGAACAAAGCAAAAATGGTAAAAATAAATAAAAAAAATATATAATAAATATTACGTCGCTCAAAGAATATTAGGAGATAGAATGTAAGCTCGTTCTATGGACCGTAAAATGTCCGCCGCCATCTTAGGGAGGTCGGGTGGCCAAAATAGAAAGAGTAAACGGCTAGATGAAACTGAGAAAAACCTCTTACTGTATTCAAAAAAGGAAGCAAATACAAAAGTTAAAGAGATAAAAATAAGTAAAGAATAATAAGTCACCCCAGGACTGTTGATAATTATTCCTAACCCTAGCCTGAATATACAAAAAGGCCGGGCTCAATTTCTAGATGGTACCAAACGTACAATAATCGCAGGTTGCCCTCCCCCAATCCAAGAGTACAAAAGGTAAAAGGTAGAATTCTCACATCTGGTCCAGGTATCAAAGCAAAACATAGAATCATAACGGGACCCCAAGAATCATAATCCCTCTATGCAGACTAAATAAAGAGCCAAACAAAGAAAACACGGTCAAACAATGGCATTCTCCCATGGGAGATGCTCATTAAGACCGGTCTTGGTTGTCTGAAGGGTATATATCCAGAACACTTTCCTCTTCAGTCTGAGGGCGTCAGTGTTTCCATCCTTGGGTGTATGTACCCGTTCTAAGATCAACCATTTAAGATCATTAATACAGTGTTGATTATCTATCCAATGCTTGACCAGTGGGGCTCCAGTGCGTTTGTTGTTAATTGATGATTTATTTTCACTAAATCTAATTCACATTTCTCTACCTGTTTCCCCAACATAAAGGCAAAATTCACATTCCCCCATTGGAGATTAGATAAAGTAATCACATGGCCACAAATATTGGCAGCCGCCACATCTGTGGGAACCTAGAATTGGGTTAGTACCAGTGATAGAACTTTGAACCATTGAACCATAACTGTAGCTATCCTGTACCGCCCTATTCATCATTTGGGCTTCCTCATACCGAATGACTCAAGCGTTCACCTGCGGGGACCAGATGTATGTGTCCCATGTCTTCGCATGAACTGAATGGAATGAGACCAGGATGTGAATGAATCTGTAGCTACTGAGTTGCAGTGCAAAAAAAGTGAAAAAGAATAAGAAAATGTGTGGTTAAAATTGGAGAAAATGAGAGAAATAAACAATTTTAATGGTGTCCCTCATTTGCCCAACATTTTAAAACAGTGCAAGAATAGCAGTACAAACAAATATCCGCTTTACGAAATATGTGGTCAACATGTTTCTACTGATGGGTATCCTTTAATACTAGCAGGTATCTATAGGTAGCACTCACTTTTTATAGATTACTATATTTTTCCTGGAGGTTCTTGTCATATTTTAGTACAGAGTTTTCTCTATCCCAGACCCATGGACATTTGTTGTTTGCTTATGATTTTGTTTTTGGGGGAATGTGTCCATGTGGTCGTTAAACATGCCCTCGGACCCTCAATAAGTGGTTTGTTTTGATATAGTTAATCAGTTCACCATTCCGTTCAATATTTTACCTTATATATACTTAAGCCTGTATATTGTTCCTTAACTGATGGTGACCACTTGATTCTTGGATGCAGACATGTCCTTTTAGTAATCTTTTACTACTTTTACTTAGGACATTTAATGCTGTGTGATTAAAGCTGAAGGAGCTGCACCCACAGAGCATACATGGACAATTTATGTATGCTAAACAAGTTCTGGCAGTCCACGGGCTTTAGAACCATGGCTACACTAATGTCTGCAGAAACCCCCTCCTAGCAGGCCCCTCGAAGAAATGAACAAGAGACTAATTCAAATTATGTATAGGCTGTGCTAGTGTAAAGACCTATGTAGGACATTCTATTTTATTTTAAAACTCATATTAGAAAGTTTCAAAGATTCTATTGACAATGGTGAAATGAGATTACAGAACAATTGCAACCTATTTTGAGGGCGATAAACACATTACCAGTGACTACAAGCGACAAAGAAAGATATCTTCTCACAAAGAACTTGGTCATGTTACCCTTACAAATCGGTCTTGGTTTTGTACGTCATTCTTCAAGAATGTTCATAGATCTCATGGGCCCTCCTCTGCCTCCTTGTAATCCTTGTGTTAACAGATGGCTGAGTGCTCATCGCCATGTGTATGACACTCCGTCTGGAAGCTGGCTCCTCCTGCCCATCACAACAAAAAATACCTGATACGCAGTATTTCTTTAAGGTCTCACTGTAGAATTCAAAACCTGCTTCTCAGGGGTCTCACTGATACGTAGTCCTTTAAAAGCAGCAAGAAGTTGACACAGAAATCTGGAATACCAAAAGACATTTTATTAAACTCACATGAGTTGAGGCTGCGTCACACAGAAGCCGTGGCAACTGAATGAGGCAGTCTGCAGAATACAGAAACCTGGGGCTTTTTATATGTTTTAGAATTACATAGTAAGCATAAATGCAAGGGGCAGTCCTGACTCGTGTGAGCACTCAAAAAATACCTAATATGGACATACAAGTTCTCTTTGTTCAACCACGTGGGAGGAGCTAACAGTTTTCAGAACGTAGTAAACACATTCCTTTCTGAAACTAATCAGTAACAGCTGCAGACCCTACCGGGCATTTCTGAGCATGCGTTAAAGTGGAGGAGGCTAAAAATGTCCTGTTACTGGGCAGTCTTCAGGCGCAGCTAACAGGAAAGTAGGACAAAGCATATGGTGAGCACATGGCAGCACATGGCAGATAAGATGGCTGCCAGAAATACAAAATGGCTTCTATAAAGCGGATAAGATAACTTCTAAATACAAGATGGCTTCTGCTAACGCTAACCCATTGCTGCCAATTTACAACAGATGGCCGTTTTAGCGTTAGCTGAAGACATTATATGATCCAGTAGGAACATAGAAAACATGTGCTCATTAATTTTCACGCAATTTCATCAATTTCCTAATTCATTGCTAGATAAACATTTTCCATTTTAAACATTTCATTAAGGGTATGAGCAAGAATACAAAAGAACGGGACATTAGATCATAAACATACATACAGACAGTAGGAGAAAGTAATGACCACTATTACAGAGAAAATTAGCATTTTCACAACCTTAAGCAAAAGCAAATCCTAAAATCTTTCAAAAAACACTATATACTCAGGTGAAACAGTGGTAATCCTTCAATGCTAAACAACGAATAAGAACTGAACCTTCTCGCTCACAAAGTTTTAAATTAAGGTAGAGATAGTACAAACAAGTAGTTAGGTGCTACCTGGGTTCCTCCTTCTGAGTCTTGGAGGTTGTAGTGATGTTTGTGATAGCGCTATTCCAGTCGGGAATGGCGACCCCGGACGCACACTGGATCGAAAAATTTCTATGAACTTGGTATATTTTCAAAATAAAGTTTTATTTAGAACATTGAATTTTCCTTATTGTAATCCTTAGTTCTTCACATAATTTCTGAATCAAAATTATACTAGGCCCAATGCATTTCGGGCAATGCTGCCCTTCATCAGGGGGATTGATTTGCTACAAAAAGATGAAACACAACTGTCATATATTCGTAATCAATTGCATGCGAGTATCATAATAGTGCTATTTGCGTGTTATTTAACCACAAACATCATTGTTAACTCTGTACATAAACATAAATGCACAATTTTTATAAATGTACACAAAGCATTACCAATCATGTATAATGTGCAGCAACACAAATCATCAAAATCCATAAAATAACTCGGTCTAGTGCATGTAATAATGAGATTATTTAACAGAAGCATGTGTCCTACGAAAAATGAATCAGAAAGTAAATGAGCAGTATTAAATGAGCATTGAACATACCTTTCAAGTTGATGGAAATATTTTGCCAATATATTAAATCGATGCGTTTAAGCCCAAAACAGCTAACCCATGGTAAATGAAATTTAAAAAAAAAAATATTTAATGTTATGCGTACCAAAGACGGTGTGTCTCGACCAAAAGTTAGGTAGTGTAGTAATGGTCGTACCTGAAAATGTAGAAAGCCACCATCAGACAAGGTCGTAAACTGTGTTGTTTGGGTTTACAGACCATGCTCTGTAAAAAGAACCAAAGCGGTTCAATTTCAAGTGCCGGTACTAGGCGGAATTAACTGATAATCTAATAAAATGTGGAGATGCTCATAGCACTCACCTAATGTCTGGCGATTCATTAGCCACCGGGGTGGTCCTGCCGTGTGTTCGGAAAAGTGTTTGGGGAGATTTTTCGCCAAAGTCAGACGTATAACCCTCCCGACCCGGAAATGGTGTATAAAAATGAGAAACGAAAAACGGACACTGTGTAGTTTCTAGGCAACATGAAAAACGGACACTGTGTAGTTTCTAAGCAAAATAAGCGGAGGGTGTTCAAGTAAGAAAGCGCGATATTTGAAATGTATGCGAGTGTGTACATAAGTAAGTTAAATAGCCACATACAAAAATGCGTGTCATATGTCAAGGTGTCAAAGTCTTTACGAGTCAAGAAATTACAGAATAACATGTCAAGTACTCGTAGTCAATCAAAAGCGCAATTAATATTGTTCAAAACACACATTGTGATGATAATTAAATACCTTACCGAATCCTTGTGCATATGTCCAACAAAACAGCATGTGCATAATTACTATATACAAAATGGTGAAGGACAATTTGCCGTTTTTGTGCACACAGTTTTCAATAAAGTTCAAAATTGGTGTATACTATTTACAAGAAGCAGCTTAAATCCACGCGTTCTTTAAGACCTTTCGGTTGTGCCGTGTTCAGATGAGAGATCCAGAAAATTTCTCTTCTTAGTAAATTTTGGGTATTGTCTCTACCTAGTAGAACCGGGACTGATTCCAAAACAAGAAAACGTACTTGACTTGGAGAATGATTGTAGTTGTTGAAGTGTGACGCCAGAGGAGATTTTGCGTTCTTAGCCCCGACACCATATACGGTAATCTCAGCTAATGGTCCAGTTCCTTCTTCAAGGGAAAAAATGAAAAGTTTAGGTCACCTTTAGCAAGAGTCACAAATCTATAATTTCATCCTTAGGTCCAATAAAGGAAATATAAATCTAGGACTGCCTGTTCCTTGAGGGAAAGGGGCAGTATCGTGACTCCTGTATATCTCTTTTATTTTACTTCAATACTATTATGGCCAAATTTTGACATACACTGGTGAGGTGGTGTCTATTCATGTCCACAGCATGCAAACATCATGTCTGTGAAATTTTACCCAACTGTTGTACAGCGACACATATCCTCATACATGTCCCCTCACAACAGAGGCAAACTTGTAATAATATCAAAAGCAGCAACATGAAACAAAAAAAAACATGTGCCAAGCCATCAGATATACATGCAGTATACCAAGCACAAAAAAGCATAGACAAATTGCAATAGCACATGTAAATAAGCAGTGACGCATGCATTCATGCAGCCCAAAACCCAAAATCCAAGCCTGCTTAATTTGTCAGGCTCAAAATCAAAATTACACCAAAATTACACTTTCATGTACTCTCACCCTGCTTTTGACAGGAGATCACCAATCAATGGAGATCAACTGTCAAATAAAACGTACAGCGTCGCTTCCGACACACAGGACCAGCAGGAACGATTCATAAAGGAGAAAATGCAAAATCATGAAAAAAATACACAAACATTTCTTTTCAAAGAAGTCATAATAAAAAAACATCTCTTTTCAACATACCGCTGACACAGCACATAACACACAAAATCTCAACTGTTAACCAACCATCCTTTTTTAAAACACGCTAACCCACTTTAATATTGACTGTCCAAAAATAAAACTCTTTCACAGACGCTCTGCGTATCCCGTGCGCTAACCCCCCCTTGAGGCCCTGCTTTTCTACTGTTACTAGACTGCTCAAGAATGCACTGCTCGGAGACAAAGCCCAAATTTAATAGGCTGCAGATATCGATGTGAAAGCCTCACACAATCCTCTAATGTGCAAGCTTGAATTTCTGTTAGTCAGAGAAGCTTTACCAAGCAGTGATTTCTCCATCTGTTTTCACTTACTGCTAAACCCTCATACCACTGAGCTTAAAGTCAAACTCTGCCTGGTGCACTCCGCGCTCCTTAGCCCTCCTTTCCATTCCCTCACTCGAGCTGACAAAGGCAACAAGCCTTCCAACTCTTTCTAACCTGCAATAATCAACACTATTGAAAAAAACACACGTTATATAAATGACTAAAATTCATTTATTCTTATATTATAAAACATTTACTGTGAACAATTTGCAGAACATAATAACATAGCATGCCAGCTTTAGAATAAATGTTTGCTACCACCCTATGCAATGGTACTCATTTTATCAACCTTACATGAATGAACGTCTAAAGGGGCCCGCTAAAGTTAGAACCTTCAACCCTGATATTAAACATAAACCTCTGCACCAGGCACATTGGCTCACTGAGCTATGAAAAACAACCTTGAATAATAACAACCCACAAGTTTGTATTATACACAAATATGCATTTACTAAAGCCTGAAACACCTTAAAGCTATTGTAAATGGCAAGAATGCTGTTTAAAAGGCTATTTAACTCAATTTCGACTTTTATCTTTGGGGCACTAAAAAATGAAAATCCTACAATTGCATTACTTAGTGATCATCCTGTTGTTGTTTACAGATTGCAAACATTGGACATTAGACATATCTCATATAATTCCTTAGAAAAATGAGTTTTTACGCCTGCGCCAAGTGAAAACCAACATGAAAATGTCCTAATTATGCAGTCACACATTACTTAAATCAAATTTTAATGGTAGGAGGTCATAGGATGAGTATTAAGCTTTATAAATATCAAAACCAAATAATAATATCAAATAATTTTCCCATAATTCTTTCAATAAAACCAATTATCTGTTTTTATGATAATTCCACATATAAATATAAGCTGCATCCCTCGCCTATCATTTTTAGATGCATTCATTAATGAGCCCAAGCACAGAAGCCTAACTTAAAACATAACAGATTTTTGCGCCACCTTTTTTGTTTTTGAAAAGGACAATCACTATTTAGCAGCAGAACCAAGAATATACTTTGAAAAAAATGCTTAAAGAGAGGAAAACCGCAATTGAAATGTCTCCCTGTGATACAAAATAATGAACCTTATTTTTGTAACCCTCAAACACTATTCTGAAATGCAAAATTCAAACCGTAATTAAATAACGGCTAAGCCCTGGCTAAATAAACATTACAATGTTATTCATGGCCTTTGAAAAACAACATCTGCTGCCTTAACGGCAGGAAGGGCCCTGCACAGTGCTGAAACCTGAGCACGCTTTCAGTCTTACTGAAAACAGACATTTCAAGTTTTAAAATGCGTGTGCAATAAGATGCATTTAAATGTAGCAAAGATTCACTTTAGCTGAAGTGTGTGCCTTTTACATGTACGACAATGCATGTAAGTAAAAAATGCTATAAATTTGTTTTCCTACAAAACACACAATTAATTTTTGAGGCCTTTCATATTCCTAGTGAATGTGAATTTTAACTTTATCTAATTTAAGCATTTAACATTTTGCACATATGTTTTTTTGCTTAGTCTATAAATTAAATAGTAACATATAGCGATTTTAGCATGTGACATGGTAAATTACTGCATTTTCATTCAATTTCCACCTAATATTAATTAATCTAACATTTCACTTAAAAGACTGGAAACATCAAGAAACCCACAAACACACATTAAGCTCATTTCAGATAGAGACAGAAAGTGTTCAAACACTCAGGACACACAATACAGCGCTTTAGGCATTGGTTTCATAAATTGCGCCAACGCCATTCACATACAGAAGTTAGACTAATGGGAAAAACCACATAGACATTTAAACACACATTTAACCCACAAATCAACTCTCAGGACGAAAACAGCCCACAGACTGTACTTAAACCAAACCATTTGTAAATACTAGTTGTAAGTCATATTTACAAGAAACGCTTTTCAATAGTGTTTCAAAAGACTGCAAAACACAGCCCAACAGACTTCTGTAATACAGGAAGCCAAAAATACACTTAATTCACTAGCTTTGGCTTGCAGAACACCAAAAATCGTTCTGCATATCTCCATTCATAAAATTGCACAGAACAAAGGATCCTTATATGTATTATGTCGATATTTTATTTCCCTGGGGATACAAAATCACCAAGGAAGAAATATGTTTTTACACCTAAACCTATTTAAGTATCCCTTCTAAGGGAAGCCGGCTAATTTACTTCACATCATATTATGGTACCGTCCAAAAAAGCAACACATTCGTTGATGTGAGCTTAAAAAAACAGGCATGACCAAAATATTGCAGAATATACAATATTAAACTCAAAATGGTGCTTAAAATACCCTTCGTACGTGCAACGCTCAAATTTCAAACAAAGTAGAGAAATATCTCTTCATTACCTGCCTACATGTGTTGCAACGCATATATCCCAAATCCTAAACCAAATATGACTAGTCACTCAAAACAAACAAACAAATTAGTCGCGGCAAGCGTATCCTAAAACTTCCTTGCCAATCAAGACTACCAAAAGCTCGCAGCAAGTACCGTAGAACGATTCTTACCAATCAAGAGTGTCTAAATTCTAACTGCCAAGTTCTGAATGACCTAACGGTCTCTCTTTGTTTTTTAATACTCACGCCAAAAATGTTCTCAGTCAGGGGTGACATCATGTGGAGGATCAAAATCAGGAAGATCAGAAACACACTGGGCTGCAGACACAAGGAATCACCAGAAGCGCTGTGCACAGCATACCCCCTTAGCAGAATCCAGTCCCGTGCTCCTCAGTAGATTTCTGTCTCCTGACAAGATGATCACTCCTTCAGATAGCCACCTCTCTGATGAGGCCCACGTTGGCGCGCCATTCTGTAGAATTCAAAACCTGATTCTCAGGGAGTCCTTTAAAGCAGCAAGAAGTTGACACAGAAATCTGGAATACCAAAAGACATTTTATTAAACTCACATGAGTTGAGGCTGCGTCACACAGAAGCTATGGCAAGTGAATGAGGCAGTCTGCAGAATACAGAAACCTGGGGATTTTTATATGTTTTAAAAAGACATAGTAAGCATAAATGCAAGGGGCAGTCCTGACTCATGCAAGCACACAAAAATCACCTAATGTGGAAATACAAGTTCACTTTGTTCAACCAAGTGGGAGGAGCTAACAGTTTTCAGAACGTAGTAGTAAACACATTCCTATCTGAAACTAATCAGTAACAGCTGCAGACCATACCGGGCATTTCTGAGCATGCGTTAAAGTGGAGGAGGCTAAAAATATCCTGTTACTGGGCAGACTTCAGGCGCAGCTAACAGGAAAGTAGGACAAAGCACATGGTGAGCACATGGCAGCACATGGCAGATAAGATGGCTGCCAGAAAGACAACATGGCTTCTATAAAGCGGATAAGATAACTTCTAAATAAAAGATGGCTTCTGCTAACGCTAACCCATTGCTGCCAATTTACAACATCACTACTTACTAAAAAGCTTACGGTGATATAGCATGGTACAGAATGCCTGAATTTTTATATGTGCAACATATCCAACTCTAACTGTATCTATTGTTTGCCATGATCAGAACACCAACTGCAATGTGCAACTTATGTGTTTTTATAAAGTTTAAAATGTGCACATTTTTTTCAGCGTATACACTGTTGCTATTTTGGGTAGAGTAACACATTTTATAGTTATGGCATTCACAGTTGCAGTTTCTAATATTTTTAATGCAGCGCATGGACTGTGCTTTGCTCTTGGTGCCAAGTTTGGCATACCCAGCTAGTAGCACTCAGAAGGCTTGTTGACTGTAGTTAGTCAGACAACAAATTTCACCCAAATTTGAGCTGTTCATTTCTACAGACAGGGAACTCAAATCACTGACTGAAGTACTAAACAGGTTTCATTTGTTAAGTTTTATTAAGTCTCAAATGTACCCCATGGTAGACCTGCTAAATATATTCATGAGGTCTTAAAATATGGTGTCACTTCTTGTAATGTCACTTTCTTTGAGGTCATGGGTTTTGATGCCAGTTCCTGTGATGATATGTGCCATTGTCACCTGCTGTGATGACTAGCTTGGATGCTCCCACCACTTCGTTTTTTTGGTCTTGCATCTTGCATATTAGCCTAGTGGCCATTGCACACTGCTCCTACTGCACCAATGGCAAATCCTATAATTCAACCTACAAGTAAATGTCCCTTGTTGCAACATCTCCTAGAGCTTTATCATGAATCCACATTAAAGCCAAGCCAAAAAGACGTGGGGTTATCTTAACACAATCAAAATTATGTCCTTCTCAAATACATCCCGGCTGGAATATACTCAAAAAGTCAAACCACTGACGGCAAGAATAAACAGCTCCCGCCCGTCATAAATCACGGTTGCCATGTGCTCATGACGGCAGGGAGCCGCCCAAACTCCGCCAACTGATTAATTCTCCCACACAGGCGGGGAATTAATCGAACGTGGCCTAATCGGCAACATTCGGATGGCTCCCGGCTGTCATGAGCATACGACTACCATGACTCTTGGCGGATGTGAGCCGTCCTGATCATGGATGTGGTTAACAGATGGTTGGGTTGTAAATTAGTTGTCAGAATTTACTGTTAGGTGTAAAGAATGACAACATTGTTTTCTTTATCTCTCACACCTAATCATGCTGTTCTTTTTTATATGTTTCCATTTTTAGTGATGAGAAACTAAATATAGTCCGCAGAAAAGCCAAGCAAGTTCTCAAGTGTGATGTCTTGAGCAGTACCCCGTTGTCACCAATAAGCCTGCCTCAGGCTGACTGTCTGCTGCTCACACACTGCCTGGAGCTCTTTGTGATAGACAAAAGACCTTCTGCGGTGCCCTGAAAAATATATCCTCACTGTTGAAAACTGGGGGGCATCTGATACTGAGCCTCACCCTCGGATGCACATACTTCATGGCTGGCACTGTCAAGTGTCCACATTTGTGCCTCGATGACGAGTTTGTGAGGAATGCTGTCATCGAGGCCGGTTATGTTGTTGTGGACCTTCACATTTGTCCTCGGAAACTCAACAAGTCATACGATGTTTCAGATTTTACTGCTATTTGTAGTTTAAAAGCTCGCAAAGAAAGAGAGATGTCTTCTGACTCATAAATGCAGTACTGCTGGAAGCGCGAGGGACAAGGCAGAACCTCCAGTATCATTCAAGATTTATGATTACTACCGGAAAACTGCAAGTGTTCTACTAAGCCAAACATGCTATGTTGATAAACAACCAAGAATAAACATATTAGTGAGTAGTTGATAAATAAAATGAGTCATGATGAACTTTTGCTTCCCTCACACAATTTTCTTTATTGCATTTGGATGACAGAGTCATTATAAAATAATCTTCTGTCGCCACTCAGATAGAAGGAAAGTTCTGTGCTCCATTTTAGGATTTTATGTTCCAGTGACATCCTGGTAGGTCCTGTTAGTCCTCCTTTTTCCCCTCCATCTGTAATTAACCCGCAAAGTTCACCCTACACACAAATACCAACATTCCATGTATCATCACATTTTCACATGCAAAAGAAACATTTGATGGATGGAATGCTTACAATGCAAACATTCACCCCCAGTCACACGGATCTGGGTTAAATCCATCATTCTTTTGCTCACCACACCACCCCAGATTTTACTCAGCCATATGCAAATCAGTCTTTACCCTGTTTCTTGAGGGAACAGTCCTGCCCGAACTGCTGAGTCAGGTCCTCACTGGACTGTAAACAAGCATCCTGGGACCGCTCTTAGGACATCACCTTTTATCAGCCAGGCTAGCTTGAATCCAGTGGTGTGATGAGCACGGGACACACGTCTGGGCATTTCCTTCCCACTTAGGGTGACATATGCAAAAGCAACAGTTGACGCACTGAATGCTGACAATGCAAACAATCACCCCCAGTCACAAGGATCTGAGTTAAATCCATCATTCTTTTGCTCACTACACTATCCCAGTTTGTACCCAGCCATATGCCAATCAGTCTTGACCCTGTTCCTTGTGGGAACAACCCAGCCCGAAATGCCAAGCCAGGTCCTCCCTGGATCAGAAATAAGCATCCTGGGACCAGTATCAGCCAGGCTAGCTTGAATCCAGTGGTGTGGTGAGCAAGGGACCAACATCTGGGCATATCCTTCCTACTTAGGTCAACAAATGCAAAAGAAACAGTTGATGGGCAGAATGCTGACAATGCAAACATTCAATCCCTGTCACAAGGATCTGGGTTAAATCCATCATTATTTTGTTCACCACACCACCCCAGTTTGGACCCAGCCATAAGCAAATTAGTCTTGACCTTGTTCCTCGTGGGAACAGTCCAGCCCGAACTGCCAAGCCAGGTCCTCCCTGGACTGGAAGCAAGCGCTGTGGGACCAGTTTCAGGGCATCACCCTTCAACAGCCATGCTAGCTTGAATCCAGTGGTGTGGGGAGCTTGGGACCAAAGTCTGGACATACCCTTCCCATTTAGGACGACATATGCAATGGAAAAATTTGATGGATCGAATGCTGACAATGCAAATCCATCATTCTTTTGCTTGCCATCCCACCCGAGATTGGACTCAGCCATATGCAAATCAGGCTTGACCCTGTTCCTTGAGGGAACAGTCCTGCCCGAACTGCCGAGCTAGTTCCTCCCTGGATTAGAAACAAGCATCCTGGGACCAGTATCACCTGGCTAGCTTGAATCCTGTGGAGTGGTGAGCATGCGACCCATGTCTGGGCTTTCCCTTCCCAAATAGGGTGACAAATGCAAAAGAAAAAGTTGACGGACGTAATGCTGACAATGCAAACATTCACCCCAGTCACAAGGATCTGGGTTTAATACAACACTCTTTTGCTCACCACACCACCCCAGTTTGGACCCAGCAATATGCAAATTAGTCCTGACCCTGTTACTTGTGGGAACAGTCCAGCCCGAATTGCCAAGCCAGGTTTCGCCCTGGACCGGAAACAAGCATCCTGGGACTGGTTTTAGGGCATCACCCTTCATCAGCCAGGCTAGTTTGAATCCAGTGGTGTGGTGAGCACAGGTAACACCCACATCTGGGCATACCCTTTCCACTTAGGGCAGACATATGACAATGAAAACCTTCAACCCCATTCACAAGGATCTGGGTTAAATCCATTATTCTTCTGCTGGAGAAGTGCGGCTCAATGGTTAGAGCGGCAGACCCTGATGCAGAGGTCTACCCCGGGACCAGGGTTCAATTCCCCGCCTCGGCGGGTCTTGGGCTCGAAATTCCACGGACCTGATAATTCTCGCCTCGGTGCCTATTCCAATCATGGAGTCCCACTCTGCAACTCTGGGCAATAGTTGCCTAATCTCCACAACGGCCCCCCCAAAGGATGCCTGGCCTCCACCTTGGGGGTTCCCAGGAGTGGACGCCTTACACGGAAAGCCAGGATGGGTTCCACAGCGGTATTTATACAAGCGCCTTGAGACCCTTGCAGGTGAGTAGTGCGCTATACAAGTATCAATTTACATTTTTTTTCTTTTGCTCACCATACCACCCCAGTTTGGACCCAGCCATATGCCAATCAGTCATGACTCTGTTCCTTGTTGGAACAGTGTGGCCCAAAATGCCATCCTGTACCGGAAACAAGAATCCTGGGACTGGTTTCAGGTCATCACCCTTCATAAGCCAGGCTAGCTTGAATCCAGTGGTGTAGTGAGCACGGGACCCACTTCTGGGAATACCCTTGCCACTTAGGGTGACATATGCAAAAGAAACAGTTGATGGACGGAATGCTGACAATACAAACATTCACCCCCAGTCACAAGGATCTGGGTTAAATCCATCATTCTTTTGCTCACCACACCCTCCCAGTTTGGACCCAGCCATATGCAAATCAGTCTTGACTCTGTTACTTGTGGCAACAGTCCAGCCCGAAGTGCCATGGCAGGTCCTCGCTAGACCGGAAACAACTTCAAACAAGCATCCTGGTACCGGTTTCAGGGCATCACCCTTCATAAGCCATGCTAGCTTGAATCCAGTGGTATGGTGAGAACGGGACTCACGTCTGGGTATACCCTTCCCACTTATGGTGTCATATGCAAAAGAAACAGTTTATGGACAGAATGCTGACAATGCATACATTCACCCCCAGTCACAAGGATCTGGGTTAAATCCATTGTTCTTTTGCTCACCACACCACCCCAGTTTGGACCCAGCCCTCACATTCTCACAGAATCCTGGCTAAACATTCCATGAACAACAATGCTCTCACTGCATACTGGCTCAACATTCCACGCACCACCACATTCTCACAACATCCTGGTTCAACACTCCATGCATCATCATGTTCTCACAGTATCCTGAATCAACATTCCACTGCATGCCCGCTCATCAATTGTATTGAAAGATGCATAGGGTCACTGCATCACCTGTCTCCTTCAAAGAGGACAAACAGACATGCTTTATCACTATGAATCTGTGTGACTTCAATTCTGTTTCTCTGTCCTAATTGGACTGGTTCCACTTCTGCCTCCAATATAAAATAAATCAATTAATATTCAGAAAGAAATACCCTGTGGATACAGGATAAACACACACTATCCTCAGGGGGACAGAGCACTCTCCAGAGGAGTGATAAATGCTTGTATCCATGAAAGAAAATTAAGGAGAGGCACAGCACACACACAAGAATTCCAGTTCATGAGCTGTATGAAGTAAGCAGATATATGTGTGTGTGTGTGTGTGTGTGTGTGTGTGTGTGTGTGTGTGTGCTATCCTTCCATCCAGATGTAATGAGTCTGCTGAAAAAGGAGTTGTCACCACGTGTACTGCAAAACCCTGAACATCTCTGCTATTAAGTGCAGCAACAGAATACATCAGTTTACCAGGGATCTCTACAACTGTATTTTAATTTATAAAATGTGCACTGGGAAATGGTCATTAGTGGACAGAGGGCTGTATACTAACATCCAATGGATGATATCTACATGATACGTGAACCATCTATGATGCACATTTGAAGGCACACACGCAGGGCAAGAGCATTAAAGAAAAACATACAAGACCCATGCAATGTTTGAGAAAATGGAAAATAATTTTACTGAATTACTTTATTAACATTTTTCGATTGCAAAATAGAATCAAATGCAAGGTCTAATTCATCACCCATCCCACCTTTTTTCTCAGTGAGCTACACTCTTGTTTGACCTTTCAGCAAAGTATATTGACTTTATCAGAACCTGGCACAGCTAAGGTACAGTGTTACCAGCAAGTACAAAGCCCATTTGTCAAGTATTGAGAGGAGAGGTAGAAAGCAGAGCACCACAGGTCTCAGCAACAATGGGGTCAACACACCCTGGAAACAGAGGACATTTCATTCAGGACAGAGACAACCTATTCATTTCCTCTTTGTAGCTGATATATCTGCAATTATTATTCATATGTAAAACAAACAGATGTTTCTTTTCTTGCATGAACAAAAATAAAGCCTTCATAATCTGCCAGGTCATACAATTGATTAACCGTCCTAGGAAACACCTCCTGTTCCTCAATGACAAAGTGAGCATCCCCTAGCGCTTTCCTGACAAAACTATCATCGATAGATAGATGGTGAAACTTAAGGCTACCAACCATGTAAAATGTCTGTTCGAGACAAGCTATCAATATTAAATGCCCTCCATTTTTTAACAGTGATGAGACATTTTTTAAGGCACTGCAGAACTCCTCTTTATTTGGTTCATGGATCTCCAGACAATGAGATAACAGCAGGCAGTCAGCCTGTGGCAGGACAGTGGGAGGCAGCGGGTTACATTTGCTGACATCATGTTTGAGAACTAGTTTGATTTTCCTTTTTAACTTATTTTGCTTCTCAGTCCATTCTTCCCTAAAAAGAAAGAAATAAACACAATTAATATTTGTTTTATCATTGCCTAAACATGCTCTTTCATTTAGTGCGAAGATTTTTCCAAAAGTAGTGTGTATAAGAAAATATTCTGAGCCAGATGTACAAAGGCAAACTTCATGTTTGTGTAAGTCTGGACAGAGGTCTCCACAGATAACAGGTCTATCTTTTTTTGTGTGGAGTTCTTCACTCCTGCTGATGAGTCTCTGCACTCATAAATGTATTATTAAATAGCAATTTGGTGAATTTTGACAAGAATACACATACACAAATATGTGCGTTTACACTTGTGATTCAGGACGTGTGTATGTTAGGGAACTATATACACGTGCTACAAATATAGTAGGTCAAAGTGTGCATTTTCTGATCTTACTCCACTCCACTGAAGTATGTTGCACTGAGAACTAAAGAAAATGTTTCTTTAATAAAGCATTAAAACACCCATTAAAATACTTTATAAAACAAAACACTTGTGATTTTTCATCCCTGTAATGCACTTTTCCTCACCCAGATGGAGTTTGTATAGTATTGTGTGATGCTGCAAACATCATAATGACAAGTTTGGTATCCCATGGTGTCTGCTCCACATAGGAACGCAGATATACACACACATTCACATGTATACAAATGCACCACATACATGAAATGCCCTCCAATATGGTGCTTTTGCTTCCAAGGTCCAAATTAGTTACTACTTCCTTAATGAGACGCAGTAATATATACAACTTTAGCCAGCTGCAAAGTATGTTGGAGGCTTCACTAATCTCTTTAAGAATTTGGGCTAAACAAATGTAGCCTCCATCAAAATCCTTGAAGTATATCATAATATCATCAACAAATAAAGATATCAGATTTGGGTTTGATGTCCCCAAAGCAGATGCCCCATATTCCTTCCACCTGCATTAATTTGACAGTGAGTGGCTTTTGGAAAGCAGTTTGAGCAGATCAATAAGGCATTCGCAAAACTGAATTTTGTCAGGATTTTGAAAATAAACTCTCCCTCCAGGGTACCAAAACCTTCTTGAGTCAGTCAGTCAATCACTTTTATTCGATTTTTGAGAATCATAAAAAGGCACAGAATACAGATCAAGAAATACACAGTAAAAAAACAGTAATAAGAATATCTACATAATATATCTACATATTATATCATACATCAAGTCATCAGATTACATTGAATTTTTAGAATAATATATATACACAGGTTATATATCACAGTATATTGAAGAAAACATTTCATATAAAACATTTAAAACATCAGAATATGTATTAAAAAAACATTAAGATATTTCGTTTATAGTTAGTCCTTTATTTCCTTTGCTATGCCTTTTGTTAATACGGACTCCTGCTACTAGAAAATTTGCAACATGAACAGTGATTTGTGCATTGTGCAAAAGTTGCAGAAATAAGAGCGCTGGCCTGACCTGTAAAAAGCCAGCCTCTTGAAGGATTGGAACAAGATATTTCCTCCTGATTTGAGCGTAGTGATCACAGAACCTAATAAAATGTAAGGTGTCCTGAGATGAAAACTGATCACAGTCACATGGCTTAGCATTATCAGGTGTATCCCATCTATAGTAGGTGTCCAACAAAAAATGTATCAGGTTTAAACAAAATCTAATTAAAAGAAAACGATGAAATGGTTTATTAACAAAGACCAGGTAGGGTTCTGGGCCTGGGACAGTCTTAAGGGCAACATTTCTTCTAACCATTGTTTATTTTAGCGCTATATCCTCCTGCCCTGCTGTAAAGAAGTTTATCAATGATGTCTTTATCATCTTGACATCCTCCTTTTGAATTCCATCAGGGTAGTTGAAAAGATTGATGCGTCCCACCTGGGTTAACATTGTTTTTACGTACATCAACCATGGGATCTTTAAGGCTCCATCCATAGTCAAGCAGTCTTTGAGGAGTTTGTGATTTAATGAAATTTCCTCATTTAGCCAAGTTTTTAGCCAGGAAATGACAGGGGCAGATTTTATGGTGTCTGAAACATACCCAGTACCTAACTCTGAATGGATGGTAAAAGTAGGAGTAGACTGGGGGACGGAGAGTAATGATGTAAAAAATCTATTTTCTGCCCTCTGGATGAAGATTGGGTTTGTATATCCCAATATAGAGGCTCCATAGATGGCAATTGCTAGACATTTGGTATTATAAACGTTAAGAATAGCGTTCATTGGACATGATCCCATTTTTTTAACAAAATTCAAAAGGGCACCAGCAGATCTGGTAACTGCATTTGATTTGGACTTATGTTGGGCACCCCATGTTTCCTTTATCATTGAATAACACGCCCAGATAAGTAAAGGAAGGAACCCTTTGTACTTCCTTTCCTGTGCAGATAAAAGTTATGGGTTTCTTTTTCCTGCCCTTGAGTCCCATAATCATAACGTGCGATTATAGTGTATTTATTTTTAAATCTAACAAGGTCATAAAGTCCCCAAAGGAAGCCAATAACTTATTAAGGGCCACACCTGTTCATGCCAAGAGGACTGCGTCGTCCGCGTACAGGAGGACCGGAATGTTAGTCTCTCCTGCACGCGGGACGTCAGACCCCAGGGTGGAGAGCGCCGGCTCAAGTGCGTTTTATATACAAAGTAAAGAGGAGAGGGGCAAGGATGCAACCTTGCCTCACTCCTCTCTGTGAATTGAAGGGTTAAGTGCATCTACCATCTTGAGTAACTCTGACCGAGGCCTCTAATCCTTGGTGGAGATTGCTAAAAAAAACACCAGTGATCTGTCCATGCCCATTTCCAGAAGGACTCCCCACAGCCTTGACCTAATAACCAGGTCAAAGGCTGAGGAGAGATCCATAAATGCCATGTACAGGGCCCCTTTTTTCACTATGGTGTATTTACTGATGATCAGATGCAAATTAAGGCACTGATCAAGTGTGCTTCTTTTGGGCCTAAATCCGTATTGGGCATTAGATAAAATTCCCCTGCCTTCTATCCAAGATGTTATCCTGCCCAGAATGACTCTGCCCAAGATCTTATCAGCAGAGTCAATGAGGGAAATAGGTCTATAGCAGGCAGGGTCACTCTTTAGGCCTTTTTTAAAGATAGGTATAATAATAGATCTTGCCCAAGATTGTGGGAGCATGCCATCCCTTTCACAGTTAAACACGTTTGTCAGAATTGTGGCCCAGAATTTGGGTGCTGCCTTATATAAATCTGCAGGAACCCCATCAGGGCCCGGCGCCTTGTTCTTGGATGTATCGTTTATGGCTTTTTCTACGTCCTCAGGATCAAACGCTTCAATGAACTCCATATTAGGCTGAATAGGGCAATCCTGTATTTGGTCAAATATAGGCTGACTATAAATGTTACCAAAATGGGATAACCACTGATCGTCAGGTATAACGCACTCCACGGCATGATTCTCCGCCCCTAAAAAATAGTGGTGATTGATCACCTCCCAAAATTTAGAACTATCCCGGAGGACCTCTGGTGATTGGAGATCATTCCATGCCTGTTCTTTAATGAGCTTCTTCCTAATATAGACAGCCTGTTTGTATGCCTTACTGAGTTGTATTATTTTTGGTTTGTTTCTTGGTGACTCTTTTAGACCCTTTAAGAGGGCAGAATGGGCCCTAGAACAATTAGTATCAAAGCACCGTTTGCCTCTCTGCCCCCAGCTTTAGTTTTCAAAGTTAGGTCATTATTTACTTGCTGGCATACTCGGTTGAAGGCCTGTACAATAGTATCATTAGGGGAAACAAATGCCTACCTCCTCTTTAACCTTTGCTAGAACCTCTTTTAGGAAGGTAATCGGGGTCACATTGGACCATTTTAACCTTCTACCCTGGTCTTTCATTATCAGATCTGTCACAGAGTACGTGCCAGATTCTTTAGAATCTTTAAAATCTAGTAATCCATCCTGTGTGACCTCTAGCACCACAGGATTATGGTCCCTAAAAATAGAGTCTACTACCCTATAGCTTAAGATAAAAGTCAAAATAAAAGATGAGATGAAAATATAATCAATAACTGAGCCTGTATCTTTCCCTTTAAACGTTATTGGTCTAGGGCCTAATGGGCAGCAACTTGATTCGTAAAGGTTAAAAGTGGCCAGAAAATTCTCCAAGGCCTCCCCATATTTTGTATGCTCAAAGTGTGTGAGGAGCGAGAGAGGTGGGCCACCCTTATCTTCTATAGTGCAATTCATACAACAAGGATGAGTATTGAAGTCACCCATTAGGATGATCTCAAAACTACTTTTAAGCAATTTATAGCTTTCCAGAAATTCCTCAAGTAATACTAAAAGTTGATTAGTGCTGACAAATTCAGGGGAATTATAAAAATTTATCAATAAAATGGTGATCGAATTTGTCATTGACAATTCTACTACTAGAAAATTAGGGGAACAAGTCTGTAACTGTTTGGCTTTCCCTTTCAGGTTAAGTGAGAGTAGTATAGATAGGCCGCCCTTAGCTCTGCCCGACACACTTGGAATAGCAGAAATGCTAAAATGAGCAAACCCATCTAACTCAAAAATATTGTCTGTATCCCAAGTTTCCTGAAGGGTTATAATGTCAAAAGATGAGATAAAACTCAGCCAATTCTCATCTTCGGCCTTAGATCTTATGCCTGCAATGTTCCAACTAAGGATCCTACAGGTCTTCCTGCGTGTTAATGGAGGGATCTGATTGGTATCTTTTGTCCTCTGCAGTCAATCCGAGTTATCTGAGTCTGAGAGAGGTGCAAAACGATTAGATAAAGGGACACCCTCTGTCTGTTTACTGTTCCGATGCGATGTCAATGTCGTGATTGGTGGTAAACACTGAGGGGCAAAAACTGAGGCCCCATCCTTGTGTTGCATGGCAAAGTGACATGGCCCTAAAGTAGGTATAATTTTGTTCCGAGCTACCTTTTGTACAAGTGAGTGAGCCTTTATACTCCCCCGCGGGGGGTAAAAATACCCCAGAGGTAGTGGTCTAATTGTATTGTTTGTGATCAGGACCCATCCCAAAATAATTTTTCTGCCACTTCTTTCTCAGAGAAGTTGATGACTATACAATCTCCCACAATGTTCTTGTCCCCATGTCCTACCCACCCTACCCTTCTGGCCATAATGATGCAACGGGTTATATCAAGTTCACCACTAGAGTATTGTTTACACCATTCTCTAGATTTATCTAGCAGGTCCCTGGTAGATTCTTTCTCATTTTGGAGCAAAAGTGGGACCCGAGTTATTACTGCCACATAGGGCACTGCCTGAGGTGGTAAATGCAGCCTAATAGTGCTAGCAGAACTACGGTTAGATGAGTTGTGGGAGATGTTAGAGCATGTTTTCTTGTATGGCTGGAATGGAATTATATTGTTGTGGCATTGGATTACTAGTACCAAGCTTAGACACATTTTGAGATAGGGTTGGTATTTGGGTTGGTGGAACATCTGTTTGTAGCAGGTGTGCATTCAATGAGCTAGCTTTAATCGCTGTGCATTCCATTAACTCCAAACTATGAGTTTCATTAGTCTTATTATCATTTATAAGCATTTGTTCTTTGGCACGAAAATCATTAATAAATGAGTCAATTTTCTTGCACCTCTTGAGCAACCCGGCCAAGCAAGTATTCAAACAATCAACAATGTCTTTACCAATTTCTTCCAATATTGGTTCTAGGCGGGCATTAATCAGTTCTTCCAGTTTATCCCCCATAGGTAGACAAATGTCTTTAACAAAGTCCTGGTGAGGGGAAGCAGGAATACCTTTCCCCCCATTTTTCTTAGATTTCTTTTTAGTTTTGTTGGGAGACATAATTTGACCCAGTCCCTGATTCTCTATGTGGTGCTCTGGGGAATCATTAATCTCTGGGTTACTGACAAGTAATGTCTCAACCAAAGGGCAATCAGGAATTGCTACCGAAGGTTGTGAGGGTTCAACAGTAGAGTTACTCGCTTTACCCAGTTCCAGTTCCTTTTCAGCGTGGGCTATTTTCTGATTAATAGCTCCTACCGCTGATGTAAGATATGAAGTAATAGTGTCTGCCTTCCGGGGAACTTTAGCGACTTTAGCCCCCTGACCATCAGGTCCCAGATGTTTGCGCTTACCCATTATTCCAATCAAGGGGGGTGGCCCAGCCCAGCTTCTTCTGGCCCCTGATGGCCACAGATGGCCCGCCCTCTGCCCGGGCTCAGCCCGGCGATGCCCGCGCGCGTCCCGGGAGGGGTGTCTGGGCTTTATGCGCCTCCAGGCGCGGAGAACTGATGCTGCTGGTGGCGTCCCGGCGTCCGAGCAGGGGACGCTGGGTACTGTAGTCCTCTGTGTCCGCTCCCCCCTCACTGCGGCCGCAGTGGCAAGTGCGGCGGCGGAGGAGAACGGGAGAATGAGGGCGTGATGTGCGGCAACGCTGTGAAGCTGGTAAAAAGCTTGCTTCTTTGTGCCCGAGTGTCGGAGCCCCCCGCACCCCAGCAGGGGTGTCTGGGCTTTATGCGCCTCCAGGCGTGGAGAACTGATGCTGCTGGCGGCGTCCCGGCATCCGAGCAAGGGACGCTGGGTACTGTAGTCCTCTGTGTCCGCTCCCCCCTCACTGCGGCCGCGGTGGCAAGTGCGGCGGCGGAGGAGAGCGGGAGAATGAGGGCGTGATGTGCGGCAACGCTGTGAAGCTGGTAAAAAGCTTGCTTCTTTGTCCCCGAGTGTTCGAGCCCCCCGATCCACAGCAGGGGTGTCTGGGCTTTATGCGCCCCCAGGCGCGGAGAACTGATGCTGCTGGCGGCGTCCCTGCATCCGAGCAGGGGACGCTGAGTACTATAGTCCTCTGTGTCCGCTCCCCTCTCACTGCGGCCGCGGTGGCAAGTGTGGCGGCAGAGGAGAGAGGGAGAATGAGGGCGTGATGTGCGGCAACGCTGTGAAGCTGGTAAAAATCTTGCTTCTTTGTCCCCGAGTGTTCGAGCCCCCCACTCCCCAGCAGGGGTGTCTGGGCTTTATGCACCTCCAGGCGCCGAGAACTGATACTGCTGGCGGCGTCCCGGCGTCCGAGCAGGGGACGCTGGGTACTGTAGTCCTCTGTGTCTGCTCCCCCCTCACTGTGGCCGCGGTGGCAAGTGCGGTGGCGGAGGAGAGCGGGAGAATGAGGGCGTGATGTGCGGCAACGCAGTGAAGCTGGTAAAAAGCTTGCTTCTTTGTCCCCGAGTGTTCGAGTCCCCTTCTTGAGTATGAGGAGCAGGCAGAGAGGGGCCAGGAGAGTAGAGCCTCCTTGAGCGTGTCAAGTCTTTGTATGTTCGGAGATGCATTCTATCTCGAATTAAAACGACTTACCTCTGGGTGGATCAGCTAAGGGGGTTTAACTTGCTAGATGTTTTCCAAGGTTTATATAATTGTATTTGGAAACTGTTTTTAGTTCATATGAATCAGTGTCTTCTAAGGGCCCTTGAAGTGTAAGTATTGAGAGTATTACAACTTCTCATTGCAAGCCCTCTGTCGCTGCTGCCTCATAGACAGAGGCAAGACGATATGCAAGGTGTTAGCACACATTTTGTAAAACTCCACATGAAAGCTTTTGGTGCCTGATCTTTCCTGTAGCGAATTTTGATATGGCATCCTTCCTAACTTTAACTGTGATGGGAGCATACATCTTGCCACACAATTTAAAGAGTATTTAGGGCTGTGGCAATGGATGGGCATTACAGAAGTTCATTGTCTCCTCATTGGGTGCTTGTGTTAGTTTTCAGTGTGTAGTAGTAGTTATAGAAAATTGTGAGAATGTTTTTCTGAGTTTATACATTGTCTCCTCATATGGTTCTGACAGATGTTATGTGGACTTAGTTGCTCCATCTTCATCAATATGGATCAGAGCAGTATAGGTGCTATCGCCCAAGCATTTTGCATCTTTCTGGTTGAGAGCTTGAAGGCATGCTTGAAGGGTTAAATATTACGTCAGTTGTCTTAGAAATTGTATATGGGCGACTTCTGTCTAAACTCCCTCTAATGGGATGTATGGGCACTAAACGCCGGTTTTATGCAGTGATTGTGTGCAGCCGCCTCGAAGGTCTCCCATTCATTAGGAGGTTATTAACACATTTATCTCAAACTATTCCTGTATTGATCTACAAGTGTGCCTGGAAAAGCTATGTCTTCTAGTATTGCAATTGTAAACACAACAAGGCTTTGTTTGGGGGGTTGTGCATCAGCCTAGGTTTATTTTCACGTGAGTTTGATTGTAAATAGTCCTACTGAGGTAGTTGAAGGAGAGCAGACTATCTGATCCATGTGCACATATAAGTCACAAGGGAAGGATTAAAACGGGTAAAGCCAGACACTAAAAATCTGATGTCTTCAGACTTCTATCAGGAACCATTTGATAAACAATTGTGAAGAAGTCTTAGCATTGTGTGTTGTTTGGAGCTGTGAAAGAGAACCATGTGACCTTTCTATTGTAGTGTCTGAAAAGCAGTTGAAATCTAGACCCATGAGCCACATAGCATTGACCAGCTTTACTAGCTTCTCAGATAGCGGGTTATTTGTTTAGGGCGTCAGTACTGTCTGATGATACTGGGACTCTGCCCAAAGTGCCCTCCACCAGGAAACATCTACCCTCCTAGTCTGATGTGACTAAGTGTGCAGGATATACCCAGCCATGCACAAGCTTGGCCCCTTCTGGCATAGGCTGAGGAGGGGTTAATTTGGCACAGTGTACAATGGTCATAGGTCTTGCTGAGGGCACACCCATGTTTTAGCAATATTTAGTCTGGAAGCCCTCATAAAGGGAGTGAATTGGTAGTAGAACGAAAATTAGTTGGGCTCCCTTAGACTCCCATGGTACAGTTTGAGTAAATTATGTGATGAGTGGGGCCAGCTATTAATATAGAGAAGAGGCCTTGGGGCTGATCAGGAAGTATGCAAGAGAGATCAAGAGTCTACCAGTGACATCTAGGAGTCAGCAGAAGTCACTCTACCAGACGCAGTACTGGTAAGGTGATAGGAAGTCGTGAGGTAGAGCTTGACCTCTTCTTTCTAGCAGGAGAGAAAACCTTAACTCAATGAAATGAGTCCTTCCCAAAGATGGTGGCCCAAATACTGACAAGGAAAAAGGGGAATCATTTGAATCTAGAATCCCCAAATGGATTGCCTCCATGTTTAGTGATGGTGATAATATCAACAAATGGTTTGCAGCATTTGAGAAGGACTACACAATGAGTTGGAAAGGTCACAAGCGCTCAGGCCTGTCCACTGTGGGAGTGATTTTCAATGAAGGGCAGAGATAAACATCAGACCCTTAATGAGGATGTGGATGAGTCCTATTAGCATAGGAAGGAAACCTTGATATAAGGATTTGGACTCACCACAGAGGAATATAGATTGAAGTGTAGGGATACCCATAAAGGTCTACACAAGACATGGGTTAATTTTGTTGACTCTTCAGTTAAATGATTAGAAGGCTGGAAGAGGAGCAATGAAGTGGACCCTTTTGATAGGTTGTATAATTAAATTATTAGAGATCACATTTTAACTAATTATACCTCAGAGAATTTTGATCGGAATTTGGTGGATTACAAGTTATCTTCTCCCAGAGAGCTGGAGAGGATAGCTGACAAATAGGTCAGACCCAGGGCATAGAGAAAGACCCATGGCGGGAGTGACCAGAAAAAGGGTGCTCAGACTTTCCAGCAAGAGAAGGAAGTGAGCAACACACACCATAAAAAGAAGGAGTAAGTTAAAGGCCACAACATTCTTCTAAGGAGAGTGGGCCTCCTCCTTATTTTAGGAGACACCGCACACCTCATCCTCCTGGACCTCTCAACCATCTTTGATAACTTCTATCAGTGCAACCTATGTACAAGACTTCATGACTCTGGCATCCTTGACAAAGCCCTGGAATGGATCCACTTCTTCCTCTCTGGCCATATACAGAGGTCAGACTACCTATAATCCTCTCAGACCCCACAGAGATCAGCTGTAGAGTGCCTCAGGGGTACTCCCTTTGTCCAACTCTTTTCAAGATCTACATGCCCCCGCTCGTAGCCATCATCAGGAACTGTGGACTCAACATCTTGACCTATGACAACGACACTCAGCTGATTAGCTCCCTCACTAACTATCCCACAGTCACCAAGAACAACTATCACAACAGGATGAAGGCAGTCGCCATCTGGGTTTAGAACAGCTACCTCAAGCTCAACTCGGAGAAGACAGAAGTCATCATCATGGGCTCCATTACCCTGAGCCTGGGAAGATTCCTGGTGGCCACAGCACGTGAAACTGCCCACACCCACAATCAAGGAACAAAACCTCTGCAGCTACCTGGACTCCTCTCTCACCAGGAGCCTCCAAATCAACACCTTCTCAGAATCCTGCTTCCTCACCCTTCACCTTGTTCAAAACATTTTCAAGTGGATCCCCATTGAGTCCAGAAAGACGATCATGCACACAATCATCAGAAGCAGAATTGACTAAAGCAATGCATCTCCCAGAGATTCCTCAAGAAACTGCAGAACATTCAGAATGCCCCCGCCAGACTCATTCACACACACATCAGTAGCAGAATTGTCTGAAGCAATGCATATCCCAGAGATTTCTCAAGAAACTGCAGAACATTCAGAACACCTCCGCCAGTCTCATTCTCAACATTCTCAACATCCCCCACCACAGCCACATCACAGGCCACCTGAAAGACCTCAACTGGTTCCCAGTAAACAAAGGAATCACATTCAAGGTTCTCACACATGCCTACAAAGTCCTACATGATGCAGAACATGTATACCTCAAACACTGCCTCACATTCCAGGCAACCACCAAAGACCTTTGCTCCACCCAACTGGTCCTAGCTACTGTCCCACACATCTGCAAGACTACAGCTAGAAGAAGATCCTTCTCCTACCTCCAAGCAAAGACCTGGAACACTAACTCCACACCTCAGCAAATCACTGTCATTGCCTCTCTTCAGGAAGGACCTCAAGACCTGGCTTTTCCGCTGACCCACTTTGCCCTGTTGGACCAGCATCTCCACCCAACAGCACCCTGAGACACTTATGGGTGAGTAGTCACACTTCGGAAGAAATCTAATTGATTGATTGACTGTCATCAGCAATGACATAAAAGAGGAGATGCAGCATGCTCTAAAAAGTCCTCCCGTGATGGACGATCCCAGGGTTTGGCTAACGTAGGAGTGGGGGCAGAAGTGTACTCTAGAGAGGCCAGAGGATAACTGAGGGTAATTTGTTCCCCTTGGTGGTATGGGATTGAAGCCCTGTCCGTTTACTTCTAAACCTGGAGAAGTTTAGACAAATACCAAAAATCTACAGGACTGAGGTAGAGGCTCAGCGAGTAACAGATGCCAGTGCCACTATGGTGACAGCTAGACAAGGACACTTGGTCCAATAGTACAAGACTTGGATTGAGAACCATCAACCTTTTAGCAAGAGAGGAAGGAACAGCAGCCTGAACAAAGCAGCCTTGCAATAAAATATATACTATGTCTGTAGGCAGCGTATCTACAGAGCGTATCTTCAGTGAAGAAGGAGTATTGTTATGGTCAGAAGGACCAATATCTCAAAATGAGCAGGGATTGATTGGGAATAAAGTTAATAAACATGTCATGACCAGAAGGCATTCCTGTGGATAGGAGCAGTTTTTCAGACATCACAAGTATGGAGAGATATCATCCTCTAGAAAACTTCCCAATATTTGGGAATGAGGTCTACTCTCCAGATTGAAAATAGAAAAAATAACAAAAGAGAAAAGTCTTGTATTAACAAAAAAAGAAGACAAGGAAGTAAAGATTTTTTTTTAAGATGTTTAGTGCCTAGTGTAAATACATTTAAATAGTGCAGTGTGCATAGCAGAGATACTCGTGGAAGGTATTAGCATTGACTTGTGACTGAATGTTGAGTGGTAACAAAGATGGAAAACAAATTCAAAGTTAAGGTCAACCTTTAATTTCACAGTGGCTAATCAAAGGTATCTAAGTCAGCAGTGGATGGTTCCAGACCTTTTCCTGAAAAAACATTCGCCATTGAAATGTCCTGCTGTAAGTGAAGATGCAACGTCCTGCAAGTGTTAGACCTGTGAGTCTTATTGTGGTCTTCCTCAGTCCTTTTATCTATGTACCTCAAGTTTTTGCTGGACTAATTCTGTTGGCCCTAGGATTTGGCCACTGCTAACCTGTGCTAAATTGCTTGTGCTCGGTCCTCTAATCATGGTGTGATTGGCATATACCTGATTGGCATGTATAATTTACATATAAGTCCCTTGTAGAGTGGTTTACCATATACCCAGGGCCTGCAATTTAAATGCTACCAGTGGCCCTGCAGCACTTATTGGGCTACCGACTTAAGTAGCACCTGAAAACATGTTCTAGGCCTGCCATGGAAGCCTGAATGCAGCTTATAACTGCCATGTCGACTTAGCACTGAAACCCCTTTACCAAGCCTTAAACTCCCCTTTCATTACATATACATTACCCCTAAGGTAGGCCCTAGGTAGGCCATAGTGCATGGTGATATGCAAATTATAAGGTCGGGAATATACTTTTAGGTTTTGGTAGTGAAAAATAACCCTGGGCGAAGGACTTCGCTTCGCCCACGAATGTTGCCTACTTCGCCCTTTGCAAAGTAGGCGAAGCAGGCAACACTACGCCCACTCCTTGGGCATAGCGAAGTTGCCCGCCACCCGCCTCCCACCCGCCCTCCCGAACATACCTAATTTTAGTAAATGGGCAAATAAAAATAAATTAAAGGCACTTACCTTATCCGCTGCGTCCCGGGTCTCCCTCTGCTCGGCCGCGCATGCGCATTGGTTATCAAGACGGCAGCGTGAACGAGCAGAGGGAGACCCGGGACGCAGCGGACAGGTAAGTGCCTTTTATTTATTTTTCTTTGCCCATTTACTAAAATTAGGTACGAAGGGGAGGGGGGGGCATGCGGCGCGTAGTGGGGCTTCGCGAAGTTCGTAGGTGGGCGTAGTTTCTCGCCCACTTTACGTAGCTTTGCGTTGCCCCACTACGCATACTACGCCCAGGGTTAGTGAAAAACCTGCAAATTAAATTTTCACCATTATGCTGTAATTTCCAATTGGGAGCAGGTGGACAGGTCATATTGTGTAACTATGAAAATGTAATGTAAATTCTCTTTAATGGTAAAGTCGGATTTGTCATTACAATTTTTGAAAATGCCACTTTTAGAAAGTTGGCATTTGCCTTCCATTACCCCTTTGCGCCTGAATCCTGTCTTGGGTCACATGACTGGGTGTAGCTGACATTTAGACTTTGTGTATTCCTCCCAGTCAATCACAGATTAGAGTGATTAGGAGTGTCTTACTGGGCCATCTGCTGTCAGGATGGGGTGGAGCAGAGCACAATAAAACTTACAGCCGAGTCACCTGTGCTCTGCCTTCATACAATAGGCCTAATACACATATAGTGTCACTGCAACCAAGGGAGTCAGAAAGTTCCATTCACTTCAAAGAATCTTTCCAGAAGCTTCTCCCACATTCCACATGAAGGTCCAGGGATATAAAAAGATGACCTTCAAACCCACAGTACACATCGGGCACTGTGGATATTCTGCCAAGAATATGGACTGCTGTGCTGCTAAAATGGAATGAGCTACTGACTTTTTGTGCTCACCTGCTACCCTCTTACTTAGGGAAGGAGAACTTAACCTGCAACTTCATCTTGAACACAGGTGTATGAAAGTTACATTTATGTAAGGTTACCTCCTCACATCCAATGCAGATGGTTATGAATCTAAAAGTGCACTGCAGCCTGCTGCCCAGGCCCCAGTACCAGCACTCTCTCCATAAAATTGATATGTGGCAATTGGCATTCCCAATTGACAAGTATTTTACACTCTTATACATCCCTAACATCTGGTACCAGTAGAATCCAGGGTATGGCTGGTAAAGAGGTCCCCAGGGCTAGCAGCAATATTTGTGTTACCCTGAGTGACCCAGGTAAACTACTGACAGCAGGCCTGCATTTACAGTCTGCAAGGACAGTGGAAACTAGTACATTTTGACTTTGCCTTCATCTCGTATGGCATAGTACAGACATTGCTTTCAATGAGACCAAGAGGCAGGGTTTCTTATATTAACGGCGTGGGCATGTAAGCTTGTGTGTGTATGTCCCTGTAGTGTACTTTATCATTAAAGTGCGCTATAAATAATTGACATTTCATAGGATAACAGGGGCTTGCTCAAGGGTAAACCCAGGGTCACAATCCCCACTATGGTACCACCTAAATATGTTGATATACCATAAATGTTTCTCACCTTGTTCCCTAATAATTCCTGTGTTCCGACTGGCCGCCCACGTTTGCTGCGGCCAAGACCGGATTTATTTATTTATTGCCATTTGTAAAGCGCGACAAATACCCGCAGGCGTCTTGGCGCTGGTTAATTTGCAGATTTCAGATCGATGTTAACGTGCTCAACAGTTACCTATATTTAGCCATGTCTTAAGTCTCTTACGAAACTGGAGGAGGGTTGAACAAGTTCTGATGTCTAGAGGGAGAGTGTTCCACAGTTTTGGTGCAGCGACCAAGAAACGACCAAGGAACGACGGTCGCCCCATGACACTGTTTTGGCGCGAAGAACCACTAAGTGATTGTAATTGGAGGACCGAAGCTGACGGGCTGGTTGTTATGGCATCAGTTGCTCTGTTAAAAAATGTGGACCTTGCCTGTTTAGCGCTTTATAAACTATACATAATGACTTAAATTTGATCCGGTTCTGGATCGTCAGCCAATGAAGTCGTATGATGGCATCCGAGATGGCCGCATACTTTGGGATTCCAAAAACCAGGCGAGCCGCCGTATTTTGTATCGACTGCAATTTTCTCATGACTCTGGTTTGCGTGTTTAAAAGTAGGCCATTACAATAATCCAGTGATGTTAAAACCAGGGAACTAACCAAGATTCTGATCTTCTGCCAGGCAGTGTTACTACTCCCAAGAGTCAGGAGCAAAGGCCTGGGTACCTCTCCCCTCTCAGGATGGCTAGATCAGCTACACATCATGTCTGTAAGACTAAACCAACTCTGATATGCATCAAGGCTGCCTCCCCATGCACTTTTGCTCTATGACATATTGTACATTAGGTAGTGAGTAGGTATGCACCACCAGTAGGCTAGCCACACCTCTCGGGTGGGCTGTCTGCTCTGTACAGCTAAGGAAGACTTCTGCTGTTGTTAAAAAGTGGTAGAAATAGTGGGATCCTGGTAGTATTGGTGTCCTACACCCCGAGAAATGGTCACTTCAGGGACTGATTATCTACGGGGCTAGTATCCCATTGGCCACTAGCACTTACACAACAACTGCCCTGCAATCTAGTATGTAAGGGCCACACCTAACACCAGACCCTGTGCTCTGATCCAATTTGCTTCAAAGAGGAAAAAGAAGAGGTATGAGTCGACAACAACAGGACTTACACAAACCAAAAAAGGAAGATTCTGGACATGTGACAACACTCTTTGATTGAGGCTCATCATAGGCAAAAGTTCCCCCAGACAGAGGAACCCTGGGAGGGCCAGAAGCAACCGCAGACTCCCTTGGACTAGTGACAATAGTCCCCTGCAAACTACAGGGAAAACAATACCCGGGTTCTAAAGGCCTCTAAGGTATCGTCAAACTGCAGATGATCCTGTGCATTTTGTAAACTATAGACCTGCCCTCCCAAAGTTTTAGGCACATACCGTGTTCCCTGGGACCACTGGAGGTCAAAGTAACCATCTACTGTGCTTACCGCTGCTAAGGTGTCTTGGTCGCCAGTCCGGCATGACCTCTTTACTTGATGTTACGGCTAGAGATAACTCCATACAACTTTTCTCTGCCACCAGCAGCTCCCCTGTTTGTTGTGTGTTTTTTAATCTTGTTCCCCACATCACTGTATAATCAGTAAATGCAGCTCTCCCGCAGCCCTTGTTCAGCAGCAGGGACAGCCAGGACAACTGCACCTGGGCTCCATGTAACTGACCGTTCTGTTTGTTTGCACACAGGTATCTTGTGGTTCTCCTGAATCTACTCAGTTTACCTGTACCCTGAATCCTCATGCACTATATGTACATTGACTTTCAAATGTCGTCATTTTCTTTTCTCATTGTTCAGTTCACCCCTGACCCTAGTGCCAGAAGAATGAATTTTTTCATAATATAATTTTACTTAACCTCGACTTTTGGCTACTAAAGACTGAGTTGGTTAACTGAACGGTCATCTTACTTCATAGAGAGATGTGCTGTGCTCATGGATTTGCTGAATGCTGTGTTTGTCAATCTAACGTCCTTCCTGCCCAGCCGATCTTCAATTCCCAAACCCTCCTTCCGACATTTGATAACTTTCCCAGCCCCCTCCCTTATCTAGGCCAGAGAGGGGCATCAAAGTGCAGAGAATAAGTTATAACTATCATAGCCCAAGTCAAACTCATTCTGCGACTTGAATCTTCATTATGCTCACCTTACCATATGTGTCCTGCTTTATACTGTGTTAATTTACATTTGTCTATGTCTTGGATTTTCCACTCACACCGGGACCTATTCACAAACAACATTTTGTAGTACATTTGTAGTACTGCATTAATACTACCAATGCACTACAGAATGCTATTGACAATGCAGAGATGCTCCTTTGTCCCCCGTATCTTTATCTGTTCGAAGTCTTAGACATAGATTTAACTTTCAGTAGTAAATGTGGTGGATAAATAGGAGAGTGCTGGAAAACAGAAAATGCTTACTGCGAAATTGGAGGGGTTAAGGAAGGAGTAAATTAGGGTTAATGGGGGGATATGTCATAGTCAAAAACAGTACTTTTAAAGTTACTAAAGTCAAAACAACCCAAAACTAAAAACATTCACTCCAACAAAGAGCTGGAGTGAGTCCAGCACAAACAATGATCAACCACTTTCTGCAAGACCCTTAAAATAAAGGGACTTAAAATAAATCCCCATCGGAAATAATGTGAAATTAAATTCAATGTTTAAACTAGTTTAAAATAAAGATGTTTAATGTAGTTTCTGACAAATTACTTATTATAACTACAAGCGGTATTTGCTCTCCGCTAACTTCATGAGTTTGCCCTACTGTCACAATAAAGCAATCCCAAATTATATTCACAGTAGTGTGCTCCACCCCACGGAGTTGGAGAATGTACACCAACAGGAGAGTCGCCGAGGAGCCTCATCACCCCTGATATTTTTCCTCTGTCACGCAGCTTTGTGCCCAACAACTTGAGGCTGCCTGGATCTGACATTGGCTCCTGAGCTGGCATCCTAGGTGACCTTCAACAACACATTGCGGATTTGTTGAATAGTTTTTTTAATAAATACAGAGACCCAACACTGTGGTCAGCTCCTGTCTTGAAAGTTTCGGGGTGATTCGACAAGCGGGGGCTGAGAAAAAAGGGGGTCCCAAAATGTGTTTTCCCCATGTAATTTTCCATAGGAAACTTTAGACACAGCTACTGCTCAACGAAATTACACCAAATTTGGCAAAAAGGTAGCCCTTGGTTCAGAAAGAGACATTTTTGTTAAATGGTGTAAAGGCATTCAGTAGTTTTTTTTATATTAAAGGAAACATAACTTTATATATCTGGGTGGAGAATAACCACACATCTCATTGTGAGATCTGATTGGCTGTCAGCACTACATCCTTAAAGTGCTGGCAGCCATCTTGGGAACAACATGCATGACAACACCCCCTTGAAATGCATTGTAGTGAATAGAAGGTTTTGAGGGTCACCAAAAGGAGAACTATAAAGGGTACTAACACAATTTAGTTACATTATAAATTATTTGGACATAAACTACTCCCAGGCTTCCTTGCAACCCCTTAACTTCTAACACTAGTCTCAGTGGACCAGGAATGCCCCTCCTTTCCTACAAATTAAGTTTAAATAAATTATACAGTATAACATATTGTATATCTTCACGTGCTGTATATGATATTTTATACCAACATAAAGCATAAAGACACATTTGTATATAATTACCATTATTTAAAAATGTACATTAAATGTAAATGTTTATATATAATCCCTCAACACCACAAGGAAGCAGAGCACACACAGGATTCCAGGCTGCTGCCTCGGCATTCGGCATGACGTGTTTTGTAATTAAACTTCCTCAGATGCCGCCAAGATTTTCAAGTTATTTCCCAGCCCACCTTTTTAAGCGTCATGCGCCCCCTGCGATAGGCTAAGGCACCGCTGGCCTTGTTGCCTAGGGAAAGCCCGAACCCAGGAGTTTGAGTCTGTGCGGAACAGACACCAAAACCTAAGTACTGGCACCAGTGGATGGTCTCTGCTCCCTTTTATTCATGCTGGCCTTGATTTTCTTGTGTGGGCGGTATAGCACCTCCCCGGGTCCCTTACTTCACTGCTGGAATCCCGAGTCAGGCAAGAAAACACTGCTTGAGTAAACAATGCATTCCCACATGATTCAATGGCTTGGCACATTCCGGGTATGCAGCAATCAGGCGTTACTAAAATGTTTTGAGTTTCCCCAAAGTTGCCACAGAATTTGCCGGATGTTTGTGGGGTGGGCACTCCATAGGTGCTTGTATCTGCACCTCAAACATCCACTCCACACTCGCTCAATATATACATACATACACGCATATATACATATATACATACACGCATATATAAATACACATTTATCCATGCATATATACACATTAGGGGTGGGCAGTGAATTCTTCTCCTCCAGCAGAGTTCTCAGAGTTTTGCTCAGTCTGAGCTGTGCTTGGAGCATGGAGTTCTGGAAAAACTTTGGCAACCATCACGTGGTGGAGTTTTTACTCGCACACTTCTCACCATCTTAAGTTGGCAAGAACAATCAGCTAGACTGCCTCTTGGTGCGATTTCTCAATTTGGGTGGTCGCAGCAAGTCACCAATGCTCACTTTCAGAAAGCTGTCGCTCACTTTGAGAACACTTCAGCTCTGTTAGAAAATCTACTCCAGTGGCAGAAAGAAGCAGCACTCGCTGGCACATTTTCTGGTCCCATTCATGCTAATTTTGCAGTGTGGGACAACCTCCTGCCACCAAAGATCAGTGCACGCAGTGTGCTGTACCGAACTCTGCTGCTCGCGTAACTTGCAAAGTTTTTAGGTAAATTCTTTGCTGTATACTCTGTACGCAATGAACAACCATTGCAAGGTGTGGCTCAGTTATTGGCTCTGGGTACCTTTCAGGTTCTTTGTGAACCTACAAGCTATTCCTGCAACTAAAAAGGTTCAGTGGATGTAACGGTATATTAGTTTAAAAAATCTAGCATACTAAGAACAAAAAGCTGGTATAAATCTAGGCACAAATGGCTATTTTTTTCAGCACAATTTTAATTTTCTTTCATTTCAATTGTTAGGTTCTTTACAAAAGCCTTGAAGCATCTCCAAAAATCACCACTTGCAGAATTCAGAATGTTGTTTCAAAAATGTATGGCTTAAGAGGATCCATTATTTTTTTCATACCAATTTATACCATTAACTGGAAAGCGGTTGAAAGCACACAAAATAGTGAAAATAGCCTATGTCCCAGTGGAATGCCAAAACTGTACATCATTTTTTTTGGTTTAAATTTGTTTTATTAATTTCCGAGAAAGAAAAAAAAGAACAAAGACAGTGCATTGCAATATAGAGTCCATGAAAGCGTGTAAACAGCAGCTTGAAGTAGCCCCTGTACATAAAATGCACATGCCCTGCTAGAACTTTCAAGCCCCACGGATGATAACAATGCATGGGTCTAGATAAGAATCTTCTGTGAACCCAAGCTAAAAGAAAAATGAGTAACACCAACAACCAACAAACCCTTTCCCCCGCTTCCCCCCCACCCCTTCAGTGTACCAATTTGATTGAGTGAGAAGGAAAATAATTATAGGGTGCTCACTGCGCCTCCGTCTCAGGCTCTGCGACGGCATGGTCCGCCTCAGTTAGGCGTAATAGGCAGAGGTATCTTGGGCAGGCAATTTCATTGAATTCCTGGGATAGGAGTGCCACAGTGGTTGCCAGGTCATGTGGAATGTGGCCGTGGTCTGCGTGAGTGTGGCTTGGATACATTCCATCCCCAGTGTTTACCAAAGTTTGTGCAACCAGCCAATGTGCGTGGGCTGCGTGTTGGACCCCCAGAGCGAGAGAATATGCTGGAAGGCTGCCTGAATCGCCAGACCCATTTGCCGCCCTCTAATGAATTTCAATGGGAAATTGGGCGTGTTCGGGAGCCCCAGAATGGTGTAGGCAGGGAACCGCGGGATTTCAGTGTCAAGGGATGTGTCTATGCCATTAAGCACCGACTCCCAATATACTTTAACCTCAGTGCAGTCCCATAGGAGGTGCGTCAAAGTGCTCAGCTCGTCACACCCCCTCCAGCAGGTCGAGCTCCGAGATGGGTTGTTTCTATGTAGTCTGGCTGGGGTTAATATGTGGCAAGTTTCACAGCTGTCTCCCTACCCAATGTGTTCCTAGCCGTGTGGTTGGCCCTTTAGTAAATTGATTGCCACTACCGGGTCGTGAGTGCTCTTCCCATTCCCCTTCCCAGCGCCTCTGGCCGGCTGAGAAGGAGGAAAAAGCATCTAATAGAGATCTGTAATCAATCCTCGGTCTGATTCCTTCGTAACAAGCCCCATTTACAAAGCCTGTTATCTTCCTCCCAGCGAAGGGACTAATCTCTGGCTGCATAAGCCAGTGGCGGAGTTGGAAATATTGGAAGAGCTTTTTTTTTTTCAGTTTAGTAAAGTTTTATTTTGTTTAAGAATAAAAGTACAGCATAATATAACAGCATGACAAAAATCAGAACCAATATGGGAGAACAATGAGAGATAGATGGAGAGGAAAAATGGTTCAGATAAAATATGAAAAGGAAGAAAATGGAAGAAAGAGAAAAAGAAAAGAAAAAAGAGGGAGGGAGGGTTAGGGAGGGGGATAATAGGATAGGAAGGTAGAGAAAGGCAGCCAGGTAAGGTCAGACTTAATTTTTAAAGTGACAGAAGAAGAAGAAGCAATTGCAATTCTGTGCTCATCACATATGAAATTCCACCATGTATGCACAGACAATTTAGTGTTATCCTTCCAACAAGACAAAATTACTTTGAAAGCAGTTGCAATGAAAAGATCAAATAATTTAGCACTATATGAGTGTAGGTCTAGAACATCAGATAGGGAACCTAAAAAAACGTGCAGCGATGAGAATGGTTCAGAAAAATGAAAAATACGCATGCAATAATCCCAGACTGAGCTCCAAAAGGTAAGAACAGAGGGGCAAGCAAACAAGAGGTGTTTGAGTGTGCCAGGGTGAGAGGAACAGGACCAACAAAGGGGGGAGGATGAAGGGGAGAATTTTGTTATGCTTACAGGGGTAATAAGAGCTCTATGGTATAGAAAAAAAAGTGATTGAGTAATTCGAGCTGAAATCGAAGTCTTAAACAATTTACACCATAAGCGATCCCAAACATTAACAGATAACGAGAAAGATAAATCAGTTTCCCAAACAGTTTCCGTAATGGTTTTAGGTCTAAGACCAACATTATCTAATAATAGTTTATAAATTAGAGCAGCTTTGGGGATTTGTTGAGTAAAAAAAGGATATAGAGGAGTAGAAAGAGTAAGGGAAGGGAGGAGATCAAAAGTAGGAAGGGTAGATAAATGAGATAAAATGGCAGAAGTAATAATGTCATATTCTTTGCGAAAATGTACAGGTAAATCAAACATGGTTTGCATTACAGAAAATGAAATAATGGAGGAATCAGAGAAAAATTGGTATACAAACATAATATCCTTTTCTTTCCAATACTTGAAATAAAAAGATTTACCCTTATACTTAAGATATTTGTTATACCATACACTAGAGGAAAGAAAACATTGTAAGGGGGATGAATCTTTCGAGAATACCGTGTGCAGTAGAGTATGTGAGTATTTCAGTACAGGGTGAGTAGTCATGAATGAACAATTTGACATAAAAAGAGATTGTTGGAAAGTAAAATCTTTTAACAAGGATCGTTCCGCTTCAATCCATCTGGGCAGAGGGGTATCATTGAAATTGAAAGCCAATGAGAAAGCTTGTTTTATTAAAAAGGCAGAGTGGTATGACTGAAAGTCAGGGAAGCGAACCCCACCTTCAGATTTCGGGCGTATAAGTTTATATAAAGCAATACGAGGTCTTTTATTATTCCACAGAAATTTGGAGCAGATGGAGTTCAGCCGGTTGAAATATAATTTAGGGATTTTCACAGGGAGCATGGAGACAGTGTACAAAATATGTGGGGAAATCATCATTTTAATGGTGTCTAAACGACCCCACCATGAAAGGAAAAGGGGAGACCATGATTGAAGAAGTGATTGAATTTTTTGAGTAAGAGAGGTAAAGGTCAGTTTATGTGTTTCACCTAAGGTAGAGGAGAACCAAATACCCAAGTATTTGATCTTGGAGGGACACCAGGCAAAATCAGTTGATGCAAACATATATTGGTAACAGGATGAGTTTAAGGGTAGGACCTCCGTTTTAGAGAGATTAAGCTTATAGCCAGAAACAGAGGAGTATAAGCGGACTTCTTCTAAAAATGGAGGAAGGGAAGAAACAGGATTAGCCTTGTAAACCAGGACATCATCGGCATAGGCCGAAATTTTTGTCTCAATCGATGACAATTTGAACCCATTAATTAAGGGGTTAGAGCGGATTTTAATGAGGAAGGGTTCAAGGCAAAGAATAAAAAGTAAAGGGGAAAGGGGGCAGCCTTGTCTCGTTCCTCTAGAAAAGGGGAAACATTTTGAGAATTGATTATTAACAAAAACACTTGCACGAGGAGCAGAATATAGTAGTTTAACTAAAGAAATGAAAGAGGGACCAAACCCAAACCATTGTAATGATTTAAACATGAAATTCCAATTAATACGGTCAAACGCTTTCTCAGCGTCCAGGGATAAGGCAGCTAGGGGGGCTTTAAATCGTTTACTGTGTGAAATAATATTGGCAAAAACACGGGCATTGTCAGCAGCAAGTCTACCTTTCACAAAACCAACTTGATCAGTGCTGATTAGCAGAGGGATAAGGGATTCAAGGCGGGCCGCTAAAATTTTGGCAAAAATGTTACAATCGTAATTAATGAGGGAGATGGGACGAAAGTTTTTACAAAGGGAATGGTCTTTGTCAGGCTTGGGGATTATGATTATTAGGGCATCCAAAAAGGATCCAGAGGCTTTGGCATTAGTAATAAAGGAGTTAAAAAGTTGTAAAAGATGAGGAACAAAAATAGAGTGCATGGTGGAGTAAAATTCAATTGGGTGACCATCTGGGCCAGGGGCTTTCGATTTCTTTAGGGAAGTAATTGCCTTGAGAATTTCCTGAGGAGTAATTTCAGTTTCTAGTTGAAGGAATTCTGTAGGGAGAGATGGGGTAGGTCTTTGAAAAAACGGGAGAGGTCATCATCATCAGGATGCGTATCATCAGTATATAGGAGTTTATTGTAGTTATGGAATACTTGTGCAATATCCTCATCAGAAGAAACCAGTGCGTTGGTTACTTCGTTGAGTATGGGGCCAATTGATTTTCGTTCAGATTTAATTTTGAGATAATTTGCTAGCATTTTTCCAGCTTTATTCTGACCCCCATGGAATTTAGATTTAATCTTCAAAAGGGTGTTACAAGCTTCAACCGTGGCAATTTGATTGAGGTCAGATTTGGCTTTGATAAGTTGGAGGAGAGCGTGAGGATTCTTGGAAGAAAAGTAAGAGTGTTCTAGGATCTTGATGTTGGAGAGTTGGGCGATATATTTAGCGCGGTTGAGTTTCTTTTTTTTAGATACATAAGAAATTGTGAAACCACGTAAGGCAGCTTTAAAGGCATCCCAATTATTCGAAACTGACGTGTCATTAGGTAAATTGAGGGAAAAGTATTCAGAGATGAAATCTTTAACTTTAGACATAAAAACAGAATCGGAGAGAAGGAACGTGTTAAATTTCCATCGATTAAAAGAGGAGGAGGTTTGGGTTAGGTCAAAAGTGGCATAAACAGGTGCATGGTCCGACAAAAAAATAGAACCAATTTCGGACTTCTGAATCGCAGGGAGAACGGATTTGCTGACTAGAATATAGTCGATTCTGGACCTGGTGTGGTGAACATTGGAGTAAAATGTATATTCGAGTGAGTTCGGATTGCATGTTTTCCACACATCGAAAAGGGGACGCGAGGCAATGGCTGATTGAAAGGATTTATGTGTCTTATCAGGCTGGAATTTGGAGGAAGATAGTCTATCTGAAAAGGGATCTAACCATTGGTTAAGGTCACCAGCTATGATAATGTTAGGGCAGTCAATGGAGGAGATGAGGATTTTGATGTCAGACCAAAATGTAGGATCTGGTCGGACAGGCCCATAAATATTTAGGAGCACCATTGTTTTGTTTTGTATAACCACTTTTGACATAACCCAGCGACCTTCATCATCCGATTGAGAAGAGAGAATTTGAACATCCAAACCTTTACGAAATAGTATAGCAGCACCACCTTTTTTATCAACAGCAGGAGAAAATACAACTTGACCCACCCAAGCCCTCTTAAGTTTCAACGATTCAACATCTGTACAATGAGTCTCTTGGAGAAAAGCAATCTGAGCATTTAACTTGGATAAGTGGGACAGTACCTTTTGACGTTTAACAGGGTTTCCAAGACCACGAACATTCCACGTTACAAAATTACACATGATGGGAGGCAAGGTAGGAGGGTAACATCTGGGTCCAATACACTGCAGGTGAACAACTACAAGGAGAGACAGTGGAGACAAACATGTTAGAAATGAGAATCAAATACAGAATATGAACAAAGGCAAGGAAAATCGGATAAATATAGAGAAACAGTAGACGAATGAGCATTTCAAGCATAAGGAAAAGAGAAGGGGAGCAATGAAAAGTACGGGAGGTAACAAGAAGAAAGAAAGATAGGTATACAAAAAAGAGCACGGAACATAAATGAACAAGGGGAAAACATGCAAGGCCTGTGAAAAGAAGAAAAAGAGAAGAAAGAAGGAGAAGGAGAAAGATAACAAACAGATCAGGGCAAAGAAGCCAGATCTGAGAGAAAAGAGAATACCGAGACATTAGGAGCATGGAGACGCCGGCGAAGGCGCCAACCCCACAGAGCGAGGAAAACGCGGGAATATAGATAGTAGATAAACAAAAAGAAGAGAAGTCGTAGTAAAGAATTACAGGGAAGAGACCAGCACAAGGCCACAACAGTCGTCAAGACATAAGATAAGTGAATGCAGGAAATAGAAAAGCATTATTTTCAGTCATTGGTGTCCATAGTGGAAGCAGAAGCAGAGACATTTTGGAGATACTCTCGAAGCTTCAGAGGATCATCAAATGTACGGGAACGGCCATTGTGAGTTATTTTGCAGAGACAAGGATGTAGGATTCCATATTGAATGTTCAAGTCTCTCATACGTGGTCGCAGATTGAGGAACTCCTTGCGACGTGCATTTGTGGCGTTTGATAAGTCCTGGGCAATAAAGATGGTATGACCCGACCAAATGAGGCGAAGTTTTAGTCTTGCAGCTTTAAGAACAGTCATCAATTCGGTGAATTCAAGAAAAAGCAGGATAATACCTCTAGGTTTGGTCGGGTTGGACGTGGGACGGCCCAAACGGTGAGCACGCTGTATGTTTAGAGGAGTAGATTCTGGTTGGAGTTCCAAAAGTTCATAGAGGAATTTGCGGACGAAGGACACCATGTCAGCCCCCTCAAGGGACTCCGGAACACCATAAATACGGAGGTTATTCCTCCTGTTACGATTTTCAAGGTCCTCTGTGTGAAGTTTCAACTGCTGTATCTCCTTTTCAAGAATAGGAATTTTCGTAGATACATCCTGGACGTCACTGATGCGTTGTTCTAGTTGCAGAACCTTGTTCTCCATGACAACCCATCGATCTTCAATCTGCTTGATCTTCTCGTTAGTTGCCAACATAAATGGTTGTAAGCCACGAACCTCTTCTAGAATGGAATCCAGCACAGGGTTCGGAGAGGTGCGAATTGGAGATGGAGGGTCATTCTTAAGGCGTTTCGGTTTGGTACCGGTGACAGACGATCTCGCATGACCCGCGTCCTGAGACATGATGCCAGCAGAGGGGCAAACTAGGAGGACCGCAGGGATGGAAGCCACACCGCAATAGCCAAAAAGTTGAGACCCTATATGTATAGCTAGAAGAGGCGCTGGAAGGAAGAGGTCCTATAAGAGGTAATAAGGAGCAATGGAGAAGCAATACCTCAAACTCACAGGGCGTGCGTTGAAATGGAGCGAAAATCAATTCAATACGCAGTCAAAAAACCATCCAGGAATATGGCAGTATAGAAACAGCAAAGCGTCCATATTAAATGAGACCCAAGGGGATCAATTGATATTCCACAGAGGATTGTGAGCAGATGAGAGGAAGTTGTTGAACATTGCGCCAGAAACACCACAAAATGGCTGCCGCTATGCAGTATTAATATAATTAGAAGCTATGAAGAGAGCTGTGGCGCCAAAAGTCATGGAGGTAGAGTAGGAGCATAATGGGTGTTCCCTACAACATACCTTATCAGAATATGTCCATTGGTTGCAGCAGGAGGACAACGGGCTGTTGAGGCGGCAAAGATGAAAGGAAAATGGAACGCGAGCTCGGCGGCACAAAATGGCGGCCGCTCGCGTCCCGCAGCAGCCGAGGAATATTCAGCGGTAAAACTTGTCGAGAGCGGCAGTTAGGAGAGCCGCTGCATCGCGCAACACACGGGAACCATGTTCCGCCGTGCAGGGATGCGATTTGCTGGTCTCCGCATGCGAGGAAAGTATCGGGAAAACAGCTGCAATTCCCGCGTCGTCACGGAGCTCACGGAGGCAGCGCCATTACTCGCCGGCGCGTAAGCCACGCCCCCATATTGGAAGAGCTGAGGCGATCTGATGTCGTAGAATTGTGACAGGGAGGAAAATGATATGAAGCCTTCTAAGTCAAAGAGTTGCCATGCTGATCTACATGTGGAGCCTTGCCATTGCGAAAACATTTGGGGGTCAGTGCCCGGAGGGAAGTCTGGATTGTCTAATAGAGGGGTCAGCGGAGACGGGACTAAAGTGCGTTTCCGCTTAGTTGCTACCGAGTCCCACACACCTAATAGCGTGCGTGTTATGGGTGATTTCTGTGAGTAGCGTGGTCTGTGAGTGTGGCAGAGGAACAGTATTTTCCTTAGGGAGGTCTGGGCCATAGCCTTGTCTTGGAAGAGCCACCTCATCGCTGATTAGGGTCTGTACAATTCCACCAAGTATCGCAGTTGTGTTGCCTGAAAGTATTAATGCCGGTTGGGAATCCCTAGGCCCCCCTCGTCCATCCTCCGGAAAGCTAGCTGTCTGTTCATACGCGGTCGCTTCCCCGCCAAGATGAAGTGCTGTATCGCCTCTTGCAGCGAATTGACAGTACCAGCTGGGGCTAATACTGGGATAGTTTGAAAGATATATAATATTCTTGGGTAATACTTACATTATCACCACCGCAATGCTCCCTAGCAGTAACAGAGGTTGTTGCTGCCATCGTCTAAGATCTTTATTGAGCTGCTGAGTGACTTTGGTATAATTTAGGGCCACCGTTTGTTCCGTAGATGGCGTGAGGGTGATAACCAAGTTGGGAAGCTGTGTTTGGACTAGTAAGCCCCCTCCATATGTGGGTGATCCGTGTTGTGCGTGGGCATTTTTACCCAGAGGTAGTATCATTGACTTACCTCTGTTCATCTTGAGACCTGACACCATGCCAAAGGTCTCCACCTCCTCCAGAAAGGCTGGCACTGAACGGCTAGGATTGTCAAGCGCCGCCAGGATATCACCAGCATATGAGCTGATTGGGTGTGGCTCCCCGCCGAAGGTTATGTCGTGGATGTAGGAAGGTGGATATCTGACTATGGTTACCCCCAAACTTTTTGCCTGGTGTTTAGCTGGTTTTTGACTTAGTTGGCCTGGGATCCTGCTATTCAGGGCCCCAGGCTGATTGCTCTCTCCTTAAAATGGACTCCATGTACCTTAGGTGCATAACACAATTGGAATTGGTTCACCTTATTGGCCCCTGTAACAGTGTACCATAGGTACCCAGGGCATAGGTGCATCCAAGGCCTACCAGGGGCTGCAGCATGTATTGTGCCACCCCTAGCCTGGCCTCCATATTTGACACAACTGGCTGATCACTCAGCTGGGGTAAGTTGGTGTAATCACCTCTTGCTTAGATATAGTCTCCCTATATCTAACCCTAAACTGGACACCTATGTTCCTATCAGCCACACCTATGGAAGGCCTCATCAATCCTGAAGGCAGAGTGCTTGGAAATATGTGAGATGGTGCTCTAGCATGAGCCGAGCCTGTCTGCAGCTGTCGGGAACCACTCCCTAAGCTGTTCCGGGATATTGCCATACCATACACTCTTAAGTGCAATATAATCCTCGCGGTTAAATGCTATCTTTGGTTTGGCTTTATCAAAACATGTCGAGTAAGGTGTCATACGAATTGGAATACTATCCCCTCGACAGTTCTGTTGACGGGGATAGCATTCTACCCTTCTAGAGGGACACGACATGTGTGTAGCCTTAACCCCGGTTAAAGTTAACCAGAGCCTCAGATCCACAAAATGGATGCTTCTGCCACAGACACATGTCTGACCTCCTGCTGCTGACCGAAACTCAGCAGAGGAGGCCTGGACAAAGGATTTCCTGTCACAGGGAGGTGTCACACCACCCCAGACAGGAGATAGTGGATTGTAGCAGGGAGGTTTGAAAGAAACCAGACAGTGCCTGGGGAGCACAAGGCTTCCCCTTGCATAATCCGGTCAAACCGGTTCTGGGGCAGCCCAGCCCCAGCTCCAGTGAGACCTGGACAAAGGAAAGGGGGTGTAACCACCCCCCTTCCTGGTCCCACCCATAGGGGAGGGACCTAGCAGGAGATCCACCCCTCAGATTGGAATAAGAGTGGGAGCAGTGCCAATGCAACTCAGATCATCCTGAATCAACTTTACACGAAGAAGAAGACTGGACTTCGACATTCTGCTGCACAGAAGACTGAAGAGAATCTCCCTTGTGGCCTAGGAGTGGCCACCCTGTGAACACAGGTACCAACCAGCAACTCGACGTCTGCTTTGCCGCCGCCTCCCGCCAGAGCCCGAGCCCAGAGCCTGACAAGAACCACACTCCCAGACCTCTCAGAGCCCGATCCACAGTCCCTGCAAAGAAGGGACCCGTGGAGGCACCGAGTGACGTGGGACCGGACCTCTTGGAAGACACTCGAAAAGCTGACTGCGCAGCATCTGAGGCATCCTCGATGTTGTGCTTTGGGGACTGAGAACCCCCACCACCGAGCAGCCCTTGCACCGAAGATCAGCTCTCCAGCATCTCCACGATCTGCGTGGGGCCCTTTTGCACTGTGCCACTCGACGCGCCATCCCGGCCACTAGCTACGTGGTCAGCGGCCATTTTGGCGACGAAACCGACGATTTACACAGCAGGTCTGGTTGCTCCAGACCTACCCAAGCTCCTGTAAAAAGGAGCACCCGCTCTGACCTTGCTGGTCCGAGTGTTAAGCATCTTTCAACTTCTGCCTGGCTTGCATTTGCCAAGGCCTGTTTGCTCCGATCAAGTTGCCGACACGGCCAACAGCGAGAAGCCTGCGTGAGACAGCTCGTGACCGACTCCTTGACGTCCTCGACCCCCGGTGTCCACGTGGCTGCAGAGAGAAGCTACCTGACAACGCCTGTTTGCACCCGACATCGCCTGGTTCCAATCTGGTTCCACGGTAGTCACTGGCTAGTGACTTTGAACACTGTCCCTTCTGCTTTCAGGTCTTCACATCTTCAGATCCACCAGAACTCTTCACATCGAGCCGCCTGCAGCATCTTCAGCTCCAAGCACCATCAACCAGCGTGACGAAACCCGACACTACTTCGACCCTGTGCACCCGCTTCCTGTGGGTGAGGTAACTCAGCTCCGCCGGTGTTCCTACACTGGTACACATCTCAAGGGCCTGTGTCTTAAGTTTCAGCTCCATAAGTCACTTGGAAGGTTCCTAACTTTCTAACTTTGTACTTTTTACGCACCATAGACTTTGCATTGGAAATGGCGTGCACTTTGAACACTGCACCCGAGTCCCACGGGCCTTTCCCGACTTAGTCACTGCTAGTCTCGAATAGCTCCAGCGATTCCCAAGGCCCTAGGCCTGTTCCCTTTCCTATTGGTATCTCTTATACCACTTTCTTAGTATATGGTTTAGGTGGCCCCTAGGGCTCATCCATATTGTGCAACTTTTGTGTATTTTAAACTGTCTTGTGATTTTACGCTTGTGCTTCTGTGCTCATAAAGAGTCCAGGGGATTTTATAGTTAATAAATCAATATATATTTTCAATATATATCTGTGTGGTGTCCCTTTCATTTGGTATTCAAGGGGGTTGTGTATGGTATAACAGCTGGCTTCACATGCCTTTCAGAGTTTAGCCTAAGACTGCTTTGTCCACGTTACCACTAGGATAACTGGTCTACAAGGTTGAATTACAACCATCATCATAAGGGTTGCTTGGCATGGTACGAAGTGATCACTAAGAATTAGTGAGCATTATATACCAGGCCAACTTCTCACAGTGGATATTCAGGTTATCGCAAATCCTTTGTTCTAGCGGTTCGATGTAGAGCACGAATAGGAGGGGTGAAAGAGGGCACCGCTGTCTGGAGCCCCGTTGGAGTTCGAAGGGGCGTGAACTCAGTCCATTGATACGGATCCGTGCCTGTGGGTGATGGTAGCAGCTTGCTACCCATGCACGAAAGCGTTCCCCAACCCCAAAGTGTAACAAAACCTTTTCAAGAAAGCCCCGTTCAACTCGGTCGAATGCCTTTTCAGCGTCGATGGCCAGGAGAATGGAGTCTGATTGTTGGAAGTGGGCTTTGTCAATTGAGTGTAGGACGCGCTTGGTATTATCACTACATTGTCTGCCAGGGATGAAGTCCGACTGGTCTGGCTCGATAATCCCCGGGAGACAAGGGCCAAAACTTGAGGCGCGTATTCCCATGAAAAGTTTGAGGTCGAGATTTAGTAGGGAGATCCGTCGGTATGCGGAGCACTGGGACGGCTCCTTGCCCAGCTTAGGCAGCACATTGATGTCCTCTTCCAGCATGTTGGCTGGAATGGAGCCAGGACCCTGGAATGAATTAAATAGTTTAGTAAGAACCGGAGCGAGGATCGGACAGAAGAGTTTGTAGAAGCTGAAAGAGAAACCATACGGACCCGGCGATTTCAGGAACTTTGAGGCGGGAGATGGCGCTAACCGCCTCCTCAATTCTGATGGGAGCATCTAATGACCCTGTGCTCGCTGACGTAAGTGCTGTGACGGCTGTGACGCGCAGGTAGGCGTCGGTCCCGCCTCCTGGCGTAGGATCGGCCCTGTAAAGAGAAGCATAGAAGTCCCTGAATGCACCCGCTATTTGTGCCTCGTTGTGAATCTCCTCCCCTTCTTTGTTGCGTAGGTTTAGGGTTTTTGAGCGCTGGACTTTAGCCGTGGAGCGCACTCGCAAGGATGCATCCCATTTTGTTACCCCCCACATTATATGTATGACGTAGTCTAAGAGCGGCGTACTCGGCTTGGTCCATGTCCAAGCTTGCCAGTTGAGCCCTGGTGGCTTTCAACTGTTTCCAGATTCTTGGAGCTCCCGTGCGACTGTGCATTCGTTCTAATTCACCAACTTTAGTTGTCAGGGATTCTCGTTTGGCCACGCGGTCTTTAACCTCTGCCGTCGAAATGGCTATCAATTCGCCCCTCTCCAATCCTTTTAACTCCCCCCACACAGCCGCCACAGGCATGTCCGGTCTGTCATTAAGTTCAAGACAATCAGTGATGCATTTGCGGAGTTGGTGAACTACCTCTTTATGCTGCAGGAGGGTTTCGCTCAGCCTCCACCTACCAGGTGGTCACTTGGTGGTATGTGGGACTCTGAGTGTTATTTCTACGGCTTCATGATCGGAGATGGCAGCTGGGGTAATATCCACATTGTTAGACCTGGCATCATTGGCATGAGTCTCTCCTCCAATTTTTTGTCTGTTTGCCTCCTCTGTTTACGATGTTTGCTGGAATATTGATTTGGGCACTGTGCCACTCCTGATCAGTGCCACAGTGCAAGTGCTCCCTGTGTAAAATTACTGTATTGATTGAATTCCATGTTTGGCTTATTTGGTTTACTGTCAGTCCCTAGTATAGTGCACCAAGAGTGCCAGGGCTTGTAAATACAAATGCTGCTGGTGGGCTTGAAGCACTGGTTGTGCCACCCACAGAAGCGGCCTAGTAAAATATGTCTAAGGCCTGCCATTGCAGAACCTGCGTGCAGTCTGGTACTGCCATGCTGACTGCGCAAGTACACCTACTTCCCAGTCCCTAAAACCTTCCCTTAACTTCATGTTAGTCACCCCTATGGTAGGCCCAAGGGCAGGGTGCATTGTAAGCATAAGGTAGGACAAGCTCTGATGTGTGTAGCATGTCCTAAAAGTAAATTACAGCCATTTTCGCTTTTCAGTATTGTAAGGCTACCTGCTCTCCTGAGGCCAGACTTGGATACTGGAATTATTACACTATATAATCCTAACAGACTCAGCGAGCATGGTGGAAAGTCAAGTTTAGTATCCCTGGACTCAGAATTTGATAACACATCCTTTAGGATGGATGGTTTTTAGATTCTGAGTTTGAAACTAGCACTTTTAGAAAGTGACTAGGATCTTGTCTAACTATTTACCGGTCTCTGCAGATTTGGTCTATGTGTGACAGGAGCTGGGTGGCTCCAGAGGGCTGAATGAGTCAGTGTGGGTTGAATGAGGCATTTGCATTTAGAGTGGGGGAAGAGTATCTCCTGATAGCCTGCCCTGCCTGACACAATACTGGCTCCACCTCCTGCCGGGCGACTGATGGCCCTGCCCCTGCCAGTGACAATACTGGCTCCACCTCCTGCTGGGCGACTAAGGACCCTGCCCGGCACAGTGAATAGGCCAGGTGCCTCGCCCTGGCAACACCCACAACAAACCCAGGATGGGGGGAAATTCCCCTGCATGGACATAGGGATCAAAGCAGAAAAGGGGTATAAGAGAAGGACCCCTGAACCAAGGAATTTAGATCACTTCTGACAAGGAAACCTATACCAAGGACAAGAATCCTGCTGATCCAAGGACTTGCCTACCCCTTCTGCCAGACTGCTGTTTGCTGGGGGGAATCCTGCAGTTGCTTCTTTATTTTTGCCAAGGAACAAGGAGAGAGGAACTGAGTGTGTACTCTCAAGCTTTGCCAAGAAAATCTCCAAGGGCTGGAAGAGTGCCAGTCTCCTGTTGAAGTCACAGGGCTAAAGGACTTCCCCATCTGCTAAATTTGCCTGTTGCTGGAACTTGGGAGTCAAGTATATCTAAAAAACCAGCAATCACGATGCCGCCGACGCCGCCGAATCCAACTCGACATCGTGAGTACGACTCCAGTGTCCCGCACCTTCGCCGCCGGCCGCCAGGCCCGATCGACGCCAGTAGCGACGCCGCTACCGATCGCCTCGACATCGCAGCCCCTCTCAACGCCGTGAGTGCTGCTCACTCTTGCAACGTCGACATCGACAATGACGCCGTATCCTGCTTCACCACTGTGAGCGCTGCTCCGGCCCGACATCTCTCAACGCCGCTGCGGATCGCCCCGACTCCGAGTCTTGATCGACGCAGACGCCCCGACGCGATACTTCTCCACGCCGTGGATCATCGTTTTCTTCATTCTAAAAGGTACTGTGTTTGTGGGGTCTGTTTCAACTCCAGGCTTGACGTAGCGCTCCTCGCGGTCGACGCCGAACCTTTGGAATAGCTTTGCCACAACGTCGTGTGACTCCAGTGGGGGTTACATTGTTGCCAAGAACTGTGCTTTAGAGAAGAAGAGTTACTTTTGTTGCTAAAGAACTATTTACTAAGAAGAAACTTTACCTGAACTATTATTTTTCCTTCCAAAGAGTATTTATTGAGATTGTGGTATTTTTGTCATTATTTGGTCCTGTGCTAAGCCTTATATAAACATCCTTATTTTTATAATACCTTCTGTGTTGTGTCCATTTGTGGTGTATTCACTTTATTACTGTATGTGGTAATAAATGATTAACACACTGCCTCTCAGATAGGCCTGTCTGGTCTGCCAAGCTACCAAGGGGGTGAGCAGGGTTTATCTGAGTGTGTGATCCCCTTGCCCTGACTAGAGGAGGTGGGTCCCTATTTGTCAGAAGTATTTACCTCTGCCAACTAGAGACCAGCCGATTCTAACACACATCCACTACCCGGGTCTTCAACGCAGAGGAGCCTATGAAGTGGTCTAATCTGGCGTGGGAACAAAAAGTGTAGTGTGAGCTATCGTGGTGCTTGATGCGCCACATGTCCCTAAGCCCTCTATGTGCCAGCCATTCTTTACCAGTCACCGAAATGGCGCAGGCGCTTCCAAAACGGTGACCCGATCTGTCTTTCTCCTTATTCATCACTAGGATGAGGTCTCCACCAGAAGTAGGAAGGGGTTGGGTGAGCGTAAGGCCTCCGACAGGGCAATCTTGATAAAAGGTTCCTGACCCGTGTTTGGGGCATAGAGGGATCCCACCGTCATGGTCATGCCTCCCACTGTGATGTTGTGATCCAGAAGCCTGCCATTAATTTCCCCGACCTTGTCTCCCATCTAGCCTTGAAAGTGTTTGGCAATCAGAATCGCAACCCCTGCCTTCTTTTCGGGTGTGGAGGAGAAAAACTGTGGGGGGAAGGCACAGGATCGCATCCTGTGCCAATCCTTGGCGAGTAGGTGAATTTTTTGGAGTAAGCAAATTGCGGCCCCTGAGTTTTCTAAGTACGAAAGGACAGCGTGCCGCTTCATTGGGCTTTTGAGCCCTTTCGTATTCAGTGTAAGGATTTTCAACTTGGCTTCCAACATTCCGGTACAGGGGGGTACTCTTTGTGCAGCCTACTCGCCTCCTGTCACACTGTACCCTGCGCATGGTCCTCAGCCCCTATTAGCACACTGGTTCCTACCCGCCCCACCCCTGCCACGCAGCGCACCCAACATGCACACCTCAACCCAACCATTCGCCTTCCCCGGTGTCCCCCCAGCCACTTGCACTCGTCCCCCAACTCCCAACAAAAGGTACCCCAAAAGACCCTCCCCTACATGGTATCATAGGCCCAGGCCTAATAACACAGGCCCGTGGTCAAGTTCTGAAGAGGAGTGTGTAGCAGTGGCCACCTCCCTGGCTCCCCGCCCCCCAGAGCTAGCATCGTTTTGATTTGATTTGATTTAAAAATGTGTAAAGCGCAACAAATGCCTGGAGGCGTCTTGGCGCTTGCACTAAAGAAATCAATTTCAGAGAAAATGCATGTGTTTAAATGTCTGTTTGAAAAAGCCAGGTTTTCAAAGTTTTCCTATAAATAATGAGGTCCGAGCTACTTTTGATCAAGATGGGTAGACTGTTCCAGAGCTTGGTTGCTCTTACCAAAAAACATCTGCCACCCCATCGAACTTGCCTGAATCTAGGTGCTTGCAACAATTTGTGACTAGCAGATCTAACATTCCTCGTGTGGGCATAGTATTTTACTCTGGAAGTCAGATAGAGTGGACCTCTGCCATGAAGTGCATTAAATGTAATGCATAATGCCTTAAAAGCTATTCTTTTTCTAACAGGCAGCCAGTGCAGTGCCACCAGTCGCTGAGCAACTGATTCGTGTCTGGGAATGTCGCAGTCTGCAAGCGTTGAAGATTGCTTAGATATTGCTTTTGGATTCCAAGGTATAGTGCGTTGCCATAATCCAATTTGGATATTGCAAGGGCAAATACCTCTGTTTTCAGTGACTTTAGAGGGATGTAAATGTAAATGTAAATGTATTTGAGCTTGTATAGCGCACAGCTACCCGCAGTGGGTTTCCTGGCGCTTGCTTAGAGAACCCGTCCTGGTATTCCCCTGTGAGATAACCCCGGCAGGGTATCCACAAGGTGAAAGCCAGGCATCCTGCCGCAAGGGGCCGTTGTGGAGATTAAGCAAGCTATTGCCCAGAGTCGCAGAGTGTGAACCAGTGAGTCGAGAAGGCACCGGAGCGAGAATTATCGAGTCCGTGGAATTTTTGAGCCCAAGACCCGCCGAGGCGGGGAATTGAACCCTGGTCCAGGGCCGATCTCAGCTTCCTGGTCTGCCGCCTCTAACCCCTGAGCCACACTTCTCCATATAAAAGCTCGGATCTTTCTGAGCAGCTTGAGGGTAGCCCAGAACCTTGCTGTGAGGACATTGATCTGACAGGTGAATGTTAGCTTATCATCGAAAATCACCCCAAGGTTTCTGACTTTAGAAACAGGTTGGGGACATTCGCCCAACTCAGAGGGCCACCAAGTCGATGACCAGCCCAGAGGGTTAGTTCAGAAGAATAAAACCTCTGTCTTACTGCTGTTCAATTTCAAACAGTCTGCCTGCATGTAGCTATATACCTTTGACATACAGGTGTTAAAACGGTCTTCCACCTCATTTTCATTGTCAGTGATTGATACCACAATTTGGGTGTCATCGGCATAGCTGATTACAGAGAAGCAAAACTGTCTGATTAAGGCTGCGAGAGGAGCCACATATACATTGAAGAGCATGGAGCTCAATGCTGATCCCTGAGGCACTCAACAATGTAAATTGAAAATGTGTGAACTAGTACCTCCTACTTCTACTCTGAACGATCTTTCAGTCAGATAAGATAGAAGTAGATCCAATGCTAAGCTATTCACACCCAGCTCAGACTGTCTAGAGATAAGGATGTTATGATTGACTGTCTCGAAGGCGGCCGACAGTTCTAACAGTATCAAGGCGGCCTTCCCACCTCCATCCAAAGACTGCCTGAGTTCCTCACTAGCCGTCACCAGGGCCAATTCCGTCCCATGCCCTTCTCTGAATCCGTTCTGGGAGTGGTCCAGTAGACTGTTTGAGGAGATGAAGGTGGACAGTTGAGTATTAAGCATTTTCTCCAGGACCTTTGCACAGAACGGAATTCTGGAGATTGGACGATAGTTATTGGTATCGGGAGCACCAATGCTCTTTTCCATGCCATGGGAAACTTCCCACGCTGTATAATTCCCCCAAATATATCCATCAGATAAGTGCTGAGTTCTTCAGCACATAATTGATAGATCTTGGGGAGGTAGGGGTCAGAGGGAGCTCCGGATTTAATTTCTTTGATGGTTAGCCGAATTTGATCCCTTCTAGGTGGGATGATAGAAAAATTCTGAGTCTCTGTTCTGGGAAGGGCATTGGTTTTGGGCTCAGACGGAATTGTTGTATTGCTAAAGGAATCCCATCTCTTTAAGAAGTTAGTCTTTGGAGGATGTGTCCTTTGAAACCTATTGGATGGCCAGGGCCTGCTCCTGAGCAATGGTGATAGGATCTGGTTTCAATTTCGCTGTGTGCGTGCGTCAGCGGCCGACTCTTTGCCACCCGCTCCTTGATGGGTGCTGTGCAGGACCCGGCGATGCAGAACCCTCCCACTGCTCGATGCCCAGCAGGTCGCAGGTGTCATGGAGAGATCTCAGTTGATGCAGAGTCCTGTTCCACTTGAAAATCAGACGGAAGGGGTGACCCCAGGAGTAGAGAGCCCTTTGTCCTGCAGGAATGCCTTAACGACTTTATATGCCTTCCTTTTTTGAAGCGTGATGACGGAGAGGTCCTGAAATAAGGCCACTGGGTGCCCTTGGTATGTGAGAGGTTGTTTCTGATGGGCCTCCCGCTGAACCCTTTTCTTCAAGGGGAAATCTGGAAAAAAGGCCAGTATATCTGGCGAGGGGGTCGGGGACACGTCGTGCCAGACCCACCCTATGCGCTCTGTCTATGCGAATGTCAAAGTCCGCCGATTCCCCTAATATTTCCCGAAACATTTCCTGCAAGTAGCTGGTGACGTTTGATCCTTCTGCGTTGGATGGTACGCGCCTGACTCGAATGTTATTGCGGCGGGATCTATTTTACAGATCCTCTGCGTGTGCTTGCAGGTCAACCTGTTGATCTCGTAGGTGGAGAAGTTCTTGCTGAAGTTGTTCCACTTCTTCGCTTCTAGTCTGGTCTGAGTCCTCGATGGCCGCCACCCTTACCCCCAGACCATCCACCTCACGGCGTACCTTGCGAAACTCCCTAGCCATATCTTGCTTTAATAATTGAAAATCCTACGGCAGAGAGTTGAATAACATCCCCATCTTCCTGATCAGCGAATTGCTGTGACGCCGCTGGAGAGGTGACCCCCTTCTCTTCTTTGGGGTACCCTTAAGGAGCATGTTGGTGATCCCCTCGAGTTAGTCCCCTCCTGGAAGCTGGAGATCTCTTGTACCGGCCCTGGTCAGGCCCGCGTATGTTTAGGTGTCGAGCGGGAGCTGCAGACTGTAAGCTCCTCGGAGTCCGCGCGTTGGTTGGGGAGGGTGGGGAAGAGTGCCCTCGGCTTTGTTTCCCATCAGCAGGCCCAAAACAGCGCTGTGACACAGTGAAAGTGTTGTCAGATTGGGGAGACCCCTTGTCCCCGCAGGTCGCTGGTTCTGGCCAATTGCCCTGTGCCATGTGGTGTCTCCCTTCTTGAGCTGCTCCCTCCTGCCTGCGATGAACTCAAGAGTCCTGGAGGTTGTGGCTTAGGACTTCTTGTGGGGGTGGTCGGGACAAGGTTTGTGCCACTCAGTTAGTGCCTTGGTCTGTAGCTGAAGCACTGGTGCAGCATCCTAAATGGAAGGGGGTATTATCAGTCAGCGATGGTAAAGCAGCAGCAGGACCCGGACCTACACCCCTCTCGGAGGCCCTCGCAGTCACATCAGCGCCCTGGCCCACCCAGCTGCTCGGGCATCCGGGTCCTACCTCCCGCTCTGCGTTGCTCACCATCTATAGAGGATGTCACATAGTCCTCCTCCAATCTCCTTGCTGGTAGGGGCTCTCCACTACCCCTGCAGAGCCGGCACTTGAGGGTGTGCTAAGCTGCTGGAGGGGCGGCCTACGCCTGCGCTGGACAAGGCCGCTCCACACTGGGCCTCGATTTATGCATACAGGTGTAAATACGTTAGCCTATCAGGGGAAGACAAAATAGGTGCTGTGCAGTGCACTTGCATATTACTACATGAACTCTGCTTCATTATGGTTACAGGAGCTATTAATTGTAGATGACTTGTCATTTTCTTGCCATGGCTCTCAGGTCTGCTGCCTGAGCTGACCATGGCCTACATCAGATTTTGCTCCTCATGGTGCAGTCTATATATGTTTTATTTGTTTTCTAATAGCTAAGGTTCACCAGCTCAAGACTTAATATACACGGAAGGATCATCTAAGGAATCTCAGCTTAGAGACACAGAACAGCAAACACAGATTTGAATGTACAAGTAGGTTTAGGTTAATTTGATCATGATGAATTCCAAAACTTATCTTTGTAGTTAGGATAAAAGAAACAGTGTATACACTGCCCAGACACAGCCTAAGGTTTTGAGGTCAAATTACAATGTCTTGCAGTCATGATCTACAATACAAGCTCATCATTGTGTGTAGAATATTTTCATTAAAGTTGCACAGACATGTGCCTTATGCTGTGCATAGAAATGTCACTTTTCATTATGGAGTACCCAAACAGTGCTACATGGAGCTTTTTAAAGTTTCAGTCAAAAATAGGACAATAGTGGTTATTTGTTCATCTGACTAAAAGACATGTATCCTGACAGAAGCACTGAAGAGATGCCTATGGAGCAGACGTTTCCCTTGACCTGAACAGATTGTCCAGATTTTAGACTATCCGGGTCAAGCTGGAGCAGGTGGCAGTGCTAAGCATGTTACCTTGGTGTGTAAGCAGCCGCTGCAGTATCAGAGTAGTAAATTACAAAAAATGTCAACTTATATCATGGTGGTGGCTGCAGAAATGCATGTACAAGTGTGACGGGTGGTATGAAATGAAATGGCAATTTATAGACCGCGAAACAGTCACCCTAGGGTGTCAAGGCGCTAACTCATTGAGACCTAATTTTGCCTGAAGAGTTCGCAGGCGCTTTAATGAATAAACAACCAGGTCTTCAATGCTTTTTTGAGGGCTAACAGATGTGTCTCCTGTTTCAATTTTATAGGTAGAGATTTCCACTATTTAGTTGCGCCCAATACAAAGCTTCTTCCCCCCCCAGGACAATTTTTCATTTCTGGGAACATGTGCAGAGGATGAACGAAGATTGTGTGCTGGGATGTAGGGTATCAAGTTTCATTTGAAAAAACCTGGTCCTATACCCTGTGTGGTCTTAAAGACAATACATAAAGCCTTAAACTCAATACGTTTGTGTATTGGCAACCAATGTAAGTCCTTGAGTGTCTTTAACACAGATCTGTGTCTTGGGATATTCAGCAAGAGCCCAGCCGACGCGTTCTGCACAAACAGCAACCTGATAAAGAGCCCATTGCAGTAGTCGGCCCTAGAAAGGACAAAATGCTGAGACCACTAATTAAATTATTCTCAGCCACTGATATTTCTTCGGTCCACAACCCAGTCCATTGTTTTTTATCCAATCAGGCTCATTCTGCTATAATAGGAACAGTCTCTCTGGCCCGAGCGGACAGGTCTGATCTACTTTGAATCGGAGCACAGACATCTTCAGTCATGTCTTTAGACTATTTGACCTCTTCTGTCGACTGCAGCTTGCTGCCAGTCGCACAGGTGTGATCATGCGACCCTTATTTGGACATACGCATCGCTTGGCATATCGCACCGCCAAATGTGAAAAACATGAAGGTTGAGCATCTTAAGTGTGATAGGTCTGCCCAGACGTATGTCTGTAGAACACTGTGTCATAGTGATCGAGCTACCCCCTACTGGTTACTTACTAAAATGTGTTCATGCTTGGAGAGAGCCTGGTCTGTTAAACAGGGGTTGTCGGATCCTATTGGAGTAGAACCAAGGCTGATTCACATGTGCCTCATTCCTGTCTGGAATGCCCTAGTGGGCAGAAAACTATCAACTGGATTATGGCTCAGAGTAATTACTAGTGGACAAGATTAATTTCAGCAATTTATTTTTTTTGCTAGTTTTTATAGTGCAATCTTGACCCTGTGTGAAGAGGTCGCAATAGCCAAAACCAGCCTAGAGTTGCTTGTGATTTTGCCCGAAGGTGACCCAGTTTGGCAGTTTTGGCTGAATTGTTCCTACTAGACATGTATCATTGACATATTTCTAGTTCTTATCGGATGTGGCATGCAGGGAAGAAAATGGTGTAATGGATTTGGGCTCAGAGTATTTACCAGTGGCTGAGATTTATTCATGCATTCCCTCAATCAATTGTTGTTTTCCACAGAGGGCAGAGAAAAGAAAACATATCTTCTGGTGCAATAGCTTCATCCTCTGATTACAGACACGTGCGAGTTCCATAAGACAAAGCTTAAACTTATTAGGTCATTTCTTTTCTGATAGGGGTATGACACCAGAGCTTGTTAAATTACAAGGGCTGATCCCACACAAGATGTTTGCATGGTACTTTCCTTACTTGCCATGGCAAGTTACTGGTCCAGATACATAAGGGACTTTACATGTTTTTTTTTACATTTCTTTGGTCACATAAAATTCAAAAAGACAGTTAGAATGCTTCTGAAATATGTAATTGTACACCAGACATGGCACCAACACATTCTTTTTTTTTTAATTGAGCAGAGCATTAGGTACATAAGATACATAATATACTTGAACTCGTAATTAAAAACCATTTGTAGAAAACAGATACAATAGCTTTTAATTTCATAATAACATTTTAGACAAAATATAGCTGTAGTAGCTGATAACATCATCGTCTAAAAATTGCAAGGTGCAATCATCTAATAAAGTGCAGGAGCAGGAAATGTTGCTGATGCTTCTAAAGTGTAGTAGCAAGTAAAGTGCTAGAGCGTTTTTAGCAGAAATAGCGGCTACAACTACAACATCATAATAGATTTTTAGACAAGTTATGGCTGTAGCAGCTGGTGACATCATTGACGGAAAATAGCAATGTTCAATCATCTAATAAAGTGCAGCAACAAGTGATGTGTTTTATCTAGGACCCCGATCAATATTGTGACCCCATGCCCCTATACGGCTATAATCAATACATATCCCTATAATGGCATAATACTCAGAGCCATATTTCAGTAACTCGCCTCTGCAGCCCATGACACAGCAGAAGCCACTTCCTTAGATTCCTAGATAGCACACCGAGTTCTTTCAACATACCAAACCCCCAGCAACCTGGGAAAGCCCCGCTTGCTTTGTTTTGATTAGTAATAGAACTCCTGCGAGCACTGTAAGAATGACCAGTTCTTAGTGACATCTTTATTGACGTCTTATGTCCAAAAACTTACGTCAAACTCTGCACCTTTCAGGTATAAATATACCAACGTTGCCTTAAGCAAACACACGGTGGTGGTGAATACTGGAGACCAACAGCTGTCCCCTTGCAGAGAGCCCAGCAGATGCGAGAAGCCCACGGACGCTACCCCTCCTCCTTGACGCGCTGAGAAAGACGCTGTCTTTTCTCCTGCCGAGAAAATCCAGCTCCGGAATTTCCAGCCTACCCTTGCGGGTGACTGGGATATCGGGTCCTAAGAAGGAGATACCAGACCTCCTACATTCTATTCCAGAGGTAAGGTGCTGACTAAACCCTTAGAGAGAATTCTTGAATCAAACTCTTGGCAAAACCAACTTAACTTAAACTGCTACTTACTTACTCCCTCCCATGTATTAGGCTTAGGTCAGGTACACCGGGGTAGGCGTAGTTAGAAGAACCAGTTGAGGTCATTAGCCAATGTATATATGAATGTATATATTTTATTCATTTTAACTATCTTATGGCTAAGAAACCATATCAATGCTTTTACAGTATTATTTCGTAATACTCCTTTTACTGTAAGCAGTTTTTATAATGACAAGTCTTGCAATTGTGGCAATTCATTTCTCTTGCATGAGAAGGAAGACTGCTCAATAAATAATATCTTTTATTGAAAACGCCAGTCTCTCTATTCTCTGCACCCTGGTGAAATTAAATATGCACAACTGACTGAGTGAAATAGCTGTCTATTGTTTCACACGACTCTAGAGATTGACTCTTATTCTGAGGAGCAAAGTTGTCATGTTTATGCGTTTGTCGGAAGCTGAATCCCTTCTTGTCTGAGCCAGGGAAGCTGATCACTTCCTATTCAGTCAAGAAAGTTTCCAGTGACCTCTGAGCTAGCTCGCGCAAACCTAAATTAAGTCTAAAATAGTCAGTAGAGACCTAGAAGACCTCAGTCCGACGTCTACACTGCTGTTTATGTTATTCCAATGCGCAGGGCCTATAGGGAAAATAGGAACTATACTACATGGCTCCCAACGTTTGGTATGGCGATAAAACTAACGCAAGACGTTAGAGTAACGTTAGAGTAACTCTGTCGTGCTTTTTCACACAGACCCTTTCTCCCGTAAATACTCCAATAGACGTCTGGAGTGGGTGGAAGGTTAAAATCCGCAAGAACTTAGTAGGAAGAGATTCCTATGTAGAGTTTCTGGTTTATTCAACGTTGAAGGATACAGTGTTCCAAAATATTGTGCACCTAATCTTTGTTTCCTTGGAAACCTGCTCTGCAAACTTTCAATAATACAATGTCAAATAATGGCAATAACAATGGAACTAATGAAGTTGCAGTAGACGCAAATCAACTTGGTTTCGATGTTACAGTGATTAATGAACCGGATGCAATTATCATCCCGGTAAACATAAGAAAATCTATAACTTCAAAACTTATAGAAAATGGACACGAATATCGGCAGACAGAGGTATTCTATTCTTGGATAAACTTTCCAGCGGCAAACACTACAACACACGAGTTTCACTATGACAAAATAGAGGAACCACCGGAAGAGTACGCTCCTTTCGAGGAGATTGAAATCCCATTAAAATACCAAGATCACCTGCTCTGGTTTAAAGGCGCCCTAAAACATAATGATCACATTACCAGGCTCGGTCCACTAGGTAGACCAGGAGCAACGTGGCCGGTTCTAGCCAGCTACACACCACATCCAGACATTGAAAAAATGTCAAAAGAAGAACTTTTAGCACAGCTAAAATTATATATTAAAATTCACAGACAGTTAGTCCAATATGTAATGCGGACTGCAACAGTCCAAACAGCTGTTAATATTCCACAGCTAACCCCTCATCAGGGGAACACAAATAAAATCACACCACAGAATATACAATAATGTCTTGGAAAAACTCCTACAAAACGGGAACAAATTCCTTTCTGGTTAGCACAGAAAATTACTCAAATAGAGGCAGTATTCCCGAATGCTACCCCTATTGAGAAACACAGAATTCTGACTAGAAGCGACCACTGCGCCCTCCTCGGCCTGGTCGCCCCCACGCTCCCCACCTGCTCTGCCTGCCTCCTACCTGCTGCCTGCCTGCTGACGCCGATCCGGAGCCCCAGCCGTCGCAGGGCCGCTCGTCCTCGGATCCCCGGCGCCCCAGCCGCCGCAGGGCCGCCCGCATAGGTTTTCGCACTGATTCTTGCCGCGACCCCGCCCCCCCACCTGCCGATTGGCCCACGCGCTCCCAACCTCCCAGCGGACCCTCCCTCCCGGCTCCCTTCTTATGACGCCCCCAGAGCGACCGCACAGCGGACGCGCGCAGCGGGAGCACTGACTGAGCGCCGAAGGTGCGCCAAAGGTAAGCCCGTCTGCGCCCGTCCGCGCCCGGACCGCACCCAGTGCCAGGACCCCTGGCCCCTGCCGTCACCAGCCCACCCGCTGGACCTACGACACCACCGAACTCAACGCCCTCAATGCCGGCCGACTGCCGGGCTGCTACCGAGCCAGCCCGAGACGCACCCACGGACCCTTCTGCTGCAACGCCTGCAAGTTCACCTGCATCCGGACCTGCACCACTCCAGCAGTGCTCAAGACCTCGACGAGCAACAGCAGCAACCACCTGAAGTGCATCCTGCTCAACACCCGCTCCGTCCACAGACACGCCGGCGAGCTCTGGAACCTGCTCGACACAACGTCACCAGACGTCGCCTTCCTCACAGAAACCTGGATGAAAGCCTCTTCAGCGCCCGACATAGCCATCGCCATCCCAGACGGCTACAAGATCATCCGAAGGGACCGCATCAACCACACCGGAGGAGGCATCGCCATCGTCTACAGGAACACCATCCGCATCACGACCAATGTGAGAAGTTGGCCTGATATATAATGTTTACTATTCTAGTGAGCACTTTGTATCAGTCCAAACAACCCTTATTGATGATTGGTTGTAAGTCAACCTAATAGACCAGCTATCCTAGTAGCATGGATACGAGCAGTCTTCGGGCTAAACTCTAGAGGGCGTGTTAAGCCAGCTGTTATACCATCACATATACCCCTTGAACACCAAGTGAAAGGACACCACACAAGTGTTATGAAAATAAACAGTGTATTTATTTAGATCACAACAGCCCTGTACTCTTTATGAGGACAGGGTACTAAGCACACAACAAAACTCTTACGAAAATACTTTAAGTTGCACAATTTACACAAATGCCCGAGGGGCACGGAAAACCATATACTATGGAAGTGGAATGCGAAATTACTAGCAGGTAAGTACTGGACTAATAGGCTTTGGAATCGCTAGGACTACGTTACTGAACCTTCAGATTACTAGTAGGAGGCCTAGGGGACTCGGGTGCAGAGTGTGCACTCTCACGCGGGATGCGGGACAAAGTCTATGGAGGCTAGTAAAAGCAAAGTTAGTGTTCTCGGGCGAACCCGATAAGGTAGGCTGAAAACGAGAGTGGATCTGGACCCTTGGATAGTGAGGCTATGCTGGGGCACCGAAATGCTGAAGTTACCTAGCCCAGGGGCTGCGGCTGCATAGGTCTGAAAAGACGTCGGAAACCTTCGTTGACGAACCAGGAGCCTGAAAGAAGGAGTTGCTGGCAGGCGACCAGTGAAGATTGTTCGATGGATCCAAGCCTGGATCGAAGATGGATGACACCTGTAAGCAGAGGGGACCAAGTCCTGAATCACTAGTCAGTGATCAGATGGGCACCAGGATGGCACCGGATGGAGTCACCTCGACCAGGTGAGTGGGCGACGCTGGGCTCTGCAGTCTCACGGACCAGGAGGCGTTGTCAGCAACCAGGATGGAGGTGCGAGCTGCCTCACGATGGTTGCTGCTGTCGACGTCGCTGGACCCAGGATTGGGGCAACAAGTCTTGGCAAATTCAAGCCCACGCGTTGGACCTAAAATGGCGTCTGGAGTGGACCAGGAGGGTCCGGGGTGCTCCTCTTGTGGAAGGGAGCAAGGGCCAGTCTGGAGCAACCAGACTAGCAGTGGTGATGTCGTCGGTCGTCGTCAGGAAGGCCACAAGCCAACGGGCTAGTAGCCAGACAACGCGGTGAGCAGCCAAAAAGCAGAAGGGCCCCACGCAGATCTCGTGGATGCTAGGGGGCTGGACTTCGGTGCTGGAGCTGCTCAGGGTCGGGGCCTCTCGGACCCCAAAGCACTCACCAGAGGATCCCTCGGCGGTCGTGCTGGAAAGAAGTCGTGCAGTTCTGATGATGGTCGGTCCCTCGAGGTCTCGTCGCACCTACGGTTCTCAGCTTAGCTGTAGAGGTAGGTAGAGGTCAGAGGTGCGAGGGAAGCCGGGTCTCGTCGAGCTGGTCAGTCGGATTCCGGAGGAAGGACGTGAAGCAAACCGCAGTGTTCTTGATGGTGCCTGCGGGTGCAGGGTGACTACTCCTTAGCCACAAGGGAGAAATCTTGAGAAGAAGTCGAGAGTTCCTTTCGTAGAAAGTAGTATCTTGATTCAAAGATGATCTAATTTGGAAGGGTCCCCGCTCCTGCCTTTATCCTAAAGAAAGGGGTGGGTACGCGACTAGATCCTGCCCTAGGGGTGGGACCAGGAAGGGGGGTGGTTACACCCCTATCCCATGCCGGACTTTCCCCAGCTCAGGGGCTGGTGTGCCCCTGGAACTGGTTCTAGCCGGCAGATGCGTAGTGAGCACCGGGGTGCCACTTGCAGTCACCTTCCTGTAAAGCCCTGCCTACCCAGGATACACAAAACCCTGTCTGGGATGGTGCTAGCACCGCCCCTGACAGGAAACCCTTTGTCCAAGCTCCCCTCGCTGGAAGGACTCCCAGCTGCAGGGGGTCAGACTTGTGTCTGTGGTGGCAGCATCCATTTTGTGATGCTGAGGCTCGAGTTAACTTTAACCGGGGTTCACAGTTACATACATGTCGTGTCCCTCTAGAAGGGTGGAATGCTAACCCCGTCGCCAGAATTGGCGAGGGGTTAGTATTCCAATTCGTATGACACCTTACTCGACATGTTTTGATAAAGCGATACCAAAGATAGCATTTAACCGCGAGGATTATAATGCACTTAAGAGTATATGGTATGCGTTATCATGGAACAGCTATTAGGACTTGGTTCCGCAAGCTGCAAACGGGCTCAGCTCATGCCAGAGCACCATCTCACACGATTCCAAGCACTCTGCCTTCAGGATTGTCAAGGCCTGCCATAGGAGTGACTGTTAGGAATCTGTGTGTCCATTTTAGGGTTAGATATAGGTATACTATATCTAAAGCAAAGGGTGATTACACCACCTTGCCCCAGCTGTCGTGCAGCCAGTTGTGTCAGATTTAGATGGCCATCCAGGGGTGGCATAATACATGCTTCAGCCCCTGGTAGGCCCTGGGTACACCTATGCCCTGAGTTACAGGGTCTGATAAGGTGGCCCAGTACCAATTGGATAATGCACCTAATGTACATGTGTCAATTTAGTGAGAGAACAGCAAGGCTGTGGGTCTGATTAGCAGGCCCACAGCCAGAGAAAGTCGTAAACCAGTGAAACAAAAGCAAAAAATCTGGGTGATCATAGGATTGCAGACCCTACTCTTCTACATGACCCCCCCCAAAAAACCTTGGGACAATAAACTAACCTTGACCAGGTGAGTCTTCTTGCTCTAAGTGGAAATACCTGGAGAGCCCATCTGCATTGCCATGATCAGTGCCAGGTCTATGCTCCACTGTAAAATCCATCCCCTGTAGGGAAATGGACCACCTAAGCAGTTTGGGGTTTTCACCCTTCATCTGATTTAGCCATAAGAGGGGCTTATGGTCGGTCTGAATCTTGAAATGAGTGCCAAACAAGTATGGCCTCAGTTTCTTCAGGGCCCAAACCACAGCAAAGGCCTCCCTCTCAATAGCTGACCAATTTTTCTCTCTGGGGGTCAGCCTTCTGCTTATAAAAGCAATGGGCTGGTCATGACCATCAAAATTCAGTTGAGATAGAACAGTTCCCACACCCAACTCAGAAGCATCTGTTTGGACAATGAATGGTTTGGAGTAGTCTGGACTCTTAAGGATAGGTGCTGTGCACATGGCCTGCTTTAGGTCATCGAATGCTTTTTGACAGCCTGCTGTCCACTGAACTTTCTTTGGCATCTTTTTACTTGTCAGTTCATTAAGTGGAGTCACAATTGATCCATAATTCCTGACAAACTTTCTGTAGTAACCAGTCAGGCCCAAGAAAGCTCGAACCTGAGTCTGGGTGGTTGGAGGAGCCCAGTCCCTGATTGACTGTATCTTGCTCTCCAGTGGCTGAACTTGGCCTCCACCTACAAGGTGGCCCAAGTATACAACCTGTGTCTGCCCTATCTGGCACTTTGTGGCCTTGATAGTGAGACCTGCTGCTTGTAGTGCCTCTAACACTTTCCTCAGGTGGACCAGGTGATCCTCCCAGGTGGAGCTAAAGACAGCTATATCATCAAGATATGCTGCACAGAAGTCATCCAGCCCAGTGAGAACATGATTCACCAGCCTTTGGAAGGTGGCAGGTGCATTTTTCAAACCAAAGGGCATTACCACAAATTGATAATGCCCACCAGTGGTAGAAAATGCTGTCTTGGGCTTGGCATCCTCAGCTAACCTGATTTGCCAATACACAGCTGTCAGGTCAAATGTACTTAAGTAGTTGGCAGAAGCCAATCTATCTATAAGTTCATCTGCCCTTGGTATTGGGTGGGCATCAGTCTTAGTGACTGCATTAAGGCCTCTGTAGTCTACGCAAAACCTCATCTCTTTCTTACCACCCTGGGTGTGAGGCTTTGGCACTAGAACTACTGGACTAGCCCAAGGGCTATCTGAGGGTTCAATGACTCCCAACTCCAACATTTTCTGCACTTCTGTTTTGATGCAGTCTCTAACATGATCAGGCTGCCTGTAGATTTTACTCTTAACTGGCAAGCTGTCACCAGTGTCAACCTCATGGGTACACCAATTGGTTTGACTGGGTGTTAGAGAGAACATATGCCTGAAGGATTGAAGAACTTGTTTGCAATCCTTCTGTTGATGTTCAGAGAGGCTGCCACAAAAGACAACACCATCTACTGATCCATCATCAGGATTCTGAGTGAGCAGGTCTGGGAGAGGGTCACTCTCTTCCTCCTGTCCCTCATCTATGGCCATGAGCAAGCTCATGTCCTTCCTGTCGACATATGCTTTGAGCCTGTTCACATGGAGCACCCTGTGGGGGCTCCTGGGAGTTCCAAGGTCCACCAGGTAGGTGACCTCTCCCTTTTGCTCAAGAATTGTGTGGGGCCCAGACCATTTGTCTTTGAGTGCTGCTGGGGCCACTGGCTCCAACACCCACACCTTCTGTCCAGGCTGATATACAGTCAGGACAGCCTTTTGGTCATGCCAAGCTTTTTGGAGTTCTTGGCTGGCCTTAAGGTTTTCAGATGCCTTTTCCATATACTCAGCCATCCTGGAGCGGAGACCAAGTACATAGTCCACTATGCTGGTTGCAGGCTTTTTGAGAGGTCTCTCCCATCCTTCCTTCACCAAACACAGGGGTCCTCTCACAGGATGCCCATACAGAATTTCAAAAGGGCTGAAGCCAACCCCCTTCTGTAGGGTCTCCCTGTAAGCAAACAAAAGGCAGGGAATCAGGACATCCCACCTACGCCTGAGCTTTTCAGGTAGTCCATGAATCATCCCTTTTATGGTCCTGTTGAACCTTTCAACAAGCCCATTGCATTGTGGATGATAGGGTGTAGTGAACTTGTAGTTGACACCACATTCCTTCCAGATAGCAGTTAAGTAGCTTGACATGAAGTTTGCACCTCTGTCAGAGACAACCTCCTTAGGGAAGTCCACTCTGGAGAACACTCCAACTAGGGCCCTTGCCACTACAGGTGCTGTAGTGGTCCTAAGTGGAATAGCTTCAGAATACCTGGTGGCATGATCCACTACCACCAGTATAAACTTGTGCCCTGATGCTGTCTGGGGTTCCATTGGACCAACAATGTCAATCCCCACTCTTTCAAAGGGCACCCCCACCACAGGCATTGGTATAAGGGGGGCCTTTGTTGTGCCACCTGACTTACCACTGGCTCGGCAAGTGACACAGGAGCGACAAAACTCCCTGGTATCTCCATTCATGTGAGGCCAGTGAAAGTGTGAGACAAGCCTGTCCCAAGTCTTTGTCTGGCCTAAGTGTCCTGCTAAGGGAATCTCATGGGCGAAGGTAAGAAGGAAACCTCTCTGAGACAAGGGGATGACCAGCCTCCTGGTTGCACCAGGCTTGGGGTCTCTTGCCTCAGTATACAGGAGTCCATCATCCCAGTATACCTTGTGGGTACCTGTGGCGTTCCCAGCAGCCTCAGCAGCAGCCTGCTGTCTGAGGGGTTTAAGGGAAGGGCAGTCTAACTGTTCCTTCCCGAGGTCTTCTCTTGAGGGTCCCCCTGAGCCCAGAAATTCAACTTGATCAAGTTCAAATTCTTTAGGCTCAGTTTCCCTCAATTCCTGTAGGTCAGCCTCCTCTGAGACTTGATCCTCAACGTGGGGCAAGGGGGAAGGCAATGCCTTAACCCTACTGCTCTTCTTCTTGGAAGGTGTCTGGTCCATTGTTCCAGGATCCAGCACCTGTTCAGTGGGGCATTTTCTGGCCTGTGACCTAGTCACAGCAAGCACATGTGCTGGCAAGCCTAACATCTCCATGTGAGTCCTCTGCTCCACTTCTGACCATTGTGATGACTCTAAATCATTGCCCAACAAACAATCCACTGGGAGGTCTGAACTAACTACAACCTTCTTTTGGCCATTTACCCCTCCCCAGGAGAAAGCAACAATCGCCATACTATGACTGGTAGTGACGTTGCTGGCATTGGTCACCAGGAAATCTGTACCTGGCATGATCTGTCCAGGGTCTACAAAGTTAGGTGTCACCATGGTGACACTGGCACAAGTGTCCTTATAGGCCTGAGCCATTTTGCCATTTATCAAAGGTGTCTGCCTGTATTTGCCCAAGTATTGGGACTGACATCAGGGGATATATCCACATCCCCTGTACAGACAAGGACAGCCTGAGTGAGTGTGCCAACTAAAATGGCATACCCCTCAGAACCCAAGGTTAACCCAACTAATCCCTTGGGAGGTGCACTACCACTGCTGACTGTACTAGGGGGTGCAGTTGCCTTAGGGGCTGCAGTGGCAGGAGTTTGCCCTCCTTTCTTGGTACACTCACTAAACCAGTGAGTTTTACTTTTACAGTATTGGCACCACCTTTTAGACTGGCCTTCTTGATTCTTCATCTTCTGGGAAGCCTGACCCCCACCCTCTTTGGATTGTTGGGGACCTTTCGAAGACTTCTGGTCATTTTGTTCACCTTTGGTATCTTTACCCTTCTGGTCTGCTTTCTTCTGACCACCCTGGTTCTGGCCCTGGTCAGATCTGAGTGAACAAGGTGCTGATGCAACAACTGGTTCTGACAATTGTTTAAAATCTGTTCCCTCATGATCAGATTGTACAATCCTGTATAATCAGTAACCTTACTGCCCAGCAACCAGCCCTCCAAAGCCTTAGTGGCACAATCTACAAAGTCAGACCAATCCTGAGACTGAGTTTTCTGGGTATCCCTGAACAGCAACCTGTACTGCTCAGTGGTTAGGCCAAACCCATCTATCAGTGTACTTTTCAGGACTTGGTAATTGTTAGCATCCTCAGCTCTAGTAGTGAGGAGCTTATCTCTACCTTTACCTTCAAAGGAGAGCCACAAGACAGCTGCCCACTGACTTTGGGGGACGCACTGGACAGTGCAGGCCCTCTTGAAAGCAGTTATCCATTTGTAGATATCATCCCCTTGTTTAAAGGGGGGCACTATCTTACTCAGGTGTCTAGTGTCTAAACTCCTGTCTTTTTCTCTTGGGAGAATGCTGCCACCAGTGAGATCTAACCCACTTAACTTTTGCTCTCTAGCAAAGGCAAGCCTCTCTTTGGCCAGGGCAAGTTCTTCCCTTTCAATCCTCAGATTGGCTTCCCTCATTTTAGCTTCATGCTCCCTTCTCTTAGGGGATGACATCCCTCTATGAGAAGAGGTCTGAGAGCCATTGGTTCGAATGGATCTATTAGAGCCTCTGGATAGAGACCTAACTCGTCCATTCCCAATGTTAAGTCTGCCTGAGAGTGGCCCTGGGGGTCCCCCAAATCCATTCTCATGCCTACTTAAGTTTGTCCTAGTGAGTCTACTGACTTCTACCTGACCTTTGTCTGCCTCATCCCCTGATAACTCATCTTCCTCCTCCTCCTCAGCATCATCTGCTGCCTGGAGGTGGAGGTCAGGGTCACCAGTGGTTCCCTCTAGGGGAGGCATGTTCCCATCTGGATTAGAAGAATCTGGGTTAGCAGTTCTCCTGGCATCATAAGTCTCTAAGAGACCAATCAGAAAGGGAATGGTAGGGTTAGAACCCTGTTTTAGCTTCCTGGAGGTACACAATTGTCTCATCTCCTGGAAGCTAAGTGCTGCATATCTGGACATGACCTGTGGAGGGTCAACTGACACAAGGGGAGACTCAGAGTTTCCTCCTTTGTCTGACATGCTGCTTTTCTAGTGTGGTGTAAGTGATGCACCTACCTACACTATATGTTTGCCTACTGATCCCTTGCTAAGAGTTGTAGTCAGGGTGTGCTAGGCCCTGTTGAACTACAACAGCTGGTTCAGTAGAACTCAGAGTATTCTAAGCTAAGTTATATGTACCTTAAATACTTATGTGATCTTTCACAATGATATTCTTAGGATACGTGTGGTAAAACAACAGCAAGCTCAAATCCCAACCGCTGCTCACCAATGTGAGAAGTTGGCCTGATATATAATGTTCACTATTCTAGTGAGCACTTTGTATCAGTCCAAACAACCCTTATTGATGATTGGTTGTAAGTCAACCTTATAGACCAGCTATCCTAGTAGCATGGATACGAGCAGTCTTCGGGCTAAACTCTAGAGGGCGTGTTAAGCCAGCTGTTATACCATCACATATACCCCTTGAACACCAAGTGAAAGGACACCACACAAGTGTTATGAAAATAAACAGTGTATTTATTTAGATCACAACAGCCCTGTACTCTTTATGAGGACAGGGTACTAAGCACACAACAAAACTCTTACGAAAATACTTTAAGTTGCACAATTTACACAAATGCCCGAGGGGCACGGAAAACAATATACTATGGAAGTGGAATGCGAAATTACTAGCAGGTAAGTACTGGACTAATAGGCTTTGGAATCGCTAGGACTACGTTACTGAACCTTCAGATTACTAGTAGGAGGCCTAGGGGACTCGGGTGAAGAGTGTGCACTCTCACGCGGGATGCGGGACAAAGTCTATGGAGGCTAGTAAAAGCAAAGTTAGTGTTCTCGGGCGAACCCGATAAGGTAGGCTAAAAACGAGAGTGGATCTGGACCCTTGGATAGTGAGGCTATGCTGGGGCACCGAAATGCCGAAGTTACCTAGCCCAGGGGCTGCGGCTGCATAGGTCTGAAAAGACGTCGGAAACCTTCATTGACGAACCAGGAGCCTGAAAGAATGAGTTGCTGGCAGGCGACCAGTGAAGATTGTTCGATGGATCCAAGCCTGGATCGAAGATGGATGACACCTGTAAGCAGAGGGGACCAAGTCCTGAATCACTAGCCAGTGATCAGATGGGCACCAGGATGGCACCGGATGGAGTCACCTCGACCAGGTGAGTGGGCGATGCTGGGCTCTGCAGTCTCACGGACCAGGAGGCGTTGTCGGCGACCAGGATGGAGGTGTGAGCTGTCCCACGATGGTTGCTGCTGTCGACGTCGCTGGATCCAGGATTGGGGCAACAAGTCTTGGCAAATTCAAGCCCACGTGGACCTAAAATGGCGTCTGGAGTGGACCAGGAGGGTCCGGGGTGCTCCTCTTGTGGAAGGGAGCAAGGGCCAGTCTGGAGCAACCAGACTAGCAGTGTTGATGTTGTCGGTCGTCGTCGGGAAGGCCACAAGCCAACGGGCTAGTAGCCAGACAACGCGGTGAGCAGCCAAAAAGCAGAAGGGCCCCACGCAGATCTCGTGGATGCTGGGGGGCTGGACTTCAGTGCTGGAGCTGCTCAGGGTCGGGGTTTCTCGGACCCCAAAGCACTCACCAGAGGATCCCTCGGCGGTCATGCTGGAAAGAAGTCGGGCAGTGCTGATGATGGCCGGTCCCTCGAGGTCTCGTCGCACCTACGGTTCTCAGCTTAGCTGTAGAGGTAGGTAGAGGTCAGAGGTGCCAGGGAAGCCCGGTCTCATCGAGCTGGTCAGTCGGATTCCAGAGGAAGGACGTGCAGCAAACCGCAGTGTTCTTGATGGTGCCTGCGGGTGCAGGGTGACTACTCCTTAGCCACAAGGGAGAAATCTTGAGAAGAAGTCGAAAGTTCCTTTCGTAGAAAGTAGTATCTTGATTCAAAGATGATCTAATTTGGAAGGGTCCCCACTCCTGCCTTTATCCTAAAGAAAGGGGTGGGTACGCAACTAGGTCCTGCCCTAGGGGTGGGACCAGGAAGGTGGGTGGTTACACCCCTCTCCCATGCCGGACTTTCCCCAGCTCAGGGGCTGGTGTGCCCCTGGAACTGGTTCTAGCCAGCAGATGCGTAGTGAGCACCGGAGTGCCACTTGCAGTCACCTTCCTGTAAAGCCCTGCCTACCCAGGATACACAAAACCCTGTCTGGGATGGTGCTAGCACCGCCCCTGACAGGAAACCCTTTGTCCAAGCTCCCCTCGCTGGAAGGACTCCAAGCTGCAGGGGGTCAGACTTGTGTCTGTGGTGGCAGCATCCATTTTGTGATGCTGAGGCTCGAGTTAACTTTAACCGGGGTTCACAGTTACATACATGTCGTGTCCCTCTAGAAGGGTGGAATGCTAACCCCGTCGCCAGAATTGGCGAGGGGTTAGTATTCCAATTCGTATGACACCTTACTCGACATGTTTTGATAAAGCGATACCAAAGATAGCATTTAACCGCGAGGATTATAATGCACTTAAGAGTATATGGTATGCGTTATCCTGGAACAGCTATTAAGGACTTGGTTCTGCAAGCTGCAAATGGGCTCAGCTCATGCCAGAGCACCATCTCACACGATTCCAAGCACTCTGCCTTCAGGATTGTCAAGGCCTGCCATAGGAGTGACTGATAGGAATCTGTGTGCACATTTTAGGGTTAGATATAGGTATACTATATCTAAAGCAAAGGGTGATTACACCACCTTGCCCCAGCTGCCGTGCAGCCAGTTGTGTCAGATTTAGATGGCCATCCAGGGGTGGCATAATACATGCTTCAGCCCCTGGTAGGCCCTGGGTACACCTATGCCCTGAGTTACAGGGTCTGATAAGGTGGCCCAGTACCAATTGGATAATGCACCTAATGTACACGTGTCAATTTAGTGAGAGAACAGCAAGGCTGTGGGTCTGATTAGCAGGCCCACAGCCAGAGAAAGTCGTAAACCAGTGAAACAAAAGCAAAAAATCTGGGTGATCATAGGATTGCAGACCCTACTCTCCTACAACCAACACCAACGACACCCTCGCAACCGCCGAGCACCTGCACTTTCAGGTCCACATCAACCCCAAGTCCACCCTCAGAGGCACCCTCATCTACAGACCCCCGGGACAGCGCACACAATTCAGCGAAGACATCGCCGACTTCATCAGCCCGCACGCCCTCTGCTCCGCTGACTACATCCTCCTCGGGGACCTCAACTTCCACGTGGAGAACAACAACGACCGCAACACCACCACCCTGCTGGACAACCTCGCCAACCTGGGACTCAAGCAGCTGGTGACCACCCCCACCCACTACGCCGGACACGCACTCGACCCCGTCTTCTCATCCAGCAAGGACATCGCCTTCAGCCACGCCACCAGAATCCACTGGACGGACCACAGCTGCGTCCACATCAGCTTCGCAAGGACCACGATCCACCACCACCAGCAACAGGCTGCACGCAGGAGCTGGAACAAGATCACAGCTGACCAGCTCGCGACCTCCCTGAGCATGAACCCTCCCGCCAGCACAACGAACCCAAGCCAGGCGGCCAACAACCTCACGAAGTGGATCAGCGACTGCGCAGACGAGCTCGCCCCCCTAAGGACCCCGCCCAGCAGACCCGGTAGCAAGAAAGCCCCATGGTTCACCGACGAACTCAAGAGATCCAAGAAGAACTGCTGAGCCCTCGAGAGAACCTGGCGCAGAGACCCAACAATGGACAACATGACTGCCCTCAAGCTCGCCACCCGAAAACACCACCATCTCATCCACGCCACCAAGAAAACTGCATTCAAGGAACGACCCGACAACAACGCACACAACAGCAAGGAACTCTTCAACATCGTCAAAGAGCTCTCCAACCCCAACGCCGGAAACAACGACATCACCCCTTCGCAAGACCTCTGCAACTCCCTCGCCTCCTACTTCCACAACAAGATCGCGGATATACACAACAGCTTCAGCACTCAACCAACGAACACCACGACCGAACCACTGCCCCCCACCACCACCCTCCGCGCCTGGACTCCGATCAGCACCGAAGACACCGTCCGCACGATGAACTCCATCCACTCCGGATCTCCAACCGACCCCTGCCCTCACCACGTCTTCAACAAGGCCGACGCTGTCATCGCACCCCACCTGGGGGACATCATCAACACCTCCTTCGACACCGCTACCTTCCTGGAGAGCTGGAAGCACGCCGAACTCAGCGCTCTACTCAAGAAGCCATCGGCTGACCCCACCGACCTCAAAAACTACCGCCCCATCTCGCTGCTCCCGTTTCCTGCAAAAGTCATCGAGAAGACCGTCAACAAGCAGCTGGCCGCCTTCCTTGAGACGAACGGATCCCTCGACCCCTCGCAGTCTGGCTTTCGGGCCAACCACAGCACCGACACCGCCCTGATTGCAGTCACCGATGACATCCGAGCGCTGCTCGACAACGGAGAAACAGCAGCCCTCATCCTCCTCGACCTCTCTGCGGCCTTCGACACTGTCTGCCACCGTACCCTAGTACTCAGCAACGTCGGAGTCCAGGAGAAGGCACTGGAGTGGATCATCTCCTTCCTCGCCGGAAGGACACAGAGAGTCCGCCTCCCTCCGTTCAGATCTGAAGCCACCGAAGTCATCTGTGGCATCGCTCAAGGCTCCTCGCTCAGTCCAACCCTCTTCAACATCTACATGAGCCCCCTCGCAGACATCGCACGCCAGCACAACCTCAACATCATCTCCTATGCCGACGACACCCAGCTGATCCTCTCCCTTACCAACGACCCCGCCACCGCCAGAGCCAACCTTCACGAAGGGATGAAAGAGGTAGCCGAATGGATGAAGAACAGCCGCCTGAAACTGAACTCAGATAAGATGGAAGTCCTCATCATGGGATCCTCATCCGCCACTTGGGACGACTCCTGGTGGCCCCCCGCCCTAGGCAGCGCACCCAAACCAACAGACCACGCACGCAACCTGGGCTTCATCCTGGACTCCTCCCTCTCCATGACCAGACAAGTCAACGCCATCTCCTCGTCGTGCTTCAACATCCTGCGCATGCTACGTAAGATCTTCCGGTGGATCCCCACCGAGACCAGGAAGACGGTCACCCAGACCCTCGTCACCAGGCGTCTGGACTACGGCAACACCCTCTACACCGGAACCACCGCCAAACTCCAGAAGAGACTCCAGCGGATCCAGAACGCCTCAGCACGACTCATCCTGGACATCCCCCGTCGCAGCCACATCTCCGGACACCTGAGAGACCTGCACTGGCTCCCGGTCAACAAGAGAATCAACTTCCGTCTCCTCACCCACGCACACAAAGCCCTACACAGCCAAGGCCCAGGATACCTCAAGAGCCGCCTCAATTTCTACGGTCCCAAACGCCAGCTTTGATCGACCAGCCACGCCCTCACCGCTGTCCCCCGCATCCGAAGAGCCACCACAGGGGGACGGTCCTTCTCCTACCTCGCCGCCAAGACATGGAACTCCCTCCCCACCCACCTCCGCCTGACCCAGGACCACCTCACCTTCAGGAAGCAACTCAAGACCTGGATGTTCGAGTAGTAGCAGACTCCCCTCCCCCAGCGCCTTGAGACCCTCTGGGTAAGTAGTGCGCTATATAAATGCGATGATTGATTGATTAATTGATTGACTATCTGCCTTCCAATGGGGGTCGCACCACATGTGGAGGACTGTGACACTTGTGGTAAAGTCTTTGCTTCCATTTACACAAAAACACATGGTGTTCCGTCCATGGCGGTAATACCAGATGTGCTAAAACAAATTCAGAATGAATACGGTCCAGAAGCAGCTTTAACTCTTGGTATGAAATTACTGAAAGACTTCAAGCAGGTCTCGGCTATATTACTAGCCAACATAAAAGGAGAAGCAGCATCTGTGGCAATCTGTCAAAAATTGAAAGAAACAGATATAACAGATCAACCAATTGAGCTTGCCAGAATAATAGAAAAATGCTACGAAGAATTAGGTAGAGATAGTTTGGGTGGGAAACCTGTAAAACCCCAACTACTCGAAAATCCTGAAAAATTATTTATTAACAATAATCTAAACACTCCTGAAAAGAGCTGGGATGGAAATAAACAATCCACTCCCAAAGAAAAAGTTTTCCAGTCCAGAGGAAGGTCTCCTCGGCAGAGGGAAAGAACTCCGAATCGAGAACACCAGTCTCCCCAGAGGGAGCACTCTGAGAAAAGATATAACCTTAGAATTAGGGATAACTTGAAAAAGCCTGATAGATATCAAAGTATTGATACACGTCCCTCTCGATCTTTTTCTCAGAAATCGGAAAGAAGAGGACGGTCAGATCCAAGGGAAGTGCACACCAAGTCCAAAGACAAGGAACCTGCTCAAAGTAAAAAATTACAATTTCCAAGAAAGAAGGTAGCCAGTATTAGAGTAAATGAACAAGCTGAGAATACTGAGGACACAGCTGAAAAACGGAGAGTGGGCACAGACAATGCTAGACAGTGCAGCAGAAATCAGCATAGCTCGCAAGATCCTGATGAGTCATCTGGAGACAGTGGACACGAATGAATACATTCAAGTAGAAACTGCAGATACCAGAGTTAGTGAACCTCATAAGATATACAAAATAACACTGCGTATAGAGGGAGACAAGACTAGGAAAATAAGGGGTCTATTTTGGGATAATGTCTCAAAAGGCTACGACATCCTGTTAGCCGGGAAAGATTGGCCCCCAGAGTTTGTCAGGGAGTGCCCTCATGGCGAAGAAATGATTATGCCTGCCTTCTCAAATCACATTCCAATTCACACTAAATATATATATGCAAGGAAATGGGCAGTAGCCCAGGCACCAGCATTATATAAGAATCATGTAGGATGGGATGAGGACTCTCCTCCTCACAAAATCCAGTTAAAATGTCAACCAACTGCACAAAGGCAGTACCCAATTAAGCAAGAAGCTAAAAAACAGGTCAGGGAGATTTTAGATCATCTTGAATACCAAGGGGTGATTGAAACATGCACCTCCCAAATGAACAATCCTTTGTTTCCTGTCTCCAAACCGAACGATTCGTATCATCTAGTCTTGGACTACAGACACCTTAACTCATGTTGCAAAACATTTGCGGTACAAAAGTCACACAGTGCGGCACTAATGAATAACATAGTTCGCAAAAAATACAAAACAACATTAGACATATCTAATGGGTTCTTTTGTCAAAATATTGCACCATAAAGCAGGTACTTGACCGCTTTCTCAATATTGGGGTCACAGAAAAATTTCTGTAGGCTCCCACAGTGATTCAAGAACAGCCCAGGACTATTCTCAGCCAGAGTAACAGAGTTACTACAAATGTATGATGACGAGGCATTATCTTATGTTGATGACATCTATCTCACAGACGACGACTTGGATACTCACTTGAAAAGAGTGAACACCATAATACTTGGGTTCGCAGCGGAGGGTTACAAATTCAACTTTAAAAAATCAAGAATTGCCCATCTAACAGTCTTATTCTTAGGATACGAATTATCAAGTGAACGAAAATGCCTAGCGGACAACTTCTTAGAGAAGTGCGCTGTACTCCAAGCACCGAAAACGCTGAAGAATTTACAATCAATTCTATGCTTCCTGAATTTCGGAAGAACTTACATTCTATGTAAGTTCTTCCGAACTCTACAAATTAATTAAACCTGATTTTAAACCAATCAACTGGACTCAAAAACACACAGAAATTTTAAGATCACTGCAAACAGACATGTTAGCTAAAACTAAATTGGAAACACGGGACAATACACGCAACCTTGTAATCCTGGTCATCCCAGGAAGATGCGGATTCATGTACCTGCTGGGAAACTCCTCTCCATCTTTGTCTCCCAGCAGCTGGCTCGACTGCCTTGGACCTGTACCCACCCCCAAGCAGGAGATTAAGAGCCTCGGGGTTTGGCTTGAGCAGGACCTGTCGTTTAAAACCCATGCCAAAAAGACTGCTGGCGTGTGCTTTGGCCTGCTCCGCTCGGCTCGGAAGATTCTACCGCTGCTTCCAGCGGCCACTAGGAGACTTCTCATCCAGGGACTTATCATCTCGCGGCTGGATTTCAGCAATGCGTTGTTCCTGGGTGCTCCAGAATCTACCATGAACAAACTGCAGCAAGTGCAGAATGCGGCCACCAGGCTTCTGACGGGTATCCCCAGACATCAATCTGCTCGCCCTGCGCTCAAGGCACTGCATTGGCTCCCTGTGAGGGACAGGGTGAAGTTCAAGTCACTCTGCATCGCTCATAAAGTCCTACAGGGGGCAGGTCCCCCTATTCTGGGGAAGATGGTTCAGCCCTACAAAGCCCTCCGCTCTCTCCGGTCTGACCACCAACATCTTTTGCAGGTTGGGAGGGTGAAGAAAGTAAGAACTGGTGGCAGAAGGTTCTCTATAAATGTAGCCACTCTGTGGAATTCTCTTCCCCTACAACTTCGCTCGGAAGCCAGTTTGCTTCGGTTTCGCAAGCTTTTAAAAACTTTTCTGTTTTCTGCCTAAACCCCCGCATTACTCTGTAGTTTTATTCCCTGTTGAGCGTTGGGATGCCTTTCTGGTAACCAGGCGCTATATAAAACTCAGAATAATAATAATAATAATAATGTACCTGACCTCTAATGAGGGAGAAACGGTACCAATAGCTTACAAATCACATTTGTACCCACAAGCAGAAAAAACATTCAGTCTCACAGAAAATACTGTAAAGGCAGTTCAAACTGCTATAACGAGAGAACGAGCACTAGCGGAAGGCAAAAGAATAACTGTTTTCACAGCAGAATCAGCCTTCGAGGCGCTTTTCAGCCCAGTAAATCTAAAAACAGTGGCACTAGATCCGAAATGGATACAGTGGGAAAATTCTCTTGCAGCAGAGGACGTGAAATACTATTTTGTCCCGAACATGAATAAACTGAATGATTTAAAATATGAAAAAGAATTTCCTTTGCTAATCGAAATTCTGCCCCTTGAACAGTACTCCTGTATAATATATACAGATAGATTTGTTCAGCATTACAATGTAGATGATAAATCCTACAATGCAGCCTGCGCGATTGTTAAAGGTCCCTGGCTCTGCGGTAAATTCAGACCGAAAAATAACAAAAACTGAATCACTGAGAAAATGTTCGGCTCAGCGAGCTGAAATCAGATCTTTAAAGATGGCACTTGAAAATGCCGAACGTGAATTCCCGACACTAATCGTGTGCGATTTGCATGTTTGCGTCAATAATGATTTGCAGAACTAAGTTCAAAATGATTACAAAGACGACACAGGTGCCACAAACAAGCATAACATGCTTTGGAAACAAGTAGTTCTTTTACAGAAAGAACTACAAAAGACTCACGTGATACATACTTTGAGTCATCAACGTGATGGCGTTCACGTTGCAGGGAATTCATTGGCTAATACAGCCACTAAACCGGCTTCCGTAGCCACAAAAAATCGTTCAGAAAAATACATAGACGGGGAAACCATGCTGGCAGTAAAAACGTCTTCAAAAGGCAACTGTGCAGCACTACCTGTGAACTATCCACTCAATTATACATACTTAATTGATGCAAACTCCGTTCCTTTTGCTCGAATTCCTGGAGTGGGGGATAGGGCAATTCCAAACACGAATCAGAGAATCTTATTAATAGCAGATGCACATATGGGTGAAGGTCCAATGCACAAACAGATAAGGGAATCTCTGACTGAATTACAATCAGAATACTGGTGGCCGGGGATGAGCCTGCACCATTATAAATTTGTAAAGAGCTGCCCAGACTGCGACAGAGACCGCAGTAACGAGTCAAGCGGAGTAATGCCATGGACATTTCTGAAGGTAGCATAGGGCTATCTACACATGAAATCCAGCGTCCTAATACTTATTTAAGACTACATTCACTTAAAAATGAGGCCCCAGCGCTCGGCTGACAACAGAACTGTTATAAAAGATTTGCGAGTCTTTATCGGCACATACGCAATTGCCATGCTTCATTCTGACCAGGGTCCTGCTTTCAGCTCTCGAGCTTATAAGGAGGCCATCACCAGAAAATTTCCGACCAATCTCTCTGCTTCCATGGCTGTCCAAACTCGCAGAAGCCCATGCTAACAACAGTCTGTCCCAACATATAGTCCAAAATAACATCCTGGACCCATCTCAAAATGGGGTCAGACCGGGCCATAGCACGGAGTCTGCTCTCCTGGCCACTACCGAGTACCTCTGGACGATCCTAGATGCCGGTCAAAGTGCTGCGCTGATTCTTCTCGACCTCAGCGCGGCCTTTGATACGGTATCCCACGACATCCTTCTTATTCGTCTGGAGACATTCGGAGTATCTGGCCTTGCTTTAAAGTGGGTCCGATCTTTCCTCAAGGACAGATCCTTCCGGGTCTCGGCACCCCCTTCCTATCTAAACCTCATCCTATTGCACAGGGAGTTCTGCAGGGCTCTGCGTTGAGCCCATCCCTTTTTAATCTCTATGTGCAACCTCTTGCGGCAGTGGCCAAAAAGTGGGGCCTGACACTGGTGTCGTACGCCGACGACACACAGCTGGCTATCACTCTTACGGAAGGCCCTTCCATCCCGGCCTCTAGATTTAAAAACGGTCTCTCCGCAGTAGCCCAATGGATGACAGACAACTGTTTACAGCTCAATGCTGGAAAAACAGAAGTGCTACTTCTTGGTAAAAACACCAGCCATTGGAATGAGCACTGGTAGCTGTCTTCCTTAGGCACCATCCCACCCCCCAAATCCCTAGTTAAAAATCTAGGAGTGTGGATGGTTGCCTCACTTAACTATCAGACCCATACCAAAAAAGTCGCTGGCACCTGTGTCGGCATGCTGAGGAGTCTAGGCCACATACTCGGCTTCTTTGACGCTAAGGTCCGCCAGCTTATCATTCAAGCAACTATCCTCTCGCGTTTGGACTACGCCAATGTACTCCTCCTAGGTCCCAACAAAGGAGAGATAGCACAACTGCAACGCGTGCAGAACTCTGCGGCCAGAGCCTTAGTCGGCCTTCCTCGCAGATGCTCGGCCAGAGCTACAATTCGCAAACTACACTGGCTACCCGTTGACTCCAGAATTAAATTCAAAACCCTCATCATTACCTTTAAAATTCTCAAACTCGGAAATCCAACACTGCTACGACCTCTTCTCACTCCCTACGCTTCGTCTCGCAACCTGCGATCCTCTAACCAGCACCTTCTGTGCGTTCCTCGCATAAAACTTTGCCGCATGGGCGGCCGCTCCTTTAGGGTTCTGGGAGCCAAACTATGGAACGATCTGCCACAAAATATCCGCTCCATAGAAAGTCTACCTGCCTTCCGAAAAGCCATTAAAACGCACCTATTCCCCTCCCCCTAACTCTCCTCCCCACCTTCAACTCTCAGGCCAGGGTCTGTGGTTTCTCTAGCGCCGGGACGCCTCTTCGCTGAGGCAGCTGTTTGCGCTTTACGTAAACTATAGAATAGAATAGAATAGTATGGGCATTGGATTGCGATTCTCTTGTCCCTTCCATCCTGAGGGAAACGGTGTAGTGGAAAGAAAAAAACGAGACATAAAGCAATCTATAACGGCAAAGGTATTAGGTTTGGGTGATGGGTGGGTCCAGCATTTAACAAGTGTCCAACGTAGTCTTAACAACTTGCCAAGAAATTCTCTAAAAGGTTTCAGCCCGTACAAACTATTGTTCGGAACTAGAATGTATGTTCAGGACTTAGATAGTTTTGCTTCAGTGGTAGAAGATAAGAAAAAAGACTTTGACATCCAAGATCGCTTGGCTGTTTTACAGGACTTAAATGAAACAAGAAAAGCCCTGAGCAACATAAAGTTAAAGCAACAGCTAATAACCACTGAAGAGACACCACCTGTCCCAGCAAGACCTGTCTGGATTCCAAAGATTGGGGATCTGGTCAGAGAGAAAATAGCGGTGAAGAAGGAATTTGGGCCTTCTTACAGAAAAGCAGTACCTGTCTTAGCAATCAACGGAACAAGATCAGTAGTACTACCGCCCCTTGCTGGTAAAAAGGCGAACAGAGTTGTATCAATCGACCTGGTAAAACTACAATCATGTGGCCTATAATAAATAGCAGGCCCAGTGGACTCCCGAGAAGTAACAGAATACCCAAATTTTCTAGTATCCAAGAGGTTCAAACTGAAAGACTAATCACATTTGATAAACCTGCAGTGAATAAAAAAGGACTATGCAGAAATGCCATGGAACTTGTGCCTCTTGAAACCCAAATTGAAACAGTTTGTCATGAAACACCAGTCTACAATGATGTGGCATCAGAATGTGCTAATGAAAGCCAAATGGGAAAAACAATTCCAACGATCAACAGAACTGCATCTGGCTACTTCATCAATTTCGATAACTTTTCTGAAGATCAAAGCGACCCTGAAGTGACGCCAGAAACAAAGACTTTTAAAGAAAAAGCAACAGAACTATTTCATCAACTCAAGGAAACTTATCTTATTTCTCCATGGTTAGAATTTTGGATGGGGCTAGGTGTATTTTTCCTCCTGCTTTGGCTCATCATTGTACTTTGTTTGGGAAAATTCATTGAGGGAAAATACAGTTCAATGGACACAGCAAGTCAGAACATCAACTTAGTTCTGAAGCCTCACAAATCATCTCACATCGAGAAAAGAGAACTTTCATCTGTAAATGTCACAGCCATTCCAATACCCGGCGGGGTAGTTTGGGACAAGACAGACTACGAAATATATGGCCCGGTCGAGCTCTTGAAATATCCTCATCAGTTTAAGGTTTCATTAAATGACTTTGTAAAACCAAGTACATTCTCTGATGATTGGGACTTTAAAAGTATAAATGATGTGATATTGGATTTAGTTTTATCAGCAAAATTTACAGAACATGATTATTTGCAAGGTTCATCTAATTATGAACAGATGTACTGTTTTACTCATTATGCAGACCACTATTTACATAAATCTGCTCAACCTAGAAATGTTTTTAAATATAATCAATGGGAACATTGTGCTACTCCACCTAAAAGCAGTTCAAAAACATTCTATGAGAAATTCCAATACTTCTCAGGGTTTAACACAAGTAATGCAGAAACATTTTATTTTAAACTGTTGGATAAAACAGGGACAAAAACCATGCTGACAAATACTAAGTTGATATATTCAGAAGCATTTTATGAAAAAATGATTACATTTGGTTTTGATTTCTGGAAAAATAACATTGAAACAAAAACCATCTGGGGTACAAAAGATTGGCAGGTACAAGGCATAGAAGCATTATTTCAAGCCTGCATGATCCCAGAACAAATAATGTTCTTGAAGGACACAATTCAACAAACAACCTGTCTTGGCCTAGCCAAGATTAAAGACCTTAACAAACCGTCAATTCCAAAGCCAATACCTGATAATACAACCACAGATATTGAAGTAGACGTATCCCAAATTTTAAATGAAAACAAAACACATCCTGATTGGAAAAAGTGGCTAATCTGGCCTACAGACACGAATAACTGTCAAGATAGATCCCTGAACAAATTACAGGGGTTACAAATGACCAGACCAGACCCTAGATTCTCCCAGAGACAACATCCAGGAATAGTAACAACTTACAGTGTAGGGAAACTATGCCTTGAACGGCTACAAACATCCACACTGGCACAAATTAAGCATCACTTGTCTTTACTTAAAGATGGTGCTGACTTGCGTGATTTCATAATGGGACCACGCAAACAGCGTCAAAAACGTTTCATAGCGGCCAGCATATATGCTGCTTACAACGAGGCATGGAAAGAAACTCAATTTGAAACAGCCGAGAAAATACAAGAAATTGATCGTAATAATTTGGAAAAATCACTTTCTGTGGTGGATAATGGGTTAATGACTCTGTCCTCCAGAATATATTCACTGGACAGTATTGTAACATCTGCTATTGATATAATAGACCAGGTCTTGCTAATGTTACAACATGGCCAGTCCCAATTACGTTCTATTGTACAGCTAGGCTGGACGTTGCAAAATCTCCGTTCAGGCTATGTGCCATGGCGTTTAATCAACACAACGTCATTGTTTTCTATCTTTAACCTTACTGATAAACAAATCAGTTTGGCACAAAAAGGAGCAGACTATACAATCCTGAGCATCGAAAAACTTGAGAGATTACCATTGACAATGTCAGAAAGACCTGTCTTTGAATGGATAATACACGGGATTATCACAATTCCGATAACAACTTTCCAGTTTAAAAATTGCCTTGAGTATATACCGGCAGGCCAGTATGAAAAGTTGGGTAAAGGATACATTAAGTCATCATTGAAATTACCTTATACACACATATGTTATAGTGACAAGAACAAAATTGTATTTCTTAGTGGTGATAAGTGTAAACATTCACTAAGCGGTATACTTTTGTGCGAAGGTATTAACTTGCAAGGGGCCTGTGAGGGTACTTCGAATAACCTTTCGTGCCACCAGCATGGCACACCTGCAACACAGATAGAGCCATTCTTTAGGCAACTTTCTAACAGGAGTTATGTTCTAATAACGGATCACAGCTGTTGTGGCTTGGTGCCAGGGAAAGCATATCTCTTAAGCGTCAGCTCCATGGTCACTTGCTGTATGCAAGCATTGTATCCAAATGGCCCTGGAGATTCAGTGGCTCCGATTTGGCCTCCTTTGAATATCTCTTCTATACAAATTGATACTTTAAGCAGAATGAAGTCTGTGCTTTTACAGACAACAGTGCCCATCACGTCATCAAAAGAGACGTATGATCTCCACGTTGCAAGGACCACTGCAGAGAAACATACACTTTTATCAACAAATTGCCCGGTGCATTTCACAGAAATGCTCAGCCAAATCCTAAATATGTTGAATGCCAGTGGTATCTCGAGTGTATTTAAGACAATTTTTTCGGGACTGTTAACACCCTTCGAAGCAGTCCTGGGCATCTTTCCCAATTTTGTCCATTCGATCTTTGGCGGCCTACCACTACTTTTGGGACTCGTAGCAGGTATTTTACTTTTTGACCCTCCTGCTCCGATGGCAAACCAAAATGCAGACATGACTCCGGCAAGGATGGAAGAAACGATCCTAGCAATACGCTACCGGGACCGCATAACTAAAGTCCTTGGACTAGCCCGGCTAAGAGATCTGAATATGACCTGGTTTCTTTCATTTAGAAATATATGGCAGACCTGCTTCTTACCTGTGCTTCGATGTATGCTATGCAGAGAGGAATGCGTGTTAGACACCTGTCTTGCACTACAATCAGCAGTACCAATGTATGTCGATACTTTGCTAAGTCCAGTAACGACTCACGCATCGTGTTGTCCCCAGCCGTTACCAATCCTGATGACGGCATTTGTTGAGACTCCTGCGCTACGACTAGGTTGTGGCAGTGAAGCAAGAAATAAAAGCAACATCACCCAGGTACGACCCTCTGTGAGCATTGCTGTTCCTGAAATCGATGATAACAATCATTCTCACAACTGCCAAGTTACAGCATTATCGAACTTAGTCGAACTGTCACCTGAATATGTAGACCAATTCTTTGCGAGCCTGTCTGAATTGATGTTCTCCCCTGAACAGAAACAATAACTTTTTGGAAAACAATCCGGCACACAGCGTTCCCATGAACTCTGAATTCGGCCTCCAGCTTTGATAAACAAAAGCTACTGAATCACGTTTGGAACTATGTTTTCACCGCTCACCATGAAATTTTTTTTTTCCAAAATTTCCAAAATATTTATCTTTTTTCTGGCACACGTACTTTGCTTAAAGTAGAACTATTCATAAAGAACAGAGCTTCTATTTTTAGTAGATCTAGAGACAAAATATTACCTCAGCCTGTAGCACATTTTACAGCAATTGTGATGAAATAGTGTCGCCCTTCTTTTCTGTATTCAGAGACATTTTGTGTGTAATTTTTCACAAAATCGTTCAACTGAATATATATGCAAAATTTTTTTGAATGACTACTCTGCTTGATAACGTACAGTACCTATTATCATTTTCATGTATTTCATATACACCATTTCAAATGCTAAATGTATTTTGGGGTGGGTAGGAATACACGTGCATCTTATTGCTTTAGTTTTGAGTAATTTGATGGACATAAATTCGTGGAGTGGTGATGTGTTTTATCTAGGACCCCGATCAATATTGTGACCTCATGCCCCTATACGGCTATAATCAATGCATATCCCTATAATGGCATAAGAATCAGAGCTATATTTCAGTAACTCGCCTCTGCCGCCCATGACACAGCAGAAGCCACTTCCTTAGATTCCTAGATAGCACACCGAGTTCTTTCAACATACCAAACCCCCAGCAACCTGGGAAAGCCCTGCTTGCTTTGTTTTGATTAGTAATAGAACTCCTGCGAGCACTGTAAGAATGACCAGTTCTTAGTGACATCTTTATTGACGTACTGGAGACCAACAGCTGTCCCCTTGCAGAGAGCCCAGCAGATGCGAGAAGCCCACGGATGCTGCCCCTCCTCCTTGACGCGCTGAGAAAGACGCTGTCTTTTCTCCTGCCAAGAAAATCCAGCTCTGGCATTTCCAGCCTACCCTTGCGGGTGACTGGGATATCGGGTCCTAAGAAGGAGATACCAGACCTCCTACATTCTATTCCAGAGGTACGGTGCTGACTTAACCCTTGGAGAGAATTCTTGAATCAAACTCTTGGCAAAACCAACTTAACTTAAACTGCTACTTACTTACTCCCTCCCATGTATTAGGCTTAGGTCAGGTACACCGGGGTAGGCGTAGTTAGAAGCACCAGCTGAGGACGTTAGCCACTGTATATATTTATGTATATATTTTATTCATTTTAACTATCTTATGGCTAAGAAACCATATCAATGCTTTTACAGTATTATTTCGTAATACTCCTTTTACTTTACGCACTTTTTATAATAACAAGTCTTGCAATTGTGGCAATTCATTTCTCTTGCATGAGAAGGAAGACTGCTAAATAAATAATATCTTTTATTGAAAACGCCCGTCTCTCTATTCTCTGCACCCTGGTGAAATTAAAAATGCACAACTGACTGAGTGAAATAGCTGTCTATTGTTTCAAACGACTCTAGAGATTGACTCTTATTCTGAGGAGCAAAGTGGTCATGTGTATGCAGTTGTCGGAAGCTGAATCCCTTCTTGTCTGAGCCAGGGAAGCTGATCACTTCCTATTCAGTCAGGATAGTTTCCAGTGACCTCTGACCTAGCTGGCGCAAACCTAACATAGTCAGTAGAGACCTAGAAAACCTCAGTCCTACGTCTACACTGCTGTTTATGTTATTCCAATGCACAGGGCCTATAGGATAAATAGGAACTACACTACACAAGAAATGTGCTAATGATTCTAAATGAAAGTGCTAGTGCCTTTTTATCACAAATAGCAGCTACAGCTACCGCATCAATATATAAAACAGGTGTTAAATTCCCTCTTTAAAATGTTCTTAA